>NC_084831.1:151942085-153302085 GCF_033115175.1 Lepus europaeus
AAGATAAAATTAAAAAGTAAAAGGAAAGGGGAATAAAAATGGGATAAATAGAAAAAAAAATAGCAAAATATATTAAGCCTAAACATATCAATGACTACATTAAGTTATCCAAACACTCCAATTAAAAGAAGAAATTGTCGGGGACTAGCATTGTAGCGTAGCAGGCTAAGCTGCTGCCTGCAGCACTGGCATCCCATATGGGCACCGGTTGAAGTCCCAGCTTCTCCACTTCTGATCCAGCTCCCTGCTTATGGCCTGGGAAAGCAGTGGGAGATGGCCCAAGTGCTTAGGCCCCTGCACCCGCACGGGAGACCCAAAAGAAGCTCCTGGCTTCAGCCTGGCCCAGCTCTGGTTGCTGTGGCCAATTGGGGAGTGAACCAGCAAAGATCTGTCTCTCCCTCTCTCTCTAACTCTGCCTTTCAAATAAAATAAATAAATTTTTTTTTTTTATTTTTGACAGGCAGAGTGGACAGTGAGAGAGAGAGACAGAGAAACGTCTTCCTTTTTGCCGTTGGTTCACCCTCCAATGGCCGCTGCGGCCGGCACATCTCGCTGATCCGAAGCCAGGAGCCAGGTGCTTCCTCCTGGTCTCCCATGCGGGTGCAGGGCCCAAGCACTTGGGCCATCCTCCACTGCCTTCCCGGGCCATAGCAGAGAGCTGGCCTGGAAGAGGGGCAACCGGGACAGAATCCGGCACCCCAACCAGGACTAGAACCCGGTGTGCTGGCGCCGCAAGGTGGAGGATTAGCCTGTTAAGCCACGGCGCCGGCCAAAATAAATAAATCTTTAACAACAGCAACAGAAAGTGAGACGGCACAACGTGCTGCTCTAAGAAGTCTAACTCAGACACAAAGCTACAGATAGGGAAAATGATGAAAATGATGTGACATGCAGATGCAAAGAAATCTGCAGTGGTTGCATATTCATATCAGCAAAGGGAATTTCAAAGCAAAGAATATTAGCAAGGAAAGACTGCAGTTTAATGACAACAAACTGATCCATCAAGGGGGCACAGACGTCCTAAAAACAGAAGCAAAGAAGCAAAACCTGATAGAACCGAAGGCTGTAATTTGAGAGTTCAACCAGCAAGGACATAGAAGACTCAAACAGCACGTCAACTGAAGTATTTCTAGAATACCCATCATCAGAAAACACACAGTTCTAAAGTGTACATGAAACATTTACAAAACAGACCATAGTCTAGGCTTGTTTTGTAACAAGTCAAAAATTTAAAAGAATTGATAGTTATGTTCTTTGATTACAATGAAAATAAATTATAGTTCAATAGACATTCCAGATATTTAGAATTTAAACATATTTCTAGATAATCATCCCAGATATATAGAATTTAAAAATACTTCCAGATATAAAAAAGAGAGAGAACGATCCAACAAGGGAAGCGGGATACACAGCAGACTCATAGAATGGCAGATGTCCTAAACAGCACTCTGGCCTCAGAATCAGCCTTTAAGGCATTTGGATCTGGCTGAAGAGCCCATGCGAGTATTTTAGGCATGGAAAGCCAAGACACTCTGGAAAAAACAAACAAACAAACCTAAATGAAAGATCTCTGTGAGTGAGATCCCAGTGGAAAGAACGGGGCCATCAAAGAAGGAGGTACCTTTCTCTGAAGGGAGGAGAGAACTTCCACTTTGACTATGACCCTGTCAGAATAAGATCAAAGTCAGCGAACTCAAAAGGCTTCCATAGCTTTGGCAACTCATGACTAGAGCCTAGGGAGATTACTGACGCCATAAACAAGAGTGTCAAATTGTTAAGTCAACAACAGGAGTCACTGTGTACTTTACTCCTCATGTGGGCTCTGTCCTTAATGTGTTGTCCAATGTGAAGTAATGCTATAACTAGTACTGAAACAGTATTTTACACTTTGTGTTTCTGTGTGGGTGCAAACTGATGAAATCCTTACTTAATATATACTAAATCAATCTTCTGTATATAAAGAGAATTGAAAATGAATCTTGATGTGAATGGAATGGGAGAGGAAGCAGGAGATGGGAGGGGTGCGAGTGGGAGGGAAGTTATGGGGGGGAAAGTCATTGTAATCCATAAACTGTACTTTGGAAATTTATATTCATTAAATAAAAGTTAAAAAAAATACTTCTAGATAATCAAGAAAAAACACAAAAGAAGTTAGAAAAGTGAAGAGGGTGTAATCTCAGGGAAGAGTGACTGTGGGAGGCTGTGTGCTGGGACTTTGGAGACACTGAGGCTGCCTGGCAGGACTCGGGGTGTGGCTGGGACTCTGGGCAGTCACTGGGGCAGGCTCCATACACTCAGGGCTCCCTGGCTACCTAGTGACAGACCCTGCTGGGGAATCTGAGCTCACACCGAGGACTGCGCAGACCCTCTGTGTGGTGCTGTGGCAGAGTGGACAAATAATAGACCCACTGGGGCCAGCACCCAGGCACTGGTCTGCCCTGAGGAGTGCAGCTCAACTGAGTCTATGACAACAGACAAGAGCAAACCTCCCCTCTGATGCAAAAAAAATTACCACACCAAACCTGGGTGTGTCACCTCAGACACTCCTTCATCCTGCAGCACTGAGCACAGCTTCCTGACCACACCCACCACAGCCTCTAGGTACTCCCTGAAAGCAGACTCCACTAACCCACTCAGACATAGTCCAAAGATAAAAGCTGCCATAACTAAAAAACAAAGAAACCAAGGAGTATCTTCACAAATGCCAAATAACAAATGCACCAATTCAAGAAACAAGATTAAGAAAGACAACATGACACTCCCAAAAGAACACTTTAATACTAGATGGAAGAAATGCCAGAAACGGAATTAAAAAAACTTATCACAGGATTACTTAGAAGTAATCAGAAGCAAATGCATGAACTATTGAAATCCATACATGAAATAAAAGAAAATTTCTCCCACAAAACTAGGATCTTAAAGAGACATCAAAATGAAATCTTGGAAAAGAATTCAATAAAACAAAAAATGCAATGGAGAGCCTTAACAACAGAACCAGTGAAGCAGAAGAAAGAATATCCAACTTAGAAGACAAAGCACAGAAAATTATACAGTCAGAGAAAAAACAAGAAATTAGAAAACTAAAAAACACTGTTGGGAATCTACAGGATACTATCAAACAACCCAACAAAGGGTTCTAGGAGTTCCTGAAGGCATGCAAAGAGAAAGGTTAGAAGGCATTTTAGTGAAACAGTAATAGAAAGTTTCCCTAATTTGGAACTTCACCATGATGCATCGTGATCCGGTTCTCCACAGTGAAGCGTGGAGAGACGATTTTAAAATGTGCATGGGAGAGATGCCACATTACTTTCAGAGGATCCCCAATTTGACTAATGGTGGACTTCTCATCAGAAACCCTACAGGCTAGGGGAGAATGGTGAGATATAGTCCAGGTCTTGGGAGAGAAGAACTGTCAAACCAGTGTACTGTACCCTACAGAGCTCTCATTTATGAACAAAGGTGAAATGAAGACCTTCTATGACAAACAGAAATTGAAAGAATCTGTCCCCACTCGTCCAGCCCTGCAGGAGGTGCTTAAGGATGTGCTGCACACAGAAACACAGAAACATGGTCATCACTACAAAAGAAGGTAAGGGAAGGAAATCTCCCAGTAAAAGTACAAAGGAAATGCAAATTAAAAAATAGGAATATTTATGGGAAAATGGCATGGCAAAGTCATTAGTTATCAATAGCCACCTTGAATGTAAATAGCCCCAACTCTCCAGTTAAAAGACACAGACTGACTTAAGTGTTTACAAAATAAAACCCATGTTTTGGCTGCCTACAAGGAACACATCTCACCAACAAAGATGCATACAGACTGAAAGTGAAAGGTTGGAAAAACATATTCCATGCTAAGAGACCAAAAAATATTTGGTATAGCCCTCCTAACGTCAGAAAATATAGGCTTTAACAAAAACTATTAAAAGAGATAAAGAAGGGCACCATGTAATGACTAAGGGATCAATTCTACAGGAAGACGTGACTATTATAAATGTATACACACCTAATTACAGGGCCCCTGGCTATTTAAAGGAAATTTTAAGTGATATAAAGGGGAGATAAACTCAAATACAATGGTAATGGGAGACTCCATACCCCATTTCAGCAATGGACAGATCAACCAGGTAGAAAATCAGCAAATAAACAGCAGAACTAATTGACACTATAAACCAAATGGACCTAACAGATATCTACAGAACTTTTCATCCTACAGTAGCAGAATACACATTCTTCTCAGCAATGCATGGGACCATACCATGCATCTTCCTGGACCGCAATGAAATGAAGCTGGAAATCGACAACTCAGGAATCTCTAGAACATATGTAAACACACTGAGACTGAACAACATGCTCATAAATGAACAGTGAGTAACAGAAGAAATCAAAAGAGAAATAAAAAAATTTCTAGAAACAAATGTAAATGACAATACAACATATCAAAACTTATGGGATACAGCAAAAGCAGTATTAAGAGGAAACTTCATAGCAATTGGTGCCTACACCAAGAAATTGGAAAGCCACCAAATAAATGAGCTATCAATGCATCTCAAGGATCTAGAAAAACAACAGCAAACCAAACCCAAAACTAGAAGAAAAGAAATAATTAAAATTAGAGAAGAAATCAACAAAATCAAAAGCAAAAAAAAAAAAATACAAAAGATCAGCAAAATAAAGAGCTGGTGTTTTGAAAAAACGAACGAAAGTGACATATCACTGGCTCAACTAACCAAAGAAAGGAGAGAGAAGACCCAAATCAATAAAATTAGACATGAAAAAGGAAATTTAACAAAAGACATCACAGAAATTAAAAGAAAAACCATCAGAAATTACTACTTCTAGGGAAACCTAAAAGAAATGGATAGCTTCCTGGACACATACAATCTTACCTAAATTGAGCCACGAAGACATAGAAAACCTAAACGGATATTACCAAGACAGAAATTGAATCAGTAATAATGGCCCTTCCAACAAAGAAAAGCCCAAGACCAGATGGCTTCACTGCTGAATTCCATCAGACATTTAAAGAAGAACTAACTTCAATTCTTCTCAAGTTTTTGAAAACAATTGAAAGGGAGGGAATCCTCCCAAATTCTTTCTATGAACCCAGCATCACCTTAATTCCTATAGCTGGAAAAGACACAACAGAGAAAGAGATCTACAGACCAATTTCCCTGCTGAAAATAGCTGCAAAAATCGTTAACAAAATTCTGGCCAATCGAATCCAACAACACATCAGCAAGATCATTCACTTAGACCAAGTGGTATTTATCCCTGGTATTCAGAGATAGTTCAACATTCGCAAATCAATTCATGTGATACATCATATTAACAAACTGAAGAACAAAATCCATATGATTATCTCAATAGACGCAGAGAAAGCATTTGATAAAATACAACATTCTTTCATGATGAAAACTCTAAGCAAATTGGGTATAGAAGAAACATTCCTCAATACAATTCAGGCAATTTATGACAAACCCACGGCCAGCAACCTATTGAATGGGGAAAAGTTGGAAACATTTTCACTGAGATCCAGAACCAGACAAGGATGCCCACTCTCAGCATTGCTATTCAAGAGTCCTGGAAGTTTTAGCCAGAGCTATTAGCCAAGAAAAAGATACAAAGGGATATAAATTGGGAAAGAGGAAGTCAAAGTATGTCTATTTGCAGCTGACATGATTATTTATATAGGGGATCCAAAAGACTCCACAAAAGACTGCTGGAACTCATGGAAGAGTTTGGTAAGGTAGCAGGATACAAAATCAACACACAAACATCAACAGCCTTTGTATACACAAAGCTACGGCTGAGAAGGAACTTCTAAGGTCAATCCCATTCACAATAGCTACACAAAAAATCAAATACCTTGGAATAAACTTAACCAAAGATGTCAAAGATCTCTATGATGAGAATTACAAAACTTGAAATAGAAGATACAAAAAAATGGAAAAAACTGCCATGTTCATGGATTAGAAGGATCAGCGTCATCAAAATGTCCATTCTTCTGTAAGCAATTTACTGATTCAATCTGTTACAAATCAAAATACCAAAGACATTCTTTTCAGATTAGAAAAAAATGCTGAAATTCATATGGAGGCATAAGAGACCTCAAATAGCTAAAGCAATTTTGTACAACAAAAACAAAGCTGGAGGTATCAAAATACCTGATTTCAAGACATATTACAAGGCAGTTTAATATAAACAGCCTGGTACTGTACAAACACAGATGGATAAACCAATGGAACAGAATAGAAGCACCAGAAATCAACCAACATCTACAATCAACTTATATTTGACCAAGGAGCTAAAACCAATCCCTGCAGCAAACATTCAACAAATGTTTCTGGGAAAACTGGTTTTCCATATGGAAAAGTATTAAGCAAGACCCCTACCTTACACCTTACACAAAAATCTATTAAAAATGGATTAAAGACCTAAATCTATGACATGATACCTTCGAATTGTTAGAGACCATTGGGGAAACCCTGCAAGATATTGGCATAAGCAAAGAGTTCTTGGAAAGACCCAAGAGGAACAGGCAATCAAAGCTAAAATTAACAAATAGGATTATATCAAATCTAGACACTTCTGTACAGCAAAAGAAACAGGAAAGTGAAGAGGCAACTGATGGAATGGGAGAAACTATTTGTAAACTATGCAAATGATAAAGGCTTAATAACCAGAATATATAGAGATCAAGAAATTCCACAATAACAAAACAAAGAGGAAATCCAAATGGCCAACAGACACATGAAAAAATGTTCAGGATCACCAGCCATCAGGGAAATGCAAATCAAAGCCACAATGAGGTTTCACCTCACCCCAGTTAGAATTGCTTTCATATAGAAATGAACACTGCCGGTGCCACGGCTCAATAGGCTAATCCTCCACCTTGCGGCACCAGCACACCAGGTTCTAGTCCTTGTTGGGGTGCCGGATTCTGTCCCGGTTGCTCCTCTTCCAATCCAGCTCTCTGCTGTGGCTAGGGAGTGCAGTGGAGGATGGCCCAAGTACTTGGGCCCTGCACCCCATGGGAGACCAGGAAGAAGCACCTGGCTCCTGCCATCGGATCAGCGCGGTGCGCCAGCCGCAGTGCGCCAGCCGCGGCGGCCATTGGAGGGTGAACCAACGGCAAAAAGGAAGACCTTTCTCTCTCTCTCACTGTCCACTCTGCCTGTCAAAAAAAAAAAAAAAAAGAAAAAAAAGAAAAAAAAGAAAAAAAAATGAACAAACAACAAATGCTGGAGACGATGTGGGAGCTGGTTCACTCCCCAGATGGCTGCAATGGCCAGAGCCACACTGATCTGAAGCTTCTTCTAGGTCTCCCATGTGAGTGCAGGGGCCCAAGCACTTGGGCCATCTTCTACTGCTTTTCCAGGCCATAGCAGAGAGCTGGATCAGAAGAGGAGTAGCCGGGACTAGAACCAGCACCCATATGGGATGCTGGTGCTTCAGGCCAGGGCTTTAACACGCTGTGCCACAGCGCTGGCCCCACAGATTTATTTCTAAGGGTATAGTTTAAAAACTTGCCGTGGGACCCTAAATCCCCTTCAGCTGAGTGGCAAAAATGCCATCTTAAGTGTTAATGTGACAATATTCATTATTAAAGTGATCATATAGATAGTATCGAGTGTTAAAGGGATCATATAAATAAGATCAAGTGTCTGGTAATAATAATAGAATTAAAAAGGAGAGTGTTCCACCATGGGAAGCAGTACACATAGCAGACTGATAGAATGACAAATGCTCTAAACAGCACTCTGACCTCAGAATCAGCCCTTAATGCATTCTGGTCTGGCTGAAAAGCCCTTGAGAGCATTTCAGGCATGGAAAGCCAGGACACTGTGTCAAAAAAATGTCCTACATGAAGGACCTTAGTGGGTGAAACCCTAGTGGAAAGAAGTGGCCATCAAAGAAGAAAGTACCTTTCTCTGAAGGGAGGAGAGAACTTCCACTTTGACTATGACCTTGTCTAAATAAGATCAGAGTTGGTGAACTCAAGAGGCTTCCATAGCCTTGGCAACTCATGACAAGAGCCTCGGGTGATTACTGAGGCCATAAACAAAGAGTGTCAGTTGTTAAATCAACAACAGGAGTTACTTGCACTTTCTCCCCATGTAAGATCTCTGTCCTTAATGTGTTGTAGTATTTCAATTAATGATATAACTAGTACTCAAACAATACTTTACACTTTGTGTGTCTGAGTGCAAACTGTTGAAATCTTTACTTAGTATATACTAAATTGATCTTCTTTATATAAAGATGATTGAAAATGAATCTGGATATGAATGGGATGGGAGAGGGAGCGGGAGATGGGAGGGTTGTGGGTGGGAGGGAAGTTATGGGGGGGGGAAGCCACTGTAATCCAAAAGCTGTACTTTGGAAATTTATATTTATTAAATAAAAGTTTTAAAAAAAAAGGCTTCCATAGCCTAGGAAGCTCATGTCAAGAGCCTAGAGTGACCACTGACCTCATATATGAGTATTAATTGTTAAATTAATAACAGGAGTCACTGGGCACTCACTCCCCATGCAGGACTTCATGGGGAACAGTACTATCTGCATATGAAAAGGAGGCTACAAAATGGATGACCAAAGGTGTACATTTGAAAAATTAGAGAAAAAGGAAGCACAAAGTAGACGGAAGGAAGGAAACACAGGAGCAGAAGCCAATGAGAAATGAGGCACTGCGAGAGCTTACGGGAAGTCTGATGGAACTGCAGTTCAGGGCTGGGCGTTGAGCACAGGGACGCAGATGCTGCTCCCACATGAGGGCCTCAGTCTGAATCCTGGCCTCACCCGAACTCCAGCTTCCTCCTAATGCACACTGGGGAGCAGCAGACACCAGCTCAAGGGACCCGAGTCCCTGACCTGGCTTCAACGTAGCCCAGCCTTGGCCATTATGGGCATTCAGGCAATGAACCAGTGATGTAGAGATCTGGCTCTAATTTACTGCTAAAAGAAAAATGAAAATCTATACAGTTTTTTTTTTTCAGAATAAGTATTTTCCATGAATTTTTAAAGGTTCCCTTGTATGACATTACATATTCTACAGATATTAAAATAAAGGAATTATACAGTAATACAGTCTATAGCTTAGATGAAGTAAATTCCTTGGAAGATAAAAACTCACTTAAGAAGGATCAAATTTTATCTTTAATAGAGATAAGGTAATTGGGGTTATCCAGAGAACTTTCCTAGAAAGGAAACACAAGCTCTACAGAGTTTCACTGTTGAATTTTACTAAACATTTAAGGAAGAAATATCAATTTCACACAAATTTTTTTTTTACACAAAAAAAGAAAAACACTTCACAACTCCATTTATGAGGGCAGTGGGCAGTATTCTCTGAAAACCAAAAGACATTACAAAATAGAGAGCTACACACATCCCACAGGTACACAGCCCAGCATTAGATAAAACAGATAGTATACATCATGATCAGCAGGGCATTACTCAGGAATACAAAGATAGCTCAAATTTGAAAACCAATATGATTCACCCTGTGAACAGACTATTAAAAATAATCATCTCAATAGATACAGAAAAGCATTTGATAAGATTTAATACCCATTCATGATTTTAAAAAACTCAAATCTAGGGGCTAACTGAAATTTCCTCAACCTAACAAGGGCATTGACAAAGAAGCTACAGCTAGCAATTTATTTGTGAAAGATCAAACGTAACAACAAAGCCGATTCCACTCTCACTATAAGATGAAAGCAAACAGATTTCACTCTTTGTTTTTTAAATTCCACAGATCACCTAGTTCTCTATATGGAAAAATCACAAAAGTGCTACCAAAGAGCTACTACAACAAGGAGTTTAGCAAGGTTATAGAATATGTTTGCATGTAACAAATATACCAGTAATAAACTGAACAAAATACCATTTATATAACAGCATAAAAATATTAAATACTTAGAGGAAATTTAAGAAATTAATAACACCTGAACAAATTATAGATGACCGAAATGCTGAGATATATGGTTGCATGTCACAAATGTCGTTTTTCCCCAAATTGATTTATAGACTAAAAACAAAAAACGCTCAACAAACCAAATCAAAATCTATGCAAGTTTTGTATAGAAACTGATAAGCTGGCCGAGGCCACAGCTCACTAGGCTAATCCTCCACCTGCGGTGCCAGCACCCTGGGTTCTAGTCCCGGTCAGAGCGCCGGATTCTGTCCCAGTTGCTCCTCTTCCAGTCCAGCTCTCTGCTGTGGCCCAGGAGGGCAGTGGAGGATGGCCCAAGTGGTTGGGCCCTGCACCCCATGGGAGACCAGGAGAAGCACCTGGCTCCTGGCTTCGGATCAGCGTGGTGCGCCGGCCGCAGCAGCCATTGGGGGGTGAACCAACGGAAAAGGAAGACATTTGTCTCTGTCTCTCTCTCTCACTGTCCACTCTGCCTGTCAAAAAACAAACAAACAAAAAAAACTGATAAGCTAATTCTATACTGTATAAAAATCAGAAGACCCAGAATAGCTAAAACAAAGTTGGAGGCCTAACCCTATGTGACTTCAAGGCTTGTTATAAGGCCACCGTATTTAAGACACTAGTATCCAGACAGACACATAGACCAACAAAACTAAACACAAAGTCCAGAGATAAATCCTCACAGAAACAGCTTAATGATTTTCTAACGAAAGTGTCAAGGCAACCGAATGTAGACAGTCCTTACAGCAAATGGCAGGGGTATAACCGGAACCTCGGATGCAAACAAAATAAACGTTGACCCTCATGTTATACAATATTCAAAAATCAACCTGAATTGGAACATAGACCTCTGTGTAAGACCAAAACTATAAAATTGCTATAAGCAACTACAGGAGAAAAATCTTAATGGGGTTGGGTAAAGATTTCCAAATAAGACACAGAAAGCTCAAATTATAAAGAAGAAAAATCACCATATTGGGCTTACTGGCAAGAAAAGCATTTTTGCTCTTGCAGACATTAAGAAAAGGTAAGCCATGGAATGGAGGAGATGCGGCCAGAGTCACGCAGGTAAGAAGAGAACCTAACTTTGAAAATGAGTGAACACCTCAACAGGCACTTAACGACAGGTGAACAGCAAGAAAGAACATGCAGAGTTAAAATCACAGGGAGCAGGACAATGCGGGTAACACACCACCATATAACTCACCAGGCCAGCAAAATCCGAGGAGACCGCAAATACCACCTGTGGGCCCCAAGCAGGACTTCTGTGCCTTGCTGGTGGGAAGACAAAATGGCACAGCCACTTTGGAAAACACTCGGCAGTTTCTTAGGTTGAAAACGCAGTAACCGATTTGACCCGGCGGATTCACTCCTGCCCTGAACCACGTTTACACAAGAGCTGTGTGCAAACGTTCACAGCGGCTGTATTCCTACAGGCCCAGACCCGGCACCAGCCCAGACAGCCTCCCACTGGTACAGATCAACCGTACTACACCCACACAACCGAATCCTCCCAGCCGTGAGGAGAACAAGGTTTTGGGACTGCTGACACAACAGGTGTCCAAGAAGACACAAAAATGGCACACCCCATGATTCAGATACACAAAATTCCAGAGAAGGGAGAAGTGACACAGCAGAGGCCAGTGAGCAGGCAGAGGGACTGACCACAGAGGGACCCACAGAAACCACCTAGGATGAGGAGAAGGTGCACGCGCGATGTGACGGTGGTGACAAGTGCGTATGTTCGTCAAAACTCACAGTGCTGTGCACTACAAACTGGCAAATTTCACTCAATTTAAATGTGAAACCTCAGGGTCGGTGCTGTGGCATAACGGGTAAAGCCACTGCCTGCCATACTGGTATCTCATATGTGTGCCGGTTCAAGTCCCAGCTGCTCCACTTCCAATCCAGCTCTCTGCTATGGCCTGGGGAAGCAGCGGAAGATAACCCAAGTCCTTGGGCCCCTGAACCTGCGTGGGAGACCCGGAAGAAGGTCCTGGTTCCTGCCTGGCCCAGCTCTGGCCATTGCAGCCATCTGGGGAGTGAACCAGCAGATGGAAGATCTCTCTTTCTCTCTCCCTCTCCCTCTGTCTCCCTGTAACTATGCCTTTCAAACCAATCAATCAATCAATATTTTTTAAAAAAGTGAAATCCCTCCAAAGTAATTTCAGGAGAGGAAGAACAGTGGCAACATTAAAGGGAACCAGCGAGCCTCAAAGTAAGATGAGAACTTGAGACAGACACCCAGGTATGTTCTGAAGGAGACATCGCAGGTTTTCATCAACACGGCAAACACGGTTACAAGTGTGGGACAGCCTACCAGAGCCACGGTGTTGTTCTGGACTCACACATGGTTAGAGCATGTGGCGCCTACCAGAGCCACGGTGCTGTTCTGTGTGGTGGAATGAGATGAAAAGGTCATGCCAAGATGGCCGCTGAGGTGAAAAGGTCATGCCAAGATGGCTGCTGAGGTGAAAAGGTCATGCCAAGATGGCTGCTGACAACAGAAACTGCCTGGCAACAGGCCGTGATTGGATGGCTTTGGAAACCACATGACAACAGAGGGAACCACATGACAACAGAGCCTGATGGCAGGCCATGATTGGATGGTTTCAGAAACTGCTTGGCAACAAGAGCCTGACTGGCAACAGGCTGTGAGTGGATGGCTTTGGAAACTGCCTGGCAACAGGCTGTGATTGGTTGGGACATAGACCGCCCCTTGACCGGATTGGCTGGTCTTGGCTATATAAGCTGCTGTACCAACTGAAATAAACAAGTCTGTGGGCTGCTCGCCTCTGGCCTGCTTCCACCCAACTCCCGGGGTCTGTGTGGTGACTCCGCGCCTCTTGCCCCCACCACGCTCCTCCTCTCAGAACGAATCATCCCAGAAATGAAATCAACTTCAACATCTGGCGTGCCAACGTGACTGACAGAGAGACAGTGTGTTGGACTCGGCGAGGTCCCCCCTGGATTTCGGCAAGTAGGCCCCTCGGTGTTTTGTGTGCTGTTCGGTTCTGTGAGGGTGAGCACAGAACCCCCTCCTATGCCCCTTTCCTTGTCCTTGTCCTCGGTCTAAGTGACCCCAGGTTAGGCACACACCGCCCAGAACTGTACGCCGCTTCTCAGCTCCTCCTTTTACTTTCGGTTCGCCCAGCGAATTCACATAAGGGACTGATCATCCCAGAATTCGGAACCAAGTCATCTTCCCTCACTGAGAGAGGTGACGCTCTGGAGACACCGTGTTGGCATACGGCCTTGACCTAACAAATCAAGGAAGTCTCCCACTAAGCACAGGACATACTTAGGATCTGATACACCACTATCTGTTCATCTAACGTAGGGAACTCCTGCAGAATGCCATCAGCTGCTGAGGTGCTAGGAATTTGCATTGTTATGGAAGCAGTGCTGTGAGTGTCTTTCCTTTGGCTAGCGTTGGTGTGGCGTGCCGCTCTTAAGCGCTCAGACATGGGAAAGATACCCCCCTCTCAGAATCCCGTGCAGATTACCAAACATAGTGAATCTGTGAGTGATCAGAGCCTGACACTCCAGGTCCCTGTCTCACAGACAACAGTTGATGACTTGGGGGAGAGCTCGGACAGTGAAAATGACAATGTAGCAAACAAGATAGCAACGCCTAGTCAGCCACCCCCTACATACCCGTGGGATGAACTCAGAGGATCTCTAGACAATAAATCATGTGAGGTCATCCCATCCACACCCAGTGAGGATCCCCACATTTGTAGCAGGCCCTGGGCACCCCAGGCTCTCAGGGCAGCCGCTAGATTCCATCCCACCTGCATGTTTGCCATTAATGTCGAAGCGTACGCAAAATTCAGGCCCTGGATTCCAACGCCTGTAGAAAGGCTTCTGCTAACCAAGGGTGGAGGATATGCTTGTGTCTTTCCGGAGAATGCGGGACAGCCCATTTGGGTACCAGCCAGAAACATCAAGCCTGCAACTGACAGCCAACCAGAACCAGCAGAACAAGACTGAGAGTCCGCCTTGTTAGCAGATGCACCTGCCCTATCATCCTACCCCGAGAAACTGCCCATAGCCACATCCGTTACTGTTTTATACCCCACTAGCTCTGGTCAGCCACTCGAACGGCCCTCAGTCTGTGTGCAGTCATGCCATTCCTGATAACCGTTATTCCTCATTCCTACCCTCATTTGAGCAAGTAATCCTGTGGTCTCTCATTTTGAGCGCTGGTTAGTCAATGACGGGTAAGATCCCCTGAGGGACAACCTAAGACAGGCACAGCTGCGTACGGAGACCACATGGGAATGGGGTCAACAATGGTATGACCAAGAATCATGCCTCCCATTGCTCAAAAATAAACGAGAAGGGGGAAATGTGGTGGAATGAGGTGAAAAGGTCATATCAAGATGGCTGCTGAGGTGAAAAATTCATGCCAAGGTGGCCCCTGAGGTGAAAAGGTCATGCCAAGATGGCTGCTGACAACAGAAACTGCCTGGCAACAGGCTGTGATTGGATGGCTTCAGAAACCACATGACAACAGAGGGAACCACATGACAACAGAGCCTGACTGACGGCAGGCTGTGATCGGATGGTTTCAGAAACTGCCTGGCAACAAGAGACTGGCAACAGGCTGTGAGTGGATGGCTTTGGAAACTGCCTGGCAACAGGCTGTGATTGGTTGGGACATAGACCGCCCCTTGACCGGATTGGCTGGTCTTGGCTATATAAGCTGTCATACCAACTGAAATAAACGAGTCTGTGGGCTGCTCGCCTCTGGCCTGCTTCCACCCGACTCCTGGGGTCTGTGTGGTGACTCCGCGCCTCTTGCCCCCACCACGCTCCTCCTCTCAGAACAAATCCTCTCAGAAAGAAATCAACCTCAACAGCTCTGGACTCACACACAGTTATGAGCATGGGGCGCCTACCAGAGCCATGGTGCTGTTCTGGATCCTCAGACGCTGCAGGAGTGGAGCCGAGCGTGTCTGTCTTGGGCTCCATCTGCCTTGGCTGGCTCTGGCTGCTGTCAGGGTCAGCGTGGCTCCCCTCTGCCAACTGCTGGGACTGGATGAGAGAGACGTAGAACTCCTCCAGTTTGGGCAGCATGGAGCAATCAGGAGAATCATCGAGACTTGGTTGCTGCAGAATGAGAAAGATGGAGGGAATGCATGAAAAGTAATTGTTAGTTTAACAAGAAGAAGGGAGTCCTTTGCTTTCCTTATTTTCAAAATGGAAATATTTTCCCTACCATAATTAAATAAAACACCATACATTCAAGAAGCTAGATCCTCCCCAGGAAGAGCAAGTCCTGTCTAACAACGAACAGCTACTGACCCCGTCCCGTGGACAAGCGTGTACCTCGCAGCTCAGCAGGAGGGAAACGCTGGGTTATCTGCGTGAGCCCTGTCACCGTGACTCACAACCATTGCCCTGCTCGGCTCTGCCCTCCCGTCCCACCTGGCACACTGCTCTCCATGGGGACGGTTTTGTAAATGGCCCGTGCCGGTCTGAACTCGGGCCAGCCTGCGTTCTCTGTGCTCATGCCCCTGCCCCCAGGAGGAAGACCCACCCCTGAGGGGCGGCAGTCCTCACGGCCAGCCACAGAGGCAGGCACTGGCTGCTCTCTGCAGCAGGAACAGAAGGCAAACAGGGGACACAGGGAAGGCTCCTCGGAGGGGACAGTGGGAGTATTAAGAACAGGGTTTGGGTCAAGACTGTGGCAAAAAATACCCTACATGAAGGATCTCTGTGAGACCCCAGTGGAAAGAATGGGCCATCAAAGAAGGAGGTACCTTCCTCTGAAGGGAGGAGAGAACTTCCACTGTGTTTATGGCCATGTCCAAATACCAATGGAGTCTGTGGTCACATAAGGCTTCCACAGCCTTGACAGCTCATGACAAGAGCCTCAGGTGATCACTGACGTCATAAATAAGAGTGTCAGTTGTTAACAACAGGAGCCACTGTGCACTTGCTCCCATGTAGGACCTCTGTCTTTAATGAGTTGTACTATGAGAATTAACTGCAAAACTTGATCTCAATCTGTACTCTGTATGTTGTGTGTTTGGGGAGGGAGGGGGTAGAAAAGAACCATAATGAAGAAGGGGATGCGAGAGGGAGTAGGATGTGGGATGAGAGTCGGAATGGGAAGATGGGTATGGGGAAAACCACCACTATATTCCTAAAGTTGTACCTATGAAAAACATTCACTAAATAAAAGCTTAAAAAAAAAAAAAAAAACAACAACAGGGTTTGGGGCTGGCGTTGTGGCACGGCAGGTTAAGCTGCCACCTGCAATACTGGCATCCCATCTAGGCACATGTTTGAGCCCTGGGTGCCCCACTTTTGATCCAGCTCCCTGCTAATCCTCCTCAGGAAGATGGCCTAGTTCCTTGGGCCCCTGTATCCACATGGAAGACCTGGAAGAAGCTCCAGGCTCCAGGCTCCTGCCTGGCCCAGCCTTGGCCTTTGGGGAGTGAACCAGCATATGGAAAATTCTTATCTAACTTTGCCATTGAAATAAGTCTTTTTTTTTTTTGGATAGGCAGAGTTAGTGAGAGAGAGACAGAGAGAGAGGTCTTCCATCCTCTGGTTAACCCCCAAGATGGCCTCAACGGCCGGAGCTGTGCTGATCCGAAGCCAGGAGCCAGGAGCTTCCTCCAGGTCTCCCAGATGAGTGGAAGCCTTCTGCTTTCCCCGCCACAGCCGAGAGCTGGATCAGAAGAGGAGCAGCTGGGATTAGAACCGGCGCCCATATGGGGTGCTGGTGCCTCAGGCCAGGGCTTTTACCTGCTGTGCCAAAGCGCTGGCTTCAGGCTTTTATGTATTTTTGGCTTACAATGTAATAGACATTTCACATCAGTAAAGGTTATTCTGTGGCACAAATCCACGGCAGCGTGGGGCAGGCACCTGCCCAGTGATTCAGACACTGTGCTCGAGATTCCAGCTGCCTACTGACGTGCAGCCTGGGAGGCGGCCGGTGACGCTCAGCGGAGTCCCTGTCCCCATGTGGGAGACCTGGACAGAGTTCTTGGCTCCTGGCTTTGGCCAGGCCCAGCCGTGCTGTTGCAGGTTATTTGGGGGAGTGACCTACCAGATGGAAGCTCTCTGCATCTCAAATAAATTGAACAGAAAGATTTTTTTAATCTGTAGCACCTTATTTTTAAACGTGGCTGGTGCTGAATGTGGTTTATATGAAAAAAACATACTTTCTTCAAATGGCTGTGTTTGTAACCTTTTTTGCTAGCAAAAATGAAATACTAAAACTCCAGAGAGCCGTGATATGCAGCCATATCCTGCTACCTCAGCAAGTAAAGACCTGGCTTCAAATTTTTGTTTGGTTGGGGTTCCAATATGGCAGAGTAGGGAGAGAGCTTACTCTCTAGCCCAGGAGAAGATGGTTCAATAAAAGTGGAGGGAGTGCAGTCTCAGGGAAGAGTGAGGGAGAAACGGCAGAGGAAACTCTACCAAAATTAGAGGACACGGTGGACCTATGTGGAGGGCGTGGGTGCCCATGGCTCGGGACTCCAGCAGCCGAGAGCCTACACACCAGCCCTGGAAAGGGAAGTGAGACCACACTGCGGTAGCCGAGACACTGGTAGAAAAGCGGCAGGAAGAGCCCAGAGGGAACGAGGCTTGAAGCCCTGTGGGGGAAAGTACACCAGCCTAACTAGAGAGAAAAAAAGGATGGTATGGACATGTTTCTCTCTCTCTGATCACCTTACAAAGGCGTGCAAGCCGACAGAGCGGGTGCCATTGTGGACATACATAACGTATGTGCCAGCTCACGTCTGCACCCAGCAACCAGCCAAGTGGAGACTCCTGACCCTGGTGCAGAGAAATAGCAGGGGGCTAGGAGCTTGTGACTGTGTGAAGCTTCTGAACTGCGGCTGTCTAGAAAAAAAACACTGAGGGTGTGGGAGAACTCACGGTGCAGCCGAGACACGAGTAGTCTCAGAGGGAGACGCCAAAGCTCGGGTGGCCTGGCTACCCGGTGAGAGACACTGCAGGGGAATCTGAGCTCACACTGAGGACCGCACCGATCCTTCCTGTGGTCCTTGGGACAGAGCAGATGAATATTAAACCCACTGGGGCTAGCGCTCAGGCACTGGTCTGCATTGAGGAGGCGAGCTCAGCTGATTAAAAAAAAAAAAAAAGATTTACCACGCCAAACCTGGGTGTGTCACCTTAGACACACCCTTAACCCTGAAGAACTGAACAGAGCTCTGTGGCCACACCCACCACAAGCCTCTAGAGATTCACTGAAAGCAGACAGTCCACTTATCTACAGAGTCATAGCACAATGAAAAAGCCACCACAGCGGAAAACAAAGAAGGAGCCATCAGAGGAGGAGGTACCTTCCCCGACAGGAGGAGAGAACTTCCACTTTGATTATGGCCTTGTCTAAATATTGTTGGAGTTTGTGGACTCAAAAGGCTTCATAGCCTTGGCAGCTCATGACAAGAGCCTTGGGTGATCACTGACGTCATAAATTAGAGTGCCAATTGTTAAATCAACAACAGGAGTCGCTGTGCACTTGTTCCCCATGTAGGACCTCTGTCCTTAATGAGTTGTACTTTGAGAATTAACAGTAAAACTAGTCTTCAAACAGTACTTTATACTTTGTCTGTGTGTGTGCAAACTGTTGAAATCTTTACTTAGTATAGAGTTGATCTTCTGTATATAAAGGTAACTAAAAATGAATCTTAATGAAGAATGGGATGAGGGAGGGAATAGGAGGTAGGATGATTTGGGGGTGGGAGGGCGGGTATGGGGAGGGGGAAGAACCGCTATAATCCAAAAATTGTATTTTGAAATTTATGTTATTAAATAAAAGCTTTCTATAATAATAAAAAAAAAGAACCTAGGGGAAAAAACAAATTTTTGCTCGGTTTATATAAGTTAGCTAGCTTTTACTTTTTTTTTGGACAGGCAGAGTGGACAGTGAGAGAGAGAGACAGAGAGAAAGGTCTTCCTTTGCCATTGGTCACTGTGGTGGGTGCGCTGTGGCCGCACCGCACTGATCTGAAGGCAGGAGCCAGGTGCTTCTCCTGGTCTCCCATGCGGGTGCAGGGCCCAAGCACTTGGGCCATCCTCCACTGCACTCCCGGGCCACAGCTGAGAGCTGGCCTGGAAGAGGAGCAACCGGGACAGAATCCGGCGCTCTGACCAGGACTAGAACCCAGGGTGCTGGCACCGCAGGTGGAGGATTAGCCTAGTGAGCTGCAGCGCCAGCTGCCAGCTTTTACTTTTAAAACGAGACTGAATATAAGTGAGTCCTTTCAATAAAGCTGTAATAGTAATTATCATCATAAAATTTTAAAGCAGGAAAGATCACTGATAAAAACTGATCTCTGCAGATGGACAAACAAGGTAACTGGTTCAGGGGCCCGGCGCCATGGCACAGTAGGTTAATCCTCCACCTGCAGCACCGGCATCCCATATGGGCTCCGGTTCTAGTCCCAGTTGCTCCTCTTCCCACCCCACTCTCTGCTATGGCCTGGGAAAGCAGTAGAAGATGGCCCAAGTGCTTGGGCCCCCGCACCCACGTGGGAGACCTGAAAGAAGCTCAGGGCTCCTGGCTTCGGATCAGCGCAGCTCTGGCCGTTGCGGCCATCTGGGGAGTGAACCAGCAGATGGAAGACCTTTCTCTATGTTTCTTCCTCTCACTATCTGTGACACTACCTCTTAAATAAATAAATAAATCTTCGAAAAAAATAGGAACTTGTTCAAATTGCCAGTTTCGTTGGTGGCAAAGACCAGGCCCTTTCAGTTACTGACAATCAAAATCAGGAACAATCTTTTAAAAGCAGTGTTTTTTCTTTCTTGAAAAATGTAATTCAATAACTATGCATTGTTTAACACACGTTTAAGATACCTTCTGATAGCTTTTTCCCTAAGTTTGCAGAACATTCTGAAAGCAAGCACCAGCAGCCAATGTAAGCACTTAACCTTCTTCTACGATAACCTAGAGCCTTGCTACCAGTGTGTTCAGGCATCAGCAGTTTCAGCCTCCCCTGGAAGCTCGCTGGGCTAAACACGGGTCCCAGATCTGCTCAGCCAGAATCCCCATGGAAGATACCAGGATTTCCACACACATCACGGTTAGGGAAGCCCTGCTCTGCCTGCCTGTCCCCCTGCGGTTACCAGCGCTGACTGCCCCACGGTGGCTGGAAACCAACCTAGATGGGATCAGGCTGAGCCTCAGGAAACACGCTCACACTTTCTGGAACAGGAACACAGGCTGTCAAAGCACTGCCCAGACGACTCCACACCCACTAGCACGGCCGTCCCGGAAGGGCAAGGAATCCACACACCCGGGCAGCACCTGGGGCTGCTGGTGGGACAGCAGAATGGAGCGGCTGCTGTGGGAATGCCTGGGCAGTTCAACATGGCACACACAGGGCTGCCGTGTGTTGACCTAGTTGAATGCCCGAGATAAAATACACGGTGAGGACTAAGAAAAGGCACAGGGTGGCCTCTCGGGCACACTGCAGGAAGCCAGTCTAGAAATGACACTGAGAGGCAGGAGGGAAAAAACCCGTGGTCTCACCAAGCCAGAGGAGGAGCAGGTTTCGAGCAGGGCTGCAAGGTCAGCAAAGTCAGATACTGCGCAGAGACCGGGCAGGGTGAGGCTGAAACACGTCTACACCAGGCAGGGTGTGGCTGAAACACGTCTACACCGGGCAGGGTGAGGCTGAAACACGTCTACACCGGGCAGGGTGAGGCTGAAACACGTCTACACCGGGCAGGGTGTGGCTGAAACACGTCTATACCGGGCAGGGTGAGGCTGAAACACGTCCACACCGGGCAGGGTGAGGCTGAGACACGTCCACACCGGGCAGGGTGAGGCTGAAACACGTCTATACCGGGCAGGGTGAGGATGAAACACGTCCACACCGGGCAGGGTGAGGATGAAACACGTCCACACGGCTGAAACACGTCTACACCGGGCAGGGTGAGGCTGAAACACGTCTACGCACTCTGGCAACAAGGAGTGGACGGCGGCTTGCAGGATAGTCAGCACAGTGTTGTTTATAACCACACAAAACCCCAGAAGCACAGACGCTCATCCGTGCGCCAACTGAAACAAGCCGTGGCATACACATGCCATGTAGGAGGTGAAAGAAGTGAGGCGAGTGTGTATGTACTGACAGGGAAAGGTGCTGGGGGAGAGAGAGTGAGAAAGAGTGAGTGAGTGAGTCAGAGAGAGAATGAGAGAAAGAGAGACAAAGAGACAGAGTCAGAGAGAGAGATAATCAGAGAGAGGGAGAGTCAGAGAGAAAGAGACAGACACACAGAGAAAGAGAGAGACAGATAGACTTCCATCTGCTGATTCACTGCCCCGATGGCTGCAATGGCCAGAGCTGAGCTGCTCCTTTCATACAGTTGTTCATTTAACTTTCATTTCTTTTTTAACAGAAACCTTTTATTTAATAAATATAAATTTTCAAAGTACAAATTTTGGATTGTAGCAGTTTTCCCTGCATAACCTCCCTTCCGCCCACAAACCATCCCATCTCCTATTCTGTCTCCTGTCCCATTCTTCATTAAGATTAATTTTTAATTTTATTTATATACAGAAGATTGACTTAATATACACTAGGTAAAGATTTCAACAGTTTGCACCCACACAGACACACAAAGTATAAAGTACTGTTTGGGCCAGTGCCGTGGCTCACTGGGCTAATCCTCCGCCTGCGGCGCTGGCACTCGGGTTCTAGTCCCAGTTGGAGCGCTGGATTCTGTCCCAGTTGCCCCTCTTCCAGGCCAGCTCTCCGCTGTGGCCCGGGAAGGCAGTGGAGGATGGCCCAAGTGCTTGGGCCCTGCACCCGCATGGGAGACCAGGAGGAAGCACCTGGCTCTTGGCTTCAGATCAGTGCAGCGCACCGGCTGTGGTGGCCACTTTTTGGGGGGGGGGTGTACCAACAGAAGGAAGACCTTTCTGTCTTTCTCTCTCTGTTTAACTCTGCCTATCAAAAAAAAAAGTACTAGTTTTACCATTAATTCTCACAGTACAGCACATTAAGGACACAGGTCCTACATGGGCAGCAAGTGCACAGTGACTCCCGTCCTGTATCATATCCAAGACCTCAGTTAACTGAACTGGAAGATGGACTCAAGCACTAACATGAAATGTTTGGATCAGATGAAATTTAAATGCCTATAAAGATATACAGATATGTAACAGGGTGCATCAAAAAGTTCATGGACAAAGGAATTCAAGTTTACTGCAAAAATAATTTGAAATTCATGCATATATATAGGGTCTTCAAAAAACTCAGGGAAATGCACATTATGAAAAACTAGGCATTGGGACAAGCATTTGGCTTAGTGCTAATAAGCCGGGTAGGATGTCTATGTCCTGTTTATCTCAGTGCCTGGGTTCAATACCTGCCTCTGGCTCGACTCCAGCTTCCTGGCCATGCAGCCTCTGGTAGGCGGCCATGATGGCACAAGTGCATAGGAGATGGCACACTACACAGGAGACCTGGACTGAGCACCCAGCTCCCCGTTCCAGCCTCAGCTCAGTTCCAGACGATGCCGGCACTAGCAGAGTGAACCAGGAGATGGGATTTCTCTGTTTCTCAAATAAAACAACAAACTATGCTGGGATTTCACAATGTTTTTACATCAAAAACTTTTTTTAAAGATTTATTTGATAGGCAGAGTTAGAGAAAACAAGAGGGAAAGACAGACAGAAAGCTCTTCCATCAACTGGTTCACTCCTTAAGTGGCCGCAACGGCTGGAGCTGGGCCAACACGAGGCCAGGAGCCAGGAGCCTCTTCTGGGTCTCCCATGTGGGTGCAGGGGCCCAAGCACTTGAGCCATCTTCTGCTGCTTTCCCAGGAGCAGTTGGGACTCAAACTGGCACCCACATGGGATACTAGCACCACAGAAAGATGCTTGACCTACTATGCCACACAGCACCAGCCCCTTGCACCAAAATATTTAAAAATTTTTTTTTAATTTGAAAGGCAAAGGGAGAGAGAGAGCGAGCGCGCATGCTCACTTCCATCTGCTTGTGATTCCTTCAAAGATGTATTTATTTATCAAAAATAACATACGGTAAGATTTCTAGGTTCAGCTATAGGGCACAAGCTTGCACCATGCTAACCCTTTCCCCTCACAAACTACAGATATTGGACAACATTAACTTTTAGAACTGTCTGAAGGCATGGCAAACTACCAGGACAGGCAAGTTCGGAACATGAGGCGGGTTCAATATTCACTTCACCTTTTTCTTTCTAGATTTATTTATTTTTTGCAAGGCAGAGTTAGAGAGAGGCAGAGGCAGAGGGAGAGAGATTTTCTATCCGCTGGTTCACTCCCCAAATGGCCCAAACAGCCAGGGCTGGGGCAGGCCAAAACCAGAATTCACTGGGGTCTCCCACGTGGGTGCAAGGGCCCAAGCACTTCGGACCATCTTCCCCTGCTTCTCCAGGCACATTAGCAGGGAGCTGGATTGGAAGTTGAGTGGCTGGGACACAAACCCGTGCCCATCTGGGATGCTGGAGCTGCAGGCAGTGGCTTTGCCAGCTACACCACGGCACCAGCCCCTCACTTAAGCGTTTTTAACTGAAGGCATTTTCCAAACCAGGCCCAGACCCTAGCAGGAAGTGGTAGCGTTAGTGGCCATTGAGACAGCGTCAGGGTGTGTGACTGACAGAACAGCCAGACCTGAATATGCACAATGCTAGAGAAAAAGAAACAACACAGAGACTAAAAATCTGTTTCCAAATCTCCCTTAGGTTGCTGGTCATACCCTGAGCTCTGCATGTACACTGCGAGATTCCAAGAAAGCCGACCAGGAGGAGCAGCTGGGAGACTCAACAAGGTTACAGAGACTTGGTCTTCCTGTGAGGCCGAAAACAGGATGCAGCCCGAGCCCCACTGTGGTGGAGGGTTTCTGGCAAAACTCTAGGATTTCAGTTGTGATCCCAAAAGGGTCACCTGCAGAGTAAGGACATACATGGGGCCCAGCGCTGTGGCACAGTGGGTTAAAGCCCCAGCCTGCATGGCGCCGGTTCGTGTCCCGGCTGCTCCACTTCCGATCCAGCTCTCTGCTGTGGCCTGGGAAAGCAGTAGAAGATGGCTCAAGTCCTTGGGACCTGCATCCACGTGGGAGACCTGGAAGAAGCTCCTGGCTCCTGGCTTCAGATCAGCTCAGCTCTGGTCATTGTGGCCATCTAGGGAGTGAACCAGTGGATGGAAGACCTCTCTGTCTCTTTATGGCTCTACCTCTCTAACTCTTGCAAATAAATAAAATAATTCTTAAAAAAAAAAAAAAAAAGGACATACACGAACAGAGCAGTCCTAACAAAGGCTAAGACCAAGCCTCACTGTGTATGCCGAGGTGACTGGCTGGAATCTGCTGGCCAAATGACAGCCCTCTTGGGAGGAAGAGGACTCATCTAGACCCTCTAATTTTTGTTTGTTATCTCCAACATTTGATTAGAACAATAATCTTGAGGCAAGCGTCCTCCTTCCCTAACTCCTAGCCCCCAAAAAGGATGCAATAGAGAGAGAAAAAAGCAAAAAGGGCAGCCCCGAATGTGACTCAGCACTGCAGTTATCTGAAAAGGACTTGAACCTCACCGGGATCGACACGTTCCTGAAAGCAGAGGAAACAGCAAACAGACAAACATGCGAGTACTGCAGACAGAACTGGAATTCCTAAGACAGAGTGAAGTGGACCTTCTAGAACTGAAACAAATAGTATGCCTGAGATCCAGCGGACTGGGTCCTCAGGAGACGGCCCCAGGCACCGGAAGTATCGACAGAGACTCTAGAGTGAAGCATTACCAAGGGGGGGGGGGGGCGCTCCAAACAAGGTGATAGAGCCCAATAGGCATGTGGGACCTGCCAGAAGTTCTAGTATTTTTAGCTGGAATGCCATCAGGAGAGAGAATGAGGCAGAAGAAACATTAAGACAAATGCGTCAGATGCTTCCAAGACTCGACAACAGATTTCCAATTCAGTAAGTTCAGTGAGCCAAGATCAACCCAAAGGAAATCACATCTAGATATATTATAACCAGAGAGCCAACACTAAAGACAAACAGCTTAAAAGAAGCCAGGGAAAAGGAGACTACAGTGACAACTGAGAGGTGACATTTCAACAGAAGCTGAACATGACAGAGTGGCATCTTCAAAGGGCAGAAAGAAAAGAGCAGAAGCCTAAGATCCCACACACGGGGAAACCCATCCAAAAGGAAGGCTAACTAAGACACCCGCCCGAAGACTCCGAACGCTTATTGTCAGCAGACGCAAATGGACAGCACAAGGAACAGCGCGAGAGTGCTTCAGTCCTTCGGGGAGAAGCCAGTGGTCCGCAGCAGGAGTGTGTGAAGATGGGAGAGAAGAAGGATGAGCACACGGAGACTAAGTACATGATTAAACACGAAGGGGGCTGCTGCCTGCAGTGCCGGCAACACATAGGGGCGCCGGTTCAAGTCTCAGCTCCTCCACTTCCCATTCAGCTCTCTGCTATGGCCTGGGAAAGCAGTGGAAGATGGCTCATGTCCTTGGGCCCCTGCACCCGCATGGGAACTGGGAAGGAGCTCCTGGCTCTGGATTGGCATAGCTCTAGCCATTGCGGCCATCTGGGGAGTAAACCAGCAGATGGAAGACCTCTCTCTAACTCTTTCAAATAAATAAACCTTTAAAAAATATGAAGGCGGGACTGGTGTTTGGGCCAACAGTAAAGATGCCTCCTGGGAGGCCATGTACCAGACAGGTGCGCCTGGGTTCAAGTTCCAGCTCTGCTTCTGATCCCAGCTTCTGTTGATGCACACCCTAGGAGGTGCAAGTGATGGCTCAAGTATTTGGGGCTCCCCCACCCACACGGGCGACACGGACGGCAGGGACCTGGGTACTTGGGTCAGCATCAGTAGTCTCCCAGGTGCATTAGTAGAGAGCTAGACTGTTAGTGGAGTAGCTGGGACTCAACCAGGCACTCCAACATGGAGCGTGACAGCTTAACCTGCTGCACCAAACACCACCCAATACTTGCTTATTTTTTCCTTATTTAGGAAAAATTGTTGAAAATGCCATCAATTTCTCATCACTGATTTACAAGGCCCCGAACGAACGCACTTTTTCTGTGAATCTACTTTGGTTTTCTGTCACGGCACTGTTTCAGCCTCATTCAGGAGCCACCCCGCTCCTCGGGTTTTCTTCTAATTCTCACCTGGGGGAGGTCCGGGC
Organism: Lepus europaeus; assembly: GCF_033115175.1. Classification (NCBI taxonomy): domain Eukaryota; kingdom Metazoa; phylum Chordata; class Mammalia; order Lagomorpha; family Leporidae; genus Lepus; species Lepus europaeus. The sequence goes on from NC_084831.1 coordinate 151,968,208, forward strand.
TGCACACGCACCGTTCGGGGCTGCTCGGGTCCTCTCTCACCTGTTTCCTGGCCCACGCACAGTCCCTGGCAGCAGCCATGGTTCGGCTGCTTTCTCTGACATTCTCAGTGGGCTACTTCTACCACCTCCTACCAGGGCAACCCCTGATGGAGACCCTGACACGTTAGACAAACTTCTGATGTTCTCTAGGCACCTGGGAATGTCAGATGCTTTCAAACACCACTGGGAAGCCGCAAGACATGCGAGGGCTTCAGGCTGCATCTCACGTGTCCCTGACACACCTGTGCGAGGTGCGGCTCTGACAAATACTCCGGAGCAGCAGCAGGTTGTCAGGATCCCCACAACCCACAGAGAATCGGAGGGAGGAAGGGCAAGGCGTGAGATCCCCACATCCTCTTCCTCCCTGCTGTGTTTTACAGAACTGTGTCTGAGAGAAAAAGAAAACCCTGCCTGCTCTGTGTGTACTCCCTGGGCAAATAATCTGTGTTCCTTAGGTGTGGTCCTTTTGACCTGGAGACAGGGAATGCTACCTCTCCACAGCCATAGACGCCCTCTGGGTTACATCAAGAATGGGCAGCTTTATCAGGCCAGGCAGAAAACACTGCAGCACTGAAACAAATAATAAATGACCTTCAACATCCACTTTGTCCTCAGGGCGGTGTTGTGGCCCAGCGGGTAAAGCCGCCACCCGAGATCTGGCACGTTTGTGTCCCGGCTGCTCCACTTCTGATCCAGCTCCCTGCTGACGGCCTGGGGAAGCAGCAGCAGACAGCCCAAGTGTTTGGGTCCCTGCCACCCACATGGGAGACTCAGATGAAGCCCCTGGCTCCAGCCTGGCCCAGCGTGGCCCCTGCAGCCATCGGGAGCCAATCAGCAGAGGCAAGATCTCTCTTTTTCAAAATAAACCTGTGAATTTGTTTTCTGTTAAAGGTGTTTTAAACAGCAAACAACCTCTGAAACCCAACGCTGGGGGAAGCTTCTGTGTCCCCCCCAGCCTCCTCTCTCGCCTATGATACAACACTTTGACGACCACCCACCAGCCTTTTGGGGAACTCCTGGGGAAGAATCCGCACTTCCATGCCCACACACTCACCTGAGTGAGGGGCTCAACAGGCTGGCAACTATTGGGCCAGGCTTCTTTGCCGGACAGAAGTCACGTGCTATGGGTACCGGTCCAGGAAGCAGGCGCTTAGTCCAGCAGTCATGATGCCACCTAAGATGCCCACATCCTGATTCCAACTGTCGCTACCGCACACCCTGGGAGGTCGCAGGTACAGGTAGTAGCTGGGTTCCTGACACCCATGCGGGAGACCTGGACCGAGTTCCCAGCCTTAGCCCTAGCCCAGTCTCATCCATAACTGGCACTTGGGGGTGAACCAGTGGACGGGAGCTGTGTCTCTTTCCTACCAAATAAATACATAATAAATAACTTTTTTTTTGAAGTCACCACTCTGGTGTGGCCTTGTCTCTTGCTGCACAGCTCATAAGTCAGCAGAGACAGGCCTGCTCTCTCCCCCACACCTAAACAGAATGAAGAGGCCCGGGGCCCCCAGCTGCTCTGCCTGCAACTGGCTGAATTTAATTCTGGTAGCAAAGAACAGCCTGGGTCCAAATTATTTTTCCAAAGGCAAGCTTGCTAAGAATGAAAGCTACTATTATAATACCCCTTAGTCCTCATTTCATTAAAACATGGAGGAGAGGGGGAGCAGACACAGATACACATCTCTTACACTGCACCCACACGGCACTCAGAGCCCAGAGGTCACTCAGAACAAAGGGTACACAGCAAAAGTACCTCTGCTGCTGTATACGCATCTTACAAGCACCAAAGGCCTTTGATACTCCAAATCACAAATGATCCAGCACGGCACGTAAGAGCACACACTCGAGCCGCACTGGTTGAATCCGAGCTCTGCACTTCATACCGTGTGACCCTGGGTGAGTCACTTCTCTGGGGCTCGGTTCTGGCATCGGTGAGAGGGGATAACAGTAGGACTTCCCAGCGTAGTTTGCTGCGAGGACTCAATGAGTGAATGTAGGTGAAGGCCCTAGAACCTTAACAAATGCCGCAGTCTTCAGAAGCGCAGAGGTGTCTCCGAATTGCTAAGAAAAGGGGCCAGGTAGACGCCTGGTATGGACGGGCAAGCTCTGGAGTAGCTGCCATTCTGGTTTTCCTGGCTGAACGGCTGGTGTGGACTTACTATTTACCATAATCTCTCAGTTATTCATGTTCTGATGAGCCACAAGTACTCTCACTGATGCCAAGCGGAAACAAAAACCCAGGAGGTCTGTCTGCCGTGTCTTAATTCGGAGTTGGCCTGAGCCTACGGCTCCCTAGAGGCAAGGTTTCTCGTGTTCTTCCTCTGGAGCCCTAGCTCATCACTGCCTTCAGTAGGAAGAAAGGGCGCCTGTTTGTTGACAGTTCGCTTCCCCATGGATGCCATGAAACCACAGCCAGCAGTGGAGATGAGAAAGCCCAGGGTTAACTCCAAGTCCTCGCTATCATAGACGGGGTAGATCTACTACTCACTTCCCCGTCCCTTGACAAGGCAGCTGTCCAGTCCAAACATCTGTTTACTGCAGCTGAGAACTTCTGTTTGACTCCTGACTCCTGTTTCTCAGGGTTCACTTTGCACCTCTTGCTTTTTTTTTGACAGGCAGAATGGACAGTGAGAGACAGAGAGAAAGGTCTTCCTTTTTGCCGTTTGTTCACCCTCCAATGGCCGCTGCTGCCTGCGTACCGTACTGATCCAAAGGCAGGAGCCAGGTGCTTCTCCTGGTCTCCCATGGGGTGCAGGGCCCAAGCACTTGGGCCATCCTCCACTGCCTTCCCAGGCCACAGCAGAGAGCTGGCCTGGAAGAGGAGCAACCGGGACAGAATCCGGCACCCCGACCGGGACTAGAACCCGATGTGCCAGCGCCGCAAGGCGGAGGATTAGCCTGTTGAGCTACGGCGCCGGCCACATCTCTTGTTTTTTAAGGAGGTCTCTAGAAGGGAGCCCTTTTCCAGGATCCTTTTCTGTTCCAAATTTCACTCCAGCATGCAATTGTCTTTTAAGATTTACTTATTCATTTGTAAGAAAGAGAGAGAGAGAGAGAGAGAAAGAGAGAGAGAGAAAATGAATGAATGAATGAATCATCCATCCTCTGGTTCACTCCTCAAATGGCCCCAACAGCCAGGATCGAGCCAGGCTGAAGCCAGGAGCCAGGAGCTTCATCCAGGTCTCCCATGTGGGTGCAGGGGCCAGCGCTTGGGCCTTCTGCTGCTGCTTTCCCAGACCATAGCAGGGAGCTGGATCAGAAGTGGAGCAGCCAGGACTCGAACTGGCACCCATATGGAATGCTGGCATTGCTGGCCGGGGCTTTAACACACAGAGCCACAGTGCCGGTCCCCTAGCATTCAATTTTTAACTCCTCTTGCACACCTTACACTTTGTGTCTGGAGATGGAACCGCTTACAAGAAACACAAGTACCCAGGTTTTTCCGCTCACGGCACTGTATGTGCAAGAGTGTTTTCTTGGTCAGGATTCAGAGATACAACTGTGCACAGTTTAACAGTAAATGTGCTCGAGCACAGCCAGTGTCTTTGGAACTGATGCAAAAGGGTCAATGCTACAACAGAGATCTATCCCCACAAGCTCCATGCAAGACCACAGGGGCCCCACACACAAACTGCAGGGTCTCCCCTAGCTTCACCATACACACAGCCGCTCCAGGACAGCTGGGATCGTCAGCAGCCATTGGAAGCACAACGAACTCCACCTCCTCAGAGCGCAGGACGTCACTGTAAGACCACACGACACAAGGCCATCTTCTGAGACGTCAGAGATCCAGGAAGGAGGTGAACGCCTTCATCCAAAAGTCAGACGACTTACTACAGTTAAGTACTTACTTCTGCCTCCACACTGGGATGGCTGAAACCTCGGCTGCTTTATAATGGGGAAGGAAGAAGAGAAGCAGCAGGAGAACTTTCTTCAGAAGTAACGTGTGTTGGGCAATTCTGTCCGACACAGGAAAGCCTGTGCCCTGTTACCCCTGCTCTTCACGGCGCATCGCGTGTCACAGAATCACACGGAAAGGTCTGAGGACTCTCACGGCCCAATCGCACACTCACTCAAAAGTTACAGTAATCTAGACAGCACGGCACTGGCACAGGAGCAGACGACAGCACGCAGAGTTCAGAAAGAAACCGGAACTCACGGTCAGCTACTTTTTGATAAAGGTATCCAAAGCAATTTATAGGGGAGGAATCACCTTTCAACACACAGACCCGGGACACCTGAATGTCACCATGCACAATAATGGAGCTGGACCCCCATCTCGAAGAACAAAGAAGAACCTCAGGGTCGATCACGGACTGAAATACGACAGCCAAAACCATACAACGCTCAGAAGACGCAAGGGTAAATTCCTGAAATGTAAGATTAGGCAATGGTTTCTAGAAAAGCCAAAAACTCAACCAACTAAAGAAAAAATCAATCATATTTCATAAAAATCATTTGTACAACAAAGGACACCATCAAGAAAGTGAAGACAACCTACAGAATAGCAGAAAAAATTTTGAAAATAATATTCCTAGAAAAAGGCATTGTGATACAATATCTGTCTTTGTAACTGAATAAAAAGACAATCCACTTAAAAATGGGCAAAGGATCAGGACAGAGATTTTGCTAAGGGAGATAAGCAAATGGCCAATAAGCACACGAGAAGACACTCAACATCACTGCCCACTGGGGATGCACAAGTCAAAACCATTATGTGACACCTGTCACACCCACTAATGTGGCCATGAAAAAGGTAAATGTTGGTGAAGATATGGAGAAATCAGAACCTTCTGCATTGCTAGTGGGAATATAAAATGGTGCAGCTACTTTGGAAAACTGTATGGCAGTTCCTCAAAGTGTTAAAAACGGGCTGGTATTGTAGCACAGGTCAAACCTCGACCTGCAAAGCTGGCATCCCATATCAGAGTGCCAGTCCAAGTCCTGGCTGCTCTGCTTCTGCTCCCTGCTAATGCACATGGGAAAACAGTGGGTTTGGCCCAAGCACGTGGGCCCTTGCCACCCATTTGGGAGACCTTGATGGACTTCCAGGCTCCCGGCTTCAGCCTGGTCCAGGCCCAGATGTTGTAGACATTTGAGGACTGAACCAGCAGATGGAATATCCATCTGTCACTTTAAAAAAAAAAGATTTATTTATTTGAAAGAGTTACAGAGAGAGAGAAGGGGAGGCAAAGAGAGAGAGAATCTTCCATCCACTGGTTCACTCCACAACTGGCCACAATGGTGGAGCTGCGCCAATCCAAAGCCAGGAGACAGGAGCTTCTTCCAGGTCTCCCATGCGGGTGCAGGGGCCCAAGGACTTTGGCCATCTTCTACTGCTTTCCCAGGCCACAGCAGAGAGCTGGATTGGAAGAGGAGCAGCCAGGACTAGAACTGGCGCCCATATGGGATGTCGGCATTGCAGACAGCAGCTTTACCTGCTACACCACATGCCAGCCCCTCTGCTTTTAAATCAATAAAATCTTTAGAAAAAAATGTTTTAGGGGCTGGTGCTGTGGTGTAGCGAGTCAAGCCACCAACTGCAGCACCAGCATCGCATATGCCTGCTGGGCTGCTCCACTTCTAATCCAGCTCCCTGCTGATGTGCCTGGGATAGCAGCGGAAAATGGCCCAAGCACTTGAGACCTGGAAGAACATCCTGGCTTCAGTCTGGCCAAGCTCCAGCCACTGCGACCATTTAGGGAGTGATCCAGCGGAAGAAGACATCTCTGTCCCTCCCTCCCTAACTCTGCCTTTCAAACAAATCTTTTTTTTTTTAAAGTTAGTTACTATATAACCTAGAAATTCTACTCGTAGTTGTATATCTAGAAAACAAAACAAAAACAAGTCCACGTGGAAACTTGTACTTGAACGCTCTTAGCATTATTTGTAAATGCCAAAGTATGAAAAAGCCCAAATTCCTGTCACATGATGAATGGATAAGTAAAATGTGGTTTATCACACAGGGGCATATTATAACAAAAAAGAACGAAGTACTGATTCATATTAACAAGAAAGAATGATGGCCGGTGCTGCAGCTCACTAGGCTAATCCTCTGCCTGCGCTGCCAGCACTCCAGGTTCTAGTCCCAGTCGAGGCGCCGGGTTCTGTCCCGGTTGCCCCTCTTCCAGTCCAGCTCTCTGCTGTGGCCTGGGAAGGCAGTGGAGGATGGCCCAAGTGCTTGGGCCCTGCACCTGCATGGGAGACCAGGAGGAAGCTCCCGGCTCCTGGCTTTGGATCGGCGCAGGCGCCAGCCGTAGCGGCCATTTGGGGGGTGAACCAATGGAAGGAGGACCTTTCTGTCTGTCTCTAACTCTGCCTGCCCACCCCCCCCCAAAAAAAAAAAAAAAAGAATTAAGTACTGATACTGATTCATGCTACCACATGGATGGACCTTATTGAAGACATTACAGTAAGCGAAAGACGACCATCACCACAGACCATTTGCCATGAGACATTTATGGGAACTCTCCACAACAGGCAAATATGCATAGATAGAAATCAGATTACAGTTGCTTAAGGTTGTGGGAAGATGGGAAAGGGGTGTGACCGTCAATGGCTATGCTGGGTTTATTGGGGGAGGGGAGAAGGTGGATTAAAATGTTCAAGGTGACGCTGTGCATACAAACCACAGTGAATTATACACTTTAAATAGTGAATCAAAATAGTATTAGAATTACATTTAAGGAAAACTTTCTTTTTGGGAAAAAAAAAACTAGAAGAGAAACAAAATATAAAAGCATATGCTATCCTAAAATTAAATCCATGCCCTAAGTCACCTACATTTCTGGGACACTGCTCCAGGTACACACATGACTTCATCACCACTCTGTGCGGGGCATGCATCACTCAGGAGCGTCTCTGCCAAGTCTGCTCTCCAGCAGTCTTTAAACCCCAGCCCTTGATTTCCCACACAGCACACTGAAGGAAAGGGCCCAGTAGTCCTCTCTCAGGACCCACACAACTGCCTTAGGCTCAGGATGCTCAGTGTATTTGAGAAGCATGGAACAAATGGCTTACGTGCCAGAGTCACTACCGTCTACCTCAGGAACACGACAGAAGAAACTGGTCCACATTGTAAGGAGGATACTGGGAGCTTAAATTCTTTTAAAAAATTAAGGTCTACAAATTTCATGTACTTCATATAAACAGATTCAAGAACACAGTGATACTTCCTACCCTACCCTCCTTCCCGCCCACACTCCCACCCTTCCTCCTCCTTCCTCTCCTGATCCCTCTCTTAATTTTATAATGGTCTACTTTCAGTTTATGTTATACGCTGCCAGGCAGGCTCCAGGTGGGTTTCAAAGCCATTCCTGAGTAACTGACGAAAAGGGGGAAATGTGGTGGAATGAGAAGGCCATGCCAAGATGGCCGCTGGCAAGCAAGCGTCAGAGCATCAGTTACTCAGGAATGGCTTTGAAACCCACCTGGCAACGGAGCCATCCTGGCAACAGGCTGTGATTGGTTAGGGCATACACCGCCCCTTGACTGGATTGGCTGTCTTGGCTATATAAGCTGTTGTACCAACTGAAATAAACGAGTCTGCGGGCTGCTCGCCTCTGGCCTGCTTTCACCTGACTCCCGGGGTCTGTGTGGTGACTCCGCGCCTCTTGCCCCCACCACACTGCTCCTCTCAGAACGAGTCCACCTCAACAGTTATACTCCTAAGTTTAACCCAACACTAAGTAAAGAGTTCAACAAATAGCATGAAGAAAAAAAATCACTGTTCAACACCAGAGACAAGGGCCAGAAACAATCACAAAGCTCAAAAAGTCAATTTCATTCCAATACACACTGTTGGTACACTAATAGTTACTACAGATTAGGGAAACATATTTGTCTTTTTGGGACTGGCTTACTTTACTAAGCATAATGGTTTGCAGTTGCACCTGTTTAGTTGCAAGACAGGATTTCATTCTTTTTTATGGCCGATAGTATTCCATAGTGTATATATCACCTGTTCTTTATCTAATCGTCAGCTGATGGACATCTGCATTGATTCTGTATCTTAGTTATTGTGAATTGAGCTGCAGTAAACATGGGGGGAACATACAAATCTTTCATATTTCATTTCATTAAATTCCCAAGAGTGGGATGGCTGGATTGTATTGTCGGTCTATATTCAGGTTTCTGAGGAATCTCCAAACTGTCTTCCACAGTGGCTACACCAGTTTACATTCCCACCGACAGTGGATTAGGGTACCTTTTCCCCACATCCTCACCAGCATTCATTATTTGTTGATTTCTATATGAAAGCCATTCTAACTGGGGTGAGGTGACACCTCACTGTGGTTTTGATTGGTATTTTATTGATGGCTAGTGACCCTGAGCATTTTTTCAGGGGTGTGTTGGCCATTTCAATTTCCTCTTTTGAAAAATGCCCGTTTAAGTCCTTTGCCCATTTCTTAATTGGATTGTGTGTTTTGCTGTTTTCTTGAGTTCTTTATATATTGTGGATATTAATCCTTTATCAATTTCATAGTTTTACAAGTATTTTCTCCCACTCTGTCAGTTCCCCTTTCCTTTTCTGAGCATTTGTTTTGCAGCATAAACTTCTCAGCTTGATATAATCCCCTTTGTCTATTTTGGCTTCTAGGACTATACCAAAGAGCAATGGTCAAAGTGGGCATCCTTATCTGGGTCTTGATCTTAGTGGAAATGCTTCCAACTTTTCCTCATTTAAGAAGCTGGCTGTGAGTTTGTCATAAATTGCCTTGACTGATCGTACTGAGCAATGTTCCTTCCATACCCAACTTGCTAAAGGTTTTCATCAAGAAATGATACTGTATTTTATCAAATGCTTTCTCTGCATCTATTCAGGATATCATATGGTTTTTATTCAATTTGTTAATGTGATATCACATTTATTGATTTGCGAAAGCTGAACCATCCCTGCATCCCAGGGATAAATCTCACTTGGTCCAGGTGAATAATTGTTCTGATGTGCTGGATTTGATTGGCTAGTATTTTCTTGAGAATTTTTACAACTACGTTCATCAGGAATATCAGTCTATAGTTTTCTTTCTCTGTTTTATCTTTCTGGTTTAGGAATTAAAGTGACATAGGCTTCATCGAAGGAGTTTGGGAGGATTTACTTGCTTTAAATTGTTCTGAATAGCTAGAGAAGAACTGGAATTAGTTCCTCTAGAAGAGTCTCTTAGAATTTAGCAGTGAAGGGGCTGGCACTGTAATGCAGTGGGTTAACGCCCTGGCCTGAAGCACTGGCATCCCATATGGGCACCGGTTCGAGACCCAGCTGCTCCACTTCCTATCCAGCTCTCTGATATGGCCTGGGAAAGCAGCAGAAGATGGCCCAAGTCCTTGGGCCCCTGCACCCATGTGTGAGACCCAGAAGAAGCTCCTGGCTTCGGAATGGCGCAGCTCCAGCTGTTGTGGCCAATTCCATCCATCAGATGGAAGACCTCTTTCTTTCTCTCTCTGCATCTCCTCTCTCTGTGTAACTCTTTGAAGTAAAATAAATAAATCTTTAAAAAAAAAAAAAGAATTCAGCAGTGAAGCCATCCGTTCCTGGGTTTTTCTTTGCTGGGAGGGTCTTTATTACTGATTCAGTTTCCATACTGGTTATTGGTCTATTTAGGTCTTCTATGTCTTCATGGCTAAATTCTAGTCAGTTGTATGTGTCTAGAATCTATCCATTTCTTCTACATCTTCCAATCTGTTGCCATACAGCTTTTTACAGTAATTTCTGATTTTTTATTTCTGTGTTAGCCATTGTTACATTTCTTTTTGCATCTCTGATTTTACTAATTTGGGTCTTTTTTTTTGTTAGTTGGGCCAATGGTGCATCAATTTTATTTTTGCAAAAACCAGCTCATTTCACTGATTTTTTACACCTCTTTTGTTTCAATTATCTATATTTCTTCTCCAATTTTAGTTATTTCTTTCCTCTTACTCAGTTTGGGTTTGGTTTGGTGTTTTTCTAGGTTCTTGAGATGCACCGATAGCTCATTTACTTGATGGCTTTCCAATTTCTCGATGGAGCCACCTATTAACACTCTTTTTGCTGTATCCTCTAAGTTTTGGTATGTTGTGCTATCATCTTCATTCATCTCCAGAAATGTTTTGATTTTTCTTTTGATTTCTTCTATGATCCACTGTTCATTCAGGAGCATGTTGTTCAGTCTCTGTGTGTTTATGTTGTAGAGATTCTTGAATTGTTAATTTCTAGCTTCATTCCACTGTGGTCAAAAAAGATGCATGGTGTGATTACAATTTTTTTTAATTTGCTGAGACTTGCTTTACGGCCTAGCACATGGTCTATTCTAGACAAAGATCCACACACTGGTGAAAAGAATGGGTATTCTGCAACTGTGGGGTGACAAGTTATGTAGATATCAGGTCCATCTGGTCCACAGTGTTGATGATCTGTTGTTTCTTTGTTGATTTTCTCTTTAGTTTACGTGTCCATTGATGAAAGTGGGGTGTAGAAGTCCCCCATCACTACTGGAGTGCACTCCCTTTAGATTAACAGTTGTTTTAAACAGCCAGTATCCTGGCACTGGGTGCATGTATGTTTATTAATTCAACAAGAAGATGTGACTGTAAGTCCTTCATCATTACATGGTATCATTGTCTCTCAACATTTGTTGGTGTTAAAGTCTATTTTGTCTGACATTAGGATGGCTACACCTGCTCAGTTTTGCTTTCCATTAGCATGGAATATCTTTTTCTATTCTTTTACTTTCAGACTGCTTTTTCAGACTTTGTTGGTGAGGTGTTTCTTGTAGGCAGCAAATAAATAGGTTTTCTGTTTCAATCCATTCAGCCAGTCTATTTTTTAATTGGAGAATTTAGACCATTTATATTCAAGGTTACTACTGATAAATAATGACTTGGCTTGCCATTTTTTCTATAAATATTCCTATTATTTGCTTTCGATTTCCTTTGTACTTTTACTGGAAGATTATCTACCTTCATATTCTTTCATAAAGATGACTATATTTCTGTTTTGTGTGTAGCACATCCTTAAGTATCATTGGTAGGGTTGGACAGGTGGTGACAAATTCTTTCAATTTCTGTTATGGAAGGTTTTTTTAATATTTATTTATTTGAAAGGCTGAGTTAGAGAGAGACAGAGACACACAGATAACTTCTATATACTGGTTCACTCCCCAGATGGCTCCAATGGCTCAGTCTGGGCCACACCAAAACCACTGTTCACTGGGATGCAGGCATCTCAGGCAGTGGCTTAACCCACTGTGCCACACTGCCGGCCCCGACTTGCACAAACTGTTACACTAACTTTCACAAACAGAATACGTGTGATGCTACTTCTTGATTCAGTCTTGGTAGTTTGTATATCACTAAAAATTCATTCATTTCTAGGGGGTTGTCCAATTTGTTGTATACTTATTAATAATTTATTTTTTACTTCTGTGGATCAGTTACCTCCTCTTTCATCTCTGGTTTTATTTATTTGATCTTCTCTTTTTTCTTTATTAATCTATGAAGCATATTATCAATTTTGATTTTTTTTGACCAAATAAATTCTTAGTTTTGTTGATTCTTTTTAAAGATTTATTTATTTGAAAATCAGAGTTACACAGAGAGTGGAGAGGGAGGGAGGAAGGGAGGAAGACAGAGGGAAAGAGTAAGAAGGGGAGAGGAGGAGAGGGGGAGAGTTTTTTCACAGTATGCATTTTCCATGAACTTTTTGATGACTCCACATATCAGACATGTTCAGGCAGTCAATCCTCAAGCTACTGAAAACCACATATTCTAATTATAAAGATGAGAGCAAGTAAGTCCACAAAAACAAAGCAGTCATCTATAAAGCCCGCCTTTAAAATAAAGAAAATTCATTATAATTAGAATTTATCAGACTGCATACTGAACAACAGGAGCTCCATGAAATAATATTTAGTCTGGGGCCGGCATGGTGGAGTAGCAGGTAAAGCCACTGCCTGCATTCCACATGGGCACCGATTCAAGACCCGGTTGCTCCACTTCTGATCCTGCTCTCTACTATGCCCTGGGAGGGCAGTAGGAGATGACCCAAGTCCTTGGGCCTCTGCACCCATGTGGGAGACCCAGAAGAAGCTCTTGGCTCCTGGCTTTGGATTAGCACAGCTCTGGCCATTGTGGTCATTTGGGGAGTGAACCAGTGGATGGAAGATCTTTCTCTCTCTCTCTGGCTCTACCTCTCTCTGTAATTCTTTCAAATAAATAAAATAGACCAGTGCTGCGGCTCACTAGGCTAATCTTCCGCCTGTGGTGCCGGCACCCTGGGTTCTAGTCCCGGTTGGGGCACTGGATTCTGTCCCAGTTGCTCCTCTTCCAGTCCAGCTCTCTGCTGTGGCCTGGGAAGGCAGTGGAGGATGGCCCAGGTGCTTGGGCCCTGCACCTGCATGGAAGACCAAGAGGAAGCACCTGGCTCCTGGTTTCAGATTGGTGCAGCGTGCCGGCCATAGTGGCCATTTGGGGGGTGAACCAACGGAAGGAAGACCTTTCTCTCTGTCTCTCTAACTCTGCCTGTTAAAAATAAAAAATAAATAAATAAATAAAAATAAAACTTAAAAAAGGAGAAAGTAATCTGGCATTTCTCATGGACATTTTAGAATCTTTCCTTTATGTTTTACTGTGGAGAGTTTGACTACAATGTGTTGTGGTGAAGATCTTTTATGGTCATATCTACTAGGAGTCCCATGTGCTTCCTGTACTGGGAAGTCCCCTTCTCCAAATCAGGGAGGTTTTCTGTAATTATTTCACTAAATAGGCCTTCTAGTCAATTCTCTTTCCATGCCTTCAGGAGCTCATAAAACCTATATGCTGGGTCATCTGATAGTCTCCCATAAACCTCTAACGCTGTTTCAATTTTTCTAATTTCTTCTTTTTTGTTCTGAGAACTTCACAAAGATTTATCTTCTCACTCAGATATTTTTTCTTCTGCCCCACCCAGTCTGTGGTTAAGGCTCCCCACGGTATTTTTTATCTGACACATCGAGTTCATTTCTAATTTTTGTTTGATTTCTCTTCACAATCTCAAATCTCATGGGAGAAGTTTTCCTCTATGTCATGTATGGATTTCTTTAATTCATAAATTTGCTTCTCATTGCTTTTAAATAATCCTAGGATTAATCTTTTGAATTCCTTTTCAGGCATTTCATCAACCTTCTCATCTTCCCATTCTAGTATTAAAGTGTTATGTTCCTTTGGAGGGTTATGTTGTCTTCATTTTTCTTGTTTCCTAAATTTCTGCGATTATTTTAGGCATTTGTGGAAGTACTTGCTGGTTTTCTCCTCTGATGGCTTTTATCTTTGAACCATTCCTCTGTGGCTTAGTGGAGTGTCTGCTCTTTCAGTGAGTACCCAGAGTCGTGTGCTGGGTGTGACCAGGGAGCTCTGGTCAGTGCTGCAGGGTGGGGCGAGTACCCAGGGTGATGCCCTAGTTGGGCATCTAGTTGGACGCCCTAGTTGGGCATCCTCTATTGTTGGGGAGGAGAGGGTATGATCACCTCTGTTGCCGGGATCACACCCTCACCTCCTCTGTTCCAAGGTGACCGATGCCCTGGGTTAGCCCACAGTGGGTGCAGCACTCACCGTGCTGCCACATGAACCACACCAAGGATCTGTGTGGTCCTCATGTGAGCACAGATCCCACAACAGTGACCCACCCCGGACAATCAGGACTGCCAGACACCCAGCTACATCCTGTGCACTGTCACACAGTCACGGAGTTCCCCATCTCAGCACTCAGGGCTCCCACAGTCACGGGGTACAGAGGATCTACTCTCCCCTGCTAGCCTATCCCGTCTATGGAGAGCAGAAACGTTCCCAGAGCCAGCTGCCTGTGGATGCTGCACCTCGGTGGTCTGAGCCACGGAGCCTGTGCTTTGCTGAGAGGCTGGGGGCATCTCACAGTCCTAGCGGGTGCCCAGCCCCTTGTCAATTCCCCAGAGCGAGACCCAAAGTCAGTGGGGAACACAGATTTTCCCTCTGGTAAAACCCCTGGATCACACGTGCTCAAGATTGCTGAAGCAGCCACTGCTGGTGAGAGGGGCACTTGACACCGCCAGCTCTGGGCAGGTGCACAGAGCCAACAGTCACTACTGCTAACAAAGTGGCGCCCGCTCCCAGCCAGTGCCGGGCAGCGCTGTGGGGGTGGGGAGAGGCTGAGCCCAGTCAGAGCAGTCTGCCAGCTCTCCCTCTGGCTGTCTCGGCAGCGGCACGGGTGCTGCAGTCTTGCGTCGCCTTGCCCTCCAAGGCTGGCGCTTCCTCCAGCTCTCAGCCGTGGGGGTCGTGCGCCGCGTCTGCACCTCCCCACGGATCCAAGTGTCCCTCTTCCTTCTGCAACATTTCCACTGGAAATCTCTCTCCCTCACTGCCCTGGCAACGCACCTCCTCCACTTCTTTGCTACCATGTTCTCCTAGCCTAAAGCAATATGTCCTCTCCCTATTCCACCCTCCTGGAATCCTCGAGAGCTTAAGATTTATGGCCACGGGATAGAAATTTCCTCTGTCCCTACAAGAGGTTTAAGCAATCTTTTAGCTCGTTCAGGGTCCCCCCGCCACCCAGCACCAAGAGATGAATAACTAAATTAACTGATATCAATTTTAAAATCAAATACATTTTATGTGAATTTTACCAAGTGCCAGGAGAGGCAGCATTACCTGCAACCTCACTCCCTGAACACCACAGTGCTTGCCGGCGCACCTGCGTCCTGGCAGCGCCCGTAGCACTTACCTCCTGGATCCCAGCTGTGCCGGCACTCTCCTCCTGAGCGCCCGGCCCTTCTGGCTGCTGCACGTCTGCTTTCACTCCATTTACCAGGCCTGAGGGCTGCCACGAGTCATCCCACGTATCCCTGGGTGTGGGGAAACAGCAGTCCTGCAGGGAATGACCACAACAGTGACTGAGACGCAGCGCCTCCTGTCCAAACAAGGGCTCCGGCGTGCATCACACAGGGAAGCCACGGATCACTCTGCACCCACGGCGCCTTCTTCCTTGTTCTACTGACCATGCTCAGCGTCTTTAATTACTATGAACACATGCATCCCATAGGAAGAAATACAACTCCGTTCCTAATACTTTCATACTACTTTTCATGGACAGGTGATTTTTCATGATCACCTAGAATTTAAGTGGAATGAATACTAAGGAACAAGTTAACTTCCAGTATTTGTTCTTTCATATAACCAGTGGAAAATAAAATTTAAACATATTGCTAGGCCTAGTATTAGCTAACATTAGCAGAATATTAGCAAATAATCAGGTTGTAGAAATCTGGAAGTTGTATTACGGAGCTAATGAAACAGTAAAATTACAGAAATCAGTTTCTTTAGAGAGCTAAGGCCCTGCCAATGAAAACCTAAATCCTAACACAGAGAGGGCAGACACACAACAGGCTCACGGGTTAGTCTCCCCTGCTGCACCCTCCATCCCCCTACTTCCTGGTACCATTTTTAAAACCCAGGCGTTCTTTTGAATTACGGCCCCATACATCCTTAGTGCTGCTTTCTTAAGGCCTGGGCAATGAAGGGCAGTGGTCTGCCTTCTGTTGTTCCGAGCTTCTAACCTTCTGAGGCATCTCTTCCCAGGACGGGCACTCCTCCTCTGCACCAAGGCCTGGGGTGAGCAGGTGGGAGGCAGCGTCACCCCCTCTCCCCATTTTGGCCTGCAGTGGTAACCAGTTCTCATCCCAGACGTCGCCACCTATGGTCACTGACTCCAGGCAAGGCATTCCAGTGGGGACTTCATCCTGCGAAGCAGCAGAAACCAAAGAAAAATCTCACTGACAGCTCCTAAACGGCGCCATGTACAAGGTAGGTTTGCAATGCTCCCCGACTCCAGGTACAGACGCAGTCTGCACACACAATTCACTGCTCTCTCCCTTCTAGAACGTACACCACAGATCCCCGAAAGCTCCGGAATTCATACTCCAAGGTTTCTGCAAGCGAGGGGGTGAAGTGGGAACAGAAACAGCACTCATTTCAAGTCCCTTAAGAAGTTAGATCTCCTACTCCAGGACTTGGGCAGCTAGCCCTCTCTCGCTTGCTGCAAGGCCAGGGAGACCACAGGGATATTCTGAATGGTAAAACAGTGTGGAGTAAGCACAGAATCAAGAGGGGCGGAGTGGGGCCAGCACTGTGGTGTAGAGGGTGAAACAGCCACGTGCGAGGCCTACACCCCACGTAAGCGCTGGTTCGAGTCCCAGCTGCTCCACTTCCAATCCAGCTCCCTGCTAATGCACCTGGAATGCAGAAGATGGCCCAAGTGCTTAGACTCTGACCATCCACGTGGGAGACCTAGATGGAGCTCCTGGCTTCAGGATGCTGGAAACATCTGAGGACTGAAACAGTGGTTGGAAGATCAATCGATCTCACTCTCTAACTCTGCCTTTCAATATATAAGTAAAAAAAAAAAAAAAAGAAAGAAAGAGGGGCAGGCACTTGGCACAACAGTTAAGAGGCTGCTCGGGATGCCCACAGCCCATAGTGGAATGCCTAGCATTAAGTTCCAGGTCCACTTCCGATCCGATTCCTGCTAATACTTAGTAGGAGGGAGCAGAGGTGGCCCCGAGTACTTGGGTACCTGTCACCCATGTGGGAGACCTGAACTGAATTCTGGGTCATGATTTCAGGATGGCCCAACCCTGGCTTTTGCAGGCATTTGTAAAGTGACCAGCAGATGGAAGACCGCCATCTCTTTCTGCCTTTCAAATGAATAAAATATAAGTCAATAAAAATTTTTAACACATGTTCTGCAGAAGAAATTAAATGAAGGGTTTTACACTGAATATCAAAATACTTGGATGTCTTTTAAAAAAATGTTTATTTTCATCTACTTGGAAGGCAGGCAGAGCAACAGAGCATGAGAGAGAGAGAGAAGGAGAGAGAGAGAACGAACAGAGGGAAATCTTCCACTCTCTGGTTCACTCCTCACATACATACAACAGCCAGAGCTGGACCAGGGAGAACCAGGAGCCAGAAACTCCAGCCAGGTCTGCCACATGGGTGACCGGGACCCAAGCACTTGAGCCATCATCTGACGCCTCTGCGTTAGCAGGAAGCTAGGTTGGAAGTGGAGCAGCTGGGGCTTGAACTAGACTCTCATACAGAAAGTAGATATCTCAAGTGGCAGCTTAACCCACTGTGTCACAATACCCTGTGAAAAACACACTATGTTCAAATTTGTGGGATGTGGCTAAAGTGGTGTATATATATATATATATATATGAAGTGGTATACAGAGGCCCATTACATGAAATAGCTACATTAGGAAAAAGTTCTCAAATTAATAATTAGGTTCTCATAATAAGAAATTTGAGAATTTATCTACAAATTTAACATAATTCCAATCAAAATCCAAGATACAGATAAGCTGATTCTAAAATTTACAAGGAAAAACTCAATATTCAAAACAATTTTGGAAAAGAATGAAGTAGGAGGGATCTGGCCAAGCCAAAAACCAGGAGGCGGGGACTTAACCCAGGTCTTCCAAGTCGGTGGCAGAGCTCAGCACCTGAGGAGTCACCATCCCCCGCTTTCCCAGGGCCATCAGCAAGAGCAGGACCAGACGTTCATTTGCAACAAAATCCACACTGACTGAAGCCTCAGCTCTTCTACTTGAATGAATTCAAGATGCCATGACAGTGAAACACGTCACAGAATAGAAACTGTTAACACAGATTTTCTCAATATAAGAACTTTTGTTATGTGAAAGAAAATGAAAAGCTGTAAGTGGGAGGATATATTTGAAAAAAAAATCCTACTGACAAAGGACTAGAATCCAGAATATATAAAGAACTCTCAAAGCTCGACAGCAAGCAAACAACCCAATCAAAACATGGGCAGGAGACCTGAACAGACACTTCACCACACAGCATGGGTAGATGGCAAACACATGAACACATGTTCAACATCATTAGGCAAATGCAAACTGAAGCCACACTGTAATGCCACTACACACCTCTCAGAGGGCTAACGTGAAAATCGCCGGTAGTACCAAGCCCTGCGAGGACACACAGCAACTGGAACCCCAGTGTTGGTGGGACTGCAAAATGGTAGTCGCTCTGGAAAATGGTTTGTTACCACTGATTATCTGACCCAGCGATTCTACTCCTGGCATTTTCCTTAGGTAAGTGAAGCCCTGGTCACACAAGAACCTGTGCACAGACACTAGCACCAGCTGCTCTATTCATAGTGACCCCAAGCCTCAAACAGCTCCAATGTTCTTCAGTGGGTCAAAACTGGTACCAACCGTGGAGTACTCATACAGCACCCGGTAACCAAACGCTCTGAACTACTGATACACACGTAACTTGGATGACTGTCACACATGCCGAGTGACAGGCCAGTCTGGAAGCGTTACAGACTGTACGGCTCTACTTCCACGACAGTCCTGAAAAGCTCAAACTAGATGGAGGGAGAGCCCAGCGGTCAGGAACATGGGAGCGAGCGATGACGACGGGGTAACGAACCAATTATTTCAGGTGACAGGGCCACTTCACTGTGCCTGCGGTGCTGGCTACACAAACCTGCACATGCATTAGATCGATGGGGCAAACATGGAAAGATCGGCAATTTCACTGTCTAGTTTTTGTCCTAACACACATTTTTCCATGAACTTTTTGTAGACCTCCATATACATGGGTTTCAAAGTCGTGTGCAGTAAAATGAACTTATCTTTTAAGTCCTTTTTGCCAGGAACTCTTTGAAGTACTGTCACATGAATTTAAAAAGATTACCACCAAATAAGATTCTGAAGGAAGGGAAACGGTGTCCTAGGACTGGCTCAGCCGTGACTGTCACTCGCATGACCACTGCAGGTGACGGCCTGGAACACCGGACACACGGGCTTAGCAGGATGGAGGGGTGAAGGCTGTGTTCGTGTGTGGTGGGGATGCAGGCATGGAAGGCACTACGTCCGTACATACCTACGACTGCAGAAAGGCAGACTCCACAGACAGCAGCCGAGAGCAATGGGAACGGACATCCTGGGAAGCAGGACACGCAGGGAGGGGTCACGGCAGGCTCCACTGTGTGCGCATCAACATTCCATCAGAACCAAAGCCTGGCCTCCAGGAACACCGTCAACGCTTCCTCCCGGGACTTCCCCGGTACTGTTTCTCGGTACTACTTTCTTACCACGGCGTAACTCCTGAAGATGGTACTAGCTGTGGGGTGTTAACTAACCCAGCCAAACCAGAAACTGCCTTTTTCTTTTTTGGTGATCAAAGCTATGCCGCTAGCACACTGGAGATGGCCGAGGAGAGAATCTGTATTCCACCTGTGGGAAAGGCCCTAAGGATGTGGAAAGCAAGAACTGCCATGTCCCAGTACTCTTCGTTTGAGAATTAATCACACGGGCTGGCATTGTGGCCTAATGAGTTAAGCACCATGTGGGTGCTGGTTCAAGTCCCGGCTGCCACACTCCCTGTACAGCTCTGCTATGGCCTGGGAAAGCAGTGGAAGATGGTGCAAGTGCTTGGGCCCCTGCACCCATGTAGGAGACCCAGAAGAAGCTCCTGGCTTTGGCCTGGCCCAGGCCACTGCTGCTGTTTAGGGAGTAAAACAGTGGATGGAAGACACCACCCCCTTCTTGTGCCCCCCACTCCTCCAGTTTTCTTTGTAATTCTGCCTTTCAAATAAATAAATCTTAAAAAGAGAGGTTTATTTTTTTAAAAAAGAATTAATCACATCAATTTAAGTTTCAAGAAAGCAGCCTCCTCCTCCTACCTCGATTTCTTCTCTCAGATCCTTGGGCTCCAGCAAGGGCCACCTGGGGTCATCGTCACAGATCTTATCAAGGGCTTTCAAGGAACCAAACCCTGCATCCTTTAATGCCTCCTTTGACTCAGAATTAAGGTGATTTAGAGACTCCTCATCATTAGTCGTCTGCTAGTAGGTACGAAAGAGAAAATAGCTTATTTTCTACATCAACGCTATTTCCAAAATCCACGTCTCTACATCTGGGGTGGGGGGACTTCCTAAGACCCCTGCAGATGTGACATTATCTTCTAACTGCATCTGTGACCCTGAGATCTTCCATCCTGCAGAAGCTATTTCAGGCAACAAGTACGAACTGAGTACCTACGACCAGGCATCTACAGGAGAGTTCTGTGGCTAACAAGGCGAATGCAACAGGCCCCAGCTCTCAAGGAACTCAAAAATACGGTGGGAACGCACACACTCGGGTCATCACAGCGCAGCCTTCCACGGACGTAAAACCAGAACACTGCGGGAGGAAGTGCGGAGAGACGACACACACTGCAAGGGAAGGACCGGGGCGCGGAGGGGTGTGTGTCTGCGTGCCTGACACGTAAGCATCTTGTCACTTCCAGCTAAAGACTCCAGTGGGACACAAGCACTTTAAGTCTTTTCTCTTTTATAGAAAAGATTATCTCTCTTCATTTCTAAGTTTTAAGAATGATTACCTAAAGACACTGAGTGATGACAAAATATTCTAAAACGTTAAAGGTTGAATTTATATCATTACTCATGTATAAGAGCAGGAAATAAAATTCTTATAATCGGTAAAAAAAAAATCAGGCTTCATAAAGTGTTTCGGGTCAGACACGCCCAATTAATTTTTATGTTAATTGGAAATCTAAAACCTTTTCATTATTTTAAACATTCAGCAGGAAACATTCACACATATTTTTTGTAACAAGTTAACATCTCAGTAGTCAAAGGGCCTTTCCCTTTCATATTTTCTTTAAGATTTATTTTATTTGTTTGAAAGGCAGAGTTACAGAGAGGGGGAGAGACAGAGAGTGGGAGTTCTTCCATCTGTGGGTTCTCTCCCCAAATGGCTGTACCAACCAGGGCTGAACCCAGGAGCTTCTTCTGGGTCTCCCATGTGGGAGCAGGGGCCCAAGTACTTGGGCCATCCTTCGCTGCTTTCCCAGGTGCATTAGCAGGGAGTAGGACTGGCAGTGGAGCAGCCAGAACTCAAACCAGCGTCCACATGGGATGCTGGCACTGCAGGCTGGGGCTTTAGCCTGCTGTGCCACAGCCACGGCCCCTTCATATTTTCTAACAGTTAGACAATATCTGGTAAACATATAACCTGTATGACTTTATTTCAGAAGTCAGACATAGGGGCTGGCATTGTGGCATAACGGGTAAAGCTGCTGCCTGCAATGCCAGCATCCCATATGGGCACCAGTTCATGTCCTAGCTGCTCCACTTCCGATACAGCTCCCTGCTACTGGCCAGGGAAAGCAGAAGCTGGCCCAAGTGCTTGGCTGCCGGACACCCACTTGGGAGACCTGGAAGAAGCTCCTGGCTTTGGCCTGGTCGAGCACTGGCTGCTGAGGCCATCTGGGGAGTGAACTAGTAGATGGAAGATCAATCTCTCTTTCTCTCCTCTCTCTCTTAACTTAATTCTTTTAAATAAATAAATAAATCTTTTCTTAAAGTCAGATATATAGGCATTGTGGCGTAGTGGGTACGGCCGCTGCCTACAGTGCTGGCATTCCATATGGCCACTGGTTTGAGTCCCGGATGCTCCTCTTCTGATCCAGCTCTCTACTGTGCCTAGGAAAGCAGTAGAAGATGGCCCAAGTCCTTGGGCCCTTGCACCTGCATGGGAGACCCAGAAGAAGCTCCTGGCTGCTGGCTTTGGACAGGCACAGCTCCAGCCTTTGCGGCCAACTGGGGAGTGAACCAGCGGATAGATGACCTCCCCCCACCCTCTCTCTCTACCTCTGCCTCTCTGTAACTCTGCCTTTCGAATAAATAATCTTTAAAGTCAGAGATATAAAACCCTGAAGGAAAGAATATTTGCTATTTTATTCAGAGAAAATAAAAAGCCTTGCTGTATCAAACAAACAAACAAAAAAGACTGTTGGTTCTCAAATTAAACATATTCTAGACTCCTAGCCTAGCACCTGCTGTCAGGAACGTGAGACTTAAACAACATGATTATCTGTTCAAGAAACAAAGTTCTTACCATGTGTTTGACTTTCCTGAACCTATCATAGGTCAAAGAACCACCCTGGTGTGTTTGTTGTGAACGTTAAGTTAGCTAACACACGTCAGTACTGTCAACGGGCCCTGTAACATCACCCAGGGTCACTAACTGTTGCTGTATCTCAGGCCAGAGTGGTGCACAATAACAAACACTTAGTAATGCCATTCCTGTGGGGCAAGGCGGGTGGCCCCAGTGTTCACAAAGTCACTGAGAACAGTGAAGAAGCTGAGCAGTGAGCAGGGAAGATCACACCTGGGAGGTCAGGACGCCCCCCAGGGAATTCAGTGTGTGAAAGCAGCGAGCCTCGGACAAGGGTTTAACCCAGGGGAGTCGCTGACATCACCGTGCAATGTTTCCCTGCGTTACTAGGTTTGGGGAGGCTGATTCTTCATCTAAAAATAAGGAGAATTACAGTAAAAAGAACTAATTACGGCAATATTCGCAAACACCTCTTACCAGAGGGTGCAGTTCGCTCTCTTTGGACTGTGGACTTATCTCTCGGTCTTCATTAAAATAATGCTGCTGGGAGGGAAAACTCAGCTCTGTCAGGATATCATCCGGCCCCTTACTGGACTTGGTGTACACAGCTAAAGGGTTGAGGTCTCTGAAACCCTAGGGGGAAAAAAAAGAAAAAAGGAAAGGTTCAATTATACAGCTGGGAGGACAAAAGGTGAAACAGCACCTCAATGTTTAAATGCTGTGGGAGTGCACTATCATCTAAAATGTAATAGCTAAAACGCTGTCTATATTTTCATTCTTACCTAGTTTGAAAAGTTAACCTCAGTACAGAGATACAGCTAGGTATGACTATCAATAACAAGAGAGTTCTTGTCCACGACGACCCTGCTAACTAAGTAATTTGAGGCAGGAGAGACTATCCAATGACTTAAAATAAAAGTATTCAGATTCTAAAGTATATTAGGGGCCAGTGCTGGGGCATAGTGGGTAAAGCTGCAGTGATGGCATCCATACGGGCGCAGGTTCAAGTCCCAGTTGCTCCACTTCTGATCTAGCTCTCTGCTATGGCCTGGGAAAGCAGTGAAAGATGGCCCAAGTCCTTGGGCCCCTACACTGGCATGGGAGACCCAGAGGAGACTTCTGGCTCCTGGCTTTGGATTGTCGCAGTTCCGGCCATTGTGGCCAACTGGGAAGTGAACCAGCAGATGGAAGACCTCTCTCTCTCTCTGTGCCTCTCCTTCTTTCTGTGTAATTCTGACTTTCAAATAAATAAATAAATAAATAAATCTTTAAAAATAAAGTTCATTAGCTAAAGTAGTCTTTTTGTGGTCATCTGAAAATTAAGAGTTCCCTGCATTAAGGAGACAGACATCTCACGGCTGACCCTAATACTGAAGAATAAATCAAAATAATCTTCTTCATTAAATTCTCTTGTACCTTCAAGTGTTGAGATTACGTTTACAAACACATCCACACTGTTTTACCTTAGAAGGGACATTTTCTCTGCATACAATCGCGTGGCCCTCTGCTCTCAAGACGTGATGGAAGTAGACGTCTTCATTTGAGGATGTATCACACAGGAAGATGTTCAAGATCCCGTCTATGTATTCATCCACCACCCCCACTAACGGCTTCAAACCGCACAACTTCTGGAACTGCAAAATAGCTCTGGGTGTCCAGTGCTCCTGAAATGGAACCCAGATAGCAGACTCAGGAGGTGGACTGCCCGAGTTACCATAGCCACATGTGAAAATGAATTCCTCAACAATTAAGAGACTTCAGTGAGAAAGATGAAACCATAAAAGTGCTGGAATAACACACAGGAGGAAATCTGTAATTTGGAGATAAATTAGAATAAAGAAAAATAATGAAGATATAATTATAGAAAACTTTATCCGATTAGAAACTGATTTTCAGAAACAGTGAGTCAGATTATTAGAATCATCCCACAGAAAAACTGAAAACCCTCAGAAAAAAAAAATCTTTAATATGCCTTAAAAGCAAAGAACTAGCAAGCTAGTAACAAATTATCAGGCCCAACCAGAAGGGAAAGCAGGAGCTGCTAAGGTGGGCAGACTTGCACTTGGTTTGGATGGTCTAACAGGTCAAAGGGCCCGCCCGTCAGGAGTCTCAGGAGAACCCGCCTTTGTTCAGCAGAGCCCCTGGAGAGGACAAGCTCAGGGCAGCCTCCCCAAATCTGCAGCTCAGTGTTCCCAACACCAAGAAGTCCACAAACCCCTCGGGTGGTTCCAGCCTGATGCTAACTCCTGGGCACCTGGCAGAAGCAAACGTTAAACCTCAGTGCAGATGGGCAACTGAGCCTGGATTCAGCCATTCTTGCCGTGAGCTTTTCAAAGATGACAAGTGGTTCATAGGCAAAGATAAAAGGCACACACAGCCGGCGCCGTGGCTCAACAGGCTAATCCTCCGCCTTGCGGCGCCGGCACACCGGGTTCTAGTCCCGGTCGGGGCACCGATCCTGTCCCGGTTGCCCCTCTTCCAGGCCAGCTCTCTGCTGTGGCTAGGGAGTGCAGTGGAGGATGGCCCAAGTCCTTGGGTCCTGCACCCCATGGGAGACCAGGAGAAGCACCTGGCTCCTGCCATCGGAACAGCGCGGTGCGCCGGCCGCAGCGCGCTACCGCGGCGGCCATTGGAGGGTGAACCAACGGCAAAAGGAAGACCTTTCTCTCTGTCTCTCTCTCTCACTGTCCACTCTGCCTGTCAAAAAAAAAAAAAAAAAAAAAAAAAAAAAAAAAAAAGGCACACACAGAGGTAAGGAGTCACAGTGAGGAAGAGCAGAAACGAGATGCACTAAAACAAACCTCAACTTCAGGTATTTTAATTTCTAGACAAGTTTTAAACCATGAAAGTTATTATATAAACCCCAACCAAACCCAAACCCCAGCTTAGTTTGAAAGCCATTGAGTTCAGTGTTGTATAAGTTAATCTAGCAGAACTAAGAAATTTCAAGAAGTAAAAATAAAACTAAAGACCTGACAGTTTAATAGCAGATTACACAGTATTAAACAGTAAATCAGGGAAGTGGAAGATAATGTGGAAAAAATTACCCAAAATGCAGCATGGAAGACCAGGCAGACATAAGACACAAAAGGTAAAAAATATGGGAGCAAAATTGAGGTGATTTAACATACTTGTAATTACTGTTCCAAAAAAAACAACACAAAAACAGAATCACATTTGAATACCAGAACAGGCAATAATTAAAGAGATACGGCTTGGAAATTGCTAAATTTAATGAAAATTAGCCAACACAGATAAAAGCAGTCTGACGAGCCACAAGGTAGGTAGGTGGATGAGAATGAATTCGCACTTAAACACCTGGTACTAATACTGAGGAACGTGAGCAGAAACAGAAAATCTGAAAAATGGCCAGAGACGAGGATGGCCCGGCCTTCAAAGGGACCGCCGCTACACCCGGTGCTGCCTTCTCAAACACAACAGTGAGGAAAACCCAGAACCAGGAACCATTCCTGCAACGTGTGAAACATGCTAACTGCCAACCTAGAACTCTACACCTCGCAAATATACTTTTTCATGAATAAGCGCAAAGTAATGTTTTCAGACAAACTAAGTTTGCCAGCAGTCAGCTCTCAGTAACTAAAGTGCTAAAGGATGCAGCTCAAACTGGAGGAGGCTGCAGTCGCTTCTTCGTGGTTCGGCAGAGGGTCACGTCTTGTCACGTCACGTGTGCCTGAGATACGTATCCTGAGGCGTGGCCGCGGTATTCCACACGTCCGTAAGGTCCACTTCGCTGTGTGAGACTCATCCTGTCTGGGTTTTCTGTCTTGGTTTTCTGTACTTTTTTTACACTTACTGAAAGAAGTGTGGTTTTGTTTATGGCTGTTTTATCTATTTCTTCCTATAGCCCAGTTTTTGTTTTATAGACATTGAGATTGTAGGCACATAATATAAAAATTTCTGTATTTTATCATTATGAGGTTTATTTCCACTAGTGTTGTTTGCTTTCCCCCTAGTTTTACATATTTCAACATTAATTTTACGTATTTATGTTCTATGACGCAAAGATCTTTTAAACACTCAATTGTTACAGCAAATATCTTAATTGTTACAGCAGCATATTTTTAAGATTCAGAAATTATTTAATAAACTGATTAAGATACAATCCAGTCTCATTCAAGAGTGGTCCATAGGCTGATCACCTAGAATCGTGATTGGCCAACATTTCAAAACCAACAGCCCCAAATACACTAAATTCCTTAATGGTAAAAAATGCACATTATCACTTCTGAGAAATACTTTGTCAGAGACAGCCACTACTGCCTAACATTTCTGGCCTGTATCAGGTATCTTTGTCATCATTATTCAAGTTTCCTGTAAATATTGGCATTTTATATGGGCAAAGCAGTTGCTAAAAATCAGTGCATTTACTAATAGGCCAAATGTGCTTGCAGGGAACTCCCCCCCACCCCCCCAGTTTTTGAAGCTCTGATGTACTGACACGCTCTGCCTTTAGAATCAAGTTTATCAACAACCATTTTTGCAGAGTTCGCACTAAAACTACAAACTGATGACACTTCAAAGACAAAGCAGGGGCCTGGCACTGTGACGTAGCTGGTAAAGCCACTGCCTCCAGTGCCAGCATCCCCTCTGGACACAGATTTGAGTCCTGGCTGCTCCTCTTCCAATCCAGCTCCCTGCTCACATGCCTGGGAAAGCAGCAGAAGATGGCCCAAGTGCTTGGGCCCCTGCACCTCCACGGGAGACTCGGAAGAAGCTCCTGGCTTCAGATGTGGCCATTTGGGGAGTGAACCAGCAGGTAGAAGAGCTCTTTCTGTCTCTCCCTCTCTTTGTAACTCTGCCTTACAAAGAAATTAAAAAAAAAAAAAAAAGGGAAAGCAGAACTGCCTGTTCCCCAGTGTCCTGTCACTGAGGTCTTTCGCTCCGGTCACACGTCTGCCTACACACTGACATGTCAGTTCACAAGTGGAAAGACACCTACCTAGGTGACTTTACAAACTGATCTGCACAAAATAAACTTTAACAAACCCTTATATACAACAAATTGGGATTTAAAAATACAAAAATAAAATGTCACTTCTGTCATGCTGATGACCTGACACACACACGTGCAGGACAGAGGTTCCAGTTCAGCCCCCTGGACGACGTAGCGTGTGTCCTGTTATATGATGAACATGTCCTCACGGAGCTTTCACCGACGCAGAGACGTGTAGTCAAGGCAGTTCAAGTATTAAATACCACTACAGTCTGTGTGTATAAATGTGGTTCTACTTGATTAAAACAATGTCTTAAGCAACCTAATATTAAGTGCACTAAACCCACCATTTAAGAATCTGTGACAGGTGCCAGCGCTGTGGTGTGGCGCCAGTTCAAGTTCTGGCTGCTCCACTTCCGATCCAGCTCCCTACCAATGGCCTAGTGCTTGGGTCCCTGCACAAATGTGGGAGACCTAGAAGAAGGCCCCAGCTCCTGGGGTCAGATGCGGCCATTCAGAGTGTGAACCAGCAGTGGATGGAAGACTTCCCTGTCTCTCCCTCTGTAACTCTACCTCTCAAATAAATAAATCTTTAAAAAAAAAATGAATCCATGATCTTATATAAAGAAATAAAAAACATACAAAATACAACTATAAAACCAAGGAACAATCACTGCTGTGTAAGAGCTTTAACTAAGAACTGCTTAGAAATGCAATTTAAAATGGCAAACTCAATTTTACATGACACTAAAGGGGTCAGCAGTTTAGTGCTGGCGGCACAATGCTTAACAAGGATTTAGAAAAGGAAATGCATTCTCTTCGCTGGTATGATGGTAGACCAGCTCTTCACAGCTGCGGGAACAAGTCCTCGCCCTCCTTCCTGCGTCTCAGTTTTGAGAAGTTAGCTCCTTAGCAGTCGTTCCGTGGAACCTAAGTCCTCCGCAGAACGAGCCTCGCAAGCCTCTGCACACGTCTGCTCACTGCGACTTCCTCCGACTCGGCACCAGCCGGCACCTTCTTTAACTCTGTCTGTAGGCGGTTACCTCCATTCTCCATCAAAGGCTCGTCCTGCAGCTCCCTCAGAGTCTCCTAGGAACCATCCTGGTTCTCGCGGGCTGCCACCTGCTTCCTAACGTGGCACGTCTTACACTCCACTCCCACAGCAGCTTTGTTCAGGCTTCTCCCTACGCTCCCCAGGTGGCTTCTCCACGTTCCGCGTGGTCCCCCTCTCAGCCTCTTCCTTCTTTGCATCTCCATCGGTAGGCTCACCTGACGCGACTTCCAGGACGTCAGCGTGGCTTCGCTTTCCAGGAAACGGCCGTGTTCCCCCGTGCTGCCTTTGGTGGAAGTCTTTAGTCTGCCAGAGGCTTTGGATGCATTAAGAAATTCAGGGGCTGGCTCTGCGGCGCAGTGGGCCAAGCCTCCCCTGTGACACGGGCATCCTACATAGGCGCCCGATTGTGTCCTGGCTGCTTCTCTTCCGATCCAGCTCTCTGCTGCGGACTGGGAAAGCAGTAGAAGATGGTCCAAGTCCTTGGGCCCCTGCACCCACGTGGGAGACTTGGAGGAAGCTCCTGGCTCCTGGCTTCTGGGTTTGGATCAGCCCAGCTTCAGCTGCTGCAATTTGGGAGTGAACCAGCCGGTGAAGACCTTTTTCTCTGTCTCTCCCTCTGTCTGTACTGTAGCTCTCAAATAAATAAATAAATCTTGTAAAAAAAGAGATCCCACGTCCTCTTCGCTAGTTCTCTGTCTACACCGATCCCTGCGAATCAACACCCTGGCAGATGGCTTCACCGCGGCTTCCAGGTTCGCTCAGCGCGCCCGGCTGCTTTTCCGGATGGAGTCCCGAGCCGCCCCACAGCCTCCAGCGAGGACACTGCGCCTGGTCCACCGAGAGCAGGCAGTGTAGACTGCCGAGTCCATGGGCTGCTCACTCAGAAATGTGCCCTGTCTGTGTGC
This sequence comes from Lepus europaeus, assembly GCF_033115175.1. NCBI lineage: Eukaryota > Metazoa > Chordata > Mammalia > Lagomorpha > Leporidae > Lepus > Lepus europaeus. The sequence continues at coordinate 151,997,082 of NC_084831.1, forward strand.
ACTGAGCTCCCGCCCTCCCCTGTGGACGGCTGCCCTGCAGGGACAGACTCGCACATCCTCTCCCTCTCCCTCTCCCTCTCCCTCTTCCTCTCCACGTTGTCCTCGCTCTGCACGGCTGCATGGGTGGGGATGTCCCGGGGGACTGCGGGCGTGGACGTCCTGAGGGTGGCAGCCCTGGCCCTAGAGGGACCAGGAGGCTCCAGAGGCCACATCGCCCCCCACCCCCATTCCTGCTTTGTGCTTTAAAACCCCTCCTTTGCCAGGAACACAATTCTCCGACTTTTGCATTTAGCTACTATTTTCTTCCGGGTCCCGGGACACTGACTCGTACTACTCCCTGGGACCTGTTCCGCACACTGTAAACCCCCTGTGGCAAACGTGCCCCAGTGAGACGATCTCGCACGTCCATCCTCTGCACCGCACGATGACCTCACTAGGCTGGTGCCACGTTCTGCTCTCTGTGCCCTGAGGCCCTGGAGGCACGCCTGGCACAGAGCAGGCACTCGAATGTCTACTAACTTCGAACAGCAAACAAGCCACATACCTCCACCGGCCTCACCCACGCCAGGGAACACGGGATAGCCTGAGCTGGGAGCTTCGTGTAGCAGCACCTGCAACAGAGAATCCAACATCTCATCCCGGTCTAAGACTGCATTTTATGGAACTGCTACCTGTTTGATGTTAGCATTCATGCAACCTCAGAGCATTTTTCTCATTAATGTCTTATAGCATGAAGCAATCTAAGAAATAAAGTTACACAACAGTCTTTGCGAGCACCATGTGATTAAAGCACAGGTAGGAACGCTTAGACGTTCCCGCTGGGTACACGCACCCCAGCACGACCCAAACCATCAGTTTTTCATAAAGGGGTTGAAATTTAGTCTCAGGGTCCTTTCAGAGTCACGGTTATGGGAAAGAAGACACAAGGGTTATAATCCCTCTGCGCCACTATGTGACCAGATGTCAAGTGCGCACTAAGACAGACGTGAAGGGTGGAGGGCCGAAGGCAAGAGAACAGGGAGCGAGCGCCCACCCAGCCCCACCAGCCCCACAGCGTCCAGCACTGACTCCACTCCTCCTTTGTCCACCGCTCTCCTCCAATCCAACTCACTTGAGGAACCGTAAGGACGACTTCTGAACAGCTCCAATGTTTCCGAAGTCTGGGTAGAACACTTCCACTTCCTGCTTCCCGAGCACCCGGTGGACAATGACCCGGTACCACCACTTGTCCTCGGAGATCCTCACACAGCAGAGATGTCCCGGCTGGATGAAACACTCCGGCATGACGTAGCGATCGGAAACCAGCTGGTTGGAGTAACAGCGCCTGTGGGAGTCCACAGCACAGAGACACCCAGAGGGGGATAAAAAATCAGAGGGATTTTTATTGATGTTATCAAGAGAAACAGTCTTGGCAAAAAGCAAAGCACATATCCTGATATTTTCTGATTTGCTAAGGTTTCTTATTGCCAATTAATTTTGTTTTTTCCCTTCTTATTCAAACTCTTTCTCTTCCTCAACAGACTTCTTTGAAGAGGAAGTTTGAGAATTACATTCATTTTCTCACCTCGCACTCTCTGGATAATAAAACTTCTCTCCCCGGTACTTCCTAAAGTGGAAGTTAAAATCCTGTTAAAATCCCAAACCCAACAGCCTCTCTCCTCAGCCTTTGACACACCTGACCTCTCACAGCACTGCCTCCCCTGCGTAGTTTCCAAGACCAAATTCTCCCCTGCTAATTCCTTATCGTCCTTATTCCTTTGCCTTAAGAGTCTGGGTTCTCTGAGGTCTGATCTTTAGGAAGTATGACGTGGTAAGAGCTCAGAAGTAACCTGGGTTCAAATCCCGACTACCATTTACTGCTTCTGTGACATTGTACAGAGAGATCTCTGTACAATGCTACTCCTCCAAGTTTTGGAAAAACAGTTTATTTTTTATTAAAAACATATTTGTATTAACACATATGGATTTATCTTTTAAACAAATTTCTCTATGATAAATATTGATAAAAGTACTCCTGATCTTTAATTTTTAAAAAATATTTCAATTCTGATTAACATAAAGAGAACCGACTTCATGCATTTCACAGGGTCAATTCTCCGAAGAGTCTTTGATTTTTAAGAGTCCCAAGAATGACATTTTGAGAACTGCTGACTTGGAGGACGACAGGTGAGAACGGGTCCTACCGCATTTCAATCATCATGTCCTCCAGCAGCTCCGACGAATCCCTGCTGTAGATTCGGATGTAGAACTGACTGGGAGAGATGATGTACTCCACAAATACGCCCACGAGGGTGCTGGTGTCCAGTGGTGGGAGCCTGCACAATTTCTTTTCCCGTACAGCATCTGGTGGGATGTCATGATTTGCCACTGGCAGGTTGAGCTGTGAATTGTTTATGTCTATTTGCTACAAACAAACAAACAAAAAAACACAGTAAATCTCTGAGTGACAATTCAGACTGTATGACGTCTCAAAGCACACAAGGTGATTTCAAAAATGTCACGGAAAATTAAAAGAAATTTGTGTGAGGCCGGCACTGCGGTGCAGCGGGTTAAGCCACTGTCTGCAGTGCCGGCATCCCACATGGGCATGGTTCGAGTCACGGCTGCTCCTCTTCTGATCCAGCTCCCTGATAATGACCTAGAAAAGCCGCAGAGCATGGCTCAGGCACCTGAACCCCTGCACCCAATGTGGGAGACCCAGACGAAGTTCTTGGTTTTAGCCCTGCCCATCCCTGGCTGCTGCTGCCATCTGGGGAGTGAGCCAGCAGATAAACGTACACACAAACACACTCTCTGTAATCCTTCCAAATAAATTAATACATCTTTTTTAAAAAGAAATTTGTGTTGATGCAAAAAAAACCCAAAAAACACACAAACTTTGGCCGGCGCCGTGGCTTAACAGGCTAACCCTCCGCCTTCTGGCGCTGGCACACCGGGTTCTAGTCCCGGTCGGGGCGCCAGATTCTGTCCCGGTTGCCCCTCTTCCAGTCCAGCTCTCTGCTATGGCCCGGGAAGGCAGTGGAGGATGGCCCAAGTGCTTGGGCCCTGCACCCGCATGGGAGACCAGGAGAAGCACCTGGCTCCTGGCTTCGGATCAGCACCGGCCACAGCGGCCACTGGAGGGTGAACCAACTACAAAAAGGAAGACCTTTCTCTCTGTCTCTCTCTCTCTCACTGTCCACTCTGCCTGTCAAAAAAAAAAAAAACTTTCGAAATCCGCTTCCTGAAGATTTGCTCGAAGGCATGGATTTCACGAGTCACCAGAGTCACCTTTGTTAGAAATACTTAGGAAACTATAAGAAAATGCAGATTCTTTGGTTCTCTCCAAGATTTGCTGATTCACAGTCCTTGATAACAGGGCTCACAACCATGCATTAAAAAATACTCCCCAAGGTAGGTGTTTAGCACAGAGGTCAAGTTGCTACTTGAGATGCCCACATCCCATGTCAGAGAACCTGGTACTAGCCCAGCTACTCAGCTTTGGATCCAGCTTCCTGCTGACGCACACCTGGGAGGCAGCAGATGGCTCAAGTACTTGGGACTGAGTTCCAGGCTCCTGGCTTCAGCCTGGCCCAGCACTGTCCGCTGCAGGCATTTGGGGGAAGGAAACAGCAGATGGAAAATCTCTCATCTGTCTTGCAAATGAAATGAAAACGAAAACTTTTTAAAAAGATTTATTTATTTATTTGAAAGAAAGTTACTTAGAGAAGGAGAAGGAGGAGGAGGAGAGGGAGGGGAGGGAGGGGAGAGAGGGAGGGAGACAGACAGAGAGACACAGAGAGACACACACACACACACACACAGAGAGTCTTCCATCTGCTGATTCACTCCCCAGATGGCCACAACGGCCAGACCTGTGCCAATCCGAAGCCAGGAGCTTCTTCCAGGTCTCCCACAGGAGCGCAGGGGCCCAAAGACTTAGGCCATCTTCTACTGCTTTCCCAGGCCACAGCAGAATCAAGTGGAGCAGCCGGGACTCAAACCAGCACCCATATGGGATGCCAGCACTGCAGGTGGTGGCTTTAACCTCTATACCACAGCACCAACCACGAAAATAAAAGTTTTAAAGAAAACTCCCCAGGTGATTTTACCTACATTAAAAATGAAAATTATTGCTTTACAGTGTTAGGTAAAGAGTTAAGAAATGTTATGCAACAACCCTATACAAAACTGGCAACATGACATCTCAATATGAAGGCGGATTTTCACCCCATCCAAACCCTACCAATAGTCAAGGGTGACTTTAAGGACATGGATTAAACTTCAGACTCGTCTTCCAACCAAACACAGGTTTCTCAAAAACTCCCATTGCAAAGCACAGAACTTTCCTCGAGGCAGTCCTATTGCGCTCTAGGCTCTTCCAGGAAAGAAGCCAGGCACAGAGCACAGAAGGCGAGTGAGCCACTCCGAGAAGGGAGGTGACCAGGGGCTGGGGCCGGGGCTGGGGCCGGGCCGCGGTGGGTTAAGCTGCCGCCTGCAATGCCAGCATATGCGTGCCTGTTGCAGTTCCAGGTGCTCCACTTCCAATCCAGCTCCTTGCTAATGTGCCCGAGAAAGCTGTGCCCATGTGGGAGACCCAGAGGCAGCCCCTGGCTTCAGCTTGGCCCAGCCCCAGCTGTTGTGGTCACCTGGGGAGTGAACCAGCAGGTGGAAGACCTCCCTCTCCCTGTCCCTATGTAACTCTGCCTTTCAAATAAATAAAATAAATCTTTAAAAAAATAAATAATGTGTGTAGAACTAGGACTTCACTAAAAAGAATTCTGGCCTAGAGGGCCAGCACTGTGGTACAGTAGGCTAGGCCTCCAACTGTGGCGCCAGCATCCCACACGAGTGCTGGTTCAAGTCCCGGCTGCTCTTCTTATCCAACTCTCTGTTTACAGCCTGGGAAAGCAGCGGAAGATGACCCAAGTGCTTGGGCCCCTGCATCCACATGGGAGACCTGGAAAAAGCTCCTGGCTACAGACAGGCCCAGCTCTGGCTGTTGCTGCCATTTGGGGAGTGAACCAGTGGGTGGAAGACCTCTCTCTCTGCCTCTGCCTCTCTGTAACTCTGCCTTCTTTTTAAAGATTTTTGGCTGAAAGATTCAGTTACTCTTCATAATGCTGAATCTCTAGTGTACAAAATTTTTTTAAATAACAAATTTATTTTCCTTTCAAAAGATTTATTTATATGAAAATCATCGTCAGAGAGGGAGGGGAGGAGGGAGGAGGGAGGTACAGCTAGAGACAGAGATGGAAACAGAGGTAGGTCTTCCAACTGCTGGTTCTCTCCCCAGAGGGCCACAACAGCTGGAGGCTGGGCCAGACCGAAACCAGGAGCTTCTTCTGGGTCTCCGATGTGGGCGGCACAGGCCCCCCAAATTGGGCCATCTTCCACTGCTTTTCCCAGGCACATGAGCAGGGAGCTGGATCAGAAGTGGAGCAGCTGGGACTCAAACCCATGTCCACATGGGATGCTGGTATCACAGGTGGCAGCTTTACCCACCACATCACAATGCTGGCCTTGTGGCTCCCTGAAGCTTCTTTTGTTACAGTTCTGAAGGCCAGAGCTGCAAGGTCAAGATGGGGTCAAGTAAAAGGCCACCTTCTTGCTGTGTTCACACATGGTCTTTTCTCTCTGTAAGCATGTACCCCTGGCATCTCTGTGTCCAAATTTTTTCTTCTTACAGGGACAGACGTCAGATTGGATTAGGGCTTAATGGCCTCACGTTACCTTCACCACTTCTATAAAAGCCCTGTTTCCAAATTCAATCCCACTGTGAGATACTAGGGGTTAGGACTTCAACATAAGGACTCTAGGTCCCTAACAGCGCTGCCATCATGGACCACTCTTCTCTAGAACTGTCTAATACCTGAAAAAAATGTAGTTTCATATATTTTGCCCAGTTTTCACTTGATCCTGGAGAAAGACAATCTGTTCAAATATTATACCATCTTTGTTGGAAGCGGAAGACTGAAACTTAATTTAAAGTAGAAAAAGTTGCCAACTTTTTTTCGCACATGCCAAGCTAGGGTCTCTTGAGAGCTCACTCACCAGCTGTAACGGCTTCACCACCAGGTTAGGCTTCTTGTAAACCTTCGGCTCTGGCTCTCTGTGGTTCTTTGCAGGGAAATCCCATGTGGTCTCGTTGGCAGCAGCAGTAGACAAGGAGTTTCTAGGGGGGCTGGAGATACAAACTTTGGCTTCTGTTTTCTTATCTGATTGAACTAAACTCGAATTTCTGCCTGATGAAACAGCTCCATCTGAAATGGCCAACAGAGCAGCCTAGGCATATTGGTCACAGTAACTGTGCAGCTGCTACTAAGCATCTTCCAGTGCCAGCACCACGGACGGACACAGTGATAAATGAGACAGCACCCCAGCCTCGCAGACAACATCTCCGCACAGACAGCTAAAGCTAAGTGCTCAAGGAGAACGAATCCTAATTTTTTCACTCTGGGTTGGGAGGGAGCTCACGGTCTGGTAAGATTTTTTAAGACTCTGGAGAATGGCTTTAGTGTTTGAACGTTCTGATTTCCAAGTACTTCCTGTTCAAATGATTCAGTGACCATCCACTGCTGCCTAACATAACAATGCATGTGACCACTTAATATTCCATAATGTGATGCCTTCATTCTCAAGGCGTGCCCAAGTCTATCACATAAGATGTACATGTGTACGGGGACAAGAAGTTGGCACACTACACCAGACCCCAGAGAGACCTGCCGCCCAAGGGGCTCCTGAGGACAAACTCAACCACGGAGATGCTGGTGCAAAAACAGCTGTCACTGTGTTTTTAACAATGGTAGAAAATGGAAACAATCTAAATGGTCATCAACAGAAAAATGGGTAACTGAATTATAACAGCCACAAAAAAGAACTATATGTAGTTTAAAAAGATTAAATATATAAATATAAAAGGGACTTTTACAATATTTACAATACACTTTTGTGTAAGAAAATTATTCATGTTACAATTAACAATATTAGAGAAATCCAGACTATATACACAAAAACCATGAACGTTACTCACCTCCTAGCGTGGGAACTGTTTAAATAAGCATGTGCTGCTTCTGCGATCTGACAAAACCCAGCTGTTCTCACTTACATGGAACTTGAAAAGTCCGGAAGGCTACATAAAGACTAAGTTTTATTGCAGGGGAGTGGTAAAATGATGGAAAATGTTCACTTTTTATTTGTGGTGTTTGAATCATTTTAGAATGAACATGGGTTACCTTGATAATCAGGAACATCAACAACAAAAATCATTTTGGAAGAAACAGCTGTCCATCGTCATCACTTGCAGAAGCTTATAAAAATACAAACACCATGATACTTCAGATATCATTGAGGAAACAGAATAAAGGGTCTCTCTGTATGTGAGTCTACAGCTACCTCAATACAAATTACAAAAACAAAAGGAAAGAAAAACACAACTGCAGTGTTTTGAGGCCCCTGGAGAGCTGGTGGTCTGTGAAGGCCTGTGCGTGGGCTGGGCCTGAGGCCTCCCTACCCGCAGTGAGTGAGGGGCCCCAGCTCGGGCCCTCCAGGCAGCCCCCTCCCAGGGCCTTCTGCCCCATCCCGGCTGCCCTCCAGCCTTCTCCAACACAGAAAGGTATACTTAAAGGAAAACTAAGTGCATTAATGACATGCACCATCCCAGGCACTGACAGAGAAACTAAAAAGGACATCTTGGGAAAAACTGGCAAAAGATTGCTGAAGTCTGGAATTTAATTCATGTGCCAATGTTAAACTTATTTCTGACAAGTCTATTAATATTAGGGAAAACTGGGTGAAAGGTATATTGAAATTATGTACTACCATTGCAACTTTTCGGTACACCTGAAAGTATCTCCCACAGGAAAAACTAAAACAAAACAAAAACCCACCACCCCAAGAGTCCAAGAGTACGGTCCCAAAGCACAAAGCACACCCATTCATTCTGACTCCCATGTGTTTCTAAAGAGCTTTTGATGCAAAGGTAGTTAAGAACTATTCAACTATCAGAATACCATGTCACAAATTCCAATTCCTTTAGAATTACCAAAGACTCCTAAATGTATTTAGTTTTTATTAATACCTTAGTACAAGAAACACCCCTGGAAGGAGGTCACTGTACAAGACGTCCATGGCTGGTGTGTGATCTGTGTGACTGAGGGGTTGCAAGGAGCCTGCTGCACACCAGGCCTCCCTTCCCCACAATACTGCGGCTCAACTCACCAGGAGCCGGGGGCCTCGCGTCAGCGTCAAACACGAGCAAGTCTTGTTCTCCGTCCCTGAACTCCACGCGGAGGATGTCACTAAGAGCTCCAACAAGTTCTACCACATTTAAGAAGCCCAGCTTTTTTGGTGAAAGTTGCTCTTTAAAAGTTATCTGTCACAAAAAACCAGAAATTAGATAAAACAGTATTAGATAACAGAAATATAACAGATGCCCTTGGAAAATGATTTAATTTGGATTTAACCAAAGTAATTTTTAAGGGCCAGTGAATTCAAGTATTATAGTAAAGGCTTGTTTCCATTAAAGTATAAAGCAGGGGCCAGCGCTGTGGCTCAGCGGGTTAACACCCTGGCCTGAAGCGCCGGCATCCCATGTGGGCGCCGTTTTGAGACCCAGTTGCTCCACTTCCGATCCAGCTCTCTGCTATGGCCTGGGAAAGCAGTGGAAGATGGCTCAAGTCTTTGGACCCCTGCACCGGTGTGGGAGACCCAGAAGAAGCTGCTGGCTCCTGGCTTCGGATTGGCGCAGGTCCTGCTGTTGCGGCTACTTGGGGAGTGAACCATCAGAAGGAAGACCTCTCTCTCTCTCTCTCTCTCTCTGCTTCTCTTCTCTCTGTGTAACTCTTTCAAATAAATAAATCTTTTTTTAAAAAAGTATAATGCAAATTATTATTCTATAATAACTCAGTAATCTGTCAGTTAAGACTTCAAGGCCAGTGTTAAGTTCCCTTTAGAGCACGTGGAATTAGGGGACCTTGTTACCTCTCTTTTCCAAAATGTGAGACTGACTTCCCACATGCCCTCAAACGGGAGGGGGAATTGTACCTGGGAGCCAGGAACTCAACCCAGGTCTCCCGCATGGTGGCAGGGACCCAGCGACCCGAGACAGCACTGCAGCCTCCCCCAGGGGAGCATCAGCAGGGAGCCGAGTCAGGAGCTGCAGCTGGGAGTGGAGCCCCGGCATCCTAACCGCTAAGCCAAACGCTCAGCCCTGCCTCTCATTTTTAACAGTATCTGATGACAAACAGAAGTCTTGAAAAAAACAACAAAAAAGAGGAGGAAGATATCCAAGACAAAAATCAACAATATGTATTTCTCCATTTTCAGAGAAAAAATTCACTACTATTTCAGCATGCAGAATACTATTACTGTTTCAGATACTTCCTTCAATGCTGTTTACTGTGTGACCTTAGAAGCTGGGGTAAATACACAATATCTATCAGACTATTTCCTACAGCACACAGTTTGATTCTCTTGCCTTGAAAAAATGGCATACCAAATCAAGTTGGAGGAAAAATATATACTCAGACACTACGTAGTTTTGGTTAAACTGAAAAGTTGTGAATTTACCTTCATTAATAAGACCTATCATCAACATGCTTAAATTTTCAACAATTCAACTTCCATCTCCCCAGGCAGGACCGCACAGGTGGGCTGACTACAGCCCTGTTCCTCTGACTAGCACGAGAAGCCCTGCTTCTGCTCACTGCCTTGGGGGAGGCCAAAGGGGAGAGCAGGTGGTTCTGCTGCAGGCACACCTTCCCCTTCACGTGACACTCCAAGACGCGCTTCCATGGAGCTCTCCTAACAGTGGGGACCAGCCCCAGGTAGGCCACAGTTCAAAAGGTCACTTATGGGGCCGGCACTGTGGCATCTGCAGTGCCAGCAAACCATATGGGCGCTTGTTCAACTCCCAGCTGCACCACTTCTGATCCAGCTCCCTGCTAATGCACCTGGGAAAGTACTGGAGGATGGCCCACGATGCACCCATGTGGGAGACCCTCCAGCAGCTCCTGGCTTCAGTCCACTCACACGAGACCTCTCATAAGGGAGATCTCCCGGAAGAAGCTCCCGATTCCGGTCTGAACCAGCCCTGGCTGTTGTGGCCATTTGGGGGGTAAACCAGCAGATGGAAGACATTCTCCCCCCACCCCTTCCCTCTCTTTTCCTCTCTGTAGCTCTGCCTTGCAAAGAAATCTTAAGGGAAGAATATCACATCTATAGCCATGTGTGAACATCCCAAGGGGAGGCTGGCAGAAGTGATAGTGAACTAGAGGTAGTTTCTCTACTTCTATGTTTCATACACTAAGGGTTTTTTTTCCTTGCATGTTCGTTGGTCTTGTTCACAGTTTCTTTACATTCTCTGTTAAGTGCCCAGTACTACGCACATACCGTTCAGCTGAACTTAGACTAGGCTGGAGAGGATTGTTGAAAACATGCCATTAATTTTTTGAATAGGTACGTTATGGTCACAAAGTTCAAGGAGTCAACAGCAAGAGTGAAGTCGCCACCCACATTCCTCAGTCACCAGCAGTCACCTGCTGGGAGTCACCAGTGTTACTAGTTTCTTGCCCAACTTTCTAGAAACTGCCAAAACCTGAGCATGCTTCAAGATTGAGTTACATTGTATATATCGTGTTTCAGTTACTATAGAAACGATTTCATATGAACATATCAAAGTTGAGTTTTGCTTTATGATCCGAGAATCAGCTTTTTAGGTGAATTCAATTTACTGAAATATGTCTTGTCCTGATTTGTTATGCTTTCTGCTTTGCTGATTTCCAACTACAAGCAAAGAAGAAACTGGTGCACTGACAGCCCCGTCCCTACGTCCCTCCTATCCCCAACTTGATTTTGCACTGTTTCTCCTTAGGGTTTAGATTTCCTTCAAAGTGGCAACTGGGTCCAGACTTAGACTCATCTTGGACCCTTCCAAGGTTACATATGTTACTCTTTGACCAGGCACAGAATGTCTGGGTGTCTATTTATTGGTGTTTCAAGGATCGGTTCCCGGTCAACGCCTACTAACTGAGGAGTGCAGTACTGTGGTCTTCTAGCTGTGCCAGTTATTCCTGATACTTGGGTGAACCCTTTTACAGAGATGTGCTTCCCCCTTCTATGTACCAGGTCACACCAGCCCCGCCAGGAAAGCCAGGCTAAGTGATCGGCTCTCTTTAGTTACCATACTGCAATGCAACAAGCTGGTTCTCCATCATCCTTCATATTGACCAAATCCATCTTTTTATACCCATAGCATTAGATATATTTGATGGGCTTCAAACCACTGCAGTTGTGATCAAGTTTGAGGCCTGGAATGACCAGCTCAGGTGCATCCCTAAGCCCTCACGAATGAAAATGCATCGAGTCAAAGAGGTTTCTAAAGCGGAGTCCAGCGACTACAAAAGGAACATGCTCATACTCACAAAGGTCAAACACAGACTGCTCTGAGAGAGCTGGGTTTAAAACTGCTGTAGCCCCTGGTCTCCAGCATCTCTCAGCTGGAGCACCCTGAGAAACCACTCATCAGAACACGTTCACAACTCAGGATTTCTGTTCAGCCAATGAACTGCCTTCCAAACCAATTACTGTGGACATCCCCAATCCAAACATCTTCCCAATATTTGCCTTAGGGTACACTATTCAGGGCTACCCCGATTCAGTGTACCTGAACTGCAATTCTGTGTGTTCCAAGTAAATGCTACGCCATAGCCTGCAGTGCCAGCATCCCATATGGGCGCTGGTTCAAGTCCCAGCTGCTCTACTTCCAATCCAGCTCTCTCTATGGCCTGGGAAAGCAGAAGATGGCCCAAGTCCTTGGGCCCCTGCACCCATGTGGGAAACCCGGAAGAAGCTCCTGGCTCCTGGCTTTGGATCGGCTCAGCTTTGGCTGTTGTGGTTAATTAGGGAGTGAACCAGCAGATGGAAGACCTCTCTCTCTCTGCCTCTCCTTCTGTGTAACTCTTTCACATAAATTGTTCTTTTAAAAATATTATAAAATCTTTTTCAAAAATGCTATTCCTGTGGCCTCCATGGCAGTCATCAGCATTTCACTATCACGTATGACAATTACTGGTTTTTTCACATAAGCCCTTCATCAGAATTCCTCTTCTTTTTCGGATAGTTTTGTGAACGGGTACTAAATTTTAGTAACTTTGTGCATCTACGCTAATGATAGACAGCTTTTCTTTCACGTTAACATGGTGAATTATATTCCCTTTTAAATGTGGATTTCATTTACTTGAAAAGCAGAGCCACAGATCAACATGGACGTCTTCCGTGTGATGGTTCACTCCCACAAGTGGCTCAAACAGTCTTCCGTGTGATGGTTCACTCCCACAAGTGGCTCAGTCTTCCGTGTGATGGCTCACTGCCACAAGTGGCTCAAACAGCTGGGGCAGAAGCCAGGGGCCCCCTGCTCCACCCGGGGCGCAGGGGCCGAGCACTTGAGGCATCATCGGCTGACTGCAAGTGTGGAGCAGCTGGGACCTGAAGCGCACTCCACTGATGGAGTTGTGTGTCCCACGAGGCAGCTCCAGAGCTGGGCCACAAGTCCTGCCCCCAGAAAGTGCTTCTGAAATGGAATTCCAGCCTTGCACTCTTGGCATAACTCCCTCTTCAGATACTGCTGCATTCAATTTATTACTATTTTATAATAGATCCTTGTGTCCACATAAGAAACATGATCTAATTTTTTGTAATGTCTACATTAAGTTTTGGTAGCAGGATAATATAATTAGCATTGGGACATATTCTTAGCTATTTTATGAAAGAAAATCTATGATTAATATAATTTCTTCCTTAAATGTATGATAGCATTCACTAGTGAAACCATCTGGGCTTAGAATTTTATTTTTCCCCCTCCCTTCCCTTGTGAACAGTATTTTTTTTTTTTTGTTAAGTAACAAAATCAATTTCTTTATGTTTAGATTTTCTCCTTCAGGTGTTTCAGTTTGGTAATGTGTCTTGTAAGGGGTCTGCCCAGTTCATGTAAGTTGTCCAGCGACAGGCACAGCTGTTTACAGTGTTTTCTGTATATTCTATCTGCAGATATGTAATGGTATCCATTGCTTTCTTTGCTGACACTGGCAATTTGTCCTTTTTCCCCTCCTCTTACTGTGACTAACCAGTAGTTTATCAGCATTTAGCTTTGCTAATGTTCTGCTGTCACCTTGATGATTTCTGCTCTTACTTTATTGTTTCCTTCTCCCTAGAGTTTACTGTGCTCCTCTTTTTAGCCTTCTGAAGTTACACACCCTTAGCAACAATTCTACAATGTTCTTCTCCGCTCTAAGCATTCAGAGCCACGCCCTGGAGCGCTGCTCTAGTGGCATCCCACGGATCATGATGGCTGTACTTCCATTACCTTCCAATTGTAAGTACTTCCTAACGCCCCTGTGATTTCTTCTCTAATAAGCTACTAGTAGAGTACTGCTGAATTTACAGGTATGTACCTGTGGGGCCGATTCACAGGAAAGCTGCTGTGCCGAGCTGTAAACTCGTGCCTTGTAATTGGCCGAGACGTATCTGATGGCCAGCTATGTGGTCTACCTTGACAAATGTTCTGTGTGTAACTGAACAAAGTATGTCCTGTGCAGTTGCTGAGTTTAGCATCATCCCTCAGAAGTGAAACAGACCAAGACGGTAGGGCAGACAGCATTGTTCAGATGTGCCACGTCTTATTTGTCTTTTAAAACCACTTCATAAATCGATGGGAAAAGTGTTAAAATCACCAATTCTGTCCGTTCAGATTATTATCTTAGCCCAGCTGCTAGGAGCAAACAGCACTGTGTGTCTCTGAGGAGCTGACCCTTCTCCTGACGAAATGCCTCTCTCCCTCCGGGGACACACTTCGTCTCCAGTCCACTTTATCTGACGTTGTTGTAAGTCACTTCAGTTCTTTCAGGCTTAATTAGGCATATTTTTCATTTTTTACTGTGAACCAATCTCTGTCTTTTTATTTATAATGCACTTCTTGTGGACAGCATAAGGGCATCTTTTTATTTTAAATCTAGTACCAAAATTTCCTAATTGTAGTATTTAGCCTATTTATGTTTATGAAATGATTAATAATTGCATCTAAACTTACCGTTTTGCTAGTTAATTCCTGTTAATCCCATCTGTATTGTGTTCCAGTTTCTCCTTTGAGTTTACTGCATATTTACTATGATTATATTTTACCTATTAGCTTCGTGGCTACAGCTCTGCGTTCTGTATGGCTGTCCTAGGTCCTACACTAACATCCTTAGCTCTCCTGTCTTACTGCACCATTTCACATAGACTACAAGAAGCTTCCAGCTCTGTAATTCCACGTACTGCTCCTCTACTTGATACGCTATAGTAGTCATCTGTGTTACATTTTCATGTTCTAAACCAAGTATATAATTTTTTCCCCTAAACAGATATTTTAATAGATGAAAGAATCCTTTATAAATACCCACATATTTACCACACCCTTTGTTTTTCAATGTTTCAAGATTTAGGTTCCAATCTGGCATCATTTCCTTCACCCTGAAGAACACTGCTTAGCATTTCTTCTAGTATATATCTGGTTCACAATGCTCTGTTTTTGATTATATGAAAGTGGCTTTACCTTCGTTCTTATCACCGGATATAAAATCAAGAATGGGCAGGAGGTGGGCCAGCACTGTGGCACAGCAGGTAAAGCCACTGCCTGTGACACTGGCATCCCCAAAGGGCAATGGTTCAAGATCCGGCTGCTTCACTTCCGATCCAGCTCCCTGCTAATGTGCATGGGAGAGCAGTGGAAGATGGCCCATGTGCTTGGGCCCCTGCACCCACATGGGAGATCTGGAAGAAGCCCCCGACTCCTGGCCCCACCCCACCCCGGTCATTGTGGCCATTTAGGGAGTGAACCAGCAGATGGACTATTCTCTTGTCTCTTCCTCTCTGTGTAACTCTGACTTTTAAATAAACATAAATCTTTTTAATTTTTTTTAAAAGGAATGCATATGAGGTATTCAGTTTCTGCACATCGCCTCTAACACTTGGTACTGTCACACATTAAAATCAGTTCCCCTGGGGCATATGTTTGACCCTAGCAGTTAAGACAAGTTAGGACACCTACAACCCACATCACGCGGCCTGGGTTCAAGTCCCGGCCCTGGCTCCTGACTCCAGTTTCCCACCACTGTACACCCTGGGAGGCAGCAGGTGAAGGCTCAAGTAACTGGGTCCGTCGCCCCCGTGGGAGCCCTGGACTGCACGCCCAGTTCTCAGTTCCTGGCTCTGCACCAGCTGGGTCCCAGCCATTGTGGGCACTTGTGGAGTGAATCAGCAAATGTGAACTCCGTCCTCTGCCTCTTAAAAAACACTAATATTCACTCCAATTTAAATAAGTAAAAACATCCTTCCTATACATAATCAGTATTTGGTAAGTCCTATACTTAACTCTTATAATAAAGAAAAAGGTACTAAAATGCAACACAAGATACAGAAGGGTTGGACCACAGACTTGGAGGATCCAAGAAGCAGCAACAAAGCCTCCATCACAAGAAACATAAAACAGGGATGGTGATAAAGAAACCACTTACCTCAAACTCTCTGAGCAGCTTAGAGATAAACAGACCATCTGGAAACTTAGACACAACCTAATAAACAGAAAATGAAATACAACAGAGACTTATTTGGGATGCTGGGTAGAAAAAATATCAAAATAAGGCAGAATACACTTAGGTTGTAAGATACAGAATGACATTAGTATTGACTGACCTGTAGCCACACTGTACTTTTGAAAAGTTATGTTCAATTTTAAGAACTGCTACAACCACGAGACAGTGGTTTCCAGAACTCTCCAAGCTGAGAACCATTGCACAAAACCTCAGTGCCTCACCTCCCCAGAAATCCCCACACCTCTTCAGCCCAGCTAACACACCTAGCTCTGACTCACACAGAATGAACACTCTACAACACAGTACTAACAATCTGTTAGGAAAGAAATGCAATGATGTTACAGAAAATTTGGGGGAACATGATCAAGAAAAATATCCACAATAGCCATTACTGTCCATACACACATAATAAAACCATATATAAAAATAAGATCAATATTTCTGTAACTGGTTTTTAGATATCATACCATAGATATCTTTCCATGTCAGTTAATGCAGGTCAGCATTTGTACGGGCTGTTGATTTTTAAAAATACTCAATATACCTAAACTAATTTATCTGATCCTCTATGGCTGTTTGATTTTTCATTACACATATTGCAATGATCATCTTCATACATGGATTTGGGGGACTTGTTCAATGGTTTTTTGGGATGAATTCCTCCAAGTGGACTCACTCTACCCCAATATAGCAAAAAAAAAAAAAAAAGATTCTGTGTTTTCCTGATTTTTACAGATATTTATATTATAAAAATTTCTAGTTCAAGCTTCAGAAAAATACAAAAATTGAGGCCGGCGCTGTGGGCAGAGGGGTTAAGCTGCCCCCTGCAAGAGCAGCATCCCAACTGGGTGCTGGCCGAGTCCCGGCCGCTCCACTTCTGATCCAGCTGGCTGCTAACGCGCCTGGGAAGGCAGGGGAGGACGGCCCAAGGCTTGGCCCCATGACACCCCTATGAGAGGACCCAGAAAAAGCTCCCGATTTCAACCTGGCCCAACCCTGGCTGTTGCAGCCATCTGAGGGGTGAACCAGTGGATGGTCTGTGTCTTTCCTTCTCTTTCTCTGTAACTCTGCCTTTCAAATAAATTAAGTAAATCTTTTTTAAGTGTTTGTGTGTTTGTGTGTGTGTATACACACACTCATAAATATATTAGTTTAAAAATCTGTGACCCAGAAACAGCCCCTGGGAACGAGCCTGCTAGAAGCCTCTTTGAGCATGTGTGCACAGTACCCCTGTTCCCCTAGGAAAGGACAATGATAAACATGCTGCTCTGTAAATCTTGTTTTCAGAATCCAGTAATATGTCAGGTTACTTCCATGTACATTCAGAGAGACATACATAAACTTTCTTAAAAGCTGTATGATATCCCCTAGCTTGGATAGAAAATGTAATCAAGCCTTTAGCCAATAAACGCTTAATTCTTCTGTAATGCTTTGGTACCATAAACAAGTCACACTGAACAAAGAGTTGCTGGACAAGTGCTCAAGTAGCCAAACCAAACACAGGGCCTGAATGTTACCAGGGTAAGAGGCCTGGAGGAAGCTCCTGGTTCCTGGCTTCCGACAGGTGCAGCTCCGGCCACTGTAGTCATGTGGGGAGTGAACCAGTGGATGGAAACCTTCCCTGTCCCCCATCAGTAACTCTGCCTATCACATAAAGATCTTTTAAAAATGCATATATTTAAAACACGACTGGACAGGAACACTTCAACTTCAGTGGAAATGTAAATGTGTCCACACTTTTCAGAAAGTCATCCATCAATGCTTCTGACTGGCAATTTCACTTCCAGGTAAAAACTCGTGGACACGGACTGCAGCACTTTAAGAAGAGCCAAACAGCAACAAACAATCCAAGCTTTCATTGGCCATGGATCTCATAAATTAAACACGGGAGCCAACATCATGGGATACCACACATCTGGAATATCTGAGATGCATGTATGTAAGCCTGGTATTTCAAAGGTCTTGAACAGTGATTTACTGGTGGGAGGAAAGAAGGGAGGAAGAGAAAGCATTTATGGAGAAACTTGTATTTTCTAACTAGTTTTACACTAGGCATTTCTAAAAGAGTGTATTTTATTTTTTCTCACTTTAAAATAGCCACTCCACTTGTAGTATATTAGAAAATATTTGTTATAACTATAAAACACTTGCAGGCAAATTAAACTCAATGACAAGTGATACATACACTTATAATCAATTCTTGACCCACTTTCCAGGAATAGAAGACACTTACAAATTTTATCTTCTGTTTTAGCTCCGGGCTGACTGTCCCTCCAGGTCCAATTTGTGCAAGAACGGATTTGAATGAGTTCTCCAACTATAACAGAAGAGATGAGGTCAAGTCACAGTCCTGCCTCCCCGCCCCCAAGAGTCAAAGGTGGAGCCAAACGGCAGGAAAGGAAACACCTAAGAAAGGACGTTTCTTTCAATGAAATGGACAACACTGTTCGTACGAAGAGGCGCTGTCGACATTTCATACCAGATAATACACACGGAGAGTGATGGACTTCTCTGGTTGTTGCTTCTGCAGTGTTGTAACTTTGACCGACACCAGTTAGTTCTTGTCCACGTTGACCGTCCCTAGTCTTTGGAAAAGGAATGATGATACCCATGAGGGTAACCAAAGCGTAGAGCTGTGCGGACACGGGATGGCACGTCCCTACTCCTCTGGCCCAGGCGGCTCTGTGGAGCCTGCCGTCCATGTGCACACATCTGGCGTCCCCACGTCCCTCATGGCAGATGTCTGGGTGGCTGTGAGTGCCTGCGGGACCTGCTTCTGGAAGCCTGCTCCCTGAATGCTTCTGAGCGCTGGCAGTGCCCTCCAGGGTTCCACCTCACCACCCACCTGTGCAGGAGCCGTTCCGAGGGCAGGAGACGGAATCTCTATGAAACTTGACACCACCGATCTCTGTAACAGATCTGGAATCTTCAATTACTCAATCCCACACTCCTCCCAGAAAACAGGTTACTAATTTTCTCCTATCTATGAAAGCATTGTGTTTATTGAACACATACTTAGTGAATGCTAACGCGAGGAATGGGGTGGTGGGAAGTCCCCTGGTAGGAGGGAATGAGCCCGAGTTAGGAGAGAACAACTGGAACTACAGGGCAGGAGGAGAAAGCTCCCACACTACAACAGAAACAAGGAGAAAGGAGCCAGTGTGGGCACCGAGAGGCTCCCTAGGAGTGGGGTCAGAGGCAGGAGGGCAGTTCAGGAGCAAGGCCCACACCCAAAAGCAGACGGAGTGGGGTAGACAGCTCTCCAATCTCTCGTCCCTCCCCCGGCCTGTCAGGCTTCCCCCGCCCAACAATAAACCTTTCCTCTAACGCTAGTATTGGTGTTTCGTGGTGGCCTCACAGGGGTGCCGAGACTCAGATCCAGGCTCTCCCATAACCTTGCTCTCCCCTCGGGGATCTGAGCTATCTTGGGGTCCTGGGTTTCTGCCAGCCACAGATCACATCTTGTATAGACACCAACTACTCAGGCTATTTGGATTATATTACAAGTACTGTCACAATGTGAAGTGGTGCTCAATTTTAAGTTATGATAATGTAAAAAATAATGTAAAATGCTACTGATACAAATGTCCAAAAGTTAAAAAATCTAATGATCTTGAGTTATCAAACATGGTGGTTATTTTAATGAGAAAGGTCCAGAGGCCTAAAAGAGATGTTTTATAAAATCCTACAGGTGCTTTCAAAAATACTTCATGGAGCAAGTACCTCTTCTTGTTGGCTCATGAGTTTATAATTTTAAATCATGGCTATTTAAAGTTTTTGTCATCCAGTTTGTATTGTCCTTCAAACACTAAAAATCAGATTTGCTGCTCATAAAACTAAAACATTGTTGGTTCTGTGTTTAGCTACGTCCTCCCATAGGTTCTAATGGAGTTTTCCCAGCAAATTCTGTTGTATTCAGTACTTGGGATGGCTCTGTAAGCAGATGAAGCCAACAATGCACTACAGGTTCCCACTGAGAGGAAGTATGGTTAACTGTGGTTACTAAGACCAGAAAGTAATTTGAGTCAATTGGTAATTAAAAAAAAAAGTTAAAGACTTTAAGAAGTTATAATTGAAACTGCTTTATTGTTTTTTTTGTTGTTGTTGTTGTTGTGTTTTTTTTTTTTTTTTTTTGACAGGCAGAGTGGACAGTGAGAGAGAGAGAGACAGAGAGAAAGGTCTTCCTTTGCTGTTCATTGGTTCACCCCACAATGGCCGCTGCAGCCGGTGCACCACGCTGATCCAAAGCCAGGAGCCAGGTGCTTCTCCTGGTCTCCCATGCGGGTGCAGGGCCCAAGGACCCGGGCCACAGCAGAGCGCTGGACTGGAAGAGGAGCAACTGGGACAGGATCTGGCACCCCGACCGGGACTAGAACCCAGGGTGCTGGCGCCACAGGCGGAGGATTAGCCTAGTGAGCCAGGCACCGGCCTATTGTTCTATCTTGCATGTTATGTTATGCAAATTGTCCACATGGGAAAATTTAAGAACTTTTTTAATTGGCTTATAGATAAAAGATTGCTCGTATATTTAAACTGCTAAGTTAATCGAAGATACAGAGATTAAGTCAAACGAACCAAAGTGTAACAGATGTTTTAAATTTATTGGTAGAAAGAGGATAAAACTGTTTAACTCACTGACATGTATGTGGCTTGAGTTTTCTGGTCAAACAAGTTACACCATGTTAGATATTTAAGAGATGTTTCCAAATACATGCGTTCTTGTCTTAAAAAACGAAAGAGGTCAGACATGTAGGAAAATAGAAGCGTTATAAACTTAGTAGGTAGAAGTAAAAGTCGGAGGCCTGAGTTAAGGCAGCAAGAGTCTGAGGTGGCATGGAGAGGTCTCAGTAGAGAGGACACCTGGGGAGAACCAAGAAGCAAGCCAGAAGCACTGGTTCCAGGCGGAGAGCAGCATGGGCACACCCAACACAGCCCAGGGCCCAAGAACCGCGGCAGTGGGGAACTAGAGTAGAGCCAACGAGCACAGGGTGGTGTACACTGCACTTATTGATGCTGATAAATGTGAAAGGAAACATCAGCAAAGCCACAGGGGTACAGAGGAGATGCACTGTTGATAGGTTGTCCTTCTACAGCATTTCCACTTCGCTCTTCTCTCTCGGACTAACACCACGCACACAGTGTGCGACTTTCAAAGCCTCGACAGTCTCAACCTCTCTGCAGTTGGTGCGACAACCGAGCGAGGTCAGGCGCAGCGAGGGCTTGCTTGTCCTGGTGCCCACACCTGGAGGGAGCTCCCGGGACCCTTCCTCACCCCCTTGCACAGCCATGTTCATCCTGGCGGGACCCTCTCCGGCCACTCGCGACTCCTTTCCATCTGATGTCATTGTCATCACACTTAGCAAACACCCCTCAAGTCTTGGCAGGTACATAACCCCCAAGATCAAGTTCTCCCCCATTTTCACATTTCCTGGGGCACTTCAATGTGGATTGGGAAGGGGAGGGTCAGGTACCTACGACTGCACTACTGGCTTTCACAGATGGCCACAGCTCTGGATCTTAAAGTCTCGATGTTTATTCTGTGTTAACTCCCGAAAGTTCTCCTAGTGACCAAGGCAACAATCCAAACACATCTGATTTCTCACTTCCCAACATGCGTGCTCCCACCATTTGAAGATTCAGTGCAGTAACTTACTGAGCTGTCACTGTGCTGGGTGTTGCAGGGGACCACCACGGTCACTTCTGGCAGTGTCACTCTCGGGCACTCCCATTAAGGGACTGTGAGGTCAAAGCCTGGACAGCCACGACCCGAGGCTGACAGGGACACACACATCAAGCGGTCAGTGTGCAGAGGCTTCCCCCAGCACAACCCTGCAGGACGGGCGGAATTTTGTAGACACACAGAGAGCACTGAAGGTTGGAAGGAACTTCATAAACAAGGGAAACCGAATAAAGTAGTTTGCATGAAGGCCTGGGGCAACGGGAGGGAAAACTGGATGGTAAACTGATGTCACATGTGGAACACTTCACTGTCAAGCTAAGGAGTTTTTGTCGGTTTTGAAGGCAAGAACAGAGAATGATGCTAGAAGCTTTGAACAAGGGGCTCTGTCTGAACCACCATCTGGCAACAGAACACTAGACTGGAGGGGGGGACGACCAGTTAGGAGGCCACGGCAACTCTCTGGGCAAGAGTTGTAACAAGGGTGCGATGAGAGTGAGAAGGGAGAAGGGGAGGAAGCCACAGAGGCTGCGAAAGACAATGCAGAGGACACACGTGGTCATTCTATAGGGGTGAATAAGAAGACCAGAGAGACAGCCTCAAGGACCTCGAGTTCTGTGTAGGACCCTAAAGCACTCTGCGGCAGAGTCAGGCCTCTGCTGGTTTCTCACGGATTCCGACAGTTTGGAAAATTGGGAAGTAAGCAGAACGGTGACTGCACACTTCATTTGTCTCTGGAGTACGGCTTGTGACAGATGCCAGCCAGCTATGGCCCACAAGCCAAGCCTGCCCGGCCATCTGACTTGGTATGGCCCACGAGCTAAGAATGGTTTTGGCATTTTTTAAATGGGGGAGGGCACCCTTTTGGACATACCTAACAGCTACGCCAGCTCGTGACCACACGTCCAGCAAGCAGCCAAGAGGAGATGCCACAGTCTGGCTGGTAGAATTGACAGGGGGCTGGGTGCTTGTGGCTGTGCGAACTTTGTGTGCTGGGACTGTGACAACACTGTGGCTGATGGGAGGGCGCAGGGTGTGGCCGGGTCTTTGGGCAGTCACTGTGGGCAGCTCCACACGCTCGGGGCTCCCCGATTCCCTGGTGAGGGTCACTGCTAAAGGATCCGTGCTCAGACCGAGGTCTGCATGGCTCCTCTGTGTGGATCTTATGGCAGTGTGGACGAATATCATACCAGGATTGGTCTCCTTGGAGGACAGGAAGTGAGTGTGAGACTATCCCAATAGAGCAGATTAATCCTCCCCTCTGATAAAAAAAAAAAAAGTGATTTACCATGTCCACTGTGGGTGTCACCTTGGACACTCCCCTCACCCTGGAGCACTGACCAGAGCTCCCTGGCCACACCCAGCGCACGTTTCAGGGTACTCACTGAAAGAGCAGACACTGCACTCAGCCACAGAGGCACAGTCCAAAGATAAAAGCCATCACAGGGAAAAAACCAACAAGTATCTCCATAGATGCCTAAAAATAAACGCAGCAATTCAAGAAACAATAAGGAAGACAACTTGATGACCCCAAAGGAACACAACAATACTTCAATACTAGAAAGTGAAGAAGAGATTGAAGAAATGTCAGAGATGGAATAAAAAAATTGACTATAGGATTATTTACAAGTCATCAGAAGCAAATCACGAACCAAAGAAATCTGTACAGGACAGGAAAAAAATTCTTCTCATGAAATAGAAATTTTAAAGAGAAATCAAAAAAAACACTGGAAATGAAAAATTCAACAGATCAAATAAAAAATGTGGTGGCAAGTCTTAACAGTGCTGGTGAGGCAGGTGAAAGAATGTCCGAGTAAGAAGACTAATCTCCGGAAATTTTACAGTCAGATCAAAAACAAAAAAAGGGGAAATTAGAAAACTAAAAAACAGTGTTGGAGATTTATGGATGCTATCAAATGACCCAACGTACAGGTCTTAGGAGGTCCTGAGGCACGGAAACAGCGCTGAGGCGAAGCAGGTAAAGCCGCTACCTGCAGTGCTGGCATCCGGTTCGAGTCCTGGCTGCTCCACTTCCAATCCAGTTCCCTGCTAATGCACCTGGGAAAGTAGCAGAGGATGGCCCAAGTGCTTGCGCCCCTGCACCCATGTGGGAGACCCAGAAGAAGCTGCTGGCTTCAGATCGGCTCAGCTCCAGCCATTATGGCCATTTTGAGAATGAACCTTCAGATGGAAAACCTCTCTCTCTGCAAGTCTGTCTTTCAAATGAATAAATTTTTTAAAGATTTATTTATTCATTTGAAAGTCAGAGTTACACAGAGAGTGGAGAGGCAGAGAGAGAGAGAGAGAGAGCGCGCACGCGCATGCAATGGTTCACTCTCCAATTGGCCGCACCAATTCGAAGCCAGGAGCTTCTTCCTGGTCTCCCACACGGGTGCAGGACCTGGGCCATCTTCTACTGCTTTCCCAGCGCATAGCAGAGAGCTGGATGGGAAGTGGAGCAGCCGCGTCTCAAATCAGCACCCATATGGGATGCCGGTGCTTCAGGCCAGGGTGTTAACCTGCTGCACCAGAGCGCTGGCCCATGAATAAATTTTTTAAAAAGGGCCTTTTTAGTGAAATAATTCCATAAAACTTCACTAATTTGGAGAAAGGGACATCCAAGTACAGGAAGCACACAGAACTCCTAATAGACATCATCAGAAAAGATCTTCCCCGCGACACATTGTGGTCAAACCCTGCACAGTAAAACATAAAGAAAAGATTCTAAAATGTGCACGAGCGAAAGGCCAGATTACTTTCAGAGGATCTACAATTAGACTCACACTGACTTCTCATCAGAAACCTTAGAGGCTAGGAGAGAATGGGGAGATCTAGTCCAAGTCTTAAGAGAAAAAAACTGTCAACCCAGAGTACTGTACCTTCCACAGCTCTCATTTATGAATGAAGGTGGAATAAGGACCTTCCATAACAAACAGAAATTTAAAGAATCTGTCAGCACTTGTCCAGCCTTAAGGATGCTCAAGGATGTGCTGTGCACAAACAGTTATCACCACGAGAGAAGGGGAAGGCGGAAAATCTCCAGCAGAAGCACAAAGGAAATCCAGAGTAAACAATAAGAACACTTAGGCAGAGACAAAGGGAACCTGGACTTAGTCTGGTTTCCCTTCTGTAGTCTCTTAGGTTTCAGAACATCCTGTTGCTGGGAATCTAGCCACATATTAAGGCAAAATGTTTCTGAATCTTCTCTAAAAAGAAGACATTGATTATATTGGCCCATCTTCTTGTTTCCTTCTCTTATTTCATACCGTTTGTGTGGCTACAGTGTGAAGTCTTAGTTCTTAGGTCTTTGGGCAGAAGAGAGTATCAGTCATTTTAAATGAATTTTCACATCTTTGAAGCCCGGTCCATGTGTGTGTGATTTCCACAAAAGAAAATACTTGGGTTTGCATTACTTGATAATTTGAAAACAGAAATTGATAAGATCCATTATGTAATGCATTAGGTTTTTACTGCAGGATAGAATCAGAAATGAAATAAAGATCTGAACTACTTAAAGGAGGATAGCAATGATAGTGCTTGTAAGCACGGGGAACCCTCTGTGTTTGAGGCCTCTAAAATCCAGGTGTTCACAGATTTTCCTCCTGGAATCTGCTCTTCTCTGTGCTTCATGCACTTACTCTTATTACCGATGTTGTAGAAGAGCAGGGCTAAAGTGTCACTGTATCTGTGCTCATTATGAATCCCACCGCTTTTCTAGGTAGGAGAAAAATAGTCTCAAAAATACTCTAGTAAAAAAAATACTCTAGAGCCATTTTTCTGGTTAATATTTTACCCATTCATGGTATTTTAGATACCTTTAATCATTTTAACAAGGTGTCTAAAAATTTAAAGTATTACATATTATATTTGAACTAGTTAGTTAAGAGTTTAAAGAAACCCTAGCTTATTGAGACTGCAGACGTTCCATTAAATTTCCAAATTCTAAACAAAGGAACTTCCGGAGAGAATTTGAGACCCAATGGCATCCACTGAACTGGCTCCTGTGCTGGGAAAGCAGCCTTGGAAGCGGTGGGGGACCTGGGAGGGTGTGCACTTGCCATGGTGGTGGCTGCGGTATGTTCGTACTTCAACACAGGTAGCAGGGGCCGGCGCAGTGGCGCAGCAGGTTAAAGCCCTGGCCTGAGGCACCGGCGTCCCATATGGGTGCTGGTTCTAGTCCCGGGTGCTGGTTCTAGTCCCAGCTGCTCCGCTTCTAGTCCCAGCTGCTCCGCTTCTAGTCCCAGCTCTCTGCTGTGATCTGGGAAAGCAGCAGATGATGGCCCAAGTCCTTGGGCCCCTGCACCCACGTGGGAGACCCGGAAGAAGCTCCTGGCTCCTGGCTTCAGATGGGGGCAGCTCCAGCCATTGCAGCCATCTGGGGAGTGAAAAAGTGCGCTGGCTGCAGCGGCCATTGGGGCTGAACCAACGGAAAAGGAAAATCTCTCTATCTCTACCTCTCTCTGTAATTCTTTCAAATAAATAAAAATAAATCTTTAAATAAGTAAATAAATACAGGTAGTGACACCCTGACATTTTTGTCGCCCAATAATCTAGAGTAGTGTCCTACATTTTCTTTACTAAAATAACTATGAATTAATGGAATCCACAAAGAAACTTTATGACTACACTGTATTTGTGAGCCTTTGCACAACTAATTAAAGTTTCCAGGATACAAAGCATTTAGATTTTAAAATTTACTATTGTAAGGAAGAAGACATGGATTTATTCCGTGTGGTTAAATGATAACTTGCTTATTGAGTTTCATAAGGAAAAAAAGTACAAAATGAGTAACTGCCTTAGCTGTAATGTTAAATTGGCAAGTTGCAGCACAGGCTCAAACCTGTGTTTCTCAAATGTAAACCACAGTGGCTTAACTACAAACAGTCTCAGCACTGAACATGTATCGACATTTCTCAAATGAAAACAACCTAGGCATGGGGGCTGGTGCTGTGGCTCACTTGGTTGATCCTCCGCCTGCGGCACCAGCACTCCAGGTTCTAGTCCCGGTCGGGGCGCCGGGTTCTGTCCCGGTTGCCCCTCTTCCAGTCAGCTCTCTGCTGTGGCCCAGGAGTGCAGTGGAGGATGGCCCAAGTGCTTGGGCCCTGCACCCCATGGGAGACCAGGAGAAGCACCTGGCTCCTGGCTTTGGATCGGCACAGTGCCGGCCATAGTAGCCATTTGGGGGGGGGGGGTGAACCGATGGAAGGAAGACCTTTCTCTCTCTGTCTCTCTCTCTCTCACTGTCTATAACTCCACCTATCAAAAAAAAAAAAAAAAAGAGAGAAGGGAAGGAGGAAGGGAGGAAGACAACCTAGGTGTTTTGATATGCCTCAGAAAGTATCCGACTGTAAATTTGTTAATCTGTTTGGTAATGAAGATACTTCTTGTTCTTTTGTTTTTGTTGTTTTCCCACATTTTCAAGTTTAAATGTGAATTTTTACATTTTTACTACTGTTTAGTACCGTGTCTTCAATGGTTAAAACAGGGTTGTCAATGAAGACACTTAAAAACAGCCTCATTCTGGTAACTGCTTAAGTAAAAACGACATTTTGTGTTCAATTTCACACAATTTTAATGATCTGTATTTCTGTTTAGATATAAGTTATGGGTCCCAAGACAGCACAATAGTGACAGGAAGGTCGGACTTACACCGGGCGAATTAATGTTTAACAAGGGGAGAAAAGTACACTTGTAGCATAGAGCTCTAGGGGAACCCAGCAATAGAAACGCTTCAGACCCAGACCGAGGGAGCAAACAGAAAACCAGGGAAGCTGCAGAGTTAGACAGTGAGAGAGAGAAACAGAGAGAAAGGTCTTCCTTCTGTTGGTTCACCCCCAAATGGCCGCTACGGCTGGTGCTGCGTCAGTCCAAAGCCAGGAGCCAGGTGCTTCCTCCTGGTCTCCCATGGGTTGCAGGGCCCAAGCACTTGGGCCATCCTCCACTGCCTTCCCGAGCCACAGCAGAGAGCTGGCCTGGAAGAGGGGCAACCGGGACAGAATCCAGTGCCCACATGGGATGCCGGCGCTGCAGGTGGAGGATTAACCAAGTGAGCCAAGGTGCCGGCCCCTGGTGAACTGCTTTTAAAGTTCCCCTTGAACCACCTAAGACAGCAGAGGTGGGAAGAAAGGAAAAAAAACTGTGCCCCCCCCCCACACACACACACAACAGAGACCTGCAGCCAGCTGGGGAAAGGCTCACTGGCTCACGCTTTGGTTTTTTTTGGACACAGGCAGGTAGCTGCCACCCCATGTCCCATGGGTGTGCCCACCAATAACAGGGGTTGCACCACAACCAATGAGGCCACAAAATTCAGAAGAATTCTCTCCCCCTCCATGCCAGCTGCCCAGCAACAGGAGGGGTGGGGGAAGCCCCAACTATGGGACTCTCTTACCACACGGCACCATCAAGAAGTGAGTGGGGGCTGCAGTGGGTGGACACTTTACACACCCGCGAACCACAGACCTAACCAGAGAACACCCCCGCCCCCAGGAGACACCAAAGCTGGCTGGGAGTGCCACACCCAGACAGTGGCTCTGGGCACACCTGAGTTTCCTTATAGACAGGACTGGCTGGCAGGCAGAGTGGCCCCACTGACAACCCACGACCCAGAGAGCCCGGGGAGCCGAGTCAGAGGAAACAGTGACTGTGTAAGAGGAGACAGAGTGTGGCTAGATCCTGGGCAACCACAGGGTGCCTCTCCACACTCTCGGAGATCCTTGGTTACCTACAGCAGCTCATAACAGAGGGACCCATGCTCACAGGAAAGACTCCACAGATCAGCTGTGCTGTTCACGAAGCAGAGCAGACGGGTGCTGAGCACTGCACAGCGCACCCCAGCCACAGCCGGCACACACCTCTTGGTATTCACTCAAAGTGTAGACGTCCCACTAAGCCACAGAGATGCAAACCAAAGACAAAAGCTACCAGAGCAAACGCTGCAGAATAAAGGAAACATTCAAGAAGTAAGGAAGTCACTATGAGCCCCACAAAGGAACACTACAACATTTCAATATTAGAAGCTGAAGATACAGACTGAGGAAACGCCAGAAACAGAATTCAAAAACTAATCAGGTTACCTAGATGCAGTAGGAAGTAAATTCAGTAAGAAAACTATACATGATGTGAAAATTTTTCCCATGAAAGAGATCTCAAAAACTAATCAGGATAGGCAGCAAGATGGCGGAATAGGCAGGGAGCACACTTAGTCCGGGGGGAGAGAAAGTTTAATATAAGTGGAGATACTGCAGGGTCAAGGAAGAGTAGGGGAAGAAACAGCAGAGGAAACTCTTCCGGAACTAGTGATTCACAGTGGACCTGCGTGGAGAGCGTGGGAGCCCAAGTTCGGGACACCAGCGGCAGACTCAACGCACCAGCGCTGGAACGTGAGGTGAGCCGAACCTCCATAGCCCGAGATACCAGCGGGCAAGCAGAAAGAGGAGGCTAGAGGGAACGAGGCTTGAAACTCCGTGGGGAAAAGTTCACCAGGCTAACTAGAAGAGAGAGAAAAAAATAAAAAAAGTGACTGATACGGACACAAGTTTCTCTCTCTCCGCTCACCTCTCAAAGGCGAGCAAGACAGAGCAGGCGCCATTTTGGACATATGTCATAAGCAGGGCGACCTCAGGTCTGCACCAGCCCTGAGCCTAGCAGAAAAACCTGACTCTGTGGGGAGGGGTGAAATAACAGGAGATTAGCATCTAACTTGGCAACCCAGTGGGAGACTGCAGGAGAATTGGAGCCCACACTGAGGGCAGCAGAGATTCCCTGTGTGGTCCTTGGGAAAGAGCTTTCGATCTCTGGCTCCTGTGGGTATATCATTTGCCTGCTAACTACCTCCAATTACGTTCAGCTGTGCGGAATTACTTCCCTTTTAAATCAAAAAAAGAAAGAGAGATTTACCACGCCTAACCTGGGAGTGTCATCCTTGACACACCCTCAACCCTGAGGAACCAAACACAGCTCTCAGTCCACACTCATCTCAAGCCTCTAAGGCTCCACTGAAAGCAGACAGTCCACTTAATATAGAGCCATAGTGTAACAAGAAAAAACACCACAGTGAAGAAACCAAATATCTCCAACATGCCAAACAACAAACGCAAAAACCAAGCTAACAAGAACAAGGAAGACACTATGACACCCCCAAATGAAAAAGACACCCCAATTCAAGACTATGAAGATGATGAGATAGAAGAAATGCAAGAAGCGGATCTCAAAAAATTGATAAGAACATTAAGAAGTTCTCAAAAACAAATTCTTGAACTACAGAAATCCTTCATGGACAAGATAGAAAATCTCTCTCTTGAAAGTGAAATATTAAGGAGGAATCAAAATGAAATGAAACAACTAGTGGAACAAGAAACTCTGATAGTGACTAGAAATCATAATGAAATGAAGAGTTCAATAGATCAAATGACAAACACATTAGAGAGCCTTAAAAACACAATGGGCGAAGCAGAAGAGAGAATATCAGACTTAGAAGACAGAGAACAGGAAAGGAAACAGGCAAACCAAAGAAAAGAAGAAGAAATTAGAAATCTAAAAAATATTGTCGGGAATCTACAGGATACTATTAAAAAACCCAACATTCGGGTTCTAGGAGTTCCTGAAGGCATGGAGAGGGAGAAAGGATTAGAAGGCATTTTCAGTGAGATACTAGCAGAAAATTTCCCAGGTTTGGAGGACAGAGGCATCTTAGTACAGGAAGCTTATAGAACCCCTAATAAACATGACCAAGAGAGATCCTCACCACGACATGTTGTAATCAAACTCACCACAGTGAAACAGAAAGAAAAGATCCTAAAAGGTGCAAGAGAGAAACGTCAGATCACTCTTAGAGGATCTCCAATTAGACTCACAGCAGACTTCTCATCAGAAACCCTACAAGCTAGAA
The DNA here is from genome assembly GCF_033115175.1 of Lepus europaeus. NCBI lineage: Eukaryota > Metazoa > Chordata > Mammalia > Lagomorpha > Leporidae > Lepus > Lepus europaeus. The sequence continues at coordinate 152,027,257 of NC_084831.1, forward strand.
GGGAATGGCGAGACATAGCCCAGGTACTAAGAGAGAAAAACTGCCAGCCCAGAATACTATATCCTGCAAAGCTCTCATTTGTGAATGAAGGTGAAATTAAGACTTTTCATAGCAAACAGAAACTGAAAGAATTTGTTGCCACTCATCCTGCCCTGCAAAAGATGCTTAAAGATGTGTTACACACAGAAACACAGAAACATGGTCACCAATATGAAAGAAGGTAAAGGAAGGAAACCTCACAGCAAAAGATCACAGGAAGCTCAATTTCTCTTTGACATAGAATTAAACTCTGATGCTCTGTTAAAGCAATGTGTTAAAGTAATCTATTATGTTCTCTTGATGTCTGTTAAATTCTAATTGTTCAAAAACAGCTGAATTTTTATTAAGAGCTATGGGTTATTTAAATATGTGCTTTTTTCAAAAATTTGAATAATCACCTTGTAACAATGATCAAATTTGGTCTATGTTATGTCATGATTTTAAGAAATCTTATTTCAACCAGATATTTTGGAGACATGATAGTTATCTTAATGAGAAAGCCCCAGAGGCTTAAAGGGTTAAATACTTGTAAAATCCTACAGGTGCTTTCAAAAATACTGTGAAGTAAGCAAGTGCCTCTTGTTGGTTGATGAGTTTATAATTTTAAATTGTCAGCAAGCGATCTAGGACTTGCTCCCTCATTTCTCTATTCTAAGCCCAACTTGTTCTTTCATTTCTCTATTCTCTTCAAGGTAGGAAACTAACTCTATTATGAAGGAATCTGTAGGATGCACAATTTAATCTTTAGACCTTATAAAAGAGATGGCTAACATTTTTCTGCAATAGCATAGCCAAAATAAGAACTCAAATAATAATCTCATAGCTAGATTCACTTTGCCATCAGCGAAGTATACAGTAAGTAGAAAAAAACCTCCCTTTCAGACCAAAGGGAAAGAAAGTTTTAAAGTGAGAATATAATTTTCCTCAGGGGCATTGTCTACCTTAGAAAAACTACTACAGAACATGCCTGTGACTATAGACTTGTAGTTCAGGCCACCGAAGATTAGAGATGGGAAATGGGCACTCCCTTGACTTGCATCCTCTGGTCTGCTTTAACACAAACCAGGAGGAAAAGAAAGCTCGGCATCAGAAGCAATGGGTGGCAGGCCTATTAATGGCTGATCTGTACAGTGATCTGCCCTCAAGGAGACCCAACAGGCCAGTCCACTGCAGTGGCTTTCAATGTGGTAAGCCTGGGCTTCAGCAGAAGTCAGCTTGTGAAGAGCCCTGGCAGCTCTGCCAAGAGTTGGATCACTGGAAATGGACCTGCCCTGGAGTCGAAGGATGCCCAGGTCAGAGCCACAGATCTTATTGGCTCTAAGCTGAAAAGCCCTTCACTCAGCCCAACTTCCAAAGTGACCACTGCAGCTGAGGGGACGGCCAAGTAGGGTCAGCAACATTGCAGGCAGAACTGTCAATTTCTTGTTAGAGATGCCCCCTGCCTTTACCTGTCCAGCTCTCCTCCCAGGCCAGCCAAGTAATGAAAGTCAACAGAGTGCCTTCCCCTAGGAGGTTCACACCTCCCTTAGGATATACCCCATGTGAAGAGATAGATAGGTCTGGGCCTCTTAACTTACAAGGCCTGAAGCCCACCAGATTATTATCAAGCCCCTTCTATCAGGTTCTATTTGCCTCTCAATCAGAAAACTTAATTGTAGCTTAGACAGCACCTTTCTTAGCTCCTCTAATAATGACTCTGTCCTTTGTTCTAGGCCCTGTCTAGTGCACTTGGGCCTCATTCCTTTGTAATCATAACCTCTACTCTACCACCAATGGCTCTACTCCCAACATGTGTGTACTGATGGTCCTCTTCCCCACTTAATGCTGTATAATTGTTCAAACCTGGTAAATGCCACTCTTAGGATCATTGGTTACTATCCTCACTCTGTCTTTTATGACCTTGTCTAAATATGATCAGAGTCGGCAAACTTGGAAGGCTTCCATAGCCTTGGCAACTCATGACGACAGCCTAGGGTGGTTATTGGCGCCATAAACTAGAGTGTCAATTTGTTGGGTCAACAACAGGAGCCACTTTGCACTTGCTCCTCATGTGGGATCTCTGTCCTTAATGTGCTGTACATTGTGATTTAATGCTATAACTAGTACTCAAACAGTATGTTTCACTTTGTGTTTCTATGTGGGTGCAAACTGTTGAAATCTTTATACTAAATTGATCTTCTGTATATAAAGAGAATTGAAAATGAATCTTGATGCAAATGGAAGGGGAGAGGGAGCGGGAGAGGGGAGGGTTGCGGGTGGGAGGGAAGTTATGGGGGGGGGAAGCCATTGTAATCCATAAGCTGTACACTGGAAATTTATATTCATTAAATAAAAGTTAAAAAAAAAAAAAAACTAATCAGGTTACCTAGATGCAGTAGGAAGTAAATTCACTAAGAAAACTATACATGATGTGAAAATTTTTCCCATGAAAGAGATCTTAAAGAGAAATCAAAATGAAATACTAGAAATGAAGAATTCAACAGATCAAATAAAAAACACAGTGGAAAATCTTAACAACAGAGTTGATGAGGCAGAAGAGAATAACCAAGCTAAAAAACAAATCTCTGGAAATTTTACAATCATAATCAAAAACAAGAAGAAACCAGAACATTAAACACTGTCGGAGGTCTAGAAGACCTCCTGAAAGCATGGAAAGAGAAGATCAGAAGGCCTCTTCAGTGAGATAACAACAGAAAACTTCCCTAATTTGGAGAAAAAAGGGGACATCCAAGTACAGGAAGCACACAGAACTCCAAACAGACATGAAAAGAAAAAGATCTTCATCATGACACATTATGGTCAAACTCTCCACAGTAAAACATAAAGAAGAGATTCTAAAATGTGCACGAGAGAAATGCTGAATTACTTTCAGAGGATCAGACTCACAGCAGACTTCTCATCAGAAACCCTACAGGCTAGGAGAGAATGGTGAGATATATTCCAAGTCTTAAGAGAGAAAAAAACTGCCAACCCAGAATACTATATCCTGCAAAGCTCTGATTTATAAATGAAAGTGAATTAAGGACCTTTAATAACAAACAGAAATTGAAAGAATTTGTCATTACTCATCCAACCTTACAAAATAAGCTTAAGGATGTGCTACACACAGAAACACAGAAAAAGGGTCATCATTGGGAAAGAAGGTGAAGGCAGAAAAACTCCCAGCAAAAGTTCAAAGAAAATCCAAAGTTAAAAAATAATAATATAAAAGGAACAATGGCAGGACAAAGCCATTACTCAGTCACCTTGAAAGTACATGGTGTCAACTCTCCAGTTAAGAGACACAGACTGGATGAATGGATTAAAAAAGAAAATCCAGCTATTTGCTGCCTACAAGAGACACATATCACCAACAAAGATGTCTGCAGACTGAAAGTTAAAGGATAGAAAAAGATAATCCACACTAACAGAAACCAAAAAAAGAGCAGGTATAGCCAGACAAAATAGACTTTAACACAATAACTGTCAAAGAGACAAAGAAGGGAATTATGTAACAATCAAGGGATCAATTCAACAGGACGAAGTGACTATAAAAAACATAGATGCACCTAATTACAGGACACCTGGCCATTTAAAAAATGTTAATGGATGTAAAGGGAGACACAGACACAATGGATGTAAAGGGAGACACAGACACAAATATAATAGTTATGGGGGATTTCAATACCTAACTTTCAGCGATGGACAGATCAACCAGATGTAAGAATAGCAAGGAAACAACACAGTTAATCGACACTATAGACAAAATAGACCTAACAAATACATATAGAGCTTTGCATCCTACAGCTGCAGAATAAACATTCTTCTCACCAGCACATGGAACTTTCTCTAGGACTGACCATAGGCTAGGCCATAAACCCAACCTTAACACATTAAAAAAAAATCAAAATCATACCATGCATCTTCTCAGATTATAATGGAAGGAAGCTGGAAAAAAACAACTCATGAATCCCTAGAGCATACGCAAACACATTTAGACTGAACAACAAGAATGACAAGAATGAACAGTGGGTCACTGAAGGAATCAAGAGAAATAAAAAATTTCTGGAAACAAATGAAGGTGACAATACAATATATCAAACCTTATGGGATACAGCAAAAGCAGTGTTAAGAGGATATTTATTGCTATTAGTACCTACATCAAGAAACTGCAAAGGCACCAAATAAATAAGCTATCAATGCATCTTAGGGACCCAGAAAAACAGCAAACCAAGCCGAAGACTAGTAGGTAGGACAAAGGAAATAATTAAAATTAGAGGAAGAATAAACAAAAATGAAACCAAAAAATACAAAAGATCAGCAAAACGAAGAGCTGGCTTTTTGAAAAAACAAACAAAAGTGGCCTTGGCGGTGGCAGGGCAGTGCGGCTGGTGCCCATGCGTCCCCCATGGCCGCTGCGCTGGAGCCTTGTGAGCCCGGGAAGGGGAAGCCTTTTAAACTCCTAGGAATTTTAGATGTGGAAAACATTCCCTGTGCATGGGACTCAATATTATACGGCTCACTGGGATCTGCTATGGCTGGCCTAGGATATGTTTTGTTTACTAGTAGAATCAGAAGATCATGCAATGTTGGAGTAGGAGGATATATAGGGGATCCAAAAGACTCCACTAAGAGACTATTAAGACTCATGGAAGAGTTGGTAAAGCAGCAGGATATAAAGTCAATACACAAAAATCAACAGCCTTTGTATACTCAGAAAATGCCACCACTGAGAAAGTGCTTCTAAGATCAATCTCATTCACAATAGCTAGAAAAAGAATAAAATACCTTGGAATAAATTTAACCAAAGATGTCAAATATCTCTACGATGAGAATTACAAAACAGTAAAGCAAGAAATAGAAGATACAAAAAAATGAAAAGTTTCCCTGCTCATGGATTGGAAGAATCAATATCATCAAAATGTCCATTCTTCCAAAAGCAATTTATAGATTCAATGCAATACCAAAATACCAAAGACATTCTTCTCATATCTAGAAAAAATGATGCTGACATTCATACGGAGGCACAGGAGACCTCAAACAGCTTAATCAACCTTATACAACAAAAACAAAGCCAGAAGCATCACAACACTAGACTTCAAGACATACAAGGCAGTTGTAATTAAAACAGCCTGATACTGGTACAAAAATGGATAGGTAGACCAATGGAACAGAATAGAAACACCAGATACCAATCCAAAAATCTACAACCAATTTATATTTGACCAAGGAGCTAAAAATCAATCCCTGGAGCAAGGACAGTCTCTTCAACAAATGGTGCTGGGAAAACTGGATTTCCATGTGCATGAAGCAAGACCCCTACCTCACACCTTACACAAAAATCCACTCTAATCTAAAAAAAAATCCACTCAGATCTAAATCTGCAACCTGACACCAACAAAATAACTGAGAACATTGGGAAACCCTGAAAAATATTGGCACAGGCAAAGAGTTTTTGGAAAAAGACACCAGAGTAACAGGCAGTCAAAGCCAAAATTAACAAATGGCATTACTTCAAATTCAGAAGCTTCTATGTGGCAAAAGAAACAGAAAAGTGAAGAGGCAACCAACAGAATGGGAGAAAATATTTGCAAGCTACACAACTGATAAAAAACTAATAACCAGAATCTACAAAGAGATCAAGAAACTCCACCACAACAAAACAAAACCCAAATAGAAGATGAGCAAAGGACTTAAACAGACATTTTTCAAAAGAGGAAATCCAAATGGCCAAAAGACACATGATCTGGATCACTAGCTATCAGGGAAATACATATCAAAAGCACAATGAGGTTTCACCTCACCCCAGTTAGAATGGTTCCATACAGAAATCAACAAACAAATGCTGGAGAGGATGTGGGGGAAAAGGTACCCTAATCCACTGTTGGTGGGAATGTAAACTGGTAAAGCCACTATGGAAGATATTTTAGAGATACCTCAGACATCTGAATATAGACCTACCATACGACCCAGCCATCCCACTCCTGGGAATTTACCCAAGGGAAGTGCAATCAGTAAACAAAAGAGCTATCTGCACCTCCATGTTTATTGCAGCTCAATTCACAATAGCTAAGACATGGAATCAACCTAAATTCCCATCAACCGAAGACTGGATAAACAAAGTATGGGATATGTCCACTATGGCATACTACACAGTGGCTTAAAAAATGAAATTCAGTCATATGCAACAAAATGGGCCAATCTGGAAAACTTTATACTTAAAGCCAGTCCTAAAGGGACAAATACTATATGTTCTTCCTGATCTGTGACAACTAACTGAGCACCTAAAATGAAACCTGTAGAAGTGAAACTGACACTATGAGAAATAATGACATGAACAGCCCTTGTCTCGATTGTTGTGGAACACATTTTTAAATTTTTCTCTTCTTCATACTATTTGTTGAACTCTAAACAGAATTAATCATTCGTATATAAAGTTAACTGAAAATTGATCTCAGTAAAAAATAAGAAGGGGAATAAGAGAGGGAGGAGGAAGTTTGTAACGGTAAAGCTATGTAGTTTTGCATACATTCCTATCGACTTTTTCTAAGAGTATAGTTTAAAAACTTGTCATGGGACACCAAATCCCATTAAAATTGGTGGTAAAAATGCCATCTTAAGTGTTAACGTGATAATATTATAACATTAAAGTGAACATATAGATAAGATTAAGTGTTAAAGAAATCAGATAAACAGCATCAGGTGCCTGGTAATAATAGACAGAATTAAAAAGGAGGGAATGTCCAATAATTGGAAGCAGTCCACACAGCAGACTCATAGAATGACAACTGCTTTCAGCAATACTCTGACCTCAGAATCAGCCCTTAAGGCATTTGGATGTGGCTGAAAAGCCCCTGAAAGCATTTCAGGCATGGAAAGCCAAGACCTTGTGACAAAAAACATCCTACATGAAGGATCTCTGTGGGTGAGACCCCAGTGGAAATAAGTGTCCATCAAAGGATATACTTTTCTCTGAAGGAGGGGAGAACTTCCACTTTGCTTATGGCCTTGTCTAAATACTGACGGAATTTGTGGTCACAAAAGGCTTCCATAACCTTGGCAGCTTATGGCAAGAGCCTCGGGTGATCACTCACATCATAAATTAGTGTGTTGATTGTTAAATTAACAGGAGTCACTGGCACTTACTCCCCATATAGGACCTCCGTCTTTAATGAGTTGTACTATGAGAATTAAATGCAAAACTTGTTCTCAAACAGTATTTTATATGTTGTGTGGGTGTGGGGATACAAACTTGAAATCTTTCCTTAGTATAAGTTTACTTATACTATATATACTTTGTATATATACTATATATACTTAATACTATATACTTTTTACTTATAAAGGCAATTAAAAATAAATCTTGGGGCCAGTGCCATGGCATAGTGGGTTGATCCTCTGCCTGCGGTGCTGGCATCCCATATGGGTGCCGATTCTAGTCCTGGATGCTCCTCTTCCAATCCAGCTCTCTGCTGTAGCCTGGGAAAGCCATGGAAAATGGCCCAAGCATTTGGATGCCTGCACCCACGTGGGAGACCAGGAAGAAGCTCCTGGCTATGGATCAGTGCAGCTCCGGCTGTTGCAGCCATTTGGGGAGTGAACCAACCGAAGGAAGACCTTTCTCTCTGTCTCTCCCTCTCACTGTAACTCTACCTCTCAAATGAATAAATAAAATCTTTAAAAAGAATAAATCTTAATGAAGGATGGCATGGGAGAAGGAGTAGGATATGGGATGGGAGTGGGGGTGGGGGGGTGGTAATGGGAGGGAAGAACCATTATATTCCTAAAGTTGTACCTATGAAATTTGCATTCATTAAATAAAAGCTTTAAAATAAAAGAATATGTAACAAGAAATTATGAGAACATTTTATGTTAGAGATTAGAGATACATTTGGAAGGAAATATTTACTAATGCATACTTATTAAACAGGTCAATGGAGTTGTTATTGTTTGGATTCACAAGAATATAATTACCACCATATAAAATGGATGACTGAGGTTGTTAGTGCAACCATGCATATATAAAATGAAAACCACGGCCGGCGCCGCGGCTCACTAGGCTAATCCTCCGCCTTGCGGCGCCGGCACACCGGGTTCTAGTCCCGGTCGGGGCACCGATCCTGTCCTGGTTGCCCCTCTTCCAGGCCAGCTCTCTGCTGTGGCCAGGGAGTGCAGTGGAGGATGGCTCAAGTGCTTGGGCCCTGCACCCCACAGGAGACCAGGAGAAGCACCTGGCTCCTGCCATTGGATCAGCGTGGTGCGCCGGCCGCAGCGCGCTACCACGGCGGCCATTGGAGGGTGAACCAACGGCAAAAGGAAGACCTTTCTCTCTGTCTCTCTCTCACTGTCCACTCTGCCTGTCAAAAAAAAAAAATGAAAAGCACTAAGTAATATCCTACCTCAATCTAAAAATTATGGCAGGGCTATGTGAAAAAAAAAAAAAACTAGATACGGAATTTATCTCTAATAACAATTTATGACAATAAGAAAACAGTCACTCCAATAAACATTACCATTATAATAAAATGTTTCATTATATACCACAAATGAACATCAACTTATAATCAATTAGCATATTGAAGTAATGTTCAATTACTTTTGATCTTGACCAAATGTAATAAACAACCTGTACGTAAAGAGCACTTTGATGTTTTTACGATTGAGATGTCTTATAGTTTCCATAAACAGAAGCAATATTAAAAGACTTGATCTGCTTCCCAAAAAATAAAAAAAAATTTAAAAATACTGTTATCTACAATTTTAAAAAATTCAGACTCTGAAAGCTCAGAACACGGACATGCAATGCTGAAAGAAACCTTGAATAGCACTGCATAGATTTTACACCCTTCTCCGGATAAGTTCCACGAGACTCACAGTGACTTTAATTAAAGCCACTATTTGATGGACCAAATAAATTTTAATGTAACAGAAATGTGATGTAACATGAACTTAAACGTTTGAAGAATTGAGGTTGGCGCTATGGTATAGTGGGTAAAGCTATCGCCAGCAGTGCCAATCCCAGCTGCTCCACTTCTGATCCAGCTCTCCACTATCACCTTGAAAAGCAGCAGAACACGGCCCAAGTCTTTGGGCCCCTGAACCTGTGTGGCAGACCCTGAAAGAGCTCCTGGCTCCAGATCAGTCCAGTATGACCATTGCAGCCATTTGGAGCATGCACTAGCAGATGGAAGACCTCTCTCTCTCCCCACCACCCCTTTCTGTCTCTGCATCCCTGTAACTATGCCTTTAAAACAAACAAATGAATCTTAAAAAAAAAATACAAAGAAGTAACTCCAGTTCTTCCAAGTTATTCAAAACACACAAAGGGAGGAAATCCTCTCAAATTCTTCCTATGAAGCCAGCATCACCTTAATTTTCCTAAACCTGAAAAAGATACAACAGAGAAAGAGAACTACAGACCAATTTCCCTGATGAACATAGATGCAAAATTCCTCAACAAAATTGTGGCCAATCAAATCCAACAACACATCAGCAAGATCAGTCACCCAGACCAAGTGACCTTTATCCCTGGTTATGCAGGGATGACTCAACATTCACAAGTCAATCAATGTGATACACCACACTAACAAATTGAAGAACAAAACCCATATGATTATCTCAATAGATGCAGAGAAAGCATTGACAAAATACAACATCCTTTCATGATGAAAACTCTAAGCAAATTGGGTCTAGAATGAACATTCCTCAACACAATCAAGACAATTTTTGACAAACCCATGACCAGCGTCCTATTGAATGGGGAAAAGCTGGAAGCATTCCCACTGAGATCTGAAACCAGAGAAGGATGCCCACTCTCACTACTGCTATTCAATACAGTCCTGGAAGTTTTAGTCAGAGCATTAGCCAAGAAATAGAAATCAAAGCTATACAAATTGGGAAGGGGGAAGTCAAACTATCCCTATTTGTAGCTGACATGATTCTATACGTAGGACATTCAAAAGACTCCAGTAAGAGACTATAGAGACTCATAGAAGAGTTTGATAAAGTAGCAGGATGTAAAATCAACACACAAAATCATTAGCCCTTATATACAAACAATGCCACAATTGAGAAAGAACATCTAAGATCAATCCCATTCTTGACAGCTAGAAAAAGTCAAATGTCTTGGAATAAATTTAACCAAGGAAGTCAAATTTCTGTATGATGACAATTACAAAACATTAAAGCAAGAAATAGAAGGCGGAGAGGGGGAGGGAGGAGAGAAATCGTCCATCTGCTGGTTCACTCCCCAAATGACCACAACATCCAGAGCTGAGCTTATTTGAAGCCAGGAGCTTCTTCTGGGTCTCTCATGCGGGTGCAGGGGCCCAAGCATTTGGGCCATCTTCTTCTGCTTTCCCAGGCCATAGCAGAAAGCTAGACAGAAAGAGGAACAGCCAAGACTCCAACCAGTGCCCATATGGGATGCTGGCACTGCAGGTTGGGTCTTTAATCCACTGCACCACAGCGCTGGCCTCTTGTTGAACTCTTTACATAACACAGAGTTAACCATATGTGTATAAAGTTAATTGAAAATAGATCTTAGTTAAAAATGAGTGAGAATGAGAGAGGGAAGAGGAAAAGGGGTGGGAGTGGGAGTGGGAGTGGTATGGCAGGCACAGAGGGAAGAATCATCATTTCCCTAAAGCTGTAATTGTGGAATGCATGAAGTTTTTGACTGTAGAGCACTGTAGTTCTTCATACATTCCTATGGACTTACTTCTAAGGGCACAGCTTAAAAACTTGCCATGGGACCCCAAATCCCATTAAGTTGGGTAGTAGAAATAGCATTCTAAGTGTTACAGAGATCATATGGATAGGATTAAATGTAAAGTGATCATATACATAGGATCAAGTGTTTAAAATTATCATATACATAGGACTAAGTGTTTGGTAATCACAGGTAGAATTAAAAAGGAGTGAATGCTCCAACATGGGAAGCAGTCCACACAGCCGACTCACAGAATGGCAATCACCTTAAGTAGCACTCTGAGTCAGAATCAGCCCCTTAGGCATTCTGGTTTGGCTGAAGAGCCCAGGGAAGCATTTCAGGCATGGAAAGCCAAAGCACTGTGGCAAAAAATGTTCTACATGAAGGACCTCCGTGGGTGAGACCCCAGTGGAAAGCAGCAGCCACCAAAGCAGGATGTACTTTCCTGAACGGAGGAGAGAGCTTCTATTTTGCTGATGGCCCTGTCTAAATACTGATGGAGTTTGTGGATTCAAAAGGCTTCCCTAGCTTTGGCAGCTCCTGTCAACAGCCTCAGGTGATCACTGACATCACACATAAGAGTGTTGGTATCACTGTGCACTAACTTCTCATGCAGGACCTCTTTCCCCAAAGAGTTGTATTATGAGAGTTCACAGTAAAATTTGTTCTCAAAGAATTATCCTCCACTTAATACCCTAAAACGAAGTATTCTAAAGTCACAAAAGTTAGTTATGTCTAAGTGCTCACAAAAGATGTACGATTCTTGGGTTCCTCTATAAAATTAAGTTTCAAAAAAAAGGCGAAATTAGCATTGAGATGCAATGACTTTGAACAGCCCTTGTCTGGACTCTTAAGGAAGAGCTTTTGTTCTTGTTTCTTTTCTTTCCTTTTTTTTTTTTTTGTTTGCTTTGTTTTCTTTTTCTTCCTCAAAGGCTCAACTCTACCTAGAAGAGTTAATCTTCTGTGTATAAAGTTAAATTTACATAGATCTTAGTAAAAAAAAAAAAGACTAGGAACAGGTGAGGGAAGAGAAAGATGGCAGAAGTGTGGGTGAGAGGGCACCTTGCAAAAAAGACCTTAAAACCGAGAAACAAACCTAAGAAACAAAGCACGGCAACAAGCAAGAGCAGGAAACCAACAGCCAAGTCTACGTGCACCTGCTCGCAAGTAAAAAATCAAGAAACCCCAATGGTCATTTTACAAAGGAGAAAATTTTTTTAATAACATATTTCTCGTGACAAGAATAATGGATATTCACTCTGGAAAACCAAAAAATACAAATGCTCAAAAAACAATAAAAACTGCCTGTAGATTTATATTTTAGCATTGTCATATTTATCTATTCTTTTTCTATGCATGTAAGAAACCCATCAACTTGAAGAATTCAGAGTGAACACCTAGACGAAGTGGAAAGTGGCCCTTTTCCCCCAACAGGCTCACGAAGGATCTGTAATTAGGTAGAGCCCTGTCCCTGCTAGCAACTCGGAATCAGAGTCCACCTCAGAAAGACTGCTCCACAGTTCCGGACCAGAACCGGAGTGTGATGCCCAGGCTGCCCCAGCAGGAATTCGTGGAGGTACAAAACCAGACAAAACTCAGAAGATTTAGAACAAAGCCTCTCCATACTTCCTACCCCGTCCTGGGAGCCATGCCCAGATGGTATCCTAAGCCTGGCCTGCTTCTGCCTGGCTCTGACCATTAAAGTGCAGAGTAGGCTGCGGAATTCTACGGGATTTAAAGATTCTGAAAAAGAAATACAGTTTCTTTCTTCTAATATTTTCTGCAACATTCAGTGAGCACAATAAATTCAGAAGATCGAAATTAGACTTTAAATATTGAAAGAATAAAGCTAACATTCATAAACGACATGTGACCCACTTGGAAAACTATTAAAACAAGATTACCGAAGTGGTCAATTTTCAAACAATACTTTTTTTTTTTTTAAATAGGCAGAGTTAGACAGTGAGAGAGAGAGAGAGACAAAGATCTTCCTTCTGTTGGTTCACCCCCCAAATGGCCGCTCCGGCTGGTGCGCTGTACCAATTTGAAGCCAGGAGCCAGGTGCTTCTCCTGGTCTCCCATGCGGGTGCAGGGCCCAAGCACTTGGACCATCCTCCACTGCACTCCTGGGCCACAGTAGAGAGCTGGACTGGAAGAGGAGCAACTGGGATAGAATCCAGCGCCCCGACCGGGTCTAGAACCCGGGGTGCCGGTGCCACAGGCAGAGGATTAGCCTAGTGAGCCACAGCGCCGGCCCAAACAATATTTTTTTTTCCATTTTTTTATTTAATAAATGTGAATTTACAAAGTGCTACTTTTGCATTGTTGTGGCTTTTCCCCCCACAACCTCCCTCCCTCCCGTGGCCCTCCCCTCTCCCACTCCCTCTCCCATCCCATCCTTCATTGAGTTTCATTTTCAATTATCTTTATATACAGAAGATCAACTTAGTATATACTAAGCAAAGATTTCAACAGACTGCACCCACACAACCGCACAAGGTATAAAGTATTATTCGACTAGTAGTGTTATCTTTAACTCTCATAGTAAAACACATTAAGGACAGAGATCCTAAGTGGGGAGCACGTGCCCAGTGACTCCCGTTGTTGATTTAACAATTGGCACTCTTATTTATGACGTCAGTAATCACCCGAGACTCTTGCCATGAGCTGTCTAGGCTATGGAAGTCCCTTGAGTTCACCAACTCTGAACTTGTTTAGTCAAGGCCGTATCACAGTGGAGGTTCCTTCCTCCCTTCAGAGAAAGGTGCCTCCTTCTTTGATGGCCCATTCTTTCTGCTGGGGTCTTCTTCACCAAGATCTTTCATTCAGGTCGTTTTTGCCACCGTATCTTGGCTTTCCATGCCTGCAAGACTCTCATGGGCCTTTTAGCCAGATCCAAATGCGCCAAGGGTTGATTCTGAGGCCGGAGTGCTGCCAAACACAATACTTTTTAAAAACTAATTCCTGGCCGGCGCCACAGCTCACTAGGCTAATCCTCTGCCTGTGGCGCCGGCACACCGGGTTCTAGTCCCGGTCGGGGCACCGATCCTGTCCCGGTTGCCCCTCTTCCAGGCCAGCTCTCTGCTGTGGCCCAGGAGTGCAGTGGAGGATGGCCCAAGTGCTTGGGCCCTGCACCCGCATGGGAGACCAGAAGAAGCACCTGGCTCCTGGCTTCGGTTCAGCGTGGTGTGCTGGCCGCAGCAGCCATTGGGGGATGAACCAACGGCAAAAGGAAGACCTTTCTCTCTGTCTCTCTCTCTCACTGTCCACTCTGCCTGTCAAAAAAAAAAAAAAAAACACAACTAATTCCTTTCCTCATGCGCCAAAACCAATTAGAATCCCACTCTCATGGGCCAAGGACCTAAATAGACATTTTTCAAAAAAGGAAATCCAAATGGCCAACAGATACATGAAAAAATGTTCAGGATCACTAACCATCAGGGAAATGCAAATCAAAATCACAATAAGGGTCGGTGCCCCGGCTCGCTAGGCTAATCCTCCGCCTGCGGCGCCGGCACACCGGGTTCTAGTCCTGGTCGGGGCACTGGATTCTGTCCCGGTTGCTCCTCTTCCAGGCCAGCTCTCCGCTGTGGCCCAGGAGTGCAGTGGAGGATGGCCCAAGTGCTTGGGCCCTGCACCCCATGGGAGACCGGAAAGAGAGTCTTAACTCCTGGCTTCAGATCCGCTCAGCCCCAGGCTTTGCGGCCATTTGGGGAGTGAACCGGCAGGTGGAAGACTTTCTGTCTCCCTGACTCTACCTCTGTCTGTAACTCTGCCTCTCAAATAAATAAATCTTTAAAAAAACAGTTCATGGTAGTCTCTTCTGAGTTTCAGAGATAGATTCATAGGCCAATCCACCCTCACAGGGAGAAAGCAGGCTGTGCTGAGGCCTTGCTGGCACAGGAAACATCGAGAGAGGTCAAAGCCACCTACAAAGTGGGGAACTCATGATGAAAGGGACAGACAGAAACGAATGCCGTATTTTGGCAGGACTATTAAGAAAGTTTTTAAAGATTTATTTATTTGAAAGGTAGAGTTGTAGAGAGGCAGAGGCACAGGCAGAGAGAGAGAAAAACAGAACCAGAAAGAATCTTCCATCTGCCGGTTCACTCCCCAGATGGCTGCCAAGGCCAGGCCGGAGCCAGGAGCTTCTTCCAGGTCTCCCACGTGGGTACGAGGGCCCAACGACTTCAGCCAGCCTGGGCCGAGTCTTCCGTAATAAGAATTACCCTGCACCATTTACAACAAAGTTATGACTTCTATTCTCCTGCATAAGCAACGACAGAACTAAAATCCCCAAAACAAGGCCTTGTGGATGCTGATTGACAGACAGTACAGAATTCACACGTGGGCCCTATGCCTCCCCCTGCCTTACAGCCTGCAGAGCTCCCAGCCTTGGCTCAGCAAGGCCAACAGAAACGCACCCTGGGTGGGGACAGCAGATGAACACACAGCAGAGACAGACGTCCCTGGACACCTGCCACGGGAGCCCCTCCAGGCTCTGGGCAAGTTATCACTTCTGCAAGTGGAGCGGATTCCTGCGGGTCGGAGAAACAAGACGCGACAGCTCAGAGGGCTGCACACGGTGCTCCCACAAGACAGAGTCAGGAGGACTCTTAACTCAGAGAAATCCTCTGCAGGCGACGTCTCCGTGGTGGGGCCAGACTCTCCCTAGACGGGTGGACCGAGTGCCTCGGTGCTCAGGCTGCCGCGGCGAACCAGCACAGACGGACCGGCTTCAAGAAGACAAGTCTATCAGCTCACGGTTCTGGAGGCTGGAAGCCCTACATCAACCTACTGGGAAATCCGGTTCCTGGCGAGGGCCTCTTCCTGGCTGGCGGACGCCCACCTTCTTGCCGTGTGCTCACGTGGCCTCGGTGTACCCACACAGTGAGCGCTAGCTCACTGGCGTCTCTCCCTAATAGGATCCTGTCTCATGATCTCACCTAACCCCAACTATCACCACAAGGACCCATCTCTGAACACCATCACGCTGCAGGTTAGAGGTTCAACATAAGGATTTGGGGGCACACAACTCAGTCCGTAACACTCACCCTAACAAAACTTAAAAGCTATGCAAAATCCTCAAGTGCAGTCCAGGTAACAAAGTGAAAGCCCAACAACACAAGATTCAGGGTCCAGCACCTCATCAGAAGTTACCAGCCAGGCAAAGATACAGAAACACATGGCCACTTTAAGAAAAAATAGGGGGCCAGTGCTGTGGTGTAGTGGATCAAGTCACCACCTGCAGTGCTGGCATCCCATATGGATACTAGTTTGAGTCCCAGCTGCTCCACTTCCAATGCAGCTCTGTGCGATGGCCTGGGAAAGCAGCAGATGATGGCCAAGAGCTTGGGCCTCTGCACCCATGTGGGAGACCCAGAAGCAGCTCCTGGCTCCTGGCTTCAGAACAGCGCAGGTCAGGCTGTTGTAGCCAACTGGGGAGTGAACCAGCATATGGAAGACCTCTGTCTCTCTGCCTTTCCTTATCTAACTCTTTCAAGTAAATAAATCTTTAAAAAAATAAACTCAAATGACAGAGATGATAAAATGAGCAGACAAGAACATTACAAGTCATAAATATTATAAATATGCCTACATACACAAGAAAATATCTAATGATTAAAAATATATTATCAGGGCTGGCACTGTGGCATAGCAGATAAATTTGCCGCCTGCAGGGCCGGCATCCCATGTGGGCACTGGTTTGAGACCCAGCTGCTCCACTTCCAATCCAGCTCTCTGCTTTGGCCTGGGAAACCAACTGAAGATGCCCAAGTCTTTGGGCCCCTGCACCCCCATGGGAGACCCGGAAGAAGCTCCTGGCTCCTGGCTACAGATCAGCACAGCTTTGGCTATTGCAGCCATCTGGAAAGTGAATCAGTGGATGGAAGACCTCTCTCTCTCTGCCTCACTGTAACTCTGCTATTCAAATAAATCTTAGAAAAATAGATAAGCCTCTTTAAAATTATATATATATACACATACACATTATATATTTACATATATAAATTCTATATATAGAGAAAGAGTGAAAGAGAGAGAGAGAGTGAAAGAGAGAGAAAGAGAAAAAGAAAGAGAGAGAAATAAAGAAAGAGAGACAGACAGACAGAGAATCTACAGTGCCTGTGCTGTGGTGCAGTGGGTTAAAGCCCCAGTCTGCCATGCCAGCATCCCATATGGGCACCGGTTCAAGTCCCAGCTGCTCCACTTCAGATCCAGCTCTCTGCTAATGCATCTGGGAAAGAAGTGGAGGATGGCCCAAGTCCTTGGGGCCCTGCACCCATGTGGGAGACCCAGAAGAAGCTCCTGGCTCCTGGTTTTGGATCCACTCAGCTCCGGCCACTGTGGCCATCTGGGGAGTGAACCAGCGATGGAAGATCTTTCTTCCTCTCCCCCTCTGTTACCTTTTCCAATAAATAAATATAGTATCTAGAATGAAAAATCATTTAGATGAAATTAGCAGACTATACAACAGAATAAAAGATGGATAAATGTCAAGACAGCAGCAGAAAAACCCAAAATGAAGCACACAGCATCGGCAGGGGGTGGGGTGGGGGTGGGGAATTGATGTAGATTCAATGCCATTCCAATTCAAATCCCGTAATAGCAGCACAATATTAAAGAGCAGAGGACTGACACTATTAACTTTGAGACCTACAAGCTGCAGTAACAAGAAAGTGTAGTACCGGTGAAGACAGACACCAACAGAGCAGCAGAACGGAGAACCCACAAATACGCTCACACACACACAGCCAACTCTTTGAGAAGGAACACGTGCGGTGCAATCGATCACTGGTACGTTTTTCAACACACGGGGCTGCAACACCGAGACACCCACGTGCAAAGAAAAAAATAGATATGCGGACCCTGACTCGTCACACAAATTAACTCAAAATGTGTCACAGACCTAAATGTCGAGTGCAGAACTACCAAACTCCTGGAAGAGAACAAAGACTTTTTACATACCACATCAAGATATGACCCGTGAAAAGAAGTGACTGCTAAGTTGAACTTCACTAAAATTCATAATTTATACTCTGTGACAGACAATGTGGAGCAAATGGGAAGCCACAGACTGGAAGAAATATCTTCAAAAGACACACCAGGGGTCGGCACTGTGGCACAGCGGGTGAAGCCGTCGCCTGAAACACCAGCATCCCATATGGGCACCAGTTGGAGACCCAGCTGCTCCACTTCCCATCCAGCTCCCGCTAACGGCCTGGGAAAGCACTGGGAAGACGGCCCAAGTGCTTGGGTCCCCGCCCCCTTTGTGGGAGACCAGAAGCAGCTCCGGGCTTCGGCCTGGCCCAGCCCCAGCTATTTTGGCCATCTAAGGAGTGAACCAGAGGATGGAAGACCTCTCTCCATCTCTCCCTCACTAACTCTTTCAAATAAACAAATCTTTTTTTTTAAAAGATATACCTGGAAAAGGACTATTATCTAAAAGTTACAAAGAACTCTTAAAATTCAACAACAGGAAAACAAATAAGCCAACTTAAAAAATAGACAAGGCTAAAAAAAAAAAAAATAGACAAGGCTGGCACCACGGCTCAATAGACTAATCCTCCGCCTGCGGCGCCGGCACAAGGGGTTCTAGTCCGGGTCAGAGCGCCGGATTCTGTCCCGGTCACTCCTCTTCCAGGCCAGCTCTCTGCCGTGGCCCGGGAGTGCAGTGGAGGATGGCCCAAGTGCTTGGGCCCTGCACCCACATGGGAGACCAGGAGAAGCACCTGGCTTCTGCCTTCGGATCAGCACGGTGCGCCGGCCGCAGCGGCCATGGGGGGGGGGGTGTACCAACAGAAAAGGAAGACCTTTCTCTTGTCTCTCTCTCTCTCACTTTCCACTCTGCCTGTCAAAAAAAAAAAATAGACAAAAGATATGAACACCTGGACCAAGATTCATATATATAGGTAGCAAGTAAATATATGAAAAGGTATTCAACATCGTATGTCAGCAGCAAACAGAAATTAAAACAGCAAAGAGCTACTACTGTACACGTACTAGCATCATGAAAACCCACGACAGTGACAGAATCAAACGCTGACAAGGGATGTGGAACAGAACTCATTCACTGCCAGAGGGAATGCAAACAGAACCTGCCACTTTGGAAAACACTTCGCAGGTTTTTTTTTTTTTTTTTTAATGTATTTTAATGTTTTTCTTTTTCTTTTTTTTTTTTAATGCAGAATGACAAAGAAGTAAAGAGAAAGAAATCTTCCATCTGCTGGTTCACACCCCAATGGCTACAATGGTCAGATCAAAGCCAGGAGCTTCTTCTGGGTCTCCTATGGGGGTGCAGGGGCCTAAGCACTCGTGCCATCTTCAGCTGCTTTCCCAGGCCCATTACCAGAGAGCTGGATGGGAAACGGATCAGCCAGGACTCCAATCGGCATCCGGGTGCCCATATAGGATGCTGGCATTGTAGGCAGCAGCTTTGCCCACTAGGCCACAGAGCTGGCCCGGCCCTGACAGTTTGTTATAAAACTAAACAAGTGAGATAGTGTTGTGCCACAGCAGGTTAAGCCACCGCCTGCAACGCTGGCATCCCATAATGGCACTGGTTCTAGTCCCGGCTGCTCCAGTTTGGATCCAGCTCTCTGCTCATGAGGCTGGGAAAGCAGTAGAAGATAGCCCAAGTGCTTGGGCTCCAGCACCCATGTGGGAGACCTCCAAGAAGCTCCTGGCTTCTGCCTTGCGGTCATGGCCACTTGGGAAGTAAACCAGTGGATGGAAGATCTTTCTATCTCTCCCTCTAACTCTAGCTTTCAAATATATAAAATAAATCTTAAAAAAAAAAAAAACTGAACAAGCCTTTAAAAAGTTCATGGTAATGTCTATTAAGAAAAAGCTATGCAGACTTCAAAAAATGTACCAAAATAAACTTGTTTTAATTCCATTTTTCCATGAAGCTCTTGAGGCTCCCTCAATCCAGGAACGATG
Source organism: Lepus europaeus (assembly GCF_033115175.1). Classification (NCBI taxonomy): domain Eukaryota; kingdom Metazoa; phylum Chordata; class Mammalia; order Lagomorpha; family Leporidae; genus Lepus; species Lepus europaeus. The sequence goes on from NC_084831.1 coordinate 152,046,929, forward strand.
CTACTTGCTATTTACCCAAATGAACTGAAAACTTAGGCCCAAACACCTGCATACAGATGTTTACAGCAGCTTCGCTCACAACTGCCAAACTCGGAACTATCCAAGATGGCCTTCAGTAAATGAATGGAAAAATATACCAGGGTACAGCCAGATGACAGAATATTACTCAACACTAAAAAGAAAGGCGTTATCAAGCCAGGGAAACAAAGAGGAATTTTAAATGCATATTGCTATGCGAAAGAACCCAATCTGAAAAGGCTATGTTCTATATGAATCCATATATAGGATATTTGGGAAAGGACAAAACTATGGAGAGAGCTAAAAAGATCAGCGGTTGGGGCTGGCGCTGTGGTAGAGCGGGTTAACGCCCTGGCCTGAAGCGCCGGCATTCCACATGGGCACTGGTTTCAGTCCTGGCTGCTCAGCTTCCAATTCAGCTCCCTGCTACGGCCTGGGAAAAGCAGCAGAAGATGGCCCAAATGTTTCAGCCCCTCCCACCCATGTGGGAGACCTAGATTAACTCCCCGGCTCCTGGCTTTGGTCTGGTCCAGCCCTGGCCACTGTTGTCATCTGGGGAGTGAACCACTGGATAGAAGATCTCTCTCTTTCAAACAAATTTTAAAAATCTTAAAAAAAAAAAATCATTGGTTGCTAGGGAATGACGGAGAGTGAAAGGTGAAGAGGCACAGCACAGACAGCTGTTACAGCAGGGAATCTACTCTGTATATTATGTTGGCGGATCAGTGTTATTACAGCTGTCAAAATCCACAGAACACACAAAACCAAGAGGGGACCCTCATATAAATGATGAGCTCTGGGTGAAAATGATATGTCGGGGCCGGCTCTGTGGTGTAGCAGGTAAAGCCGCTGCCTACAGTGCCAGCATCCCATAGTGGCACCGGTTTGAGACTCGGCTGCTCCACTTCTGATCCAGCTTTCTGCTATGGCCCGGGAAAGAAGTAAAAGACGATCCAAGTCCTTGGGCCCCTGCACCCACATGGGGGATCCGGAGGAAGCTCCTGGCTCCTGGCTTCGGATTGGCACAGCTCCGGCCGTTGCGGCCAATTGGGGAGTGAACCAGTGGATGGAAGACCTGTCTCTCTACGTAACTCTTTCAAATAAATAAATCTTTAAACAAAGAAAATGATGTGCCAACACAGGTGCATCCACCAGGGTGTGGAATGTCAACAGTGAGGGACGGGGGACGTGGAACTTCATACTTTCTGCTCAATTTTGCTGTTAACCTGAAATCGCTCTAAAAACATCTTAATTTTAACAAAATTAAGGAATTTTAACAAAATCAGGAAAAGAATGTAAAAAAGAAAAATCAGTTTAATAAAAAAGGCTTTTTGACCATTGTCATTTTTACACTAAATGTTCCACATGCTCCCATTAAATGACTGTCAAATTAGATTTTTTACAAGATATGCTTGTTGACAAATGCTAACATTACATCTTTTTTTTATTTTTTATTTTTTTTATTTTTGACAGGCAGAGTGGACAGAGAGAGAGACAGAGAGAAAGGTCTTCCTTTTTCCGTTGGTTCACCCTCCAATGGCCGCCGCAGCCGGCGCACCGCGCTGATCCGAAGCCAAGAGCCAGGTGCTTCTCCTCTGGTCTCCCATGTGGGTGCAGGGCCCAAGCGCTTGGGCCATCCTCCACTGCCCTCCCTGGCCACAGCAGAGAGCTGGACTGGAAGAGGGGCAGCCGGGACAGAACCGGCGCCCCGACTGGGACTAGAACCCGGTGTGCCGGCGCCGCAAGGCAGAGGATTAGCCTAGTGAGCCACGGCGCCGGCTAACATTACATCTAAAGGAAGCTACTGTCAACACAGTAACGTCATTCAAGGTAGACCTCAGAACAAGGAACACTGTAAGCAATGGGAGAACATTTCACAAGAATAAATTGAGTAATGAAGGGCCAGCATTGTGATGCAGTGGGTTAAGCCACTGCTTGCGATGCCTGTATCCCGTATTAAAGCACCACTCTGAGTCCTGGTTAGTCTTCCTACCGACATGCCTGGGAAGCAGAAGACGGTGCCAGTACTTGGGCCCCCGCCACACAGATGGGAGACCCAGAAGGTACTCCTGGCTATTGCAGCCATTTGTGGAGGGAACCAGCAGATTCAAGAGCTCTGTTTCTCCCTCTCTAAATATGCCTTTCAAATAAATAATCTTTTTAGAAAAATACTAAATGGAGTTCACGAGGAAATACAATGACCCCAAGTGTGTATGGAGATTCGAAATACCCAAAGTAGGGCAGGCATTTGACACAGTGGGTCAGGTGCCACGGGGGACACCCACAGCCCACACTGGAGCTCAAGCTTTCCCTCTGCTCTCATTCCCATTTCTGGTTGATGCACATCCTGCAAGGCAGCAGGTGCTGGCTCAAGTCCTTGAGTCCCTGACATTCACAGGGGAGACCTGCTTTGGGTTCCTGGCTCCGGGCTTCCACCTAGCCAGCCCTGGCCATTCAGGCATCTGGGGAGTGACCCAACAAATGGGATTTCTTCTCCCCAGCCATGTCTCTCAGTAAATAGGAAGTCTTAAAAATAAAGCAAAAACTGATGGAACTAAAAGGTAAAGTAGGAACTAGCCGCTGTCACCTAAGTTAAGTGCAGCTTACAACACCAGGATCCCGTATCAGAGTGAGGGCTGGAGTCCTGGCTACTCCACTTCTGACTCGGCTCCCTGCTAACATGCCTGAGAAGGCGGTAGATGGAAGCCCAAACACCGGGGCCTCCGCCATCGACGTGGGGAACACAATGGGTGGAGTCCTGGCTCCTGGCCTGAGCCTGGCCCAGTCTTGGCTGCTGTGGGCATTTGGGGAGTAAACTAGTGGTGGTGGGAGGATACCAAGATTGAAAAAGGAGTGAAACGGTCTTTACTTACAGACAGCATAGCATGATGGTCTATGCAGAAAACCCAAACTCCACAAAATACAATATTAGGACAATTGGAACAACTGAATTTAGTATCTTGATTCAAAATTGCAGGATACAAGGTCAATATACAAAAAAAAAAAAGATGAACTGACTTTCTATTAGTTAATTAGAAAACACACTAAAAATGTCATTTATGTCAGTATCAAGAATATGAAAGACGGGGCAAGTTTGGCACAGTAGTTAAGACGCTGCCTGAGGTAACTGCCTTCCACATCGGAGTGCCTGGGTTCAAGTCCCAGCTCCAGCAGGAAGCAGGAGTTGGGAGTGAAGTACATCCTGGGAGGGAGCAGGTGATGGTTCATCCACACAGGAGACCCAGACCGAGTTCCTGGCTTCAGCCGGGCCCAGCCCCAGGTGTTACAGACATTTGGGAAATGAACTAGGTAGAAGATGGATCTCTCTTTCAAATAATTTTTAAAATAACTTTAAAAGACCTAAGTAGTAAGTTGAACAAAATGTATTGAGGGTGATGGAAATGTTATAACTTTGCTGAGGCCACTGTGGTACAGTGGGTTAAGCTTCCATCTGCAGTGCTGGCATCAATTAGGACACCAGTTCGAGTCCCAGCTGCTCCACTTCCAATCCAGCTCCCTGCTAACAAGCCTGGGAAAGCAGCAGATGGCCCAGTGCTTGGGCCCCTGCACCTACATGGGGGACCTGGAAGAAGCTCCTGGCTTCAGCTTGGCCCAGCCCTCGCCGTTGCAGCCATCTGGGGAGTGAACCAGTGAATCAAAGATCTCTCCCAGGGGCCAGAACTGTGGCTCACTTGGTTAATCCTCCGCCTGCAGCACCAGCATCCCATGTGGGCTCCAGGTTCTAGTCCCGGCTGCTCCTCTTCCAGTCCAGCTCTCTGCTGTGGCCTGGGAAGGCAGTGGAGGGTGGCCCAAGTCCTTGGGCCCTGCACTCCATGGGAGACCAGGAGGAAGCACCTGGCTCCTGGCTTTGAATCAGCATAGCTCTGGCCATGGCGGCCATTTGGGGAGTGAACCAACGGAAGGACAGAAGGAAGACCTTTCTCTCTCTCTCTGTCAAATAAAAAAAAAAATCTCTCCTTCTCCTCTCTGTAACTATTTCAAATAAATAAATAAATAGGGGAGAGCGGCAAGATGGCGGAATAGGCAGGGAGCACATTGATAGTTCGTCAAGACACACGTTAATATAAGTGGAGATACTGCAGGGTCAAGGAAGAGTAGGGGAAGAAACAGCAGAGGAAACTCTTCCGGAACTAGTGATTCACAGTGGACCTGCGTGGAGAGCGTGGGAGCCCAAGTTCGGGACACCAGCGGCAGACTCAACACACCAGCGCTGGAACGCGAGGTGAGCCGAACCTCCATAGCCCGAGATACCAGCGGGCAAGCGGAAAGAGGAGACTAGAGGGAACGAGGCTTGAAACTCCGTGGGGAAAAGTTCACCAGGCTAACTAGAAGAGAGAGAGGAAAAAAAAAAAAAGTGACCGATACGGACACGAGTTTCTCTCTCTCCGCTCACCTCTCAAAGGCGAGCAAGACAGAGCAGGCGCCATTTTGGACATACATCATAAGCAGGGCGACCTCAGGTCTGCACCAGCCCTGAGCCTAGCAGAAAAACCTGACTCTGGGGGGAGGGGTGAAATAACAGGAGATTAGCATCTAACTTGGCAACCCAGTGGGAGACTGCAGGAGAATTGGAGCCCACACTGAGGGCAGCGGAGATTCCCTGTGTGGTCCTTGGGAAAGAGCTTCCGATCTCTGGCTCCTGTGGGTATATCATTTGCCTGCTAACTACCTCCAATTACGTTCAGCTGTGCGGAATTACGTCCCTTTTGAATCAAAAAAAAAAAAAAGAAAAAAAGAAAGAGAGATTTACCATGCCTAACCTGGGAGTGTCACTTTTGACACACCCTCAACCCTGAGGAACCAAACACAGCTCTCAGTCCACACTCATCTCAAGCCTCTAAGGCTCCACCGAAAGCAGACACTCCACTTAATATAGAGCCATAGTGTAACAAGAAAAAACACCACAGTGAAGAAACCAAATATCTCCAACATGCCAAACAACAAATGCAAAAATCGAGGTAACAAGAACAGGGAAGACACTATGACGCCCCCAAATGAAAAAAACACCCCAATGCAAGATTATGAAGATGATGAGATAGAAGAAATGCAAGAAACGGATCTCAAGAAATTGATAAGAACATTAAGAAGTTCTCAAAAACAAATTCTTGAACTACAGAAATCCTTCATGGGCAAGATAGAAAATCTCTCTCGTGAAAATGAAATATTAAGGAGGAATCAAAATGAAATGAAACAACTAGTGGAACAAGAAACTCTGATAGTGACGAGAAATCATAATGAAATGAAGAGTTCAATAGATCAAATGACAAACACATTAGAGAGCCTTAAAAACAGAATGGGCGAAGCAGAAGAGAGAATATCAGATTTAGAAGACAGAGAACAGGAAAGGAAACAGGCAAACCAAAGAAAAGAAGAAGAAATTAGAAATCTAAAAAATATTGTCGGGAATCTACAGGATACTATTAAAAAACCCAACATTCGGGTTCTAGGAGTTCCTGAAGGCATGGAGAGGGAGAAAGGATTAGAAGGCATTTTCAGTGAGATACTAGCAGAAAATTTCCCAGGTTTGGAGAAGGACAGAGGCATCTTAGTACAGGAAGCTTATAGAACCCCTAATAAACATGACCAAAAGAGATCCTCACCACGACATGTTGTAATCAAACTCACCACAGTGAAACACAAAGAAAAGATCCTAAAAGGTGCAAGAGAGAAACGTCGGATCACTCTTAGAGGATCTCCAATTAGACTCACAGCAGACTTCTCATCAGAAACCCTACAAGCTAGAAGGGAATGGCGAGACATAGCCCAGGTACTAAGAGAGAAAAACTGCCAGCCCAGAATACTATATCCTGCAAAGCTCTCATTTGTGAATGAAGGTGAAATAAAGACTTTTCATAGCAAACAGAAACTGAAAGAATTTGTTGCCACTCGTCCTGCCCTGCAAAAGATGCTTAAAGATGTGTTACACACAGAAACACAGAAACATGGTCGCCAATATGAAAGAAGGTAAAGGAAGGAAACCTCACAGCAAAAGATCACAGGAAGCTCAATTTCTCTTTGACACAGAATTAAACTCTGATGCTCTGTTAAAGCAATGTGTTAAAGTAATCTATTATGTTCTCTTGATGTCTGTTAAATTCTAATTGTTCAAAAACAGCTGAATTTTTATTAAGAGCTATGGGTTATTTAAATATGTGCTTATTTTCAAAGATTTGAATAATCACCTTGTAACAAGATCAAATTTGGTCTATGAGTTTATAATTTTAAACATGGTGACTTAAAGTCTTTTGTCATCCACAGTTATATATGATTTGCTGCTCATAAAACTAAAGCGTTGTTGGTTCTGTGTGTAGCTGTCCTCCTATAGGTTCCTATGGACTTTTTCCAACCACTTCCATTGTATTCAGTACTTTGGGATGGCTCTGTAAACAGATGAAGCCAATAATGTATTAACAGTACCAACTGAGAGAAAGAATGGTTAACTGAGGTTACTAAGAAGAAAAAGCAATTCAAATCAATTGGCAATCTACAAAAAGAGTTAAAGATTTTAAAAGCTATTATTAAAAATGCTATATTGGTCTATTATGCTATGTTATATGTGTGTACATATTGTATGTCCACATGGGGAAATTTTATTAAGAGTTTTATTTTAAATGGCTTATAGATAAGATTGTCCAAATTTAAGCTGCTAAAATCAATCAAAGATACATTTTAATTTGTGTGACCTGAATCTGTGTATCATATGTTTAGTTTCTTTCTACCAACAAGTTTAAAAAACATTTTAGATGGTTGTGTTTAAGTTTACTGGTTAAACAAACTACACCATGTTAGATATTTAAGAGGTGTTTTCAAATACATGATTCTTAAAATTTATAGAAGGCATTGGACCTTCTGGTAAATGTTTTCTTAAGTTGTTATCTAATGGTTGAAACTGTTTGCTAAGTATTCATGTGATATTGCCATTGTCAGCAAGCAATCTAGGACTTGCTCCCTCATTTCTCTATTCTAAGCCCAACTTGTTCTTTCATTTCTCTATTCTCTTCAAGGTAGGAAACTAATTCTATTATGAAGGAATCTGTAGGACGCACAATTTAATCTTTAGACCTTATAAAAGAGATGGCTAACATTTTTCTGCAATAGCATAGCCAAAATAAGAACTTAAATAATAATCTCATAGCTAGATTCACTTCGCCATCAGCAAAGTATACAGTAAGTAGAAAAAACCTCCCTTTCAGACCAAAGGGAAAGAAAGTTTTTAAGTGAGAATATAATTTTCCTCATGGGCATTGTCTACCTTAGAAAAACTACTACAGAACATGCCTGTGACTATAGACTTGTAGTTCAGGCCACCGAAGATTCGAGATGGGACACGGGCACTCCCTTGACTTGCATCCTCTGGTCTGCTTTAACACAAACCAGGAGGAAAAGAAAGCTAGGCATCAGAAGCAATGGGTGGCAGGCCTATTAATGGCTGATCTGTACAGTGATCTGCCCTCAAGGAGACCCAACAGGCCAGTCCACTGCAGTGGCTTTCAATGTGGTAAGCCTGGGCTTCAGCAGAAGTCAGCTTGTGAAGAGCCCTGGCAGCTCTGCCAAGAGTTGGATCACTGGAAATGGACCTGCCCTGGAGTCGAAGGATGCCCAGGTCAGAGCCACAGATCTTATTGGCTCTAGGCTGAAAAGCCCTTCACTCAGCCCAACTTCCAAAGTGACCACTGCAGCTGAGGGTGTGGTCAAGTAGGGTCAGCAACATTGCAGGCAGAACTGTAAATTTCTTGTTAGAGATGCCCCCTGCCTTGACCTGGCCAGCTCTCCTCCCAGGCCAGCCAAGTAATGAAAGTCAACAGAGTGCCTTCCCCTAGGAGGTTCACACCTCCCTTAGGATATACCCCATGTGAAGAGATAGATAAGTCTGGGCCTCTTAACTTACAAGGCCTAAAGCCCACCAGATTATTATCAAGCCCCTTCTGTCAGGTTCTATTTGCCTCTCAATCAGAAAACTTAATTGTAGCTTAGACAGCACCTTTCTTAGCTCCTCTAATAATGACTCTGTCCTTTGTTCTAGACCCTGTCTAGCACTCTTGGGCCTCATTCCTTTGTAATCATAACCTCTACTCTACCACCAATGGCTCTACTCCCAACATGTGTGTACTGATGGTCCTCTTCCCCACTTAATGCTGTATAATTGTTCAAACCTGGTAAATGCCACTCTTAGGATCATTGGTTACTATCCTCACTCTGTCTTTTATGACCTTGTCTAAATAGGATCAGAGTCGGCAAACTTGGAAGGCTTCCATAGCCTTGGCAACTCATGACGAGAGCCTAGGGTGGTTAATGGCGCCATAAACTAGAGTGTCAATTTGTTGGGTCAACAACAGGAGCCACTGTGCACTTGCTCCTCATGTGGGATCTCTGTCCTTAATGTGCTGTACATTGTGATTTGATGCTATAACTAGTATTCAAACGGTATGTTTCACTTTGTGTGTCTGTGAGTGCAAACTGTTGAAACCTTTATACTAAATTGATCTTCTGTATATAAAGAGAATTGAAAATGAATCTTGATGCAAATGGAAGGGGAGAGGGAGCGGGCGAGGGGAGGGTTGCGGGTGGGAGGGAAGTTATGGGAGGGGGAAGCCATTGTAATCCATAAGCTGTACACTGGAAATTTATATTCATTAAATAAAAGTTAAAAAATAAAATAAATAAATAAATATTAAAAAAACCTAAGTGATTAATGATTAAAACTGTGTTTTAAAATGGGTACATTTTATGATATGTAAGTTAACAAAATAAGGAATTTTTCTTGACTTTAGTTTCTATGTGTTTATTCTAAGCCCTACTTAAGCTGTTATCATACTAACTGAGCCAGGCCTTTGCTGGTTACACCCTAGTAGTTTTTATTCAAAGTCCTTTAGCACTGAAGTCACAGCAAACGACCAGGATTGTGGTGTCTGGGACCGGTCATTCAGGTGCAAACATTCATAAGGCAGGCTGCAAATGTGCTTCTATAACTTGGGTGAGAAGCTCCAACTAGAGACACAGACTTGGGGTCATCTTCAGAAAACACCGGAAACCATGGCATGGACAAAACTCCACTCTCACCACCATCTCTCACTTCTTACTATTCCATGGAACCAACCACAGGGAACCAAGTCAATGACTTCAATTTTTAAAAGATTAGCTTTTCTATCAAATCCAAGTGACAATACCATGGAATTTAAAAGTATCTTTCCATTCCATGTATACCTCCAAACTCCGCCATCTCACCTGGTTTAATTTTTCCGTGTGAGTCAGCCTTGAGGTCTCCACGTTGAGCCTCGGAGTCTTGTCCCCGGTCCACACCTGCCGTGGGGGCTCCGTGTTTGAAGCCGGCTGTGAAAAACGCGCCTTCGCAGCTGGGGAGCCTGAGGAGTAGGACCCTTGTTTCATTCTAAATGGCTGGGTAAAAATTTTACCTTTTGTAAATAACAGAAGAGGAAAAATTGTTACTAGCAATTTCTATCTTACTTTCTGGTGGTTGTACATCAAAGCTGTTGTGAGTTAGCTAGCTTCAACTTTTGGAAGAATTAAGGAAAGAAAGCTTATAGTTTCCATTAAGCCGTGCTTGGTTATCTAGGGAAGAAAACAGAGATAGGGAAGGTGTTACCTATAGGATTGGGGCTAGCCAACATCAAAGTCACCTGAATGTCATTAGAGAGGCAGCACTGGTGACTACCGCTCTCAGGTTTCTAACCTATTTAGGAGATTAAAGTCTCTGAAGTAAGCCGTCTGCTGGCAAACCACACTTCTCAACCATCTGGTACCTGGGAACGGGCAAGGATGAAAAGCTACAGAATAAAGGGTATTATTCTCGAGTATAAATGCTTTTCTTTAAGATTTGTACAAAGAGAGACACCACTGGGGAAGTTTACAAATACCGTTGGGCAACACCAAACAACTTATCACTGGCTCTCACCATGGCCTAGCTCGCTCTCTCCTCTAAGATCAAGTTCACCAAAACAAGTCCAATTACTTCCAAGCTATCTGGATGACAGGGGAGAAGAGCCACAGGTGGAGAACATGGAGAAGTCCATCAACGGGAAGTAATGCGACCCCCAATATCCAGTGACTTGGAAAACTGCTTTATAGAATTCCACTTCTTTTAAGTCTAATAACATGAGTTAGTCTCCCTGTTCGAGGCCCCAGGAATACCGATCAAGCTGGATAAGAGCTAGACTTGAAGCCCCAGTGGCCTCCAGAGCATTCTCTGACCAGCATCTATCTTCATCCAACTACATAACCCACAACAGTTCAAATATCGGCTTGCAAACTTGTGACACATCCTATGGGTCACTACATTAACTTGACTGCGGATTGCGGAGACGACAACTTTGAAACAGGTTCCCTCTCTGCCAGTATATAAACTCTACAGTATCTAAGGTGTAGGGAGACGCTACACCATGATCACACTGGTCTCTCGAGCCTTGAGGATTCACAGTGGCTGGGTAGGAAAGCGCTAGACGAGCAGTACTAAGAGCGGGTACCTAATCCCAGCTATACCATTCTTCTAGCCACATGACTTTGGAAATCATTTAACTTTCCTGACATCTGGTATACCGACTCATGTGTCTATAGTACTGTAATGAAAGCCCAAGGTGAAACGCCACACAAACCATTACTACTCCGTAAGTTACCCAAGTGCTTCCTAGGAGTGCGGGCAAGATCACGTGGACTATTGCTTTTTCTTGAACGTTTCATTCCCCACGTGTTAACATCTTTACATGAACACCTACATCTAACATTCACGTACAGCGTTCAACAGCGAGCTCATCTTGTGTTGCTGTTTTATGAGAAGAGCTACAAGCGAGACGCTTACTCAACACCAGGCACTTTACAGACCGTGTCTCGTGGAAGGTCCTCAGAAACTAGAGGCTTAGCCGGAGTAAGGAACTTGCCGGAGACCACCGAGCCGGCCAGCGCGAAGGCCAGACGGCAGCAAACCGACGGAGCTCAGCCAGGACGCGACTCCGCACCTGTGCCCGACCGCGCCAACCCTGCCACGCCACAGTGCGCGTGCCAATGTGAAGGCACTTACCCGCTGCCCATCGTCGCTGCTTCTCCTCCGACACGCTCTTCTTCAGCGTCAACAAGGAGCCTGCTCTGGTCTGCTCTACAGAAATGACATCCGAGGCTGCGTTCAGCACTTCAAACATGGAGAGGAAGCCATACTGCACGTACTGGAACGTTCGTCCAAATCGCTTGAGAAAGGCCTTGTCAAAATCGGAAAGGAGAACAGGAGACAACGCCAGGAGGTCTTTCAGCTCACTCTTCACGGCTGCCGGGAGGATCGGGGGCACCCGGCCCCGGTACGGCAAGCGCCGGCGAGAGCTGGGCCCAGAGCAGACGCTGGCCCTTCCCTTCTGCGTAGAGTTCCGGACCTTGTGGCTGCTCCTTTGTTTTGCAACGAGACTTGCTATTCCTTTGGTGGTTTCATCTGGGATGGCTAAGGAGGTAAGAAAAGAGAAACCAGATTTAAGTGAAAAAACGCAATACCTTCTTCATCATTCTATCTGTGCACACAGACAATCGTAACGGCTCAAGGAGCCGAGTAACTAGGTAGTGCAAACACACACATCCTCTGTTCTGCCATTTCTTGCATTTTGGGCAACAGCTGGCTTGCCAGTCCCTGCGCCACAGGATGGAAAGAGAACCCAGGGTACTCTGATTGCCGGTTACCTCCTGAAAGAGCCGCAGCTCTGGGGTGAACAAACTTCCCTACAGTGCCTTCTCTGGGTGTGCCTCATACAATTTAAAACACGTTTTTCAGAATTTCAAAGTCCCACCGGTATGTGGGACTCAGGGTATGATAATCTGAAATCATACGCAAAATGCAGAGCTTATGGGACCGGAGCTGTGGCGTTGCGGATAAAGCTGCTGCCTGGAGTGCCGGCATCCCATAGGGGTGCCGGTTCGAGTCCCAGCTGCTCCACTTTCGATCCAGCTCTCTGCTATGGCCTGGGAAAGCAGTAGAGGATGGCCCAAGCCTTTGGGCCCCTGTGGAAGACCGGAAGAGACTCCTGGCTCTAGATCGGCACAGCTCCAGCCATTGCAGCCATCTGGGGAGTGAACCAGTGGATGGAAGACCTCTCTCTCTTTGCCTCTGCCTCGCTAATTCTGCCTTTCAAATAAATCTTTTTTAAAAAATAAAAAATGTGGAGCTATTATGGCTGCACCTGTTTCAAGGGAATGGTTTCTTGAATCTCGTAAGGCTCTAACCTGACCCACCATCTCAAAGGCACCCGAGAGAGCCCACCACCGCTGTGATGTTAAAACCCACTGTCTGGGCCAGCACCCCTCTACTGCGTGGTGACCTGTATGACCAAGGTTCAGGACCCGGACAGCCCCGACACCCACCTTTCAGTATCACGGTGCCATCCCCGCAGGGGCACACGCTGACTGCATCCGGCATGTCCAGCACCAGCTCCATGGTGGAGCGGTAGCCCAGGACCCGCAGCGGCAGGTGGCTGCCCACCATCAGGAGGTACTCCTTCTCCAGCTGCTGCGGGGTCAGGCCATCTTTGGCGGAGATGAGAAGAGACCGTATCTCCTTCCTCAGACACTCCTGTATCCGCTCTTGTTCAGACATGGCGCCCTGCGGGGATTTCAAAGACAGAAAACCGCTTCAGGGGGAGGACAAGGGGCCAGGGCTGAGAGACCACCCCGCAGAGGAGAGCCTCATCTCGAAGGCCCAAGGGCAGGCGAGGGTGCAGCTCTCGGCCCCACCGCCCACACCCTCGGTGCTCAGCCCCTGAGGACCACACAGGTGCGTCTGGGCCGGCTCCCCCGCGGGTGGCCCACGGGCTGGTTCTGGAGTGTTCGCTCCCAGATGCAGCCTCTCCCTCTGGGGGCCAGAACTTCGCCAGTGCGCACAGAGGGCCCCGCGGAGGGTCCCCCCACCAGCAGCCTTCCTCCACCCCAACCCCACCCAAGGCTGCCACCGCCTCGTTCCCCAGGTCGACGGCCCTCCTTGGCCCGGACCCCGCTCCGCCCCCCAACGCCCCGCGCCCCCCGGGCCTCTCCGCCTGGCCCCTCACCCTGCGGCTAGGCTACCGTTGCTGGCCCCCAGGGAGCCGAGCGCCCGCAGAGGGACCAAGGCCTCGCGCCTGCGCGCCGCGCCCGAGCCGCCTCCGAGCCCCCGGGGCGCGCGGCGGGTGGGACGGTTGGGGGCCTGGGCCGCTCGGGGAGGCAGCCGGGGGCCGGCTCCCCCGGGCCTCGGGAGTCGCCCGCCCAGCCGCACCTACCTGCTCCAGCCACGTCCGTCCGTGCGGGGCGGGAGGCGGGGTCGGCCGCGTGGGCTCAGGAGCACCTGTGGAGCTACTTAAGCGGCCCGGCGGCCGTGGGCTCGCTCAGGGCTCCGGGGTTGGGGAGGGGTGGGGAGAGGTGGCCGATGGGCCCTGCAGGGCTGGGTGCGACTGGCTCCTGGAGGGCAGGGGGCAGTGGGAGGGCTCTGGGGCTGAGTGGGAAAACTCTGCAGCCAAGAATGGGAAGACTGAAGAAGAAGGAATATTTGTTAGACGGGTGGAATGAGAAAACACGGGTAAGGGCCTTGAAAACCGAGAGCAGTCATTCTGAGAGATTGGGAATTAAAAGGCGTAGTTTAAAGACATTGACCTTAAAATGGACAGTCTAAGAAACAAGACAGACTCCGGGGTAACAGAGGAGTTTGGGTCAAGAAGGGACCTGAACGTCTACATTACCCTCTGCTTAGCATCTCATGGCATAAATGTCCAAGGGAACGAGATATTCCATCAATAAGCCAGTGACAAGACTTCCTGGAAGGTAAAGTGGGCAGAACTTAGGGCGAGTTTACAGCTATGGGCCAAATTAACAGAAAGAGAAATTGCCGGAGATGGGGCACACTGCAACATTTGAATGACAGGCATGACAACAGAATGGTGGTGAAACCTTCAGACTGAGGGCCCCCGAGTCCTTGGAACAGCAGTGATACAGAGCTCCCATCTTACACGAAGCCTGGGAGAAAGAGAATCGGGAAATTGTATGTAAAAAGCCGCTACCTACAGCGCAGTAGAAATCAGATTGGCTTGGATTTCCCACTGGAGCAATGTCTGCAGAGCTGAACCCGGGCTGCTTGACCCAAGCAGATCGGCATTAAAGTGAGAACAGATTTTTTAAAAATCGGATTTATAAAGATCCAGAGAGTTTATAAAGATCCAGAGAAAAAGTCCTGGAAAAAAAATGAGGCTAAAGCAAATGTTATCCCAGATTCTCATCCCCAATTATCTGAAATAATAAGAGGTAACAGATAATTGCGTACTTACTATTTGCTCCTAGGTTATCCAGTTTTCTTCCCAATAATTCTGAGAAGGGTACAATTAGGATCCCCATTTTAAAGTACAGAAACGTATAACAGACACAAGGATATAAAAAAGAAAAGCCATGAAAACATAAAATTTATTATGAATCAAAAAGATATTGATGCATGGTATTATAAAAAGTTTCTTAGATAATCTGAATTAAATCCCAGATCAGGAACTAAACCAAGTATCGGGGGCTGTTTGCAGCTGCCTGGTTAAAGAGACCCAGGTGGAAAAGCAGCTGAAGTTGAAGCCACCAGTCGGCTGAGCTACTTTGAAGGGAATGAGAATGAGGGGAGGATCATAGTAGCACGGTTCCCTCCCTCGGAGTAACCCGCGTCAATTCCCGAGGGTGTGCTGTTGTTTTCAGTGCACTGGTCCAGCACCCTACCTCCCGAGTCCTAGAACTGCCCGCCCTTACTCCGCGAGTGAGGGTGCCAGTGTAGGAACTCTGTCATTTGCTCCGATGACCTGTTCCAGTTGTCCACTGGGTAACAAGGGTCCACCTAGGATGAATTCAAAGTCCCAGTAGCCATGCCCGAAAGTGAACTTGGACCAGAATTCAACTGCCTCCTAACCCCTGTAAGCCGAAAGTGTTGATGGCCATTACATTTTGGGTGGCCCGAAATTTGTGGGCGTTTGGAATGAGAAAGTGGTGGTCTCTGAAAAGTTTGAGAATCTCCTGTTCTCCACATCCCTTATCCAGTAGTCACGCAAGACCAGTGTTCCCGCACCTCCTCCTTCGGGAATGTCTAGGCTATGCCCAGAAGGTTCTGGATCTGAGATCTGAATTAGAGCTGGGAATAGGGTGGCAGGTCCCGTGTGTGTTGATCTTGAGGGGCTTCCATTCCCCAAACCTACAGCTGTGTCTTGATTGGCGTTTGTGGGTTGTTTGACTTCCCTCCTTGGGAGCCCACGATTTAATTAACCACATCTGGAAAGTTCTGTGGGTCGGACCCACGTTTTCCACCCTGGCCAGAGCCAGTTTTCTTGCTGGTAATTAACTGCCTCCACCTGGTCTCCTCCCAGCCGGCCCTGCCTCTGGGAGTGTTTGCCTTGCACCTGCTCCCACCAGCATTCCTGCTTACATATACGCCTCGGGCAAGAATGAGAGACTCTTTGGAAGAACCTAGGCAGTGATCAGAAGCAAGTGACCAACAGCATTCCTGCCTCCTGGGGTTTCTAAACACTGTGTCCAGTTTGCAGCCGGTTGGGGGTATTGGTCTGTTTCCCACAGCAATTACTCCACGCCTTTGTCATCCCTCTTACCCTTATCCCTTTCCTGCCACACCACTAGAACATGGCTTTGCTCCACCACCACCCCCACACACACAAAATGAAGAACCTCATACGTGAACCCTCAACTTCTAGCCCAGGCCTCCCAACCAGCCCTGCCCCCATCTTCCCTTCGGGTCCTGCTGGGTGACAGCAGCCAGCCATCCAATCTTAAGGTATCTTCTCCCACTTCCCTAGGACCATGACCTTGCCCTTAGGTTACTATTACACAATCCTGTATACCCAGAGTCCCTCTCAGAGTTACAGAGAGAGGCAGAGCCAGAGAGAGGTCTTCCATCCATTGGTTCACTCCCCAAATGACCGTTGACCGCTGAGCTGACCTGAAGCCAGCAGCTTCTTCCTGGTCTCCCACGTGGGTGCAGGGGCCCAAGCACTTAGGCCATCTTCTATTGCTTTCCCAGGCTACAGCAGAGAGCTGGATCGGAAGTGGAACAGCTGGGACTCAAAGCAGCACCCACATGGGATGCCGGCACTGCAGGCTGGGGCTTTATCCGCTATGCCACAGCGCCGGCCCTACTCCCATAGTTTCAGTCCCAGCCAATGCCTTCCAAAAGGCGCACTCATTCAAGCAACAAATGTCTTAGCTCCTACTATGTGCCAGGTAAAGCGTGAGCCAAACAAAGTTCCTGTTTTTCTGGACCTCATCAAGGACAAACAATGAGGAAATACTCGTATACAATACAGAGCATCAAGTAGTAAGTGATCTGGAGAACCGTAAGCCAGGGAGAAAGGGTGAGAAGGGGCTACGTTACCCCAGGTGTTTTCCCAAACGCTTTTAAGGTCGTATCACAGTGGTTCTCAGCGTGGCTGCAGAGCAACGGCAGCACCTGGCAACTAGCTGGAGCTGCGGATTCTCCAGGTCCTACCGAGAGCTGCTGAATCGGACTGGGCGTGGGGCTGGCGCTGTGGCATTGCGGGCTAAGCCACTGCCTGCAGAGCCACATCCCATCCGGGCACTGGTTCCACCCCCGGCTGCTTCGCTTCCCATCCAGCTCCCTGCTAATGCACCTGGGAAAGCAGCAGAGGATGGCCCAAGTGCCACCTTTCAAATGAAATAAATATATCTTTAAAAAAGAAAGAAAAAAGACACTGGGCGTGGGGTTGGAGTCCAGCACTCCCCGTGTTAACAAGCTCTCCAGGAGCTCCTGATGCGGTCTCTGGTGCTGGGAACAGCGCACAGGTGTGCCGCCCAATACTGATTTCCTCGGCTTATGGGGTGGCTGGGCGGGGGAGGGGGGGGTGGGGGGGTGGGAGAAGACAGGTGCTAGGAGTCTCCAGCCCGAGAGAGCCCCCACTGAGACGTTTCATAAAGCAGGCAGGTGGGGTCAGCTGGCACGGCCACAGGCCTCCAGGTGTCAAGGTAAAAGGCCTGCCCAGGAAGCCAAGCACTGCCCAGGATCTGCCTCAGCTCCCGGGCAGCGGGGTGGGCTCTGAGCTTCGGGTGAAGTTCACCACTGCAGTGAGCCAAAGGGGCTGCGCGGCTCGCAGCAAGGTGGGTGCGGGGCTGCGAGCCACCATCCCGCCGCTGGTCTCACTAACGCACCTGATGGGCCCGCTACGGTCTCGCCGGTGTTTCGAAACCCTTGTCACAGAAACGTGTGGTTAGATTTGAAATCCATTCGCATTATCGCCAGAAATATCACAACTACGGTTACTGAGCAGCGAGGGGGTGAACTAGTAACTGCAAAAACCAGTATGAACTTGCTAGATTCTGCAAAGACACGTCAACAACTCAGGGCTGAAACGGGCCACCCCGAGGGGGCGGGCCATCCCGAGGGAGCCCCCTGCTCTGCTATTCCCCAGCAGGCTGGGAGCACCTGCGGCGCCCTCTAGTGGTGGGGCCTCTGCAGGCCCGGAACCACCCGCTTGCCTTTTGCCTCTGGGCACACCTGTGACCCCGAAGGCTGGAGGCCTGGGAGAGGCCCCCGGGGCGGACTAAGCACTCCTTTTCCTGTTTTTGTTTTGTGTTTCCCGAACTAGGTTTGTGGGGAAGATGTCTTTCGCTAAGCTCCAAGCTCCAGCCTCCACCTAGCTGCCTGCAAGAATGGACAGTTCCTCTGGGTACAGGTGACTGAACCTCCATGGAGAGGGCGTCCCACTTGGAGCCGCAGCTCTCGGGTCAGATCCCAGTGCAGCCGTCTGCTGCAGGGTGCTCGGCACTTGAGCTCTGCATTTGTTGCCATCTTGTTAGAGTGCTGTGGGGCTCCACGGAGACCAGGGGAGTGAGCTGCACACTGCACTGGTAGGACGCTCTGTGGGTCGCCGTGCTCTGCAGTAGCACAAGGTGTTAAGGACGGTGGTCCCCCCCCATGGAGGAGTCAGGAGTTCCACAGGCAGAGCCCTGCAGCGGCTGCATCTGTGCAAGGACTTGGGCAGGTGGCCCACTCCTCAGAGTCCCTTCTGTGGCGCACCCTCCCTGCCGCCCCCACCTCCACGCCCACGCCCACCTTGCTGGCCCCACCTCCTGTGTGTTCAGCCAGCCTCCTCCCACCTGCTCTGCCACTGCCCGCTCTAAGCTCCCAGCCTCGCGTCCCGACTGCCACAGTGACTTCTTTACCTTTTCTCTGCCCGCCCCCAGCCAGTCCTCCACGCTGTAGAGAGGGCTTTTAAAACTGCACATCTAAGCTCCTCGCTCCCCCTTTAGAGAGCTTCTCCGGTTGCCTCGGACCCCTAGGATAAAGTTCAACTCTGCTGTCGTGGCTGTCATGGCCGTCGAGGCCTGGCACTGCCGACCTCAGCTTGCCTTCCCAGCCACCTCTCGCTTTCAAGGCTGCCACATTTTGGCCTGCGAGTTCCGCTGAAGACCTAGCACGGGGGCTTGTGCATGCTCTTTGTCTGCTTGGGGTTTCTCTCTCCTCCCCCCCATCCTCCTCCTTGTTTTTGCAGGCTCCAGCAGAAATGGTAACACTTGTACTAACAGGTGTTGGGCAGCTCCCCCACCCCATCCTTACTGTAAGTGTTTTCTGTGCCTTCACTTCCCCCAATCCTCACTCTGATTTCCTGAGGGCGGGGCATGGTCCCCTCCACTCCCACTCTGTAAATGAGCGAAGTGAGGTGAAATCACCTGTTCCGGATTTGAACACAGAGCCTGGGCGCGTGACTTGGTGCTGCACTGTGCAGAGCAGTGCTATGAGGGGCCACTCCGCACTCTGCAGACGTAGGCTCCCCTCACTCAGCCTGCAGCAGCCTCGGCTCAGGAGGTAAGGTGCTGATGAGCAGCTCGCGGAGCCCGTACACATTGCATGGCTGCCTTCTGAGCTCACTGTTCCCAGGCCAAGCACACCACAAATGTTTATTAAATGGATCCATACCTTGTATGCCCAAATACAACATTTTTCCTTCTAGAATAATCAGGAAAGAAGTTGCTTTATCTTTTGTGTTCTATAAAGTTTCCAATTATAGTACATGGTGTCTAATTTTTTTAAAAATGTATTTATTTATCAGAAAGGCAGGGTTACTGAGAGAGAAGGGGGGGAGAGAGAGATCTTCCACCTGCTGGTTCACTCCTCAAACCAGGGATGGTGGAGCCAGGCTGAAGCCAGGAGCCAGGAGCTTCTGCTGGGTCTCCCGCATTGGGGCAGGGGCCCAAGGACTTGGGCCATCTTCCACGGCTTGATTTCTTTTTTTAAACATATCTCATTTTGAATAAAAGCTCTGTTTGAGAAACAACTAAAAACAACTAGAAATAGCCTAGTCAATACTAGTTTTGTGAGACCTCTATAGTCTTGCAAAATACGTCAAAATCTGTTAAATACAGGAAAAGGGCAAAAAAAAAAATCATCAGGAATTTCCTGTAGCTATTTTAAATATAAAGTACCTATTTGTGGGAGCAAACTCAAGATTCTATTTTTTTAAATATTTTATTTATTTGAAAGAGCTACAGAGAGAGAGAGAGGTGAGAGAGAAAATTCTTCTATCCACTGGTTCACTCCCCAGATGGCCACAAAGGCTGTAGCTGAGCGGATCCAGAGCCAGGAGCCAGGAGCTTCTTCCCATTCTCCCACATGGGTGCAGGGGCCCAAGGGCTGGAGCCATCCCCTGCTGCTTTCCCAGGCCACAGCAGAGAGCTGGATCAGAAGTAGAGCAGCAGGGACTCCAACCGGCGCCCATATGGGATGCCAGCACTGCAGGCCAGGGCTTTAACCTGCTGTGCCACGGCACTGACCCCTTAAATTTTTAAAGTATTTTCTTTGTACATGTTAAATTTACCAGTATTAAATGCCTAAAAACAGAATTGATTTTTTTTCACCAAGCCCTATATAGATACCCTTGAATCCCCTCAACTCTGCCCCAGCATGCCATTCGACTAGGAAGCAGTGCGCTCGCTCGCACGCTCTCTCTCTCTCCCTCTCTCTCTTTTCCTCTCTCCCCTCTCTCTCCTTCATAACACTGATACAAGTAAGAGACAAGAGAGAGTCCTCAGGGTCACAGCCACCAGAAATATGGAATGTATTTTTTAAGAATTTATTTGAAAGGCAGAGTGTCAGGAGAGAGAGATCATCCATCCTCCAGTTTACCCCCCTAACAGCCGCAATAGCTAGGGCTGGTCCACGCCAAAGCCAGGCAGGGACTCCTCAGGTCTCTCACATGGGTGGCGGGGGCCCAGGTATTTGGACCATCCCCTGCTGCTTTTCCAGGCGCAGGGGTAGCGATGGGAAATGGAGCAGCCAGGACTTGAACCGGCACGCATTGAGGATGCTGACATCACAGGCGGCAGCTTAACCTGCCGTGCTACAATGACGGCCCCAGAATACATCATTAGTGATGGGAATGGAGAGATGACATATGGAAGTACGTGTAGAAAGCTGCCCAGCTCAACCTCCCACGGCTATCATTGCCCTTGAAGATCCAGCAGAGGGAGCTGAAACAGCGGTGCAGCTGGGGAGAGATGGAGCTTCAGTCGGCTGCATCCAGACAGAGCTCCTAAAGACACTGATTGTTGATCAGTACACCTGAAACTGAACTTGGTGTGCCCACCTACCTTAAATCGCTTTCCTCTCTCATATTCCCTTAGTTGGCATCAGCTCCATTGACCAGTCACTTTGAAGTCCCAAGAGTCATCACCATTTTTTAAAAATTATTTATTATTTATTTGAAAGACAATGATTAAAAAAGAGAGAGAGGGAAAGACAGAGAAAAAATAGAGGTCTTCCATCTGCTGGTTCACTCCCCACATGGCTGCGATGGCTGCTGTTGGGTCAGGTCAAAGCCAGAGCCCAGGATTCCATCTGGGTCTCCCACATGGTTGACAGGGACCCAGCTCCCTGTGCCATCTTCTGCTGCTTTCCCAGGCGCATTAGCAGGGAGCTGGATCCAAAGGGCAGCTGCCAGGACTCACACTGGCACTCCAGCATGGGATGCCAGAGTCCCAGGGAGCAGCCTCACCCGCTGTGCCACAACACCAGCCCCAGCACCTTTCTTCCAGCAAAACCCGCATCTCCACTCTCGAACATCGCTGCAAATCTCCCCGCCGTCTGCCTCCAGCCTCTTCCCATAACAACTCGCTGTCCACCTTGCCCACACCGTGACTTCTTTTTTTTTTTTTAAAGATTTATTTTATTTATTTGAAAGAGTTAGAGAGAGGGAGAGAGGTCTTCCATCCGCTGGTTCACTCCCCAGATGGCCGCAACGGCTGGAGCTGTGCCTATCTGAAGCCAGGAGCCAGGAGCTTCTTCTGGGTCTCCCACGTGGGTGCAGGGGTGTAGTGGAATGAGAAGGCCATGCCAAGGTGGCCACTGGCAAGCGAGCGTCAATTACTCAGGAATGGCTTTGAAGCCCACCTGGCAACAGAGCCTACCTGGCGACAGGCTGTGATTGGATGGCTTTGGAAACTGCCTGGCAACAGGCTGTGATTGGATGGATTTGAAACTGCCTGGCAACAGGCTGTGATTGGATGGCTCTGGAAACTGCCTGGCAACAGGTTGTGATTGGATGGCTTTGGAAACTGCCTGGCAACAGGCTGTGATTGGATGGATTTGAAACTGCCTGGCAACAGGCTGTGATTGGTTGGGGTATAGACCGCCCCTTGACCAGATTGGCTGGTCTTGGCTATATAAGCTGTTGTACCAACTGTAATAAACGAGCCTGCGGGCTGCTCGCCTCAAGCCCGCTTTCACCCGACTCCCGGGATCTGTGTGTTGACTCCGTGCCTCTTGCCCCCACCATGCTGCTCCTCTCAGAAACGAATCCACTGCAACATTGTTGAGAAATCAACAGTAACACAGGGGCCCAAGGACTTGGGCCATCTTCTACTGCTTTCCCAGGCCATAGCAGAGAGCTGAATCAGAAGTGGAGCAGTTGAGACTAGAACTGGCACCCATATGGGATGCTGGTGCTTCAGGCCAGGACTTTCACCCACTGTGCCACAGTGCCGGCCCCAACCACACCATGACTTCTAAAATGCAAATCTGACCATATCATTCCTTGCTTAAAATGGTTCCCTTACAGCAGATGTGTGGCCTAGCAGTTAGGATTCCCACGTGCCGTGTTGGGGGGCCTGGGGTTGAAACCCAGCTCCAGCTCCTAACACCGGCCTTCTGTCAATGCACACTGTGGGAGACAGCAGTGATGGCTCAAGTCATTGCCAAATGGCCAAATGCCCTAAGGGGTCAACCTTACTGCTGGTTGAACACCACTCTCTTCGCACTGGCTCCCAGACCTGGCCCAGCCTCAGCTGTTGTGGGCATCTGGGGAGTGAATCAGTGGATTTAAGCCTTTTCTCTCTTTGCCTCTCAAATAATTTTTTAAAAAATCCTCACTGGCTACTATTTTTTTTTTCTTAAATTTATTTGAAAGGCAGAGTTACAGAGAGGCAGAAGCAGAGAGAGAGGTCTTCCATCCGCTGGTTCACCACATGGCTGCAACAGCCGGAGCTGTGCCTATCTGAAGCCAGGTGCCAGGAGCTTCTTCCAGGTCTCCCACAGGGGTGCAGGGGCCCAAAGACTTGGGCCACCTTCTACTGCTCTCCCAGGCCACAGCAGAGAGCTGGATCAGAAGAGGAACAGCCAGGACTTGAACTGGTGCCCACATGGGATGCCGGCACTGCAGGCGGCAGCTTTATCTGCTACGCCACAGCACCAGCCCCCACTGGCTACTTTTGACCATAAGATAAACTCCAAATTCTCTGACCTGCCATAAGAGGTTTTTCATTTCTTGGGCTATCTCCTCTGGTCTCCTGTTTGGCCAGTTTGTCAAGCCACTGATCAGCTGGCCGTGTGTGAGTTGCTGCCTTTCATATTGCTCCCTGTGGCTGCAAGGCCCAGCTCTCGAGGTCTACCTGGGTATACCACTCAGCTCTTACTATGACCCGACGTGGATCTCCTCTGACCCCCTCCTTCCTGTCTTCACAGTGCAAAGAGAGTGCTTTCCAACCAGGAGTGATTCTGACCCTGTGGGACACTTGGCAATGTCTGCCGGCTTGGCCATCACTACTGGGGCCCGGATGCTGTATGAATCTAGTGGGTACAGGTCAGGGATGTTGCTAAAGGCAGTGCAGAAGGCAGCCCCTCCGCCCAACAGCAAAACCTCATCAGGTACAAAATGTCAGCTCTGGGACAGGCGCTTGGCACAGCAGTTAGGATGCTGCTTGAGATACTTGCGTCCCGTATCAGAGTGCCTGGCTTTGAGCCCTGGCTCTGGTTCCTGATCCCAGCTTCTTACCATTGCAGACTCCCAGAGCCAGCAGGGATGACTCCAATAATTGGGCTCCTGCCACTCATCCAGGCAGATCGCGATGGGTTAGGGCTAGGGAATCTGGGGCGTACACAGGCAGATAGGGGCACTTTTTCTCTCTCTCTTGCTGTCTGCCTTTCAAATAAATAATTTTTTTTTAATTTACGATTTTCAATGTCATCTCATGCCAACAAATTGCAGCTTTTCCACTGAATAATCCATACAAATCAATACCCCCTCCACTTATGCAGATGGATATAACATTTCAAAGCGTGTGTATAATATTTTCAAAGCATGTGTATAAAAATTTCAAAGAATGTGTATAATGATTTAGAAAGTCCCACATTCTCTCCAATCTTAGAAACACAAACTCGAAAGTCAACAACTCTTAATTATCTTCCTCTTCTCCTAGTTACTGCCTTCCCACAGACACCAGTCTCTTGAATCAAAACAAGGAGTCGAGCATTGAGTTGAAAAGTCCGTGCGTGTAATCTTTTCAACAAAGGGATGAGCAGAGCGTTTAATTACAAAGGAATCTAAAAGAAAACAGCATCCTAAGAGCAGATGAGGCCAGGCCGCCACAGACTCCGCGGCTGACTCGGCCTCCCCCACGCCCCCAGCTGCCAGAGCAGCTGAGTCAAAGCTTTCTAACTTTCTCATTCACAATCCCACCAGACTTCACTATAAGCAAGAGCTTATGCTGCTGTCATAACTTGTCAGTGGTCCAAGGAGCAAGGGAGACGGAGCAGAGAACAAGTACCTAGTGTGGGCTCCGACACCCGCTAGGGCTTTTTCTCACTGGTTTTTCTCCTACAGGAAATTTTTCTATCTTACTGAGAGCCAGAGTATAGTTTGGAGAATATCATTCGGCCAGATAGCCTGCTCATCCTTGGGGTAAAACTTTAGGTGGAGGTGGGTGTTTGGCCTAGTGGCTAAGGCTGCTGGCTGGGACCCTTGTATCCACGTCAGAGTGGCTGGGTTAGAATCCTGGCTCTGCGTCTTAGCACAGCTCCGTGCTGACGTGCCCCTGGGAGGCAGCAGGTGAGGGCTCAAGTATGTGGGGCTGTGCTGTAACACTGAATTCTTGGCTCCCAGCTTCCCAGCCGCTGTGGGCATTTGGAGAAGTGAACCAGAGGATGAGAGCTCTGTGTCCCTGCCTCTCAAGTAAGTTTAAAAAAAATTAAAATCGCGCCGGCATCCCATATGGGCGCCGGTTCTAGTCCCGGTTGCTCCTCTTCCAGTCCAGCTCTCTGCTGTGGCCCGGGAAGGCAGTGGAGGATGGCCCAAGTGCTTGGGCCCTGCACCCGCATGGGAGACCAGGAGGAAGCACCTGGCTCCTGGCTTCAGATTGGCGCAGCACCGGCCGTAGTGGCCATTTGGGGGGTGAACCAACGGAAAGAAGACCTTTCTCTCTCTCTCTCTCTCTCTCTCTCTCTCTCTCTGTAACTCTGTCAAATATATTTTTAAAAAATTAAAATCAAGGTGTGATTTTGTTATAAGAGACTCTAGATAGGACTCTATGTCAAATTAATTTATAACAGAATCAAAGGCTGAGGGGGAAAAAAGTCAACGTTTCATACTTTTCCTAACTCTACAGGATGATAAAGAAACTAGTTATGAGAAAACTAAATAAATCATACATCCCTCCCTGTGGGCCGCATGCAGCTTCAGAAGTTTATTTTATGATTTATTTTATGTATTTGAAAGGCAGAGTTACAGAGAGGCAGAGAGGTCTTCCATCTGCTGGTTCAACAGCTAGAGCTGGGCTGATCTGAAGCCAGGAGCCAAGAGCTTTCTCCGAGTCTCCCATGTGGGTGTGGAACTCAAGCACTCGGGCCACCTGCTGCTTTCCCAGGCGCGTTAGCAGGGAGCTGGGTTGGAAGTGCAGCAACCAGGACTCCAACCAGAACTCATACGGGATGCCAGCATTGCGGGCTGGGGCTCTAACCCACCGCGCCACAGCGCCGGCCCCCAGAATTTTTCTCAATGGGTTGTTCTAGGCAGGAGCTATCAATGGAGGCAGATGCTTGAAAGGAAACTGTTCCCCTCCTATGATGCTTATGCAATGATCAGGCTTAGTGAACAAAGCACATCAAAACTCTATTTCACTGTACTCCCAGTGGCCTAACTTGGAACCTATGGAAGAAAATAGTGAAAGAGTTTTTCCAGACCCGTTTGTTACTTTGGGTTCACATATATGAATACAAGCCCGCATGCATAATCAAATAATTAAATGACTGCTAAAAAGTAGGTTTTGCCTTTAAAAAACCCCCTCCACTGCTGCTCCGGGCTGTCTTCTCTGGCCCTGTTCTGAAAGGGCGGTCCCCAGCTGGCTAATAAAGACTCCTAATTTGACCTCAGAAGTCTGCGTGACCCACAGCACCACTGCTGGTTCCCTCCCCAAATGGCCACAGTGACCCGGGCTGGGCCAGGCCATCTGGTGTCGCCGGGGGCGGAGCCGGCCCCAGCTCTTTAAGGCCCTGGGCGCCCTACAGGCGCTGAGCCCTGAGGATGGAGAGGAGGCCGCGCAGCTCCTCCAGAGAGGCGCACGGGCGAGGCGGCGGGTCCCCCCACAGGCAGAACAAGAAGGCCAAGGCCAAGGCCGGCGGGGGCCGCGGGCGCCGGGAGGCTGCGCCGGAGCGGCGGGGCTCTGGGCGGGCAGGGGGCCCCGAGGAGCCCCGCGCGCCCGCCGCCACCGTGGTGGACGTGGACGAGGTCCGG
The DNA here is from genome assembly GCF_033115175.1 of Lepus europaeus. Taxonomy (NCBI): domain Eukaryota; kingdom Metazoa; phylum Chordata; class Mammalia; order Lagomorpha; family Leporidae; genus Lepus; species Lepus europaeus. The sequence goes on from NC_084831.1 coordinate 152,072,968, forward strand.
GGCTCCGGCGAGGAGGGCACCGAGGTGGTGGCGCTGCTGGAGAGCGAGCGGCCAGAGGAAGGTAGGGCGGGCCGGGCGGGCACTCAGGTGGTCAGGTACCCGGAGGGGAAGCCGCCTTGTTCAGTGGTGTCCGTGGGATGGCACCGAGCGGCCCCGGAGCCTGAGCAGACTGGGCACGCTGGGCTCCTGGGAAATGAAGTGCATGAGGACCCCCAAGCGCATCAGAGGGATACAGGCAGAGGGGCAGTGGGCACAGCCCGCCTCCCACATAGGAGCACCTGGGTGTGACCCTGGCCCAGCGCTTCCTGGCTACATTCTGCAAATATTGACTGAGCACAGAATATTGGGCCAGGCACTATTCTAGGGCCTGGAAACACACCCTAAACAGGACAAACCCCCAAGAAGCTTTGTTTTTCTCGAGGTCAAGGTCCCTTCATACCATGTATCACCGGAGCACCCTGGGTGCTTCACACCACGGTTCCCCACCACTTCTTTAACCAGAACTGACAGGCTCCTGTTAGTCCTCATGGGTGATATTCACTCTGGAGCTCAGCACCTCAGTCCAAAGAAGGGGCTCTACTGGGAGAATTTCAGACAGTAGCCCAGGCAGAGAATGGAGAGGCCATTCCAGGGGAGAGGCACCTCTGGGCACGTGTGGTTTCAGTCACAACAAATGGTAAAACCTGACGTTCGTGTAGCATGACTGTTTTAAATATATGTCATTTGATCACTATGCTAGTGATACGAGATAAACCTTGGGAGACAGCTATGAGTTAGCATCCTCATTGGATAGCGGAGAAATCTGAGGTGGAAAGAGGTCCTGTGCCTTACTGAAGGTCGCCTGGACATTGAATAGTAGGGCCAGAACCGGAGCCCAGATATGCTGTAGACTCACTGCCTTCCCAAAAGCCTGCGCCCCCTCCCGTAGCCCCACAGAGACTGCACCCCAGCAGCACCCTTGCCCTGTGACCTCTGGTCACTCTGATGTCCAGCTCTTTCCAGTGTTTCTAGAAAGTCTCCAAGCTGCTCTGACCCCACTACAAGGACCGGAGCATGCGCAAGTCTGTAAGTCTGGCTGTTTCCATACACTTACGCCTCTTTCTCTTTCTTTCCTTAGGTACCAAGTCCTCTGGTTTAGGGGCCTGTGAGTGGCTCCTTGTCCTCAGCTCGCTGCTCCTCATCGTCGTGACCTTCCCCTTCTCCATCTGGTTCTGCATAAAGGTGAGACCCCACGAGGACACGCAGTCGTTCCCTGGACCCCTCATGGGACTCTGTGTCCGTGCACGGTGCTGCTCTGTGTGGGATGCCCTCCTCCCACTCACCTCCCCTGTGTCCTATAGACAGTGTATGATTGGCAGGCTCTTGAAGGGGTTGGGCCACAAAGTCCAACGGTGACTCAGCCATGCGCTGTGGGGAAGGGTTCTCAGGTCTGGTCACTGGAGACGGGAAACTCTAAGAAGCCAAGTAGGTAGAGGACTCAAAGGCAGAACCAGCAAGTTATATTTCAACAAGGTCTTCAAGGAGTGAGATGCCCCCTGCATCTCTGGGAAGGATTTGTTCCTTCCAATCAAAGCAGGAGGAAAACCCACATACTGCTAGGGAACCAGATAATTAGGAATTTCTGGGGCACGCGCTAGGAACCAAACTCAGACATTCCTTCTCAATAATGGTTTCAACAAGCAAAGCACTTTTCAGATACAGGAGTCTCACCTGCATAACAATGAACTAGCCATGGTTACGGACTTCCAGGGACCCACAGCAGGGTGGTAGAATCTGCTACCTTCAGGACATATTTATTAAGGTGTCTTTGCTATGTTTTTATATAGCTGGTCTGTGATGTAGAATGATGTGCCATGGCTCACTTGGATGATCCTCTGCCTGCGGCACCGGCATCCCATATGAGCTCCAGGTTCTAGTCCCGGTTGGGGCACTGGATTCTGTCCCGGTTGCTCCTCTTCCAGTCCAGCTCTCTGCTGTGGCCCGGGGGTGCAGTGGAGGATGGCCCAGGTCTTTGGACCCTGCACCCGAATGGGAGACCCAGACCCTGCACCTGGCTCCTGGCTTTGGCCTGGCCCAGGGCCGGTCATTGTGGCCATTTGGACAGTGAACCTGTGGATGGAAGACCTCTCACGCTCTGTCTCTGCCTCTCTCTAACTCTTTCAAATAAATAAAAATAAATCTTTTTTAAAAAATGAGGACCATAATACCTGTATCTCTCAGAGCTATACTTTCAATTTTTACCTTCTGGGCTAGTGTGTGCCATAGGATATTTCCTCTTGATGCTGGGCTGCAGGAGCAAGCCACAGTTCCTAGTTAGCCACGTAGTCACAGGATAAACAGCAGACACTCTGTAGTGCACGGTGTTGCCACTGTTCAGTAGGTTAGGTGGATTAAGCGCAGTTTTTATTTACTCTTTTCAGTTTATCACGATGTAACCCCATGGTAGGTTGAGGAGCATCCTTACTTGGCTTTTACTATTCAATAGAGTGTTTTTATTTTTTAAAAGATCTTTGTTTATGTATATATTTGGTAGGTAGAATTGCAGATGGAGAGAGAGGTCTTCCATCCACTGGTTCACTCCTCAAATGGCCACAATGGCCAGAGCTGAGCCGATCAGAAGTCAGGAGCCAGGAGCTTCTTCCGAGTCTCTCACGTGGGTACAGGAGCCCAAGCACGTGGGCCATCCTCCACTGCCTTCCCATGCCACAGCAGAGAGCTGGATCAGAAGTGGAGCAGCTGGGACATGAACTGGGCCCATATAGAATGCTGGCACCGGAAGCGGAGGATTAGCCCACTATAGCATAGCACTGGCCCCAAATTTTTAAGTAAAGGGAGAATGAGGGGGAAAAAATGGACATGTCTATGATTTCAAATCATTCCTGCTTCCATTCAATAAATATGTTTCGAACTGTGCTGTGTATCAGGCATGATATAGAAGCTGGGAAAAGTAGTAATTCCATGTCATCAAGGAGTTCACAGTCCGGTGGGGCACATTTATAAATAAACAGGTCAACTAAGTGAATGACAGACAAGCAGAGAACTCAGATTCTCATGGCAGGCCAGACGGTGAAATCTATCTTTAAATAGTCTGCAGTAACTTCCACTTATCTTTTCAAATAGACAGTTCTACGCACAGACTCTCCTTTTTTGTCATTTGAAAATATCTCCACATTTTCAGGGCACACTCCGTTTTTCTAGATCCATAATTAGAATTGACATATGGAAATCCAATGGATCATTCTGAAACAGCCCCAGAAGACACTGCAGTTTGAAACAAATGACCGGAAGTGGTATAAAAATAAGCTGCTTGTTTGTGTCAAAGAGCTAATGAGGGCACATATCTAACGCAATTATGTGGAAGTCACAACAAAATACGAGATTAAACATGCTGTAAGGTTGTTTTGCTTCTACTATGTCCAGCATTCCCCATATCATTCTATTTGAGATAATCGTGAATTTTTCATCAAAATTCCATCCATTGGCTCAAAGGCTAACATGGCCAGTTTACTTCTTCATTTGTTTCTGAAATTCTGCACCTACTAAGTGTAGTATTTTTGAAACTTAAGTATTAATAAATTTTTTTGTTTCTAAAACATAAGCTTTCTAATACCTAGGATCACTCTCAAGCTAAGGTCTATTGGAGACTTCCTTTCATGAAGCAATCTGAAAGTATTGCCTTTTCTGCAGGTTGTACAAGAGTACGAGAGAGTAATTATATTCCGACTGGGACATCTGCTTCCCGGAAGACCCAAAGGTCCGGGTAAGAAACTTTTTTTTTTCTTTTAGCCACCACCCTTCTCCACCTGCCAGTGTCTTCAATCCGTGCACGTTTGTGACATTCACTTCGGATTACATGCAGTAACTCTATGCATGATGCTTGTGTTTTCCAGTCTGTTACTTACAACACAGGCTTAGGAACAAATTCCATAGAAAGCGCTGCTCCCAGGCCCCAGCTGGCCAAGGCGGAGAGGAGCGCAGAGACCCCGCATGCCAGAGCCAGGCTGACTGGCGGAGTGAGGCAGCCTAGTCCCCAGGCTCCTGGGTACAGCAAATGTACGGCCAGAGTCCTGTGGGTCCCCAGAGAAAAGCTGAGCTGGTTCAGACCCCAGAGAGTCAGATCAAGTCACAGGAGACGGGCAAAGCTCAGAATCCAAGTAACAAATCAGTTTTTAGTTGGTGGAATGCAGGAAACGTTAGGTAAGCACTTCCTGTGTTTCAGACACTGTGCTCACTACCAGGGATATGAAGGTGGGTGAATAAGAGCTAGCTTCTGACCTGGAAACCTAGTGACGTAGATGGTCAGAGGTCCAAGCTGATCACAGGGCACCGATGGAAATATGGTTAGTCTGCAAAGGCTGGGAGTTGAGATCTGAAGATCCAGGCCAGCCAGGAAGCTGTGAGAAGCAGGGGAGTACCAGAGCGCGTATATTGGAAAGGGTCCCAGTTCTCAGACGAGCCTGCAAAAACAGGAGAAAACAGAGACTGGACTAGGAAGCACAAGTCAGCGTTTGAATATCGAGAAGCAGTAGATGTCCAGGACACTGACCGTCTCGCCGTGGACCTGGTTTCGGGAACTTTCCGTTGGCGCCAAGAAAGGCTGGTAGTTGAGTTGGACGGAACCTGGACTCTGAGATGCTGCTGGGGCCAACAAAGCTTTGGCTCTCGCAGGAGCCCGCAGTATCCAGGAGGCCCTCAGAAAAATCTCCAAATGTCTACTGCACATCGATGCTCCACATTATAGTGGGTGGGTGGGGACTTACTGGGCAGCCAGGAGGCTGGAGTCCTGACACTGCTGCTCTGATTACCTCTGGGGCTTGCGTTTTCAGAAATACCACGTTAAGTTGAGACTGAAGCCTGGTATGCTCATGGGATTCAAAAATAGTTTTTACAAAGCAGCTGAAAAGTACTAAAAGTGAAACATCAAGGCTAGCAATAGTGACTCTAACACTGTACTGGGGACTTCGGCTCTAATGAAGGGAGAGACGTGCAGTGGAGCTCTGACCCCAGCCCCGCTTGCTGGGGGAAATCTCTGTACACCTGCTGTCCCAGAGTAAGCTGACTTAGAGCTCTCAATTCACCCTCAGAAGTGTCCCATATTGAATGACAAATTACCTGGTAGCCTTAGCTACAATGCAGACATTGTAGGGATGGGGGTAGGATTTCTCAGTGGTCTGTGTGTAGTTGGAGGCTAAGAGAAGCAATGCAGTGTGCAAAGTGATCACAACATGGTGACCCACACAACTGCCACACTACGGTTCACCTGTCACTTCCCTCTCCCCCTCCTTAGGTCTTTTCTTCTTTTTGCCTTGCCTGGATACCTACCACAAGGTTGACCTACGCCTCCAAACCTTGGAGATACCTTTTCATGAGGTAGGCTAACAGGTGGCTTTTGCTTTCTCTCTGATGTTACATGGCCTCGCTAGCAACTCTGGCCCAGGGCACAGTAACAATGTATAATCAAAAGTAGGAAATAAAAGTAGAGATATGGACTCTATAGGAATTAAAAACTTGTGGGCATCAAGGAACACGGTCGACAGAGTGAAAAGGCAACCTGTGGAGTGGGAGAAAATAATTCTAAATCATGTATCTCATAAGGGTTAATATCTAGGATATATAGAGGCCACACATCTCTGCAGCATTAACTTAAAAAAAACTCAATTTAAAGATGGGCTGAAGAGTTTGTGATGGTTAATATTACATGTCAGCTTGGCTACACATTGGTTATTTGGCCCATATTTGATCAAATACATCTAGATGCTATCAAGAAGGTATTTTTCTCATTTTTAAAAAGTTTTATTTGAGAAGCAGAAAGAGAGAGAGAGACGGATGTACCATCTGCTGGTTCACTCTGAAATGACCATAGCAGCCAAGACTGAGCCAAGCTGAAGCTGGAAATCAGGGATTCAATCCAGGTCTCTTACATGGGTGGCAGGGACTCAACTACTTGAGCCATCACCACTTCCTCCCAAGGTGCACATTAGCAGGAAGCTGGAATCGGGATCAGAGCTGGGCCTTAAACCCAGGTGCTTTGAAATGGGATGCTGGCATGCCCACCTATGGCTTAACCACTAGGCCAAATACCTACTTTGCCCCTAGGCATATTTTTTAATGAGATAAACACTAAATTGGTGTACTTTGTTTTTGTTTTGTTTTGTTTTGTTTTGTTTTTTGGTTTTTTGTTTTGTTTTGTTTTGTTTTGACAGGCAGAGTTAGTGAGAGAGAGACAGAGAGAAAGGTCTTCCTTTTCTGTTGGTTCACCCCCCAAATGGCCACTGTGGCCGGTGCGCTGCAGCCTGCGTGCTGCGCCCATCCGAAGCCAGGAGCCAGGCACTTCCTCCAGGTCTCTCATGGGGTGCAGGGCTCAAGCACTTGGGCCATCCTCCACTGCACTCCCTGGCCACAGCAGAGAGCTGGCCTGGAAGAGGGGCAACCGGGACAGAATCCGGCGCCCCGACCGGGACTAGAATCCGGTGTGCTGGCGCCACAGGTGGAGGATTAGCCTAGTGAGCCGGGGCGCCAGCCAAATTGGTGTACTTTGAATGAAGTAGATTAGCCTCCCTAATGTGGGGAGTCCTCAGCCAATCAGCTGGAGTCTCAAGGAAAGACTGAGCTCCCTGTGAGGAGGAGGGAACTCGGTAGACAGCGTCAGCTGCTCCCTGGGTCTCTAGCCTGCAGACTGTGGGCTTGCCAGCCTCCACAACTGCACGAGCCAGTCTCTTTTTAAAGATTTATTTTATTTATTTGAAAGGCAGAATTACAGAGAAAGAGAGATCTTCCATCCAACGGTTCACTCCTCAAATGACCGCCATGGCCCGGGCTGGGCCAGGCCAAAGCCAGCAGCCAGGAGCCTCTTGCAGGTCTCCCACGTGGGTGCAGGGGCCCAAGCACTTGGGCTGTGTCCTCTGCTTTCCCAGGCCATAGCAGGGAGCTGAGCCAGTCTCTTGTCTCTCTCCTGACAACTTGTCCTTCCCTGTAAGTACACGTGCACCCCCCCCCCCCCCAAACACACACACATACAATCTGTGCTTCTGTGTTTTGGAGAATCCTAATATAAAACTTGAATAGCTCTTTGTCCAAAGAAGATATACAGAGAAGACAGACATACAGATGACTAGTGAATATGGGAAAAGATGTTTAATATTGCTAATCTTTAAGGAAACACAAACAAAAACCACAGTGATACCACTTCATGCTTATTAAGATGGTTACTTAAAAAAATAATAAAACCAAAGCCAACCCAACAGACAATATTAAGTGTGAGGAGAATGTAGGGAGATGTACTGAAACCCCATGTTGATGGGAAAGTAAAGTGGAGCAGTCTATATAGCAAAGGGTATGACATCTCAAAATAGCATTACTGTGTGACCCAACAATGCCACTTCTGTATGTGTGCCAAAAACAGCTGAAGGCAGGGGCCGGCATTGTGGTGTAGTGGGTAAAGCCGCCACCTGCAGTGCCGGCATCCCATATGGGTACCGGTTCGAGTCCCGGCTGTTCCACTTCCAATCCAGCTTTCTGCTGAGGCCTGGGAAAGCAGTAGAAGTTGGCCCAAGGCCTTGGGCCCCTGCACCCACGTGGGAGACCTGGAGGAAGCTCCTGGCTCCTGGCTTCAGATCAGCTCAGCTCTGGCCCTTGCAGTCAATGCAATGGGGAGTGAACCAGCGGATGGAAGACCTCTCTCTCTCTCTCTCTGTCTTTGTCTCTCTTCCTCTTCCTCTCTGTAACTCTTTCAAATAAATAATCTTTTTTTAAAATAATTTATTTATTTTTTGACAGGCAGAGTTAGAGAGAGAGAGAGACAGAAAGGTCTTCCTTCCATTGGTTCACCCCCCAAATGGCTGCTACGGCCAGCATGCTGCAGCCGGCCCAAAGCCAGGAGCCAGGTGCTTCCTCCTGGTCTCCCATGGGGTGCAGGGCCCAAGCACCTAGGCCATCCTCCACTGCCTTCCCGGGCCACAGCAGAGAGCTGGACTGGAAGAGGAGCAACTGGGACAGAATCCGGCACCCCGACCGGGACTAGAACCCAGTGTGCCAGTGCCACAGGTAGAGGATTAGCCTAGTAAGCCGCGGCGCCGGCCTAAATAAATCTTTTTAAAAAAAGAACTTTATGGCTGGCGCCGTGGCTTAACAGGCTAATCCTCCGCCTTGCGGTGCTGGCACACTGGGTTCTAGTTCCAGTTGGGGTGCCGGATTCTATCCCGGTTGCCCCTCTTCCAGGCCAGCTCTCTGCTGTGGCCTGGGAGTGCAATGGAGGATGGCCCAAGTGCTTGGGCCCTGCACCCGCATGGGAGACCAGGAGAAGCACCTGGTTCCTGGCTTCAGATCAGTGAGATGCGCTGGCCGCAGCGGCCATTGGAGGGTGAACCAACGGCAAAAGGAAGACCTTTCTCTCTGTCTCTCCCTCTCTCACTATCCACTCTGCCTGTCAAAAAAAAAAAAAGAACTTTATTATTCCTTTTTTATTTTTTAAATTATTTGAGAGGCCTCTGCCTCTTACACAAAGTAAGACAGAGAGCTCTCATTCACTTGTTCACATCTCAGTTGCCCACAGTGGCCTGGGCTGGCCTGGGGCTGAAGCTGCGGAGTGGAGACTTAATCACTGGTGGCAAGAACCCAATGACCGTGTTCACGGGGGTGTCCCAGGGTCTGCATAAACAGGCAGCTGGAGTCAGAAGCTGAAGTCGGGACTCGAACACCCAGGCGTTCTAACGTGAGACACAGGCATCTTAATGCGAGGAAAAACACCCACCCTCACCCTTTTACTTTAAATTAATTCCTAGCATTTTGTTGTGTGTTCGTTTACTCAACCAATTCACTATTGTTGATGTTAAATTATTTCCAATAAGCAATACTGTGGGGCCAGCACTGTGTTGCAGCCGGTAAAGCCATCACCCCGCGTGCAGTGCCAGCATCCCATACGGGCACTGCTCCACTTCCAATCCAGCTCCCTGCTAATGCACTTTGGAAAGCAGCCGAGATGCCCAAGTCCTTGGACCCCTGTGCACCCACACAGGAGACCAAGATGAAGCTCCTGGCTCCTGGCTTCTTCAGCCTGGCCCAGCCCTGGCACTGTGGCCACTGGGGGAGTGGACCTTTTTTCTTTGCTGTAATCTAGTCTGAGAAAACCCCCTATGAATACATTTACTTCCCAGATCCCCCTTGGGACAGGAAGCCAAGACTCACTCCTGTCGTCCGCGCTTCTCTCTGCCTAGATTGTGACCAAAGACATGTTTATAATGGAGATCGACGCCGTCTGCTACTACCGGATGGAAAACGCCTCCCTGCTCCTCAGCAGTCTTGCTCACGTGTCCAAAGCCATCCAGTTCCTCGTGCAGACCACCATGAAGCGCCTCCTAGCACATCGCTCCCTCACGGAAATTCTTCTCGAGAGGAAGAGCATCGCACACGATGTAAAGGTACTTGGAGAAGTTCAATGTTGACCTTGTTGAAATCTCTCTGTTTTCTACTCATTTGTTCATTGACAATTTATGAATGCCAGGCATTTGGGTGATTATAGCCAGTCAGGAGGTTGCCAAATTTGATTCTGAGTCAACCACAGTCATCAGTGTGGCGCTGGTCCGTTGGTCATTGCCACAGTTTTGGCTCTCAACCCTACCCAGTGGCTTTAACTTCCCTGTGAAGTGCTCACAGGGTGCCCAGTGTTGGGAGTGGTTGCTGTAGGGTGGTGGACAGGAGAGGTTGGTTCCTGGGAGCTTACAGAGAAACCAGTATCACATGTGCAAAGTTAAACCATGATGAGTTTAAATAAGACTTTCACACACAAAGAGCTGAGGTGTCACAGCCCGTCCATGATGGACTACCCAATCATTGTGAGAATGTGCTAACTTGGGGCGAGAGGCAGGCAAGAGAACAGTTTGGCCAAACTCTAGCCATTTGAGCTTGCTCTTGTTGCCCTGAATTATAATTTATGTAGTCACACATTTCTTTTCCCTGATGAACTCTATAAGGACAGGAACCGTATTTTATTCCTCTCTCTGTCCTCCTGGTACCCGGGTGACAGGGCTTGCCCTACAGCAGACAGATGACGTTTTTGGATGATTGAGTTAATGACCCAGCTGGTACAGCCTCACTCATTACCAGCCTGGCCCACCTCATCCTTACCATCTCAGACCCTAACCTACTCAGCCACTGCCTGAGGCTCAGACTTGGGCCTCCTCTGGAGCTGTTTCCTCTGTGTTATCTCCTCCTTCATGGTTCTGCCATGGTGCTGCCTTTATCAGGATTCCTTACTCTCCCCAAGCCCCCAGGTTAGGCAGCCTTTTCAGGATTCTCATGTGCTGACTTAGAGTTTATCCAGCCACTAAGAAGTCACCAGAAAAGTAGTTAAAAAGAAAAAAAGTAGGAGCCAACACCAAGTGTTCCAGGCCCTGTCTTTCCTTTCTAGAGCCCACAGTTCATTTTCTTCCCCCTCCAATGTCCAGCTTCAGACCCCAGGGTGAGCTCAACCAGGAAGCAGGCAAATGGAGGGCCCCCTATAGGCAAAAGCCAGTTGAAAGTGACATAAGAGTCTGGATGTGAAAGAAATGTGCTCTAAAGCACTATATCTATATCTAAAACACTATATATATATATCTATATAACATATATAAAATATATAACTATATATATAACTATTATATATATAACAAATACACTACCTGTAGGTTTCCTGCAGCCTCTGGTAACATTTGTCACAAACTTGGTAGCTTAAAAAACCTGTTTTGAAGATCAAGTTCACGATCGGTTTCACTAGGCGAAAGTCAAGGTGTTAGCAGAGCTGACTGCTGGAGGGTCTGGGAAAAGGATCCATCTCCTTGCCTTCCTCAGGAGGTAGCAGCTGCCTGTGTTCCTCAGTGCGTAGCCCCTTCATCCATCTTCGACATGGGTCACTGTGGCCTCTGCTTCCATGGTCACATCACCACCACCTCCTCTGCGGTGGTTGACTCCCTCTGCCTGTCCCTTATCAGGGCTGTGTGCTTACATCTGGGGTCCACCTGCGTCATCTTCACATCACGAGATCCTTTAACCCACAGGCCCCAGGGATTGGACATGGACATCTTTGGGGACCATCATTCAGCCTACTGTACTGTCTTTAACTCCACAAATACTTGCTGAGTGGCATCATGCAAATTAAACAGCTCGTTGCAAGGCACGGGGAAGGTAACCCAGGAAGCACAGGCAGTTGTGTCCCTCAAAGGGACAGACAGCTCCTCCGAGATGGACATTGGCCCCCAGCGTGGAGGCGTGGTGCTCGGCGCCCAGGTTCGTGCCGCCGGGTCCTCACTGATGTCTCCGCTCTTCCCTCCGCAGGTTGCCCTGGATTCAGTGACCTGTGTCTGGGGGATCCAAGTGGAGCGAACAGAAATGTGGGTAGGAAGTGAACCAGGAGCAGTGGGTGACACGGGAAACAGTGTGGTTTCATTCCAAATTTTTCATTTGAAAAATTATTTTAGTTTCAAGTACTACAATAACAATTGAAATCATCAAGAAAATTTTGTCCTTAAAAAATTATTTTCATTGAGTACTATTTAGCCATAGTAGCATAAATTTGGGAAAAAAAATTATTCCATATCTCATTGCCGTAAACCACTGTACCATTTGGCCAAATTACTCTCATGTCTTCTTCTTTAGGCATTTACACATTTTTTAAGTTAAAATTTACATAAAACTTACCATTTGAATGTGTACAGCTCAGTGGTTTTAGTCTGTTTACAAACCATTGCTGCGACAAAGCCTCTCTTGGTGACACAAGAGCTCCCCTTCCCTCTTGCAGCCACTACATTAGTTTCTGTCTCCATAGAGTTGCCTGTTCTGGACGTTTCGTATAAGCGCAGCCATCTGATAGATGGGCTTTTGTGCCTGGTTGGTTTTCATTTAGCATTTTCCCAGGGTTCATCGTGGTCTAACACAAATCAACTCTTCATTCCTTTCTATAGTCAAGTAACACTCCCCTGTACCAACACCCACAATGTTGTTCACACACCTATCAATCAACCGATGTGGGCTGATTCCACGCTCTGCCTGTCGTGGGTAATGTGGTGACAAGCGCACTTTTGCAAGTTTTTATATGACCATGTTTTCAGTTCTCTTGCGGACACACCCAGGACTGGAATTACTGGGTTATTTGGTAACTTCTATATTTAGGTTTTCTTGGGAATGCTAAGCTGTTTTCCATATACAGTTTTTCCACGGTAATCACTGGGAAGGACTATTTTGTACATTTAATGTGATACATTAGTATTGTTCTTATTTGGTCATTCCCTTCTATTCTCTTTATTAACAGTATGGCCCATCAAGGCCGTTTTCCTTGTTGGAATTTAATAATTGGGGTTTAGGTAAAGTCTTACTCGTGAACAAAGTGACACAGCCATCGCCCAGAGTCTGCGGCGCAGTCCCGGCCGAGCCCCAAGACTCACCGCTCACCTGGGACACCAGCACACGGGGCTGCCGGCTGCCGCACACCCACCCCTCGCCCTCTCTCTCTTTCAGTAAAGATGTGAGGCTGCCGGCTGGGCTCCAGCACTCGCTGGCTGTGGAAGCTGAAGCACAAAGGCAGGCCAAAGTGCGGGTGAGCCGGCGCCGGGAGCCCAAGGCGGGCCTGCCCACCTCACCTCCGGGCCCCTGCCCTGCGTCCTCCCCGCCCCGGGTCTCACTGCTCTGAAGAGCGTGTCCTGACCAGTCCACTTAATCCCCTCTCTCAGAGGCCGCACTGCCTCCTGGACTCCCGTGGGCACTAAAGGCCCCTTCCCCCGCCCAGTCCCGTCCCCCTCCTCTCCCACCTGCCTCTCTCACTGCGTGTCTCCATCACCTGTCATCTCTGGGTTAGTGACCTCTCCTTAGCTCAGACCCGTGTCCCACGCTGTGTGCAGGTTCAGGAGGGATGGCCATGGCCAGGGCCCCAGGGATAGCCTCGCTCCTTAGCTGTCCCAGCTGTAGGTGTCCCTGGAGTGTTGAGGGGTGGGGGGCTGAGAGGAGAGGTGCTTCCAGGTTTGAACTTGGCCGCTGCCTGTCCCCTGTCAGGGGCGTTCCCTGTCGCACCTGCTATGGACAGCAGGGATACAAGACGCGCACCTGTCCTCCTGGAGTTGCAGTCACGTGTGTCCAGAGATGCCAGCTGGGGTGGCATTTGGTGGCGCGCCTGACACGTCACTTTGCCCCTGTGGGAGTCACGCTGGGTGAGCTCCAGCCTTTGCCAGGAGCGCTGACCAACCTCTGCTTGCCTGGCCGCGGCCCTCAGCAAATGCCACCGCATGTTCTGGTCCATGTTCATCTGTCTTCCCTAGCTCGGGAGCCTTGAGAGAGAAGACTGACTGTGACGGTGCCTGTCACGTGGGTGCTCACTGCCGCTTTGCTGGGTCACACTAATCGCCACCCAACCTTCCTGGAATGAGGACCGGTCTCTGCTCTCCCCGCGTGTTTTCTAGATGATCGCCGCAGAAGGGGAAAAGGCTGCCTCGGAGTCCCTGCGCAGGGCGGCTGAGATCCTGTCGGGCACCCCGGCGGCTGTCCAGCTTCGGTACCTGCACGCCCTGCAGTCGCTGTCCACAGAGAAGCCCTCCACGGTGGTGTTACCGCTGCCCTTCGACGTGCTCAACCTCCTGTCTCCCGCGGGCAGCCGGGCGCAAGGAAGCATCCCCCTCCCAAATCCTCCCAAGCCCGTGGAGCCGCTGGACCCCAAAAAGAAGGACTCGCCCATGCTGTAGGGGGCTGGGGCCGAGCATCGGGCGACTGTGTGTGTATGGGGGGGGGAGGGGCTGCCATGTAAAAGCACACCTCACTTCCTCACTTCCTGCCCACCCTCGGGTTGCCACTGGGAGTGCAGGTCCCACTGCAGCAACCCTGTGAGACAGGGGTGACATCAGGCCAGGGTCAGGCCAGGGTGTGTCACCCACGGGCAGATCACTGACCCCTCAATTACCAGAAGAGCTTTAGTCCACGTTCGTCTTTTGGAATGAGTGCACCTGTGCAGGCTTAGTCCCAACGTCCTTTGCTCCGAATGTCCCCAGGCCCCTCGTGGAGGCCTGTGCGGCCGCCACAGCCCTCAGTGCCCCTGTCGTTGCGCTCGGCCCACTGTCCTGGCATCCTGTCCCTAAGGTGCAGGGGCCTCTCGGCCCTCTGGCTGTTCCACCGAGGCCGTCGCAGCCAGCAGCTTTCGGCTTCGCCTCACCTTGCTCAGCCCCAGCCCTGAGAGTTGGCGCCAGGCACCTGCATGCTCCCGAGTGAATGGAAGAAAAAGAAACGCACTCAGGTGATTACAGAATTTACGCTAATTACAGCACTGAAAAGGAAGTACTTTATGGAGAACTTTTAGAGTAGATAAACAGATGAACATTTATCTGATGCTCACAATTGGAGAATGACACAGGGCCTGACAGTGAGCTGTTTTCAGTGTGGGACTTGCCAGTTGCTCGTTGCCTCCAACAGTAACACTATGTGACTTATATGCCCTGAGTATTCTTTCCTGGTTCAAACATTTAAAAATATAAAGACATTCCCATATCGTCCATAGCTTGTCTATACAATTTAAAATTAATATCTACAGAAAAAATAAACCAAGTAAATAAAAAAGCATACCTAAGTATACAAGTTCTCTAAGTTAAAAAAAAAAGTAACATCATAAAACATTTCTTGACTAAAATAAAATTAGAAAAACGCTACTTACGATGGGAGTTGCCATGTTGCTGGCACAGGTGGAGGTGGCTGTCCCAAGAGCCCCAGTATTTGCTTCTCTCCAGTTTGAACTGCCCGTTGATTCTTCATGCGACATGATGTCTTCATTTTATGCTGGAGATGTGTTCCTCCCACCACCACCCCCCCACCCCATGCAAGCTTAAACCATTGTGTAGGAAAGCACCCATGGAAGGTTTTCCATCATCAGTGTTGGCCCATGAAGCCGCTGAGCATCGTTTCCATGAGAAGATATACCTGCACTCCTAACAGTAGGTCCAGACATTGTCGGAACACTTTGTCTGTTGGAGACAGACTGTTTTCCACTGTGTGTAAGTAACAGGAGGAGGGCCCATGGTTGAGGAAGCCTGGCCTATCCTAGCATCTCTCAGTCACCTTAGTATTCCCTCCCTCTCCGCCATCCCACTGTCCTAAAAAAGAAAATTCCCGTGCAGAGTATTGTGAAATGATTCATCGCGGGTCCCCTCTGTTGTGGGTTCCCAGGCTACTTTCTTACCAGCCAGGAAAACCACACATTCTAGACTGCCTCTGGACGCCTTCTCAGCCCTGTTAGGTCCTGGGACTTCAGCCAAGCAGCACTCCTCAGGATTATGTAGAACTTTCAGATTTCAAAACCCACATTCTCAGACAGCCATGGCAAATTCACTCATGGATGGAACAATCTGCTTAGAAAGTGACTATATATTGAGGTGGTCAACTTTCAATTTTGTTTCACAAAGGTATATTATCCAGTTCTGAAACCTCTTTCCTTACCTTACTAAAAGGCGAGTGTCCCCAGCCCCTGTTCTCGGGGTGTGCCGAAAGCCACAGCCACGGATGGAGCCGTGTCTGCTGGAGGCAATGGGAGCCTCTGAAGCCCAAGGGGGCGCAAAGCTCAAACCATGCAGCACTGCCAAAATACAACATGGCAAATGCGAAAGGCCATTGCATCCATGTAAGCCAGAGGCAGGAGAGAAAGTACCAGAAAGTCCCAGAAAGAAGAAAGTGAGCGTTGATGAGGCTGCAGTAGACAGGAACCTGTCTTTTAAATAATCATAATCATAATCCTAATGACACTTTTCATTTCCTAGCCTCCTTTTCAGAGGCTAAAGTCTTCAAAAAGAATTCTTTTCTTGACCAGAAATGGACACGTTTCACAGCACTGTTAGGAAATCAACCAAAGAGAAGGATAAACTTTTGCACAGCTATCTTTAATCTGGGAAGCACCTGTTAGGACACACTAGCTGCCTGCAGCCGTCATGGCCACCGTGAGGAGAAGCTCCTGGGTTGAAGGCTGTGGCTCTTCAGGGCTCCAGGGACCGAGCCGCGGCGAGTGGCCCCCGGCCGTGCCAGCTGGGTGTGCTGGGTGGCTGTGGCCGTTGTGAGCCGCGGCGCTCTCCCGCTGCTACTTGGGCTTGACCTTACTGTATTTACCCCGGCTTTTGGATTTAACGTTGCCAGTGCCTTCCTTACGTGACACTTCTAAAAAGAAACAATAGGGAGTGGTAGAAGGAATATGTTCACGAAGAGCTTTTCATTTTACAAAGCAGTTTTAAAATCCCATTCTGCCTGAGCAATCCCCAAGCTACAAATAAGTCCTATGCCAAAATGGTTGACTCAAAATTGGTTGCTGGGGTTCAGAATGCATTCCCCAAGTTTAAGTGTGGTCAGGTAATCGCCTGAGTTCTGGGTCCTGGGGTAGGGGGCCATGTGGCTGGGGAGTTTGGAGAACAAGAGGAAGAGGATTTCCTTCTTCCTTCCCATACACATCCCATGTTTGGTAGGGAAAAAAATTTCAAACGAAGTTAGCCAGCACAATGCGCCCCCCAATCCACTCCTGCACACCTCTCTGCTGTCTCTGTGCATAGCCTGACCCCTGGGGCGGGCCCAGGAGGCCTCCGGCTCTCCCGCCTGCCCTTCCTCTTCCTTGCACACCCATGAACACCGGCTCCAGCCACCCAGCTGCCCAGTGAGAATCCTTGGTATGGGCCAAGGCCCGCTCTGCTCCCCATTGTTCAGGCCTCCTATTGTTTTACGGCATGTCCCCACACCCAACTGTAGTCCCACAGGGACTAAGCCATAGCTATCTCTGCGAACGCCCTTCTCGATTCCTTTCTTTACTTACACCTCAGGGTATAGTGATTTGCTGTTTACTAAAAATGCCGACATCAAAACCAATATGAGCACGTCCCCCTGCTCTGCCCAGGCCGTCACTCAGAATTCACAAAGCTCCTCCCTTCCTCACATGTCATTGTCCACTCTGTCACTGCCCTGCCCTTGGCGGGGGAGGGGGTGATCTCCCTGCCCCAACTCCAGAGGCCACCTGCTCACCTAGCGATTTTCTGCCCCAAGCTCCGCAAGGCTTCTCCCGTTGTGCCCCAGGGCCCTCCACCTGGTGGGAGTGTTCGGGGAGGGAGAGGCTGGCCATGTGGGCGCAGAGGGGCGGGCTTGTGAGCTGGGGACTGACTGCACGTGGTTATCCCCACCTCCCACCGCGTCCTGGGGACCTCCGTGAGAATGCACAGAACTAAATTCCTTGTTCCACGTGGAGGTGGCCTCGCCAGCTTCCCATGCGGCAGGGCTTCCGAATGGCTTACAACCTCACCTTCCTACATCGGGAAAAGCTCAGTTCTCAAATGATTGGGTTATAACTCTATCTGGAATTCGAAAGGACAAGGTTTCTTTAAATTCATAAAAATTATCTCTTATGTTACACTCAACCTAAAATGAGAAGACTGTCACCCCTGGGATACATACCATCTTCATCAGTTCAGAGTTGACAGCAGCAGAGAAAATGAGTTTCGACACCTCTCATCTTCCCGCCCCCGCCCCCCAGCGTGATACCCCCATACGTGGCCAGCAGCCGTGAGGGCTCAGCTTACCGCCCTGCTATGGCTGGGAGGTGCAGACGGAGGCGACAGGGGAGAGCAGAAAGCAGGCATCGTCCCACGGTTAGCCCCTGGGTGAGGACTGGCCCCGGGAACAGACCACATGCTGGGGGTGACACCAAAACTCAAGAAACAGCCTTCAATACAGAACACACTGAGGATGCCTGTGGGCAGGTTACTGCGCCGGTCAGATATATGAGAAAGAAAGGTAAATGCCTTTTACTGTGAAATAAAGTAAAATTTTAAATCTTAGAAAAATCCAACAAATAGCAAAAATAAAATAAAGACAAAATTCTCCATAAGTCTCTATTGCCCAGGGACAACATCTGTCATTGTTTGGGAATATTTCAGTCTTTTTTCTAGGTTTAAAAAATTGTGTCGCATATTGCTTCTTGTACTCCATTTTAAAAAAAATTATTTGAAAGAGCTGCACAGAGAGAGGGACACACACACAACCACACACACACACACACACTTTCCATCCGCTGGTTCACTCCTGAAATGGCTGCAATGGCCAGGGGTAGGCTAGGCCAAAGCCAGGAGCCAGCAGCTTCCTCCAGGTCTCCCACATGGATGCAGGGGCCCAAAAACTTGGATCATATTCCACTGCTTTTCCCAGGCAATGGGCAGGGAGCTGGATTGGAAGTGGAGCAGCCAGGACACAACCAGCACCCACGCAGGTGGCAGCTTACCCACTATACCACCAACACTGGCCCCTGCACTTCATATTTTAACCTAAAAATTTCCCATGTAACTACAAAATCCTTGTGAACAGCATTTTAATAGTCATATAATATTCAGGTATACTAATATAGTGTAATTTATTTAGTCTTTCTTCTATGATTAGAAAGGTATGTTGGGGGCCAGCACTGTGGCATAGCAGGTAAAGCCACCACCTGCAGTGCCAGCATCTCATATGGTGCCGGTTTGAGTCCCGGCTGCTCCATTTCTGATCTAGCTCTCTGCTATGGCCTGGGAAAGCAGTGGAAGATGGCCCTACACCCACATGGGGGATCCAGAGGAAGCTCCTGGCTCCTGGCTTCAGATCAGCGCAGCTCCGGCTGTTGCGGCCATCTGGGGAGTGAACCAGCAGATGGAAGACCTCTCTCTCTGCCTTTCCTTCTCTCTGTGTGTGTAACTCTGACTTTCAAATAAATAAATATTTATAAAAAATAAGGAAAATCTTTGCCAGTTTTGTAAGTAACAAAGCTAACCCGTGCTAGTTTATGAACAAAGTCAGTTCTCTGGCTTTCCTTGTTCCGAGCTGCCTGTGTGAGACACTTTAAGGTATGTGCACTCCTATGACAAGCACTGAGGTCCCGGCGCCCCGTCAGGTCCCCCGGCGCCTGCAGCCCCGCGAGGCGCAGGAGGAGCCGGCCTCACCTTTCTTCAGCGGCTTTGAGGCGCTCTGCACCGGCTTGACCTCCTCCTCCTCCTTCTCTTCGGCCTCCTCCTCCTTGCCCTCGTCTTTGTCTCCCTCGGTTTCCTCCTCCCCCTCCAACTCCTTCTTCCTGGGCTTCGTGGCCATCTCCTCCAGCTCCTTCTCCAGATCTTTGTTCCTTATCAGGGTGTAATGAAGTTTCTCGTTCACCTCCTCGAACCTCTCCTCCGCTTGTCTGGCTCTGCTCTCAACCTCCCTGGTGGGGACAAAGTCCGGAGAAAGACAGCACGATGGAAAGAGGGAACGAGTGTCTCCGACAGAGTCTCCGGGGGCACAGGGCAGCGGGGTCACGTGGCCGGGCCTCAGGGATCCGCGCGGGGAAGAGCAGCTGCGGCGTGGCGACTGTCAGTGCGGCATGGCGACTGTCAGTCCAGCACTCTGGATGCAGTCCTGCCGTAACTGCGGGCGCACCATACTCATCCCTTCTAGTGAGGTCTGGCTCGAATATCTGAAATCCTCCCTCTATAGCCAGGAACCTCCCGCCCCCTTCAGTAGTTAATTTTGGCTTCTCTTGCTGCGATCCAGCCATCTAAATGCAAGAGAGCCCCTTCCTTTCGAGCACCCCCAAAGCCGATTTTACGATCAGGAAGCGCAGCCTGAGGTGTGCTCCCTAATTACAGACGTTCCCTGTGTCCACGTCGGCTACGCTCAGCCGTATCAACTGCAGGTGCGTGGTTCCTTCCTGCTCCTTGCACTTTCTAATGGTCTCTCTTCAAGGGCAAGAGCTTCTCCCCGTTCCTTTTATTTCCCTAAGTTATCTCTCAGAAACACACTGATCCGGGTCACTCCTACCCCCACCACACACACACACACACACACCCGCCCACCCCCACTTCTCCCCCCCCACACACACACTGACTTCCTCCACCTCCACCTCCACCGTGGGTAAGTGTGGATGTTCCTACTACAGCAGGGTCGCTCGTGGCCTGCAGCCCACAGTGGGGAGACACATGTTCCACCTGCGGGAGGGGAGAAGGCAGGAGAGCCCAGGGCCAGCCCAGCAGTGGAGACGCCTCAGCCAGACTTCCCGCCGGGATTCGCGTGCCGTCTCATACTTACGTTACCTTCTCCTGCAGGTGTTCGATGACAGCCATCGCCTCGAGATACTTCTGGGCCAGTGTACCTTGTTTAGCTGACTCTCTCTGACAAAACAAACACACAGAGTGAGTGCAGGGAGAGCCGGGAGAGACGGGACTCAGCCTCTGTGGGTGCTCTGGTCAAGTACCGCAGGGCACCCTTCCCTCCAGTGAGATCTTCCAATTCCTTAGGGGACAAGATAAACATGAATATTATGACACGTCCCCAGAACTGTGTACTTCCAAAAAATCTCCGGTATCTGTGTTTCCCACTCAGAGGCAGGTAAAAGACAAGCCACTGGAGACAGTGGTGCGCAATGGCCGTCCAGCAGTGGGCGCTGCAGTTCCAGGCCCTGCGGGTCAGGGGAGGCACTCGGCCCGCCCTACTGCCTGCATGCCTGCTGACCTGTCACTCACAGCTCAGCCCCTGGAAGCTCCTGCACTGTGGCCCTCTGCGTGAGGAGACACTAGTGTGCCCCACTAGCGCCCCAGGCAGTTCCAAAGCCTTTACCTTGACCCACTTCTACTTCAAAGCCCGAAAGCTTCCACACCACCGGAAGTCTTTCAAAGTGGTTTTCAGTTCTGTTCCAGGGACAGATGCCACCACCAGCTACCCTGAGCTGACCCCGACCACATCTCAAAGGTGAGGCCTGCACGTGGGCCAAGGAATACACAAAGGTCGTGCTCTGCCTAATTTTATTTTCAATTTATTTTGAATGTTAAATAAACATTATTTATTTTAATTAATTTATTTAATCTGAAAGAGAGAGAGAGGGAGGGAGGGAGGGATCTTCCATCTACTGGTTCACTCCCTAAATTCCTGAAACAGCTGGAGCTGGGCCAAGCTGAGGCTAGGAGCCTGGAACTCAGTCTGGGTCTGCCATTTGGGAAGGGACCCAAGGACTTCAGCCATCTACCTGCTGCCTCCCAGGGTGTGCACTGACAGGGAGCTGGAGCTGGAAGCTGAGCAGGGATTTGAACCCAGGCACTTTGATGTGAGACGTGAGTACCCCAAGTGGTGTCTTAACCACGGCACCAGAAGTCCCACCCCACTGTTTGCTTCATTTCAACGTGAAGACCTCCACGTCAGGAGGAGCGTAAGCCTCATTGCTGTCACTCACTCGCAATGTGTGACAGCACGTTTCCGAACTGCCTGCACAGCCAACCTCTCCCGGCAATGACAAGACCTCCCTTCTGCACGCGCACCCCCACCCTGAATAAGAAGTGCTGCTTCCCCTTGCTGGGGCAGCCGCAGCTTTCGGAAGGATGCCCTGTGGTCTCCACGAATGCTGCGGAGAAAAAGGACTCCGTGGGACCACTTCCGGCGAGGGCTTTGATTTTCACGCTCCGAGAAGCAAGCTCGCTTTGCGTGGGTGGCACTGAGACTGACTGGGGCTCCCCAAGCTCGGGGCCCAGCTTCCCTGGGGCCCGGAGCCACCTCTCACTAGACACCCGGGACCTGCTGTCTCTTGCAGTTCTCCTATGCGACAACTCGGCTCCGAGGGCCAAGGTGAGTTACACCTGAGCCCCAAGGGTTCCGCCTCCCGGGGCCTGCCTGCCTTTTCCCGTCCCGTCCCTGCCCTGCCTCCTGGCAGCTGTGTCTTTAGGCCAGGAGGAGAGAGAATGCTGCTGCCCAGTACGTCTGCTAGGGGCACCTGTATTCCTGCTGAACGGTCATCTTTGTTCTCAGGACCAGAGACTGAGCATCTGTGAAACACAGCAGAAGAAAAGCAAACAAACAAACAGAAAAGCAAAAGCAAGCCTGTAGTGAAAACTCTAAAACCTTCACGGGCCGCCAGGGACCGCCAGTGTCATTAGGAATGGGAAGAAAACGGAGCTCAGGCCGCACTGAGGCTGTAGGATGGCATAAACCGAGATCCACTTCCCCAGGTTGGACCCACTGGGCAGCTCTCCGCTCGCACACTTCACTTTGCGAGTGCCAGCCTCCCCGCCCATCAGCCTGGCACAGTCGGGTCTCTGCTGTGTGAGCCCCGGCATGCCCCTTCGACCTGCGCAGCGCCCCAGCCACCAAGCCTGGGACCAACGTGACTCTTCCTGACCAGCAGGGGCTTGTAACTGGACACCTGCTCATGGCCAGCCAGAACCAAGACCACTGATCTTTAGCAGCAGCAGCAGCTTTTCAAAAGCCCGGAGATGGACTTTCTGGGCCACGTCCTCCTCACGGTCATCCAGTCGGCACCACGCAGTCCCACACTGCACAGCGGCATCCAGAAGCAGTGAGCCCCACACCATCGAAGACGGCAACGCTCCTCAGTTTTGCCCCTGGCTATAGCTTCCAGTTTCCGTCTGTTTCCTGCCCCTGAGGCCTGCTGGATGGCACTGCAGGGTTCCTAACTCAGAGAAGCCCCTGCACCCACCTGGAAGACCCGGAAGAAGCTCCTGGCTCCTGGCTTCAGAAAGGCCCAGCTCTGACTGTTGCGGCCATTTGGGGAGTGGACCAGTGGATGGAAGATCGCCTTTTCTCTCTCTCTCTCTGCCTCTGCCTGTTAACTCTGCCTTTCAAATAAATAAATCTTTTTAAAAAAATTAAAATGAATTCTAACCACGAGGGAAACTGTGCACATCCAGGCTGGTCAGTATGGGAACCAGCTCAGTGCCAAGTTCCGGGAGGTGGTGAACATGGCACCGACCGCACGGGGACGGCAACCTGCCATGGGCTGCATCTCCACAAACCACCATGAGGCCACAGGTGGCAAATGCGTTCCTCCTGCTACCCTCGTAGACCTAGAACCTGGGCCCATGGACAGTGCTCACTCAGGTCCTTCCGGCCAGATCTTCAGACCAGACAACTTTGTTTTTGGTCAGGCCGGGGCAGGCAACCACAGTCCAAGGACCACTGTACAGAGGGCCGGGGCTGGTTAACTCAGTGGCGAAGGGAAGGGCAGAAGGAGGCTCAGAGCCATGACTGCCTTTGGGGCTTCCAGCTGACCCGCTCGCCAGGTGGGGGCCAGGCGCTGGAACGGGCACCCCACTCAGCAGCAAGATCTGCAACTATCATGTGGGCATCTCGCCCGGGGCGTCTGAGCCCTACCACACCCCTGTCGGTCCACCAGTTGGCAGAGAATGCTGATGAGACCTCCTGCACTGACAACGAAGCCCTTTACGACATGTGCTTCTGCATCTTCGAGCTGAGCACGCTGACCCACGGGGACCCGGACCACCTCGTCTCAGCCACCGTGAGCGGTGTCACCACCTGTCCTACTCCCCTGACCTCTGCAAGCTGGACATCGAGAGGCTGCCTCGCCTGGGTCTCCACTTCTTCATGCCTGGCTTCGCCCCTCTCACCAGCCATGGAAGCCAGTAGTATCGGGCCCTCGCTGTGCCCAAGCTCACCCAGCAGGTGTGCAGCGCCAAGAATGTGACACCTGATACCAGGCCACCTGTGGCCCCTGACATGGCCGATACCTCACCGTGGCCGCTGTCTTCCGTGGACGGGTGTCCATGAGGGAAGTGGACAGATGCTCAACGTGCAGAACGAGAGCTGCAGCTGCTCCGTGGAGTGCACACAGCTGTCTGTGACATCTGCCCAGGGCCTCAAGATGGCGGCCACCCAGGAGCAGTGCACGGCCATGCTCCACCGGAAGGCCTTCCTGCACTGGTACACAGGTGAGGGCACAGATGACATGGAGCTCTCCGAGGCCGAGAGCAACATGAGCGACCTGGTCTCCTAGTGCCGGTGTGCCAGGAGGCCACCATGGAAGAGCAGCAGGATTTTGGTGAGGAGGCCGAAGAGGAAGTGTAAGATGAACCCCCGCCCCCATCACCTGGGGCATGGTGCCTCCTCAGCCCCCGCCCTCAGCTGCCCTGTCCTCTCCCTCAGAGTGTATATGGATGTCTCTCTCTCTCGTATTTCCTTCTGGAGGTGGGTGGGAGAGTGGGGGATCTAGAACAGTGCCTGGCACATAGTAGGAGATCAGTAAATCTTTGTTGAATGTCTCCTCTCTCTTTCCACTCTGGGAAACCTACATTCTGCCAATTGCTTCCTTCTGGGGCCCACCCCTTTCCATCTGTCCAGTTAATGTTTTCCTTCTGTTTCCAAAATAATTTTCCAAGAAGCTGGGTCTCCTCCATCTCCCATTTAGAACAAACCGTGTGCGGGGAGCCCAGATAAGCCCAGGTAGCAGACAAGAAAGGAAAGAGGTCGGCACCACTCAAAGGAGGGAATCTTGTCTTCCAGGCTTCTCGCGGTCCGTCCCAGCTGTGGGCGGGCTACCGTGGAGGGAGGGGTACCACAGTATGAGCTGCCCTCCCGTCTCCCTCCAGGCTCTGTCCTGAGCTCTCCTTCTCCTTTTTCTTTCTCGCACGTTCCATTTCTGCCCCTCCCCTGATCACAGAAAGGGGACTCAGAAGGAGAAAGGCTGTCCTCGGTCCCTCAGCCTCCAGGAGTGGCCCCCTGCCTCTCCTCACATCGTCCCATCCATCCCTGACAGGCACGGAAAGGTCGGCTCTGCCCCCCAAAGGGCTGAGTCAGTCCCCAGAGCCACGGGGACGGGAGGCACTCTCATCAGCTGCCTCTGGAAACCTGTGGACAATCAGCTACACCCATTGTCGCCCTAACTTCCCCCAACCACCCTCTCTCCTGTAAAAGTCTCCCTGCTGGGGCCAGCATTGTGGCTTACCAGGTTAAGCCACGTGCAACGCCAGCATCCCATGTCGGAGTGCTGGTTCCAGGCCCAGCTGCTCCACTTCCGATCCTACTCACTGCTAATACACCCACGAAAGCAATGGAGGATGGTACAAGTACCTGGGGCCCTGCCACCCATGTGGGAGGCCCAGATGAAGTTCCTAGCTCTTGGCCTTGGCCTGGGCCAGCCCCAGCTGCTGTGGCCATTCGGGGAGTGAACCAGTGGATGGAAGACCTCTCTGTCTTTCCCGCCTTGTTGCTTTAACTCTCAAACAGATAAAAATAAATCTTAAAAAATAAACAACTGAAAGTCCTCCTGCCCCTTGCTAGTTGGGAAGAGCAGACTGGGACCAGAGAGCTCACCTTCCCCAGGGCAGCCACTCAAACAAACTGCTTCCCTGTATCAAGCCTCACCTCCCATCCAGCCAAGGCATGTGCTCATCTGAGCTCTTGATAAAGCCAGGTGGATGAATATGCTTAGAAACTGGCCAAAAACTGACCAAGAGATGATTAAACCAGGCAAAGGGATCAAGTGCTGATGTTACAATGAGAATTAAATGCGGAGTTCTGTTTTTGCAAAGCTGAGCTGAGTTTTTCAGGCATGATGATGAAGACGGAAAGAAAATCTACAGAAGCCCAGCAGTGTTGGAGGCGCTGAACACTGTTAGACCATATTACTGCACGTCAGGTGAGATGCTTTTCCACCTGCTACTCAGGTCTCTGATACATACCCAGGAAGTCAACGTATCTGCTCCCATGAAAGGTTTGGAATGGAT
The DNA here is from genome assembly GCF_033115175.1 of Lepus europaeus. NCBI lineage: Eukaryota > Metazoa > Chordata > Mammalia > Lagomorpha > Leporidae > Lepus > Lepus europaeus. Next base: position 152,098,461 of record NC_084831.1, read on the forward strand.
ATTTTCATCTTCTTCAATGAATCGAATGGTTTTTTCCTTCTCTGTGGACGTTGAAGGTTTCTGAAACACACGAATAACAAGGAGCATTTAGTGAGCTGGGGCAGGAGGCAGAGCCCCCGTGGAACTCACGCCACGCCGGAAGCTGACGGTTCGACTCTGCTTTCCTCACAGACACTGATGAAAACTCACAGCAAATGCTGCAGGAACGCGCAGGGAGGAGAGCATGGGGACCACAGGAGGTAACCGTGAGAAAAACAGAAAGGACTCGGCCGGCGCCGCGACTCACTAGGCTAATCCTCCGCCTGCGGCGCCGGCACCCCGGGTTCTAGTCCCGGTCAGGGCGCCACATTCTGTCCCGGTTGCTCCTCTTCCAGGCCAGCTCTCTGCTGTGGCCCGGGAAGGCAGTGGAGGATGGCCCAAGTACTTGGGCCCTGCATCCCATGGGAGACCAGGAGAGGCACCTGGCTCCTGGCTTTGGATCAGCACGGTGCACCGGCCGCAGCGGCCATTGGAGGGTGAACCAACGGCAAAGGAGACCTTTCTCCCTGTCTCTTTCTCTCTCACTGTCCACTCTGCCTGTCAGGAAGGAAGGAAGGAAGGAAAGAAACAGAAAGGACTCCCTGCAGACTCCCAGGGCAGACAGCTAACGAAAACAGCACGTGCCGCACGGCCTGGAGACGGCTGGCATCGAGGTGTGCTCCGAGGGCTTTGCGGGCCAGGAGAGGCCCTGCCTTCTGCCTGCAAACTCTGGGAGACATCCACAGAGAAAATAACATTTGAAGGCTAACCAGGTGTTTATAAAATAAGGAGGAAAGGACCTGAAGCAGGGACACAGATCGTCATTCTCCTCCCTCCGCCCCATTTCCATTCATTCTTTACCAGAAATAAAACAGAAAATGCTGCCCAAATGAGGCTTGGTTGTTTGTTTGTTTTTTTAATGTTTGTTTATTTGAAAAGCAGAGTGCCAGGGAGAGGAAGGAAGAGATGAAGAGAAAGAAATATCTTCTATATGTTAGCTCACTCCCCAAATGCATGCAACAGCCAGGGCTGGGCCAGGCGGAAGCCAGGAGCCTGGAATCTATCCAGGTCGGGTCTCCCACGTGGGTAGCAGGGGCCCCAGTACTTGTGCCTTCTGCTGCCTTCCCGGCTGCATGAGTACGGAGCTGGATCGGAAGTAACAGCCAGGACACTGGGTTTAGAGTGGAAAAGGGACACCCTACTCCTTCCCCTGAAAAAAGTGTCAAAGATGGGTGTGTCTGCAGGTGTAGCAAAGCCCACGTGAGAGAAGGAAGGACGTTGAAGAGTTCACACCAGAGGACACACGTCTCCTCCCCACAGGGTATTGTGAGTGTGTGTGTGTGTGCGTGTGTGCACATGCAGACTTTTAAATTATGCGGGGAAAACTACCACTCAATGATGCTACCTCTTTTGCTTTCTCCTCTTCTTTTTCCTCCTCCAGTTTCACATCTTCCTTCTTTTCTTCTTTTGCCCCGTTGGTTATTTCCGACTCAACTGATTCTTGTGCAACTTCCTGTGAGGTGAAACCATATGATAATGCATCTTAGTACGGAGAAGTGTTAGCAGTTATTTGTTCGGGCATCTGTGATGAGCACCAACCCTGCAGCCGAGTCCTGTGCTAGTGCCAAGGACACAAAGACGGATAAGAACCGGTCCTTCCCTGGCCAGTGTTGTGGCGCACTGAGCTACGCTGCCACCTGTGATGCTGGCATCCCATACAGGAGTATAATTAAAAAAAAAAGATTTATTTATTTATTTGAAAGGCAGGGTTACAGAAAAAGAGAGAGAGAGAGAGAGAGAGAGACCTTCCATCCACTGGTTCATTCCCAGGCACATGAGCAGGAAGCTGGATCGGAAGTCGGGCAGCTGGGACGTGGGCACTGCAGGCCACAGCGCCGGCCCCCTGACTGCAGTATTTCCAATCCAGCAGCAGAGGATGGCTCATGTACTTGTGCCCCTGCCACCATGCGGAAGACCTGAATGGAGCTCTGGGCTCCTGGCTTGGGCCTGGACCAGCCCCAGGTGTGTCCATTTGAGGAGTGAACCAGCAGTTGGACCATCTCTCTTTTGCTCCACCTCTCTATCACCCTGCCTTTCAAATAAATAAACCTAAAAACAAACAAACAAAAAACACAATCTCTGTCCTTAAGAAGCAGCTTACAAGTCCATGGAGAAGATGGTACAGCTGCACGGAGTCCCGTAGTAGGAAGAGCTGGCCCGGCCCAGGCAGCGGGCGGGCGAGAGACAGGGCCTGCCAGGACGGCTCCGTGGAGGAGACAGTGTCCAAGTTTCCTCTTGGGGGGTGAGGAAGGGAAAAGGAGGCACAGGGGTGCTCTGAGCAGAGGATGCTGCGTGTGGGTGGCTGCTTCTGAAGACGACAGGACAGACACTTAGAGGCAACTGCAGAGCAAGGGCCAGGCTGAGACCGGAGCTCTGGGCTGAATCCCGAGGCACTGATGCACTGGCTTTCCCTTCTGCAAGTCACTCCAGCACCAGAGAGCAGGCTTGGTGAACACGCAGGAAGGTGGAGGGAAGCCGAGGAGGGGTGGAGGAGAAGAGAGGGCGAGAAGGAAGAGGCGCAGGGAGGGGTGAGCCAGGCTGTGGCCGCAGGGACCACGGGAACCAAGAGGGCGGAAATTCTAGAACCACCACGGGAGAGGTGACGCCCAGCGACTGACCGGACGGATGCGGGAGAGCACAGGGCAGCGTTCACGACGTGGCTCTTGGATAAGGCCAGTGTAAAGAACGATGCTGCCCGCAAAGCTGATGAAGGAAATTGGGTATGCAGAGAGAGAGAGAGAGAGAGAGGGAGAGAGAGAGGGAGGGAGAGTTCAGGTGAGGCGAAACGGAGACAGCCATGCAGAAATAGCAGTGAGGCAGCTGGATGTGAGCCTGGAGTTTACATGCAGGGATTGGACTAAAGACAGGGATTTCACAGTGAGGAGCACGTAGTTAGAGAAAGGAAATCCGATCCATTGCACAGGCAAAGCTGGGAAGTGGGGACAGTGTGCATCCTCAGGACAGGCCCCTCCCCACCTACAGGGCCGAGAAGGAAAGAAGCCCACAGAGGGGGCTGAGAGGCCGGAGCAGTCTGACACGGCCACCAGGAAGGCAGGAGACACGAGCGCGGCAGCGGCGGTCCCCATGCCTCGGAGAGGTCACCTAGACAGGTGTCGACTGCGGCCATGTTCATGAAAGCAAAAGCAGAGGTCAGTCCCACACGCACCAGGGAAAACGCCAGGTTACAGTACAAGCTCGACAACAAATACTTTATAGAAAATTTTAATTATGCTGCAGAAATGCATATATGGCTTAGAAGAGTATGGGTAACATATTAGAATATTTTTCTAAAGTAAAAATACTTTTCCCTTAGGGCCAGTGCTGTGGCGCAGTAGGTAAAGCCGCCACCTGCAGTGCCAGCATCACATATAGGCACGGGTTCTAGTCCCTGCTGCCCCACTTCCAATCCAGTTCTCTGCCTATGGCCCAGGAAAGCAGCGGAAGATAGCCCAAGTCCTTGGGCCCCTGCGTGCACATGGAGACCCAGAAGAGGCTCCGGGCTCCTGGCTTTGGCCTGGCCTAACGCTAGGCATTGCAGCCATTTGGGGACTGACCCAGCAGATGGAAGACTTCTCTTTCTCTCTGTGTCTCTCCTTCTGTGTATAACTCTGTCTTTCAAATAAATAAATAAATATAAAAATAAATAAAAATAAAAATACTTTTCTGGGGCCGGCGCTGTGGTGTAGCAGGTAAAGCTACCACCTGCAGTGCCAGCCCCCGACATGGGCACCAGTTTGAGTCCCGGCTGCTCCACTTCTGATCCAGCTCTCTGCTGTGGCCTGGGAAAGCAGAAGATGGCCCAAGTCCTTGGGCCCCTGCACCACTGTGGGAAGACCTGGAAGAAGCTCCTGGCTCCTGGCTTCAGATAGGCATAGCTCCAGCTGTCGGGGCCATCTTGGACAACCTCTCTCTCTCTCTCTGCCTCTGCATCTCTGTAATTCTGTCTTTCAAATAAATAAATAAATCTTTAAAAAATTTTCCCCTATAACACACTACTGCTGCAAAATGTTTAAACAATACAGAGAAATTAATAATTTTAATTCTCAAATTTAACAACTTCTATCAGTTTGCTGAGTATTCTTCTAGATAGATTTACGTATATATAATACTTTAATGTAAGTGAGATAAAGTTACATTCTGTACTCCTCTTTTCTCAATAATATACCACAGATTATATTTATTTCACTACATAAACATCTACTATATCTGCATAAAATTTATTATATGAATATACCATTTTTATTTAATCAACGTTCTATTGATAAATATTTAAATTTTTCTAGATCTTTGCTATTATAAATAATATAATTAACATTCTTATACAGATGAATATATATATAACTATCAAATAGACTACAAAAATTATATTTAACCTGTTTAAAGACTAAAATTATGAGTAAAGAGAAAGATTACAAAATTGATCAGATGAAAAAGGATCAAATAGATCTTTAGTAACTGAATTTAAAAGCTCAACAGAAAGGTTTAATGGCAAATTAAACTCAACTCAGGAACAAATTGTTGAATTCAAAGATCAGCCAAAGGAAATTATCCAGGATGTAAAGCAGACAAGTAGAAAAGAGAACATACGGGTTGTTAGCCACATTCACCCCACCCCCAAAAGTTGAAAATCCTATTTGGTGTAGTTTATTTTATTTTATTTTTTAAATTAATTAATTTATTTATTTTTGACAGGCAGAGTGGACAGTGAGAGAGAGACAGAGAGAAAGGTCTTCCTTTTGCCGTTGGTTCACCCTCCAATGGCCGCCGCGGTAGCGCGCTGCGGCCGGCGCACCGCGCTGATCCGATGGCAGGAGCCAGGTGCTTCTCCTGGTCTCCCATGGGGTGCAGGGCCCAAGCACTTGGGCCATCCTCCACTGCACTCCCTGGCCACAGCAGAGAGCTGGCCTGGAAGAGGGGCAACCGGGACAGGATCGGTGCCCCGACCGGGACTAGAACCCGGTGTGCCAGCGCCGCAAGGCGGAGGATTAGCCTAGTGAGCTGCGGCGCCGGCCTGGTGTAGTTTAAAAATAAATCTTATCAATCAGCTTGTCCTTGAAATGGGGGCACAGTTCACCACAGTTAGGTCTGGGTACGTATGAATGATCCTGGCCTCTCGATCGTGACTTTCTAGCTTTCATGTAGTGGATTTCTTCTCTTAAGCTTCAGTTGCCAGTCTGTGCTACTTGCGTTAAAGCAAGTACTGGTCTTGACTTTGGACTCACAACAGTTTTAGTCGAGCAGCAATACCGTGCTTGTTGAAGACTTCCACTTTTTCAGAGTGATTATTCATGGCTTCACTTAATTGCCTTCTACTTTTTTTTAGTGCTGAATTGATCGGATCCTTCTGTTTCAGTGTTACATTTTATGGTACAAAACCGGGCTTATTCTAAGATACGATGATGAACATTATGAAATGCAAATGGTTTTTAGTTCATAGCTGTCTGGATTGTTAATAAATAATTAATATTAATTGATTGTACGGCACAAAGACCATCTGATTCTACTTGGGAATACTTTGTTATCTTCTCAATTAGCTGCATTAATTTTTTTTCTTTCCTTCTATGTCCACCTCATATAATTGAAGATTAGAGCATTGGAACTAATTGCAGATACCCTTGTGTTATAGGTCATAAAACATTTTAGTGGCTTATCTGAATGCGGTGATTTATTAACTTGCAAAATGCTTGGAAGTTCTCTCATTTGAAAGTGTAAAAATACTGTATTTCTATGTATGTTTACAGTGAGCTTCGCCAGCTGATACATTCATACATATGTATTCTTCACATACAAACATTTTAGACACGGATTCATTCATACATCACAGGGATAATGTATGCAAATGTAGATATCTCTCCTCCCCATCCACTGTTAACAAAAATGAAAAAAATTAAAGGTCTTTGAATCATTGCATTACAAAAAAAAAAAGAAAAGAAAAGAGAACATAAGAAAGATGGGGGCCGGCACTGTGCACAGTGGGTTTAGCTGCAGCCTGCAACACTGGCATCCCACACCCGAGTGTTGGTTCACTCCCAGCTGCTTCACTTCCCATCCAGCTCTCTGCTATTGCACCTTAGAAAGCAGTAGATGGCCCAAGTGCTTGGGCCCCTGCACCCAAGTAGGAACCTGGATGGAGTTCTTGGCTCCTGACTTCAGCCTGGCTCAGCCCCAGCTGTTGTGGTCATTTTGGGGAGTGAACCAGTGGATGAAGACCGCTTTCTCTGTCTTTCCCTCCCTCCCTGTCACTTTGCCTTTCCAATAAATAAAGTAAATCCTTTCTAAAAATTATCAAAGATGTCTAAGAGACATAGAGGACAGATTCTAACACACTTCCATATGGCGTTCCAGCAGTAAAGAGTTCATACAGCAAAGGCAGTATTTGAAGAGATGATGCTATGGTCCGAATGCGTCCCCAAAGTTCATGTGTTGGAAACTTGATCCCCAGCAAAACAGACTGGGAGCAGGGACTCTTCCTGAATGACTGGGTTACTGCTGTTACCACAGGTGTGGGTCAGTTATCTCAGGTGGGTTCCTGATGGATTTCAGGTCAGCTGCCTTCCCCCACTTCTCCCTCTCTCCCTCTCTCCCCCTATCCTTCTCCCTTCTCTCTATCCCTATCCCTATCCCTATCCCTATCCCTATCCCTATCCCTATCCCTATTTTCCCTCCTGCACAGTGAGCTCCTTGCCCTCCTGCATTCCACCCTTCGGCCACGAGGGGGATGCATGAGGGAGGCCTTCACCAAACGCTGGACCCTTAATGTTGGACTTCCCAGCCTCCAGAAAGAGAAGAAATTCATTTCTTTCTTTGTTCATCACCCAGTCTCATGTGTTCTGTTACAGCAGCACAAAACAGACCATGACAGGTGATGACAGGATTTTCCAGATCTAAGGAGCGATACCAGGCCAAAGATTCAGGACACAAAGGGAAGCCCAAGAAAAATTTAAAAGGAAAGAAAACCCATATCCACATGCATCAGTGAAACTGGAAAATGCCAAAGACAAAAAAGAAAACCTTAAAAGTGAAGAACCCCAAATCTGGGAATCCAACGCGCTCGGGTGGTCGCCCAAAGACCCAAAACTCCAGCCCAGTAGATGCAAGAGCAAGAGGATTTTTATTAGGCGTTTGCGCAAACAGGCTCCCCAGCACCACAGGCAGTCGAGAGATCGAGAGAGCCCCGAGCAGGGGTTACAGCAGTTTTAAAAGACAATAGCCACCTGATTAACATATGTATGCGGGGTGTTTGGTGATTGGCTATTTTAAAGGGCAAACTCTTGTTGCGATTTTAGCGAGGGAAGGGGTAAGTTTATACAATGGTCACAGAACCTTATTGCAACTCTTTTCCGGACTCCTGCAAGTGTTACTGCATGAGACAGTTACACAGAGCAGTTTCACAAGGCAGTTTCCCAAGGTTATTCTGCAGGCAGGTGGAGACACAGTTATTTTAAGGGATGTCTACTGTCAGCAGCTAAACTTTTTAACCCTTTACTATAATATTATTTTAATATTTACTTTTAGCAGGGATCTTACAAAAGTAGTCAGAGAGAGGAGACAGATTAATTTCAAAGGAACCAAACAATAGCAAACAGAAAACAATGTCAATAATATCACTACTGTGCTGAGAGAAAATAACATCGTAGAATTAGCTGTGTTCTCAACAACAATAACGACAAAAATCTAAGAATCAGAATGGAATAGACATTTTCAATCAAAAACTGAGTTTTGCTACCAGTAGAGCCTCATTAGAGAAAATTCTAAAGATTAAAGTGACTGCAGGGGAAGGCCTGAGATTTCTGAAGGAACAATAAAGAAATTAAATGATAAAGCAACTCCACTGCCAGCTTCCTTTTCCTCTTTAAAAAGATTGTATTTATTTATAAGAGTTACACAGAGGGAGGGATTGAGAGAGACAGAGAGAGAGAGAGAGAGAGAGAGAGAGAAAGAGAGAGATCTTTCATCACCTGGTTCACTCCAGGCTGAAGCCAAGAGTCAGGAGATTCCACCAGGTCTCCCACGTGGATGGCAGGGACCCAAGCACTTGGGCCATCTTTTGCTGCTTTCCCAGGCCATTAGCAGGGAGCTGGATGGGAAGTGGAGCAGCCAGAATATGAACTGGTGCCCATATGGGATCCCAGCATTGCAGGCGGTACCTTTACCTGCAAAGCCACAATGCCAGTCACTCTTTCTTTACAGTATTATTTATTTTTATTTATTTTAAAGACAGAGAGAGAAAAAGAGAGAGAGAGAGAGGTGAAATTTTCCACCCTCTGGTTCACTCCCAAAATGCCCATAACTCAGGAGCCTGGGCTGCTCCAGACCAAAGCCAGGGGCCCAGAACTCAATCTGGTCTCCTATAGGGGTGGCAGGGACTCAAGTACTTGAGCCATTATTGCTGCCTCCTGGAATGTACATTAGCAGGAACCTGGATGGGAAGCAGAGCAGCTGAAATTCAAGCCAGGCACTCGTGATACAGATGAGGTGCTCTGAGCTACCCAGCCCAGTCCATTTTCTAGAGGTGAATCAACAAACGCATTCCTGCTACCAGGGTCAGATGTAAGAATGCTTGCCACCTCCACTACTGTTCAACCTTGAACTGGAAGAGTCAGCCAATATAATTAGAGGAGAAAAAGCCTTCAGAAGTATCAAGATTGAAAAAAAGAGGTTAAACTGTCTTTATATGTAGATTATTTAATTCCATGTCCAGAGAACCCAAAAGAATCTACTGTAAAACAACTAAAAACAGTAAGACAATTTTGAAAAGTCATAGAATATCAAATTAATCAAAAACATATACACAGGGAGGGCAAGATGGCAGAATAGGAAGGGAGCACACTGATAGTGCGGGGAGAGACAGTTTAATAAAAGTAGAGATACTGCAGGTTCAAGGAAGAGTAGGGGAAGAAACAGCAGAGGAAACTTTTCCGGAACTAGTGATTCACAGTGGACCTGCGTGGAGAGCATGGGAGCCCAAGTTCGGGACACCAGCGGCAGACTCAACACACCAGCGCTGGAATGCGAGGTGAGCCGAACCTCAATAGCCCGAGACACCAGCGGGCAAGCGGAAAGAGGAGACTAGAGGGAACGAGGCTTGAAACTCTGTGGGGAAAAGTTCACCAGGCTAACTAGAAGAGAGAGAGAGAGAGAGAGAGAAAGTGACCAATACGGACACAAGTTTCTCTCTCTCCGCTCACCTCTCAAAGGCAAGCAAGACAAAGAGCAGGTGCCATTTTGGACATACATCATAAGCAGGGCGACTGGCCCTGAGCCTAGCAGAAAAACCTGACTCTGGGAGGGTGAAATAACAGGAGATTAGGATCTAACTTGTCAACCCAGTAGGAGACTGCAGGAGAATTGGAGCCCACACTGAGGGCAGCAGAGATTCCCTGTGTGGTCCTTGGGAAAGAGCTTCCAATCTCTGGCTCCTGTGGGTATATCATTCACCTGCTAACTACCTCCTTACTTCCCTTTTGAATCAAAAAAAAAAAAAGAATGAAGGAAAGAGAGATTTACCATGCCTAACCTGGGAGTGTCACCTTTGGCACACCCTCAACCCTGAGGAACCAAACACAGCTCTCAGGCCACACTCATTTCAAGCCTCTAAGGCTCCATTGAAAGTAGACAGTCCACTTAATATAGAGCCATAGTATAACAAGAAAAAAACACCACAGTGAAGAAACCAAATATCTCCAACATGCCAAACAACAAACGCAAAAACTGAGGTAACACGAACAAGGAAGACACTATGACAACCCCAAATGAAAAACACACCCCAATCCAAGATTATGAAGATTATGAGATAGAAGAAATGCAAGAAGTGGATCTCAAAAAATTGATAAGAACATTAAGAAGCTCTCAAAAACAAATTCTTGAACTACAGAAATCCTTAATGGACAAGATAGAAAATCTCTCTCATGAAAATGAAATATTAAGGAGGAATCAAAATGAAATGAAACAACTAGTAGAACAAGAAACTGTGACAGTTACAAGAAATCATAATGAAATGAAGAATTCAATAGATCAAATGACAAACACATTAGAAAGCCTTAAAAACAGAATGGGTGAAGCAGAAGAGAGAATATCAGACTTAGAAGACAGAGCACAGGAAAGTATACAGTCAAACCAAAGAAAAGAAGAGGAAATTAGAAATTTAAAAAATATTGTCGGGAATCTACAGGATACTATTAAAAAACCCAACATTCAGGTTCTAGGAGTTCCTGAAGGCATAGAGAGAGAGAGAGAGAAAGGATTAGAAGGCCTTTTTAGTGAGATACTTGCAGAGAACTTCCCAGGTCTGGAGAAGGACAGAGACATCCTAGTACAGGAAACTCATAGAACCCCTAGTAAACATGACCAAAAGAGATCCTCACCACGACATGTTGTAATCAAACTCACCACAGTGAAACATAAAGAAAATATTCTAAAAAGTGCAAGAGAGAAACGTCAGATTACTCTCAGAGGATCTCCAATTAGACTCACAGCAGACTTCTCATCAGAAACCCTACAAGCTAGAAGGGAATGGCAATACAAAGCCCAGGTACTAAGAGAGAAAAACTGCCAGCCCCGAATATTATATCCTGCAAAGCTCTCATTTGTGAATGAAGGTGAAATAAAGACTTTTCATAGCAAACAGAAATTGAAAGAATTTGTTGTCACTTGTCCTGCCCTGCAAAAGATGCTTAAAGATGTGTTACACACAGAAACACAGAAACATGGTCATCAATATGAAAGAAAGTAAAGGAAGAAAACCTCACATCAAAAGATCACAGGAAGCTCAATTGCTCTTTGACATAGGATTAAAATCTGATTCTCTGTTAAAGCAATGTGTTAAAGTAATCTATTATGTTCTCTTGATGTCTGTTAAATTCTAATTGTTCAAAAACAGCTGAATTTTTATTAAGAGCTATGGGTTATTTAAATATGTGCTTATTTTCAAAAATTTGAATAATCACCTTGTAACAATGATCAAATTTGGTCTATATTATGTCATGATTTTAAGGAATCATATTCCAACCAGATATTTTGGATTTTGAGCCTTCTTGGCATTCTTGACAGGCATTCAAAAAATCAAAGTTTCAAACAATCTGGACTCTAAAATTTCCAGTAAATCTTGGACTTTGGTTTTTCCAGTTTGGGCCCAACTGAAAAAATCAAAGGACCTATATCTCTCATCTTATAGAGACACCAACTAATCAGGCTATTTGGATTATATTAGAAGTACTGTCAAGATGTGATGTGGTACTAAATTTTAAGTTTCTATAATGGAAAATGCTATTAATACAAATGTTTGAGAATTAAAAAGTCTAATGATCTTGTGTTACTAGACATGATAGTTATCTTAATGAGAAGGCCCCAGAGGCCTAAAGGGTTAAATACTTGTAAAATCCTACAGGTGCTTTCAAAAATACTGTGAAGTAAGCAAGTGCCTCTTGTTGGTTGATGAGTTTATAATTTTAAACATGGCAACTTAAAGTCTTTTGTCATCCACAGTTATATATGATTTGCTGCTCATAAAACTAAAGCATTGTTGGTTCTGTGTTTAGCTGTCCTCCTATAGGTTCCACATTTGTGGAGTGAACCAATGAATGGAAGATCTTTCTCGCTCTCTCACTCTTTCTCATTCCTTCTCCTCCCTTGTTCTCTCCCCAGCTACATCTGTCACTTTGCCTTTCAAATAAATAAATATATAAATAAAAAGGGGGGGGGGCGGCGCCGAGGCTCACTAAGCTAATCTTCCGCTTTGCGGCGCCGGCAGCCCGGGTTCTAGTCCCGGTTGCCCCTCTTCCAGGGCAGTTCTCTGCTATGGCCTGGGAGTGCAGTGGAGGATGGCCCAAGTGCTTGGGCCCTGCACCCCATGGGAGACCAGGAGAAGCACCTGGCTCCTGCCTTCGAATCAGCACGGTGGGGATGGGAAGATTGGGCCTGGAGGAGAGGAAAGGGCAGAGTGCAGAAGCAGGACAGTCTGGGGTTTCAGCAGGCGGCTCCTTACTCAGCAGGACACACAACCACTGCTAAGAAAGTGAGAGAGGAGCTGCGAGTGCTTTTATTTTATTTATTTATTTATTTATTTATTTATTTATTTATTTATTGACAGGCAGAGTGGACAGTGAGAGAGAGAGAGACAGAGAGAAAGGTCTTCCTTTGCCGTTGGTTAACCCTCCAATGGCCGCCGCAGCCGGCACACCGCGCTGATCCGAAGCCAGGAGCCAGGTGCTTCTCCTGGTCTCCCATGCGGGTGCAGGGCCCAAGGACCTGGGCCATCCTCCACTGCCTTTCTGGGCCACAGCAGAGAGCTGGCCTGGAAGAGGGGCAACCGGGACAGGATCCGGCGCCCCAACCAGGACTAGAACCTGGGGTGCTGGCGCCGCAGGCAGAGGATTAGCCTCGTGAGCCGCAGCGCCGGCTGCGAATGCTCTTGATGAGAATAGGAGTCTCCTTATGGGCTAAGCAGGAACAACCCGGGACCGCCAACCGGAAGTCCCCTCTGAGAGAGGGAATGACAGGGCTGCGCAGGAACAACCCGGGACCGCCAACCGGAAGTCCCCTCTGAGAGAGGGAATGACAGGGCTGCGCAGGGACAACCTGGTACCGCCAACCGGAAGTCCCCTCTGAGAGAGGGAATGACAGGGCTGCGCAGGAACAACCCGGGACCGCCAACCGGAAGTCCCCTCTGAGAGAGGGAATGACAGGGCTGCTCAGGGACAACCTGGTACCGCCAACCGGAAGTCTCTTCTGAGAGAGGGAATGACAGGGCTGCGCAGGAACAACCCGGGACCGCCAACCGGAAGTCCCCTCTGAGAGAGGGAATGACAGGGCTGCGCAGGGACAACCTGGTACCGCCAACCGGAAGTCCCCTCTGAGAGAGGGAATGACAGGGCTGCGCAGGAACAACCCGGGACCGCCAACCGGAAGTCCCCTCTGAGAGAGGGAATGACAGGGCTGCTCAGGGACAACCTGGTACCGCCAACCGGAAGTCTCTTCTGAGAGAGGGAATGACAGGGCTGCGCAGGAACAACCCGGGACCGCCAACCGGAAGTCTCCTCTGAGAGGGAATGACAGGGCTGCGCAGGGACAACCTGGTACCGCCAACCGGAAGTCTCCTCTGAGAGAGGGAATGACAGGGCTGCGCAGGGTCAACCCGAGACCGCCAACCGGAAGTCCCCTCTGAGAGAGGGAATGACAGGGCTGCGCAGGGACAACCCGGTACCGCCAACCAGAAGTCCCCTCTGAGAGAGGGAATGACAGGGCTGCGCAGGAACAACCCGGGACCGCCAACCGGAAGTCCCCTCTGAGAGAGGGAATGACAGGGCTGCTCAGGGACAACCTGGTACCGCCAACCGGAAGTCTCTTCTGAGAGAGGGAATGACAGGGCTGCGCAGGAACAACCCGGGACCGCCAACCGGAAGTCCCCTCTGAGAGAGGGAATGACAGGGCTGCGCAGGAACAACCCGGGACCGCCAACCGGAAGTCCCCTCTGAGAGAGGGAATGACAGGGCTGCGCAGGGACAACCCGGGACCGCCAACCGGAAGTCCCCTCTGAGAGAGGGAATGACAGGGCTGCGCAGGAACAACCCGGGACCGCCAACCGGAAGTCTCCTCTGAGAGAGGGAATGACAGGGCTGCGCAGGGACAACCCGGTACCGCCAACCGGAAGTCCCCTCTGAGAGAGGGAATGACAGGGCTGCGCAGGGACAACCCGGTACCGCCAACCGGAAGTCCCCTCTGAGAGAGGGAATGACAGGGCTGCGCAGGGACAACCTGGTACCGCCAACCGGAAGTCTCTTCTGAGAGAGGGAATGACAGGGCTGCGCAGGGACAACCTGGTACCGCCAACCGGAAGTCTCCTCTGAGAGGGAATGACAGGGCTGCGCAGGAACAACCCGGGACCGCCAACCGGAAGTCCCCTCTGAGAGAGGGAATGACAGGGCTGCACAGGAACAACCCGGTACCGCCAACCGGAAGTCCCCTCTGAGAGAGGGAATGACAGGGCTGCTCAGGGACAACCTGGTACCGCCAACCGGAAGTCCTGAGGTAATGACAGGCTGCGCAGGGTCAACCCGGTACCGCCAACCGGAAGTCCCCTCTGAGAGAGGGAATGACAGGGCTGCGCAGGGACAACCTAGTACCGCCAACCGGAAGTCCCCTCTGAGAGAGGGAATGACAGGGCTGCGCAGGAACAACCCGGGACCGCCAACCGGAAGTCCCCTCTGAGAGAGGGAATGACAGGGCTGCGCAGGGACAACCTGGTACCGCCAACCGGAAGTCCCCTCTGAGAGAGGGAATGACAGGGCTGCGCAGGGTCAACCCGGGACCGCCAACCGGAAGTCCCCTCTGAGAGAGGGAATGACAGGGCTGCGCAGGGACAACCTAGTACCGCCAACCGGAAGTCCCCTCTGAGAGAGGGAATGACAGGGCTGCGCAGGGACAACCTGGTACCAACTGGTGCCCATGGGCGCGTACCTCTTCTCCAAGCAGCTGCTGCACTTCTTCATAAGTCAACAGTTTTATCTTTCTGCCTTTGAGATCGGAAAGGAGGTGAGAGCACGTATTGATCCACTCAAAACATTCTTTCTGAAAAGAGACAAAGATAATTACTATGCAGAGAACGGTCAGATTATATGCATTCATTTACTTCACCTATTGAGGAGCTGCTATGTACAATTTCTCTAGATTTAACTTTGAATCATCTCAGTTCAAAGATTTGTGCAGAAGCCACTTACTGTGCATGTAGACATAAATCGTACCATCTCGTAGTGATAGGATTTGGGACCTGGGTTCTAATGGGACAAATAGCCAAGTGCCATGTAACCAGATACAGAGATGAGGTGGGACTAAAGCCAGGAGCTGGGAACTCCATGCGGATTCCCCACACGAGTGTCTATTTTAACCTTCATCACTGCCTCCCAGCGTCTGCAGGGGCAGGAAGCTGCAGTCAGGGTTCCATCAAACCCAGGCCTTCTTCTGTGGGACGTGGGAGTCTAACTGGTGTCTTAACTGCTCACCACGCCAAACGCCCGCTCCTGGACTTCTTTTTAATGGTGGAATTGCCATAAAGTGTCAGAATTAACACATTTAAGAAATAAAATCTGGACCTGGTGCTGTGGCGCAGTGGGTAAAGCAAATGCCTGCAATGCCAGCATCCCATATGGACACTGGTTTGAGTCCCAGCTGCCACACCTCCAATCCAGCTTCCTGCTAATGGCCTGGGAAAGTAGCAGATGATGGTCCAAGTACTTGGGCCCATGCCATACACATAGTAGACCTGGAGGAAGCTCCTGGCTCCTAGCTTTAGCCTGGCCCAGGGTAAAACAATAACTGTATTTTTAAATTTTCATTTCTTCAGAATTAATTCACCATTCATGAGAAATAATTTAACTCTTCTCTAGTTCCATGTACATAGTATGAAATAAATCCTAGTCATTTTCTTATAAGCTTCTGAGACACTGGGAATGTTATAAAACTTACAACAGGGAGAAACATCATTAGGAGTCTTTTGATGAAAGTTTTACAGTAATCTATAGAGTTAAGCACATTTTTCCACAGAGTACACCAATTTTCCTTTAAAACCTTCAGTGTCAACTTTAGCCAGACATCAAAAAAAGAGTTTGGCTGCTGCTCATGGATCTCTTTGGCTGAATTCTTTTCATATTTAATTCTATTTATTTATTTGAAGGGAAGAGTTACAGAGAGAAGTAGAGACAAAGAGAGAGAGGTCTTCTATTTGCTGGTTCACTCCCCAAATGGCCACAATGACTGTAGCTGGGCCAGGCTGAAGCCAGGAGCCAGGAGCTTCTTCTGTGTCTCCAATGTGGGTGTAGGGGCCCAAGCACTTGGGCCATCTTTCACTGCTTTCTCAGGTACATTAGCAGGGAGTTGGATTGGAAGTGGAGCAGCCGGGACACAAACCAGCGCTCATATGGGATGCCGGCACTGAAGGCCGGGGCTTTAACCCACTGGGCCATAGAACCAGCCCCTTTATATTTAATTCTAATCAAATCTGATCTGTTAATAGATGCTTCTAGTATAAAGGAAAGGGGAGGGGCACTGTGGCATAGCAGGTAAAACTGCCACCTGCAGTGCCAGCATCCCATATGGGCATCGGTTCAAGTCCCAGCTACTCCACTTCCATTCCTGCTCTCTACTATGGTCTGGGAAAGCTGTGGAAGATGGCCCAAGTCCTTGAGCCCCTGTACCCATGTGGGAGACCCAGAAGAAGCTCCTGGCTTTGGATCGGCTCAGCTCTGGCCATTGCAGCCATTTGGAGAGTAAACCAGTGGATGGAAGCTCGCTCTGTCTCTGTCTCTCTCTCTCTGCCTCTGCCTCTATGTAACTCTGCCTTTCAAATAAATAAATAAATCTTTTACAAAAATAAAGTAAAAGGACTAAAGCTTGTGCCTGGCGTGAAGGAAGATTTAAGACACTGAGAGATGGCCCTGAATGTTAAACCTGTTCTTGAGGATCAAAAGCAGGAGAAGTAGAAGGCTACAGGAGATAGTCTTTCATGGGAGACCAGCAGTGAGACGAGAGATGATCAGAGCTATTATGAACCTGGGGTGGGTGTTTGGCCTAGAGGTTAAGATGCCTGTGTCCTTCACTGGAGTGCCTTGTTTGAGTCCTGACTCTGGCCTCTGATTCTAGCTTCTTGTCAGTTCAGACTTTGTGGAGTAGCAGGTGACAATTCAAGTAGTTGGGTCCCTGCCACCCACATGGGAGATCAGGATGGAGTTCCTGGCTCCTGACTTCAGACCAGCCTAATATTGGCCATCACAGGCATTTGGAGAGTGAACCAGTAGATGGGAGCTCTCTGTCTTTCTACCTCTTGAATAAAATTAAAACACACACATACACACATACCATCCTCAGATCCTTTCAGAAGGGAGGAGAGCTGAAACTTCCTTGAAGTTACCAGTGGGGAAACAATGAGGCAGACTCCCAGTAGTGTTTAAAGTTCTACTCCTTTTGGAGGAGCAAATCCTGGAGTTACTAGAAGAATCTTGGGCGATGTTAGAGAGGCAGCTTCAGCCCAAGGCTGACAGCAGGCCTGGCCAGATGGGGAAGAATGGCATGGAAGGAGTTGATTGTAGCCGGAAGCCAGTTTGAAGGGCCCCAGCTAGAAGTCGTCAGGTCCACTCGGGTGGCTCTGTCTTTGCTCCTGAGAGTTATTTCCCTCCCCTATCTTCCCAGCACTGTCAGTGCTGGCCAGCATGTGCCTTTCCATCAGTTGTGCCCAGCTGAGAGATCCTTCAGAGATCTTTCCGGTAATCTGCCATTGGCTCAGATTATGACTATGCTCGAGGGTATGAGTGCTTTGATTATACCTGGAATATTAGAAACAGTCAATCCGACACATCATAAAGGACATATACTACATTCCCAGGGGCTGAGCTTCCTAGTTTCATCAGCTCTCTTGGCGGCGGTTGCTCTGGTGAACTCATACTGGGCGCTAGGACTCTGACAAAGTGGCCAAGCCTCAGGGGAAGACATAAGGACAGGCGATGACCATTCCCAGGTGGAACAGCTAACATACACACTGCAATCAGCTTCCTCCAGAAACAGGCTCAGGGGCGGCATCCCTGGAACAGGGTCCCTCTGGAAAATGGCTTCCTGCATCTACGTGGCGCTTGGCTCTGTGAGGCCAGACTGCAGCAAGATACACCGGGATCAAGTGAGTGATCTACGGCCATGAGTCACTGCCTTGTGATCTGAGGAAACCAGGTAATCCCCGTATCTCTTGAAGACGCGATTTGTCCAGGGTACTAGGTGGGAGGATGGAGTAAGACCCACTGTTAAGAACAATCAAACTGCAAAACATGCTTACCTAGGTAAGGCCTCCCCCTTCTAAAAACTGCCCAGCACCTCGCAAAACCCCTTTACTGGAAAGGAGCCCCCCCCCCAGAAAAAACCATTAGGTCGGGGGAAACATCAGTAATGTCATCCAAATACTAACTAGCAGGTTTTCAGGATGCTCAAGTGCGGTGGAATGAGAAGGTAATGCCAAGATGGCCGCTGACAACAGAAACTGCCTGGCAACAGGCCGTGATTAGATGGCTTCAGAAACCACAAGACAACAGAGCCTGACTGGCAACAGGCTGTGATTGGATGGCTTTGGAAACTGCCTGGCAACAGGGTGTGATTGGTTAGGGCAAAGACCGCCCCTTGACTGGATTGGCTGCCTTGGCTATATAAGCAGCTGTAGCAACTGAAATAAACGAATCTGAGGGCTGCTTGCCTCAGGCCTGCTGTCACCTGACTCCTGGGGTCTGTGTGGTGCCTCTTGCCCCCACTATGCTCCTCCTCTCAGGAAGAAATCAACCTCAACACTCAAGTACTGGAATGCGCTACCCCACGGCATCCTGTATCCCCATGTTATACATGGCTTCTCGGGAAGGCCATCTTCCACCCTTCCCCTCATGGGATAAGGACGGGGCCAGACTCTGATGTCACACAGATTCACATACCACAGAGCTGTCTAGGATCAGGGGAAGGTACCAGGCAGTCAAGGATGGTGACGAGTCTGAAAGTAAAATATCACCAGTGAAGGTGAAACGAACCATTTGTTTTTTATCAGGAAGAACTGATGCACCTGAGTCCTGAGGGTGCTGCTGAGCCCCTAAATAAACTCGTCTGGCAGACCCCTGAAAGGCCTCGGCCTCACTTCGAGAGGCTGCGTGTGTGCGTCACGCCTGGGATCAGGGATCAGGTATAGTCTTGTGGTGTGGAGGCAGATTTCAGCTTCCTCTGACAACATTTATCTGAAATCGCCAGCAGAGGGTTAGTGTGTGGGAGAGAGCGTAACAGAGGATCTAAGTAGCACACGGGGAAGTGCAGATCCTCAAAGAGATGCTCAGGTCATGGGGCCAGTGCTGTGGCGTAGTGGGTAAAGCCGCCACCTGCAGTGCTGGCATCCCATAAGGTCGCCAGTTTGAGTCCTGGCTGTTCCACTCCCAATCCAGCTCTCTGGGATGGCCTGGGGAAACAGTAGAAGATGCCCCAAGTCCTTGGGCCCCTGCACCCATGTGGGAGACCCGGAAGAGGCTCCTGGCTCCTGGCTCCTGGCTTTGGATCGGTACAACTCCAGTAGTTGCAGCCAGTTGGAGAGTTAACCCCCTTCCCAGCCATGTAATTCTGACTTGCAAATGAATAAATAAATCTTAAAAAATAAATAAATAAAAAGATGGCCCAAGTCCTTGGGCCCCTGCACCCACATGGGAGACCTGGAAGAAGCTCCTGGCTCCTGGCTTTGGATCGGCTTAGCTCCAGTCATTACTGCCGTTTGGGGAGTGAACCAGCAGATGGAAGACCTCTCTCTCTCTCTCTGCCTCTGCCTCTCTGTAACTCTGCCTTGCAAATAAATAAATAAATCTTTAAAAAATTTTCTAGTTACCAATTATTAATTTCAGACATTGCGTTTTATGATTTCAATTTGGGTCCTTTGAAATTTGTTGAGACTTTCATTTTAATTTCTCATGGCATAAGTTCAATTTTTACATACAACAATGTATGCTTATTGTATACAAAAGTTGGCTAAGGTGTTCTATATATGTATATTTTTTAAAGCTTTTATTTATTTATTTGAGAGGTAAAGTTACAGACAGTGAAAGGGAGAGACAGAGAGAGGTTTTCTATCTGCTGGTTCACTTCCCAGATGGCCGCAACGGCCTGAGCTGTGCCACTCTGAAGCCAGGAGTCAGGAGCTTCTTCCCGGTCTCCCATGTGGGTGCAAGGGTCCAAGGACTTGGGCCATCCTCCACTACCTGGTAAGGCCATAGCAGAGAGCTGGATTGGAAGAGGGGCAGCCGGGACTCGAACTGGTGCCCATATGGGATGCCGTTGCCGCAGGCGGAGGATTAACCTACGGCACTGCAGAGCCGGCCCCTCTATATATGTATATTAGGTCAATTTTATTAGGTCATTTTTTTTTAAAGAAAGACTTACTTATTTGAAAGGCAAAGTTACAGAGAGAGAGAGGGAGAGAGAGGGTGGGGGAGAGAGAGAGAGGCACCTTCCATCCACTGGTTCGCTCCCCAAATGGCAGCAACAGGTGTGCTGGTCAGGCAGAAGCCAAGAATCTGGGACTTCATTCAGATCTCCCACATAGGTGTAGTAGCCCGAGGACATGTGCCATCTTCCACTGTTTTCCTAGGGACATTAGCAGGGATCTGGACTGGAAGTTTAGGAGCCAGGACTTGAATAGATGCCCATATAGAACGCCAGCATTGTAGGTGCCAGCCCCATGGCAATTACTTTTAATTATGCTGTTCAAGTAATCTATACATATACACCTGTCTACCTGTTCTGTTAATTATTGAGAGGGGTACATCCAAAATCTCCTTATGTATTTGTAGATTTATCTATTTCTCCTTATAGTGCTGTCATTTTTTGTATTTGCTTTGTATAACATTATCCCCTCCTTTTTCTTTCAATTTTTACTTAACTTCATTTGCTTAAATAGATCTCTTATAAAAAGTATATAGAATTTTGTTATATTTAGTATGACAAGCTTTGTCTTTTAACTGGAGTATGAAATCTCTTTACGGATATAAATCTACCACCTTATTTTATGCCTTCTGTTTTCCCCTGTAGTCTGTTATTTTTATCCCTTATAGCCTCCTTTTGGATTTTTATCATTCACTTTTTCCTTTATACTCTTAGAAGTTATATATTCTGTTTGACTGCTTTAATGGTTATCTTAGGACTCACAACCTGCATGCTTGTCAACAATTGCAGTGAATATAAAAGAGATTCTGAGATTGGATAAAAAAGCAAGACCACACTATATGCTGCCTAAGCAGCCCACTTCAAGATGAAGATCTAAGTATGTTAAAAATGAAATGATGGGGAAGATACAGCATGCTAGCATTAATTTTAAAAAGCTGGAGTGGCTATGTTAATGTCAAAGGGGATGTTGAGGATAGAATATCACTAGGGATAAAGAGAAGCATTTCTTAATGAGAAAGACACCTACCCTTAATGCTGATGCACTTAATAACAGAGCTTCAAAACACAGGGAGCAAAAGCTGTGAGAACTACAAGGAGGGGCCGGCGCTGTGGCACAGAGGGTTAAACCCCCAGCCTGAAGCGACAACATCCCATATGGGCACGAGTTCTAGTCCCAGCTGCTCCTCTTCCTCTCTGCTATGGCCTGGGAAAGCAGTAGAAGAAGACCCAGGTCCTTGGGCCCCTGCACCCATGTGGGAGACCCTGAGGAAGCTCCTGGCTCCTGGCTTCGGATCGGCGCAGTTCTGGCCGTTGTGGCCATCTGGGGAGTGAACCAGTGGATAGAAGACCTCTCTCTGTCTCTCTCTCTGCCTCTCTCTGTAACTCTGCCTTTCAAATAAATAAAATAAATCTTTTAAAAAAAATAGGCACTACAAGGAAAACAGATGAATTGGAATTGCAGTCAGGACTTCAATATACTTACCATAACTGACAAGCAAATTAAGGAAAGATAAAACAGAAAAAATGGTGGAGGAAATTCAAGGAAATCAAAAGTTGGTCTTTGGGAGCAAGAAAATTGCTAAATCTTTTTGTAGAATGATGAAGATAATAAAAGAGAAGACACAAATTTTCAGTCACAAAAATGAAAGAGTGGTTTGCTACAATTATTAAAGGCATAATACGGAGAATGGGATGGGTAACTACATGCCAATAAATCAGACAACTTAGATGAAACCACAAATTTCTTACACGATAAAAGCTAACAAGCTCACTAAAGAAGAAAGAAGTTAAAGCTCTGTATCTGCTAAAGAAATTTTCTTAAATCTATTAATGAAATTGGATGCCTCTAGGGGGCTCGCGCTGTGGTGCAGTAGGTTAAAGCCCTGGCCGCAGCATCCCATATGGGTGCCAATTCAAGTCCCGGCTGCTCCACTTCTGATCCAGCTCTCTGCTGTGGCCTAGGAAAGCAATAGAAGATGGCCCAAGGCCTTGGTCCCCTGTACCGGTGTGGGAGACCCAGAAGAAGCTCCTGGCTCTTGGTTTCAGATAACTTCAGCCCCAGCTGTTGCAGGCAATAGGGGAGTGAACCAGAGGATGGAAGATCTCTCTCTCTCTCTCTCTCTCTCCCTCCCTCCCTCCCTCTCTGCCTCTCCTTCTCTTTCTGTATAGCTCTGACTTTCAAATAAATAAATAAATCTATGAAAAAAATCATTATAATTCTTTCTATATAGCAATGACTACTAAGAAATCAAAATTATAAAACAATACCATTTATATTAGGGATAAATCTGACAAAAGATATGTAAGATCTGCACACTGAAACCTATAAAACTTTGTTGATAGCAACAAAGAAGCTCAAAATAAATGAAGAGGCATAGTATATTCACAGATCCAAAGACTCAGTACTGTTGTCAGTTCTCCACAAACTGATTACTGGATGAAAGGCAGTCTCAATCAGAATCCCAGCAGGCTATTCTGGAGAAACTGATAAGCTAACTGTAAAATCCAAATGGAAAGCAAAGGACCTAGAACAGCATGACCAATGTCGAGAAAGAAGCACCAACTCAGAGCATTCGCAGTACCTGATCTGAAAGCTGCTTCCCTAGCGACAGCAATGGAGACAGTTTGGTAACGGTGACAGTGTTGACAGTAGATCAGCAGAACACAGGAGAATGCCCAGAATAACACACCAGTGGTCAAGAGATGCATCGCAATAAACAAAGAACAGTCTTTTTGACAAAATGGCACTAAAACAATTGGGTACACAAATGCCAAAAAGTGAACTTCATTCCTGGCACCATATATTAAAAAAAAAAAAAAAAAAAAAAAAACTCAAAACGGGTCATAGATCTGAGTTTAAAGCCTAAAACTATAAAAACTTCTAAGAGAAAATATAGAAAATCTTTGTGATATTGTTGTTCAGAGATTTCCTTAGATATAACACCAAAGATCTACAAAAGAAAAAAGTGATAGACGGAACTTCTTCTCTTCCAGAGACATGACTAGGGGTAGGTGTAGTGGTGCAGTGGGTTAAGCCACCACTTGGGATGCCTGCATCTCACATCTGAGTGCTGGTTCACATCCCAGCTCCTCCACTTGTGATCCAGCTTTCCACTCATGCACACCCTGGAAGGCAGCAGGTGACGGTTTAGGTACTTGGGTCCTTGCCACCCACATGGAATTCCTGGCTCTTTCTCTCTCTGGCTTTCTCTCTCTCTCTCTCTTTCAAGTAGATGGAAATAAATAAATAAATAGGCAAGTTTTTTTTTTAAAAAAAGGACATGATTAACAGAAGAAAAGACGAATCACAGACTGGGCCCCTGCACCTGTGTGGGAGACCTGGAAGAAGCTCCTGGCTTCGGATTGGCCCAGCTCTGGCCATTGTGGCCATTTGGGGAGTGAACCAGCAGATGGAAGACCTCTCTCTCTCTCTCTCTCTCTCTGTCTCTGCTACTGCCTCTCTTAACTCTGCCTTTCATATAAATACATAAATCTTAAAAAAATAAAGAGTGTAAAAATGTTTCAAACCATTGGGAAGACCATTTGTTACTCTCTGTAAAACTTAAACATACATACACCACAGGACCCTGTCATTCCCATTCCTGTACAGCTACTCAAGAGAGATGGAAGTGCACGTTCATTCAGACTTGTACATGAACATGCATTGAAACCTTGCTTGTGAGCATAAAAACCTGGGAATAATTAAATGCCCACCAACAGAGAATGAATAAATCATGTGCATCTATACAGCAAATTACTACTCAGCACTAAAGTATGAACTTTTAAAGCCTGAACTTCTGATGAAAGCAATAATGTATAGGAATCTAAAACTAATTAGGCTTAGGCACAGAAGTCAGACCAAAAAAACCCACGTTCTATATTACTGCATGTATATAGATTCTAGAAAATGGCAAATAATCTTCTGTGCTGTAAAGTGTCTCAGATGTGGCCTGGGGCCAGGATGAGGTTGGGAGTTTACAATGGGGTACATACAACAAGGAAATCTGGGGTGTTTTAGACATGTTCCTTATTTGTACTGAGTGATTCTCATGGGTATATGCGTATTTATAATCTATAAAATTGTCCACTTTGTGAGCAGTCTGTTGCAAGTCAATTAAACCTCAAAAATCTGCTACAAACAAAACGAAGGGGAAGGCAGAGCTGTCACCTTCATGTGATCCAGATCCTGAAGCTCCTTAGCAGGGTTTTTATCTAAGTGAGTTGCTTTACTCAGAGCCATTGCTGTTGCCATCTCTTTGCAACACCTGTCAAAAAAGAAAGCAAACACACATGCTCAGTATAACCTATGTGTTGTCGGCTTCTCTTCTCGGTGTTTAAGCCCAAATACCGTGGAAACTGACCACAGTAATTCAGCTACTGACTCACCAAGCAGCTCTCACCTTTTTCTTCTTCTTGGCTTCCATCCCTCTCACTCTGAACCTTTGATAACACTGAATTAAAACGAAGCGATGAGAGGCCGGCATTGAGCACAGCAGGTAAAGCCTCTGCCCGGGATACTGGCATCCCATGGGGTGCTTGTTCCTGTCTCAGATGGTCCACTTCATTTTTTTTTTACAGGCAGAGTTAGTGAGAGAGAGAGAGAGACAGAGAGAAAGGTCTTCCTTTTCCGTTGGTTCACCCCCCAAATGGCTGCTACGGCCAGCGCGCTGCGCCGATCCGAAGCCAGGAGCCAGGTGCTTTGTGTAGATTCATCTTTGTGTGGAATTACACAGGAACCTGCAAGCTTCGTATGTCTCCCAGTATGTGTAAAAATGCAAGATGTGTCTTGTTTATACAAGGAAGTGGGATTTTTTTGGTGCGCTAGTTCTGTCAATTTTTACACTATCCCTCCTCCTCCATACACACCATTTCCCATCCTGCCTACGGCAACACTGCTTCTCAAAGAATCCCAAGGCCACAGGGAGAATGCCAAAATCTCAGATTCCACCTGAGCACGTGTAAAAGCTGGGTGAAAAACTGAACTGGCATTTGCTTCAAGCTTTTCAAATAACCCAGTATTACTGCTACTTAACTGCCCTCTCTCTCATCCCCCTCCCCCCGTGTCACCTTTGACCTTCAAAGGGGCAGCAATAACACAAGCAGATCATTCACCTGATCAGATAGCTGGAGTACTGGGCCAGCTTCCTCGCCAGTGCAACTGCATCTAACTCCAGCTGAGCAACTCCTATGTCACGTTTCTCAGCACTCTCCTCCTCTAACTTGGGCAGGGTGTACTGGTCGGTGAAGTCAGGGACCATTAAAATCAGCAAACTGACCATCCACTGGATCATTGATATATGCAATTCGTCCATCTGTTTAAAAAAAGAAATTATAATACAAACGATTACTTTAAAATCAAACAGTAAAATCAGTATCATATTTAAAAACCAAAATAACCAGGGGGCCGGTGCTATAGTGTAGTAGGCTAAGCCTCTGCCTGCCACACCAGCATCCCATATGGACACCAGTTCGAGTCCCGGCTGCTCCTCTTCCAATCCAGCTCTCTGCTATGGCCTAGGAAAGCAGCAGAAGATGGCCCAAATGCATGGGCCCCATACCCACATGGGAGATCTGGAAGAAGCTCCAGACTCCTGGCTTCAGATCGGCACAGCTCCAGCTATTGTGGCCATTTGGGAAGTGAACCAGTGGATGAAAGGCCTCTCTCTTCCTCTCTGCCATTGCCTCTCTGTAATTCTGCCTTTCAAAGAAATAAATAAACTCTTTAGAAAAAAAAAATGAGGAATTGGCATGGTGGTGCAGTAGGTAAAGCCGCTGTCTGCAGTGCCAGTACCCGGTTCGAGTCCCAGCTGCTCCACTTCAGATGCAGCTCCCTGCTATGGCCTGGGAAAGGAGTGGAAGATGGCCCAAGTCCTTGGGCCCCTGCACCTGTATGGGAGACCCAGAAGAAACTACTGGCTCCTGGCTATAGATTGGCCTGGCTCTGTCCACTGCAGTCATTTGGGGAGTGAATCACCGATGGAAGATTCTCTCTCCCTCTCTCTAACTCTGCCTCTCAAATAAACAAATAAAATTAAAAAAAAAATGACATCTGTGGCAAACTTTCAATAACATATAATTCTTAATGAGATCAGATCACAGCTCGGTCAGCCTATGTGTGTTTTCTTTTGTTCACTGTACTGTAATAAGCTACTCTTCTCAGCTTAACCACCATGCCTTGGTTCCCACATTATGAACCAAGGCATTCCTGGGCTTCAGGGAAAACTCACAAAGGGCCGGCACCACGGCTCACTAGGCTAATCCTCCACCTTGCGGCGCTGGCACCCCGGGTTCTAGTCCCGGTCGGGGCACCATTTCTGTCCTGGTTGCTCCTCTTCCAGTCCAGCTCTCTGCTGTGGCCCGGGAAGGCAGTGGAGGATGGCCCAAGTGCTTGGGCCCTGCACCCGCATGGGAGACAGGAGGAAGCACCTGGCTCCTGGCTTCAGATCGGTGAAGCACGCCGGCCTCAACGCACCAGCTGTAGTGGCCACTTGGGGGTGAACCAATGGAAGGATAGACCTTTCTCTCTGTCTCTCTCTCTCACTGTCTAACTCTGCCTGTCAAAAAAAAAAAGAAAAAAAAAGAAAAAAAAAAAAACCTCACAAGGAACTCATGGAGTTTTTAAAGTAATGTTTTCTTTTGTATTTATATGACAGGCAGAGTGGCAGGGTAGGGGCGGCGACAGACAAAAAGCTCTCCACCTGCTGGTTCACTCCCCAAATGGTTGGATTTAAAAAAAAAAAAAAAAAACTGTGGCCGGCTCCGCGGCTCAATAGGCTAATCCTCCGCCTTGTGGCGCCGGCACACCGGGTTCTAGTCCCGGTCAGGGCCCCAGATTCTGTCCTGGTTGCCCCTCTTCCAGGCCAGCTCTCTGCTATGGCCCGGGAGTGCAGTGGAGGATGGCCCCCTGCACCCCATGGGAGACCAGGAGAAGCACCTGGCTCCTGCCTTCAGATCAGCGCAGTGCGTTGGCCGCAGCGCGCCAGCCGCGGCAGCCATTGGAGGGTGAACCAACGGCAAAAGGAAGACCTTTCTCTCTGTCTCTCTCTCTCTCACTGTCCACTCTGCCTATCAAAAAAAAAAAAAAAACTGTTTATTTATACTTGTTGAAAGGCAGAGAAAGAGAGAGAGAGAGAGAGAATTCTCCCGTACATGATTTAGGTCCTAACTATCTGCAACAGCCAGGGTTGGACAGAGCAAAGCCAGAATTGGGAGCTCCATCTGGTTTCCAGGGAGGGTGGCAGGGCCCCAGGAACTCGAGCCATTCTCTGCTGCCTCGCAGGGCGCCCTCACAGCCAGGCACTCCGGGGGACGCAGGTACCCCAAGGAAGTCTGGAGCACCGTGCCGCCTGCCTGCCCCAGATGCCGTGGATTTTAAGCGACAGGTGACAGGGCATGAATTCCACAGGGCTCACAGCTTCAGCATTACGTGAGGTGTGTCGCCTTTGATGACATACCTTTGGAAGCTGGCCTGACTGGTGGCTGTGTGAGAAAAACACACACTGCGTGAGAGTCCGTGCGGAACAGGAAATCAGAGCTGCAACGCTCGAGCCGACCCTAAGGCTGGTGAACCCGCCCAGCACACGCAAGTCTTATCCCATTCATCAGTCATGTTGCTTAAACGAAAAGGTTCTCTCCCCCCTTTTCATGTACGTACGATAAGTTTTCCAAATGATTACTAACTTGTTAGGACATTAAGTATTTAGAAAGTCACCTGGCGCTATCTATAATAAACCTAACTGCCGGCTATTTCTTTTAGCTTAGGAGTATGAACGTACTGGGACCCAGAGGGCCCTCTGCACAGAGAACATCTCAGAACTCAGCATCAAAGCTTTCGCCGAGGTGGGAGCCCAGAAATAAATGGTGGAAGACTTCACTGTGCAAATGCAAATATCCGACACATTATACTCTTCAAATGCCCTCCTTCTCTGGTGAGTTCCTAAGCGTTTTTCTAGGCTTGACCATGATTGACTCTGAGAACATTTTAATTTCCACTGGCTTCAACCTGCTCCAAGTATGTCCCATGCTTCCATAGGACTTGGTACCTATCTCTCAAAATCATTTAGATTCCATTAGCCTGGGTATCTCTTTTTTAAAGATTTATTTATTTATTTGAAAGGCAGAGCTACAGGCTGGCGCCGCAGCTCACTAGGCTAATCCTCTGCCTGCGGTGCCAGCACCCCCGGTTCTAGTCCCAGTTGGGGCACCAGTTCTGTCCCAGTTGCTCCTCTTCCAGGCCAGCACTCTGCTGTGGCCCGGGAGTGCAGTGGAGGATGGCCCAAGTCCTTGGGCCCTGCACCTGCATGGGAGACCAGGAGAAGCACCTGGCTCCTGGCTTCGGATCCATGTGGTGCACTGGCCACAGTGCGCCGGCCGCAGCGGCCATTACGGGGTGAACCAAAGGCAAAGGAAGACCTTTCTCTCTGTCTCTCTCTCTCTCACTGTCCACTCTGCCTGTCCAAAAAAAAAAAAAAAAAAAGAAAAGAAAAAGGAAAAAAAATGCTCCTGGAAACACTTTCCCAGTTTTTGAGCATCCTCATATAATTACTCTTTTTAATGAGATGAAAGGTGAATATGGTAATTTTTACACTGAAACAGAGTCACTAAAATATTTGAGTTTTTTTAAAAGATTTACTTATTTTGAGTCAGAGAAACAGAATGAGGGAGAGATCTTTCATCTGCTGGTTCACTGCCCAGATGGCTACAATGGCAAGGGCTAGGCCAGGTCAGAGCCAGGAGCCAGAAGCTCTCTCCAGGTCTCCCATGTGGGTGACGGGCCCAAACGCTGGGTGAAAGAAACCTGGGGACAGGCATTGGTGCAGCAGTTCGGGTGTTGCTTGGGACACTCTCACATCGGTGTGGCTGGTTCAGGTCCCCGTTCTACTTCTGACCCAGCTTCTTGCTTGCAGATCCTGGGAAGCATCAGATGATATCTGGGTCGCTGCCTGCCATGTGGGAGACCAGACTGGGGCTCTGAGCTCCTGGTATCAGCCTGGTCCTTGGGAGACCAGACTGGGGCTCTGAGCTCCTGGAATCAGCCTGACCAGGCACCAGCTGTTTCAGACATTTGGATAATGAACCAACAGGTGTAAGGTTCTTTTTCTTTCTCTCTCCACATTTCAAATAAATTTTGAAATTTTTAGAAAGAAACTTATGCTATGGGTAGATTATTTTGAAAATGGGTAGTTGGAACTGCTTCCTTCTGGATGCGAGTTTGTTGGTGAAAAATGATGCATATGCTTTGAAAGACTTTGATTTATCTATTTGAGAGGCAGAGATACAGACAGAAAGAGGGAGACAGAATGAGAGGGCTTCCACCTGCTGGTTTACTCTCCAAATGACCGCAATGGCCAGAGCTGAGCTGATCTGAAGCCAGGAGCCAAGAGCTTCCTCAGCTTCCTCCAGGTCTCCCACATGGGTGAAGGGGCCCAAGCACTTGGGCCTTCTTCTACTGCTATTCCAGGCCATTAGCAGGAAGCTGGATTGGAAGTAGAGCAGCCAGGACTCGAACCAGTGCCCAAATGGGATGCCAGCACCACAGGCAGAGGCTTAGCCTACTATGCCACAGTGCCAGCCCCTGATGTGCACACTTTAAAAAAAATCTCAAATCTATGTATTTAAAAATCTGGAACTAATCTGTTCTTAAAATTTTACAAATACAGTATTTCAGTTGGCTGGGCACCCTTTATTACAATAGAGAAATTCTACACTTATGTATTCATGAATAACTGATTGGCATCATGACAGATAGAAAATTTCCTAGTGAATTAAAAACAAGCCTTTGCATAATTTATTAATGGAATTGAAAAATGAGTACTATCACTGAATAAACAGGCAATGATGCACATTTCCAATCTGGATTCATAATTCTTTGTGAGCTATCATTTCAGTAATGACAGTAATTAATAAAAGTATCAATGGGGCAGGTGTCTGGCTTAGCAGTTAAAATGCCGGCTGGGATTCGTACAACCCATGTCAGAGTGCTTAGTTCAGTACCAGCTCCTGCTCTGGACTCCAGCTTCTTGCTAATGTGGACCCTGGGAGATGGCGGTGATGGCTCAGGTGACTGGGTTCCTGCCACCCATGTGAGAGACTTGAATTGAGTTCCCAGTTCTCAGCTCTCAGTTCGGGGCTGCTGCAGGCATTTGGGGATTGATCAGCAGATAGAACATCTCTCTCTCTCTCTCTCTCTCTCTCTCTCTCTCTCTCTCCTGCTCGCTCACTGTCTCTTTTTCCTTCCCTCTTTTTCTCTCAAATAAAAAATAATTAAGTACTGAAAAAAAAATGAATTTGGGAGCAGACCTTCAAATGGCTTTATCGCTGAGTATTAACTTGCAATTATTTTAAAAAATTAATCTTATTCAGTTACATCAGCTTTTGATTGAATACTAAAAATTTTGTCAAAATAGTTTATCTCATCCCTTTTGACTTTTTGTAGAAAAGCTGATCCAAAACCAGGAGCCAAGAGATTCTCCCAGATCTCCCATGTGAGTGCAGGGACCCAAGCACTTGGGCCATCTTCTACTGCTTTCCCAGGCACGTTAGCAGGGAGTTGGATCAGAAGTGGAGCAGCTGGGACACAAACTGGTGCCCATTATAGGATGCTGGCACCAGAGGTGGGTGCTGTAGCCCGCTATGCTGCAGTGCTAGCCCCATAAATAAATCTTTTTTAAAAAGATTCTACAGAGATAAATTCATAATGGTAGACTATTTTATCAAAGAAGTGGCTGATTTATCAGCACCATAAGATATCAACAGTGCTGGAATGTTTTCCCCCGATGTCATTCTTCAAATATTTCCCCACTATGTGAAAGGCACTCTGCTACCCTTTTTCTTTGTCATTTTGGTTGCCTCCCAGGTCATAGGAACGTCTCCCACAGTGAAAATCCCCCGGACCCATACTTCCAGTCTTAACATATCTGTTCCTAAACGCTTGATGCCTGTACATTTCCAGTTTACTAATGGAACTGCAATGCAATGTCATGTTTCCGCAGCAGCATTAGCATCCAACATGTGCTTTCAAATTCCTAATCTGAGCAATATGAAAAGAATTATATTCACTTTATCAATGTTGTAAGGTGCATAGTTGCATATTTAGTCTACTTAGGAAATTTCTGTGTAAACTTAGATTAAAATAAGACTAAGAAATGAGGGTAAATGTAGTGAATTAGGCATCCTTTGCAAATTAGTATTCCATTTGTGTTTCTTAAGAAGTACACAGGTCATCTCTTCACAGCTGTGGAATACTTTCTTGTTCTAGAAATTATAGACCACTAGTACATCACGTCTTCTCTTTCCTTCTAGCAACGTGTCCAGTTGGGGGTGGAGAGGATGATGAAAACATAATCTCACATAAATCCTGAAAATACTCTAATCCCAACAGAATGGCGGAGACAAAAAATTCAGAGACTTCATCAAGAGTAAACTTCACTCCAGAAGCAAGAACATTCTGCATTTACGGCAGTTCCAAATCCATAGAAAATAATCTGAATAATTATTAGATAGGGATCTGCTTCCTGATTCAAGACCTGGTTTTTCCTGAAGAAAATCCCCAGCCAAGTCAAAATGCAAGCTCACAGTTCCTTCTAAGTACATACGTGGCGCTGCAGTTCAATGTTACCGTTGTTAATTTCATTGCCTATCTTCAGAAGCCACTGTTGAATCATGTTACATGTATGTGCTTGGAGTACCCTGAAGGGAAAATCAAGTAAAAGAATGATAAATGACTTACTTAGAACAGAAACTTAGGTAGAACTGTCAGCTAAAATATAGGATTTTATTTGGCTCCATCTAGTAACTTAGGTGTTGAGAACTGTTTGGGACCTTGGGGAAGGGTGAATCAAAACCTTGGGTTATCTCGTATGGTGGCTTCGTCACTGACACAGCTTTTCTAACCCCCAGAGGGGCACAAACTGGCAGGATGCACCTTGGAAAATGTAGATCCCACCTCCAGTGTTAGCTTGCTGCTGTAAAACCTTACACCTTTAGTGTTCCAAGGAATCAAGGAGTTTTTAACAAAAAACTCCAACATTAGAAATTCCTGAGCAAGCCATTCGTAAGAAGATCCTCTTCAGATCAGCTTCAGCGTAAATGAAAGGGACCTGACCAGGGGCTCCTGAACACGACTACCTCCGTGAAATTAGGATTAAACTTCTACCTCTTCAGTCTTCACAGGTGAATGCGAAAGACATGCCTGACTGTTCTTATAAGCCAATCAGAAACCTTACGTACCTCTTTTGTTTGTCTTTGTTTTGTTTTTTTAACTTTTATTTAATAAATATAAATTTCCAAAGTACAACTTTTGAATTATAGTGGCTTTTTCCCCTCATAATCACCCTCCCACCCGCAACCATCCCATCTCCCACTCCCTCTCCCATCCCATTCTTCAGTAAGATTTTCAATTATCTTTATATACAGAAGATCTACTAAGCAAAGATTTCAACAGTTTGCACCCACACAGACATACAAAGTATAAAGTACTATTTGAGTACTAGTTATACCGTTAACACATAGTACAACACATTAAGGACAGAGATCCTACATGGGGAGTAAGTGCACAGTGACTCCTGCTGTTGACTTAACAATTAACACTCTTATTTATGACGTCCGTAATCACCCAAGGCTCTTGTCATGAGCTGCCAAGGCTTTGGAAGCCTCTTCAGTTCCCCAAATCTGAGCTTATTTAGACAAGGCCATAGTCAAAGAAGAAGTTCTCCTCCTCCCTTCAGAGAAAGGTACTTCCTTCTTTGGTGGCCCATTCTTTCCTCTGGGATCTCACTCACAGAGATCTTTTATTTAGGTCATTTTTTTTTCCAGTGTCTTGGCTTTCAATGCCTGAAATACTCTGATGGGAATTTTAGCTGGATCTGAAAGCCTTAAGGGCTGATTCTGGGGCCAGAGTGCTGTTTAGGACATCTGCCATTCTATGAATCTGCTGTGTATCCCGCTTCTCATGTTGGATTGTTCTCTCCTTTTTAATTCCATCAGTTAGTATTAGCAGACACTAGTCTTGTTTATATGATCTCTTTGACTCTTAATCCTATCATTATGATCAATTATGAACTGAAACTGATCACTTTGACTACTGAGATGGCATTGGTATATGCCACCTTGATGGGATTGCTCTTCAAAGCAAAAAGGAGAAGTAAAGCTTTTGCCTTTGTCTCCTTTTTTTTTTTTTTTTTTTTTTTTGACAGGCAGAGTTGACAGTGAGAGAGAGACAGAGAGAAAGGTCTTCCTTTTTGCCGTTGGTTCACCCTCCAATGGCCGCTGTGGCCGGCGCATTGCGCTGATCCAAAGCCAGGAGCCAGGTGCTTCTCCTGGTCTCCCACACGAGTGCAGGGCCCAAGCACTTGGGCCATCCTCCACTGCCTTCCCGGGCCACAGCAGAGAGCTGGCCTGGAAGAGGGGCAACCGGGATAGAATCCGGCGCCCCGACTGGGACTAGAACCCAGTGTGCTGGCGCCGCAAGGCAGAGGATTAGCCTGTTGAGCCATGGCGCCGGCCGCCTTTGTCTCCTTAAGGCAAATGTATTGTACCTGCCTTTCTTGATTATCTCTGGGAACTGTTATTGATTATAAAGCTACCTAATGCTTTCTTCTATTATAATTCTATTAATTTCTTCTATTATAATTCTATTTCTTCTATTATAATTCTCTATATTCAAGCTAAATGGGTTTATAATCTACATAAGGGTAGCCTATCACTACCCACTATCTGGGAATCTGTAAGATATGTTGTTTTCATCATAAACCACCTACAATTGGTTTTGCTCCAGTTTTGCCTTTGCTAATTAACTTACATGTTTCAGAACTCTGCTTCTGGGAGTAACTGACCATGCAGGGACACAGACGTTGGCAATGACTGAGACTGTTCCAGCTCACAGAGCAAATTTGTTAAATAGGATAGGCAGAGACTTCCAGACCCTGGATAGTCATGGCCTGCACTATGCCCCTCATAAGCAGGAAGCAGTAACAGAAGAGATGATTCGATGCCCATCAACTTCCCTTAGGATTAAGGGATGGAGTCTATGAGGAGGGAATGAAGTATGCAGGCATACAGGTTAAAATCAATTAGGTTTGTGAGCTGGAAGACCACGCCTTTGCCACACCCCTGTATGACCTCATGCCCTACCTGGCCACAGCTGGATGCCCACCAGCCAATCAAGTTAATTAACCACTTCCCTTTGGAAGTGGGTTAAAAGCCTGGGACATGGTGTGTCTGGCCTTCTGTTCCTTTCCCTGGCCTCTTGCCAGGAGGGGGCTTCTTGCTGTAGCCCTGTGCCTCTAGGGCTGTGGCCTTTGGGCAACCCTCCGTAGGCTTCCTGGCCTAGATGCTCCTCCATGTGGCTGGTTCCTGGTGCTTGGTATGAACCCAGATTTACCTCTCTCTCAGATAAAGCTCTCACTCTTTTTTTTTTTTTTTTTTGACAGGCAGAGTGGACAGTGAGAGAAAGAGAGAGACAGAGAGAGAAAGGTCTTCCTTTTTCTGTTGGTTCACCCTCCAATGGCCGCCGAGGCCGGCGCACTGCGCTGATCCAAAGCCAGGAGCCAGGTGCTTCTCCTGGTCTCCCATGCAGGTGCAGGGCCCAAGCACTTGGGCCATCCTCCACTGCACTCCTGAGCCATAGCAGAGAGCTGGCCTGGAAGAGGGGCAACCGGGACAGAATCCGGCACCCGGACCAGGACTAGAACCTGGTGTGCCGGCGCTGCAGGCAGAGGATTAGCCTATTGAGCCACGGCACCGGCCTAGATAAAGCTCTCACTCTTCTATGCATCTTTCTCACTAAATAAAGGCCTAAAATGTAAAAAAAAAAAAAAAAAAAAAAAAAACACCTTACACCTCTACATTTACTTCTAGACCACTAGGGTCTTCTCATGTAAAGAGAAGAACATATTTCAACATCTTCTATCCCTGCACGGCAGTGTGAGAGCAAGGCTGGCCTGAAACTGGTAAAAACTGCTTTTTAAATAAGTCGTTCAGAATCCCTGGAAATGGTGAGAGACAGGAGCAGAAAAATGAAAACACAAAAAACAATGGCTGGAAACTCAAACTTCCTTAAAAACAGATACAGGAAGCTTAAGAGTCTCCAGGAAGCACAAACACAAAGAGACCAACAGATAGATGTAACATAACAAAAATGCCAAAAGTCAAAATAAGGAGAATATCTTGAAAGCAATGAGAGAAAAACAACACATCACGCACAGATTAACAGCTGACTTTTCAGAAGGAACAACAGGGAGCAGAAGGCAGTGCAACAACACACTGCTGGCACTTAAAGAAGAACGTGCCAACCTAGAATGCTACACCCAGCACAGACATCCTTCAGAAATGAAGATGAGCACTGGTGTGCCACACGGGAGGTTCAGCTCCCACCTGCAATGCCAGCACCCATACCAAAGTGCCAGTCTGACTCCTGCTACTCAGTGCTTCTGATGCAGCTTCCTGCCAAAGCTCCTGGGAAAGCAGCAGACGATGGCTCTAGTACTTGGGACCTTGCCACCCATGTGGGAGACCTGGATGGAGTTCCTGGCTCCTGCTTTTAGCCTGGCCCAGCCCTGGCTGTTGCAGGCATTTGGGGAGTGAACCAGCAGATAGAAGACAGCTCTCTCCTCTCCTCACCCCTCCTTTCTCCTCCCCTTCCCTTCCCTCTCTTCACTCCCTTTCCCTCTCCCTCTTCCTCTCTGTCACTCTGCCTTTCAATCAATAAATAAGTATTCTTTTAAAAAATGAAGATGAAGTAAAGACTTCCTTCCCCTAGATAAAAACTGAGTTTGTTGCTACCAGGTTTTCCTTACAATAAGTACTAGAGGAAGTTATTCAAGTTGAAAGTAATGACTCCAGATGGCAATTGGGATCCACACGAAAAACACAAAGCATATATAAAGTTAATGATTTAACTATAAAAGACAACAT
Source organism: Lepus europaeus (assembly GCF_033115175.1). Taxonomy (NCBI): domain Eukaryota; kingdom Metazoa; phylum Chordata; class Mammalia; order Lagomorpha; family Leporidae; genus Lepus; species Lepus europaeus. The sequence goes on from NC_084831.1 coordinate 152,134,383, forward strand.
ACATGGGTATCTTTCTACCTTCATAACTGATTTAAAAAGAGATTGTGTAAAGTAATATACATTGTAATGTACTGTCAGGTCTATATAATAGACATGGAACACGCTTGCCAGAACCAGCACAGACAAGGTAGCTGGCAGAAGATCTCAAATGTGCTAAAGAAATGACAACAGATGGTTAGGTTATACAACTTATTGTGAATTTTTAATACTAAGATACATGTGTGTGTAAAACAATGAAGCTGCAAAAGGTTAAAAATATAACTATACATAAGTGAAATTTATATATTTCCCTAGAATGAAGATAGTATAAATTTGAAGCTAAATCTGATAAATTAAGAGGTATTTAACAAACTCTAAAATAACCACTTAAAAACTTTAAAATATAGTGAAAGTCAATATAAAGATAATGGCTATAGGGGCTGGCGCTATGGCGCAGCAGGTTAATGCCCTGGCCTGAAGCGCCAGCATCCCATATGGGCGCCGGTTCGAGTCCCAGCTGCTCCTCTTCCAATCCAGCTCTCTGCTATGGCCTAGGAAAGCAGTAGGAGATGGCCCAAGTCCTTAGGCCCCTGCACCCATGTGGGAGACCCAGAAGAAGCTCTTGGCTCCTGGCTTCAGATCAGCGCAGCTCCAGCCATTGCAGCCTTCCGGGGAGTGAACCAGCAGATGGAAGACCTCTCTCTCTGTCTCTACCTCTCTCTGTAACTCTGTCTTTCAAATAAATAAAATAAATGTTTAAAAAAATAATAATGGCTGTATTAGAAAATATTCAGTTACTGCAAAAGGAAACAGTAATGAGAAAATACAGGAATAAAAGAAAAACCACAAAACAAACAATAATATAAGAGATATAAATCTAATTATAGCAATAACAATGTTAACTACTAATGGAGTGGTGACCATTTGGCCTAGCTTGGGTTAAGATGCCCACAATCCATACTGGAGTATCTGGGCTCGAGTCTTGGCCCTGGCTCCTGATTCTGACTTCCTGCTAACGCAGACCCGAGGAGGCAGCAGGTGATGGCTCAGGTAGTGGGGTCCCTGGCCCCCCACAGGAGACCTTGATTAGGATCCCAGCTCCCAGCTTCAGCCTAGTCCTGCCTCAGCCGGTGAAGGCACAGGGGAGTTTGTGTGTCTCACTGTCTCTGTATCTCTGCTTCTCAAATTAAAAAAGAAGTGAATAGATCAAAGAAGTGAATACAAATAAAGAGACTGCATTAAAAACATTAATCAACTATGTTTTCTTTACAGGACACACTTTAGATTCAAAGACACAAATTGGCTATAGGAAAAAGATAGATCAACAGCAATCACAAATAAGCTGGGGTGTCTGGACTAATATATCACATAAAGTAGACTTTGAAACAAAAATATTAGTAGAGATGAGGGATATTTTATAATGATAAAATGATCAAATCCATCAAGAAGATACAATTATAGGGGCCGACACTGTGGCTCAGCAGGTTAAAGCCGCAGCCTGCAGTGCTGGTTCCCTATGTGGACACCAGTTCGAGTCCTGGCTGCTCCACTTCTGATCCAGCTCCCTGCTAATGTACCTGGGAAAGCAGCAGAAGATGGCCCAAGTGCTTGGGCCCCTGCACCCACATGGGAGACCTGGAAGAAGCTCCCAGCTCCTGGCTTTGTCCTGGTGCAGCCCTGGGTGTTGTAGCCATTTGGGGAGTGAACCAGCAGATGGAAGCTCTCTCTATGCCTCCTCCCCTCCCCCGCCCTGTAACTCTGCCTTTCAAATATATAAATAAATCTTTAAAAATATATAATTATAAACATATGTTGACTGAATAACAGAATGCCAAAATAAATGAAGCAAACACTGAGAGAAAGGGAGAAATAAGTAATTCAACATTGGACTTAGTATCCTACTATCAATAATTAATAAAAAACCACTAGTTATGCTTATCAACAAGGAAACAGGAGATCTGAACAATGTTGAAAGCCAGCTAGACCAAATACAGAACACTCTATCCAACAACAGAATATGAGAGTACTTCAACATATTTGTGGAAAATGTAATAAAAATATAAAAAGTTTCATAAACTTTTTGGTGACCACCTTGTATACATTCTTCTCCAGTGCACAGGAACTTTCTACAGAATAGACAAGAAGGTAGGCCATAAAAAAATCAATAAATTTAAAGGCTAAAAGGATACAAAGTGGATACTCACACCACAGTGAAATGAACTATACATCAATACCTGAAAAATTTTGGTAAATTCACATATATGTGGAAATCAAATAATACTCTCCCCCCAAAAAACAAATGGGTTGATGAATAAAATCACAATAAAAATCATGAAATACTTAGAGATTACTGAAAATGAGGATACAGCATGCTAAGATTTACAGAACACAGCTAAAGCTGTCCTTAGAGGGAAATTTATAGCATAAATACATTTATTAAGAAAGATCACAACTACAAAAATCCTTCCTTCTTGATGTTCTTGGATGGGGGCTGTAGTGGAATGAGAAGGCCATGCCAAGATGGCCACTGGCGGGTGAGCATCAGTTACTCAGGAATGGCTTCGAAACCCACCTGGCTCTGGAAACTGCCTGGCAACAGGCTGTGATTGGATGGCTCTGGAAACTGCCTGGCGACAGGCTGTGATTGGATGGATTTGAAACTGCCTGGCGACAGGCTGTGATTGGATGGCTCTGGAAACTGCCTGGCAACAGGCTGTGATTGGTTGGGGCATAGACCGCCCCTTGACCAGATTGGCTGGTCTTGGCTATATAAGCTGTTGTACCAACTGTAATAAACGAGTCTGCCGGCTGCTTGCCTCAGGCCTGCTTTCACCCGACTCCCGGGGTCTGTATGTTGACTCCATGCCTCTTGCCCCCACCACGCTGCTCCTCTCAGAAACGAACCCACTGCAACATTGTGGAGAAATCAACTGCAACAGGGGGCCACAGTGGACACAAGGAGGAGGATGGTGGCCACAGGGAAGATGGAAAACTCACTGGAGTCCATCAATTCTATACTTCAGCTTGTTGGAGAAAGTAGAGGGGCCAGCGCTGTGGTGTGGTGGGTTAAAGCCCCAGCCTGCAGTGCCGGCATCCCATATGGGCGCCAGTTCAAGCCCCAACGGCTCCATTTCTAATCCAGCCCCCTGCTACTGCGCCTGAGAAGGCAGGAGAGGATGGCCCAAGTCCTTGGGCCCTTGCCCATGGGAGACCCAGAGGAGACTCCTGGCTCCTGGCTTCAGATCAGCTCAGCTTTGGCCATTGTGGCCATTTGGGGAGTGAACCAGTGAATGGAAGAACTCTCTCTTTGGCTCTACCTCTCTTTGTAACTCTGTCTTTCAAATAAATTAAATAAATCTTAAAAAAAAAAAAAGCAAAGACAACCTACAGAATAGGAGAAAACTATATAATTTATAACCTGTAAAGGGACTTCTAGCCAAAATACATAAACAAATCTTACAACTCAATAAAAAAAAAAAAAAAAGAAAAAATGACCCTATTAAAACAAGAGTAAATGATCCAAAAACATGTCTCCCCCAAAAAAATATACAAATGTCCAATAAGCATATGAAACAATGCTTGACTTCATCAGTCATCAGGGAAATGTAGATCAAAATGACAATGATAGGCCGGCGCCGCGGCTCACTAGGCTAATCCTCCGCCTTGCGGCGCTGGCACACCGGGTTCTAGTCCCGGTCGGGGCACCGATCCTGTCCCAGTTGCCCCTCTTCCAGGCCAGCTCTCTGCTGTGGCCAGGGAGTGCAGTGGAGGATGGCTCAAGTGCTTGGGCCCTGCACCCCATGGGAGACCAGGAGAAGCACCTGGCTCCTGCCATTGGATCAGCGCGGTGCGCTGGCCGCAGCACGCCTACCGCGGTGGCCATTGGAGGGTGAACCAACGGCAAAGGAAGACCTTTCTCTCTGTCTCTCTCTCACTGTCCACTCTGCCTGTCCAAAAAAAAAAAATGACAATGATAAACCAACATCACACTCAAATAGCACAAATGGAATCCGAAGTTAGACAGTAAGGGCTGGCAAGTCTGTGGAAAAGTTGGAACCCTCATACACTACTGGTAAGGATGTGCAAAAAACTTACACATGGATTGTTACAGCAATGGAAACGTTCCAAATGCCCACCAGTGGACAGAGGGATCCATAAAATACAACTGCATACAGTCACAAAAAATGGATTAAAAATTGAAACACACCACAGCACGGATGAATGTTGAAAACCTTATGTTGAGTGAAAGAAGCTAGTCACAGAAGATCACATACATGGATTCTTTTGTATAAAATGTCCAGAAGAGGAGAATCAACAGAGGCAGTAAATCAGTGCTTGCCTGGGGCCAGGGGAGGGTTGGTGGGAGAGACTGGAGGAGAGCAGAGAGGCAGGTGAAGGGCGAGAGGCTCCTTTACGAGGCGAGGAAACGCTCTGCAGTTGACTCTGGTCACAGTGGAGCCCATCTATGGGCTACGAATACACCAAAGCCCACAGGACTGCACACTTTACAAGGATGGACTTTATGGTATGGAGTCATAGGGCAATATGCTTTTTAAAAACTCTCTCAGAAGGAAAGACAGTGTGGGGACTTACGAGCCGGAATCCACGTCCATGAACTGTGGAACAGTACCAATAGCGTTTAGTAACGCATCCAGCTGAGACTTCATTTCATTAATTTTTCTATTAACTCCCACCCATTCTTCAATATACACTTCAGGACACTCCAGGATGTTTTCCAACTTGAAAGTACAGAATTCAAGGCAACCAATGACACTTGGAAGAATTTTAGAGGCACCTACAAAGAGAGAGAAGCATTAATTGTTAGAAGCATCTGTAAAACTACTACTTCAGTACTAGTTTGATCACTAAGTGATAACATCCTAGTGAGCATCTCTCATTACCTCACAGCTTTCCCAGAGGGACCTGGAAGGAAACAGTTCCTAAAGACAAAGTTAGTGAATAAGCGCAGGTGATTGGGGTTTTGATAACTAATGGCTATTTCTTCCATGATGGTTCCTCTGCCAAGTTTCCTTTCTTGTCAGCTGAGGACCAACTACATTAAACTCAGAAACTTTCATAAGAAGGCACTACTTCACCACCTTACTCTGCTAAGAGGACAGTAACAGCGAACAGCGTCTTCATGATCGTAACAGACCTGAGAACGGGTATCCCGCTCCTGAGTCACTCTTTACATTACTGATCCAATCTCCATGGAGCTTATAGCTTTTTGCTCTGGACAAAGATTAAAGGTGAATATTAATGCCAACCTGGAAGACTGATTCACTGTGAGAACAGGGCAAAATGCTCTGTCTTCCCTCCTCATCCCAGTTTTACAAGAAGCAACAGTTAAAACATCAACTGTGTTTCTTTCCCTTGATGAAAATGTCTGTATCAATAAACCTTGTACTTTTTTATTTTTTTTAAGATTTATTTATTTATTTGAAAGGTAGATTTACAGAGAGACAGAGATCTTCCATCCGCTGGTTCACTCCCCAAATGGCAGCAACAGCCAGGGATGTGCCAGTCTGAAGCCAGGAGCCAGGAGCTTCTTCTGGGTCTCCCACTTGGGTAGCAAGGGCCAAAGCACTTGGGCCATCTGCAGCTGCCTTTCCCAGGCCATTAGCAGGGAGCTGGATAGGAAGTGGGGCGACTGACTCAGACCTGCACCCATGTGGGATGTCAGCGTTGCAGGAGCAGCTTTGTCCACTGTCCCACAATGCCGGCCCCTATGTAACATCTTTATGAGCATGCAACGCCTGTATATGCTATGGGGTACAGTACAACTTCTCAGCACTCATGCGCAGCATAACCAGTCCAGTCAGGCACCCAGTCTGTCACTGCCGTATCTCTCCTCGGCGTGTGGACCCTGCCAGTCCTCACTTCAGTCCTGGACACTGTGTGTCCCATGGTGCCCTACAGCACTCCAGTGAACCGTGGAACACAGCGCTGGGTACTTCTATCTGATTGTGCCCCCTTCTCCTTGAAACCACCTGTGAAATGTCTGCTGGAGGCTTGAAGGCATGCCCCAGTGCCCCCCACCCCCACACAGGGCCCACCCACCGGCAGAGGCCGGGAGACTTCCTGGTTCCAGCACACAAGGAACTCTCGCTCTTCAGATGACTGCTAGGCAAAAAGAGCAGACACACACGACAAAGGAACCAGTCCAGGGAATTTCCAAACAGTGACAACAGCAAAGCCTCAGGACAGGAAGGGGAACCTTATTTCCTGAGTTCGTGTATTATAGCATTTAAAATGCCCAGTTTTCACTTTAAAATTTTCATGCAAAGAAATAGAGAAATAGGACACATACACAGGGGGAGAAAACAAGCAACAGAAGCTATCCCTAAAGAAACCTAGGCGTTGGACTGATTAAAAATATATATATATAAATATGTTCAAGGAAAAACATGTCTGAAAGTGTTACAGAAAATATGAGAACAATGTCCCACTAAGTATAAACATCAATAGAAAGAATTAGAAACGGAAGACCCCAATGGGAACGCTGAAGTTGGTAAGGACAATGGCTGAAATGCAAATTCACGGGAGATACTCAGCAGCAGGAAAAAAGATTCAGCAAACTTGCAGATAGGCCAGTGGAGGTTACCCAGCCTGAGAAATGAAAAGAAACTAAAGAATGAAGACAAATGCAAGGCATGGGGCCAGTGCTGTGGTGCAGTGGGTTAACGCCCTGGCCTGAAGCGCCGGCATCCCATGTGAGCGCCAGTTTGAGACCCAGCTGCTCCTCTTCTGATCCAGCTCTCTGCTATGGCCCGGGAAAGCAGTAGAAGATGGCCCAAGTCCCTGAGCCCCTGCACCCATGTGGGAGACTGGGAAGAAGCTCCTGGCTCCTGGCTTCAGATCAGCACAGCTCCAGCCATTGCGGCCATGTGGGGAGTGAACCAATGGATGGAAGACCTCTCTCTCTCTCTCCCTCTCTCTCTCTCTCTCTGCCTCTCCACTCTCTGTGTAACTCTGACTTTCCAATAAATAAATAAATCTTTAAAAAAAAAAAGAAGAATGCAAGGAACTACAAGAATGAAGACAATGTGAAGAGCCCCAGACACCTGTGGGAGCCCATCAGGCATTCCAACGCACGCCTCATGTGAGCGCACCAGGACCAAGAAAAAGCAGAAATACCGGTGAAGAGAAATCGGCCAAGAAGTCCACAGTGTCTGAAGAAAAACACGCATCTGCATATCTAAGAAGCTCAAAAACCTCAAGTATGATAAACCTAGAGAGCTCTAGACATATTGTAATCAAACTTTCAAAGCCAAAGAAAAACAGAATTTTGAAAGTATTAACATAAAAGTACTTTCATGTTATTACTTTCGGCATACTAGTGAAGACGCCACTTGGGAAACCAGCATTGCGGTGTAGTGGGCCAAGCTGCTACCTGCAGTGCCAGCATCCCATATGGGTGCTGGTTCCAGTCCTGGTTGTTCCACTTCTGAACCAGCTCCCTGCTAACGAACATGGGAAGGCAGCAGAAGGTGGCCCAAGCAGTTGGGCCCCTGCTACCCACGCAGGAGACGGGATGAGGCTCAAAGTTCCTGGCTTTGGACTGGCCCAGTTCTAGCTGTTGTGGCCATTTGGGGAGTGAACCAGCAGAATGGAAAATCTGTTTCTCTTTCTCTCTAACTCTGCCTTTCAAATAAATAAAAATAAATCTTTAAAGAACAAAAAGAAGCATCTTGGGATGCCTGCATTCCATATCTGAAGGGCATGTGTTCGAGTCCTAGTTCCAACCCCTGATTCCAGCTTCCTGCTAACGCAAACCTTGGAAGGTAGCAAGTGATAGCCCGCGTACGTGGGTCCCTGGGGACCTGGACTGAGATCCTGACTCCTGGCTTCAACGTGGCTCAGGCCTGGCTGCTGTGGGCATTTGGAGAGTGAATTAGCAGGTGAGACCTGTCTCTCCTGCTCTCTCTTTCAAATAAATTTTTTAAAAAAAGTTTTAAAAATGTAGACTATCCCTATGTAAACAAAAAAAGAAAAAGAAAAAAGTATCATATCTAAGGGATCCTCAGTAAGACTAATAACTGACTTCTTATCAGAAAGAGGAGAGGCAGAAGGAAGCCAGGTGACAGAGTCAAGATACTGAAAGGAAAAAACTCAACCAAGAATTCCATACCCAGCAAAGTACCAGTCAAAAACTAAGGAAAAATCAGTACTTTCTCCATTTCTGAAGTCTGGCTCCTGGCTTCAGCTGGGCACAGCCCTGCGGTCATCTGCGGAGTGAGCCAGTGGATGAAAGCTCACCCTCTCTCTCGATCGCTCTCTCTCTCCCTCCCTCCCTCTTTGTAACTTTCAAATAAATAAATAAATCTTAAAAAAAATCAGTGAAGACTCTGGTGAAGTCGTCTGCATCCCACAGTGGGGTACCTGGCTCCAGTTTCTTGCTGATGCAGACCCCGGGAAGCAGCGATGACGGCTCAGATAATTGGCTTCTTGCTACCCATGTGGGAAACCTGGATTGAAATCACAGCTCCCAGCTTTGGCCCACCCAATCTCAGCCGTGGGCATCTGGGGAGTGCACCAGTGAATGACAGCTTGCTCTCTTGCTCTCTCTTTCCCCCTTGCCTCTCAAAGTTTTTTTTTTTTAATTAAAAAGGATAAATTTTGTTGCAAAAAATTTTAAAATCCATTTTCTGTGAACTTTTTGAATATTCCTAATATGCATGAATCTCAAAATGCTGTGCACCAAAGTGAGCTTATCTTTCAATTCAAAATTTTCATTTTTTAAAATTTATTTGTTTTACTTGAAAGGCAGAGTTACACAGAGAGAAGGAGGGGTAGGAAAGGAAAGGAGAAAGAGGAAGAGAGAAAGAGAGATCTTCCATTGGCTGGTTCACTCCCCAAATGGCCGCAGTGCTGGGGCTGGCCCAGGACAAAGCCAGGATCCAGGAGTTTCTTCCAGGTCTCCCACGAGGGTTCAGGGGCTCAAGTCCTTGGGCCATTTTCCGTTGCTTTCCCAGGAGCATTAACAGGGAGATGAATCGAAAGTAGAGCAGCTGGGACTGAACCAGCGTCCATACGGGATGGGCGGCATTGCAGGTGGTGGCTTAACTCCTTACACAACATGAATGTGATGAAGAACCTTGTAGAGTTCCTAAATGACCAGAAATTTTCTCTTGGATATATCTGTAACCATAGAGAAATGAACACAGGTGCACAGAAAAATGAACACACAAATGGCTGTATCAGCATCACTAGTAATAGCCAGAAAGTGGAAACAACTAAAATGTCTATCAACAATGCAATAGCAAACAAAATGTGATAGTTCCAGCACATGAGTATTAGGGGCCATAAAAAATGAAGTACTGGCACACGCTACAGCACAGATGAACACTGAAAACGTTACGCTAAGTGGAAGAAGCCAGCCACAAAAGATCACAAAGTGAATGATTTCATTCATATCAAAGTTCAGAACATGGACATCCACAGAGACATGAGGCCTGAGGACTAGGGTGGAGGGGGGGATGACAGGGTGAGAGCTAAATGGGACAGGGACTCATCCCGGGCTTATTTTTAATCTAGTTACGTTGCAGGTACTCTAGAACCAACTGTGATGATGGAAGCACATGTCTGTGAATATACATTGAATTGTTCACTTTAAACAGGTAAATTGTGTATACATTACATCTCAACCAAACAATGCGTAACGCTTTATTTTGCTTTTTAACTGTATGCACGTCTTTCTACTTTCAATATTATATGAAAAATAAGAGCTATTAAAATGCTACATAACGCCAAGCAAGCTAATCATTTTTTTCTTACCATTGTCACCATTTATTCGTATTTCATATTCTTTGTAGAGTCTTTCTGCATTTTTAAGTATCTCCTCCATGTACTGCTGCTCTGGCGGCAACTCCCCTTCCATATTTCTATGGCGACTAAATATCCCAAGGCCGACGTCTGCCCAGTTTTCCTGTAAATGCCTGATGATCTTCATGCTGTCGTGTCTGGACACCAGCATGTCCCCCGAGATCTGCGCCTTCTCCTCGGTCAGCATCTAGAGGGCAAGCACAGTGCGCAGTGACCATTTACCCAGAATCCACCCAGACCCTTCTTCCCCGGGGCTCCCGGCTCCGGTGGGGTTGCCGATCCCATTACTAGCACTCACATCATTTCTTCAGGGCCACGAGAAACGGTAGGGGCTACACAGTTTTATATTTAAAGTTAAAATGAATTTAAATCAACTTTGATACCCTATGACACAATCCATGATTAACCAGCAATTGTATTAAATTCTAGGTGGATTTAAAAAAAAAAACAGTGACAAGAAATGAAGTCCGCCCGGCGCCGCGGCTCACTAGGCTAATCCTCCGCCTTGCGGCGCTGGCACACCGGGTTCTAGTCCCAGTCGGGGTGCTGGATTCTGTCCCGGTTGCCCCTCTTCCAGTCCAGCTCTCTGCTGTGGCCAGGCTGTGACATGTCGGCTCCCAGGTCCCCCACTACACTGGAAAAGGTCTTAGAATGTACACGCTGTAGCTTGTGCATGTTTTATTTATCTCTCTAACCCCCAGTCCAAGTCCTGAATGAGAACTATCAATACATATTTCTGTAAAAAATAAAGTCCACCACATAGATAGAGAGTTTGGCATTATCTGGAGAACGGAAGCATTACCCACCCTTCAATACAAGTATTCAGTGTAGGGAGGCGGTGTGGCAGACAGAATTGTGGCGTTGTCGGCCGGCGCCGCAGCTCACTAGGCTAATCCTCTGCCTGTGGCGCCGGCACACCGGGTTCTAGTCCTGGTTGGGGCGCCGGATTCTGTCCCGGTTGCTCCCCTTCCAGTCCAGCTCTCTGCTGTGGCCCGGGAAGGCAGTGGAGGATGGCCCAAATGCTTGGGCCCTGCACCCGCATGGGAGACCAGGAGAAGCACCTGGCTCCTGGCTTCGGATCGGTGCAGCGGGCCGGCCGTAGCAGCCATTTGCAGGGTGAACCAACAGAAGGAAGACCTTTCTCTCTGTCTCTCTCTCTTCTCTCTCTCACTATCTAACTCTGGCTGTCAAAAAAAAAAAAAGAATTGTGGTATTGGCGAGGCTGAGACCAAATGCTGACTCTGTCACACCACGTATAAGTCACTTATGTACGTAACGTCTAGGAGTCCTAAGGTTCAATTTCTGTATCTGTGAGATGGGGTTTCTAAGACCTGCACCGTACATTAGATACTGTGTGGGGAGCAGCACCGGCCCTTCACCAGGACTAAGTGCTCAGACGCTGAGTCACCAGCATTCCTAATAAAGAAGCACTCTCTCTCAACTCCATCTACCCATGTCCAAGTTTAAAAAGTAACTAAACTACATACACTACATATTACACAGCTGATGCTTCCCACGGTGGGATCTGGATGAGATGTCCCGAATTCGATACTCCCTTTGGAAGTGTTTCAGTGTCATATTCTGTATTTCCCTTTGTCAGGCTAATCAACTACTGTAATGTGATACTGATTTAAATAACGAAGCTTGAATACTTTTCAAAAGACGTGGTTAACGGAAAAACAAAATATGGTATATAAATATGTATGATGGGATATTATTCAGCCTTAAAAAGGAAGGGGATTCTGACAGTTGCCACAACAGGGATGAACCCTGAGGACGTTACGCTGACCAAATACTGCGTGAGTCTACTTATACGAGGTCCCGAGGTACCGGGAGCAGTCAGATTCACACAGAACGGAGACGGATGCTCACTCGAGGCTGGTGAAGGCGGAACGGGGCACCCTTTGGGAAGATAAACATTCTGGGGCGGCTGGTGGTTGTACAACGCTGTGAATGTACTGAATGCCCCCGAACTTTACACATGAAACAGGAACAAGGTCATTAACCTCCAAAGTCCACATTGTCCTGAAGGGAAAAGCCAGGCACACAGGAGACACAAACGTTTCTCACGTATAACAATCAGAAGACAGAATCAGAACCATCCGCACTGCCACCACAGTAACTTTTCCCTCGATTTTTTTTGAGGGGGAGGGAGGGAGGAGGACAGGCTAATTTTATTTAACTCAAAACTCTAAATTGAACTGGAAGCATCTATGTGTATTTAAAAAGGTCCCTCATAAAACTAAGCATGGTATTTTTAAAGACTGAGATGTGACTCAGTTGGAGGTAAGGCACCTTGATGGACAAGTTGTTAACTAGAAAGTGTTACCTTTTGCCACTGCTTGAAGTCTGGAATTATCAACTCTAGCACATTGCCCTTATTAGAGAACAAAATGTCTTTCTCACTGAAAGAAGAACAAAGCGAAAGCAAAGTCAGAGAACAAGGTGAAAACAAAGGAAGTTGTAAGTGCACACACTTAAGAGCAATTGACATTCAGTTTTGCCTCAATGATTCCAAGCATGGCTTCCAGGTACAGCCCCTTAGAAATCCAAAAATGCAGACACTGGGGCCTCCGCCTACAGCCTACAGCGCCGGCATCCCATATGGGCACCAGTACATGTCCCAGCTGCTCCATTTCCAGTCCAGCTCCCTGCTAATGGCCTGGGAAAGCAGCGGAGGATGGTCCAAGTGCTTGGGACCCCGCACCTGCATGGGAGACCCAGAAAAAACTCCCGGCTTCTGGCTTCAGGTCGACCTGACTCTGGTCATTGTGGCCATCTGGGAGTGAACCAGTGAATGGAAGACCTTTCTTTGCCTCTCAAATAAATAAATCTTTAAAATAAAATGCAGACTCTAGTTAGAGACCTGAGCAACCAAGTTTCAGGACAATGGACCACGACAGCATTTAACAGTGGTCCCTGAGTCTGGGGAATTCAAAACTAGACCACCAGCTTAATAATTCCTGTTGATTGCAGCTGCCAAAACAATATGGAAATAGCAAGGAAGCCTAGTGAGTAATTAAAGTAATTAAGACTCAACATTCGGGTCCAGGGTCCCGACTTCAGATAAGAGTTTCCTTTAATTTTCTGAAGTCTCACAGGAGAAAGCTGTTGATAACGAAGTTTCTGAAGAGAAAGAGAGAAGAGAACCCGGCCACCTGTGCACCTTCCCAGCTAAGGGTCAAGAAACTACAGAAATGTGTACCTGGCAGTGGCAAGCAGCTGGGAGTGGTACCAGCTTCAGCTTCCAGAACTTCCACATCTAGTAACTGGGACTTTTTTTTTTTTTTTTTTTTTTACAGGGTATGAGAATCTGAAACCATTGTTCTCAATTTCAAATGGAAACAGTACCTAAATGTGTCTCCTGAGCAGACAAAGCCTCTTTAAAGTTCTTAAAAACAACCTTTGAAATCATCCAGCCCAGCCTGTATCCAAGTGCAGACTCCCACCCACGTGGCTGTGATCTGGTCTTTCCGGTGCAATGTCAGGACTTTGCTGGCAGCTGCTTCCATGATCAGAGTCCTCTAATCCTTGCAAAGTATGACAGCCAATGAAAGACAATCGCCCCCTAACTGTCACTCAGTGGTTCTACTTCTCTGCAGAGGCACTGTGCTATGGGATTTGCAGATGGCCAGCTACTCGTGCTTGCCAAGAGTAATGACATAAGCCAACTTCATTTTAAAAAGAGAAATAAAAAGAGCCGGATTTAAATGAAGGCAGCAGCAGTTGGGCGGGGGGTTCGGGACACAGACAGCACTGGAAGCCACAAGCCTGTCAGAGTCCTCTGCAGGGCTGTGCCCTTGTAAGATCTGTTGGTTACCTCCCCAAAATCTGTGCTTGAGCAGTTATAAGGTGAACCATGGAGAGAGACAAGAGAACAGGACTGAGTTATCAGACATAACATGGTATAATCAGGGAGACAGGATTCCAGCAGACCCACTTGGTATCAACCAAGAACTGCTGCCATTTGACAACGCCGTCCTTGACAATTTGCAGTTTCTCCGAGGTGCACTCCTCCGTTTGTTCCACCTCCTGCTTAAATTTGTTCATTAAGTTTCTCCATTTCTGTGTCAACTTCTGCAGCAACGCAAGGTCTGCAGTATCCTAGATGAAAGCATGAAATCAAACAACTTTTCTTGTAACAAATATTAATGAGCACACACCAGGCCATTATTAATACTATAGAGAAATCCAAAGGAAATGGGTTGAAATATTAAAAAGATATTTTTCTTTAAAAATATCATCAGTGAGACTACTACAGTTTGCTGATGGATTTTTTATGGTACATAAAATATTTGGGACAAGATTTCTCTCTTTGCAACATGAACCCAATTTTCCCACAAGGCTTTCACAGGGACAGTGTGTGCACTGGAAAGAAATCACATAGGACCAAATGCGAATCCTCACCAGTTACTGTAAACTTGGGTGATATTATTTAATCTCCTTGTGGTTAATTTTTATTATTCATAAAATAGAGACTCATACATATTCTCACAGGTTTAAAAGTTAGATGGGATGACAGTGTGAGCAGTTTGCCTCAGTAGAAACATACTGAATATGGGTTCTCTTTCTCGCCAACGTGCTCACTGATTTCTCCATAAAGTGCATAGAATACACTAATAATGCAACTATTTAATACACACAGTAACTTATTTTTTAAGTTAACGCATTAATAAATGAATCATAACTATAATTTTGTAGAGTTATTAAACTTTGATAAAGGCAAATATAAGGAAAAGCTTATATTCGCTTTTCCTTAGATCTTTCATTCTGCACACAGTAAAGCACAAATATACAACCACATTTTTAAAGAACCTATACATATAGCAAAGCAGGCCTGTGACGCAGTGCCCCTTGGGATACCACATCTCTCAGCAGAGTGAAGGTTCAAACCCTGGCTGTTCTGCTTCTGATCCAGCTTCCTGCTAATGCATCCTGAGAGTCAGTGGGTGATGCTTCAAGTGTTTTGGTCCCTGCCACCCATGTGGTAGACCCAGGTGGAGTTCTGGGCTCCTGGCTTCAACCTGGCAGCTGTGGACGTTCAGGGGATGAACCAGCCAATGGAAGATATCTCTCGCCACCTCCACCTCCACCTCTACCTCCTCTACCACCTCTACCACCTTTACCTCTACTTCTCCCTCTCTCTCTCTCTCCACTCCCTCCCTCCCTCCCTCCCTCTGTCTTTCAAATAAATAAAAATAAAAATTTAATGGTCCAACTCTCAACACTTGGAGTCTTTTATCCACAACTGAAGTGAATTGAACTTTACCTTGGTTGAGAGCAGTATGATGAAATGTTTAGTATACTTATTCCAGCCTTTTTCATTAAGGTAAAGTCTTTTAGCCAATACGATTCTATTTCTTTCAATTACCTATAAAAATAAGGTACTATGATCAGGAACCTAAAACATTAACAAACCACTAGAATTTACGAGTGTTTTCACATATCAATGTTTCATGGAAGTATTAACAACCAAAATTTCTAGTTCACTTACTAATTTGAATCACAAATTTGCATTTTCCAAAACTACTGAACTTAAAACCAAATTCAAGTACAAGCAGAGGTTCTCCAAGAATTTGATCTCATGACCGCTTTGCACTCTTGAAAATTACTGAGAACACCAAGATGCTTTTGTTTTATATCTACTGATCTTTACTGTTCTGGAAATCAAACTGTAATTATTTAAAATATATATTTGTTCATTCAGTTAAACATAATACAAATAAACCCATTATGTTAATGTAAATCGCATTTTTATGAAAAATAATTTACATGTTTTCAAAAAACTAAGTGAAAAGAGTGCACTGTTTTGCATTTGACAAATCTCTTTCATATCCGCCCTAAAGACAACAGAGCTGGATTCTCATATTTGTTTCTGTACTCCATTTATCGCGATATTCCATGGCATGCAGTTTCTAGAGCACCCACCACATACTCATGAATGAATGAGAGTGAAAAGGGCAAATAACATCTTTGCATCCTGACGAAACTAGTTTTGGAATCACGGAGCTCCTACAGGGTGTCCTGGACTCCCGGGGAGGGGTCCTGCAGCCAGACTCTGAGAACCACTGACAAACTGAGTCAGAGGTACAGCTGATGAGTGAATGACCATTCTGGACACCGTGAATACAGCTGTGAACAGAGACCCAGTCCTCACTCTTAGGGAGCTGCCATCCCGCTGACTGGCAGGATGTCTGGGCTGACCAAGCGCAAAGCCTCACTGATGACCTTCTGAGGCATCGGCGCCTGCTTTTAATACGAGGGGGTCCATGTGTACCCTCTCTTCTCACACTGGATGGGCATTGCTCAGATCTGTTTCCTTGGATTGTGTGTGCATACCACCTACACATATATAGTACAGGTCTGCGTGTGTACACCAACTACATGTATATAGTGCAGGTCTGTGTGTGTATACCAACTACACATATATAGTGCAGGTCTGTGTGTGTATACCACCTACACATATGTAGTACAGGTCTGCGTGTGTACACCAACTACACGTATATAGTACAGGTCTGTGTGTGTATACCAACTACACATATATAGTGCAGGTCTGTGTGTGTATACCAACTACATGTATATAGTGCAGCTCTGTGTGTGTATACCAACTACACATATATAGTGCAGGTCTGTGTGTGTATACCACCTACACATATATAGTACAGGTCTGCATGTGTATAACAACTACACATATATAGTGCACATCTGTGTGTACACCAACTACACATATATAGTACAGGTCTGTGTGTGTATACCAACTACACATACATAGTGCAGGTCTGTGTGTGTTAAACAACTACATGTATATAGTGCACATCTGTGTGTATGCCATGATACATATATAGTGCACATCTGTGTGTGTATACCAACCGCACCACATAGTGCACATCCGTGTGTGTATACCACCACATATATAGTGCAGGTCTGCATGCATATACCAACTACATGTATATAGTGCGCGTCTGTGTGTGTATACCAACTACACACACATAGTGCACGTCTGTGTGTATACCACTATACATATATAGTACACGTCTGTGTGTGTGTACCGCTACACATATATAGTCTGTGTGTATAGCATGTCTGTGTATGTATGTGTATACCAACTACATGTATAAATCTGCTAATATATTTAAGATAATTTTAACTAAATGTATGTAGTCTTTTATAATATTCTAAAACTTGATGTTTTTATTTATTGTACACATCTTTTCATACACATAAGAGGAGTTTTCAAAAAAAAGTCATGGAAAACATGTATTCTGAAGAAAACTGCATGTATCTGAAACTTTTTTGTACCAAAATACTCATTTCTTAGTTCCATTTTTCCATGAGCTTCTGGAAGTATCCTTGTATATGCCTGCAACATTCTTACATAACAACTGCTTCATGTTCTATTATCTGGATAACTACAATTTATTTCCATACTGATGGATATTTAGGCTATCAGAATCTAAAGTTTTTAAACATTTATTTTAGAGAGAATGAGCAAGAAAGAGTACTTCCACACACTGGTTCACTCCCCCAGATTCCTGCAACAGTGGCCAGGGCTGGAACCAGAAGCTAGGAACACAGCCCAGGTCTCCCACGGAGGGGACAGGGACCCAGGAATCTCAGCCATCACAAGTGCTTCCCAGGGTCTGCAACAGCAGGAAGCTGCCAGTGGGAGCTAGAGACAAGCACCTTAACCAGTGTCCTAAAACAGGCCAAATGCCTTCTGTTTTAATAGATTTTGAAATTATAAAACAATGCTGAAATGGATAACCATGTCCATATTCCTTTTTACCAATTTTTTTTCAGAAACTGATTTAAATTTAAAATACAGAAGCTTTCCGACTTAGATTAGGGTTGTACCCCAATAAGCCCACTGTAAGTTGAAAATACTGTAAACCGAAAATACATTTCAGGGGCTGGCGCTGTGGTGCAGCAGGTTAAGCCACTGCCTGCAGTGCCAGCATCCCATATGGGCACTGGTTCGATTTCCGGCTGCCCTGCTTCAGATTCTACTCCCTCTAAAGGCCTGGGAAAACAGTGGAAGATGGCCCAAGTGCCTGGACCCTTGCCATCCATGTGGGACACATCCATGTGGGCTCC
Source organism: Lepus europaeus (assembly GCF_033115175.1). NCBI lineage: Eukaryota > Metazoa > Chordata > Mammalia > Lagomorpha > Leporidae > Lepus > Lepus europaeus. Next base: position 152,152,281 of record NC_084831.1, read on the forward strand.
TGGTTTTGACTTCGCCCAGTCCCATCTGTTGTGGCAATTTGGGGAATGAACCTGTAGATGAAGATCTCTCTCAATCTCTCCCTCTCTGTGCCTTCCTGCTCTCTCTGTAACTGTGTGTGTGTGTGTGTAAAAGACAATACATTTCAGACACGTAACCTATTGAACATCATAGCGTAGCAACACAGTACACTGTAGGATTTCAGCTGATCACCCGTGTACTTTGTGGCTGACTGGGCGCTAGCTGCAGCTCACTGCCACTGCCCAGCGCTAGTTTCTACTGAACACGTATCACTGTCATACCATCATCAAATCATAAAAATTCCAAGTTGGGAACGATCATAAATATTGTTAGCTCTTACACAAATCTTCAAAAAAGTTTTATCAATTTGTATTCCTATCAATAATACACGATAGTGTTCACGTTTATCATCTTTTTAATGCCTGCTAATCTTAGCTAAAAATGATATCAACTCTATATGTTCCATATTATTAATTATTGGTGAGGTTAGACACATTTTCATATAATTATTAGCCATTTGAATTTCTCACTCTTAATTACCTGACTATATTCTGTGCCCATTGTTTTAATGAATTATTTCCATGTTTAAAATGTATTTACTGGCCGGCACCGTGGCTCACTAGGCTAATCCTCCGCCTTGCGGCGCCGGCACACCAGGTTCTAGTCCCGGTTGGGGCACTGATCCTGTCCCGGTTGCCCCTCTTCCAGGCCAGCTCTCTGCTGTGGCCAGGGAGTGCAGTGGAGGATGGCCCAAGTGCTTGGGCCCTGCACCCGCATGGGAGACCAGGAGAAGCACCTGGCTCCTGCCATCGGATCAGCGCATGTGCGCCGGCCGCAGCGCGCTACCACGGCGGCCATTGGAGGGTGAACCAACGGCAAAAGGAAGACCTTTCTCTCTGTCTCTCTCTCTCTCACTGTCCACTCTGCCTGTCAAAAATAAAAAAATAAATAAAAATTTAAAAATTAAAAAATTAAAAAATAAAATAAAATAAAATGTATTTACTAGACTACTTCCATAACATGTATTGTCTGCTCCACAAAGTACTAACGTTTGATCCCAGTGTGTTACTTGCTTTTGTTTCTGGTCACTGGTACCTCATGGAAGTTTCTAATTTCCAGGTTTCCTTTCATGTCATATTTAGAAAGGGCTTCCCCATTCTAGTATTATAGAAATATCCGCAGGGGCTCGCATTGTGGCGTACTGGGTTAAGCCGCCACCTGTGATGCCAGCATCCCGTATGGGCACTGGTTCATGTCTTGGCTACTATACTTCAGATCCAGCTCCCTGCTAATGGCCTGGGAAAAGCAGTGGAAGATAACCCAAGTGTGTGGACCCATGCCACCAATGTGGGAGATCCAGAAGAAGCTCCTGGCTTTGGCCTGGCCCAGCCTGGCTGTTGAACCCATTTAGAAAGTGAACCAGGCCGGCGCCGTGGCTTAACAGGTTAATCCTCCACCTTGCAGTGCCGGCACACCGGGTTCTAGTCCCGGTTGGGGCTCCAAATTCTATCCTGGTTGCCCCTCTTCCAGGCCAGCTCTTTGCTATGGCCCGGGAGTGCAGTGGAGGATGGCCCAAGTGCTTGGGCCCTGCACCCACATGGGAGACCAGGAGAAGCACCTGGCTTCTGGCTTCGAATCAGCGCGATGCGCCGGCCGTAGCGGCCATTGGAGGGTGAACCAACGGCAAAAAGGAAGACCTTTCTCTCTCTCTCTCTCACTATCCACTCTGCCTGTCAAAAAAAAAAAAAAAAAAAGAAAGAAAGAAAGAAAGAAAGTGAATCAGCAGACGGAAGATCTCTCTCTGTATCTCCACCTTTAAAATAAATTAATTTTTAAAAATTCTCACTCTTCACTTACTATATTTATAGTTTCATTATTTTACTTCTAAATATTTAATGTCTTCTAGGATTTACTTTTTTATGTAAACTTTCTATGAGGTAGGTATCCAAATCTTTTAATAACTGGATAACCAATTCTGTCAACATAATTTGAACATACACACATATATATACATGAGTCTATTTATGAACTTTCTACTCTGTCCTTTTGTATTTTTTTTTTTACCAACACACACACACATTCTTACTTTGATTTTCAGTATATTTTGATGTCAAAAATACAAGTTATTTCTTATTAATATTTTAAAAAATTCACTAGAGTAAGGCATTTGGTACAGTGGCTAAGATGCTGCTTGGGGGCTGGCACTGTGGTACAGTGGGTTAATCCTCTACCTGCAGTGCCGGCAACCCATATGGATGACAGTTCTAGTCCCAGTTGCTCCTCTTCCAGCCCAGCTCTCTGTTGTGGCCCGGGAAGGCAGTGGAGGATGGCCCAAGTGCTTGGGCCCTGCACCCGCATGGGAGACCAGGAAGAAGCTCCGCGCTTCAGAATGGCCTGGCACTGACTGTTGTGGCCATTTGGGGAGTATACCAACGTATGGAAGACCTACCTTTCTCTCTCTCTCTCTCTCTCTCTCTCTCTCTCTCTCAGTCTATAACTCTACCTTGAAAATAAATGAATAATTTTTTTTTTTTAAAAAAAGGGTGCTGCTTGGGATGCTTACATCTCTTAACAGAGTGCCTGGGTTGTAGACCAAGCTCTGCTCCTGATTCCAGCTTCCTGCTAACACATACCTGGGAAGCCTGACTAAGTTCCAGGCTACTGGCTTTGGAATGGCTTAGCTCTAGCTATTGTAGGCATTTGGGGAGTGAGCCAGCAGGTGGAAGCTTATTTGCTCTTTCACTTGCTCACTCTCTCTCGCTGCCTTTCAAGTAAATAAATACTTTTAAAATTCTTCCAGACAGGAGCCCACACTGTGGCTCACTTGATTAATCCTCCGCCTCAGCGCTGGCAACCCATATGGGTGCCAGTTCTAGCCCCGGTTGCTCTTCTTCCAGTCCAGCTCTCTGCTGTGACCTGGGAGCAGGGAGGATGGCCCAAGTCCTTGGGTCCATGGGAGAAAACACCTGGCTCCTGGCTTCGGATCGGCATAACTCCAGCTGTAGCGGCCATTTGTGGGGGATGAACCAATGGAAGGAAGACCTTTCTCTCTGTCTCTCTCTCTCTCTCACTGTCTAACTCTGTCAAATAAAAAATAAACAAACAAATAAATAAATAAAAAGAATGCTATTGATTTAGAAAAAAAATCTTCCAGATGGCTTAGTAATTTGTCAGCTTGTCAATTTTGTAAAAATAAGATAGATATTGAGATTTCTTTTTTGGGTTTTTGACAGGCAGAGTTAGACAGTGAGAGAAAGAGACAGAGAGAAAGGTCTTCCTTCCATTGGTTCACCCCTCAAATGGCCGCTATGGCCAGCGCGCTGCACTGATCCGAAGTTAAGAGCCAGGTGCTTCCTCCTGATCTCCCATGCGGGTACAAGGCCCAAGGACTTGGGCCATCCTCCACTGCCTTCCCGGGCCACAGCAGAGAGCTGGACTTGAAGAGTAGCAACTGGGACAGAATCTGGCGCCCCGACTGGAACTAGAACCTGGGGTACCGGCGCCACAGGTGGAGGATTAGCCTAGTGAGCTGCGGCCTGGCCTGATATTGAGATTTCTAGTTGAATTTATAATTCGGAGTAAGCTGACATCTATATAATTTTGATTATTATTCTCAACTAATGATGCATAGATCTCCTTTTCTCTAGTTTTAGGTTCTTCAGTAAAGTTGTAGCATTTTTAATAGACTGTGTGGTTATTAGTCCCTTCTTGTTTACTTATTCTCTGCATTTTTAATTCTGAAGCATCACTGTAATAACCCACAGGCTACCACACTTCAAGTCACTTGTCACTGTGTGTACTAGGTTATTAGGACCAGAATGCAATATCCAGCGATGATATATGGTTATATTATATGAAAAAATTAAAACGGTCTTCTCCGGTTTATTATTAGTATCAATTAAAGTTGAAATTTTTGACACATTCCCAAATATACTTCATAGATTGTAGAGGAAAAACACAGTTCTAATTGTTCAATAACTAGGTACCCAACAGAGGAAAAAAACAAAGGCAAAATACTAACTTCACCTTTTCAAGGCCCACATAGGCTATATTCTCCACTAATAAACATAGATGTTCATTTGAGGGAGGGAGTTATCCATATTATTACAAATCATAAAACGAAACTCATCTAGACAAAAAAGAAAGCCAAGTTGCAGTCTGATGAACCAACCTTCAGGGCCAGTTCGTACGTTGCTGAGCTCCAGTTATCTCTCTCTGCCATTAACTGTTTAATATCAGTCTCCATCCGGCCTCTTTGCAGTGTATATAAGTCATGGTATTCCTCAACAATTCTAAAAGGAAAATTAAATATCTATATAGACATTTGTTAAAAGGACTGCGTTCTATAATAAGCATTATGTTCCTTTAAAATGCATAAGGTAATTATAGTATAATGGCTCAATAAACTTATTATACACAGTGAAACAGAAGAAAAAAATCACATTTTGTTTATAAATCCTACAGTCATAAAGAAAGTGAAATGTCTAATACATTGTTCCCTGCTCTAAGTCTAAGTACTTCTTTTCTCTACTTGCTAGACTTTTTACAACTTGGTATTCCAATGGTAAGTCTCACGATGCCTAGTAAAAAATCCACAACACAAGTAGCGAAAATACAGCAGCTTTATTAAGCTTCTTGGCTCACAGACTGAGCATTCTTTATTAAAGACACAAAGCCCAGTAACTGCAAGCCACTACATTTTTGTTTTTGTTTTTTTTTTAAAGATTTATTTTGTTTATTTGAAAGACAGAGTTAGAGAGAGAGGTAGAGACAGAGAGAGAGAGAGGTCTTCCATCCGCTGGTTCACTCCCCAGATGGCTGCAACAGCCGGAGCTGTGCCCATCCGAAACCAGGAGCCAGGAGCTTTTTCCGGGTCTCCTATGTGGGTATAGGGGCCCAAGGACTTGGGCGATCTGCCACTGCTATCCTGGGCCATAGCAGAGAGCTGGATCGGAAGAGGAGCAGCTGGAACTAGAACTGGCGCCCATATGGGATGCCGGCGTTTCAGGCCAGGGCTTTAGCCCACTGCGCCACAGAGCCAGCCCCAAGCCACTACGTTTTTAAATTGGGAACAGGCGCTTGGCTCATCAGTGAAGCCATTGCTTGGGACACACACGGTCCATAATGGAGTATGGGTTTGAGTCCCAAGCTCTTCCTGCAAATCCAGCTTCCTGCCAACACGCACCCTAGGAAGCAGCTGGTGATGGCTCAAGTACCTGGGTCCCTGCCATCCAAGTGTAAGAGTGTGGGAGACCTGGACTGATTTCCAGGCTTCTGGCTTCAGCCTGGGCCAGCTCCGGATGTTCCTGGCATTTGGGGAGTGAACTAGTGAATGGAAGATCAGTCTAGTCTATCTCTGTCTCCTTGCCTTTCAAATAAAATAAAAACAAGTAAATATTTAAAAAATAAAGTTGGGGACTGGTATGGTAATACAGTGAGTTAAGCCCCCATGTGCAATGCTAATACCCAACATGAGTGCCCGGTAGTGTCCTGGCTGCTCCTCTTTCAGTCCAGCTTCCTGTTCATATGCCTGGGAAGAAGTAGAAGATGGCCCAAACGCTTGAGTCCCTGCCATCCACATGGGAGACCCAGGATGGAGTTCCTGGCTCCTGGCTTTGGACTGGCCCAGTCCCAAGCATTGTGACCATTCAGAGAGTGAACCAGCAAAGGGAAGAGACCTCCCTCTCACTCTCTCTCTCTCTTTTTTTTTTTTTTCCACAGGCAGAGTGGACAGTGAGAGAGAGAGACAGAGAGAAAGGTCTTCCTTTTTGCTGTTGGTTCACCCTCCAATGGCCGCCGCGGTAGGCGTGCTGTGGCCAGTGCACCGCGCTGTTCCGATGGCAGGAGCCAGGTGCTTCTCCTGGTCTCCCATGGGGTGCAGGGCCCAAGCACTTGGGCCATCCTCCACTGCACTCCCTGGCCACAGCAGAGAGCTGGCCTGGAAGAGGGGCAACCGGGACAGGATCGGTGCCCCGACTGGGACTAGAACCCGGTGTGCCGGTGCCGCAAGGCAGAGGATTAGCCTATTGAGCCGCGGCGCTGGCACTCTCTTTCAAATAAATAAATAAATCTAAAAAATACATTTTAAATTATATATAATTCATGCAAGGTTAAAAGAAATTCTCTCCTAACCATGCAAAAGCTTAAGTATTTAACCCTTCTTTCTTTCTATAACAGAGAAAAAGGGGAACAGCTCTGTGAGTTCTAATTCCAAAGCCAGGTGATGAGGGGCTGGCGCAGTAGCACTCCTGGGCAGAGCTGCTGCCTGCGATGCCAGCATCCCATACGGATCCAGTTCCTGTCCCAGCTGCTCCACGTCTAATCCTGTTCCCTGCTAATGGCCTGGAAAAAACAGGGGAAGATGGCCCAGGTGGTTGGGCCCCTGGGCTACCCACGTGGGAGACCTGGAAGAAGCTCCTGGCTCCTGGCTTTGGTCTGACCCATCCCTGCCATTGCAGCCATCTGAGGAGTGAGCTAGCTGATGGAAGATCTCCATCTCCCTCTGTGGCTCTGATTTTCAAATTAATTAATTAATTTTTTTAAAAAAATCAAGGCAATGAATCCCAGCTTGTAGCCTATTTTTCAAAATGACTGAATAGGGCAGCAGCAGATGGCCACAGCAGCTACTGCCTTGACAAGGCTTCCAAGTTAACTTTGGAACAAAAACTCCAAGTCTTTATCCACGCCACTCCCTCATGAAGTAAGAGCTGTCCTACAAGCTAAAAGGACATCTCTGGTAATAGGAGGGCAATGCCAAGCAATGCTCTTGAATACCCTTGAAATTACCGGAAAAGTCTCAAACATGCTGAATCCTACGTTAGTGCCTCTTCCATCCCAGAAGGGGTAACTCACTCCTTTGAGGAAGTCCCCTCCCAGATGCAGGCCAGCCGGGAAGGCCCCCAGACCTCCTGTTACCCGCCCCCACCCCCCACCCCAGGAGGAATGGCTTCGTCAGAGAAGGACAACAAAGCGCAGGCAATACAACGGTGTGCCCACGACAAACAACACAGGCTGCTCCGCTTCCTCCTGGGACAGCAGGCCAAAAGGCTGCACGTGGCAGCAAATAAATCCACCTTCTTTGCTGACCTTCATCTGCAGCTCCTCTTGCAACAGAGAAAAGAACAGGGACCAAGGCTAACCAGGGGCCACCCACACACAATGTTTCTATAAAGTTCTGCTTTCTTAAAAAAAGAAAAAAAATGTGAACGAGTATGACATAATGAGTAACATGATAATTCAAGGTGGGGGGTACATGAGTGTTCATTGTAAGATTTTCTTTTTCTGAACATCTGAATTAAGAGTACCTCCTGTTGTCACAGCGCTTATTAGGTGTCAGATACCATCCTAAGTGCTTTTTTTATACTAACACCTTCCTATCAAGTAAGTATCATTTCAATCGCCACTCACCATGGGGAGCCAAGTGAGGCCCAGAGAAGGTCAGAGACTTTCCCAAGGGTGCACAGCAAGCAGCATGGTGCCGGCGTCTGTGCTTTGCACACTGTCTCTATACTTTCTTCTAGGAAACTAGCACGTCACAGTCTGCAAACCTCATTCAACAACCTGGTCAGTGCTGACACCAGCCACCTGCCTCCGAGGGAAAGGTCAGGTTTTATTTTCTTTCCTCTTGGAATGAGAAAGCAACCAAGTTCAGATGGAGTAAGCTACATGCATCTTTAGAATTCAAGCAGTTCGTATCACACATATTGTTTCAGAAGTTACACAGGCACCTCCTACGTAAGTCACACGAACTTGAAGCAACTTACCTGGCATTCTTTTCAGCATCTAAAAGAGCCTGCGCCAAATCCTTATGGGCCTTCTCGGCTTCCTTCGTTAATTTCACATCATGTGCCCGAACCAGACACAGTTCCCTGAAGGAAAGCAAAGATATTTAACTCGCAGGTGGAGACGCCAAAGAAGGCTCTACTCAGCGAATCAGATTTAGATTCCAGCACCGTCTCAGTTATGTGCACCTGCCTTCCTTTTCCTCCCATAAACCGGATCAAGAAATCTAGTCCACATGAGGGATGGAGTCTTGACAGGTGTGATAATGGACTCTGATCAAGGGGGAAAAAAAAGGCAGAAAGAGGGTGGGTACTGGGCACAGACGTTAAGTCATTGCTTGGACCCTGGGGAGTGAACCAATGGATGAAGATCTCTCTCAGTTTCTGTTCCTGTCTCTGTCTCAAATAAAATGAGAATAAATAAATATTTTTAAAGGATCTCATCTTGCCACAAGGAAGACGATCACTAACCGTCACTGCTATACAATACTTAGTTCTCTCTTCAGGATCTGAATCTGAACATCCATAATCACGGCCCTGCTCTGTAAACCTGATTAAGGTAAACACGTGCATCTGAGAAAGAAGGGGGACAACACTGTGGCGGAGTAGGTTAAGCCTCTGCCTGCAGCACCAGCATCCCATATGGGCGCCGGTTCAAGTCCCGGCTGCTCCACTTCCTGTCCAGATCCCTGCTGTGGCCTGGAAAAGCAGTGGAAGATGGCCAAGGCAAGGGCTTGGGCCCCTGCACCTGCATGGAAGAGCTGGAAGAAGCTCCTGGCTCCTGGCTTCAGATCAGCTTAGCTCTGGCCATTGCAGCCATCTGGGGAGTGAACCAGTAGATGGAAGATCTCTGTCTGTCCCTCTCTCTGTCTGTAACTCTATCTCTAAGAGAGAGGAGAGGAGAGGAGAGGAGAGGAGAGGAGAGGAGAGGAGAGGAGAGGAGAGGAGAGGAGAGGAGAGGAGAGGAGAGGAAGAGAGGGGAGGGGAGGGGAGGGGAGGGGAGAAGAGAGGAGAGGAAGAGAGAGAGAGAGAAGCATGAGTCTTTTCCCTAGGAAAAATATGCAACACCTTGGTTTCTGTATTAACACAAGTAGCCCATATCTACACCTGTGTCTGAACTACATCCAGTTCTTTCTGAGCTTGTGCTAAACACAAAAAGACAAAAAAAAAAAAAAATCCTTACCTTGAACTATTCTGCTTTCCCCCGCATATTTTTTGCTCTCTTTAGACACGTGGCTTTAATGTGTGTTTAGGACAACCATAGTGTTTACCTGGTCAGTTCCTCAATAACGTTCTTGAAATTATATAACTCTTGTAAGATGCGCTGGTCCATCACTCGCTGCGTAACCAGGTCTTTGTAGAAGTCGATCATCTGCCGGGCAATCTGGTCGAGCATCTGCACGTACCTCTCTCTGAGCGAGAAATGAGGGAACGGGCATCGGTGCTGGCATCCAAGGAGCCAGAGCCAACACAGGCACCAGGAAGTGTGTGGGAGAAGAAAGCACTGTTAAAGAAGGAAATCGCAGGCAGACATTGAGAACGGACGCGTGGGAAGGGTGGGCAGAAGAGAAGGGGATCCGGGCTGTGCTCTGCCACGCTCAAATGTTTGAGCAAAGGGTGTGAGGCATAAGCAGAGATGTGGCGTTTAGAGGGGCCAGTGCTGTGGTATAATGGGTAAAGCTGCCGCCTGCAGTGCTGGCATCCCATATGGTGCCGGTTTGAGTCCTGGCTGCTCCACTTCCAATCCAGCTCTCTGCTATGGCCTGGGAAAGCAGTGGAAGATGGCCCAAGTTCTTGGGCTCCTGCACCCGCATGGGAGACCCAGAAGAAGCTCCTGGCTTCTGGCTTTGGGAAGAAAATGGTCACTGACAAGGACTTGTCTTGCTTCTTTTTCGAAGTTATAAACTCTGTAAGGATACAAATCAGGTCTTATATATGTGTATATTTAGAACATCTAACAGACTGTCCAGAATATAGTGAGATTTCCCTAAAATAGTTGAATTCATGAATAAAACCACTTTTCTCAAATTGACTAAACGTGAAAAGACCTGTAACATAAAGAAGTAATTTCTTTTTCTTTATGAATAAAACCCAACAAAATATTTGTAAATGATCATAGGAAATAAATTATAAACACTATAACCAAGCAGTCTTGATTCACATTAAAAGTAATGTTGGTGTTCCACCCCAGGTGTGAGGTCCTGGAATTCTGGCATCTTTGAGTTGGCCTGGTCATCGTGTCTAATCTCTCACTCACCCACTCAGTTATCCAGCCCTTGCTTAAACACTTAAAGTAAGGGGGAGTTTTCCAGCTCAAAACACATTTCATGCATTGGAACATATTCACACTTAAAATAAGAGGGAGCTTATCAGCTTAAATTGCAGTTCAAACATTGAAAGTATCAATTTAAAAATGCCTTCTTGGGGTCAGTGCTGTGGCATAGTGGGTAAAGCCACCACCTACCTACACCAGCATCCGACATGGGCGCCGATTCAAGTCCTGGCTGCTCCACTTCCAATCCAGCTTCCTGCTAATATGCCTGGGAAAGCAGCAGAAGACCGCCCCAGTGCTTGGGCCCCTGCACCCACGTGGGAGACTCGGATGCAGCTCCTGGCTTTGGCCTGGCCTAGCCCTAGCAGGTGCAGCCATTTAAAGAGTGAGCCAGTGGGCAAATGGAAGATCTCTTTCTCTCTTTCCCTCTCTCTCTAACTCCCCCTTTAAAATAAATAAATCTTTAAAAAAAAAAAAAAGTCCTCTTTAGGATTTCTGCTCCTGGCAATGTAGGGACCAGACACTCTGCAGGACCTTCCCATTCCAATACGGCCCGATCTGTAAGAGCATTGCTGGACTGATGCGATGGAAAACAAAAGGAATAAGCAGGAATGGGCATTTGGGCCAGCAGTTAACATGCCGGTGGGGATGTTTGGACCCCACACTGGAAGCCTGCATTTGAGTTCTGGCCCTGCTCACAATTTGAGGTTCCTGCTACAGCAGAACCTGGGAAGCAGCGTATGACAGGTCAAGTGGTTGGGTCCTTGCCACCCACACATGACACCTGTATTGAGTTCCCTGGCCCATGGCTTCACTCTGGCCCAGCCCCAACTGTCGAGGGTATTTGGGGAATGAACCAGCAAATGGGAGCAGGCAGCTCTTTTTCTCTGCCTCATGAAGAAAGAAGAGGAAGAAACAAAAAACGTCACACTGAGAATGGAGTAGGAGTTACTAGCAGTATTCAATAAGCGAACTCAAGGTCAGGATTGCCCCCTAGAAAAATACCAACACTGGGACCCAGGGACACAACTCAATCTGAGCCAGCCTCAAAATGGGAGACGTAGAAAAGCACAAGACCACTGCGTGAAGCCTGGATTCAGAAGGGGAAAATGTAAACCCTTTCCTCAGGAAGTACCCCTGGTTTATTCCCTGATGATCCAATGGTTAAGATCAGCCAAAAAATTAGCTTCACAAAGATCGCAAAGCACCAAGGAAACAAATCATAATGAATGAGACTCAGAAGAAACAACAAACCACAGACTTTGATTCTAAAGCTCCTGATGTATTAGAATTTTAATTATGAGGCCGGTGCTGTGGCATAGTAGGCTGGACTCAGCCTGTGGTGCCAGCATCCCATGTGGGCGCCAGTCCATGTCCTGGCTGCTCCACTTCTGATCCGGCTCTCTGCTATGGCCTGGGAAAGCAGTGGAAGATGGCCCAAGTCCTTGGGCCCCTGTGCCCACGTGGGAGACCTGGAGGAAGCTCTTGTCTCTGGATCGACAATGCTCCAGCCATTGTGGCCCACTAGGGAGTGAACCAGTGGATGGAAGACCTCTCTCTCTCTCTCTCTCTCTCTCTCTGCCTCTCCTTCTCTCTGTGTAACTCTACCTTTCAAATAAATAAATAAAATCTAAAAAAGTTATCATAATTAGAATATAAAAATATAAAACTATGCATGAAATGTTTGAGAAGTAAAAGATGGAATTAAAAATAAATAGGCAACAAAATGATCCTATCTGATGAGACATCTATAGAAATAAACCAGTAGAACTTTTAGGGGGAAACGCAGTTGTTGAATTAACATAGGTGAGCAACAGCAGAACAGACAGAGCTAAAGAAGGTAGAAAAACACTGGAAAAATTACCTAGGCTGTAGCGCAGAGATAAGGAGAGGGAAATTTTGAGAAACCGATGACTATACAAACAGAGGACATCTAACAGAAACATAATCAAAGTTCCAGAAAGAGAAGTCAGACAGAATGTAAGACGGGCACTGGTCAGAGACCATCACTGACACGTGTTCAAAACTCATAAAAGACATTAATGGGCATATAAAATATAGTCTTCATATAGGTACAGGAAATACAAGAAGAAATTCAGGGGAATTAAATTTACTCTCCTACCTGAGATAAAAACAAAGGACAACGAATGTGAAACCATTTCCAAGACACCGGGTAACACGAGATGAAAGTAAGTGGTCCCCAAGAGACCAGCAGACAGGTGAGCCTGTGTTAGAATCAACGACCACAGCTCCTATCTTACAGAACGAGAAAGGCAAGAGCAAGTTAAATCCAAGTAAGGAGAAGGATGCAAATAATAAAAATCACAGCATAAATCGGTGAAACAGAAAACTGAAAAAACAGAGAAAATCACTGGATCAAAGCCCAGTTTTTCGGGATTAGCAACAGTGATAAAAGTCTGGTTCATTCACTGGGGCACAGAGCATGAAGAAGACAGAACTTGCCAACATTAGGAATGAGAGAGCCGACATGACCACAGCGTCCATGGGCATAAAAAAGATAATAAGGCAGGGCACAGCACGTTGCAATGCCTCTTGGGATACCCACATCACAAACTGGAGTGCCTGTTCCAAGCCTGGCCACTCTGCCTCTGAGCCTGGTTTCTGCTAATGGACAATGGCCCAAGGACTTGAGTTCCTGCCACCCATGTGGGAGGCCTGGATGGAGCACCTGGCTCCTGGTTTTGGCTTGGCCTTGCCCTGCCTGTCATGGGCATTTAGAATGAACCAGTGGATAGAGATCTCTCCTTATCTCCTCCTTGTCTCTGTAGCTCTGCCTTTCAAAGACATAGATCTTTTTTTAAAGGAATATTTTAACACTGTCATACCAACAAATTCAAAAACTTCGATAAATTGGACAAATTTCTGGAAAGATGTAAACCACCAAAGCTCACCTGACAAGGACTAGATAACATGAATATATTTTATATATTAAAGAAATTGAATTTGTAACTTAAAGCATTCTTGCAAAGGAAATTCTTGACTCAGACAATACCCTTAGGAAAGAAATAATGCCAAAGCTACGTAGAAATTTAAGAGCCAGTAGTATCCTGTCGAATTCATTCTCTGAGGCCAATATTACCACAACACCAATAATCAAGCAAAGATATCACTATAAAAGAAGGCAATAACCCATTATCCTTTATGAATACAAATGCAAAAATTCTCCACAAAATACTAGCAAACTCTACCAGCAACAGTTCCAAGGGATACATATGCCATGATCAAGTAGCATTTATTCCAGGGATGCAAGGCTGAATTAACATATGAATGCAGGGGCTTAGCTGACACCTATGGTGCCAACATCCCACGGGGACCCCGGTTTGGGTACCAGTTGCTCCACTTCTGATCCAGCTCTCTGCTCTGGCCTGGGAAAGCAGTGGAGAATGGCCCGAGTCCTTGGGCCCCTGCACCCACGTGGGAGACTCGGAAGAAGCTCCTGGCTCTTGGCTTCGGATCAGTGTAGCTCCAGCTGTTGCGGCCAACTGGGGAGTGACTAGCAGATAGAAGACCTCTCTCTCTCTCTCTCTCTCTCTCTCCCTTTCCTTCTCTCTGTGTGTAGCTCTGACTTTCAAATAAATAAATAAATCTTTTTAAAAAGCCATATGAATGACAATCAGTGTAATATACCATAATAATAATAAAGGACAAAAAACACAGAATAATTTCAATAGACAGAGAAAAAGCACTTGACAAAATCCAACAATCTTTCATAATATTAACACTAAATAAACCAGGAATAGAATGGAACTTCTTCAACACACTAGAGGGCATATATGAAAAACCCATAGCTAATATGATACCTAATCTAAATCTCATGTAATGGTGAAAAACAACATCTTTATCCTAAAAATGGAAGAAATTAATTTCAAACTATATATATATATATATATATATATATATATATATATATATCTGATTAGGAACTAGTATCCAGATACATAAAGAACGCTTACAACTCAACAATATTCATGAAAAGACAGATAATCCAGGGTCAGCACCATGGCTCACTTGGTTAATTCTCTGCCTGTGGCGCTGGCATCCCATATGGGTGCCGGGTTCTAGTCCCGGTTGCTCCTCTTCCAGTCCAGCTCTCTGCTATGGCCTGGGAGGGCAGTGGAGGATGGCCCAAGTGCTTGGTCCCTGCACCCACATGGGAGACCAAGAAGAAGCACCTGGCTCCTGGCCAGGTGCAGTGTCAGCTGTAGCAGCCATTTGGGGAGTGAACCAACGAAGGAAGACCTTTCTCTCTCTCTCTCTCTCTCTCTCTCTCTCTGTCTCTCTCACTGTCTATAACTCTACCTGTCAAATAATAATAATAATAAAAAAGACAAATAATCCAATTTTAAAGTGTGTGGAAGATTTGAATAGACACTTCCCTGATGAAGAAATACAAATGGCCAGTATATACATAGAAAGATGTTCTATGTTGTTAGTTATTAGAGTAAAGCAAATCAAAACCGCAATGAGTTAACATTTCACACCCACCAGGATGGCCATGATCACAAAGATGGACAACAAGTGTAAGGCAGGGTGTTAAGAAATTGCTGGTGGGAATGGAAAACGGCACAGCCCCTCTGGGAGAGTTTGGCAGTTTTCAAAAAAAATTAAACACTTAGTTGCCCTGTGCTTTATTTTTATTTATTTATTTATTTATTTTGACAGAGTGGACAGTGAGAGAAAGACAGAGAGAAAGGTCTTCCTTTTACCGTTGGTTCACCCTCCAGTGGCCGCCGCAGCCGGCGCCCTACTCATCCTGGTCTCCCATGCCGGTGCAGGGCCCAAGCACTTGGGCATCCTCCACTGCCCTCCTGGGCCACAGCAGAGAGCTGGACAGGAAGAGGAGCAACTGGGACAGAATCCGGCGCCCCGACCAGGACTAGAACCCGGGGTGCCAGCACCACAGGCGGAGGATTAGCCTGGTGAGCCCCAGCGCCAGCCAGCCCTGTGATTTAGTGACTCCGCTCCCTGAGGCCCATCGGATGGCTCGGAGGTCCCCGAGGGTGCGGACCCGCTGCGCAGGCATCACCGGCACGAAGACAAGGACAAGGCTCCCGCCACGGTCCCCTCGGCGGGAGAACAGGACGGAGCCCACGCTGAGGGCAGAGGGCGGGGAGCTGGGGCCGCACCGCAGCCGCAGCCGCAGCCGCAAGGAGGCCCGGGCGCCCGGGAGGCGCGCAGCGATCGCGGCCGTGGCCCGTGTCCTGAAGGTGGTCGGCGCCACCACCAGCGCAGGTGACAGGAGGAGGCTGCCGGGAGGGAGCCCGGGGCCCGGGGCGAGCGGCGCGCACGGCACCGCACGGGCCCCCGGCCGTGCCCCCGGGAGGCTGAGAGCAGCGAGGAGCCTGCGCGGCGGCACCGGGCTCAGCACAAGGCGCCGCCCGCCCACGAGACCACGGAAAAGGACAAGGAGGCTCGGAACCACCAGCCCAAGGAGCTGCCCTGTGACCCGGAGGCCACGGCATGCTGGGAGTGGGCGCTGTACAAACGCGGCCCAGCACCTGTCTGCCGAAGGTGGAGGAGCAGCCAGAGGATTCGGACAACCAGCAAAACGTCACCCGCATGGGCAGTCAGCCCCCAACATCCGCTAGGTGCCATGTTGTTAGGGACTATTTTAGGCAATGCCCAGTATACACCCAAGAAGACTGAAACCATCTGCCTCACTTGGGACACACTCATCCCATACTGGGATACCTTAGTTAGAGTCCCAGCTACTGCTGATGTGCACCCTGGGAAGCAGGAGACGACAGGCCAACCACCCAACTGGGCAGGCGATCACAGTGAGTCCGGGCTCCTGGCTTTGGCCTGGCTCTGGCCTGGCTCAGTCTCAGCTGTTGTGAGCATTTAGGAAGTGCACCAGTGGATAGATCGTGCTGTCTCTCTGTCTCTCTTTGCCTCTCTCTCTCTGCCTGCCTGCCTTCCAAATAAAGTGAAATGAACAAAAGAGAAGGCAGGCAGTGAACAGGGGCCGGCGTTGGGGCCCGGTGGCTGAGCTGCTGCTCAGGATGCCTGCAGCCCCTTTCCGAGTGCCTGGAAGATGCACTGGAGACTTCCTAATTGAATGTGGTCCCCTGACCTTCAAAAGAGCCTCTGCCACAATAAAAACACAGCCACCGACTTCCTGTGGGCTGGCAGACACTTCACGAGTCAGCAGTCACCCTGACACCACACTGTCTGCTCTCACCTACTTTGTTCTCTTAACTCCATCTTCACCCTGTTCTAAATCCTTGGCTTTGAAGCCCTACGCAAGGGATCTCTGGTACTTGGATTTAATATTTTTAGTGAGCTCCCTATGTCTTAGTCAACTTCCTTTAAAGGACTTTGGTGTTGACTTGCTTGCCTATCTATCTCTGTTTAGACTTCCAGGAATACAATGCACCCTGTCTTGGCCCCTAGAACCTAACTCTGAAACCTTCCCACACCTGCCTCTCACAAGGGCAAGGTTTGTGTAGCTTGGTATTCATCTAAATCTTTTTCTTTTTTTTTTTTTTTTTAAGATTCATTTATGTATTTGAAACTCAGAGTTACACAGAGAAAGAGAAGGAGAAGCAGAGAAAGAGGGTTCTTCCATCCGCTGGTTCTCTCCCCAGATGGCTGCAATGGCCGGAGCTGTGCTGATCTGAAGCCAGGAGCCAGGAGCTTCTTCCAGGTCTCCCACACGGGTGCAGGAGCCCAAGGACTTGGGCTATCTTCTACTGCTTTCCCAGGCCACAGCAGAGAGCTGGATCACAAGTGGAGCAGCCAGGACTAGAACTGGCATCCATATGGGATGCTGGCACTGCAGGTGGCGGCTTTACCCGCTATGCCACAGCACCAGCCCCATTCATCTAATTCTTGTGCCCTGGCTCCTCATCGATCCCTCCTGGCTTGTCCTGAGACTCATCCCTGTCCTTGTTACCATTTGGGACTACCCAGCTCTTGGTGGTGTCTGTTTACTCCTGTCCAATGGTCACCAGTCTCTTCTAATGGCTTTGCTCCTGATTTCTCAGCGCTGTCAGATGAAGGAACCCAGCTTCCACAGATTAGGTGGTGGGGAAACAGAGCATATCGATACAATTAAATTCAAATTAGAAGAAAGATAATCAGAGAGCTCTAAATAATTTTCCTATGGCTCCATGGCAATTGAGCTCCGAATATGTACACAATTGCTTTAGCTTCCTGGAAAGTAATGCAGTCCCAAGAAGAATGATAGCACCAATAAGATTCATCATCATCGTGGATTATAATGTATTCCAGCAACTACTGCTGTGTTCTTGTTGACACCTCACCACAATCCTGCGAAGGATCTCAATGCTCGGCACAACCTAAGTATTCAATAAATATTGATTTACAAATGAAAAGACAGACAAAACATTCATGGCAGCTACCACCTTCATTTACAAAAGAGAAAATGAAGGCTCTGATTTTTACCACGTTCACATATCAAGATGAAGACTGTACTACAGAAAATGCCATAAAAGTGCAAGCAAGTTCCTTCCTATCAGTAGAAGAGAGAACCGTAATTCTTGGGACTTTTCCAAGAGTAGATATGAACACGATTCTAAGCTAAAAAAAAAATTTTTTGACAGGCAGAGTGGACAGTAGAGGGAGACAGAGAGAAAGGTCTTCCTTTTTGCCTTTGGTTCACCCTCCAATGGCCGCCGCGGTAGGCGCGCTGCTGCCGGCGCACCACGCTGATCCGATGGCAGGAGCCAGGTGCTTCTCCTGGTCTCCCATGGGGTGCAGGGCCCAAGCACTTGGGCCATCCTCCACTGCACTCCCTGGCCACAGCAGAGAGCTGGCCTGGAAGAGGGGCAACCGGGACAGGATCGATGCCCCGACTGGGACTAGAACCTGGTGTGCCAGCGCCGCAAGGCGGAGGATTAGCCTACTGAGCCACGGCGCCGGCCTTCTAAGCTAAAATTTAAAATGAAGCCAGGACATTGCCGGAACAGCTCTAACCTGATTTTGGACAGCAGCTCTCCTCTGTCTGCACAGTCCACACTGACTTGTCGAATCAGCTCATGAAACACGGTGTTGTAAATGGCCTGTTCCTTCCTCAGCAGGTGTAGTAGCTGGTGCATCTGCGGAAGACAGGCGAGGTAGTCAGTAGGTTACTACGGTCTTCTCAGTGAGGAGTATTTTAGCTGGTAAGCACTCTGAGCGTGCGTGTGTAAGTTTTAGAAACACTTTGGTCCATTTATTTCACATATACTTTCATCCTCACGAACAACAGGTCTTCAAAAAACTCATGGAAATGTATAGGATGAAAATATTATGCATGAATTTCAAAGCTGTTGCATCAAAATAAACTCACCTTTTAGTTAAACTTTCCATAAACTTTTTGAAGTCCCCAGTGTGTGTGTGTGTGTGTGTGTGTAGACGTGATATACATGCTTATCTCTTAAAAACCTGTCTAAGTGTGCACCTCTTTTTAGGATATACTGAGAAGGTGTCACTATCACTTCTACATTACACTTGTCCAAAACACGCAACCTGAACCTAAGCAGGATAATAAGACAAACCAACATTCTACAGAATAACTGGCCTTTGCCCTTTAAAATAACAAGCTCAAGAAAAACAGAGAGAGGTGGTGTCTGGTGCAGGAGTGAAGTCTCCATTGGGATGCCCGCAGTCCATACCAGTGTGCCTAGTTCAAATCCTGGCTGCTCTGCTTGCAACCCAGCTCCCTGCTGATGCACACCCTGGGAGGCAGCAGGTGCTGGCTTAAGTGCTTGGGTCCCCTGCCACCCATGCAGAAGACCCGGATGGAGTGCTGAGTCTCTGCTTTGGTCTGGCCTCGCCTTGGCTGTTGCAGGCATTTAGGAAGTGGACCAGTGGATGAAAGATCTGTCACTCTCTAATTTTTAAAAGAAAATTTCTTAAAAAGAAAAACAAAAACTGAGGAACTGTTTGAAATGAAAGATGTCTAGAGGAACCCAACAACCAAAAGCACTGTGTGGCCCTGGGATGCTAGACTGAGGCTGGAGAAAGCAGCTGCAGAAGCCATTAGAGGGACAACTGATGAAGTGCGAGATCTGAATGCGGACTGGTTAGATAATGCTACCGTATCAACGTTCAGTTTCCTGAGTTTGATAACTATTGTGTGGATATGGAAAAGAACATCCTTATCTGTAGGGAACAGGCCCTGGAATACTTGGGGTCCAAAATGGGCCAGGGGAAAACTGCGCATGTGACAGACAGACGGGAGAACACGTGATCAGACAGGGAACAGCAGCAACAATGGGATGGAGAATCCGGATGTCATGGTTTGGATGCCTCCTCCAGAGCTCACCTTGAAGTTTAGTTACCACGGACAGCTTTAAAAGGCAGCGCCTCTAAGAAGTGATTACATCATGAGGACTGGGCCCTCAGGACTGGAGGGATGCCATCATGGATGGACAGTCAGTTACCATGGGAATGAGCTGGGTGAGTCTGGCTTTTCCTCTCGGTCTCACAGGCTCACACCTGCCCCTGGACCATCCACCGTGCAGCAAGGCAACCCTAGCCAGACCCGGAGCCACAGGCCAAATACATGCCAATTGCTAATGAGTTACCAAACCCGTGGTATTCTGTTATAGTAATAAAAAAGGGACTAAGATTCTGGGTAAACATTACATAGGGATGCCTTGTACTGAACTTGTTCTTGACGTTTTCAGATTCATACAAACAAAAATTATAAAATAAAAATAACTCTCAAAAAGAAAAAATGTATTATCTATATAAATGGAAAATGTTCATTAAGTACAAAACAAAAATTACACATGGTGAGAAAGCATTGGCAGTGTTTATTAAGTGGTGCCAAAAACAGTGGGTCTTTAAACAAAAAAGTGTAACAAATTCTGGCCAGGGTACAGAGAAAGGAAAACACTATTGGTGGTAAGGTAAATTAATAAAGACTGATTGGAAAGCAGTAAGGAGGTGCCTCAAAACACCAGAAATACAGCTCTCATATGACCCAGCAATTCTACTACTGAGGACATATCCAGAGAAAATGAAACCAGTATATCAAAGACATATCATCACTCTCAGGTTTTTCTGGGGAACCATTTGCAATGCTCAAGCTATAGAATCAACCCAGATATGTCTCGATGGATACACGATAAAGAAAATACACAATAGATACACAATGGGACATTATCAACATGGATGGACGTGAAGGACATTAAGTTCAAGGAAATAAGTCAGGCACACAATGGCAAAGGCTGTACCTTCTCACTTACATGTGGACACTTCAAATGCCTGTCACAAAACAGAGGCTAGGATGATGGGCCCCTGAGACTGGCAAGTTGGGGAGAGTGGAGAGAGGAAGGTTAATGGGCACAGAGACACAGCTGAAGACGAAGAATCGCTGCTAATGTTCTACAGTGCAGAGGGGAACTATGGCTAACGCAGATTAACGGTGTATTTTAAATAACCAGTAGAGAGCATTTTTTAATGTTCCTAAAACAAAGAAACAATAAGTGCCAAAGGTAATGGATATGCTGACCATCCTGAGTGCATTACACACTGTGTATGCACACAGAAAACCAAAACAGTCCCTAAGTGCACACATCAACGGGGCCACGCAGTAATATGCAACCATTCTGAGTGGATACACACTGTGTACACACACAGAATAACCACACCAGTCACTAAGTGCGCACATCAACAGAACCACATAGTAATATGTAGTCGTCCTGAGTGGATACACACTGTGTACACACACAGAAAACCACACCAGTCCCTAAGTGCACACATCAACAGGGCCACGCAGGAATGGTAACATCACATGCCACTGGTGACGTCTCAGTCCGTGACACGCTGCATGGCAGACTGTGCAGTCCCATAAGAATACAATGGATTGCCATGCAGCAATTCAGTGAATGAACCAGTGGATCAAAGAGCAATATTTCTCTGTGTGTCTCTCTCTCCCTCCCTCTCTCTCTCTCCCTCTCTCTCTCTCTCTCTCTCTCTCACTGTAATTCTTATGTATAAATAAAAAAATAAATCTTTTAAAAAGTGGTAATAAAAAAATCAGACATCCATATGGAAAACATAATGATGTGTATGTTACATTGTATATAAAAATTAACTCAGACATTGCCGACTTAAATGTAAGATCTAAAACTTAAAAAAAAAAACTTCTAGAATAAAATATCTGACAAAAATTTTAAAAAAAAAAAGAGAATACAACGGATTTCAGAAGCTCCTGTTGCCTAGTGCTTTTACTGTCTCTTCTACATTCAGGTATGTTTCGATAAAGGAATACCTCCCACTGCGTGACAGCTGCCTACGGTGTTCAGTGCAGTAATATACCGCACGGTAGGGTAGGTAGTAAGCTGTATCGTCACGGCTTATGTAAGCGCACTATGACGTTTGCACAACAAAATCCCCTAAAGACGTACTTCTCAGAGTGTGGCACCAGTAAGCAATGCGTGTACTGATGAGCTCTCAGGGTTTGCCTGGTGCCAGGCCTTCTTCCCCGCACTTTGCATTTGCTCTGTAGTTTACCCTCCATGCAGCCCTGTAGGGTAGCTACTATCATCTGTGAGTTACGATGGGGTTCTGAGAGACAGGGATGTCACCTGCTAGTAAGGAGCAGGGCAGGACTGCGTCCCGGGCTGCTGCCTCCAGGACGCTTGCTCTTAACCGTGACTGAGGTGCTTGGGTCTCTGCAGCTACCTTGGTTGGTCCTGAGTACTCCTGATTCTCCACCGTAGCCCTCTCTAACATAGCATCCATCACGTCACTCAGCTGGACAACTTCCACTCGCTTATTTGGTTTCCTGAAAGAGGAAGGTGGCAGACTCGTGTAATTAGTGCAACAACAAGACACCCTCAAGTGACAGGAAGAATACAGAACCCAGAAAGAGAGTGCACACACTACAGAATGTCATTGACGCATTAGACTTGTTTCTATTGATCTAGTGGGATCGCGGTAATACAGTGAAAGAGATAAAAATGCAAATGACACGAAATTCTATATAAGTACTGTGTAGGATTGTAAACAGTCTAAACACGACAGATAAGCGCCAAGTTGTTAACATGGATCCCTCTATAATGTAAGAGGGAAAAAGGGAACAAAAGGGGGGAATCAGCAGTGAAATAGAGAAACACTAATGATTGAATGCAGACAACAGAATATTGTATCTTACTTGGGGCGGCATTCGGTCTAGCAGCTAACACGCCACTTGGGACACCACATCCAGAATCAGAGCGGCTGGGTTAGAGTCCAGGCTCTGCCCTCTGTCCCAGCCTCCTGCTGCTGTGCGCCTAATGGGCAGGAGGCAAGGGCTCCGAGAGCCGGGTCTCTGCCAACCAGGGAGACCTGCATTGACCCATTCCTGGCTCCCGGCTGCAGCCTGTCCGGGGCCCAGCTACTGCGGTGTGAGAGGGAATCAATATGAAGGAGTGCTCTCTTTCTTTCTCTCTTTCTCCTGTCTCTCTGCCTTTCAAATAAACGAAAAAAATATTTTATAGCACTTAAATATTATACTGTATATATGTAAACAGGTAAAATTAAATATGAAATTGAGCAAATGAAATATGTAAAAATTGAGTATGCAATTCGAACTAAACAAAATCGCTGATTAGATTATGGACTATGGGCAGTTATTGTCTTGAGTGTCTGCTAAATTTTAATGTTTTTTTTTTTTTTTCAATAAGGCACCAGGAAAAAGGACTATGTATACACCTAGTGATTCTAAGAAACACGGTGGGCAATGAGCCATACTTACATGGAAGGGAAGAGCAACAGCCTGTTCTCACTGTCTGTGAGGAGAGTCGTGTATTTGCTACAAAACAAGACAGGCAGGTGTTAGCTGCAAGACATTTTCTGTCCTGTTGATCAGTCAGCACACACAGCGCTCAGCATCTCCGTCTCTAAGGGCCGCTCTCCACCAAGAGGAACCCGTGCTCCCCGGAAAACAGTGCCTTGTGCCTCATTTCGGCGCCGGAGCCGGCCAACAGCGCCGGGAAAGTGGGAAGCGATCAGGAAGGCCTGTCTTGCACACGCGATGTCATGGCCGAGCACTCCCACGCACCCACAGATGCCGGTAAGACCACACGTCGCGTCTGGTAATGGAAGTCCACCACATTCTCAAAACGTCGGAACGTGGAAATTTCTGCATTCATTTTATAAAAACCTGACTTTTCAGAAAGGGAAGGGTGTTCTAAAACATGGAAATCTTCAGGGCAACCAAGCATGGGATGGAATGTGTACGAAATGGAGCCGAATCCCCGTCAGGTATGTGTTCTGAACGCTCTGCTTACACCTGGGTAAGTACCACAGCGAATCTCTTCCGGGGACCCCGGGGTTATCCTTGAACTCCACCATCACTGTGTGTCTATGTCTTCCAGTAGTTAATTAGCATTTCCTTCGATTCTGCCCTCTAACAGTCCATTCACGAGATCAATTTTCAGGATTTAGAACGGTGAACATCTCGAGGGCACACAAAGACTTAAAATACAGTTTCAGTGTGTGAAGAAAATGAAAGTGTGAGAAGGACCTGAATCTATTCTCCCTGAAAAAGTGATTCATGGCTCATTTCAGGGCTAGAGTTGGGAAACACAGACGAACCTGGAAATCTTAATGATGTACAAAACGTTTAAGTGTTCAGACAATGATGGAGATATGTCCAAAGAATATGAGAGCCAGTTCAAAGGAGCTGCCATTGGCCAAACCAGGAAAAACTGGCACATCAAGATAAATTATGGAGGGGCTGGCGCTGTAGCATTGTGGGTTAAAGCTCTGGCCTGAAGCGCTGGCATCCCATATGGGCACCGGTTCTAGTCCCGGCTGCTCCTCTTCTGATCCAGCTCTCTGCCATGGCCTGGGAAAGCAGCAGAAGATGGCCCAAATGCTTGGGCCCCTGCACCCGTGTGGGAGCTCCTGGCTCCTGGCTTCGGATCAGTGCAGCTCCAACCATTGCGGCCATCAGGGGAGTGAACCAGCAGATGGAAGACCTCTCTCTCTGTCTCCACCTCTCTCTGTAACTCTTTCAAATAAATAAAATAAATCTTTTAAAAAAAAAAAAAGATAAGTTATGGGGGCTGGCATTGTGGCACAGCGGGTAAAGCTGCAGTCTGCAACACCAGCATCCCATATAGATGTCCCAACTGCTCCACTTCTGATCCAGCTCCCTGCTAACAGCCTAGGAAAAGTGGCAAAAGATTGCTCAAGTATTTGGGCCGCATAGCCATGCGGGAGACCCCAAAAAACTCCTGATTCCTGGCTTTGGACTGGCCCAGCCCTGACCATTGCAGCCATATGGGGAATGAACCAGCAGATGGAAGACCTTTCTCTCTCTCTCTCTCTCTCTCTCTCACTCTCTAACTCTCTAACTCTGACTTTCAAATAAATAAAAAAATTTTTTGAAAAATTAATTAAATGGAGGAATTATTTCTAAGAAAAACAATGGTAGTAAAGAATTAAAACATACAAATAAAATGGAAATTCAGGAGTCGACATGGTAAAATGCCAATTAATAAATATGGAAGAAACAATGGAGCTAAAAAAAAACAGCCAAAGAGCTGTAACTCGTAGGTTATTGAGAAATATCACTAACACATCTAGCAGTAAAGGGCCACAATGTCTCAACTGACTCTTGAACACTTTAAAAATGTGTGTGTGCGCATGCGTGTGTGTATAAAGTAAATGAGGCAAAATACAAAAACCCAGTGAATTAGGGTAGAAGGCATATGGGAGTTCCTTGTCCTTTTTTGCAACTTTTCTGTTCAAATTTCTGTTTGAAATTATACACAAATAAAAATTACCCCAAAAAATGAATTCCATTTCGGCTCTCTGTGGCAAAACATTCTGCAATGTACCAGCATAAGGGAATGTCATATAACATACCCACAGAACAGGATCAAAGGGCGACAGCCACTGAATATTGTAAAGCCTCAGTCCCAAGTCGGCTCCATTTTGAATCCCACGCACAGGAATGAAAGAGAGCACGACCAGTCTACAGCGTGCAGCAGAGCCCTGGAGTGTGCATTACGAGAGACCCAGAGAGCCACTTTCGCTGGTGTTCATGGCTACTGCTCAAAGCCATTCCTAAAGCTTGCAGGTAATAAAGTTACATTTTAAAAAAATTCACAGTTAAATGGCAGGAAAAGAGAGAAAACAACTAAAATCACTAAATCCCAAACTTTGAAAAAGTCCTTCTTACTAGTGTTTTAAAAAGTATGTCTTGAACAGTGTAAGGGTGGCTTGCACGCTTCAGTGTGGACGCGGCAAGGGACCTGCGTGCAGACCCGGGACGCAGGAGGCACTTCAACACGCATCGCAGTACTCACTCATCGTAGCACTCCAAACCGGACACTCCCGTGCTTGACACAATGTGGAACTCCTCAGGAACCAAAGTGTCTGTTAGAGTCTTTGGCTTCAAAAATAAATAAAAAGAAAGAAGGGCGGGGGGGGGGGGGGGGGGAGGGGAGGAATACATTAACAGAGGAAAAAAATGAACTGTAGAAATTCTAACTCCTATCCCAAAGGGATACTCATTAAAGTTGAAGGTTTTGATCAGAGAAACGACAATATTAGTAATATGGATCACATAAAATGACAAAAATCTTTAACACAGAGCACATAGTTTTTAAATAACCATGAATTAGAGAACAACCTTTGCTCTGGTTCAGTGGCTTGTCGATTTCTGAGTGGAAGCCCCACGAGGATTGAACTGTGCAACGCTCAAGCCCCCTATGTAACACAGCACAGCGTGGGACACAGCCTCCTCTCGGCCTCCCGGACACTTTAAATCATCTCCAGACCACGTATAAGACCCGATGCGACGTAAATACTGTGTGGAGAGCTGTTGTGCTGTACATCGCTTGGGGAATGGCAGGGAAAAAGATCTGTGCATACACAATTTTTTTTCCTGTTTTGGATCCAAGGTTGCAGAACATGCAGATACAGGGGCACTGTATTCAGAAATGCATTAACTCCTCTTTGAAATTCAGTGGGAAATGTAAAATTCAACTTTGAAAGATACCAAAGATAGGCCGGCGCCGTGGCTCAACAGGCTAATCCTCCGCCTTGTGGCGCCAGCACACCGGGTTCTAGTCCCGGTCAGGGCTCCGGATTCTGTCCCGGTTGCCCCTCTTCCAGGCCAGCTCTCTGCTGTGGCCAGGGAGTGCAGTGGAGGATGGCCCAAGTGCTTGGGCCCTGCACCCGCATGGGAGACCAGGAGAAGCACCTGGCTCCTGCCATCGGATCAGCGCGGTGCGCCAGCCGCAGCGCGCCTACCGCGGCGGCCATTGGAGGGTGAACCAACGGCAAAGGAAGACCTTTCTCTCTGTCTCTCTCTCACACTGTCCACTCTGCCTGTCTAAAAAATAAAAAAATAAATAAATAAAAAAGATACCAAAGATAAGAACTCTGTAACTTTACATGTGGATTTCTGAGAGCAGGGGGAAAAAAATCTTGTCTTTTACACCACATTTTCTAGACTTCAGAGGACAACTGTGGTTTGGAAAACGGCTTAGTAAATCCCTTTGATGTCCTCCCACTAAATACTCTAGTAATTAGGAAGTGCTGTGAAGATGATAACATCACTTTGTATTTGGTGAAATAAACTTTGAAACGTGGAGAGAGGGAGAGAAGAGGGTCGAATCCTTTACCTTATGGGGCACGATGACACCGTCCTTTGACGCTAACGACCGGTCCAGAGCTGGCGGACACAGCGCATTCTCCTGAGCTTTTCCTTGTGCATATTTAACATCATACAGAAAAGAAATATCCCTAAACGAGAAGAGAACACAGTCACCAGGTAAACTTTCTGTCTGGTGGGCAAAGTGGCCGCCTGTGTCAGCGAAACCGATGTCCTTGTCACACACTCTGCTGTGACGACTTCTTCCCCACCTGGAATTCCTCATTCACATCACACACTCGCTCCTCCCTTCACTCTCAGATTAAGGCAGATCCTCTTCCCCACAATCGACTTCCCCCACGTGTGGCCTGGAATCCATCTTTGCCCATAGCCTCAAGGATCGCATATCAAATGGATACAATGTTGTGTGTACCCCCCAGTCCCCTTGCTCTATTCCAAATCGTTCCCTCTTTTAAAAGTTTCCCCTTCTCCCTGCATTGCTGTCCCATTATCATGCTCTATCCCTCCATCCGTCATGTCTACCTCTCTGTTAGACATCAAATTTCTGGAAGTTTCTCTCCCGACACCATTCTTCAGAAGGCTGATGACAGCTCAGCACTGCTAAATGAAACAATTCCTCAGCAGTTATCTTCTCCACATTTTCCCGGAATATTTTCCAGGGCTGATCTATTTTTAATTGTTTATTAACTTGTTTATTTGAAAGCCAGAGAAACAGAAGCAGACAGAGATGTCCTATCCACTGGCTCTCTCCCCCAAATGCCTGAAACAGTGGAGGCGGGGCCAGTCCAAAGCTAGGAGCCCAGAACCCAATACAGGTCTCCCACATGGGTGGCAGGGATCCAGGTACTTAGTTCATCACCTGCTGCTTCCCAGGGTGTTCACTAGCAGGAAGCTACAATTGGAAGTGAAACTAGGACTCAATCCCAGGCACTCCAGCACGGGCTCTGGGGGTCCCAGGCAGCACCTTGACTGTTGCATCAATTGCCCTCCCCCCGCCCCCAGATTCTCTGTGTTCCTGGGCTCTCCTGGTTCTTTTGTTGTTAAAGATCAGAGTGACAAAGCGGGGGGCGGGGGGGGAGAGGGAAGAAGAGAGAGAGAATCAATGAGTCGTCCATCTACTGCTTCGCTCCCCAGATGGCCGAAATGACCAGAACTCTGATATGGGATGCCATCGTGGTAAGCGATGGCTTAACCCACTACACCGTAACACCAGCCCCTCCCAGGGTTCTTCTGCCCTCTTTAGCTACTCCTCCTAGGACTTTTACATGTCCACCTGCTACTAACAGAACTGCACCCCAGAGTTCCGTCCTTACTCCTCTACTAGTCTTTCGCTACATTTCCTCCCTCGGCAAGGCCACCAAACTCCACCTTAAGAGTTGTTCTCCCGAGGTACGTCTGAACGCTTCCATCCTATCTTTTCACTCTCCTGTATCTACTCAGTCTGTCTGTTAATACCACCAATCCTCTCATCAAAACCTCAACATCCATGATTGATCCTTTCCCAGCCTTTCCCTTTAATATCCAGCCTGTGCCTAACACATTGGTTGTATAGTCACCTGCACACCACTACAGCAGCCGGTCTTCCTGTCTCTTGCCAATGGCAAGTCATTAAAGTTGTCACCGCATTTCATGTGGCCTCTCTGGCCCCTCTAGTATATTCTATCCACTTCCGCTGAATTTATCTCCCTACGGCACAGCTGCCTGTACACGACTTTCAGATGTCTCTGTCCTGCCACTCAACTTTAAGGTCAGCTCTGGTCTGACCCAGGCTCTTTCCCATGCACTGCTGTTATCCGCTCACAGTGGTCGTAACACCCTGATTTCCCTTGAGGAATCATCTTGCTCCTGCTTACCAGAGGTTATCAAAAAAGGCTCCTCCGTTAGTGGGAAACTGAAAGACATTCCCATATGGCCCAGCTAACACACTGTGCCAATGGAAATTTCCTGGTTTTCATACGTGTACCATGATGGTGTAAGATGCTGCTACTCGGGAAAGATGGGGGATCGGTGCACAGCAGCAGAGTTTCTGTGCTACTTCTGCAACATTTCTGTAAGTCTAAAATCATTTCAAAACACACTGAATAAGATGAAATAGAGTAAAAAAATGCAAAAGTAGCCGAGATGCAGGCATTGGTCTAAGCTAGGCCAAACATACTCTCTCGGAAGACTGAATTTTTTTTCCCCCTGCTTTCCTTATCTTTTAAAAATATATTATTTACTATTTTTGAGATATCATATTTGTAATTTACATTATAGTCGAAGATGTACTGGCTCCACTGAATAGAGTTCAACAAATAAAAAGACCACAGTCCAGCAGGAAATCAGGTAAGGGCTGTGCACGATACTTACAGGACAACAGGTTCAACTTCACTTAAAATAGCCACAAAATCATTAAAACTACAGTAAATAATTCCTATCAATTTGACAAATATTTAAAATAAACTTTGACAAAACACTGTTATTTGCAGCAAAATTGATACATTCAGGCATTTCTTTCTTTCTTTTTAAAAATTTTGTCTCCCACATATAAGGGGGAAATGCAGTATTTGTGTTTGGCTTATTTCACTCAACATGATGTCTACCAACTCCAACCATCTTGCAGCCTGTGACGGAATTTCACTGTTTTTTAAAAAATATTTATTTATTTGAAAGGCAGAATTACAGAGAGAGAGTGAGAGATAGGGAGAGATAGAAAGAGTTTACTCCCCAAATGGGTACAACAGCCAGGGCTAGGCCAGAACCAAAGCCAGGGGCCAGGAGCTTCTTCCAGGTCTCCCACATGGGTGCAGGGGCCAAAGCACCTGGGCCATCTTCTGCTGCTTCCCAGGCACATTAGCAGGGCTCTGGATCAGAAGTGGAGCAGCCGGGACCCAAACAGGAACTCATATAGGATGCTGGCATTGCAAGGCGTGGTTTAACTCGCTGCTCCACAATACCAGCCCTGAATTTGTTATTTTTATAGCTGAGTAATAGACACATAGATAGACAGACAGATAGATAAACAGATAGCTCTCACATTTTTAACCCATTCATCTGATGATGGAAACCCTGGATGATTCTATATTTTGGATACTGTATACAGTGCTGCTATAAAGAATGGTCAAAAATGTGTGAAATTAATTTGTTCAGCAAAGGTTCAGAATAAGTGACAGAAAACGTGCTAGATGAAGGGGATAGACAGCTATGCACTCCCAGCCCCCGACAAGACACAGTCTCTACTACTGTAAAGCATTCAACATAGAGGGGGAGATTCACAAATAAACAAACAAAGGCAAACATGATGTCTATCATGGTGGAGTACAGGATGTTACAGGAACAATGAAAGACGGTATAGACCGAATCACGGAAAGCCTAAGGAGGTGGCGACAATTACTGAGAACCAAAAGCTGATTCTGGGGCAGGTGTACGGCTCAGTGGTTATGTCGCTGCCTGGGACACCCACATCCCAGAGCAGAGTGCCGGGTTCAAGACTCAGCTTCCTGTCAATGCACATCCTGGGAAGCAGCGGTACAGGCTCAAGTGCTTGGGCCCCTGGTCCCTGCCCCCAACACGGGAGACCTGGCTTCAGTTCTGGGCTCCTGGCTTCTGCCTGGCCCAGCCCTGGCAGCTGCAGGCATTTGTGGAGTGAACCAACAGATGGAAGCTCGCTCCCCCTCCTCTCTCTCACTCCAACTCTTTCTCTCTGCCTTTCAAATAGAATACAAATAAAATTATTTTTAAAGCCTGATTTGGATTTGGGTAAGCAACTGAAGAGCCTAAGTATTTCAAGTAGGGAGAACAAGACAAAGGCACAGGGTGACCAGAGGACTTTAAGGAGTTATTCTATCTAGCTGAAGAATGAAGAATAGGCCGGCGCCGTGGCTTAACAGGCTAATCCTCCGCCTTGCAGCGTTGGCACACCGGGTTCTAGTCCCGGTTGGGGCGCTGGATTCTATCCCGGTTGCCCCTCTTCCAGGCCAGCTCTCTGCTATGGCCCGGGAAGGCAGTGGAGGATGGCCCAAGTGCTTGGGCACCCGCATGGGAGACCAGGAGAAGCACCTGGCTCCTGGCTTCGGATCAGCGAGATGCGCCAGCCGCAGTGGCCATTGGAGGGTGAACCAACGGCAAAAGGAAGACCTTTCTCTCTCTCTCACTATCCACTCTGCCTGTCAAAAAAAAAAAAAAAAAAAAAAAAAAAAGAATGAAGAGTAAAGACAGCATGGATTAGAGAAGTATATTCAGGGGCCAGACCACGGAAAGCCTTGTGCTTTACTCTTACAGAATAGAACGACTTTGATTTTTTTATGAGCAGAGAGGGAGGGGGGAGGGTGTGAGCATGCACTCCCATCCACTGGTTCACTCCCCACACGCCCACAGCTGGACTGGGCTGGGCCGGAGTGCATTAACAGGAAGCAGGAACTGGGAGTCAAACCCAGGTACTCAGATGTGGGATGAAGATGTAGCCTAGTTTTATTAAAGAAGCAGTGTATCTAATTATTTTTAATGATGATGGTCCAACAAATACAACTGTTTCCTCTAAAAATAAATTGTGCATTAACGCAGTAATGTATAGAAATACAAAGGGTTCCTAAAGCAACCCTTTAAGAAAATTTGTCTAACAGTTAGCAAACCAACACATCCTGGCATCTAAGCAATGTTTTAAGGGCCTTTTTTGTGACTGTCTCAAGCCTAAATAAAGGTGGAACAAAGAATTATGACAATTGGGAAATAAAGATCTCCCATGTTCCCCCTGCACGTACCCAAATGAATCAGTACAGCACTATAGTTATCAAAAAAATGTTTGCGGGTTTTTGTTTGTTTGTTTGCTTTAGTGATATCTGAGCCTTTAAAAAAGGTTTCTGCTAAACACTGTGTATTTCAGGATCTTTCTGGGGCACTAGAATGTCCTGTTGCCAAGAACTCTGTATGTCACATTAGCTGCCAGATGAGCCTGCCCTCAAAGTACACCCTTCCCTTCATTCCATAATATCATTCTAGAAGACAAATGTCAAGTGTAACGCTAGGGGCAGATGCTGGATTGGCTAAGATGCCTGCATCCCACATCCGTGTGCCTGGGTTCAGTTCCTGGCTCTAGATCCTGATTCCAGCCTCCTGCTAATGGGGTGGTGATGGTTCAAGTGACGGGGCTGCTGTCACCCACAGGGGAGACCCGGATTGTGCTCCTAGCTCCTGGCTTTGGCCTCAGTCACTGCAGGCATTTGGGGAGTGAAAAAAAACCATTCTAAAGATGATGGACCATCAGCTTCCATCACATCAAACAAAATATGCTGGAGAAGTTGGCTGATACAACTGGTTTTTTGTTTTTTGTTTTTGACAGGCAGAGTGGACAGCGAGAGAGAGAGAGAGACAGAGAGAAAGGTCTTCCTTCCATTGGTTCACTCCCTAAATGGCCGCTACAGCCGGTGCGCTGCGCTGATCCGAAGCCAAGAGCCAGGTGCTTCTCCTGGTCTCCCACACGAGTGCAGGGTCCAAGCACTTGGGCCATCCTCCACTGCCTTCCCAGGGCACAGTAGAGAGCTAGACTGGAAGAGGAGCAACCGGGACAGAATCCGGCGCCCCGACCAGGACTAGAACCCGGGGTGCTGGCACCGCAGGTGGAGGATTGGCCTAGTGAGCTGCAGCGCCGGCCACAACTCTGTCTTGTTAGCAAAAAATAATGAATGCTTCATATAAGCATATTTTAAAGTTACTGGAAAGTGGAATTAAAAGATGTTTTATGCAGAAATTTTTTGAAACTCAGTTTTTTTCATAACACACACTGGGTTCTGGGTGTGGATTCCCCCCCACAAACCTCTGCCCTCTCACAAGACTCTGGAGGGCGGAGTGAGGCAGAAGCCGTTTTCCCTGCCACGTCTGAGCCTATTTCTCAGACACCACGTGAAGCGGCTTTCGTGAAGCGACATGCCAGAATCCCTCCCCACCTGTCCACGTCTACAGACACAGGGCAGTAACCACGCAGTGCCGGCATCCTCATTTTAGCTGCCTGGTCTTCAGCTCACAGCTAACAGGGTGTGGACTTTTAAATTGAGATGTAACATAAGTCACAAAATTCACCCTTTTAAAAGGCACAGGGGCTGGCGCTGTGGCGTAGCAGGTAAAGCCACCACCTGCAGTACTAGCATCCCATATGGGCCCCGGTTTGAGTCCTGACTGCTCCACTTCCCATCCAGCTCTCTGCTGTGGCCTGGGAAGGGGAAGATGGTCCAAGTCCTTGTGCCCCTGCACCCAGAGGAAGCTCCTGGCTCTGCATCGGCCCAGCTCTGGCCATTGCAGCCACTTGGGGAGTAAACCAGTGGATGGACGACCTCTCTCTCCCTCTCTCTCTGCCTCTCCTTCTCTCTCTGTGTAACTCTTTCAAATAAATAAATCTTTAAAAAAAAAAAGGTACAAATTACAAGTTTTCAATGCAGTCCCAAAGATACAGTATCTACTTTGAGAATATTTCCATCACCCCCAAAGACACACCATGCCCATCAGCAGTTATTCTCCAACCTCCCTGCCCCTAGCCCCTGACACCCAGCAATCAACTTCCTGTCTCTGGGACTTTGCCGAGCCTGGACATCTCATACGTACAGGAACGCATAATACAAGCCATCTTGGAACCGGCTTCTTTCACTTAGCATAATGTTCTCAGGGCTGCTGTAGGGAGGATCAGTACTTCACTCCTTTCATGGCTGAGTAATATCTCATTGCAGGGACAGGCCTCATTTTATTTACCCATTCAACAACTGACAGAGACAGTGGGTTGTCTTTTTTTTTTTTTTCAGTTATCATTCTTTATTCAATGAGTACAATAAGACCTTTATTTTTATCAGTAAATTTTTAAGAAAGATAGAAAATTATAGATACCATATAGTTACCACAAAGAAAACCACCACATAGTTTTATTAAATCTTTAACAATAAATATATTCAGATACTATAAGGAAATAAGATACAAAGGAAGGACTGTAGTGCTTCGGTTACCTTTAACTCCATGCACTCTTTTTTTTTTTTAGAAAACATTTATTTAATAAATACAAATTTTGAAAGTACACCTTTTGGATTATAACAGTTTTCCCCCCATAACCACCCTCCCACATGCAAACCATCCTATCTCCTACTCCCTCTCCCATCCATTATTCATTAAGACTCATTTTAAATTATCTTTATATACAGAAGATCAACTCTATACTAAATAAAGATTTCAACAGTTTGCACCCACACAGACACACAAAGTATAGAGTACTGTTTGAAGACTAGTTTTACCATTAATTTGCATAGTACAACACATTAAGGACAGAGGTCCTACATGGGGAGTAAGTGCACAGTTACTCCTGTTGTTGATTTAATAATTGACACTTATTTTTGATGGAGTGATCACCCAAGGCTCTTGTCATGAGCTGCCAAGGCTATGGAAGCCTCTTGAGTTCACAAACTCCAACCTTATTTAGACAAGGCCATAATCAAAGTGGAAGTTCTCTCCTCCCCTCAGAAAAAGGTACCTCCTTTGATGGCCCCTTCTTTGCGCTGGGATCTCACAGAGATCTCTCATTTAGGCCATTTTTTGCCACAGTGTCTTGGCTTTCTATGCCTGAGAAACTCCCATGGGCTTTTTTTTTATTATTATTATTATTTTTATTATTATTAAAAGCTGCCTGCCCTCAGATGGTAGATGCAGAGTTACTTCACTTCACCTTCACACTCTTTCTTTCTTTCTTTTTTTTTTTCTTATTTGATAGATAGAGTTAGACAGTGAGGGAGAGAGAAACAGAGAGAAAGGTCTTCCTTCTGCTGGTTCACCCCCCAAATGGCCGCTACGGCTGGAGCTATGCTGTTTCAAAGCCAGGAGACAGGTGCTTCCTCCTGGTCTCACATGTGGATGCAGGGGCCCAAGCACTTGGGCCATCTTCCACTGCCTTCCTGGGCCACAGCAGAGAGCTAGACTTGAAGAGGAGCAACTGGGACTAGAACGGGGTGGCTATGGGATGCCAAATGATTAACCAAGTGAGCCATGCACAGGCCTCTCTCATGGGCTTTTTTTTTTTTTTTGACAGAGTGGACAGTGAGAGAGAGAGAGAGAGAGAAAGGTCTTCCTTTTGCCGTTGGTTCACCCTCCAATGGCCGCCGCAG
The DNA here is from genome assembly GCF_033115175.1 of Lepus europaeus. Classification (NCBI taxonomy): domain Eukaryota; kingdom Metazoa; phylum Chordata; class Mammalia; order Lagomorpha; family Leporidae; genus Lepus; species Lepus europaeus. The sequence goes on from NC_084831.1 coordinate 152,187,055, forward strand.
TAGGCGCTCTGCGGCCGGTGCACTGCGCCGATCCGATGGCAGAAGCCAGGTGCTTCTCCTGGTCTCCCATGGGGTGCAGGGCCCAAGGACTTGGGCCATCCTCCACTGCACTCCCTGGCCACAGCAGAGAGCTGGCCTGGAAGAGGGGCAACCGGGACATGATCGGTGCCCCGACCGGGACTAGAACCCGGTGTGCCGGCGCCGCAAGGCGGAGGATTAGCCTAGTGAGCCGCGGCGCCGGCCTCTCATGGGCTTTTTAGCCAGATCTGAATGCCTTAAGGGCTGATTCTGAGACCAGAGTGCTGTTTAGGGTATTTGCCATTCTATGAGTCTGCTGTGTGTCCCGCTTCCCATGTTGGATCATTCTCTCCTTTTTAATTCTATCAATTATTATTAGCAGACACTGGTCTTATTAATGTGATCCCTTTGACACTTAATCCTATCTTTATGATCAATTATGAACTTAAACTGATCACTTTAATTAGTAAAATGGCATTGGTACATGTCAACTTAATGTGATTTGGAGTACCATGGCACATTTCTGGCTCTACCATTAGGGGTAAGTCCAAGTGTGCATGTACCAAACTGTACGTCTCCTCCCTCTCTTATTCCCACTCTTATTTTTAACAGGGATTACTTTACACTTAAATTTAGACACCTAAGAATAATTGTGTGTTAATTAAAGAGTTCAACCAATGGTATTAATTAGAAAAAGGAAATACCAAAAGGAATAAAATAGTAAGTTGTTCCTCAACACACAGGACAAAGGCTGATCAGGTCATTGTTTCTCATAGTATCAGTTTCACTTCCACAGGTTTCCTTTTAGGTGCTCAGTTAGCTGTCACAGATCAGGCAGAATATATAATATTTGTCCCTTTGGGACTGGCTTATTTTACTCTGCATGATGTGTTGCAAATGACCGAATTACATTTTTTTAAACCACTGTGTAATATTCTATAGAGTACATATCCCATAATTTCTTTATCCAGTCTACTGTTGATGGGCATTTAGGTTGATTCCATGTCCTAGCTATTGTGAATAGAGCCGCAATAAACACTGAGGTGCAGATAGCTCTTTGATTTGCCAATTTAATTTCCCTTGGGTAAATTCTGAGGAGTGGGATGGCTAGATCATGTGGTAGGGCTATAGTCAAGATTCTGAGGAATCTCCAAACTGTCTTCCATAGTGGCTTTACAAGTTTGCATTCCCACCAATAATGGACTAGTGTGCCTTTTTCCCCAGATCCTCACCAGCATCTGTTGTTAGTTGATTTCTGTATGGAAGTCATTCTAACCAGGGTGAGATGAAACCTCATTATGGTTTTGATTTGCATTTCCCTGATGGCTAGTGATCCTGAACATTTTTTCATGTGTCTCTTGGCCATTTGGATTTCCTCTTTTGAAAAATGTCTATTTAGGTTCTTGGCCCATCTCTTATGTGGGTTGTTTGTTTTGTTGTTGTGGAGTTTCTTGATCTCTTTGTAGATTCTGGTTATTAATCCTTTATCAGTTGCATAATTTGCAAATATTTTCTCCTATTCTGTTGGTTGCCTCTTCACTTTCCTGTTTCTTTTGCAGTACAGAAACTTCTCAATTTGATGTAATCCCAGTTGTTAAATTTGGCTTTGACTACCTGTGTCTTTGGGGTCTTTTCCAAGAAGTCTTTGCCTATGCCTATATATTGCAGGGTTTCTCCGATGTTCTCTAAAAATCTGATGGTGTCAGGTCATAGACTTAGATCTTTAATCCATGTTGAGTGGATTTTTGTGTAAGGTGTAAGGTTGGGGTCTTGCTTCATGCTTCTGCATGTAGAAATCCAGTTTTCCCAGCACCATTTGTTGAATAGATTTCTGGTGTTTCTATTCTGTCCCATTGGTCTATCCATCTGTTTCTGTACCAGTACCATGCTGTTTTGATTATAACCGCCCTGTAGTATGTCTTGAAATCTGGTATTGTGATGCCTCCTGCTCTGTTTTTGTTGTACAAGCTTGCTTTAGTCATTCGAGGTCTCCTGTGCCTTCATATGAATTTCAGCATCATTTTTTCCAGATCTGAGAAGAATGTCTTTGGTATTTTGATTGGCATCACATTGAATATATAAACTGCTTTTGGAAGAATGGACATTTTGATGATATTGATTCTTCCAGTCCATGAGCATGGAAGATTTTTCCATTTTTTGGTATCCTCTTCTATTTCTTTCTTTAAGATTCTGTAATTCTCATCGTAGAGATCTTTGACATCCTTAGTTAAGTTTATTCCAAGGTATTTGATTGTTTTTGTAGCTATTGTGAATGGGATTGATCTTAGAAGTTCTTTCTCAGTCGTGGCATTGTCTGTGTATACAAAGGCTGTTGATTTTTGTGCATTGATTTTTATATCCTGCTACTTTGCCAAACTCTTCCATGAGTTCCAATAGTCTCTTAGTAGAGTTCTTTGGATCCCCTAAATAAAGAATCACATCATCTGCAAAGAGGGATAGTTTGAGTTCTTCCTTCTCAATTTGTATCCCTTTAATTTCTTTTTCTTGCCTAATGGCTCTGGCTAAAACTTCCAGGACTATATTGAATAGCATCTCTGTCAGGTACTGGATCTCAGTGGAAATGCTTCCAACTTTTCCACATTCAATATGATGCTGGCCATGGGTTTTTCATAAATTGCTTTGATTGTGTTGAGGAATGTTCCTTCCTTTTTGTTTTTATTTTATTTTTCATTTGACAGAGTTATAGACAGTGAGAGAGACAGACAGAGAGAAAGGTCTTCCTTCCATTGGTTCACTCCCCAAATAGATGCTATGGCCGGCACCGCACTGATCTGAAGCCAGGAGCCAGGTGCTTCTTCCTGGTCTCCCACGCAGGTGCAAGGGCCCACGCACTTGGGCCATCCTCCACTCCCTCCCAGGACACAGCAGAGAGCTGGACTGGAAGAGAAGCAACTGGGACTAGAACCCAGTGCCCATATGGGATGCCAGTGCCGCAGGTGAAGGATTAACCAAGTGAGCCATGGCACCAGCCCATAATGTTCCTTCTATACCAAATTTTCTTAGCATTTTCTTCATGAAAGGGTGTTGTATTTTATCAAATGCTTTCTCTGCATCTATTGAGATAATCATATGGTTTTTCTTCTGCAGTTCGTTAATGTGGTGTATCACTCTGATTTGCAAATGTTGAACCATCCCTGCATACCAGGGATAAATCCCACTTGGTCTGGGTGGATGATCTTTATGATGTGCTGTTGGATTCTATTGACTAGAATTTTATTGAGGATTTTTGTGGCTAGTTCATCAGGGAAATTGGTCTGTAATTCTCTTTCAATGCTGCATCTTTTTCAGGTTTAGGAATTAAGGTGATGCTGGCTTCATAGTAAGAATATGGAAGGATTCCCTATCTTTCAATTGTTTTGAGTAGTTTGAGAAGAATTATAGTTAGTGCTTCTTTAAATGTCTGGTAGAATTCAGCAGTGAATCAATCCCATCCTGGGCTTTTCTTTGTTGGGAGGGCCTTTATTACTGATTCAATTTCTGACTCGGTTATGGGTCTGTTTAGGTTTGGTATGACTTCTTGGTTCAACTTAGGTAGGTTGTATGTGTCCAGGAATCTATCCATTTCTGATAGATTTCCCAGTTTGTTGGCATACAACTCTTTGTAGTAATTTCTGATGACTCTTTATTTCTGTGGTGTCTGTTGTTACATTCCTTTTTTTTCTTTTCTTTCTTTCTTTTTTTTTTTTTTTTTGACAGGCAGAGTGGACAGTGAGAGAGAGACAGGGAGAAAGGTCTTCCTTTTCCATTGGTTCACCACCCAATGGCTGCTGTGGCCGGCACACTGTGGCCAGTGCACTGCACTGATCCGAAGCCAGGAGCCTGGTGCCTATCCTGGTTTCCCATGTGGGTGCAGGGCCCAAGCACTTGAGCCATCCTCCACTGCACCCCCGGGCCACAGCAGAGAGCTGAACTGGAAGAGAAGCAACCAGGACAGAACTGGTGCCCCGACCAGGACTAGAACCCGTGGTGCTGGCGCCGCAGGTGGAGGATTAGCCTAGTGAGCTGTGGCACTGGCCACATTCCCTTTTTCATCTCTAATTTTATTGATTTGGGTCTTCTCTCTCCTTTTTTTTTTTTTTTTTTTTGGTTAGTTGGGCCAATGGTGTGTCAATTTTATTTTTTCAAAAAACCAGCTCTTCATTTTGCTGATCTTTTGTAATTTTTTTTGGATTCAATTCTGTTGATTTCCTTCTAATTTTAATTATTTCTCTTCTCCTACTAGTTTTGGGTTCAGTTTGCTGTAATTTTTCTTTTTTTTATTTATTTGACAGAGTTATAGATAGTGATGCTGCAGTTTTTCTAGATCCTTGCAATGCACTGATAGCTCATTTACTTGGTGCCTTTCCAATTTCTTGACGTAGGCACCTGTTGCTATAAACTTTCCTCTTAACACTGCTTTTGCTGTATCCCATAAGTTTTGATATGTTGTGTTGTTACCTTCTTTTGCTTCCAGAAAGTTTTTGATTTCTCTTTTGATTTCTTCTGTGACCCACTGTTCATTCAGGAGCATGTTGTTCAGTCTCCATGTGTTTGCATATGCTCTAGAGATTCCTGAGTTTCTGATTTCCAGCTTCATTCCATTGTGATCAGAGAAGATGCATGGTATGATTTCCATTTTTTTTTTTTTTTTAATTTTCTGAGACTTGCTTTATGGCCTAGAATGTGGTCAATCCTAGAGAAAGTACCATGCACTGCTGAGAAGAATGTGTATTCTTCAAGTGTAGGATGAAAAGTTCTATAGATATTTGTTAGGTCCATTTGGTCTGCAGTGTCATTAAATGTTTCCTTATTGATTTTCTGTCTGGTTGATCTGTCCATTGCTGAAAGTGGGGTATTGAAGTCCCCCAATACTATTGTATTGAAGTCTAAGTCTCCCTTTAAGTCCCTTAACATAGCTTTTAAATAGCCAGGTGCCCTGTAATTAGGTGCATATATGTTTATAATAGTTAAATCTTCCTGTTGAAGTGATCCCTTAATCGTTATATAGTGCCTCTTTGTCTCTTTTAACAGTTTTTGTGTTAAAGTTTATTTTGTCTGATATTAAGATGGCTATACCAGCTCCTTTTTGGTTTCTGTTGGCATGGAATATCTTTTTCCAACCTTTCACTTTCAGTCTGCATGCACTTTTATTGGAAAGATGTGTTTCTTGTAAGCAGCAAATAGATGGGTTTTGTTTTTTAATCCATTCAGGAAGTCTGTGTCTTTTTTTTTTTTTTTTTTTTGACAGGCAGAGTGGACAGTGAGAGAGAGACAGAGAGAAAGGTCTTCCTTTTGCCGTTGGTTCACCCCCTAATGGCCACTGCAGCCAGCGCACTGCGGCCGGCACGCCTTGCTGATCCAAAGCCAGGAACCAGGTGCTTCTCCTTGTCTCCCATGTGGGTGCAGGGCCCAAGGACTTGGGCCATCTTCCACTGCACTCCTGGGCCACAGCAGAAAGCTGGACAGGAAGAGGAGCAACCAGGACAGAATCCGGCGCCCCGACTGGGACTAGAACCCGGGGTGCTGGTGCCTCAGGCAGAGGATTAGCCTATTGAGCAGTGGTGCCAGCCCAGTCTGTGTCTTTTAACTGGAGAGTTGAGGCCATTTACATTCAATGAGACTATTGGTAAGTAGTGACTTTGTCCTGCCATTTTTCCAAAGATATTTCGAATATATACTTTGAACTTCCTGTGATCTTTTATTGAGAGATTTTCTTCCTTTACCTTCTTTTGTATTTTTGACCATGTTTCTGTGTTTCTGTGTGTAACATATCTTTAAGCATCTTTTGCAGGGCTGGATGAGTGGTGACAAATTCTTTCAATTTCTGTTATGAAAGGTCTTTATTTCACCTTCATTCACAAATGAGAGTTTTGCAGGATATAATATTCTGGGAAGGCAGTTTTTTTCTCTTAGTACTTGAGCTATATCTCACCATTCTCTCCTAGACTGTAGAGTTTCTGATGAGAAGTCTGCTGTGAGTCTAATTGGAGATCCTCTGAGAGTAATCTGGCATTTCTCTCTTGCACTTTTTAGAATCTTTTCTTTGTTTCACTGTGGTGAGTTTGATTAGAATGTGTCATGGCGGGGATCTTTTCTGTTCATGTTTATTGGGAGTTCTGTGTGTTTTCTGTACTTGGACGTCTCTCTCCAAACCTGGGAAGTTTTCTGCTAGTATCTCACTAAAAAGGCCTTCTAATCCTTTCTCTCTCTCTCTCTCTCTCTCTGCCTTCAGGAACTCCTAGAACCCGAATGTTGGATTTTTTAATAGTATCCTGTAGATTCTCAACAGTATTTTTTAGATTCCTAATTTCCTCTTGTTGTCTTTGGTTTGACTGTATACTTTCCTGTGCTCTGTCTTCTAAGTCCAACTCTGCCTCAGATTCTGTTTTTAAGGCTCTCAACTGCATTTTTTATTTGTTCTATTGAATTCTTCATTTTGATTTCTCTACAATATCTCAATTTCATGTTTCATTGAGTTCTTCATTTTGATTCCTCCTTAAGATTTCATTTTCATGAGAGATTTTCTTTCACATCCTGCATGAATTTCAGTAGTTTGTGTGTTTGTTTTTGTTTTGATTACTTCTAAGTATTCTTATCATCAATTTTTTGAGTTCCATTTCTTGCATTTCTTCTACCTCATTGACTTCATAATCCTGTATTGAAGTGTCATGTCCTTTTGGGAATATGATGTTGTCTTCCTTCCTTATTCTTGTTTCTTGGATTGTTGCGTTTGTTGTCTGGCATTTGTGGAGATACTGATTGGTTTCTTTTTTTTTTTTTTTTTTTTGCTGTGGCGGCTTTTTTTTATTGTACTGTGACTATGTAGATAAGTGGACTGTCTGCTTTTAGCGAATTTCTAGAAGCTTGTGGTAGGTGTGGCCAGAGAACTCTGTTCAGTTCTTCAGGGTTAAGTGTTTCAACCCAGGTTTGGCATAGTAAATCTTTTCTCTTTTTTTAAGCAGAAGGGAACTATTTCCACTCAGCTGAGCTCTTCTCCTCGATGGCAATCAGTGCCTGAGTGCTACCCTCAGTAGGTATAATATTCATCTGCTCGCCGGCACCATGGCTCAATCGGCTAATCCTCCACCTGCAGCGCCGGCATACCGGGTTCTAGTCCCGGTCGGGGTGCCGGATTCTGTCCTGGTTGCCCCTCTTCCAGGCCAGCTCTCTGCTGTGGCCCAGGGGTGCAGTGGAGGATGGCCCAAGTGCTTGGGCCCTGCACCCGCATGGGAGACCAGGAGAAGCACCTGGCTCCTGGCTTCGCATCAGCGAGATGCACCGGCCGCAGCGGCCATTGGAGGGTGAACCAATGGCAAAAAGGAAGACCTTTCTTTCTGTCTCTAGGTCTCTCACTGTCCACTCTGCCTGCCAAAAAAAAAAAAAAAAAAAATTTCATCTGCTCTGTCCCAAGGACCACACAAAGGATCTGTGCAATCCTCAGTGTAAGTTCAGATTCCCCTGCAACGTCTCTCACTGGGTAGCCAGGGCCACCTGAGCTTGTGGCATCTCCCACCGAGAGTACTCAAAGTCTCAGCCACACCGTTGAGTTCTCCCACACACCTTTATTTATTTATTTTTTTTCACAGTCTCAGTTCAGAAGCTCCGCAGTCACTAGGTCTTAGCCTCCTGTTATTACTCCCCACCAGAGTCAGATTTCTCTGCTCGGCTGATTGCTGGGCACAAACACAAGCTGGCGCAGCTGTTACATATGTCCAAAATGGCGCCTGCTCTATCAGCCTGTACACCTTTGTAAGGTAATTGGAGAGAAAGAATCATGTCTATACCGTCCCTTTTATTTTTTCTCTCCTCTAGTTAGGCTGGTATACTTTCTCCCATGGGGCTTCAAGCCTTGTTCTCTCTAGGCTCTTCCTGCTGCTCTTCCACCAGTGTCTCAGGCTACTGAGGTCTCGTCTCACCTCATTTTCCAGCACTGGTGCATAGGCTCTCAGCTGTTGGAGTCCCGAGTCGTGGGCGCCCACACCCTCCACGCAGGTCCACTGTGTCCCTCTAATGATGGAAGATTTTCCTGTGCCGTTTTTTTCCTAACTCTTCCCTGAGACTACACTATCTCCACTTTTATTAAACTATCTTCTCCTGGACTGGATCAGTAAGCTCCCTCCTTATTCCACCTTCTTGGAACTGCCCTGGGTTGTCTCTTTCTGATGCTGTTAATGCTTATGTACAAGTGTTTGTACAGACATGTTTTCAGTTCCTTGGGGTATGTAACTAGGAGAGGATTATTGGCCATGATGGTAAGTACGTGTATAAATTTTTCAGGACTTGCCAAACTGTTTTTCAAAGGTGCTGTACTGTTTTACTTTCCCACCAGCAATGTATGACACGTGATTTTCCAACTTTTTTTAAGATTTATTCATTTGAAAGGTAGAGTGATGACAGAGAGGGTGAGACAGAGACAGAGATCTTGCAACTGCTGGTTCACTTCCCAAATGGCTCTAACAGCTGGTGCCAGCCTAGGATGAAGCCAGGAGCCAGGAACTCCATCCAGGTCTCACTTGTGGGTAGTGGAGACCCAAGTACTTCAGCCATCCTCTGCTGCTTTCCCAGGCACATTAACAGGGAGCTGAGTTAAAAGTGGAGTAGTGGGGACTTGAATCGGTGCTCTGATATGGGATGCTGGCATCTCATGTGGCAGTTTAACCCAGTGCACCACAACCACAGCGGCTTCACCTACATAGCGAAGGCTCACGCTTTTCTATTTTGGCCATACCAAAGGGTGTGGAAAAACAGCCCATAGTTTTGCTTTGCATTTCCTTATTGGAGAGTGACATTGATCATCTCATGTGCTTACTGGCCATTTTTATGTTCTTTGGACAAATGTCTACTCCAAGGGACACACTTTGCTCAGAGCTCTTTGGGGTAGTAGCTTCCCTGGAGGGCCAATCACACCCCTTTTCTGGGAGTTTTCTCACAATCTCTGCTTCACACCAGCTCCTTTAGCTATTCCAATAATTCTGTAAATACCTTGCTTAAAATACCAAGATTTATTTATTTATTTATTTATTTATTTATTTATTTGAGAGGCAGAGTTACAGAGAGAGAGAGAGACAGGAGAGAGGTCTTCCATCTGCTGGGTCATTCCACAAATGGCCATAATAACTGGAGCTGGGCCAATCCAAAGCCAGGAGCCAGGAGCTTCTTCAGGGTTCCTGCATAGCTGCAGGGGACCAAGGACTTGGGCCATCTTCTGCTGCCCTCCCAGGCCATAGCAGAGAGCTCGATCAGAAAAGAAGCAGCTGGGATGTGAACCACTGCCCATGAATGCCAGAGCCACAGGTGGAGACTTACCCTACTACATCACAGCGCAGCCCATGAGTGATTTATTTTTTAATTTAATGCTGGCTGATAGAGCTATGGAAAAATATGACTCAGGGCATGCTGACTTCATTGTTTTTTATTTTATTGTTGTGCTCTGGCTATCTGAGGCTGCTGGACAAGTTACTTTTTTGCAATAAATAAAATTAGTTGTACATCTAATTAGTTCTCCATTGGTATCGCAACAAGGTACCACAAACTTTGCTTAAAACCACACAAATGTATTATCTTACAGTTCTGTCGGTTGGAAGTCCGAGCCAGGTCTCACGAGGCGAGAGCTGAGGCATGCTGCTGGGGCCGAAGCATGCACTTCTGGGTCACCTGGGCTGGCAGAACTCAGCTCCTCGCAGCTGGCGAGCTAAGACTGCTGCTTGCCTGACAGCTGTCAGCTGGGCCTCCGTGGAAAGTCAGGTTTTGCCGGCAGCCAGCTTCATTTCTTGGCTCGTGTTGCCTTTCTCCCATCTTCAGAGCCAGCAGCGGTGGGTTCAGATCCTCACACACTTCCCTCTTCTGTCTCAGCCCCGGGGCCACTCAACTGCCCTCCATGTCCACTTCCAAACGTCAGGCCATTAGGCCCAGTTTGATTTCAGAACCATCGCTCCAGCTCAGGTACCTTAATCTTTATCATGTGGTTGAAGACCGCTGTGCAGTGGCAGGTGTCTGTCCCCGGGTTCTGGGGCACAGTGAGGACACCTGGGGTGGCGGGGGCCAGGGGGGACATCACCCTGCCTGGTCTATGGATTCCAACTCAGAAGCCAGCTGACGTGAAAACTTTAAGGTCAGCTTATTGCCCTGTTCAGATGCAGCTGATTAGTTTTTCAATACTGCAAACATCTCATAACCACTAATAACGGTAATCGTGATCTGAGGGACTTGCTGATGCGAATGCTCCCAGACACAAAGGCTAAGAGGCCAAGTGTCCGCCGCCCTTGGCAGCCCTGTAATTGACGCCTGCTGGTATTTCCTGGGCTCCTGGATGCACTCTCTCCTTTGTGCTTTGCAGTATTCCCAGGAGGCGCACGAAATGCAGCAAGCCTGTCGTTCCTTCTACACAGATGAGAAAACTGGACTTCAGAAAAGCTAACTGACCTGCCCACCGAGGGTAGGCTTCAACACTGCTTCCAGATGAGGCCAGGGCTTGCAGGGGCTCGACGGACAGGTGAAGAACACTCACAGAACGGGCAGGCCACAGCTGTCACGGGCAAATGCTGACACAGGTGACACTGTTAGGGATGACGTAAACAACAAATAACATTCGCTGACCTGCTCCAAACAGTGCAGAGGTGAGGGCTTCCCTTCAAGGAAGGCAAGGAATTAATAAGCATTCATTCCTCCAGGTCTCCCAGCTCCCTTGCTCTCTCCTCCAGGATGTAGTAAAAGATACGCACACAGATCCAAGGGACACAAAAAGCACTCTACCTGCACTGCCTCTTCCCTCTCAGTAGGCTGCGACAAGCAGTATGACAGCGCAGGGACCAAGACACAAAGCCACACAACCAAATTTAAATGCACAAAGGTATGTACAGCCAGAATTTGCCACCGTCCTACCGATGAGCAGACCCAAAGTAGTGGTCATCTGCCCTTCTGGACTGTGCTCTGACTCACCAAAGATACTGCAAATTTCGGGGTTGGCACTGTGGTGCCAGTGGGGTAAGCCACTGCCTGCAGTGTCAGCATCCCGTATGGGCACTGGTGTGAGTCCTGGCTGCTTCCAGCCAGCTCCCTGCTTAAGTGCCTGGGAAAGCAGCGGAGAACGGTCCAAGTGCTTGGGCCTCTGCACCCACATGGGAGAATAGGAAGAAGCTCCTGGATTTGGCCTGACCCAGCTCCCACTGTTGGGGCCATTTGGGGAGTGAACCAGTGGATGAAAGACCCTTCTCTCACTCTATCTCTCTAAATCTGACTTTCAGAATAAATAAATCTTTAAAAAAAAAAAAAGATACTGCAAGTTTCGTAATGTATGAATCAATCACTTTCCCCATCCTAACCCTCCCATGGAACTCCTATGAAATAAGAAAATGACTCTTTATCTCCATATACTCTGCCACCTTCCCTCTTTACCTTCCAGCTCCTGTTAGGGAGACGGGATGGTCAATCAAGTATTTGAATTTATTCCTTCGAACAGGGTGATGCCAGACATGGTCTACAGGGCGAGGAAGGGTACCCTGGGGAAAAGCAAAAACACATGAATGCCCAGCAGAGGGCGCTCCAGCCAAATAAATCGACTCAGTTCTGCAAATCTACATTGAGGGCATTTGGATACTCTGGAAAAAAATAAAGTGGAATTCTTATTTATTTATTAATTGGAGAAAGACTGAAACTAGAACAATTCTATAGTGAACAAAAAATACTAAGAGTAATAATGATCATTTTGGTAAATATACATAAAAAGTTAATGCACAGATTCGTCTTAAAAAGCATTCTATCAAAGATCTGAGTTTTTGATCTAGGAAATTAAAAAAAATTTTTTTGAAGGGAGTGGGCAGTTAGACAAGCAACCAAGAAGCCCACACTCCACACTGGAGCGCCTGGGGTTCAATCCCTGGCGTCAGGTTCTTCCGACTCCAGCTTCCTGCCAGAGCAGACTCAAGTCAACTGGGTTCCTGCCACTCCTAGGCCAGACCTGGGTTGAGTTCCCAACTCCTGACCTTGGCCCCACTCCAACCCAAGCTGTTGTGGGCATTTGGTGAGTGGATCAGCAGATGGGAGCTCTCGCTTGCTCGCTCTCACTCCCTGATTCTCAAACAAAAATAGAACAAAAAGATTGAAAGGCCACCCGTAATATCTAACACCCCTCGACAAAGAGCTAGTGAGCTGGGTAACAAAAAGATACCGTCCCCAGGGACTCTCCTGGCGCACGTGCGCACGCACCTTTGGGGTTTTACTTTTCTTAAGGGGCAGTAAGTGTTCGGGACAGGGCCCAGCGTGGGCCGCGTAGGTCAGAGAGAGAAGAACTTCTTCCGGAATCGACTCGTCCCTCAGCGACGCGGGAAGGGGTCTGGAATGATCCAGCATGTTTGTTTTCTCCTTTAGCTCAGGAAGACCTAAGAAAATACATAAGAGAAAGAAAAGGTAGTTTTGCGGAGAGCTGGACAGAGCCTTCTAGAACCACCTCGCCAGCCCCATCCGTGTGTCTCTAAGACAGCCACGTGGCTTCTGGTCGACGAGAACAGCAGTGATATTTAAAACGCTGAACGCCAGCCAGCCACGAGAAATACCGTCAGAGCCTATTAGGCCACCGAGGCCGGCCAGAACCTGTTAGGTCACTGGGCCTGAGAGGGCCGGGCGTAGACGGATCAATGTCGGCCGGCAGCCTGGGGCAGTCCAAGCTGCAGGGACAAGGCACTGCAAACTCCAGCGAGGAGGCTCTCTGGACATCCACGCCCCCCTCCTCAGGTGCAGGTGGCGCTCTGCGCCTGCCCAGCAAACGGCTTAAGAAGGGGCTCTGTGGGGCCACCGCAGGTTAACGCCCTGGCCTGAAGCGCCGGCATCCCACATGGGCGCCGGTTCGAGTCCCGGCTGCTCCACGTCCGATCCAGCTCTCTGCTGCGGCCTGGGGAAGCAGTGGAGGATGCCCCAAGTAGCTGGGCCCCCGCCACCCACGCGAGAGAGCAGATCCGCGCGGGGCTCTCAGCTCCTGGCTTCATCTGCCCGGGCCCGGCTGCTGTGGGCACTGGGGTGGGAATCGGCAGACGGGAGGTCTCTGTCTCTCTGCCTTTCAAAGAGACAACACAGAAAACAAAGCCGACGGCCGGAACGGGGGCTGCGGGACCCTCGGAGTCACCTCCCGGCTCCTCCTTGGCCAGGGCCGCTTTGAACGCTTTGTCCTCTAACGGCGGCGTCTTCGGCAGCGACATCACCGGCCGTGGCTGCCAACACCCTCCGGACGGAGAACTCAAACCAATGGCTTCGTCCTGAGAAAAACGCCAAAACCCACGCCGAGGCCCGTCGGCGCGCCGCCTCAGACGCGCGGCCACGGGTCACCGCCGGCCCGGCTGCCCGCCGCGGGGCGCCCCGCGTTCTCGTGGGGTGCGGGGCTCAGACACCCGCAGCGCGCCGGCTCGGGGCTCCCCGTCCCCCGCAGGCGTCCCCCTCACACGCGCCTCAGGAAACCGACGCCGGCGAGCCGCCCTCGCCAGCCGCGGACGCGCCTGCGCCGGCGGCCGCGCCGTTTCCCGGGACTCCCCGCGTCGTCATGGAGACGCAGGACCCCGCGCCTTAGCAACCGCGGCGTGGGCTGCCCTCGGCGGTGCCTGCGGACGACGCTCCCTCCAGCAGGCCCAGCCGGCATCCCTGCGCGTCAGCGCCTGCGTTCGGACAAACGCTTCCTGGGGGTGCAGTCGCCGGCCACGAACGGGTCTCGGCCCGGCCAGTGCGCAGGGAAGATCCGGCGCCCCGAGTGTCCGTCTCACTGGTGCCGGGGCCCTCAGTGCATCTGGAGATGAGTCGCATCGTTGCGCCTTGTGTCTCCAGATTTAAGCCCCTGGTCCCTGTGTCCTGGTGAGCATCGGTGAGAAACGCGGGCAGAGGCCAGAACAGCAGGCTCTGCGGACTGGGGAGTCCCCTCTCACAGCCTGCGGGCGGCTCGCCTGTGCGGGTCCACCTGCTGGGAGTGGGCACAGAGGACCAGGCTGGAGGGCGGCTCTGGAGAAGGGTCCATTTAGGAGCTAGGGGCACACTGTTTGCAGTGCCATTAAGACATCGGTGGGGCTGGCGCTGTCGGGTAGTGGGTAAAGCCGCCGCCTGCAGTGCCGGCATCCCATATGGGCACTGGTTCAAGACCCGGCTGCTCCACTTCTGATCCAGCTCCCTGCTATGGCCTGGGAAAGCAGTAGAAGATGGCCCAAGTCCTTGGGCCCCTGCACCTGCACCCACGTGGGAGAAACGGAATAAGCTCCTGGCTTGGGATCAGCGCAGCTCCGGCCGTTGGGGCCATTTGAGGAGTGAACCAGCGGATGGAAGATCAAACTCTCTCTCTCTCACTCTACCTCTCTCTATAACTCTGATATAAATAACTCTTTAAAAAATGACATCTGTATGGAAATGGGAGGTAACTCCTTGATTCTACATGAAAGTACTTCAAAAAGTCTGTGGAGCTTATTTTGGTCCAATTTTTTTTTAAATCCACGCATGGTGTTTCATTATACACTTCCGTGAACTTTTTCGTGTATGTGGCTCTGAAGCCCTTAGTGATAGAGCTAAAGTTAAATAGATGAGAACATAAACAAGAAATATGACAAGACAATCACTGTTGAAGAATACAATTGCTACTCCTGGGGGAGTAATTCTGAATTGCACCAAGGAAACCCTAAAATGCCATAAGGTAAAATATCGAGGTCTTTCTTTGACGGAAAATGCCATAGCAAAATGTAAGATGACCAGTTGAGTTTTCCTAGAGTGCACCAACAGGCAAAGTAATGGTCAGTCATTTTTTTTTTTTTTTATTTGAAAGAGTTACACAGAGAGGGAAGGAGAGGCAGAGAGAGAGAGAGAGGTCTTCCATCCACTGGTTCACTCCCCAGATGGCCGCAACGGCCAGAGCTGCGCCGATCCAAAGCCAGGAGCCAGGAACTTCTTCTGGGTCTCCCACGTGGGTGCAGGGGCCCAAGCACTTGGGCCATCTTCTACTGCTTTCCCAGGCCTCAGCAGAGAGCTGGATCAGAAGTGGAGCAGCCAGGACTTGAACCAGCGCCCCCATGGGTACCAGCACTGCAGGCAGCGGCTTTACCTACTAGGCCACAGCACCGGCCCCATGGTTAGTCATTAACAGGGCCAATTATGCCTATCGATGTTGGTGACTTTTGTCCCAGCTTAACACCAGGTAGCAGTAGGGCCTTCCTTGAAAATCTCAGAAGCCAGTGTGGTCACCAAACATACCCTCATCTGGGGGGGTGGGGGATTGGGTGTGCTTTTGCACCAAAGCTCTTTTATTTATTTTTTAATTTTTTTTGACAGGCAGAGTGGACAGTGAGAGAGAGAGAGAGAGAAAGGTCTTCCTTTGCCGTTGGTTCACCCTCCAATGGCCACTGTGGCCGGCGCACCGCGCTGATCCGAAGCCAGGAGCAAGGTGCTTCTCCTGGTCTCCCATGGGGTGCAGGAGCCCAAGCACTTGGGCCAACCTCCACTGCACTCCCGGGCCATAGCAGAGAGCTGGCCTGGAAGAGGAGCAACCGGGACTAGAACCCGGTGTGCCGGCGCTGCAGGCAGAGGATTAGCCTATTGAGCCGCGGTGCCGGCCACACCAAAGCTCTTTTACCAACTCGTTTTCTCAACACGTGGACAGGAATTTATACGGGTGTCTGCAGGCACTCACAAACAGCACGCAAAGTTCCCTGGAGTCAGAGTGGGAAGGAGGCCGGTGTTCGTATCTAACCTATCTTTAAAGCGGAGGTATCAGAACTGGCACTGCAGGGGCTGCTGGGGCAGGCTGGGCCACCCATCACTAGAGACTTGACTGCTGCTGTGATCCGAGCCTCTGTGCAAGGAATGTTCTAACTTCACATACTGATCATGACGGCCCCACTCTGCGACTTTTGGTGGGCTCCCTAGCCCACGGGTGCTGCTTCGATGGAATACCTGAGACTGGGTCATTGATAAAGAGCCCATTTATGTCCGTCCCACAGTTCTTTAGACTGGGGAGTGGGAGATCAAGGCGTGCTCAGCTGTGCCCTCCGGTGGCCGAAGGAGGAAGCACAAGAGCCAAAGCTGCGGGAAGTGGGGTGACCTCCCCAAGGTGACCCCAGGGACAACAGCTGAATTTGAGAGGACACCCTCCAGCCTAAGGGGAGGCGTCATCATCTTGCCTCAAAACTGGTTTGCCCTGGTCTTAAAAGGCACGCATCCATGCCAATGATCGTCACCTTTTCACTGGAACCCTGAAGTCCATTTCTAGCTGTTGCAGGCAGGGGTTTTACAAGCAAGTAAAAGGATCAAGTAACCAGGCCCATGGCAGGGAGAAGCCCGCTCAAGTCAGCTAGTGTCACTGCTCTTGTTGTTTGAATGAAATGCAAGCCTACAACAGGGCCACTCTCCAGTTCTTTGTCATTTGTTCCACTGCTCCCCTCGATGAGCTCAGAAGAGAACGGCCCTGTTACCTGCCTCCTCCGGGCTACTTTCAGCATCTAAAGCTGACGGAGATTAAGATGAAGAGTGGTATGAGTTAGTACTGAATCTGCTTAAGACACTTTATCTTGTGGGACAGAGCACTGGTGCTCTCTCTGCCAGGAAGTGAGCCCAGTATGAGTTAGTCCCGAATCTACTTAAGATACTTTATCTTGTGAGACAGAGGCCTCCCGTGCACTGGCGCTCTCTCCAGATGCCAGGAGGTGGGAACTCAATCAGGGTCTCCCATGAGCATCAGGGAGCTGCTCCCAGGGTGCACCTAGAGCAGGAAGGTGGCTCAGAGGCTGAGCCAGGGCTCCAGCCCAGTACTCTGACGTGGGGTGTGGGCACCCCCACTACTGTGTTCACTGCTGGGCCAAACAGCTGTCCCCAACATATTTTTAAAAAAAAAAAATATTAAGCCAGGGACCAGGAGCTTCCTCCAGGTCTCCCAGGTAGGTGCAGGGGCCCAAGGACTTGGGCCATTTTCCACTGCTTTCCCAGGCTACAGCAGAGAGCTGGATCAGAAGTGGGGCAGTCGGGTCTTGAACTGGCACCTATATGGGATGCCAGCACTGCAGGCGGTGGCTTTTCCTGCTGCGCCACAGCGCTGCCCACCCCCAGACTTTAAAAACAGACATCAGGGCCGGCGCCGCAGCTCACTAGGCTAATCCTCCACCTTGCGGCGCCGGCACACCGGGTTCTAGTCCCGGTCGGGGCACCGGATTCTGTCCCGGTTGCCCCTCTTCCAGGCCAGCTCTCTGCTGTGGCCAGGGAGTGCAGTGGAGGATGGCCCAAGTGCTTGGGCCCTGCACCCCATGGGAGACCAGGAGAAGCATCTGGCTCCTGCCATCGGATCAGCGCAGTGCGCCGGCCGCAGCGCGCCAGCCGCGGCGGCCATTGGAGGGTGAACCAACGGCAAAGGAAGACCTTTCTCTCTGTCTCTCTCTGTCCACTCTGCCTGTCAAAAAAATAAATAAATAAAATTAAATAAAAAAAAAAAAAACAGACATCAGGAGCCGGTGCTGTGGCACAGCAGGTAAAGCCGCCACCCATGATGCCACCATCCTACATGGACTGCACCTTATATCCTGGTGCTCCACTTCCGATCCAGCTCCCTAAGGCCTGGGAAAAGCAGCAGCAGATGGCCCCAGTGTGTGGGTTCCTGCTACTCGTGGGAGACCTGGAAGAATCTCTTGGCTTTGGCCTGGCCTAGCCCTGGCCGTTGTGGCCATCTGGGGAGTGAACCAGCAGATGGAAGCTGGGGTTCACTCACTTGCTATCTCCACCCCCACCCTTTGTCTTTGAAACAAATACATTAAAAAAGACATTATGTTTTTTCCAAATATATTTATTTGCCATATTCACATATGCACTATTTTTCCATTTTTAGTTTAAAATTAATGCTAATACAATGCCTACGACACATAGTACCAGTGATTTCCAGGGGCAGGGGAATTAGGGAAACCAGAAGTGAGAAGGAGTCACCTAAGACACCCTTCGTTACAGAAACACCTTGTAGAAGCCACCTCAGGCCGACGTGGCCTCTGCTGCTCCGGGATGCTATGCGTGAATGTGCAAAACGGAGGTCACGCAGAACTGCCCACGGGGCGGAGCCTCCGCCAGGGCTTCCACTCTTCCCTTTGGACAGCGGATTGGCACCTTAGCACAGGGGACTACACGGCCGGGGCGGGGCGGGAATGGCCTGTCTCGCGGGTCTCTGAAACCAAGCACGGCCACGGGGCAGGGAGCCAGCCGTCTGCCGACCACACAGTGTGGACGGAGTAACGCGGGAGGAGGGAGCCGCCCTGGAGGGGGGCAGGGGCAGCCTCGGGTCCTCCAGAAACCATCCCACTTCCGAGGTCGACCCGGACTCCTCCTCAAGCCCAAATCAGCTGTTAGACAGCATGTCACTGCAGGAAGGACTTACTGAGCAGCTGAAGTGCAAGCATCCGCACGTTGTGTCCGTCATTGTCGCCGGGACTGCGCTCAGGGAGGGCAGCAAAGGCCCCACCCCCGTCTCCCCGGGCCAGCTGCGCGCTACCTGCTCCAGCGCCCAGGCCTCTGTGGTATTTTGTGTCACAGAAGGGCGTCAACACTACTACCCGACACAAGCGTGGCTGATGTGAACAGCTAATCAAATCCCTGTCAGTCATCCGTTCTGGAGTCGTGAACGTGAAACCTAGAGATGAGACCCATGACGGAACACCGGGACACGTCTTTGCGTGTGTGCACGTAGATGACATGAGACTGCAATGGCCTGGTCAGCTAGTCACGCCATCGTCCCTGCAGAACCGTGTGTGTTCCGAGACTCGGCTGTCAGAGCTCAGGCCTCGTCAGCCTCCAAAACCTGACTGCAAGGTGCACCCGCCGGTTCTCAACCCCCAGCTAACGCCTCGGTGACAGCAGCAACGTCATCTCTTCTGATTGCTGCCTGCTCTAGCGTGAAAGCAGAAAAAGCGTCGAGCTGTTGGGGAAGGTGCAAGCGAGCGCGCGCCTGACCCGAGGGAGGAGGTGAGTGTGGGACAGTGTCCTGTTCCACCTGCACGACGCCGAGTCATGCTGAGCCCTCGTCCCCACCCCAGTCTACGGAAAAGCACTGGGCGTGTTCCCGGGAGTGAGCAGCATCTGCAGTCCAGGCACACCATCTTTCTGAAGGCAGCAGGAAGGGCCTGGGGGTCAGTGATGAAAGGAAGACAGCAAGGAGGCCGCGCTTCTGCCAGGGCTAGTGCTTCGCAGCAACCACGTGAGGTAGTTGTCACCTTTCTCCACAGACCAGGGAGGCTCTGCCGTGGTCACAGGGCTGGGATGCACCAGGCTCTCCCAGCCACGAGCCCACGCTCTTCCCACCCACCTACTGTGGTTTTCAAACAGGGTGTTCTGGAGCAGGACGGAACGGATGTACCAACAGGAGCTCCAGGCCCACGATTCCTCTCCAGGTCAGAAGGAGCTGTACTGTATGTGTTTCACAAGTTGGCTTAAGTGCAATGATTTTTTTTTTTAAATGACTATAAATCAAAACTTTAAACTCTTACACTGCTAACAGGCCACCTCATGATTATAATCACATTAGTTTACCTTTATCATCCACCACCTCGTGTACACAAATCAACTGCACTGTGCACACAATTACTTACAACCAAACAAAATAAAGACACTCTTTGTGCCAAAGGCCTCTCAACAACTAATAAGTTACATCTTTTAAAGGCAATGTAGACCAAATGAGCCAATTTTAAACACATGATACTGTTATAAAGACTTCAAGATTCAATTTCTCAGGCAACATCTTACAATTAATGAAAACTGAAAACATGACATGAATTGTGCAACACAATGTATGCTTGCCAGCACAGATTGTTAATACATTGTACTTTGTTAATCTGCCCATTTTTACCTTGCAAATACTGAAAAAGGACAAAACACTCCCCCCAATCCTTTTGCTGCCCACTGTTAAGAGTTACTGATGTGTTTAAGCACAGCATCAATTTTCTAGTTAAATTCTAATGAGGCAAGCAACCTTACCAAGGCAACTGCAGGACATCAATTCAACAACAAGCAGACCTGTTTTACTTCCTAATCCAGGATGGAGAATACCAGTATCTTAACAAATTTAATCCTACACACAAGGGTCACGGGAGACCAATTAGCAATCTACCAAGGAAGGGAAATACTGCACATACTACTCAGCTTTCTCTTGGATAACACGTCCCCCAGAACGGTCACAATTATTAGCTCTCACAGGAAACAGAGTCTGAACTCATTACTTTCCAGAAGGAAAAGCATTACTCACCATCATTCTGCAATCAAAAGTACCTTTCACCCGTCAGTGAGTAGGAAAAGTAAGAGAATCTTCCTGAACACATTACAGAAGTTCTGGTTTGTATTCATTTAAAACAAATAGTGTAGGTAGGTGGCAGTCTACAGAACAGACTTGTGCTCAAAGCAGCTTGCATGAAGATTGTAGTTATCAAGCCAGTCTCTTTCACCCAAGTGGTCATTCCTTTCTGTTCTGTGTTTCTGGAAGTTTCTTAGGACACGCTTAGCATTCTGAACAGTCTACAATGCTCCCACATGTCCACTGTTACTGCGGAAAATCCTGGGCAGAAAATTCACTTATAAACAATAGAAAGATGACAGCTTTTATTAAAAAAATTTTAAAAAACACCTTGACTGGGCCTACAAATCAAGTATTGAGAGTAGCAAACAACACAGGTCTCTCAGCGTGCATTTACACTTCTTAACAGAAATGCAGAGCTAAGCATTCCCTTCTGCTGCTCCAACAGACTGCCTTGTTCATAACCTAGCCTCGGGGCAGACTATCCTCTTGTTCCGTCAAAAACGTTGCTATAAATAACACCACCACTGTGCAGATCAATGCCTGGTAACACAGGTTCACTTGTGTCCGTCAAGGCGGGAATTCATGTCTGAAAACCGCTTAACCTCCACTGGACCAGAGCTATGGTGAATCAAACAGATGATTAAGCAAGGGACTCATGGTCCAGTTTAAGCTGTGACTATGAACATACTCTAAGTTTCATGAGACTCAAACTGACCTTAAAACAACTCCTTCAGAAAGACTTCTCAAAACATCTTGGACAGCAGCAGGGCTGGCTGAACTGCGAGAGAACTCTCAAGGTGGCTGCTCCGCGTACCAACAATCATTTGAGTAACTCGTAAGGCTCACTTGTTTGGGTGGAAGGTTGAAGTACTCGGTCCCTGACGTCCCTCCTAATGCTCAGTCTAACATAATCACATACGAAGGAATCCTACGCACCACTTCTTACTGGAGAAGGGCACTCATACAAGAGTCCATTTTCTTGAAGATGATCACATTTTAATCTGTCCCACCTAAAAACATACTACCATTAAAAGTATGAGAGACCTGAGACGTGCAGAAGCCAGCTTCTGGATCCTTAATGATCACTTCAGTGTTAATGAAGCTAATTAACACTTAGGTCACAGACTAATCTGCCAAATAATTCAAGATAAGTATTTATTAGAGAGTAATTATACCAAAGCGTACTTCAAAACATCAAAGAGGTTCTGAGAATACTTCCAAAAATTCATGGAAAATCCAATTAAGTTTACTTTGGTGCAAAAAACTTTGAAATCTACACATGGTTCTTTAATAATACACATTTCTCATGAACGGTCTGGAAGACCTCTCACATGCATGGATTTCTGTTTTACACCAAAATAAATTTACCTTTCATTTTTTATTACCTCTCTGAAGTACCCTCATATTCCTTAAAGTTAAAAAACTATCCTCCATGTAAATTTCATGATAAGCAAAATAATTTAAAAATATGATTGACTCTGCAAATCTTTCTTTAAAACTACTATGGAATCTCTGAGGATATTGTTTGTTTTTCCCTTTTCTGGTCCTCTAAATATGTATTATTATTATTATTATTGATGCAAGAATTCATAGTGGAAGACATCTTTTTCCTGCACAAAAATCATGACCTAGATGGGATGAAGGATGTAAAACTTGAGTAGAACTGAACTTTTTTCCAAACAAAATATAAAAGGTAATATATAACAAGATTATCTTTGGAAAATAGATTTGTCTTTCTACTAGAAATAGCAAAAAATCATTCTACATTATCTTCTTTGCATTTTTAATTAACATTCCTTCAACAGTATATATGAAAGAAATTCTAAGCCAGAGATACTTAAATGATTTTTTCGTAAATGCTTTGGATAATTCTGTGGCTGAGAAAATCTGATTTTAGTCTCTGATTGGATGGAGTCAAGAAACAAAACAATTGTAATTAATGAGGCTTAAGCTGATATGACCCAGAAAAAAATTTGTCATTACCGCAGCTTTCAGTCTCCCTTCTACCAAAAAGGAAGAAAAAAAAAAAAAAAAAGTCCTGCTTAGGTATGCAAGATCCCAAGGAATTCTGAACAGCTCAGCTTCCAGTGACCTAATCCAGTGAACCACTGAAGCCTGGCGTGATCCAAGTAATCCAGAGAACTTCAGTAGCGGCTGGAGACAGTGGCCCCGCACCAGGCAGAACGCTCAGTCTTCAGTGACAAGGAAGGAACACCATCCAAGCTCCTAAAACACATAGCGACAAGTCCAAGAACGTGGTCGGACGTAATCCAGAAACGTGGGCTACAACGGGAAAGAGAACGGGAGAGTAAGTTCCGTGTGTGAGGCAGGTAGGGAGTGTTAACGTTCTAACTTCACTTCGTAAACTTTGCAAGAAGTTCACTAATCCAAAACAAGTTCAGTTCTTTCATCTATAACACAGAGTTCTTCAATTTAGAAGCTTCACGTGAAGTTTTTAAGTCCAGTAAACTCTACGCAACAGCATGGACTTCTGACCATTTCCAGATAGGGACCATTCCTTCTGGCTGTCCTGCCTTTTTATTTCAGCACAACCCAACGTTCAGTAGCCTAGCATCTAAACAGGGGCAGGGCAAGGATGGTGTGTGTGCGCACATGCACACACACACACACACACGACTGTGACACAGATTTAAAGTGACCGAACTACTTTAAGGAGGAACAGATGAAGTACTATTAAGGTTCAGAAACAGTAAAGGCACAAGAGTAAGAACTTGAAAAAGTTCCATGGAAAATACACATCCAAACTGGATTTTGATAAGAGAATAAAATCCGATGTGTGGAATCTGAGTATGAAGAGCGCATGAGCAGGACAGAGCTGAGTCCAGAGCACAGGGGGTTAACAGGGCGGGGGGGCGGGGGGGGGGAGTTAAAGCAGCACAGCTGGAGGAGGTAGCTAATCTGAGTGTTAGAGGGGTCTACGAGAAAGATCCAGACAGACTGATCAAGGAGGTAAATCTCCCCCCCTCCCCAAAATACCTGGGGAGTTACTGACACAGTTAATAACCAAAGCCCCAAGAGTAAGTGAAATCTGAACACAATCATAAAAAACAAAACATAAGGGGCAGTGAAGTCCCAGGCACGCCAGCACTATCTCACAGTTTTACAGGCGCTCACCACTTTGGGAAGAAAGAAGCAAAGCATCAAAATGTACGTGTGGGTGGTGGTGGCAGGGACACACATGGCAGAGGGAGAACGCTGGAGAGAACCAGAAAAGGCTGAGGAGAGAGCAGCCAAAAAGAAAGGCGACTAGAAACCAGGAGAGCTCAATGGAGAGAAAATCAGAGGAGGAATTTCAGGGCAGCCGCACACAGCAGGGTGGGCTAATAAGCTCCACTTCCCTCCCTTTAACTTCACCCATCCTAACCTCCAGTGCTTTCACTCACGTTTTTCAGAGGGCAGTGCTGGCGTGCATACCACTCCTGAGAATAAAGGCACAGGATGACTCCGTGGCCCAGGAAAAGGGAAGCCCACACCAGAATGTTCCAAATTGGCCTTTTCCGACTATCATTGACAATGAAGTTGAAAGCCACTAAAGTTAGGAAGAGAACAAAAATATGTACACATGTACGTGTGGTTATCACAATATCAGGAGACGAGGGGTCTCAGACCTATGCTCATCTTTTTTATGTTTTTTTTCAAATAAAATAATTTTACGACTGCCTTTAACAATCACAGCATCAACTGTTCATGTTCACATTTTAATCTGGTCTCTGGTCTTATAAATAAAAACACAGCTTCACTGTTGAAAGTTATTAATCAATAATTAATAGAAAATCAATAGTACTGAGAATCAGCGGAAATGTATTCCATGGAATTATTCATACTGTAACTAGCGACAGGGCCAGTTTTCCCAGGGTTCTCAGGGTGTACGATGACAGTGCTTATGAATGGGGCAGCTGTTGACAGACAGGTTCCATGCTGTACCAAATCAATGTTGTCACTGAGATTCACAAGGTTACCTGGTTTGCTTCCGTATGTCCAAGTGTAAGCGAACACCCTGGGACAGTGTTGTGTAACTACTCAGTCATATCCCGGTCTCCGGACAAACACTGCTGTGACACGGCCTCACTACTGTCTCAGCTTCCTGCACCAACTTCCTAGTTCCTCCTCTGTGTCATTTTCTCTTTTAGCAGAACACCTCGCACTCACAGCACGCCAAGACACTTACTTCCAAAGAACATGAAGAGCACGAAGAGCACTGGGTAGAAATAGCTCAGACAGACCGCCAGGGCATACTCGTGCACGACGGCAGACATGGCGAAGACCGCTAACATGGCGGCAGACTTGAACCTCTTCGAGAAAAACTGAGGCAAATGGACAATATTAAAAAGTTAAGTTAAAAAGTGTAAGTAATGAAGCACAAACTAAAACCATAATTATCATATGCTAAAGACATTGATTATATATGTTTGACTTTTCTAGTCTATTCCATAGACTGACCCAAATCTATTAAAATACTTACAAAAAATACATATGCTCATAAACTCTTATATTAAATGAAGTTTTTAAAACATCATTCTTCGAAAATTTGAGCATATTTCTACATACATTAATAGCTTATATCTATAATTACTATAGTTGACAAAACAGTTTTCAAATAAAAACACAACACAGAAAATTTTTTTTTCTTTGACAGGCAGAGTTAGATAGTGAGAGAGACAGAGAGAAAGATCTTCCTTCCATTGGTTCACCCCCAAGATGGTCACTACAGCTGGCACGCCGCGCCGATCCAAAGCCAAAAGCCAGGTGCTTCCTCCTGGTCTCCCATGCGGGTGCAGGGCCCAAGCACTTGGGCCATCCTCCGCTGCCTTCCCGGGCCACAGCAGGGAGCTGGACTGGAAGAGGAGCAACCGGGACAGAACTGGCGCCCCAACTGGGACTAGAACGTGGGGTGCCGGCACCGCAGGCGGAGGATTAGCCTAGTGAGCCGCAGCGCCGGCCACAACACAGAATTTTAACCCTTTTTTAAAATAAGATTCATTTATTTATTTGAAAGGCAGAGTTACACAAAGAGAGGAAGAAACAGAGAGAGAATCTTCCATCTTCTGGTTCACTCCCCAAATGGCCACAAAGGCGATCTGAAGGCAGGAGACAGGAGCTTTTTCCTAGTCTCCCACATGGGTGCAGGGGCCCAAGCCCTTAGGCCATTTTCCACTGCTTTCCCAGGCTATAGCAGAGAGCTCAATTGGAAGTGGAGCAGCCGGGACTTGAACTGGCACCCACGTGGGATGCTGGCCCTGCAGGCAGTGGCTTTACCTACTACGCCACAGTGCCAACCCCAGAATCTTAATCTTTAGAGTGACTCCGTATGGCGTCCTCTCTAAAACTAAGATTTAGAAGGAAGGGGCTCGCCTTATCTGGACAAGAAACTACCTTTATAAATGACAGAACCAGTACTCAAATACACTGTTTCCACAAGATGCTGTCACTCCGCCTAATGATGCCCTTACTCGATGATGAAGACACTAACACTAGTGTGGGCCAGGGGATTCAAGGCTGCATTTCACAGGCTCGGCGTTCAGCCCAGCGGTGAAGACGCTGGTTCAGCTGCTCGTGGCCCACATCAGTTACTGACTTCAATACCCAGCTCTGCCTCCAGCTTCCCACTAACACAGACCTAGGGAGGCAACAGCAATGACTTAAGTAACTCACTTCCTGCCACCACCCTGGCTGCGTGGGCATTTGAGAGTGAACCAGCAAATGGGCCATTCCCCTCCTTTTCTCTCCGTCTTCTCGCTCTTTCCCTCCTTTCTTTCTCTCCCAGATTAAAAAAAAAAAAAAAATTAAAGACTACATCTCATCAGTCTAAATACATTCTACTTTTTAAAGTATTTCAGACATGTGTCACTGATTGGAGACACGTAAATCCACAAGTATTTCTGCTCTTTTAACAAGGAAAATAAAACAAATGGAAAAAAGGATATAGGGGATTATATGTTGGCAATGAGATCCAAGAGAAATGGCCCATCATCGGTGGCTCATTCCAAGGCCTCCATGCAGTCTTACTTGGTAATTAGGTAAAAGAAAATCCAGACCAAAAACACAGTATTCAACCATGTACCTACCTGCTGGTTTCTCTCTCTTTTTTTTTTTTTTTAAAGATTTATTTATTTGAAAGACAGAGTTCAGAGAGGCAGAGGCAGAGAGAGAGAGAGAGAGAGAGAGGTCCTCCATTCTCTGGTTCACTCCCCAGATGGCTGCAACGACTAGAGCAGAGAGTTGGATCGGAAGTGGAGCAGTGGGGACTTGAACCGGCGTTCATATGGGATGCTGGCACTGCCGGTGGTGGCTTTACCTGCTACATCACAGTGTTGGCGCCCCTACTGGTTTCTAAGCAATACTCTACTGGAACCAGAAGGGTTCTTAGATCTAACTGTCTCATAAGAGAACTGAAGACAAGACATTTCACCTTTTCTTCATGAGCAATTAAGTATAACCTTCCAGCTGTACAATATTCATCCTTTCTGGAAAACAATCTCTATTTCTTAAATAACATCAACTAAACCCTGCTGCTTACCCAGAGCAAGTCCTTATAGGCGTAGTAATACAGCCAGTCATGGACCACCACATTCCAGGTCCTGTAATAGTTAGCATACGACGTGGAGTTCCACCAGTCCTGAGGAAAAAAGTAGAGGTATAAAATGACATGCACACAAACACATTTACACAAAGACCCAAAGCCAAATGCCTGAATATTCCCAAAGAACAGACACGTAACATACAACTCAGAATGTACTGTGAGCAGTCAGTCCCACACTAATGTCAAAACAATCCTAAAAGGCATCATGGGGGCTGGCATTGTGGAGCAGCGGACTAAGCAGTCACGGGCAATGCTGGCATCCCATACGAGTGCCAGTTCAGGTCCCAGCTGCTCCACCTCTGATCCAGCTCCCTGCTAACCACATGGGAAAACAGCAGAAGA
Organism: Lepus europaeus; assembly: GCF_033115175.1. Lineage (NCBI taxonomy): Eukaryota > Metazoa > Chordata > Mammalia > Lagomorpha > Leporidae > Lepus > Lepus europaeus. The sequence continues at coordinate 152,214,288 of NC_084831.1, forward strand.
GGGCCCAAGTACTCAGACCCCTGACACCCAGGTAGAAGACCTGGCTGGAGTTCCAGGCTCCTGGCTTCGGCCTGGCCCAGTCCAAACCGTTGTGGTCATCTGAGGATTGAACCAGCAGATAGAAGATCTCTCTCCGGTTTTCCTTCTCTGACTTTCAAATAAATAAATACATTGTTTTTAAAAAGGCACTTTGTTTTTTTTTTTTTTACAGTTCAATACATTATTTAGTGATACATGATTAAGTGCTTGGTTTATTTTGTCTTTTGATGAAACAAGTCATTACAGAAAACAGAACATACAGAATCATTTAAATCTAATGTTTGTGTAAACAGACATCCACCCTTTACACTGCTACCACATGACGAAAGAGTTTTTATTGTTTTGTTTTTTAAAGATTTATCTATTTGAAAGTTAGAGTTACACAGAGAGAGGAGAGGCAGAGAGAGAGGAAGAAAGAGAAAAAGAGAGAGAGAGAGAGAGAGGTCGTCTTCCATTCGATGGTTCACTCCCCAGTTGGCCTCAATGGCTAGAGCTGTGCCGATCCGAAGCCAGTAGCCAGGAGCTTCTTCTAGGTCTCCCACACAGGTGCAGGGGCCCAAGGACTCGGGCCATCTTCTACTGCTTTCCCAAGCCATAGCAGAGAATGGGATTGGAAGTGGAGCAGCCGGGACTCAAACTGGCGCCCATATGGGATGCCGGCAGTGCAGTGGTGGCTTTATCCGCTATGCCACAGTGCAGGCCCCAATTAAAGAGTTTTTTAAGGTCACAAAGGCTGGACGGATTGCCATCACTAAGCTGCCACTTGGTGCCATCGTTAATGCCAACATTTAAGCTATACAAGGAATGAGATGGTGGCTAACCCCTAATGTCCCTTTAAATATTTCTTGTTACCAATTTTAAGATTAAACTAGTAGAATCAGATGTGTACAATCTGCAACCTGTACCTACTGTTTCTTTGAGAAAGGCATGAGACATTTGATGTGTTGCCAAAACAACAAATAAAACTCCAGAGAGCTTGAGGTAGTATTATAGAACACTACGAACCATCTGTTCAAGTCTAGAGTTTAACCTCAACTTCAGAAGCATAAGAATAGTTATTTCATGAGCTTCTCAGTAGTTGTGAGATAACTTATGAGGTCATTCACATAGAACTGGACAGCCAATCTCAAATGAATGAACAGTACGAGCAAAGTCTCCTAAAACCCCTGAGACAAATGCCATCCCTCTAAAATCAGCAATATGTGCTCACAGGATCCAGTAGAAACCAGACGAGGTAAAAGAAAATATGAGGCTATGATAATAATCTTGATTTCAGAATTTCAGACTTAATGGAATTCATGGAAAAGAAAATTATAAAAAGCATGTAATGTAAACCAACAATGTTTAAATGCTTCCCAATGAGTAAATAAATAAATGAAAGCAACAAGGAAGATGAGTTTAAGTGTATACTACCTTATAAAACATCCTGTCACCAAAGCGTAGCATCTCAGCAAAGGCGTTGAGCCAGCAGTGCAAAAACGCAAAAAAGGTAAGGAACAGAATCAGCACACCTGGAAATGAGATTCGCAACAGTAAGGGTCTTGTCAACGGCTCATACACCAGGCAGTTACTTATCTGTCATCATGTGATCAGCTGGGACTATGTTGTATGTAACATAAATCAACATTCCCACTTACCCACTCCAGAGATGACAAAGCATACTTCTCTAAGTTCACTGTCTTAATTTTAAAATGCAATACATATTTTACATGTATAAAAATATATAAATATGTAATTTATATACATTAAAATGCATATATACTGTATGGGCTGTATAATTTTCTTGAAATAATCACACTTTACCCCATAATTATTACAAATTAATAAACATGTAAAAATATTCAGGGCCAGAGCTGACACAGCTGCCATCTACAGTGCCAGCATCCCATTTGGGTGCCAGTTTGAGCCCTGGCTGCTCTACTTCTGATCCAGCTTCCTGCTAATGCACCTGGGAAGGCAGAGAAAAATGACCCAAGTATTTGGGCTCCTGTACCACGTGGGACACCCAGATGAAGCTCCTGGCTCCTGACTTAGGTCTGGCCCAGCCCTGGCCATTGTGGCCATTTGGGGAGTGAACCAGCTCATAGAAGCTTTCTGTCTCTCTCTATATATAACTCTGACTTTCAAATTAATAAATAAATAAGTAAGTAAGTAAATCCTTTTTAAAATGTAAAAAAAAAAAAACTAAAATTATTTTAAAAACTACAATAACTTCCTTCCAAATGGGTTTTACCCAGTCTGTTTTTAAAAAATGCCCTGGGGCTGAAGCTGTGGCTTAGTAGGGTAAGCCTCCGCCTGCAGTGCTGACAACCCATGTGGGTGCCAGTTCAAGTCCTCTGATCCAGCTCCCTGCTAATGCACCTGGGAAGGCAGTGGAGCATGGCCCGAGTGCTTGGGCCCCTGTACCTCTGTGAGAGTTCCAAAAGAAGCTCCTGGCTCTGAATCAGTCCAGCTCCGGCCACTGCAGCCATCTGGGGACTGAGCCAACAGGTGGAAGACGACCTCTCTCTCTGTAACTCTGTCTCTCAAATAAATAAATCTTAAAAAAAGAAAGAAACGCCCTGATACATGGCTTAATTTGGCATTCAAAGCCCTTCAAAATACAGTCTACATGCATCTTTAAACAAACTTTAAAACTAGGAGAGATTTTGTCCCTCTCCCCTGCATGCGGCATTTGGGGATTCTGGAGATATTTCTGGTTGTCAGAACAGCAAGGGGGTAGCTAATTTATCTGTTAGAGGCCAGGATGCTGCTGAACATCCTGCATGCGCAAGCACCACCCCAAAGACCAATTTAGCCTAAGTGTGAATAGTGACAAGGTGAACACATTCTTATCTCTAACGAGTCCACCCCCAGGGCTGTAAACACCACCCACAGCTGGACTTCATTCCAAAATACTCCTCGCTTTTTATCCATGCCACTCCTGAAAGCACTTTTCCACCATTTTTCTGGCAAGGCAAACGCTGGCCTATTTTTCTTTTTTCTTTTTTTAATTTGACAGGTAGAGTTATAGACAGTGAGAGAGACAGAGAAAAAGGTCTTCCTTCCATTGGTTCACCCCCCCAAATGAACGCCACAGCCAGAACTGCGCTGATCCGAAGCTAGGAGCCAGGTGCTTCCTCCTGGTCTCCCATGCGGGTGCAGGGGCCCAAGCACTTGGGCCATCCTCCACTGCCCTCCTGGGCCACAGCAGAGAGCTGGGCTGGAAGAGGAGCAGCCGGGATTAGAACCGGCGCCCATATGAGCCACAGTGCCGGCCAACGCTGACCAATTTTTCAATACCCAATGTTAGAGATCATCTCTAACAATAAATGAAACGTGTTCACCCTGCTTATTTAGTGTGCATTACATTATCTTGTAAAATACCCACTTACACATCCACCTTTATCATTGACTCATCCAACAAGTATTTACAGAGCATCTAGTATGTGCCAGACAGTATGGACTATGACCAGCGTAAGACACACCCCTTAATCGCAAGTAATTTGTGGCCCAATGAGGAACAGACCCAGGTATTTAACGCATATTCTACTCATGGGACAGTAGGGCAGATTACCAGAAGTCGGCAAAAGAGGGAAAGGACGAGAGAAGGAGAGGACAGAAAATCCTACCAACGCTTAACGAGTGTCGTGGAAGACTAAGGAACGGAAGCTATAGCTGAAATGCAAGCTCCCAAGGGTAAAGGTTACGTATGTCTTATTCCCTGCTGGGTCCTCAGCACCTGGCACATAGTAGGGACTCACAGAACAAGAGAAGCTAAGAGACTGAAAGACAGGAGAACAGGAAGTGGTGGCAAGCGAGACTTCAAATGTCAGCCACACGCAGTGCTTCGCAGACGCCCATCAGGAGGTTACCAGTGTTTTTAACAAAGGCCATTTCAGTGGCCTAGCCAGAGTCCAAGTAAACTGACAGCGAATTGAATAGTGAGCAGAAAGATAAAGCATAAACATAAAATGTTCACCCTCAGGGAAAGCAAAATTCAACTGAAAAAAGATGAATGGAAAGATTGGCCTGAGACTGGAAGGAGGATGCTTCACTTCCGAGATGAATGGGCGAGATTAAGATGGGTGTAGATGCGTACAGAGAACAGCAGGACAACCACAGGCGCTGGCTTCCCGTTTCCTTGTGCATTTATGAATGACCAAAGTGCCCACGTTACCTGGCAAGATGGAGTTAAATATACACAGGACGAGGACACGCGCGCTGAAGGGCTCCTGTTTGATATTCCGAAACAAGGGGGCACAGAGCCGCTCAAAGATATAGTACACATAAAAAAGGCAGCCAAAGACCTGGAACAAAACAAAATATGTAATAGTGATGGCTTCATAAAGAGAGAGGGAGAGTGGTTTTTTTTCCCTCTCTAACAGATCCTATGGAACCTTTTCATTAATGTTGACACATAAAGAAGTATATAGAATTGCTAGAGGTGTGGCTGTCCTGTGTGATTAAGACACCACTTGGAGGGCTAGTGTTGTGATGCAGCAGATTAAGCCATTACCTGCAACGCCAGCATCCCATATGGGCGCCGGTTCAAGTCCTGGCTGATCCACTTCCAATCCAGCTCCCTGCTAATGTGTCTAGGAAAGCAACAGAGGATGGCCCAAGTGCTTTGGTCCCTGTACCCACGTGGGAAACCAGGATGAAGCTCCTGGCTCCTGGCTTCAGCTTGGCCCAGCCCCAGCCACTGTGGCCATGTGGGGAGTGAACCAGCAGATGGAAGACCACTCTCTCTCTGTAACTCTGCCTTTCAAATCAATAAAATAAATCTTTAAAAAAAAATTTACCTGTGCAAACTGCATAGCAACATAACCCCATCTTACAGTGGGAGTCCTAAAAAAGGAAAGAACCAAAACAAGTTTTCTAAATAAAGTCAACAACTGAACTTACAGACCCTCCCAGTTAATATTCTTCCACACAGAGCATCATTTATGGCCACATAATTGTGTCAAGAATTATGATAATCAAATTAGACTGCTGGAATTGCCATCTGAGGCTTCCCAGGCCAGAGAGAAAATCTGAGCCCATTCTGCATCCTGCACTGAGCCCACCTACCTACCCCCCTCCCTTGCATCCCTCAGGCACTCACCACACGTCCACTTCACCATGCCCTTACCTGGGATAGCTGTCCCGGTAGATCAGGGTAGGCGCAAACAAGAAGTACAAGTACTGGTTGACTGTGGGTATTGGAACAGTGCCTAGAAGGAAAATCATTCAATCAGAGGCTCTTGGATACCTCTCAGCAAAACCAAAAGGGGGAAAAGGAAGCCCACAACAGGGGAGAATAAAGCGTTTCCTCCTCATCTCCTCGAACAACTTCTTACTCTTGGAACTGAGTACTACCCATCTCTCTAAACTAAATTATTCCCATGACTGAGACGCTTCCATGGTATGAAGCAACAATTTGCGAAGAGTAAGCAGGCACAGGTGTAAAGAGACTATTAACATTCCAGGAACATAAGGCAAAGTTGCAAGAGTCTAATGATTAAAGACGAAACAGGAATAGCTTCTCGACCTTTTGGCTAAGATCAAGTGTAGTAAGACAAAACCAGGATAATCAGGAAAGAGTGAAATAGCCTTCCAAATCCATGTGGAGCCCATGTATTTAAAATCAAACACAGTCTCTACGGAACGTCATGTAACATCCCCATCAGCACCACAAGCTGGAATATCCTGTTAATAATCCTTTAGCCTAATCAATTACATACTTGATTTCTCCTTAGCTGAATTTAGTACCCGAGGCACGTTCTCTCTGACAAATGAATGGGCCTTCATTATCAAACGAATCTACAAAAAAAAAGGGGGGGGAGATGAATTTTCCAACATTTCTATCCAATCTCCCCATAAGCAGCCCCTAACAGCACAAGATTATAATCACACAAAAAAGCTTCTTAATTTTGCATAAACTAACCCAAGTTCACGTTTATGGTATAAAGAAAATAAAGGGAAAAAAACCCCAAAGGACATATAATTATTTTTTTTATTTAATAGCATTACCTATTTATTAACATTAGGAAATTAAAAATCTGTTCAAAGAAAACTTCTTGAAATGGTCCTCTCCATTATGTCAGAAAACCCTGGAGGCCACATTGCAGCGCAGCGGGCTGAGCCACCCCTACAGCACCAGGCATTAGATATTGCAGTGCCAGTTCAAGTCTCAGCTGCTACACTTCCAATTCAACTCCCCAATAACACGCCTGTAAAGACGGCCCAAGTGCTTGGGCCCCTGCCACCCATCGGGAGGCCCGGATGGAGTTCTGGGATCTTGTTTTTTACCTGGCCCAACCCAGCCACTGTGGCCATTTGGGGAATGAACCAGCAGATGGAACATATCTCACTCTCCCCCCAACTTTCAAATAAACAAATAGATAAATAAATGTTAAAAGAAAAATTCTGAAAGGTATAGAAATTAATTAAAATAAGCCCTTCATTTAAATAGGAGTAGATATGACAAAACAATTAATCTGACAGTTAAAAAGTAAAATTTTTAGTTAGAAAAATATTTTACAATCTAGATGACTTCAACAAAAAGTAGTATGGAAAAAACAATCTGTCCAGAACAGCTCAGTTTAATTTATTTCAATCATCCTGACTCAGAGGACACTGAAGCTAAATGAATCTTAAAAGCTGAGATAATCCAGTTTAACATTTTAATTCTACAGGGAAAAGCGGCACACGCACAAAAAAAGAAAATTATCCAAATGAATACAGCCAACAGCAATAGTATCACATCATCATCATCATCACTATGTTAACAAAGCATAGCAGTCTGCTGGATAGTGTGCACACCCTTACCTGCTCGAGTATAACAATGAAACGGGAAGCTGGTGGCAGTGTATATGCTAATACAACATACGTTGGCCCAAAACCTAGAATTCCAAGCTGGAAGACCATAAAAAGCAAGCCATGGAAGAGAGAATACATCAGTGGATGAGAACTCTTGCTGTAGCCATTGGCCCAATGTTGAAACAGGAAATAGGGAATTGACAGTGTAGACAGGAACATGGTCCACCAGGTCCAAACAACAGTAGGAAGTTTGCCAAAAGCGTAAGACAGGAGGTTGAACTCAAGCACCAGCCTGGGGAGAGGAAGCGCAGAAAATTGAGTTTGTAACACACACCAAGTTCACAAAATGCAAACTTCAAGCCCCAGACATCGAACTTTAGGAAACACTGGAACTTAAGTACATTTAAGCCATGGATATAATAGTTTTGCTAAATAGAGATCTGCTTCTAACCCTGTTTCACAATATAGCTCAACAACAAATCTCCTAAAAGCTTTAAGATACTATGGTCCCCGAACTAAAGATACCTCAGATAATAAAGCAATGAACTTCAGAAAGATAAGATTCTCACACTGTCTTATAAAACACTAAAGTCAACTACTACAAAATGAAATAGTCAAATATCAATCACTTTGACGTTCAACAGATGACTTTTCACAAGGAAAGCGAAAATTTGGAAATTTTAACTATTATACCGTTATCTCAAGTTTTAATCTACCAAAGAAACACATAATTCAGTCTATGATTACCATGGTGCCACTTTTTAAGTTACAATTTGATTTTTACATCAAAAAGAAACATCACTTTTTTTCAACCTTAAGTTCCAATGTTACCATTTGGAAAAAACACCTAGAAAATAATGACTATATTAAATGGACTATTTCAAAAATGAAAATATTAAAACTCCTAATTACCTCTAAACTTTTTAGAAAAGAAAATTACTCTCAAATCAGCTCCTCTGGGATATTCTGAGCAAATCTGGCCAAACTATTCTTGACCAAAATTCAGTGAAAACTCTCAAGTTCCCGTTCAAAGTGCCCAGTCATTCTTTGCATTGTCTTACCTTCCTTCATCAATGTAATCTACCACAAGAGTGCTGAGGATGAAGAGAATGAGGAGGGCGATAAACATGTGATATATGGTCCTGATGTGGTCCACTTCAAACAGCTCACTGCAATTGTAGTTCAAAAAAACCAAATTGGTAATCCATACTTGAATTTTAAAACATTATTCAGACTTTTCTTTAGAGTAATTTAGAAGATCCTTAATACACCACTGGAAAAAAAATCTCTAAAAGTAACAGTAAATACACAATTTTAAACATGAAGTACAAGCATATTAAATATTAAGATCAAGGGGCCAGCACACAATGGCTTCAAACCCTGGCCTGCAGGGCCAGCATCCCATATGGGGCCAGTTCAAGTCCCAGCTGCTCCACTTCCAATCCAGCTCTCTGCTGTGGCCTGGGAAAGCAACAGAGGATGGCCCAACTGCTTGGGCCCCTGCGCCCGCGGGGGAGACCCGGGTCATGACTTCAGCCTGGTCCAGCCTCAGCTGTTGTAGGCACTTAAGGAGTGAACCAGTGAATGGACGGAGATCTGTCTGCCTGCCTTTCAAAAAAATAAAACTTGTAAAAAATCCTGTTCTTACAGTCTACTCCCTACACTTAACTAGTATAGTACATACTTCTATACTAATGATAACTATCATCCTATATGTCTATAAAACCTAAGCTATTTACAAGTGCGTTTACTTTTTCCTCATTGATTTTAACAGTGATCTGCTTTTCTTTTAAAATGCAGCAATCTCTTTCTAAATGACTTCCTAACATCTTTTGTATCTGTCTAAAACAATCATTTTAACCTTGTTTTTAGCAAGAGTTATGTTAACTTTCTAAAAGACTTCTCTGAGAAATCTAAAATACAATGATATCCCTGGAATAAGGCTCTTCAAAATCTAATAAAAACCCATCTGAGTCATAAAAAATGTGTTCCATTTCCTTGGTTAAATTTTTAAAAATTAAATTGTATTTTAATTTTTTCTTTTACATATAGTGCCATTTTATCATTAAAATCGTCATTAGAATGTAATTATTTTATTTTTCCTTTTATGTGAAAAGCCTGCATTTTCCCCTGCATTTTCTCTTCAAAAAAATTATACCAAAACTAAGAAGGGATTTTACACATATTTATAACCTCATCAAGGTTAAGCAGTGCAGATCAACTTGGCTCATAAAGTAACTGTTGGTAAGTATAAGGTGCATTTTTAAAGAAAGGTACATTAAGATAACTAAGAGAATTTTTCACCATACCAACTATCCGGATGAAATGCCACAATGCAGGTCAAATTTCAGCTGTATTCTAATGAATAAATAATTGACCAAATGAATAACCTACTCAAAGATCACTAAAGAAGAAATATTAATCACTAAAGAAGAAATATTAAAGAAGAAAAATTAATCCAAAATTAACCTTTAATTTTCAGTTTGCAAATAAAGTCACAATTAATTTACCTTGCATAATTTTATTTTTAAAATACTAAGTGATCAGTTTTTTGTTTAAAGATTTATTTATTTAATTTAAAATCAGAGTTACAGAGAGGCAGAGGCAGAGGCAGAGTGAGAGACAGAGAGAGACAGAAAGAGAGGCCTTCCATCTGCTGGTTCACTCCCTAAATGGTGGCAATGGCTAGAGCTGTGCCAATCAGAAGCAAAAAGCCAGGAGCTTCTTCTGGGTCTCCCTCGCAGATGCAGGGGCCCAAGCACTTGGGCCATCTTCCACTGCTTTCCTAGGCAGTAGGAAAAAGCTAGATTGGAAGTGAAGCAGCTGGAATTCGAATCAGCTCCCATAGAGGTTGCCCACACTCAGGCAGCAGCTTTACCCACTATACCACAGTGTTGGCCCTGCAATAAGTTTTTCTGAAAATGAGATGAGAAAATAAAACTCATGTATTAAAAAGAAGGCAGCATCTCCCATCTCCAAATCATGAGGTGGCTTACCAAGGTAGAAAACTTTAGCTCTAGCCCTTTGGGTAACCAGTTCTCTGCAGCATGGCCTCAAGAACACCATTTTTATCCCTAACTCCTCTTTAAAGCTAGATGCAGAACCAGAAGGTCAGAAAGAAAGGGCATGACACAACAAATGTATAAGAAGAAATGCCAAAACTAATGATTTCTATGAATAGGGAAGACACTCATCACATAGTCTTAGACTAAGCAGTGACTCTATCAATCAGGTTAGGTTTTTTGGTTTTTGTTTTTGTTTTTTCCTAAAATTCAAACTAAATGTTAACAAAAGCAACTAAAAATACTCACTCTAAGAGAGATCGCCTTGCAACAAAAATCTTTCCCTGCTCTGGAGGTGCTCTCAGGTCTCTGGAAGGAACAACAAAAAAAAATCTCAATGACGCGCTTCTAGTAGTGTAAGAAATGTGACCCCGTAGCCAAGAAACAAATGACCCGCGACAACAGTTAACACTAATGAACCACCTTCTCTCTGTGGTCCAGGTGCTGTGTTCGGGTTTTATGCATGTTATTGCATTCACTCCTCCTGAACAACACACACACAGCTGTTCAGGTTGGCAGAGCTGTTGGACACAACGAACTGGAACAGCATACACTGGGTCCCCAGATCCAGCCCCTACGGGGAGGCACTGCATTCCACACTGGCAACCACGTTTCCTTCTCTGAGAGTGCCCCCTAGGTCATGGCCGAGACTCCAGCTGCATGCTACTCCAGGCCATACAGATGACTGGTTTCTCCTCCAATATTCCACTGAGGTTTATGATGCCAACAGACTTCCAACAACTCCCAACAGCCCCTAATCTTTAACATCCATCTATCTATCTATCTATCTATCTATCATTTATAAGACGGATTGACAAAATGGGAGAAACACAGAGACAGAAAGAAAGCAACCCAGAGATATCTTCCATCCACTGGCTCACTTCCCAAATAGCCTTAACAGTCAGGGCTGGGCCAGGCCAAAGCTAGGAGCCAGGAACTGCATCCAGGTTGCCCACATGGGTCACAGGGACCCAAGTACTTGGGCCATCATCCATTCCCTCCCAGGCCCACTGAGAGGGAGCTGGATCAGAAGTGTAGAGGAGCCAGGCCTCAAACCAGACACTCTGATAAGGGATGCCAGTGTCCCGAGTGGCAGCTTAACCTGCTGAGCCACAGCACCTGCCCCTGGCTTACTGATCTTAACATTTTGCTCTAGTTACAAAACACCTGCATTTTGATACCTAGCATAATCATCTTCTTTAGGGCTTTTTGTAGCACCACCAGCACTTCTGTCAAGTAGGACTGGTCAAGCTATTCTCTAGAACAGGAGAGATGGACAGACACTGCAGAGGCATGAAACAGGAAAGTGAAAAATGCAAAACTGCATCACTGGTCTTTGGTAGGCTTCCCTCTATTATTCTGAATGACTGACCAATCAGGAAAGCGTCCCAATCACACTGTACTTTATTACAGATACATACTGCATAGTGTGCCATTTAGTGCTACACAATGATGTGGTTCACAGTAAGGACCCTGGAGCCAGACTTGGGTTCAAATCCCTGCTGTGCAACCTGGACATTTTTAAGTGCTTTGTGTTATAGTAAGTTATATTATCTACAGCACTCAGCCAAGTGTTGGTTCTGTTATTTTATGAGTCAGCTGTCTTAAAAGAGGTATACATGTATATTATAATCCACATACTAGGACGAAATAGCCCACCCCTCAAGTGATTAAATAACCTTCCCAATACCACTCCCAGCCAACAAGAAGGGCCAGGTTGTGACTCCGGCATTTCTAGCGCAGTCCATGTTCTGACCACTGACCTAGGGTAGATATCTGTGTTAAGAAAATCATGTCTATACTTACTTAGCTCTGTGATTGTTTTTCATTTCTTTAAGAATGGAAAAAGTTGTGAGAGCACATCCACCATTGTCTAATGATGCCGATTTTTCAATCAGATTGGTCACAAAATCATCAAAGTGACTGCCAACCTCCTTCAAAAAAAGTGGCTTTAATTCCTATAATTTTAAAACAAGTAAAGGAAAACATAAAGAACTAATACATGCATGTGAGTTATTAACAGTTTTCTAAAGCACTCTCAAACAGAGCTGGTTCAAAAGAAAGCATACAGAGTGAGTATTCAAGAGTAAAAGCAAAAATACATCAATAGCTGATTGTAGTTTCAGAAATGGTTACTGGAAAAGCAACACATGGATGTTATACCCTATTAAAAATATGTGTCTTTTTTAAGCACAAATTAAAAACACCAAAGTAATCACCTACTAAGTGAACTCCCTGACATAAAAAATCAAAATCATACAACGCTCAAAATGAGACTATTCCTCTCTTCATTTTTATTTAGAAACACACCCAAAAAGTCTGCATTATATCCCCATTAAATTTTAAGTCCCCCCCCCCTTTTAAGGCAATTTCTTTGCTCTAATTACCCACTATTTATATTTTAGAGCATGTCATTTATTTATACCAAATGTTGATTTTTTTCTACAAAGAGCTCAAGAAATTCAACAACAAAACAAACAATCCAGTTAATACTTGGGCAAAGGACTTGAAAAGACACTTTTTCAAAAGAGGAAATTCAAATGGCCAACAGACACCTGAGAAAATGCTAGCTAGCATCACCAGCCATCAGTGAAATGCAAATCAAAACCACAAAGAGGTTTCACTTCACTCCAGTTTAACAGCTCACATACAAAAATCAATAAACAACAAATGCTGGAGAGGATACAGGGGAAAAGGTGCCCTGGCCCACTGTTGGTGGGAATGTAAACTGGTGCAGCCACTGTGGAAGACAGTATGGAGATAACTCAGAAATCTGAATACAGACCTACCATATGACCCAGCCATCCCACTCCTGGGAATTTACCCAAACCAAAAGAAATCAATATATGAAACAGTTATCTGCACCACAATGCACAATTGCTAAGATATGGAATCAATCCAGAAGTTTATCAAACGTTCACTGGATAAAGAAATTATGGTATAAATACACTAGGAAGTGCTATTCAGCTGTAAAAATAAATGAAATCTTGTCTTTTACAACACGATGGACGCAACTGGAAACCATTACACTTAGTGAAGTAAGTCAGTCCCAAAAAGACAGCGTATGTTTTCTCTGATCCAAGGTAACTAATAGAGTACTTGAAATGTAATATATTGGAGAGAAAGACATTTTGAGATTTGATGATTGTTTATAGCCCTTGTCTCCTCCTTTGAGGAACAGTGTGTTTTGTTTTTTTTTCCTCTTCACACTATCTGCTGAACTCTTTTACTTAGAGTAGGGTTAGCTATATGATCATTAAATATACTGACAATAGATCTTTGAAAAATTAAGAGTGAGAAAGCAAGAGGGAGGGGGAAAAAGGGTTGGAGTGTGGGAAGAAAGGGCGGGAAGGAGGGTAGGTGACGAAGTGTCACTATGTTCCAGATCTGTGTATATGAAATACATGAAACATGTATAATTCAAATAAGATTTTAAAAAAAAACATACAAGTTAGCTTAAAAAAAAGTATCTTTCAAAATTTAGAAAAAATGAATAAAACTTTTTGCGGGGCAGAGACACAGACAATAAAACATAAATAAAATGTTGATTACTACCTTCATAACTACATATTTGTCAAATGATAAAACACGTATGTGTTCCATAAAATTTCATAAAACTGCTGTACTTATGTGTGTAAATATACTTATCTTATGAAAGTATGACTGTGCATATGTTTAACTGTGATACATTTTGGTCTCTTTAAGAAAGCTTTTATTTAATGAATACAAATTTCATAGGTACAGCTTTAGGAATATAGCTGTTCACATCTTAAAACTTTCACAATTTTTGAGAAAAGTATGAGCAAAAAATATTTTTTCAACTATAGATGCTCATTTTTGCAAATGTAGGCACTTTTTAATTGGCAGAATTTACCTACATACAGAAAAAATGTTCTTTACCAATTCAAGGGAAAAGATGCTTTTTTCCTCTGACTAAATTATTGATCCAAGTTGCACTTACGAGATCTGAAGCAGCATTTGTCTGGACTCTGTTATACCACAGGAGTGTGCCCAAGTCCTCCAAAGGAAAGCCTAAACACATCGCTGTATGTCATGCAATTATAGGAAGGCTTCTCACGCTGCTGGCTCCCACAGTTCACAAGTCACGAGTCCTGGCAGTGAGAATATGCCAGGCGCCTACTCTCACAGGACAGCTGACAGGGCTGGCGAACACAAGACATCGGCGTATAGGTAACACACGGTAGACCACACATGTGTCACCTGAGCAGGCATACCAGCGAAGACTTAACAAGCATGCAAGCAGTTAGCAAACAAAGCAGGGAGGAGTTGAGTGGAAATACCTGTTCTGAGCAGAAACCTTGACGATCTTAGGACCTGGATGAAGCGAAAAATGGCAGAAGGAAAGGGGAAAGATTATGGCAAAAAAAGCAAACATACTCCATAAGTTGTACTTTGGAAATTTATATTCACTAAATAAAAAAAGTAAAAATAAACTACAATAAAACAGTAGGAGAGTCAAAAAAAAAAAAAAAGCAAACATACAGGAAAGTACAAAGAGTTTTAGCTACAACAGAAAAATGCAAACAGAGAGATAAGATTTAGAGACAAACTATGGAGAACCTATATTCCCTGGGGGAAAAAAAAAAACTTTCTACAGACTTAATATTTTTCCATAATGAGCTTATCCAATAGAATTCCATTTTTGTTCCTTCGATCTATTTCAATTATATGATCATTTCCATTTAGAAATGTTTTCAACAGAAGTGCTCCAGCCAACAAAACCAACATGAGGAAAACAGGTTCTCTTTGCTTTTACTCTCCAGAATTCATTACTAGTACAGGGCTTTTTCCTTCAGCTATAAAAACATTTTCCCACATAGAAATATACTGGAAGTGAAGAAGGGAAGGAATTTGTTCATTCTGCTACAAGGGCATGCACAGCTCTGGGAATATTCCTAGGCACAAGATATACAACAATGTCCCCAAACCAAGTCCCAATCCTCATGGAATGTATACAGGACATGTAGGACGCCAGACAGTGTCATGGAAAGGAATACGGCATGACCGTGGGGGCAGGCATTTTCCATAAGGAGGTCAGGGAAAACCTCAACGATAAAATGACACTTGAGATGTGAAGGCAAGAGAGCAGATGACATCTGAGATCTGAAGGTGGACACTAGGAAGAAGGAAGCCTACGTGTGAAACGTTCCTGGGGCAGGCACGACCTCGGCAGATCTGGGAACCAGCCAGGATGGGGGTTTCAGAGAGAGTTTAACCACGTCATGTCTCAACACTTCACTGTGCTCCTCTCAGTCCACTAAAATGCTACTCGACATGAAAGCAGAAACCTGGAATCTTGAGATGTGGCAAAGGGACCCAAGCCAGCTTTTTTAAAGCTAGAATTCCTCTTACTCTGGCACCAGTCCCAGGCAGCATTAGTTTAAGTAGACTTTAGAAGCTTTTTTAAAAAAAAAAATAGGCCGGCGCCGCGGCTCACTAGGCTAATCCTCCACCTGCGGCGCTGGCACACCGGGTTCTAGTCCCGGTCGGGGCGCCGGATTCTGTCCCGGTTGCCCCTCTTCCAGGCCAGCTCTCTGCTGTGGCCCGGGAAGGCAGTGGAAGATGGCCCAAGTGCTTGGGCCCTGCACCCCATGGGAGACCAGGAGGAGCACCTGGCTCCTGCCATCGGATCAGCGCGGTGCGCTGGCCGCAGCGCGCTACCGCGGCGGCCATTGGAGGGTGAACCAACGGCAAAAGGAAGACCTTTCTCTCTGTCTCTCTCTCACTGTCCACTCTGCCTGTCAAAAAATAAATAAATAAAATAAAATAAAATAAAATAAAAATAACAAATGTTATACAAATGTCAGTAAAAGCTACTAAAATCAAGTCCTCATCCACCAACTTTAACTGAATAGAGTAGTCGACTTCCTCCGGCACCAGCTCACAGGCGCTCACTCACAGATGGGCCCGGCTTGTGAAGGAATCTCACAGCTATCTCCTAACCTTCACCTCCTTAGGAAGTGCACCCCCTTCTTCTGTCCCTCCTATTCCTTTCCTTTTCTCCCCACACGGCTGAACTTCTACCTTTCCTTCCTTCCCCGTCAGTCCACAAGTAAGGGTGCTCCTTGTTCTCCCAGCCTGCTAGCTGATCTCAGACACCAAACACACCCGGATAACAAGGAGTCCTAACTACTATTATTCAGCACCAGAGGTGGGGAACAAGACACACACACACACACACACAGGCCTGCTCTTGAGCGACTCACTGCCTATCCACTAGAGAAATATTACACGAATCACTAATGGTCTAGCAAATGTCACAAAGGACAGCTGAGAGAGCAGGACAACAGAGGAAGGAGACAGAGAAAGGACAACAGAGGAAGGAGACAGAAAATTTAAGAGCAGGAATCGCAGGCAAAGCAGTTCAGAAGCCACTTGGGCCACCTAGCTCCCCTCTCAGCGTGCCTCAGAGTCTCGGCTCAGTCCCAATTCCAGCTTCCTGCGAATGGATGCTCTGGAAGGTAGCAAGTGCCAGGCCAAGCAGGTAGGTCCCTGCCACTCACCTGGGAGACCTGGATTGAGTCCCTGGCTCCGAGGGATAGGCTTCTCAAATAAAATAAATCTTAAAAACGTTTTTAAAAAAGGATAAATTTACTTTGGTGCAAAAAAACTTTCAAAATTCTTGGACAATATTCTCACAATATGCAGTTTCCACGAACTTTTTGACGACCCCTCATGAAATACTATTTTCAGTTTCTCAAAAATTTAGTTTACTTGATCAGAATTTGTTCTTTTTTCTTCTTTATTGGCTCTAAACAAAATTATATTCTGACTCCTCAGGTCAGACTGCCAGTGTAGGAATGACTGGTTTCCCCGGACTCACTGCCTGCCTTTGCACAGGGAACCCTTCAGCCTCACTCTGGCATGAAACCAGAAACGTAACCTTTCTGGGCACAACACCACAATGGAGTACCTGGCAGGTATTTCAGGTGTCACGCTAAAGTGACTTACCAGGGAGGTGGCCCTGACAACCCACTCTGAAGTTCTCATTCTCTCTTAAAGCACAGCATTTCTACTTCTTGGTATCTTCGTGTCTGCCTTCCCAGCTGACTTTAAACACCGTGTCTTTTAGTTAACGGTACAGCCAACACTTAGCAAAGCAAGGACCAAGGTACTTTGTAATTTCCACACAGCTTTTGAAAGGAACCTGGCACAAACATTCACACTACTGCTGTTTTATATCAGAGTATATCACAAAGTACATAGAAAGTAGTTATTTTTAAAACTACCTAGTCTTGGCCGGCGCCGTGGCTTAACAGGCTAATCCTCCGCCTTGTGGTGCCAGCACACTGGGTTCTAGTCCCGGTCGGGGCGCCAGATTCTATCCCGGTTGCCCCTCTTCCAGGCCAGCTCTCTGCTATGGCCCGGGAAGGCAGTGGAGGATGGCCCAAGTGCTTGGGCCCTGCACCCACATGGGAGACCAGGAGGAAGAACTTGGCTATTGGCTTTGGATCGGCACAGTGCTCTGGCTGTAGTGACCATTTTGGGGGTGAACCAACAGAATGAAGACCTTTCTCTCTGTCTAACTCTGCCTGTCAAAAAACACAAAACAAAACAAAACAAAAAACTACCTAGTCTTGATTTCTTTCCAGAGGTTATGATTGGAAAGACGCTGAAAATCACTATTATTATTATTGTATCAGCTGTTATTTACTGAATAACTGTCATACACTTGATCTTTATTAGGGACTATTATATACTATTTGTAGTCTTAAAACCATCTTTAGGGCCAGTGTTGTGGCATAGTGGGTAAAGCCGCCACCTATGATGCCGGTATCCCATGCAAGACCTGGTTCGAGTGCTGGATGTTCCACTTCCAATCCGCCTCCTGGCTAATGTGCCTGGGAAAGCAGCAGAGGATGGCCCAAGTCCTTGGGCCCCTGCACCCATGTGGGAGACCTGGAAGAAGTTCCTGGTTCCTGGCTTCGGCCTGGCCCATACTGGCCACTGTTGCCATTGGGGAGTAAACCAGTGAATGGAAAATCAATCTCTCTCTCTCTCTCTCTCTCTCCCCCTCTCCCTCTCTCCATCTCACTCTCTCCCTCTCTCTCCCTCTCTCTCCCCTTCTCTCCCTCCCTCTCTCCCCCTCCCTGCCTCTCTCTTTCCATCTCCCTCTCTCCATGTCTCTCCTTCTCCTTCTTTTGTTGTAGTGCTGACTTTCAAATAAATAAGTAAATCTTTTTAAAAACCACTATATCTGGAGTAGGATTGTAATTCCTTTTTTAAATGAGCGACCTTGGCTTACACAAGTCAAGTGATGCACCCAAGGTCACAGAACCTATCAGCTGTGGAAATGGGATCACAGCCCAGGTGTATGTGACCCCAGAGTTCACACTACAGTATACTGCTTCCCAGTGTACACTGTAAATTGAAATATTTTCTACATGATAAACAGTATAAGCCAAAAAAAAAAAAAAAAAAGCTAGAAAAAGAAACATGGCAATAATACAATGATATATATATAGCCTGAAAGTGGCAGGTCATCTAATAAAAAGATCTTGTTTAGCACAGGTCTATTACAACCATTCCATTGAACACATCAATGTAGCAGAGGTTTATAGACCTAAAGAGTGCATTATAACAAATTCCACCTCCATATTAAAACAACAACAACAAACTGTTGCTTGGAAAAAAAAAATCTTCAACACAACTATTACATAACCCTTCATATAAAAGACTAAAGATTCAGGAGAAGCCAACAATAAGGGTACATCCCTAAATTATAATCCCTTTTTATTTAAAATAAGTTTAACACTGTGCTGCTGCCCAATGTAGATTACAATATTCTTGATAAGGTAACATATTTTTCATCAGCCTAAACTGAGCCGAAATCCATTCATTTCCCTCATCCTTATCTTCCAAATGGTTCATCCTATGTTGATTATCATCTTTCCCTACCTTCTTCACTTCTTTATCAGTCATTGTTAAAACGCTAGAAAGCCAGAAAGGAGTAAAAATACACTCTTAGTAGTTAACAAATAATATAATCATACAAACAGATATTGTGAAATAATTTTTAAAGACACACTTTCAAAGAAAACATAACATTCAAACACAAAATAATGTTAAGAAAAATACACAAACTGAACACATAAACTGATGCTGATTCTTGCTGACATACCAATGCATGCACGTGCCTGTATATGTCTACATGGAACTGTGTATTGACAGAAAAAGGGAAACAATTGGTATGGAAAAAATAAATCAAATGTTATTTTCTGACGGTAGGCATATGGGTGGTAGGCACAGGACTGTTTCCTATTTATGTTTTTCTGTTATCAATTTTTTGCAATGAATACTATTACTATAATCAGGAAAAAAAACTGCCTTACAAAAGATAACGTATTCTTCCTGTTCTTGCAATAATTTTATGTGGCAGCACAACATTAAAATAAATTCTTAACAAATCTCGAGTGTACTTTGTACACAATGTGTAAACTTAAGATGCCACAAACAGGAAGAGGCACTAAGAAACGAAAAAGATGCCTAGTGAACTCCACTGCTTGGTTCAGTGCTTTATCATAATGTACAATATACACTCTGATGTCAGAAATGTTAATATTTTAAAGTGTTCCTCAACCAATGATATGCAGATCATTAACATGTGACTAGTTAGGAAGTTTGGGGTTTTTGTTAAAATTGGGTTTTATAGTTAAAACAGAGTATCATCTTTAAAGTCTGCAATTAACAGGTCTAAAATTATGTAAATCCTTATGAATACAACTTACAAAGATATCACTTTACAACTTTCAAAGAACAATCTGACGACACCTAACTCAGTCACCATTCCTCTTCTTATTCACTTTACAGAACACACAGGGCTCTTAACAAGCATCTGCCGATGCTCCAATTCTTTAGAGTCCCAGTGTCTTTTTTTCTTTTCTTTTTCTTTTTTTTTTTTGACAGGCAGAGTGGACAGTGAGAGAGAGAGACAGAGAGAAAGGTCTTCCTTTGCCGTTGGTTCACCCTCCAATGGCCACTGCGGCCGGCGCGCTGTGGCTGGCACACCGCGCTGATCTGATGGCAGGAGCCAGGTGCTTCTCCTGGTCTCCCATGCAGGTGCAGGGCCCAAGCACTTGGGCCATCCTCCACTGCCTTCCCGGGCCATAGCAGAGAGCTGGCCTGGAAGAGGGGCAACCGGGACAGAATCCGGCGCCCCGACCAGGACTAGAACCCGGTGTGCCGGCGTCGCAAGGCGGAGGATTAGCCTATTGAGCCGCAGCGCCGGCCTTGGAGTTCCAGTTCCATACTGTTTGACTGACAAGGGACCAAGTAGGTATTCGTGAAACTGATTTGTTGAACGTTGAACGTGCCTAAGATGGCATTAAGGCAAATACCTTTCTACCTTTTGTAAACAAACGATGAAATTGTAAATAACAATGAACTGACTTCCCAAGAATTCTCCGCAGTAGACCAGAGATGAACACATCTCTGCATTTAAGCAAAATGAGAAAAAAAAGGTAGAAAGGGAATGATTAGAAAAATGTAGTCAGACTCGCACAGCCGAAAGAAGGCTGATTTGACTAAAAGCTCAAAAGGAACAAAATGGACAACGGTGGTACATGCTGTTAACTATCTTAACTTCTGCACCAAATACCCACCCTAGAGACTATTAGCAGTCAATGCTATCATCTGATGCCTCCTTTCTTAGTCCAAGAATTCCTGGTTTTTAGCTGGGTAAGTCACCACCCAAAATCAATAAATAAACGCCCCAGTCTCTCTTTGTACCTTAGTTACCAGAGATACAGGCAGAACTAATTTGTCAAAATCTCTAGGGAAAGAAGTCCTTAGAAGGTAGCTAGGTGGTGTTGTTCCTCGCCCCTCTTCTTCCCCCACCTCAATTCTGCTGCTTGGAACTCAGAAGAAATGACCGGAGCCACTTGAAAAGTGAGAAGATCACAACCTGTGACTGGTAAGGCAGGGAGCAGGAAGGACACAGCAATCACACTTCCAGTTCAGGAAATCCTTCCAGCAATGGCCATAGGAATGGCACCCGGGATGTAGTGCTTCAGTTGAGGACGGAAGAATCTGGAAATCTGCATCTCGGAGTCACTCCCCCCCTGACAGCAGCAGAGAGCTACTGGCACGAATGTTGCTCTGTGTGAGGATTTCTCTTGCCCTCTCCGAGGGCAGGTCAGGGCTCCAGTTTGCAGGGACAACAGAAGCGATGCTCACTCCTTTCTATTTTTTTTTTTAATTTTTATTTATTTATTTATTTTTTGACAGGCAGAGTGGATAGTGAGAGCGAGAGACAGAGAGAAAGGTCTTCCTTTTTCCATTGGTTCACCCTCCAATGGCCGCTGCGGCCAGCGCATAGTGCTGATCCAAAGCCAGGAGCCAGGTGCTTCTCCTGGTCTCCCATGGGGTGCAGGGCCCAAGCACCTGGGCCATCCTCCACTGCACTCCCGGGCCACAGCAGAGAGCTGGCCTGGAAGAGGAGCAACCGGGACAGAATCCAGTGCCCCGACCGGGACTAGAACCCGGTGTGCCGGCGCCACAAGGCGGAGGATTAGCCTGTTAAGCCACGGCGCCGGCCGATGCTCACTCCTTTCAAAGGAGTTCAGACACCACTTCAAGGTCACAAGCACCAGGATAAGTTTGTGAACAGGATATAAAGGCACAGAGATGCCACGGAATCAGGACAGTGCTGCCGACACTTGGTGCCCCTTCTCTTCCATGATGGAATCAGGACTGTGTCCTCGTTCTGGTCGAATACAAAAACTCTCAATGCTCATTTTGCCAATGTTTTTATCTATAGAGGTCTACTGGGTGCCATGTTGAGATTCTTTATCCAATTAATATTAAAACGCACATAAATCTTGGGTAGGTGGGCAATGTTAGTCTTTTAGCAAGATTTCAAAATAAAAGTCTGGTTAGAACAAGGCAAGAAACAGAAATCTTTTCAGAGTTCCCCATCTGAATTACCAAAGGCCTTTCATCTCTTAGAGCACAATCAATGAGATTTATGAGTTCTTGTTAAAGGTTATGTAAAAAAAAAAAAAAAAAATCATCAGTTAAGTGCCATTTATCAACTGAATAGCTTGAGGAAAAATGCAGTTTGGCCTTGTTCCTAATTGGCCCAAATACAAGTCGGTGTAAGTCGAGGCCACAGTGAATTATGGAGGAAGCTGTTTTCCTCAAGCATCAACAGAAACAGAAAAGGTCTCAACAGGGTGAACAAACAGAGCGGAAGGAACCTTTGTCCACGCGGAATCCAAAACCCAAAGGGGAGAAGGAATGTGTGCGTGCTGGGCGAAGGGGTAGGAGCAGCAAAGAGTGAGGAGGAGGAGGAGGAGAAGGGTTTCAAAGACCTAAGTCCAAAAAAGTTTTAAAGAAGAAATCTACGTATCTGCTGCACACATCAATCAATAAATAAAGATAAATAAAAGTATTAAAACCTGTAGTTCAGCCATTTAGAGGACTCGGAGAAGTAAATGAATGGAGAGTAAAGCAGCTGAGGAAGGGGGCCTGGTTCAGGCAGCAGGACTTGCATCTGTTCTGGGTACCTGCAGGACACACAAGAGCTGCAGAGCTGTCTGGGCTCTGTTGCCTGCTCTCAAGGCGTGGAGGAAGAACACTCACTCTGTGTCTTGGAAATGGCACCTGCAGGGTGTCACGCCCCTATCAGAGATGGACAACTGCAGCTGGACTGGGAGGCATTTTCCCCCACTTTCATGCCCTTGCTCATGCAGTTCTATCTTAAATCTCCTACAACTTCCTACCGTTACCAACCAATATTCTGCACTACACACAGCCTTCAAGCCCTAGCTCAAATCCTATGGCCTCCTGGTTTCTGAGCTTTGAAAACTTTCCCAATCTCTTCCATTGTTGCTGGTTATTTCTTCTGGAGTCGATTTTAATAACTGAATTTCCCATAACCAGAGGTGCCTTGGCTCCCACCCACAGGACAGTGGCAAGTGCCCCTCAGAGTCAGTGCCCACGAAGGTGCAGACCTTAGCATTATGGTTTAAAAATACACAGCAAATGATATGGGAGACAGAATGGTCTTTCTCCTATTTGAAACTTTCCCTCACAAATACAGCATAATAAGGCTTGTGTTCTTGCTGGGAAAGGGAGAAGAGGGAAAAACAAACAAAAACCAGAAAAACAGAAAAGGAACCAGGAAAGGAATGGGAGCCAATCCTGGGTGCACTGCCTGTCTTAAGGATGGGCGGGCGGGCAGGTCAGAAACACTCCAGTAAACCACGAGAACAAAAATTTGCTACTTGATCACTAAATCTGCAAGGGTAGACCCCTGAAAATATTAAATTTGCCTAAACATTTTAGCCAAAATTGTAAGTTATCAGAAGTGCAAGTGGCTTAATCTCCAAGTCTTTAAACAGTCTCTTGTAACACAGCAATAAGGCACTACTCAGAGACGGCGTTCTCCAGAAATGACCTTGATCTCTGTGGTTTTGGAGGCTTACACAGCAAGCTCACAGATCAGGGAAAAAAAAAAAAAAAAAAAAATATATATATATATATATATATATATATATATACAATTTAACACTCTGTTAACAAGGAGTCCAGACTCCCAACTTAAAATATATAAATGCATCTTTTGAATCCCACTTTGTAAGGCAAAACAGTAAGCGATTACATTGTAAACATCACAAATACACCTACAAGGGTGATGTGGGAAAATCTCTTAATGTTAAAGAAACAGGTTTTTGTGGTAAAACTTGTAGGCGAATCATCCTTGAACTCAAAAAGTGCTGTATCTCCAGCAAATAAGGAGAGAGAGGAATGATAAGCCCAGGCCTTGGAAGACAAGTGAAAAATCAGCTCTGATAATAACAAGGACACTGATGTCAAAGTGGATACAAAAATATTATTTCATGAACTGTTATTATTAAAGAAATCTAAAATCTAAATTACTCCATAAAACGCAATTGTGCAAGTATACACACATGTAACACAACAGAGCTACTTCATCAGTATCATTGGATGTTTATATATTCAAGCTGCCCAATAAACTTCAGAAGTAATCGCATTGGGAAAAAATCAGAGGGTGCCTTGGAGCTGAAGTCAACTCACACTCAGGCATACACAGTATTTGATAAAAAAAATAAAAATAGAAAAAAAAAAGATTATTTATTTGAAAGTCAGAGTTAGAGAAAGGCAAGGACAGAGAGAGACCTTCCATACACTGGTTCATTCCCCAAGGGGCCACAACAACCAGGGCTGAGCCAGTCTGAAGCTCTGAGCTTCATCTGGGTCTCCCATGTGGGTGGCAGGGGTCCAAGCACTTGGCCACCTTCCACTGCTTTTCCCAGGCCATTAGCAGGGAGCTGGATAGGAAATGCAGCATCTAGGGTACAAATCAGTGCCCATAGGGATGCTGGCGTTGTGGCTTTACCCACTATGCCACAACACTAGCCCAAGATTCTTTTTTTTTTTTTTAAAAAAGAGTTCTTTGGGGCTGACGCTGTGGCATAGCAGGTAAAGCCGCTGCCTGCAGTGCCACCATCCCATATGGGCGCCAGTTCAAGTCCCAGCTGTTCCATTTCTGATCCGGCTCTCTACTATGGCCTGGTAAAGCAGTAGAAGATGGCCCAAGTCCTTGGGCCCCTGCACCCATGTGGTAGACCTAGAAGAAGCTCCTGGCTCCTGGCTTCAGATCAGCACAGCTCCAGCTGTTGCGGCCATCTGGGGAGTGAACCAGTGGATGGAAGACCTCTCTCTCTCTCTCTCTCTCTCTCCCTCCCTCCCTCCCTCCCTCTTTTTCTGCCTCTCCTTCTCTCTGTGTAACTCTGACGTTCAAATAAATAAATGAATCTTTAAAAAAAAAAAAAAAAAAGAGAGAGTTCTTTATCCTTCAGAACTTCCTGAACGCACTGCCGAATTCTGTTTTACAGAACCGTTAAGCCCCTCTTGAAATGGCTCTGCATTGCTTTTTGAGTCATTCCGACCTCCCTGACGGGAATCTACTTCCAGATTCACATTCATCACTCCGTGGAGGCTTACTGTTTACCATAAGCCCTGACAGATACTTTCACAAATCACAGGCAGACATCCTGCTACATCGGCCATTAGCACAGCTCACTGAAGCCAAGGCTGCTGGAAGGACCAGCACGTGACAGTGATGGATGGCGCAGAATGCCGCAGTCTGCTGGTTCTGCTGGGGGCCGAGGTGCGGATCTGCTTCTCCTGCCTCACAGCAGAAAACATCAGCAGATGGCAAAGAGTCATTCTTTAAACAATTTAATACTGACACCGGCACTGCACAAAACTCTTATCTAACATGCCACATTTCTGTTTCTGGAAGAGGGAGCCACTTACCTCTGCCTCAGCTGTCAGCTGCCTCTTCTTTGCTATCACTTGTTTTATGTCAATTTGACCTAATTGAAAGAAAAACAAACATGACTTTTAAGTTTATGAATACAGTTACTAGCAACACTATTTAAATTATGAAGGTGAAAAACAAGCAAGCAAATACAAAGATGACCATGTAAGCTGTGGTGCAACCACGAAACATGGTACGGCACTTGAAAACAAAGCATGGGCACTATAAACAGCAGGAAATTTACAAATAAGAACCAAGTAGAAGGAACTTCCGAATGCGCACACAGCAATTACAACTCTGTGAATCATTGCTGAGGATCTGGCTCTGGTATATGAAATTTGGACTCCCCAAATAGATTCTGCAGCTAAACCAAGATCCTAGCCTAAACACTAGAAACAGAGGACTTTTACGACTTAATTGTCATGATGGTAGAAACTGGGGTGGGTGTTTAGCCTAGTGGCTAAGACACATCCCACACTTGAGTACCTGAGCTCAATTCATGACTCCAGCTCCCTGCTAATGCAGACCCTAGGAGGCAGTGGTGATGGCTCCGGTGAGTGGGTTCCTGCCACCCACACGGGAGACGGACAGCACTCCCAGCTCCAGCCTGGCCCCAACCCAGTTGCAGCCACTGCAGATGTCTGGGGAGTGAACCAGAGAATGGAAGTTCTGTCAATTTGCCTATGTCTCTCTGTTTTTCAAGTAAGTAAGTAAACTTCTAACTTGTACAAATTCACAGAGGGAAAAAAAAAATAATGAAACTAGAACCCTAGCAGCTATGTGAGAAATGTAAGAATTCTTGCCAAGCCCTAGAAACCTTGAGCTCCCGGGCAGCAACACAGGGTATATACTGTTTTCATAGAACAGTGCAGTACTTCACCAGACAGTAAAGTCTACAATCTCACCCAAAGGCGAGTAAAAGAGTATCCATAAAGCTAGAACCTCAGCGTGCACAGACAGAAATCACAACACAAGAGAACAGGAAGGACACCGTATGTCTCCAAATGGCACTGTTCAGAGAGAGCAAGAATGTCTAAGAACTCAGAACTCTCTCACTAGATTCTGCAACATAAATTCACATTATCTGTGTGATCTGAAAAGCCTCAAGAGGTAAATTAACTTTAAAGCAGACCAAGTTGTGTCCCAAGGCTAGAGGCAGGTACAAACATGATTCTTCCCTGGAAGATTACAATGTCACCTAAAGCCTTAAAGAATTCTAAATCCAAGGAAAGAAAGAAACTGATGGCCAAAAATTGAGGAAACCAGGAAGCATAAATGAGAAGCAGCAGCAACGAAAGCCAAGGGAGGCCCAGCTGGCATCCAGGCCCTGGAGGGAGAAGCCCCCCAGCGGTGTCCCCCCTCGTCACCTCTAGACACGGAGGCCCAGCTGGCATCCAGGCCCTGGAGGGAGAAGCCCCCCAGCGGTGTCCCCCCTCGTCACCTCTAGACACGGAGGCCCAGCTGGCATCCAGGCCCTGGAGGGAGAAGCCCCCCAGCGGTGTCCCCCCTCGTCACCTCTAGACACGGAGGCCCAGCTGGCATCCAGGCCCTGGAGGGAGAAGCCCCCCAGCGGTGTCCCCCCTCGTCACCTCTAGACACGGAGGCCCAGCTGGCATCCAGGCCCTGGAGGGAGAAGCCCCCCAGCGGTGTCCCCCCTCGTCACCTCTAGACACGGAGGCCCAGCTGGCATCCAGGCCCTGGAGGAAGAAGCCCCCCAGCGGTGTCCCCCCTCATCACCTCTAGACAGGGAGGCCCAGCTGGCATCCAGGCCCTGGAGGGAGAAGCCCCCCAGCGGTGTCACCCCTCTTCCCCTCTAGACAAGGGAGGCCCAGCTGGCATCCAGGCCCTGGAGGGAGAAGCCACCCAGCGGTGTCCCCCCCTTCCCCTCTAGACAAGGAAGGGGCTCTGGGAAAAGGGCTGTGGGGCTGCCTCCCTGGTGAGCAAGCAGGCAGGTAACAGGGTTAGTGACAGGCAATCTCTTGGCCACTGCCCCTACCATTTTGCATGAGAGGATCTGAACTGACACCGGAAATATTAGGAAGATGTGACATTCAATGTTCTCTCTAAAAACACTTGTCATTTTACCAGTGATGTGAAAGAGAAATGATGGGAAGAATTTTCCAAATTTCCATGTTGTATTTCAAGATGACTTCTTCAAGGCAGAGTCTTAGATACTGATAAAAATAAATAAACAAACATTTATTCATTTGAAAGAGTTACAGAGAGGTCTTCAATCCGCTAGTTAACTCTCCAGATGGCCAGGGTCAGGAGCCAGGAGCTTCATTCCAATCTCCCACGTGGGTGGCAGAGGTCAAGGCACCTGGCTCATCTTCCATTGCTTTTCCCAGGCCATTAACAGGGAGCTGGACTCAAAGTGGAACAGCCAGGACTCAAACCAGTGCCCATATGGGATGCCGGTGTTGCAGGCAGCAGCTTTACCTGCTAAGCCACAGCACTGGTCCCTCAAAATGGATTCCTGTAGTATGATGTGCTCAAAGCACTTAGCATAGAAAAAGAGGTCAGCCATTTCCCACTGGATGGAAAGCCCGAGATGTTCTCTGGGATCAACAGACTAGGGAGGTATTGGGGAGATTCCCATTGTGATCATCAAATGCTTCCTCCTGTTTCATGATCAGCCCCTCAACAGTGTACAAGGTAGAAGCTGTTCTCGAACCATCTCTTAGGTGGATATAAGAGGAGAAGTGCAAGGGTCTACAAGCCTCCAGGAGACCCCGGGTTTCTGTGGCTCATGTCTCCCTGTGGGGGGTCCTTCACCAGAGCAGGATCTGAAGAAGACCTCTTTTCTCAAGCATATAAAGACCTAGAACATTAAAAAAAAAAAAAAAAAAAGACCTAGAACAAGAACCAGCAAGGCAAAAGTGTTTGTTTGTTTTTGTTTTGTTTTGTTTTTTTAATTTTTGACAGGCAGAGTGGGTGGACAGTGAGAGAGAAAGAGACAGAAAGAAAGGTCTTCCTTTTTCCATTGGTTCACCCTCCAATGGCCACTGCAGCCGGTGTACCGCGCTGATCTGAAGCCAGGAGCCAGGTGCTTCTCCTGGTCTCCCATGGGGTGCAGAGCCCAAGGACGTGGGCCATCCTCCACTGCACTCCGGGGCCACAGCAGAGAGCTGGACTGGAAGAGGGGCAACCAGGACAGAATCCGGCGCCCCGACCGGGACTAGAACCCGGTGTGCCGGCACCGCAGGCGGAGGATTAGCCTAGTGAGCCCAAAAGTGTTTCTAAGTAACAGTTGAAAGATGGCAGGCAGCAAGTCTTTCCTGGGGGGAATCAGGAAACTCGAAGGAACACAGTGAAGAAAGGTAACCAGGATACAGCGTGTACTGTGGTACATGACAGCTATTGTTTGGCATGTTTGCTTGCTTTTTAATCACACATGGTTTCCTCAACACGTGGAACAGTAAAGATCACGTCAAGGGACAGCAATCCACAAGTTGTTCTCACTTCTGGGAGTGCAGAGACATAGGTGAGCTCCTGAACAATGAGTTGGGTCTACAACAATGATTGTAAAATTTTTCTAACTGGAACCCAGAATAAGAAATAAAGATTGCATCACAATCCAATATATATAATCCATTGTGCATATGAGTACACACATATACTGGGTATTATAAGACACTGACTTTATATTGCTTGTGATATTTTCTATTTTTAATTTTTTAAATATTGGATACAACCAGTTTGGAGAATACTATTCTTTACCATTTTATACCAACTTTCACCACCTGCAAATAATAGCATTAACAGAATTAGTAGTCACATGGAATAAAACTACAATTTACAGGGGAAAAGAAAGTAACAGTCTCATACCTGAAAAACTAAAGGCAACTGAATTATCAATTATTAAAGCAAGAATGCTTAACTTGTAGGGGCTGGCATTGTAGCACAGTGGGTTAAGCTGCCACCTGTGCTAGCAGCATGCCGCATGAGCAGCAGTTCAAGTCCTGGCTGCTCCACTTCCGATCCAGCTCCCTGGTAATGCATCTAGGAACGCAGCAAATGCTTGGGCCCCTGCCACCTACGCAGGAGACTCAGATGGAGTTCCAGTCTGCTGGCTTTGGCCTGGCCGTGTCCCAGACAATGTGGCCAGTTGGGGAGTGAACTAGCAGATGGAAGATCTATCTCTCTTATTCCCTCTTATTCTGCCTTTCAAATTAAAAAAAAAAAAAATTTTAAGAATATTCAATATGTAAAAGAAAAGAAAACTTGAAAACATAAATAACAAGAAACTAAATGACAAAGCAGATCTGAGAAAACACCAAGAGTCCTCTAAGTGCTGCATAAAAACTGAAATCTCAAACTCAACAGATTAACACATCTGAGAGAGTACAATAAATGAAAATATAGATCAAAATTAAGTACCCAAAATATACTTTAGAGAAATAGTGATAGAAAATATTGAAGACATTAAATGAGCTCCTACCAGTCAACTGGAAATGGGAGCCATCCAGGGCTGCCCTGGAGATGGATGGCGACAGACCCAGAAAAGACATTCTGACTTGCAATTTCTGCAGACTGTATTGGGGGAAGTCATTATATTGTACAGCTTATGATCATGAAAATATAACAGTTCAAAAGAGAACAAGTTATATGCATGTCAATGTCAAGAATAAGGAAAAATGCTATAACTCAACAATGAAAGGTTGAAAAGAATGCCAAAAAATTTAAGTTCATCAGTTTTATAATATCTGAAGCAAATGGAAGCTGTTACAAAGAAAACAGAATAAGAAATAAATAAGTGGAAAAACATCCCATATCCATGGCCCAGAAGACTTAGTATTGTTAAGGCAGCAGTAGTTTTCCAATTTCAAAGCTATTCTCATCAAAATCGAAGCTGACTTCTCTGCAGAAATTGATGACATGCTTATCCTAAAAACTATATGTAAATTTAAGGGACACAAAATAGCCAGAAATATCTAGAAAAAGAAAAAAAATGAAGAATCATACATCTCATTTTAAAGACAAACATATGGGCGCCGGCATTGCAGTGGGCAAAAGCTGCTGCCTGCAGTGCCGGCATCCCATATGGGCCCTGGTTTGAGTCCCAGCTGCTCCACTTCTGATCCAGCTCTCTGCTGTGGCCTGAGAGAGCAGAAGATGGCCCAATTCCCTGGGCCGCTGCACCCACGTGGGAGACCCGGAAGAAGCTCCTGGCTCCTGGCTTCAGATCAGCGCAGCTCCGGCTGTTGCAGCCACCTGGGGAGTGAACCAGTGGATCAAAGACTTCTCTCTGTCTCTCCTTCTCTGTGTAACTCTAACTTTCAAATAAATAAATCTTTAAAAAATAAAATAAAATAAAGATAGATGCATGGCTCAATGGAATAGAATTTAGAGTCCAGAAATAAAAATGCCACTAATAAACAACTGATTTTTAATAACGCAGCCAAGAAGATTATGGAAGGAACAGTCCTTCAATAAACGGTGCTGGGCCAGTAAGAGAGCCACATTCAGAACAATGATGTGGGCCCCACATCATTCTCACACCATACACAGAAACTGACTCAGAAAAGACCCGGTTCCTAAAAACCTGTGTGTTTTACATCAAACCACAGGTTGCATATCCTTTTCCAAAATGCTTGGGATCAAAAGTGTTTCAGAATTCAGAGTTCTTCCTATTTTAGAATAGTAGTTAATGCTCAATCTACAAAACTCTTGGAAGAAAACAGAAGCATACATCTTTGAGGCCTAAACCAGCCAACAGCCTCTGAGGTAAAACGCCCAAACATAAGAAAGAAAAAAAATAAAAAACTGGATTCCATCAAAATTTAAGTCAAAGTCACTTTGGTCTTGCAAAGGACACCATCAAGAAAAGTTAAAAGTCAATCCATGGCCGGCGCTGTGGCTCAATAGGCTAATCCTCTACTTGCGGTGCCGGCACCCCGGGTTCTAGTCCCGGTCGGGGTGCCGGTTCTGTCCCAGTTGCCCCTCTTCCAGGCCAGCTCTCTCCTGTGGCCCAGGAGTGCAGTGGAAGATGGCCCAAGTGTTTGGACCCTGCACCTGCATGGGAGACCAGGAGGAAGCACCTGGACCCTGGTTTCGGATCGGCGCGGTGTGCCAGCC
The DNA here is from genome assembly GCF_033115175.1 of Lepus europaeus. Lineage (NCBI taxonomy): Eukaryota > Metazoa > Chordata > Mammalia > Lagomorpha > Leporidae > Lepus > Lepus europaeus. The sequence goes on from NC_084831.1 coordinate 152,245,560, forward strand.
ACAGCGCACTGATCGTAGCAGCCACTGGGGGGTGAACCAACGGAAAAAGAAGACCTTTCTCTCTGTCTCTCTCACTGTCCACTCTGCCTGTCCAAAAAAAAAAAAAAGTCAATCCACAGAATAGGAAAAAACATTTGCAAATCTGGTTAGAGACTTGTATCCAGAATGTATATAAAGAACTCTTACAACTTAACAATGGCAAAGTATCCAAATTGATGCTTTCTCTTAAAAACATCTGCAGGCTAAGTATCCCCAATCCAAAAATCCAAAATTTCAAACACTGAAATCTGAAATTTTCCAGGTCCTGACATACCCACCACACATGAGAAATTTCACACCTCACTTCATGATAGGTCACAGCCATAATGCAGAAGAATTAAATACCCTGTATAAAATTACATTCAGGTTGGCTGGCGCCATGGCTCACTAGGCTAATCCTTCGCCTGCGGCGCCAGTACCCCGGTTCTAGTCCCGGTTGGGGCACTGGTTCTGTCTCGGTTGCTCCTCTTCCAGTCCAGCTCTCTGCTATGGCCCGGGAAGGCAGTGGAGGATGGCCCACATGCTTAGGCCCTGCACCTGCATGGGAGACCAGGAGAAGTACCTGGTTCCTGGCTTCGGATCGGCACAGTACGCCAGCTGTAGTAGCCATTTGGGAGGTGAGAAAACGGAAGGAAGACCTTTCTCTCTGTCTCTCTCTCTCACTATCTGCTATCTGTCAAATAAAAAAAATTACATTCAGACTAGGTATGTAAGACACACGTGAAATATAAGTGAATTTCATGCTTGGACCTGGGTCCCCAATGCAAGATATTATGTGGTTGGCGCCGCGGCTCAACAGGCTAATCCTCCGCCTGCGGCACCGGCACACCGGGCTCTAGTCCCGGTCAGGGCACCGGATTCTGTCCCAGTTGCCCCTCTTCCAGGCCAGCTCTCTGCTGTGGCCTGGGAGTGCAGTGGAGGATGGTCCAAGTGCTTGGGCCCTGCACCCGCATGGGAGACCAGCAGAAGCACCTGGCTCCTGGCTTCGGGTCAGCGCAGTGCACTGGCCGCAGTGGCCATTGGAGGGTGAACCAACGGCAAAAAGGAAGACCTTTCTCTCTCTCTCACTGTCCACTCTGTCAAAAAAAAAAAAAAAAGATATTATGTATATATAAATGTCCCCAAATCCAAAATTATTTTAAAATCCAAAATCTGAAACACTTCTAGTGCCATGCACTTCAGATAAGACATACTGAACCAGTACAAATTTGCTAATTGCCACATGAAAAGATGCTCGCCATCAGTGGCCATCAAAAACATGCAAACCAAACCCACAGTAAGATATTACTTCATGCCCACTAGGAAAGACAGTACGTGGTGGGTAGAATGTGGCAAAATTACAACCATCTCACACTGATGGAAGCATTGAAAAATGGTACAGTGCTTTGGAAAACAGTCTGGAAGTTCCTTGAAAGATTAAGCACAGTTACCATGTGACCAGCAACTCCCTTCTAGAGCTGCACACGAGACAGAAAAACATGCCCAACCCACAAACCTGTACATGAAGGATTACAGCAGCATTCTTCCTCATAACACAAAGTAGAAACAATTAAAATATCCATCAACGGATAAGCAGATTAATAAAATATAATCCACTCGTATAATGGAGTATTATCAACAATAAAAGGCAAAAAACACTGATACATGCTATAACATGGATGAAACTGGAAGTACTTTTGCTAAGTGAAAAATGCCACTCATGAAAGATGACATACATGTTGTATGATTCCATTCACACGGACTGTCCAGAGTAGAAACTTGACAGCCGGAAAGCTGGTGGTTGCGTGGAGAATGGGGGTGTAGCGGGGGATGGTGACAAAAAGGAAATAACTGCTCGTGGGCACAGAGATTTCAAGGAAGGTGGACGATGAAAATTTTCTAAAATTCATTACATTTTAATTTCCCTGTTCTACAGAATTTCTTTCTTTATAAGAAATTTTAAAGTATTAAATGTTTTTATAAGAAGCTGATAGCCTGTATAACATATACACTATACTATAACTTATTGCTGACATAGATTGTAGAGTTTCGTATTTTCATATTATATCAGAGTATTACTATAATTTAAGTCTCAGCAGCTGGACTAATTTTATCTGCCCTTCCATTCTGAATGCTGTTTGCCACTTTTTTTTTTAAATTAACCTATTTTGAAACAGAGAGAGAGAAGGGGGAGAGATACACACAGAGAGACAGAGGCAGAGAGAGAGAGCTTCCTCCACTCGTTCAGTCCCAGGTGGCCCACAAAAGCCAGCACTGGGCTAGGCTGGGAAGGAGGCTGGAAGTCCTATCGTGAAAAGCCTGCATATCTCAATAAGGGCTTTGAGGAAGCCAGAAATGTTAAGGAGAAAAACAACTGGCTTGATACTGGAGGGTAGAAAAGATCACATAAATGCAGTAAATCCAGACAAGAAACGATGCTGTCCAAAAACAAAACTAAAGCAATGAGAATGGTTAACCAAAAACAGCTTTTGAAAATATTCACAATTTGGTTAACTGATTAGGTAAGAAAATGAGTCTATTTTTCTTTAATTTAAGAATATCATTTTGTGTAGTCCCATGACTAAATGTTTCTATAAATGAGTTACACGTTTTATAAATCAATGTGAATAGAAGCGTCCTCTATTCAACAAATTCAACTACCATGGGGTGCACAGGGAAGGAGACCCTGTGGAAGCCCAGTCTTCACTACTTGTGTATCACTTCCACGGTGAATCTGCCCACCCATAGTTACATGCCAAACATCCAACTACAGACAGGCTGTGAGAGGAGGGCTGGAAAGAGTCTTAGCTCATACTCAAAGTTCATTTTCCTTCACCTTAAAAATTATTCTTCACACAGTATTAAAAGAGAAAAATGTTACTTTGTTGCTGTCCAAAAACTTAAAAGCTAAATACCATAAAAGCCAAAATAATCATACCTAAAAGCAAACACCCAATTATTTAAAAAAAAAAAAACTACAGATAAAATACAAAAATCTACATATCAACCCCTTAAATCAATTCAAGGCTTCTAAATTTCTAAAGCACTGACCCTGAAATACTGGTGAGACAGGCCTGAGGGTCAAATACTGCCTGGTTCTACTAATACCATTAACTAGTGGTAACACTAGAAGTCAACTCCTTTTTTCCTTGAAAATTTCATTTTATGTATTTGAGACCTAGGAGAAAGCCCCTCTTACCAGTTTACTCGCCAAATACCTACAACAGCTGGTCTGAAAGTGGGAGCTGGGAACTCAATCCAAGTCTCCCCCATGGGGTGGCAGGAACCCAATTACTTGAGCCATCACCACAGCTCCACTGGCAGGAAACTGGAGCCGGAGCCAGAGCCAAAGCCGGAGCCAGGTACGGAAACCAGGTACTCTGATACAGGACACAGCTGCTATGCCAAATGCCCACACTATTTTCTAAGTGAAACTTAAAAGAGTCTAACAACAAATCCTTTTTTCCTAACTCTGATTTCCAAGAAATCAAGCCAGCAACATTTACATCCTAACACTTGTAAAGCCTACTACATTTGGTGGAAGTGTTTAAAATTTATTCCTTGAAATGTCAAAAAAAAACTCACTTTATAAGTTTTAATGAAGCTCTTACCCAAATTATTGCACATTTCACTGCCTTAAAAAAAAAAAAAAAAGGCATGTCATCCACACATAGTCCCAGGACAAACAGCAGTGATCATTTACTGTTCTGTGCTGTTATAGTCAGCTTCGGGGAAAACTGAAACATGCTGAGCAATCAGGCCCACACTTAGCCCCACGGCGTTACGTCTTTTCACGTGGGCTGCTGCTTCACTGTTTTTACAAAATCTGCTCCCCGCAGCAATTCTGTATGTCTGTTATCAGGCCAAATATACCACCAAAGCTACCCAGAATGGAAGACAAAGCACCAAGCTCATTCAGTTGGTAACTCACATAATCATGCAATTCATATATTCATTCATTCAATAAAATCCACTGAAGAGCACTAGGTTTGTATCCCAAGCCCTTCCTTTGGAGGGGTGGAGAGCCTGTTTTGCTGCCGAGGGCTGTTTGGATATTTATAACACCATTTGCAGGCCCTACAAAATTATCAACTTAAAAAATCAGCCTGCCCTAGACTTACTGAATTTTGAGTCCTGCCTACAGGTGTCTAGTTAGGGCCAGACCAATTGATTCCATGAGTTTTATTCAGCCCATGGGCCAGGCATTCCTCACCCACGGTAGAGTCTCAGGAGAAATAGGCAAACAGAACATCACAACACACAGAAGATCTGTGGTAGCACGGGAAAGAGTGCAGGGAGCTTTTGCAAAGCGAAGTCAATATCTGAGCTGAGTCTCAAATGATGGAAATCATGGTGAACAAATGCTAAGAAGACTCTTCTCAGTCAAATAAACAGCAGAAAGACTTCTGGGCATTCTGAGCTTTGATTCTGAGCCAAATGCCCGTAATACTGCACTTACTGGTGCTATCCAATGGGAATATGCGGCTCACACGTGTAATTTTACATTTTCTAGGAACTACGATAGAAAATAAAAAAAGGAGCAGGAGCTTGGCCCAGCAGATAGGATGCCATGGCCCACAGTGGAGCACCTGGGTTCAGTGCCCAGCTCTGCTCCGGACTCCAGCTTCCTGCTGCTGCAAACCCTGGGAGGCGGCCGTGATGGCCCAAGTGGCTGGGTTCCTGCCACCCGTGTGGGAGGCCTGGACTGAGTTCCCAGCTCCCAGCTCAGGTCCCAGCCCAGCTCAAATTTTTTAAGAAGTACAAAGAAACAAGTACACAAATGAAACCTTTAAAATCTGATGTGTATTTTACAATGACAGTGTATTTCTACTCAGACTACTCACATTCCAAGTGTCTAAGCAGATGACAACAAATAATCTACTTCTAGCAGCTCCCATACTCAACAATGTAGTACTAGATCAAAAGCCGTGGAATCGTTTCTACAATGGGTCAGACAGTGAGTATTTTAGGCCAGACAGTCCACAGCCAAGTAACTACTCAACCATACTGTTGTGGTGTGTGGTGTAGGGCAACAAAGGCCAACAGAAACAGATGAACATGGCTTGTGCTTGCCAACTCTGTTCTACACGGTGAAGTTTACTGTTTGTAAATCTGGCAGGCAAATAAACAAATGTGTACACATCATTGTTTATAACATAACACAGTTATAGTGAACACCCTCAAATATTCTACCAAAAAGGGCACGTGTTTCACTGCCCTTCCTAGAAATTGATTTAAGAATGGGGAGAGGGACCAGCGCTGTGGCGGAGCAGATAAAGCCGCTACCTGCAGTGCCAGCATCCCATATGGGCACCAGTTCGAGTCCTGGCTGTTCCACTTCCAATCCAGCTCTCTGCTATGGCCTGGGAAAGCAGCAGAAGATGGCCCAAGTGCTTGGGCCCCTGCACCTGCATGGGAGACCCGGAAGAAGCTTCTGGCTCCTGGCTTCGGATCGGCGCAGCTCGGGCCATTGTGGCCAACGGGGGAGTGAACCAATGGATGGAAGACCGACCTCTCTCTCTCTCTCTCTGCCTCTTCTTCTCTTGTAACTCTGACTTTCAAATAAATAAATAAATCTAAAAAAAAGAATGAGGAGAAGTGGGGTCAGCATGATGGTGCAACACAGGCATCCCAAATAGGAGTGCTGGTTCAAGTCCCAGCTGCTCCATTTCCAACCCAGTTTCCTGCTAATGTGCACAGGAAGGCACAGGAAGGCAGCCTGAGTACTTCGGCCACTGCATCCATATGGGAGATGCAGATGGAGTTCCTGGTTTCAGCCTGGCCCAGACCCAGCTGTCATGGCCATTCAGGTAGTAAACCAGTAGATGGAGAAGATCTCAATCTCAGTATCTCTCTCACTCCCCTTGTCTTTCAAATAACTACATCTTTTTCTAAAGGCAAAGGAAAACATAATTTAAGAAAAAAACAAAAACAAAAGAAGAATGGGCAGAAGTATCAGAGCATGAGCAATACAAAGATGACCCATCACACTTATTCACTAAGAAGAATTTAAAGAGAGCCTTTTCAGAAATGTGTACACACTGGGCACGGTGCCATGGCTCACTTGGTTAATCCTCTGCCTGCAGCGCCGGCATCCCATATGGGGGCCGGATTCTGTCCCGGTTGCCCCTCTTCCAGGCCAGCTCTCTGCTATGGCCCAGGAGTGCAGTGGAGGATGGCCCAAGTGCTTGGGCCCTGCACCCACATGGGAGACCAGGAGAAGCACCTGGCCCTGGCTTCGGATCAGTGCAGTGCGCCGGCCGTAGCGGCCATTTGGGGAGTGAACCAACGGGAGGAAGACCCTTCTCTTTGTCTCTCTCTCTCTCTCTGTCTGTAAACTCTACCTGTCAAATAAAAAAATAAAAATAAAAAAAATAAAAGAAATGTGTGTACAGAGTTTAAGAAAAAGCAACAAAGGATGTTGTGGAACTGTAGGGATAGTAACATCAACAATATTGTTACCATCCTAAGGCCTGACAGGGCAACAGAGGGAATGGCTACTAGAACCCGGAGAGAACTCCTAGGAGAGAAATACTACACGGAAGTGACTGCTACCCAGCAGGGAGGGAACCTGAGTTAGAAACACATCCACCTTTCTCTCTGCCAGCACCTTCTGCTGGTCAAATCCTACTGCAAACCACAGAAGGCATGGGAATCTATCGATGCCATTCCTAAGGTCAGTCTCGCAGGGTACAAGGTAGGGAAGGAAACGGCAGAGAGGCAAAAAGAAAAGAGCTGGCACAACTTGTAATCTCATTCTGGCCACGGAGCCCCAAGTCTGCTGGGGAGCTTCTAGAAAAGGTTCCACCGCTCTAAAGAGAAACAGAGAGTTTACTCCTGCTGAACACTCTTCGTCTGGTTTAGCAGTTCTCTTACGCAGCCGAGATTTAATAAACTCTCTCCCTGTGTCCTTCCGTGGACCCTCCCCCACATTCCTGGACCCCGCACAGCACGTGCCAACCACAACCACAACCTGCTATGCTCTCTCTGGTTGCAAACTGGCATGCACTGTGGCCTAATTAAAAAGTGGGACCCAGTCCAAATTGATGTCGTCAAACCTCAACCAGGCCCACAATAAAAAGGTGCACTCTTTGCCTTGATGAATTTCTGTAACATTTCTCTTAACAGTCCATCCAAACTTTTTCCTTCTTCAAGTCCTAGCACCACCAAGCAACTGTCAGGTGCTCACTTTTGGTATCAAATCTTTAAATGTCTTCTATCTTAGTAACTCTATCTTTAATCTTCTTCTCCAACACTGTTGTGTCAGAGAAATGGTAAGCTAATCTCTTTTTCAAGATGAACCCTCTAAACTACTGTGTAGTTCCCTCCAATAACCTTTAAGAAATCCTGCAAAAGGCTCTCAACCATTGAGTCGTCTATATTGTCCACATTTACACTCAGAGCCAATCTATTCTTCAAAAATTGTGTTTCTGAAGTTATCATGTAGTTATCATGTGTATTTTGGAATTATGATACGGATATTATCAGTGGCACTCAAAATAAATCTGTAGTCTAACATTTCCCAGGTGTTAGATATTTATCTAATTTTTTTAAAGATTTCTTTATTTGGGGGCTGGCACTGTGGCACAGCGGGTTAACACCCTGGCCTGAAGCACCAGAATCCGACATGGGCGCTGGTTCAAGACCTGGCTGCTTCACTTCCCATCCAGCTCTCTGCTATGGCCTGAGAAAGCAGTAGAAGATGGCCCAAGTCCTTGGGCCCCTGCACCCATGTGGGAGACCCAGAGGAAGCTCCTGGCTTCTGGCTTCGGATCAGCGCAGCTCTGGCCATTGCGGCCATCTGAGGAGTGAACCAACAGATGGAAGATCTCTCTTTCTCTGCCTTTCCTCTCTGTGTAACTCTGTGTAACTCTGACTTTTCCCTTTATTTGAAATGCAGAGTTACAAGACAGAATAGCAGAGAGAGACAAGTCTTCCATCTGCTGGTTCAATCCCCAAATGGCCACAATAGCCAAGGATGGGCCAGACAAAGTCAGGAGCCAGGAGTTGAATCCAGGCCTCCCATGTGGGTGCAGGTACCCAAGCACTTGGGCCATCTTCCACTGCTTTCCCTGGTGCAACTGAAATTTGGGAAACAATAAAACTAATCCTGACTTTCCAACCACTCAAAGATCCTGTGCCTTTCCTTTTAATATAATTAACTCCTTTAGTAGGAATTAATTTAAATGCCCTTCAGGAACTGGCGCTGTGGCTCAACAGGTTAAAGTTCTGGCCGTTGCGATCATCTGGGGAGTGAACCAGCAGATGGAAGACCTCTCTCTCTCTCTCTCTCTCTCTCTCTGTAACTCTGTCTTTCAAATAAGTAAAATAAATTTTTAAAAGAATAAAAAATATGAATGGGCTACAACAGTAGTTCATACTTCATGGCTTCACTTTCATTCCCAACTCATTTCAGCGACTCTTCTCTCTCTGAGGTCACTGTTCTGGCGTCCTAATTTTTAAATTCTCATTCCTCTTAAACTTGCTATAAATTTTAACATATATAAAGTATACATCATGTATCAACTCTTTTTTTAAAAGATTTATTTATTTGAAAGGAACAGCTACACAGAGAGATATCTTCCATCTGTGGGTTCCCACCCCAAATGGCCACAATGACCAGGGCTAGGCCAGGCCAGAGCCAGGAGCTTCTTTGTGGTCTCTCAGCTGTGTGCAAGGGCCCAAAGACTTGGGCCATCTTCCATTGCATTCCCAGGCACATTAGCAAGGAGCTGGATCAGAAGTGGAGCAGCCAGGTTTTGAACTTGCGCCCATATGGGACACTGGCACTGCAGGCCACAGCTTAACGTGCTATCCCACAGTACCAGCCCCACATCAACTCATTTATTCTTTAAAACAATCCAATGAGAGAAACAAGGTAGTTGGTATCATTTCTATCTTAGAAATTAAATTCAAAGAAACTAAACACATTGCACATTGTCACGTGGCCAGTTAGTACCTGACTCTAGAGAAACCCAGGTCTTCCGAGCCCTAGTCATGGAGCATAACGTAAAAGTAAGAAAAATCAGGCGGCTGACTTACAGTGCCTCACGTCTAAGATGACTAACAAGCACGAGGTGGTGACTAACAGCCACTGCAGTCCCAGTCTTTTTTTTTTTTTTTTTTTTTTTTGTATTTTTGACAGGCAGAGTGGACAGTGAGAGAGAGACAGAGAGAAAGATCTTCCTTTTGCCATTGGTTCACCCTCCAATGCCCACCACGGCTGGCGCACCGCGCTGATCCAAAAGCAGGAGCCAGGTGCTTCTCCTGGTCTCCCATGGGGTGCAGGGCCCAAGCACTTGGGCCATCCTCCACTGCACTCCTGGGCCATAGCAGAGAGCTGGCCTGGAAGAGGGGCAACTGGGACAGAATCCGGCGCCCCAACCGGGACTAGAACCCGGTGTGCTGGCGCCGCAAGGCGGAGGATTAGCCTGTTGAGCTGCGGCGCTGGCTTGCAGTCCCAGTCTTCTGAACACACACTTTGTCTACTTGTGGCACTGACTAGCCGGTTTTTATTGCCTAGAAAAGTTGAAACTCATTTTTAAACCTTCATGATTTTCTAAAAAACTCACTGGACATGTCTCAGACCACCTTCACCTCAGCTTCACCTTGCTCGCCTCAAAGAGACATAATTAGAAAAATCACTTGGAAGTCACCTTTATGTCAAAGCCCTTACAAAATTCTCATGTCTGCACTACTGAGAAAAACAGAATCTGGGGACCAGCACTGTGTGCAGTGCTTAAGCCCCTGTCTACAACACTGCCACCCATCCTGGAGTACTGCTGCTCCACATCCAATCCAGCTCTCTGCTAACGCGCCTGGGAAAGCAGTGCAAGATGGCCCAAGTGCTGGGGCCCCTGCACTCATGTGGGATACCTGGATGTAGTTCCTGGTCCCTGCCTTCAAATTGGCCCAGCCACAGTTGTGGCCACTTGGGGAGTGAACCACCAGATGAAAGATCTCTCTTTCTCTGTGTCTTCCTCTCTGTCACTCTTCCAAATAAATAAATAAATAAATCTAAAAACATTAAAAAAAAAAAAATAGAAGGGCTGGCACTGTGGCATAGCAAGTAAAGCCACTGCCTGATCCACCAGCATTCCATCTGGGTGCCAGTTAGAGTCCCATTTGCTCCTCTTCCAATCCAGCTCTCTGCTGTGATCTGGGAAAGCAGTGGAAGATAGCCTGAGTCCTTGGGCTCCTGCACCTGCACGGGAGACCCGGAAGAAGCTCCTGGCTCTTGGCTTCAGATTGGCCCCACTCTGGCCATTACAGCCATTTGGGGAGTGAACCAGCAGATGGAAAACCTCTGTCTAACCCTCTCTCTCACTCTTTCTCTCTGCCTCTGAAATAAATCAATAAATCTTAAAAAAAAAAAAAAAAAGAAAGAAAGAAATTGGGGATAATATATAAGTATTTATACAGAAAGAGAGCCTTACTAGATAATTGGATGAGATAATCACATTGAGATAACCGGATGGCCATTTTGGAAAACCATAAAATTAGAATGCTAATTCATTCATATTCAAAATAAATTTCAGATGGATGGATCAAATATTTGAATATAAACCACCATGAAAGTATCATCTTACATCATCTTTAAACATGCTCAAAAAACCTAGAAGCAACAGAATATCTGATTACATAAAAACTAAGCATGGTAAGGCACACATACACAACCAAAGTCAAAAGACAAAAAGTCAGAAAACAGACATAACACATGACAGTCACAAGATTAACTTTATCAACACAGACGAAGCTCTTTAAAAATATATATATATATATATTTTTTTTTTACAGGCAGAGTGGATAGTGAGAGAGAGACAGAGAGAAAGGTCTTCCTTTGCCGTTGGTTCACCCTCCAATGGCCGCTGCGGCCGGCGCATCGCGCTGATCCGAAGCCAGGAGCCAGGTGCTTCTCCTGGTCTCCCATGCGGTGCAGGGCCCAAGCACTTGGGCCATCCTCCACTGCCTTCCCGGGCCATAGCAGAGAGCTGGCCTGGAAGAGGGGCAACCGGGATAGAATCCGGCGCCCCAACCGGGACTAGAACCTGGTGTGCCGGCGCCGCAAGGCGGAGGATTAGCCTGTTAAGCCACGGCACCGGCTATCTTTAAAAATACTTTAAAAAAAGTCATGATTGGGAGAACAAAATGAACAAAGGACATGAACAAAGCTTTTAAAAGAAAGAATACATGAAAAAAGTTCTCCATCTCATTTTTCTCTTATGAGAACAAATTTATGCTATATGATACACTGTTTTTCAACCATAAAATTAGCAAAGTTTTCAAAAAATGGCTGGTAAGACACGTTGCCAGGAGTATGGGGAAACAATTAGATGAGAGTCTACACTGGTGTAACTTTTTTTTTAAAGGAAATTGGGCAATATCTACAATTTAAGAGCTAAAACCCTTGACACTAGCACTTTCACTTTGAAGAACATACCCTACAGACAAGCTAGCAAAAGGAAGGAATGATTCTGCTTCAATTATGTTTTTTGGACTGGAAGAGGAGCAACCGGGACTAGAACCCTGCACCAATATGGGATGCCGGCGCCGCAGGCGGAGGATTAACCAAGTAAGCCATGGCGCCGGTCCCTTGTGCATTTCTTAAGCAACAAGAAATGGCCTCAAATTATTTAGCAGGCTGACAAAAAACTGAGGTCTTCAGGGTTATCATGGATAATCTGCAAAAGCAATAAATGAGAACACAAATCACAACTGGTCCATAAGCTTTCAAAGTAATGAAAAGATTTCTATTCTACAATCACAATAATCCAGGAACAACATAACTAGAGGTAGCTGTGGTTTTACTTTTATCACCACACCTGTATCAACTGTAGGGGCTGCCCATATATAAAATAAGAGAATTAGTCTTATTATCATTAAGCTTTTATATCATATGACTATTAGAGGGTTTCATGTTGACTATAATTCTCACTTGATACACAGCAGGGAACTATAAAGCTACGTTAAGACCTGGGACACAAGAATTGGCAGCACCATCAGTGAGAAGATAATGCCTTAATGAACATACCGCTATAAACTCATCAAGAGTGCTTTCACAGTTACAAGGGGCCTTGCTTAACATGACGTCTAAGCACCTGCACCTGCACCTGCTCCTCCTCCTCTTCCTCCTCCTCCTCCTCCAGAGCCAGTGATTATATGCACAGTTAAGACCACAACTCTTATCTTCTGACTTCTTCCTGCCTTTCCAATTTCTCAGATTCTTCCTATCCATAAAACCACAAATCCATCTATCCTACCCAGCCCCCACCCTCTTTAAAAGCAAACACCACACCACACACACAACACTGCACTATCTTAATGCCTGTGCAAACTCATACCAGTATTGAAAAGCCCTCTGCCAACCTCTTCAACTCTCCAAGGCCAACTCAAAATCTATTTCCGTGAGCTGTTCCTCCATTCTAAACAAGGTTTTCTTCCCTCTCCTCCCACTGGTCTTCTATACTTGGTTACTATAACTTACTTAACTCCTATATGTGACAATCTTCTATGATATTTGGTTACTATAACTTACTTAACTCCTGTATGTGACAAAGGATTTTTTTTTTTTTTTTTTGGACAGGCAGAGTGGATAGTGAGAGAGAGAGAGAAAGGTCTTCCTTTTTGCCGTTGGTTCACCCTCCAATGGCCGCTGCGGCCGGCGCATCGCGCTGATCCGAAGCCAGGAGCCAGGTGCTTCTCCTGGTCTCCCATGCGGGTGCAGGGCCCAAGCACTTGGGCCATCCTCCACTGCCTTCCCGGGCCATAGCAGAGAGCTGGCCTGGAAGAGGGGCAACCGGGATAGAATCCGGCGCCCCAACCGGGACTAGAACCCGGTGTGCCAGCGCCGCAAGGCGGAGGATTAGCCTATTAAGCCACGGCACCGGCCTAGGATTGCTTTTGATTTCAGTGTCTTACTCCCTCAGTCACAAGCTCCCTGCTAACAAACCTGGAATACTGTTACTTATCCACAGATCACAGGTGCTTAACTGATGCTGCACTGACCTGTGAGCTAGAAGGTCTCAGATGAAATGAGGAACATGTTAGTGGAAACTGGAGGAAAAGAGATCCTTGCTATAAAGTAGCAAAGAGCTTGTCTGAATTTGTGTTCAAGTCTATGTTCTGTGGACGGCAGAAACTGCAAGCAATAAACTGGGATAGAGCTGAGAAAATAACTAAGCAAAATGTCAAAGGAGAGCCACAGCTTCTATGTTTTAAAAATATATATATATATATATATATTTATTTCAAAGGCAGTGTTACAGAGAAAGAGGAAGAGAGAGAGAGAATGATCTTCCATTCGCTGGTTCACTCCTCAAATGTCTTCAACAGCCAGGGCTAGGCCAAGCTAAACAGGAGCCTGAAACTCCCATCTGGTCTCTCGTGCGGGTGGCAGGGGCCCAAGCACGTGGGCCATCCTCTGCTGCTTTCCTAGGTGCATACCAGGGGGCTGGATCAGAAGTGGAGCAGCTGGGACTCAAACCTGGTGCTCAGATGGGACGTGGGCAGCAGCTTAACCCAGCACAACACCAGCCTCAGCACTATTCCTCTCGCATGCTTGCAGTGCAACAGAAGAGAGAAATGATTTAAAGATGGAATCTACAATCCATCTAAAGGAAGGAGAACTTAAAATATTTGGAAAGTTCTCAACCTGGCCAGACTGTAAAGAATGAAAAGGGGCTGGCACTGTGGCGTAGCGAATGAAGCCACCACCTGCGATGCCAGCATCCCATAAGAACATCAGTTCAAGTCCCAGCTGCTCCACTTCTGATCCAGCTCCCCGCTAATGTGCCTGGAAAAGCAGGGGAGGAGATCCAAGTATTGGGAACCCTGCACCTACGTGGGGGACCTGGCCCAGCTCCAGCCGACACAGCCATCTGTGGAGTGAACCAACGGATGCAAGACTTCTCTGTGTCTCTCCCTTTCTAACTCTGCCTTTCAAATAAATAAATCTTTAAAAAGAAAAAAAGGGGGGAGTCTTGGGGGTCTGGTATTGTGGCCTAATGGGCTAAGCCGCCACTTGTGGAGCCAACGTCCCCTATTGGAATGCCAGTTCAAGTGCAGCTGGGAAGGCAGTGGATGATGGCCCAACTACTTGGGTTCCTGCCAGTAGTGTGGGGGACCCCCAAAGAGATCCTAGCTCCTGGTTTCAGCCTGGCACACCTCCAGCTATTGCAGCCATTTGAGGAGTAAACAAGATGCTAGAAGATAATTCTGTCTGTCTCTGCCTTTTGAATGAATTAATGAATAAATAAGTAAATCGTAAATCTTTTAAAAAAATAAAAGAGGGGTCTTGAGTACCTGCTAAACCTTGGTGCTCACAGCTCAGAACTGCCTCAAACTCTGCTACTAGCAGTCTGGTACAATGCTCCTCCGCAGCCCAGGTGTGGCTCCTGAGGGCCAGGTATGTATGCAAAGGCCACGGCTGGCAGCCCTTCCAGAGGACAGAGTGGTGAGCTGTGGTGCAGCCCAAACAGTGCTGACTCTGTGGCTGCTTCGTGTGACAAGCTGTGAGGGGATGGCTTTCTCCAGCTTACTTCCAAGGATCTCCTGGCCCCAGGCAGAGGTGCCACAAGAGTGGCAACATCGTTAGCCATCAGAGAGATGAGTCCCAAACCACAGTGAGATACAAGCCCACTGGGGCTAGTGCTGTGGGCCAGCAGGTTAAGCTGTTGTCGGCAGTGCAGGCATCCCATGTGCGTCAGTTCAAGTCCCAGCTGCTCCACTTCCTATTCAGCTTCCTGCTAATGTACCTGGGAAAGCAGCGGAAGATGGCCCAAGTGCACGGGCCTTTGCATCCACATGAGAAAGCTCCTGGCTTCGGCCTAGCCAAGCCCTGGCTGTTGTGGCCATTTGGAAAGTGAACCAGCAAATGGAAAATCTCTGTCTGCCTCTCTTTCTCTCTCTGCAACTCTTTCAAATAAATAAATAAATCTGTTTTTAAAAATTGGGATATAGGAGCCAATGCCGTGGCGTAGTAGGCTAAGCCTCCACCTGTGGTGTGCCAGCATCTCCCAGGAGACCTGGAGGGAGCTCCTGGCTCCGGCTTCAAATCAGCCCAGCTCCAGCTGTTGTGGCCATTCGGGGAGTGAACCAGCAGGTGGAAGACCTCTCTCTCTCTCTGTGTCTCCTTCTGTCTGTAACTCTGCCTCAAATAAAAAATAAAAATCTTTAAAAAAAAAATGGGCTATAAAGAAAATCATATCTAATGACAGAAATATTAATAAAAATGTTTCCAATGACAGGTAGGAAAAAAAAATCAAACATGAAGCTTCCAATTTTGAAATTCAGACAAAAGGGGCACCTGGGTTATCACTACATCCCTAAACCATGGAAGGAGAATGCTTCAACGCTGGCTCACTCTTCTTTGCATAAATGTCATGTATTGTATCACTCTAAGGCTATCCAAGATGAAATAAAAATGTCAAAATAGGTATTTCAGAGTCTTAACAGTCAAAAATAACCTTCGCTATGCCAACGTAAGCAGCAAATCTACATTCCTGGTGGGATTCAGCTGCTCATATTTACAATTAAATTTAAGTGGAAAAACAAGAATGTTTCTTTATGAAAGAAGTCTCCAGACGCCAAAGACAAGCTGTCTCATAAAGTTCCACCCTTCTTTGTTAACCAAACAAGCCTCAAATTCCAAATCCTGTCACAACCAGACCTATGCAAATATCACTGCAAAAATAAAAGTACCTGATGCAACAGGTGGCATCACTTACAGTTCTTTTTACAAGTCCACCATTCTTCATCTTATACCTTCATCCTGACTAGCACTGTGCTGTAGTTTTCTCTGTATTCATGCAATAAGCAAACTTTCGTGTATAAGCACACTTGGATGTAAGAATTCAAAACACTCCATCATCTCTCCCAAGACTCATAGCTCAATATTGAACTAGGTTAGGAATCCTGCAAAATACTCACATTTTAGTCATTGTGTCTATTAGAAAGTAGTTAGTAATTTTATTATGAGAATATTACTTATCTTTATTCATGTAATTGTTTGTGAACTTTGGGAGTTTTGTCATTCACTTTACTTGGAGCGCTACAATAGGAAACTCATCTTTACTGATCACAGGACAAGACGAGCACCGAGCACGGCACCACTAGAATTAACGGCTAGGTGGTTAAATGAATGAATGCATGAACGGTGTCTACACAGAGTAGGTACTCAGGTTCGCTGAGTTAATTTACAAGAAAGGACTTATTTTCCAATTTCCCTGTTACCAGATATCTAAAACTCTTCATTATCCATTTATAATAAAGAAAATCCCTGTTCTAAATACCAAATGCGTTCTCAGTTTCATTTATTCACCGTTACTAGGGATCTCCAAGGACTCCTTCGTTGGGGTTTTCTGGTCTTCATCTTTCCCAGGATTTTCACTGGACTTTGACAGCCGGTTTCGTAGGGACATCTTCTCTTCACCCACTGCAGCGCTGTCTAGGAAGAAAACATAAAAAGCTCTCAACTAAGAGCCAGACTGAAGAATTCTGAGTGTTCACAACCACTACCCACCCTAATTTGATCTCTACACATTCTGCACAGGTATCAAAATAACACACTATACCTCATAAATGTGTAAAATTATGTATCAAAAAATAAGTATCAAGATTAGGTGCCATTCACAATGTCACCATATTTATTAGAAGTAAAAGTTGATGAAACAGTCTCTTTTGTTTTCCTTGAATCATCTTCAAAGACTTTCTGAGTACAAGACACTCTAACAAATTTAAAGAAATTAGCCCCTGTGAGGTAGCGGCCTTGTTCCAAAGGCCCTTTGTAGACAGGCCCCCCCTTACATAAACAACAATTTAGCTAAACAAGGCACAAGTACGTATGAAAAACTAGAATTAAGTAGCAGAAGACACCAGTTAGGACACCTGCATCCCATGCTGGAGTGTCTGGTTACTCCATTCCAATCAGCTTGAGGCAATGGACACACCCTGGGAGGCAGCAGGTGACGGCTCAAGTGCTTGCGGCCCTGTAACCCACCACCCTCGTGGGAGACCCAAATGGAATTTCAGGCTCTTGGCTTCAACTCAGCCCAGCCTTGGCTGTTGTAGGCATTTGGAGAATGAACCACTGTGCCTGCCTTTCAAATAAAATGAAAATAAAAATTTTTAAAGATAAAAGTTGGGGCCAGTGCTGTGGCATAACAGATTAAGCTGCCACCTGTGACACTGGCAACCCATATGGGCACCGGTTCCAGTTCTGGCTGCTCTACTTCCAATCCAGCTCTCTGTTGGTGCACTTGGGAAAGCAGCAAAGGATGGCCCCTGTCCCCACGTGGCCCAGCTCTGGCCGTTACGGCCATTTGGGGAGTGATTCAACAGATGGAAACACACACTTGTGCTCACACTCTCTCTCTCTCATTCTCTCTCTCCCTTTTTTTCTAACTCTGCCTTTCATACGAATAAAATAAATCTTTAAAAAAAAAACAGAAGCAAAATTATAAAATTTTAAAAAATGCCAAGGGGCCAGGATCGTAGCACAGCAGGTTAAGCTGAGCCTGCAGTGCCAGCATCCCATATGAGTGCCAGCAGGTTCGAGTCCCAGCTGCTCCATTTCCGATCCAGCTCTCTGCCGTGGCCTGGGAAAGCAGTAGAAGATGGCCCAAGTCCTTGGGCCCCTGCCACCCACACAGGAGACCCAGATGGAGATCCAGGCTCCTGGCTTTGACATGGCTCAGCCCTGGCCATTTCAGCCATTTAGGCAGTAAACCAGCAGATGGAAGATCTGTCATTACTTCTTTCTCTGTAACTCTGCCTTTTAAATACATACATAAATGAATCATGAAAAAAATAAACGCCAGATTAAAGTTTATCACCCAAGTCCTGTGAGGCTGCATAGCACAGCGTAATGCTCCTGAGACTACCATATCACAGCCGCTGACTCTGAGTGTGTGCTCACAGCACACCAAAGCAACAGCAGCAATCACAACGGCACTGGCTCAGTGAGCGCCTACTACGTGCCTTCCAGCCCCTCACGTTTTATCTAACCCTGAGTAGGTGCCCTGATTTTATAGCTGAGGAGAACACAGTTTAAGAGATCACTTAATTTGTACCAAATAATGCCCCAATATCAGCAATGGAATTCAAAAGGACTAGCAGATTCCACAACCCACCATCTACTTGCTACACTGCCTGGAACTTGCCTCCTCTGTAAGTTCCCTTGACCATCATTCTCCCTTCACACCCTCCGTGAGGCTCGCTGCATGCTATGAACCTATCAGAGAGCACGCTGTCACCCTGTGCTTCAGTGTCTGAAAGACAGGGATGATGGGATGTTTTCTCTTTGAATTCCCAAAATATAGTGGGGAGTGCCTGGAACATGGCAGGTACGCATTCATTAGGAGAGGAAGTGAATACTGAAACCAGTTATTCCAAATAATCGGATACAGTGCTCTAAACCTGCAGAGTCAAGAGGGAAATATGCAACTTCAAAAAGTTTATGGAAAAATGGAATTAAAAGATGTTTATTCACATGCAGAAACAATGAAATCTAGACAGTTTCTTCATAATGCACATATTCCATGAAACTTTTGAAGACCCCTTGTACGTTAAGGGAGGATGCCAATAGACACCTTCACTACTGTAAGAGCTTTCACATCCTACTCAACAGTGAGGTCTACAACAATGGTGCTCCGTTGTGGGGTGGGCTCCCCCAGACTCTCGAGGCTATGTACAATAGACAACACACATCCATCACTTCTGAAAGCTCCAAAGGCTAGCCAAAACAACACCACTTTGCTTGTAGCTGACTCTGTATCAGAATATCAATTCTGAAAAAGTTATCTTGAGCTGACAAGAAGTGCTAATTAAAAAGTACAAAAAAATGTTTACCAAACAAGGTTTGGCAGACAAATAAATCTGTTTAAGAAGCAAAAAATAATAATTACTCAAACCTGAATACTCCACAGAAAAGTTAAAGGCGTCCTTGATAATGATCCATCAACCTGGTCTAGTGAAAAACTGATGTTGGAAGCCAAAACACACAGCTTGTCTTACGAGAATCACACCCAAATACAGTGGCTAAAGGAAGCAGGGGGATGGGAGCAGGGAGGAGGGAGGTGGAGCTGAAACACAGGTAGTGAATCTGCCCAATTATCTGCCATTTACTTTAATCTATAGACTTACTTTAGAAGTGAGACAAAGAAGGAAATGCTATCTCTTCATAAAGCCTTTATATCATAGTTTATTTTAATATGCGGATAAAGCCACAGCCTGCAGTGCCCGCATCCCATATGCTCCACATCCAATCCAGCTCTCTGCTATGGCCTGGGAAAGCAGTGGAAGATGGCCCAAGTGCTTGGGCTCCTGCACCCATGTGGGAGACCTGGAGGAAGCTGCTGGCTCCTGGCTTCAAGTTGGTGCAGTTCTAGCTGTTGTGGCCATCTGAGACTCTCTTTGTCTTCCTCTCTGTAACTCTGCCTTTCAAATAAATAAATAAATCTTTAAAACAAACAAACAAAAAAAATCTTTAGCCCTGACTTCCTCTGCTTACTAGGAAACGAAAAATGTAATACAGTGGAAAAGCATCAGAAAATTAATGTTCAAAAGATTTAAATCCCTGCTCTGCCGTTCCACTCCGCCCTTGAATAAGTCCTCCAATCATTCTAAATCTCTTCATCTAGAAAATGGAGATCTCTACCAACACATCAGGTTATTGGAGCAAAACAAGGTAAGATACCTTATACTACCAATGCCATCTCACTAGTCCAAGTGATCAATTTCAGTTCACATTTGATGGCTCTGATAGGTCTAAGAGTCAAAGGGATCACACAAACAAGACAAGTGTCTGCTAATACTAACTGATAGAATCAAAAAGGGAGAGAAGGATCCAACATGGGAAGTGGGAGACACAGCAGACTCATAGAATGGCAGATGTCCTAAACAACACTCTGGCCTCAGAATCAGCCCTTAAGGCATTCGGATCTGTCTGAAGAGCCCATGAGAGTATTGTAGGCATGGAAAGCCAAGATACCATGGAAAAGAAAAAAAAGAAGAAGACCTAAATGAAAGATCTCTGTGAGTGAGATCCCAGTGGAAAGAACGGGGCCATCAAAGAAGGAGGTACCTTTCTCTGAAGGGAGGAGAGAACTTCCACTTTGACTATGACCCTATCGGAATAAGATCAAAGTCAGCGAACTCTAAAGGCTTCCATAGCCCTGGCAACTCATGACTAGAGCCTAGGGAGATTACTGACGCCATGAACAGGAGTGTCAAATTGTTAAGTCAGCAACAGGAGTCACTGTGTACTTACATCCCATGTGGGATCTGTCCTTAATGGGTTGTCCAATGTGAAGTGATGCTGTAGCTAGTACTGAAACAGTATTTTTACACTTTGTGTTTCTGCGTGGGTACAAACTGATGAGATCTTTACTAATTATGTACTGAATCGATCTTCTGTATATAAAGATAATTGGAAATGAAAAAAAAAAACCTGGTGTTAAATTGGAAATGGCATAGAAAATTAATTTTTAAAAAAATATTATGTAGGATCTCTGTCTTTAATGTGCTGTACACTCTTATTTAATGCTATAACTAGTACTCCAACAGTATTTTTTTTTTTTCACTTTGTGTTGCTATATGGGTCAAACTGTTGAAATCGTTACCTAATATATACTAAACTGATCTTTTGTATATAAAGAGAATTGAAAATGAATCATGATGTGATTGGAAGGGGAGAGGGAGCGGGAAAGGGGAGGGTTGTGGGTGGGAGGGAAGTTTTGGGAGGGGGAAGCCATTGTAACCCATAAGCCGTACTTTGGAAATTTATATTCATTAAATAAAAGTTTAATTAAAAAAAAAAAAAGATACCTTATACTGACATGCCCATGCTTTACTATTAACCACCAAGCTTTTAAAATTAACTAAGCGATCAGACAGCTACATATCTACCTCCTGCAAGCTGAATGATAGTCAAACTTATACCACATTATCCCTTAAATTCTACTTATGTTTGTTGTTTTTTTGTTTTGTTTTGTTTTTGTTTTTGTTTTTGTTTTGACAGGCAGAGTGGATAGTGAGAGAGAGAGACAGAGAGAAAGGTCTTCCTTTTTGCCGTTGGTTCACCCTCCAATGGCCGCTGCAGCCGGCTCATCGCGCTGATCCGAAGCCAGGAGCCAGGTGCTTCTCCTGGTCTCCCATGTGGGTGCAGGGCCCAAGACCTTGGGCCATCCTCCACTGTCTTCCCGGGCCATAGCAGAGAGCTGGCCTGGAAGAGGGGCAACCGGGATAGAATCCGGCGCCCCAACCGGGACTAGAATCCGGTGTGCTGGCGCCGCAAGGCGGAGGATTAGCCTGTTAAGCCACGGTGCCGGCTACTTATGTTTGTTTTTAAGATACAGTAGGTGAGGGGTAATGAAGGACCATAATTAGATACTTACCTCAAAGGCAGCTCAAATATCATGTGACTTACAAGAAAATGTTAACAGATTTTATTATTGCCATAATTACTGACATTAGGAAAGAGAACTATTAAAACAGTTGGCCTCAGTTCTGACCAGCTGCCCTGGTCATATAAACCGTAAGACAGTGCAGTCCTATCGGAACTGTGATCTGGACTCCTGGCTGCAGCCTGGCCCAGCTCCACTGTTCCAGGAATATGGGGACTGAACCCGCAGATGGAAGGCATCTCTCTCTTTCACTACATCCCTTAGCCTTTCAAATAAACAAACAAACAAACATTTTTTTAGAAATTCAAAGTGTAACTAATGCTGGTTCTCATGTGCTAACACAGGTCATTGTCCTGTGTGAGGTGCACCATAGTTTTTTCCTGCATTTCCATTAAGACAGAACCTGGGAGGGGAGTTATCCATGTTTCCTCTTACTTCCATGGCCACCACTGTTTCTTCTTCCCTTCCTTAAATATTTCAGCAGGGTTGTTAACACCAATACTTCTCCTTGTCGCAGGTATGTACTGATTTCCTAGACACTCCTCTCATTCGGTGAGGATTTGAACACTTCATTCCCCATACTCTCTCTACATTAATTCTTCCACCCCTCTTTTATTTCAACACCCATGTGCACAGATCCATGCAATATCCTCGCTCTTAAGCTCCCTGACTTCCTGTCTCCAACAACCTGTTCTCACATCCCAGGTCACGACTTACTGTTACCAATAACTGCACACGCACATAAGGATCTCCAGCACCTAGTGCCTTGACCACATTCAGTCCACTTATTCCACACTGCCTCTCTGCCATCCATCTTCCCCCACCGTGCCCAGGCTGCCCTGAGCTCCAGCCTAGCTGACACCTCGTGTAGAAGTCTTCTAGGCAGCTCAAACCTCACAGGACCAACACAGTTCCCTCCAGTGCTACTCTTCTTACTGCCTTCCCCTCCTCGATTTATGGGAATAGCAATTAATCCTTGCCTGGAATTGTTCTCTAAACCCGGGAATCATCTCTGACTCTTTCCTTTCCCTCATTCAATCCAACAGCAGGTCCAAGTCCAACATCTAACACACCTGTCACTTTCAGACTGCAGTCCAAACCACTGCCACCTCTCTCGGCCTCCTAACTGCCTTCCCTTCACTTTCTCCCTTCAGGTCTGCCTTTATTTCTTTATTTTATTTTTTAATTTATTTGAGGGGTAGAGTTACAGACAGTGAGAGGGAGAAACAGAGAGAAAGGTCTTCCTTTCCGCTGGTTCACTTCCCAAATGGCCGCAACGGCCGGAGCTGCGCCAATCCAAAGCCAGGAGCCAGGAGCCAGGAGCCAGGAGCCAGGAGCCTCGCCCCTCCCCCCCCCCGCCCCGTCTCCCACGTAGGGGTGCAGGGGCCAAAGGACATGGGCCATCTTCTACTGCTTTCCCAAGCCATAGCAGAGAGCTGGATTGGAAGAGGAGCAGCCAGGACTAGAACCGGCGCCCACATGGGATGCCGGTGCCAAAGGCAGAGGATTAACCTACAGCGCCACAGCACAAAGCCCCAGGTCTGCCTTTTAAACACGGTAACCACAGTAATCCTTTTTTTTTTTTTTTTTTTTTTTTTTGACAGGCAGAGTGGATAGGGGGAGAGAGAGAGACAGAGAGAAAGGTCTTCCTTTTTGCCGTTGGTTCACCCTCCAATGGCCGCTGCGGCCGGCGCATCTTGCTGATCCAAAGCCAGGAGCCAGGCACTTCTCCCGGTCTCCCATGCGGGTGCAGGGCCCAAGCACTTGGGCCATCCTCCACTGCCTTCCAGGGCCATAGCAGAGAGCTGGCCTGGAAGAGGGGCAACCGGGATAGAACCCGGCACCCCAACCGGGACTAGAACCCGGTGTGCCGGCGCCGCAAGGCGGAGGATTAGCCTGTTAAGCCACGGCGCCGGCCACCACAGTAATCCTTTTAAGAGGCAAGCCAGATCAAGTCACTCCGCTACTCAAAACCCTGCAAACACTGAATTTTTCCTCAATCCTCACCATGGTATAGCAACTCCTACTTGCATTATACGCCACTCACCACTACATCTCCTACCACAATTCCCTCATTTGCTCTACTTCAGTTACTGCAGCTATTGTGGCCTTCTGTTGTTTCTTTTTTCTTTTTTTTTAAAAGATTTTATTTATCTGACAGGTAGAGTTACAGACAGTGAAAGAGAGAAACAGAGAGAAAGGTCTTCCTTCCATTGGTTCACTCCCCAAATGGTCACTACGGCCAGAGCTCTGCCAAATGGCCATGCGGGTACAGGGGCCCAAGCACTTGGGCCATCCTCCACTGCCCTCCCGGGCCACAGCAGAGAGCTGGCCTGGAAGAGGAGCGACCGGGACTAGAGCCCGGCGTCCATATGGGATGCCGGTGGTGCAGGCAGAGGCAAGTGCATCACGGTGCCGGGCCCGGCCTTCTGCTGGTTCTCGAACAAGGTGATTTAAATGTAAAGGCCTTTGCTATGCCCTCTGCCTGGACCGTCTGCCTCTAGATACCCTTCAAGGCTTCCTCTGGGTTCACTATAAAAGTTCTCTACTGAGATATCCACCTCCTCAAGGATTTCCTTGTCTAGCTGCCCTAAATAAACACTTGAAAAACACCTTCTTCTTCGAAGAACTTACTGTCCAACACATTATATTGTCCATCTTTCCCTAACAATGAGATTTTTTCCTCTCCTATTTGTGAAGAATGTGTACTGCTAGTCACTGTTAAGAGGTATACACCTTGGGGCCGGTGCTGTGGCATAATGGGTAAAGCTGCCGCCTGTAGTGCCGGCATCCCATATGGGCGCTGGTTTGTGTCCCAGCTGCCCCTCTTCTGATCCAGCTCTCTGCTGTGACCTGGGAAAGCAGTAGAAGACAATCCAAGCCCTTGAGCCCCTGCACCCCTGTGGGAGACCCAGAAGAAGCTCCTGGCTCCTGGCTTTGGATCGGTCATTGCAGCCAACTGGGGAGTGAACCAGCAGATGGAAGACCTCTCTCTCTGCCTCTCCCTTATCTAACTCTTTCAAATATATAAATAAATCTTAAAAAAAAAAAAAAAGTTGAGTTTTTGACTTCATAGGATCTCTCTCTCCTTCCCTCCCTCTCTCTCTACTTCCCTCCCTCTCTCTCTTTCTTCCTCCCTCCCTCCATCTCTTACTCCTGTGTCATATCTTAAAAATCTTTAAAAAAAGGTATACACCAGTTATCTGAAAACTTATGCTGTTCTTCAGTGATGTTATGATAAATGTGTCGTAATACAGAATTCTATCTCACTGTATTCTTTATGCACACATGCTTGTGCACCAACACAGAAAACAGAAGTCATAAGCAGTGACGACACGTACTCATGGAGATGAGGACACACCGGCCGAGGTCCAGGGGTTGGCACTGTGGCACAGCTGTCACCTGCCACATCCACATGCCACATGAGTTGGAGTTCTGGATGCTCCACTTTCAATCCAGTGCCCTATTAATGCACCTGGGAAAGCAGAACACGACCAAGTACTTGGGTCCCTGCCAACCACATGGGAGACCCAGATGAAGCTCCTGGCTTCTGCCCAGCCCAGCCCTGGCCACTGCAGGCATTTGAGGAGTGAACCAGCAGACGGAAGATCTCTCCTTCTCTCTAACTCTTTCAAATAAACAATCAAATCTTTAAAAAAAAAAAAAATCAAAGTTCGAAAAAGGAATAGAAATTTACTAGGCATAAAACCAGGACTGTGGAAAAGAAACATTCTATGAATAAGATCAGAACAGATTCCTTAATTCAAACATTTTATTGCAATCTACTATATGCCAGGTTCCAAGGATACAAAGCCGACCTCAACAATCTGTGCTCTCAAAGAGTGAAAACCTAGATGGAGAAAGACACAGAAACTGTAAGACCTAGTGGTAGTGCCGAGAGTAACAACCGAGACATGTGCAGAACATGAAGGGAGCACAACCCCAGCAGGACCTGGGGCAATTAGGAAAGGTTGAAAAGGTAACATCTACCTTATTTTTCTCTCTATTTATTTAATTTGAGAGGCAGAGACACAAAGAGCCCCCATCCACTGCTTCAGGGAACTCAATCTAATGGGTGGCAGAAATCCAACTATTTAAGCCATCACCTGCCACCTTCCAGGTATATATTATCAGGAAGCTAAAATCAGGAACAAATCCAGGACTTGAACCCAGGCACTGTGATATGGGAGGCAGTGTCTTGCTCTAGTAGGTCAAATGCCTGCCCCTACGTTAAACACGAGGAGCAAGGCCGGAGCACAGAGTACATGAGAGAACAGGGCTGTTGAGGTCCTTCTTTTTTTTTTTTTTTTTTTTTTTGACAGAGTGGACAGTGAGAGAGAGAGAGACAGAGAGAAAGGTCTTCCTTTGCCGTTGGTTCACCCTCCAATGGCCGCTGCGGCCAGTGCACCGCGCTGATCCGATGGCAGGAGCCAGGTGCTTCTCCTGGTTTCCCATGGGGTGCACGGCCCAAGCACTTGGGCCATCCTCCACTGCACTCCCGGGCCATAGCAGAGAGCTGGACTGGAAGAGGGGCAACCGGGACTAGAACCCAGTGTGCCAGCGCCACAAGGCGGAGGATTAGCCTAGTGAGCCGCGGCGCCGGCCCTGAGGTCCTTCTGAAGAGCTTGTAACATCATACAAGTAAGAATCTGCAGCAGGCACGTGGCACAGCAGTTAAGACGTCATCTGGGACATCCTACATCCCACATCCTGCTTCAAGTGTTGGCACCACTTTGGAGACCCAGTTCCCTATCATGCACACAGGAGGCAGGAGGTCATATGGCTCAAGTACCTGGGCCCCTGTCATCCATGTGAGAGGCCCAAATCGAGCTCTTGGTTAGCTCCTGGCTTTGGCCTAGCCCAGACTTTGCTATTCCAAATGTCTGGGAAGTGAACCAGCAGATGGGAGATCCCTGTCTCTCCCTGCCTTTCAGATAAAATGAAAATTGAAAAAAAAATTTTTAAAGGAGTTAGTAGAGGTTTTTAACCAAGAGGGTAACTTGATATTTATCTTATACAAGATAATTCAGGAAACAATGGGGAAGATGTGCTAGGGAGAACAATAAGCCAACATACACAAAAATCAACAGAGGCCCGAGGGAAGGCTCAAACAACATGTTCATGAATTAATCAAGAGGAAAGAGATAAGGAAAATGAGATAAACTTATAAACATTCAGGAGCTGTGAGCTATCCAGCTGCCTACATGCAGAAGACAGCTGGAGACAGATCCCCCGTGAGTTCTCGAAGTCTGCAGCACTGCCATTGCGTTAAGCAGAAAAGGCGGGGGAGAAAGAGGGGCAAGCAAGTGCAATACGCCATGCCTGGGGTCAGCCAAGGGACCACAACCAGCAGGCCACTGAATCCGCAAGTCCGGACCAGAGAAATTCATCAATGCACAGGGAGCAGCTAGGGCCAAGAACTTTCCCAGCAAGGTTACCTAGGAAATAACAAATCTAAGATTAACACAGAATTTACTATGGCTCACTTCATCTTCATAACAAGCTATGCAGTACATACTGTTATCTCATTTTATAGGTGGTTAAGTGTAGCAAGGCCTTGGAGAAATGAAAGGAAAATTAGAAGCAAGCAATGCTGGAAAAAAGTTAAAGGATTCAAGATGAGGTACAGGGACCGGCACTGTGGTATAGCGGGTAAAGCCACCACCTGCAGTGCTGGCATCTCATATGGGCACTGGTTCGAGTCCCAGCTGCTCCACTTCCCATCCAGCTCTCTGCTACAGTCTAAGACAATAGTGGGAAGACGGCCCAAACCCTTGGGCCCCTGTACCCACGTGGGAGACCCAGAGAAAGCTCCTGGCTTTCGATCAGCCCAGCTCTGTCTGTTGTGGCCATCTGGGGAGTAAATCAGCGGACAGAAGACTTCTGTCTCTCTCTCTCTCTGCAGGTCTGCCTTTCAAATATATAAATAAATCTTAAAAAAAAAAAAAAAAGCCAAGAAGAGGTACAGTCATTGCCAATTGTTTCCTAGGAAGACATTCCAAGATCTGCAGTGAATGCTGAAACTGCTGATGGTACTGAACCATATTATACTATGTTTCTCCCTATATATACATACATAAAGTAAAACTTAATTTATAAATTAGCAAAAGATTAACAATGAAAAGTAATAATAAAATACAACAATTATCACAGTATACTGTAATAAAGTTATGTGAAAATAGCTTATCGTAGCACACTGACCCTTCTGTGATGGTGCGAGGTGATACAGTGTTAGCCCACTATGTAGGGGTCATTGGAACATGGGCACTGTGACTACTCCAGCTGATAACTGAGATGGCTGCTGAGTGACTAATGGGGGGAGCAGATTCATGGAACAACGGTATGATTCACACCATGCTACATACGATTTAAAACCTAGGAATGTTTAAAAATTTTTATTTGAAAGGTGGAGAGAAAGAGATAGATACTCCATTTGCCGGTTCACTCCCCAATGCTCCCAACAGTGGGGACAGGATGCAGCCAGGAGACCGGAAGTCCATCTGGGCCTCCCACATGGGTGGCAGGGACCCACGCACCTGAGCTATCACCTGCCGTCTCCCACAGTGCACATGGCAGAAAGCTGGAATCAGAAAGGGAGCGTGTGTGTGGTGGGGGAGCAAGCACGCGGCACTGTAGCACAGTGGGGTAAGCGGCCACTTTTGCAATGCTATATCCCAAATCAGAGCACCAGTTCAAGGCCTGGTCGCTCTGCCTCAGGCGCAGCTCTCTCTGCTGATGCGTCTGAGAAGGCAGGGCGACGATGGCCCAAGTACCTGGATGCCTGCCATCCACGTGGGAGAACTGGATGGAGCTCCGGGTCCCCGGCTTCAGCCTGACCCAGCCCTGGCTGTGGCAGCCATCTGGGGAGTGAACCAGCAGATGAAATATCTTTGTCTCTCCCTCTCTTCTGTCACTCTGCCTTTAAAATTAATCTTTTAAAAAAAAAAAAAAAAATGAAGCTGGGACTGAATCCCAGGCACTCTGATATGGACTGTGGATGACCGAAGCGGCATCCTAACCATTGTGCCAAACTCCCACCCCACGATTTATTCCTGGAATTTTCCATGTAATATTTTCAACTATCACTGATCACAAGTAACTGAAACCAAGGAAAGTGAAACTGCGTAATCTAAGGTCATTACCATGGAAAAGTCAAGAAGGACAAAAATATGATAGGAAAAAAGGAAGGCTGGTACATGGGCTGTTTCACAATTTGGGGACATTAATAGTTACGATTTGCTTCACAACGGGTACAACTGGTTTCAGGAAGGACAACAAACAAATATAGTGGGAGTGGGTTACAAAATCTGCTAAGGAAGTGAAAACAGTGATCTGAAGACTTAGTCTCTCAAGAGGCCCAGTGGTGAGGCACCCGGCACTAAGTAAGTGCTTACCAAGCTAGAGCTGGGCACCACTACCTAAGTCAACATTTCCATGTTTAAAGATGCAGGAGATTCCGAAGTGCTAAGACACTTATCCAGTCACAGCCAGAGAGAGGGAGCGAAAATATCCACACACCCCCACCCCGAGGTGGCACAAGTCGCTATTTACAAATACAATACACGGATTGGACAAGAATTTTAAAATCTAACCTGTGCATTGCAGTTACATAAAGTTCAGTGTGATAGGCATCTAACTTAACCTTAAAAAGGCAAAACAAAAAGAACAGCCTGGAGAAACAGATGACTCAAATTGGAAAGCAGTGTCAACTCTGGCCTCCCAGCCGGGTTCCCATCTACCAGGCTTTCAAAAGAACCTATAAATTTGCATCACAAATAAATAGTGTGCCCACTCCAGGTGAAGAACTTTGTTACATCACCCGGGGGCTCAGCAGGGGGCAAGAGAAACAACACTGCTAAACTAAAAATTTCTCCCTCTCCGGTCAAACAAAAGTTTACATTAGCATAACCCCACAGCTTTCATGTATCACTTAACTGGGTCATTAGGACAACCAGCAAAACTGAAGAACATACATTTGTATGGTTAGTACAATCACTGATCAGATGTGGCAAATCCCCACCCCCACCCCAGTAGGCCCCCTCTTGCACAGCTGCAGCTTGGTGGACCTTTGTTAAGCACTTGTTCTTCCCCAGAGGAAACAGGCCCTCTTCCCTAGTTGACATTTCTCATTCAAAATCCCTTCCTCTGTCCTCCAAACTCATGCATTCTTTCACTGTTCCAAGTGTCAGGTCAGACCCAGAGAATGAGGCAGGAGTAAGATCCACCAGCTCCCCCTCCAAAACACACACACACACACACACAGGTAAGAAATGTGCTAGTGGAGGGAACGACTGAAGCATCTAAGTAACTATCACAACGGCCACAAGTGACAATTAACTGCGGGTAGAGAGGCACAGGGGGCTAGAAGAGCTTGGCCAGGATGGAGTAGCTTCCAGAGGAAGTGATGTTCGGGCGGGTATCTTAGACCTGTACAGGAGCCGGGGGAAAGACCAGGAGAAGGCAGTGGAGGTAGAGGACACCACCAAGGGCCAGGAGGAACAAAAGGAATGGAAGGAGGTTTACCAGGCACAAAAACGCAGCCAGGGTGGCGCCAGGAAAGTAGTGGGAAAGCGTGGGAGTGGGAAGAATCAGGTTCATTCAGTTTGTTGGTCTCCATCCCAGGACAGTGGGACACATCTGACAAGCTCCAAGCACACAAGGCCTTGGAGACACGCGCATGTCTACGTTATCACTCTGCATCCTCCCTAAACCTATGCAGAAACCTTTATAACGTTCATCCACAGTGCCCAACTGCTGTGCTAAAAATAAATAATAAATAAAAAGTAAATAAGGCTTCAAGTTTACTTCTACCTCAAGAGAGAAGTCAAGCATTTGGAAAAAAAAAAAAAAAAGTAGTTGGGGCCTGCACTGTGGCAGAGCGGATTAAGCCGCTGCCTGGCCGGGGATCCCATATGGCCCATGTGAGCAGAGGTTCGAGTCCCGGCTGCTCCACTTCCTACCCAGCTCCCTGCTAACGTGCCTGGGAAAGCAGTGAAGGATGGCCCAAGTGCTTGGGCCCCTGCACCCACGTGGGAGACCCGACTAAAGCTCCTGGCCGCCAGCTGTTGCGGCCATTTCAGGAGGAAACTAAGGGACTGAAGATCTCTCCCTTTCTCTGCAAACAAATACATCCTGGAGAGAGAGAGGAAAAAAAAAAAGTAGTTTAAACAGGTGGCAGGCACTTAAATATTTAAAAGCGACCGATGAACTTAGCCTTTTAAGAAGGTAGTTCCAAAAGCTCGTGGAAAACAGAATTTTTTTATTAACTAAAAGTACTCGGGTGCAATAGATTTAAATCCACGCACGGACTGATAAAATGCCATTTTCCATCAGCTTCTGGAAGGCTCCTAGGGTGCACGCGGGGACGGGGACGGGCTCACTGGCCCTGCCACTCCGCACCGAGGACCCAGGGCGACCACGCTGCGACCCCCCAGCACCGCGGCGGGAGGCAGGGGCTCGGCACACGGCGCCCGCTCCGCCGCACCGGCTGGAAGGCGACTGCCTGCGCTTCACTGAAACGTCTTCTCACTCACAACTTTCTGCTGCCCCGAGAGACGCCCAGCGGAGCGCCGGGAACCCCGACGCCCCAAGGTGAACTTTCCCGCTCTCCCCGCCCAAACTCGCGGGGACTCGCGGAGCCGCCCCTCGCCGCGCTGCCGGCGGCGGCCTCTGCGGGACTGCCCGGGACAAGGCCAGGCCCTCCGGGCCGGAGTGCGCAGCCTCCACCCCTTCGCTCTTCCCCTCAGGCTGAGGCGGGAGGACCGAGACGGGAAACGAGCGGGGCGGGGGGACCCGGGAGCGTGGACCTCACCTGGGGGCCGGACTGCGCAGACCTCGGACGACCGCGAGGACGGAGGAAGCCGCCTCAGCGCGGCCAGCGGCACGGCCAGCTCCGGGAAGGCGGCCCCGCCACGCCGCCGGCCCAGCAGCGGATCATAAAGCACCCGACCCCTCCGCCCCCCGCCCGCCAGCCCGCTCCGTGCGTCACGCGCACGGCCCGCGCCAGCTCGCGACGCTATTGGTGGTCGCGGCCGCCGCCGGGCTCCGCCCACCGGGCTCGCCCCGCCCCTCCGCGGGCGCGCGGGCGCCGGGAGCGCGAGCCGGCGCCTCCGGGGCTCTGCGCCCTCGTGGGCGCCCCGCGGGCGAGCACGGCTTCTCGTGCGTTTCCTCGCGGGACGGGGCGGTCCAGCCCCACGGCAGCCGCGCGTCGCCGCGGTCGGGAGAGAGGGCGCGGGGCGGCGAGGCTTTCTCGTCAGATGCCGCGGGCTCTGGATGTCCTGGGGCATCGTCCGAGCTGGGCGAGACGGGGGACACGTGCAGCCCGGGGCGTTCGGGGGGTTGCAGAAGGTCGTTGGGAATTCATAAAAAAAGATGCAGAGGGGTTCAGGGCACAGGTCAGTACAGCAGTTAATTCCTTCGCTTTTTTGCGGGAGCAAAGGTGTAGGTGAATTTAGGGTAAAGGTTGGGTGGAGAGGAGGTCACACAGCCCGCGCTGACGATCCTCCAGGGCTGGATGCCCTGAGCAGACGATCCCTCTTCCTGGCACGGAGCCTGTCTGGGCACCTGGTGACGACGCAGTCCCCCCTGGCCACCCGGGACCTGCAGCACTGTTGGCCCAGAGCAGCGCTGGCCTCAGCTTCCGGTGGCCACCTTGTGACGGCCGCGCCTGGGTGGCCACAGAGTCTCCCTAGTGGATCCCGACGCCCTTTGCACGTCGCCTCTGGGCTCCCGTGAAGAGCCTTAGGGACACAGGGATTGGCGTCTGTTAGCC
The DNA here is from genome assembly GCF_033115175.1 of Lepus europaeus. Classification (NCBI taxonomy): domain Eukaryota; kingdom Metazoa; phylum Chordata; class Mammalia; order Lagomorpha; family Leporidae; genus Lepus; species Lepus europaeus. The sequence continues at coordinate 152,277,750 of NC_084831.1, forward strand.
GCCTGGGGCGCACACCACGCGGACACTAGTGTCTTCGTTGTTGAAGCTGTTCATTCAGAAAAGACTGATGGTGTTCTCTTGGTGCTGGGGCAGCAGCAGGGGCTGAAAAGAAGCCCCTACACTGAAAAGTTTGCATTTCTCTTGGAAAACAAAGATAATTGCTTAGGGTTGGTGTTGGGGCACAGCGGATTAACAGCTGCTGCCTGGGAGGCTTTGCAGGTTGGGGTCTCAACTGCTCCACGTCTGATCCAGCTCTCTTATGCTAATGCATTTGGGAGAGCAGCGGGAGAGATGGACAAAATCCTTGGGCCCCTGCACCCATGTGGGAGACCTGGATGAAGCTCCTGGCTCCTGGCTTTGGCCTGGCCTGGCCCCGGCCATTGCAGCCACCTGGGAGGTGAACCAGAAGATTCTCTGTGTGTCTGTCTGTAACTCTGCCTTCAAATAAATCTTTTAAAACACTTTTAAGAAAGAAAATAGTTGCAGATGGGAACAAAGCAAACAGTGATGAGGAGAAGACAGGAAGTGATCGCAGGGTAATTTTCAAAAGAAAAGCCACGCAGAGAGACATAGGCTCTAGATTAGAATAGCTAATGTGGGGAAGACAAAAGAGTAGGTGAGTTCTGAGGTGGCCTAAGCTAAGGCTTGAATAAGGAGGAGTCGGCCACGGCAACCACGGGGAGGGGAGCATTCTAGACAGACGACAATGAGTGTGAAGGCCTTGAGACTGAACACTGTAGCTTGTTTGAGGCACAGTCCAAGCAAAGGCAGGGTTGAGCACCGGTGGGTATGCGATGGAGGTTGGAGAGAGACGCAGGAACTGATTCATGTTGGGATTTTGTTGTGGTTTCGGGTATTTTTTTAATCAACCTGTTTTATTGAGAAGGGGAGCAGATATGGAGCCCGAGAACAGTAGGAGGCTACTGGGCAAGTCCGTGAGACAGATGGTGGTTGCCATGGAACTAGAAGTTGAGACACTTCAGAATGTTTCCTTGAGATGCAGGTGTGAAGAAAGGTGGTTTGTAAGCTGCCACCTAGGCTGTTTCCTTGAGCAACTGGAGGGCCTTGATATCATTAAGTGTAAAGGTGAAGACCATACAGTGTCATGGAGAGACTCCAAAGGGCCTTGGACCAGACGCCAAGTCTCTCCCCCAACTAGCCTGAAAATCTTACATCACTCAGTCCTTGGGATCAAGGCTTGCTTAAATGGCAGTGTTGGCTTCAGCATATCCAAAACACATGTGAACAGAACCTGTACTGGTTGCTAGGAATAGAGTAGGCGAATGAGATTATCTACTGGGGAGACAGATAACGAAGCTATTTCTTTTTCTTCTTCTTTAAAAGAGGATTTGTTTGTTGGAAAAGCAGAGTTACAGAGAGCCAGAGGCAGAGAGAGGTCCAGGAGCCAGGAGCTTCCTCCAGGTCTCCCACACGGGTGCAGGGGCCCAAGAACTTGGGCCATCTCTACTGCTTTCCTAGGCCATAGCAGAGAGCTGGGTTGGAAGAGGAGCAATTGGGACTCAAACCGGTGCCCCTATGGGATGCTGACACTGCAGATGGTGGCTTTACCTGCTACACCACAGTGCCGGCCGCTACCTAATCCACTTCAAAGCTATGGGGTAAAGTGTTATGGTGAAAAGAGGTTTTTAAAAGAAGTCCTATCTGGCCGGCGCCGTGGCTCAACAGGCTAATCCTCCGCCTTGCGGCGCCGGCACACCGGGTTCTAGTCCCGGTCGGGGCACCGATCCTGTCCCGGTTGCCCCTCTTCCAGGCCAGCTCTCTGCTGTGGCCCCGGAGTGCAGTGGAGGATGGCCCAAGTGCTTGGGCCCTGCACCCCATGGGAGACCAGGATAAGCACCTGGCTCCTGCCATCGGAACAGCGCGGTGCGCCGGCCGCAGCGCGCTACCGCGGCGGCCATTGGAGGGTGAACCAACGGCAAAAGGAAGACCTTTCTCTCTGTCTCTCTCTCTCTCTCACTGTCCACTCTGCCTGTCAAAAAAAAAAAAAAAAAAACATTAAAAAAAAAAAAGAAAAAAAAAAAAAAAAGAAGTCCTATCTATCAGGGTCATTGTGAGGATCAGATGAATGAACACCCACAAAGTTTTGCATGCAGACCCTGGCGTATATTAGTGCCCAGTCATTATTATTATTTTTTGACAGAGTGGACAGTGAGAGAGACAGAGAGAAAGGTCTTCCTTTTGCCGTTGGTTCACCCCTCAATGGCCGCTGCGGCCGGCGCACCGCACTGATCCGAAGCCAGGAGCCAGGTGCTTCTGCTGGTCTCCCATGCAGGTGCCAGGGCCCAAGGACTTGGGCCATCCTCCTCTGCACTCCTGGGCCATAGCAGAGAGCTGGACTGGAAGAGGAGCAACCGGGACGGTATCCGGCACCCCAACCAGGACTAGAACCCGGGGGTACCGGCGCCGCAGGCGGAGGATTAGCCTTGTGAGCCACAGCGCCGGGTGCCCAGTCATTATTAATAACGTTCTTATCTTCTGGATGCAGTGGGAGCAGGTGCGGTGACTGTCCCAGCTGGCTGCCGAAGGAGAGAGAAAGGAAAATGGAGGACGGCTGACTGAGCCCAGCTTTCTGAACCAGCAGGAGGAGTTCCGTTATCAGGGAAGGGGAGAGTTACCACGTCAGCCTCTAAGCAAAGGAAAAAACAAGGTTGAAGGCCACTCGACAAGCAGGAGCCGGGAGTGTTCAGAGACGTGACAGTGACAGAGCGCTGGTGAAGCAGAAGTGAACCCTTTCCTGAGGACCCGGGCAAGATGCAGCCGGTGTCAGGGCTTAAGTCCATGCACCGTGCTGAGGCTCCCTGACTCACAGGTAGTGGGGGGCCAGGGCAGGGTGTGAATGAAGCAGGAGGGAGAGGCACCTGGAGGTGAGTGAGTTAGAAGGGGGTGTGGTGATATCCGTGAGAGACCGTGAAGGCCTGAACTAAGGCGGGTCCCAAGAGCAAGGGGCATATTTGAGAGCAGGACAGTTGACAGAAGCAGTGTTTGGACCTGGGAGTTAAAGTTGTATTCAGGATTTACGACTTGGCAGGCTGGGGGCCAGAGTAAGCGCTGACTGGGGTAAGAAAATATATCCTGGAGAAGGAGCAAGAATAAACGTTACTTGGGTTAATGTTTAAGCTGCATTTGTCCACCTGCTCCCAGGACCTGAAGAAATTAAACAAAAAGCAGGTGGGTTTTTTGTTTGTTTTGTTTTTATGATAAAAATGCCTTTTGCATTTTTTTCTGGTTATGTCAGTATGTATAAATACAATCAAATGAGGCTGGCGCCGCGGCTCAATAGGCTAATCCTCCACCTGCGGCGCCAGCACCCCGGGTTCTAGTCTCGGTCGGGGTGCCGGATTCTGTCCCGGTTGCCCCTCTTCCAGGCCAGCTCTCTGCTATGGCCCAGGAGTGCAGAGGAGGATGGCCCAAGTCCTTGGGCCCTGCACCCCATGGGAGACCAGGAGAAGCACCTGGCTCCTGGCTTCGGATCAGTGCGGTGCGCCGGCCGCAGCGGCCATTGGAGGGTGAACCAACGGCAAAAGGAAGACCTTTCTCTCTGTCTCTCTCTCTCTCACTGTCCACTCTGCCTGCCAAAAAAATAAATTAATTAATTAAAAATAAAATAAAATAAAATGCACAGGCATATACAGGTAAAGGCGATCTAATATCCTACCCAGAGACACCACTTCATCTGGACATGGGGGAAGGGGAATAACAGGGGTGTAAGCCTAGACATGGAGCTCCACTGCCAAAAGGCGCTGAACAGGAAACAAACCAGGTTTTAAAACACAAACACCTGGGTTCTTCAAAGGGCCGCATCTCCCTTGATGACACCAAAACAGGCAATACGTCTTTATCCCATCCCAAAGATGTGTAATTTTGCCATTGACACTCAGCCATAGGGAAAACAAATGGATGGATCTGGAGCTAAGGATTTGTGACAGAGCAACACAGTGAGGCAAGGGTGTAAACCAGCGCGTGGAGCCCACGTGTTCCTGAAAACTTTTGGAGAGCTGGAATCCTGTTTTGCTTATGTATTCCCGAAGCACCCAGCACAAGACCGATAGCCCAACTGATAAGTGAACTGAATGGATGAATGCAGGCCGCTGAAGGCGGAAGGCCCTGGAGTGCGAGTCTGTCTCAAGGACAGCAGGGGTCAGACGCAAGTTCATTCCTTGTCCTAGTGGTGCAGGCATCTTGCAAGATATGTCATCACTTGTTTCTCCGCGGCAGAAACCTCTGTCCCAGTTTAGGTAGGCTGCCTGGTGACCTCTGTGGATTTCTCCAGCTCTAGGTGGCGAAGTACATTCTAGCATTGTCATAGAGGTCATGATAATTCAAGATGGGTAAGCACCAGAGGAAACAGCATCAAGAGGTCCTAAACCACCCCTGGTGAGCGGCTACTGCATCTGATAGCCCCAGGAAGAACGGAAGAGCACCCCACTGCTGTGCTCCGGAACCATCTCTCTTTTCTGCTGTGACCGTAAGGGCTTGTCTCCCAGGACTCTTTCTCCAAAAAGAAGAGGCTGGTTTCCTTTAATGGGCTAATGTGGACTTTTTCATTCCATGAGGAAAAGAGATTTGTCATTTACTACATAAATAACACAAAATTATTAGGGAAAAAAAAAAAAAGGTAGACATTTAGCCCAGAGGTTAAGACTCCCTCATCTCACAGTGGAGCGCCTAGACTCAGCTTCCTGCTAACACAGATTGTGGGAGGCAGTGGGGATGGCTCAAGTAATTGGGTTCCTACCTCCTGTGTGGGAGATCTGGATTGAGTTTCTGGCTCCTGGTTCTGCCAACAGCCCAGCCCTAGCCATTGCAGGCATTTGGGGAGTGAACTAGCAGGTAGCAGCTCTCTCGCGCGCGCGCGCGCTCTCTCTCTCTCTCTGACTTTCAAATAAAAAAATTTTTTAAAATAAAAAATTCAAATAATTTGTAAAGTTACAGAGAAAAAAATCAACAGAAATTATGCCACCCTGAGATAACCATCTTTAATAAGTTGGTGCCTGTTCTTTCGTACACACATTTGTCCATATGGACACAAATGTTTTCACTGTGGATTTTTGCATTTGTGACCTTTTCTTTTTTTAAAATATTTATTTATTTGAAGTCACAGAGACTGAGGGAGAGACAGAGATCTTCCATTCGCTGGTTCACTCCCCAGATGGCTGCAACGGCCAGGGCTGAGTCAGACCAAAGCCAGGAACTAGGAATTTCTTCCAGCTCTCCTATGTAGGTAGCAGGGACACAAGCACGTGGGCCATCTTCTGCTGCTTTTCTCAGGCCATCATCAGGGAGCCTGTGCCTATATGGGATGCTGGCGTTGCAGGCGGGCGGTTTTACCTGCTATGCCACAACGCTGGCCCTGGCAAATCTTTCTTAATAGGCTTTGTTTTAGGTTCACAGGAAAGTTAAGCAGAATGCCAGAATTTTCCATATGCCTCCCTGCCCCCACTCATACACAGCCTCCCCACTATCAACGTCCAACACCCCCCCCCCAGAGTGGTGCATTTGTTACAACTGATGAGGCTACATCGACTCACCACTGTGGCCCAAGTTCCAGAGTTCACATTGGCCTTCACTCAGTGCTGGTGCTGGTATTCTTTCATGTTTTGCTACATTTTTGCTTTGTTTTGATGACCTATGGGTCTTCATGAAATACTTAATTTAGCACCTGCTAAGAAGAATAGAACTTGTTTCTGTTTGGCTCAAGCTTATTCCTCTTTCTGAATTCGAAGTGTGTGCCTTAGTTTTCTATGTTTACTAAACTTTTGTCATCATTTTGTACACTTCAATTACAATTGTTCTAACCTTCTATTCTTTCTAGACTGTTTTACTGAAGGTTCCCTTTTGATCTCTGACCAATAAATCTGTCTTGACTGCCGGTTCTGGTCCCAGCTTCTCCACTTCTAATCTAGCTCTCTGCTATTGCCTGGGAGAGCAGTAGAAGCTGGCCCAAGCCCTTGGGCCCCTGCACCTGCATGGGAGACTGACCGGGAAGAAGCTCCTGGCTCCTGGCTTCAGATCAGTGCAGTTACATCCGTTGCAGCCATTTGGAGAGTGAACCAATGGAAGAAAGACCTTTCTCTTTGTCTCTCCCTCTCACTGTCTGTAACTCTACCTCTCAAATAAATAAATAATATCTTTTAAAAAAATTCAGATGGTTTCATGCACCAAATAGTTACAGAGCTAGGATCAGGTTTCTTTCTGTTTGCTTTTTGTGCCATTCCAATATTGGTTAGGGTCCTTTGAAGCCATAGGAAAACAATGAGCTAACTGACAGTGACAATAAGACGTCTTTCTAGAACTAAATGATTTATAATTTAATTTATGGTGAATGATTTCACTTCATTTCCCCCTAAGTCTATCTCATATTACGTTTCTGCACATTGAAGAAGCTAGAATTGGAAGCAGTGCTAGGAGCTGAACATGCGTACTCTGGGATGGGATGTGGGCATCCCAAATGGGATCCTAACTGCTGTGCCAAATGCCTGTTGCTATTAAAGTAATTTTCATTTAATTTTACATTGGCATTCCTAGTGAAAAATATGTTTAACATAATCAATTTGTTATACATTCAATTTTGCTTACTTAGATAATTGTTGCAAATAGAACACAAATAATAAGGATCTTAATGACAATCACCTAATTAGTGATTTTATTAAAATGATAGCAAGATAAAAGCTACAGAATAAATATATAATGATACATAAATTTCATCCAAATATCACAGTGTTACTGGTGAATGGCAGGGTTCTTGTCTTCACGCAAGAAAGAATTCAGGCGTGATCAGGCGTGAGACAGAGTAGTGGAAAGTAAAAGTAGCAAAGTTTATTAGAGTAGGGACATCCACAAGAACGGATGGGGCACCTCTCCAGACAGGACCTGAGAGAGAGTGCAGTAGCTCGGGTGGGGGGAAGGAGCAAGGTTACATGGTTGAGTGGAGAGAGTACACCTGGCAGGCGGGCGACTCAGCATAGAGGCAGAGGGCTGAGTGCACCGTCTGGTTGGCAGGGGGGGTGGTGGTGGTGGTAGTGGTGGTGGTTAAGGAGATGGGTCTTTGTCTTCACACATCTCCTCCTGAAACAAAGGATTTTATGGATGTAAATATTAAGAAGCTCCTATCTGAGTTTTCCCTTGAAGGTATCAGACAGGAGGAAGCCTAGCTGGTGCCATCCTGGGTTTAGAAGAAGGGTGAGCAGGACCCCCTAGAGAATGGGGATCTGGAGCAGGGTGTTTGAAATGCAGACACTGGGCTGCATCTGGGAGATTGTGGAAGATTTGTCAGGCAGAAGGGGCGGGGACCCCCACCTGGCAGGTTATCAGGTAGAAGGGGCAGGGCAGGATGCGAGTACTGGGCTGCCCCTGAAACGTTATCGGGATGACTTTGAGATGTAGATGCATATGCTGGACATAGACTTCTCTTTAGGCCTGTCACACACACATAAGCTCATATCTAACTTCCTACCTAACAACAGGATCATTAAACAAACTTTTTTTTAAAGAATTATTTTATTTATTTGAAAGAGTTACAGAGAGAGGTAGAACCAGAGAGACAGAGGGAGAGGGAGGTCTCTCATGGTGCTGGTTCACTCCCCAAGTGACTGCAATGGCCAGAGCTGAGCTGATCTGAAGCCAGGAGCCAGGAGCTTCTTCCAGGTTTCCCACGTGGGTACAGAGGCCCAAGGACTTGGGCCATCTTCTACTGCTTTCCCAGGTCATAGCAGAGAGCTGGATCGGAAGTGGAGCAGCCAGGACTCAAACTGGCGCCCATATGGAATGGCAGCACTGCAGGCTGTGGCTTTCACCTGCTGTGTCACAGCGCTGGCTCCAATCAAAACCTTAGATACATGGCATGATATTTAAATTTTTTTTCCATTTTTGACTTACCACTTCTCTTTCAGACAAATGAAAACTACAGCTTTTTACACATTTTTCCATTTCATTGTTGGGAAGATTTATGTGTTGGGACATCCTTGATTTGGCAGTCTGTGTGTCCTGCCCTGTATTCCGGTTATCTACACACACTCCTGCATCCCTGAGTAATAGAGCTGAGTTCTGATACACGTGTCATTATGTGACCCCCATCACTGTGTACACAAACTCGGACATACAGCCTGCCTCACTCCATGGCTGTATTAAAATCTTGTGGGGCCACTGTCTTACATGCAGCCCATCATCACTCTCTGCTTCATTCTCCCAGGAGCACACACACACAACACTGTAAGAGCTTCTGAGAATAGCAATGGTCTTATCTCTTCTCGCCTTCCTGTGAACTGTCTATCACAGTGACTACAGGCACTCAATAAGTTTTGAATTTCCCTGAACCCCACGTACAATAAGTGGGAGGTGTCCCTCCAGGGATTTCTCCCAGATGGTCGATTTAAGAAATCCAGCAGCAGTCAGGAGTTGCAGGTGTTGAAACTCAAGTCGCTTGCCTTCAGAACAGCTAAAGTGTATGCAATGGAAAACGAGTTTACGCGGCCTTCCTCACTGATGGACACAGCCTTTGGCACAGTGAGCAACCATGTAGGCACAGGTGAGAGGTTCACTCACTCAGCGATGGACTCGCTAGTGTGTGGCAATGAGACGCTCCAGGGTACTTTAGAGGACTGCATGGAACAGTGGAATGAGAGAGTTTATTTTGGTGCAAAAAAAAAAAAAAATTGAAAATCATGCATAGTTTTCCTATACATTTTATAAGAACTTTTTATAGATGGCTTATATGCATGGATTTCAAAAATTAGAAGCAAAATAAACTTACTTTTTTATTTACACAAACTTTTGGAAATACCTTTATGCATGTTCTTGGTATTTTTTCAATGAGAGGCAAGACCACATCAAACTTCATATTCAGGGATTAGGAAAACAACCATGTTAGAACTGTGTAGTAAGTTCCTCTCTGCAATGTTCTTATACTCTGCCTTTCACTCTCAGTGGAATCTAACTGCTAACATTACCAGTAAAAATCAAGCGATAATTCTAGAGGTGTTTTTTTAACACAATGAGTAGTCATCTATCAGGAATCTAACATACTACAGGTTATTGAGGCTTAATGAATTCTAAATAACAAAAATAATATTAAACAATTAATTTCACCAACAGCTCTTCATGGAAACAAACTCTGGCTAAGTTTGTTCCGTTGCACTGTGGCCATGAAATACTTCCAGGTATTGAGATTTTAAGCCAAGGGAGACTTGCACAAGACTAAGTCTCTCCCTCCCATGACAGCCCAGAATGTATGTCAAAATCATGCTTGTTCCAGGCAAGAAACAGTTGGCTTGCCATCTCCTCCCATCTTGTCAAGTAAACTTGGTGACTTGAAAGATCCGTGTGGGAGACAAAGAGAGGAGGCGCAAATGCAAGGAAGTCAGGGAAAAAAAAAAAAAAAACCAGGCTATGTTCATGAAATAATGAAAAGTCAAGTCGTCCAGGAGACCCAGTGCTTCTCAAATATTTGTCAAAACATCACCTGCAGAGAAAGAATACATTTGAGTACCCCACTCATCGAGGAATGTAGGAATTGGCCCCAATGACTTCAAAGTCTCATATGTTTTATCTTTAAAATGCATGTAAAATTTGTGTCCTGGCCTATCGTGTCAGTGTTACTATATGAAAATATACAAAAAGGTCTTCATTAGAGGAGCAAACAAGTTTCCTCTTTCTATCTTGGCTAATAGATTTTCTTGGATAAACAAGTTTCTGCTGCTGGTTTTATTCATACTATGACCACATCTTTTATATAATCACATATCTTTCAAATTTTATGAAAATTATCATAAGAGTATAGATATTGTACACATATATTTTTAATGGTTAATAATAAACTGAACACTAAAAAGCTACCATTTAGAAACAGAAAATTCCAGAACCTTAGAGCTCCCAGTAGACTCTTCCCAGATTGCTCTCCTGCCTGCTCTCCCTTCCTGAAAACGCTCTCTGGGGACCTGTGTTGTAGTGCAGCAGATGAAGGTGCTACTTTACATCGCCAGCATCCCATATCAGAGAGCTGGTTCAGGACCTGGCTGCTCTCCGCTCGGGCTCCCTGCTAATATGCCTGAGAAAGTAGCAGAAAATGGCCAGGTACTTGGGTTCCTGCCACCCTTGTGGGAGACTCAGCTTGGAGCTCCGGGCTCCTGGCCTCAGCTTTGCACAGTCCTGGCTGTTGTGGCCATTTGGGGAGTGAACCAGAGGACAGAGATCTTTTTATTTCTCTCTCTCTGTCTCTCCTTCTCTCTCTCTCGTCACTCTGCCTTCCAAATAAGTAAAAATAAATTTTAAAAAAGAAAACACTATCTCAAATTTGTGTTCCTCATTCTTTTGTGTTTATCCATTCCAGTGTTGTTGGACACTTTGATTGTTGTTTTTGGAATGACAAAATGTTGTATCAACAGTTGCACAAAGGGCAGAATTTCCACAGGGCAAATAGCCAGGTGTGAAATTGTAAGTCATAGGTATATAAATCTTCAGCTTTAATAAATGGTGTCTGTGGCAGATTGCATTTTCTAAAGATGACCACAAAAATATTTTTCATCCTACGTGTACTTTTTTTTTTTTAAAAATTGCGAGGCAAAGAGAGAGAGAGAGAAACTGCCATCCACTGGTTCATCCCAGACACCTACATCAGCCAGGGTTGGGCCAAGTTGAAGCTGGGAGCCAGGAACTCAATTCAGGTTTCCCGTGTGCGTAACAGAGACCCAACTGATTGAGCCAGGGTGCACATTAGCAGGAAGCTGTGTGTTAGTAGGAAACTCGAACAGGGAGCAGAACTGGAACTCCAACCCAGGTACTCTGAAACAGGATGTAGGCATCTTTTTTATTTTTTAAATATTTATTTATTTGAAAGGCGGATTTACAGAGAGACAGGGAGACAGATCTTCCCTCTACAGGTTCACTCTCTAAAAGGCCACAATGAAGCCAGGAGCCCAAAACTCTGTCTGTGTCTCCCACATGAGTAGCAGGGGCCCAAGCACTTGGGCCATTATCTGCTGCTCTCCCAGGTGCATTAGTGGGGAGGTAGATCAGAAATAGAGCAGCCAAGACTTGAACAGGTGTCGACTGAACCCACTGTACCACAGTGCTGTACCAAATGCAGGCGCCTCACTGCTACATCAAACACCTGTACCCCTGACACGGACTTTATGGAAGGGGCTTGGGTGCACCTTCCATGAAGGGGTGGAGTCTGTGTCCCTTTTGATTTGACAGTGGATGGTCTGTGTCCCTTTCCTGTGCTAGTGAGTGGGCTTTTTAAACCAATGGAGTATGGCAGAAGTTGCACCGCGTGACTTCCAAGTCATGCAGTTTCTACTTTGTTAACAAACTTGCTCGTGAAAGACTTGAGCTTCCTAGTAAGCCTTGTGATCCTGAGACTGAGGCCCCCATGTTGGGAGCTCAAACTAACCCTTTTGGGGAGATAACGACAGGGCTCTGAAACAATACAAAGACGCATCCCATCTGCCCCAGATGCTCAACCTCTAGATGTGTGACTGTCATAGAGGCGTGTTGGCAGAACTGCCTGGCCAGGTCCTTCCAGTTTGCTGGCCCACAGACACTGCGGAATGTTATTTTAAGTCATTAAGTACAAGGTGTTTTGTACACAGCCAGAGAACTCCAGAAAAATAAACAGCAAGTCGTCTCCCGCTGTGGGAGAATGGGAGGACCCACTGTTCGGCTTCTTCAGCACGCTTTGGTTTTGGCTGGTCTGGGACAGGAAAAGTGATCTTTGTTCTCATTTGAATTTCCTCCATCACTAGCATCTTCATACAGTTAGCGGCTTTGTGTTTTCTTTCTTTCCACAGTTATATATGAGAATGCCTCTTCTAAAGTGTTCTTTGCTTTTTTACCCAGTATGATGTGCTATCCTTTATTGTTTGAGATTTTTTTTCTGTCTTAATAGATCTCCAGAAGTATGCACAATCATTATATGCCAATTAGAAATTTGAAGGGGCCGCTGCTGTGGCATAGTGGTAAAGCCGCCACCTGTAGTGCCGGCACCCCATATGGGCGCTGGTTCGAGACCCGGATGCTCCACTTCCGATCCAACTCTCTGCTATGGCCTGAGAAAGAAGTGGAAGATGGCCCAGGTGCTTGGGCCCCTGCACCCACGTGGGAGACATGGAGGAAGCTCCTGGCTCCTGGCTTCGGATCAGTGCAGCTCCGGCCTTTGCAGCCATCTGGGGAGTGAACCAGTGGATCTCTCTCTCTCTCTCTCTCTCTCTCTGCCTCTTCTTCAAAACTAAGAAAAAAGAAAAAGAGAGAGAGAGAGAGAAAAGAAAAGAGAAGAAAAGAAAAGTAAAGAAAAGATAAGAAAAGAAAAGAGAAAAGAAAAGAAAAGAAATTTGGAAACGAGGGACAGCTTTGTGGCATAGGGACTATGCATCGGCTTAGAATGCCTGAATCCTGTATTACAGACTGCCTGGGATTAAGATTTGCTTCTGGTTCTGATCCAGCTTCTTGCTAATATGCCTGGGAGGCGGCAGTTGATGGCTTAAGTACTTGGGTTCCTGCCATCCATGTAAGAGACTAAGACGGAGTTCCTGATCCTTAGCTTCTTCCTGGCCTAGTCCTGGCTGTTGTAGGTGTGTGAGGTGTGGACCAGTGGATGAAAGATCTTTCTCTTTCTCCCCACCACTCTTTCTATCACTCAGCCTTTCAATTAGTAAATAAGTAAAGTTTTCAATATATGTAAACAAGAAATACAGAAAAGAAATCCTTCTACAAAGAAATCACAGAAGAAAAGTTCTGCTCTAATTTATTTTAGAAGCTTTAAAAAAATTGTTTTACACATTTAAGTCTTTAATTACCCTTTTGGAATTTACTTTTGTTTGATATGAGGTAAGGATTTTTAAATTTTTTAGCTTTTTAAAAAATGGTTTTTTTTATATACTTGAAAGGCGGGGTGACAGAGAAAGCAAGAGAGGGAAATCTTCCATCTGCTGGTTCATTTCCCAAATGTTTACAATAGCCCAGGTCTGGCCCAGGCTGCAACCAGGAGTCAGGAAGTCCGCCTGGACGTCCCACATGGGAGCCACGCACTTGAGCCATCACTTGCTGCTCCCCAGGGTGTACATTAGCAGGAGGCTGGATTGGAAGCAGAGGCGCAGCTCAAAGCCACGCACTCTGAAATGGGATGTGGCCCCTAAGCAGAGACTTAACCGTGGTGCCATAATGCCTGCCCCCCTTAATGTATTTTTTAAATTTAAACATTTTATTTATTCGAGAGTCAAAGAAATAGACAGAGATCCCATCCTACTCCTCAAATGCCTACAACAGTTTGGTCTGGGCAGGGGCCAAAGTCGGGGGCCAGAAAAACTCAATCCTGGCCTCACACATGGGAGGCAGAGAACCAATTATGAAAGCCGCTACCGGCCGGCGCCGCGGCTCAATAGGCTAGTTGCCTTGCGGCGCTGGGACACTGGGTTCTAGTCCTGGTCGGGGCGCCGGATCCTGTCCCGGTTGCCCCTCTTCCAGTCCAGCTCTCTGCTATGGCCCGGGAAGGCAGTGGAGGATGGCCCAAGTGCTTGGGTCCTGCACCCCATGGGAGACCAGGAGAAGCACCTGGCTCCTGCCTTCGGATCAGCGCGGTGTGCCGGCCGCAGCATGCTGGCCGCAGCGGCCATTGGAGGATGAACCAACGGCAAAGGAAGACCTTTCTCTCTGTCTCTCTCTCTTTCACTGTCCACTCTGCCTGTCAAAAAAGAAAGAAAGAAAGAAAGAAAGAAAGAAAGAAAGAAAGAAAGAAAGAAAAGAAAGAAAGAAAGAAAGAAGGAAAGCCATTACCAGTGCCTCCCAGGGTCTGCAAGAAGCTGGAGTCAAGAACCAGGGCTGGAAATTGAATCCAGGCACCCAAACATGGTCCTTGGCACCCCCATCAGTCTCTTAACTAGCACTAGAGCAAACAATTGCCCCAGGATTGTTTCAAACGGGTCCAGTTGAGCTTCTTTTCTCAACTGGTAGCTCTGTCAACTTCCCGTAGCACAGCCTGTCTGTGTGCTCCCTGACACTGCTATTGGTTAGTTGGTTCAGCCTTCTGTCAATACCACCTGCTTTCAATAATTACTACTGACAGATAATGTTTTTGTCTAGTAGGGCATGCCCCTCCCTCTGGTTCTTCTTATTCACAAATAAGTTAGGTCTCCCTATTTCGTCTACTTTTATGTCTTTTGATAAACTTTTATAAATATCTCCACCAAGATCTTAAACGATTTTGCCATGTTTGCTCCTCAATATGTTTACATTTTTATTTCTACAACAAGGCTATCATCTAAAACTATTTTTTTTCTTCTTTTGTTGCTGACAAAATTTATATCCAGAAAACTTCCTAATTACTCTGAAAATTTGTTCATGGATTCGCCTACATCTTTTCCTGTAGAAAATCATATTTCCTATAGAAAATCATACAGTCATGACCTCCTTTCAAATGCTCATGTCTGTTATTCCTTGTTTTGGCTCGGTACACTGACTCTGCCTAGGGTACAGTAGTAAGAGTGGGTGCAGTGGCCGTTTTTGCCTTGTTCCCAGTTAAAGGGAATGCTGTTCATGTTTCACCCTTGAACATGATGCTTTGTGTATGTATTTTGAAACTAGCCTTTAATGGATTAAGAAGTTCTCATATTACCAGATCCGAAGAACGTATTTTCTGTATATATTGCGGTAATTATATGGCCATTGTTGTGGGGTATCTAATCTCCAAGATGGCCCTTAATAGTGCCTGACTTCAGATGTTCACACCCTTATGTAATCCCTCCATAATGTAAGAGTTGGCTTATGTAATCAATAGACTATGGCAGGGGCCAGCACTGTGGCGTAGCAGGTAAGGCTACTGCCTGTGGTGCCTTTATCCCATGCAGGCCCTGGTTTGAGTCCCAGCTGCTCTACTTCCAATCCAGCTCCCTGCTAATGTGCCTGGGAAAGCAGCAGAGGATGGCCCAAGTGCTTGGGCCCCTGCACCCACCTGGGAGGCCTGGAAGAAGCTCCTGGCTCCTGGCTTCAGACTGGTTCAACTTAGGCTGTTGCAGCCATTTGAGGAGTGACCCAGCAATGGAAGATCTCTCTCTCTCTCTCTCACTTTCTCCTTCTCTCTCTCTCTCTCTGTCTCCTTCTCTCTCTCTGTAAATTCTTTCAAATAAATAAATAATTTAAAAAAGAATATTGCAGAAGTAAGAGATGGGGCTCCATACTGTGACATAAATCTCCTTTCTTTAGAAAGTAAAAAAAGGCACATGTAACATATGCCATTAGGTCTTAAGAGACATTGTGATGAATTGATAGCTATGGATCATGGAACGCAATTGAGAACACAGAAATAAAGCATATGTTTATGGCCAATTGGTTTCAAAAGGAGCCCAAGTTACTTAGATGAGAAAGAATGATCTTTTTAGGATGACTGCTTGGCACAGCTGTTAAGACACCTTTTGGGATGCCTCCATCCCATATCAGAGCTCCTGGATTTGAGTCCTCCCTCTGTGTCCAGTCCCAGCCTCCTGCTAACATGTACCTTGGGAGGCAGAGATGATAGCTCAAGTATTTGGGCTCCTGCCACCCCTGTGAGAGACCTAGACTGAGTTCCCAGACGCCTAACCAAATCCTAACTCCTGACCAAATCCTGTTTTTGTAGGCATTTGGACAGTGAACCAGTGGATGGAAGATATCTCTCTGTCTGTCTCTCTGCCTTTCAAACAGTTGAAGTTTTGTAAAACTGAAAAGTAGAATAATCTTTTTTAACAAATAGATGCCAGAGATACCTGGACATCACATGCAAAAGAATGACATGAACTTCTACCCACAGCATGTCCAAAAAATAACCCAAAATTGACCAGAAACCTAAATGTAAGAATGTAAAACTATAAAACTTCAGAAAAAAGACATAAATCCAAATCTTTGTGACCTTGCATTAGGAAATGGTTCCTCAGCTATGACTCTGAAAATACAAATCACAAAAGAAAAAAATAGACAAATTGTACTTTATCAGAAGGTACTAATATGCGGAATACAGAAAAATATAGAATTTTACCAAAAAAAGACAATCTAATTTTTTTAAATGAGCTAAGGATTAATAGACATTTTGTCAAAGAAGGTATACAAGTGGCCAATTAGCATGTGAAAAGCTGCTTAGCATCATTAGTCACTAGGGAAATGCAAATCAAACTATGAAAAGATACCCATTTCACACCCACTAGAATGTCTACAATAAAAAGACATGGGGCCGGCATTTGGCATAACGAGTTAAGCCACCGCTTGTGACACCGGCATCTCATATCGGTGTCAGTTCAGTTCCCAGCTGCTCCACTTCTGGTCTGGCTCCCTGCTACTGTGCCTGGGAAAGCAGCAGGAGATGGCCCAGTCCTTGGGCACCTGCACCCACGTGGGAAACTCTGTAAAACTCCTTGTCCCTGGCTTCAGCCTCGCCCAGCACTGGCCATTGCTAGAGTGAACCAGTGGATGCAAGACCTCTCCTCTCTCTCTCTCTCTCTCTGGAACTTGCTTTTCAAATAAATAAAATAAATCTTTAAAAAAAGACAAATAATAAGTGTTGGCTAGTCTGTACGAGAAACTGGAGCCCTCTCACACCGCTGGTGTGAATGTAAGATAATGTAATCCCCGAGGGAAACAACTTGGCAGTTTCTCAGAACGTTAAACAGAATGGCCACGTGAATGCTCATTCTTTGGGATTTCTCTGAGGCATGAGGATTAACATGTTGCCCTTCCAGAGAGCGTCTGAATTGCTCTGCCAGGTGGGACAGTACAATGGTCATCTAGGGCTCTCTCTCTCTCTCTCTCTCTTTTTTTAAATTTAACCTCCTATATGTTCTTGCATCAACCACGGTTTAAGAAACACTGCAGAGGAGTGGAAGATTAGATTGAAAAGGTAATTTGAAGTCACATTTAACGTTCACTTGTGTGATTCAATCTATTGAAATCTCAAGGCAGATAACAGTAATAGTTAATTTTATTCCAAAGAGTTTCCTTCACTCAAACTTTGAGTGATTCCTATGTGCCTAACACTGAATGAATGCTGTGTAGAATAAAATAAATTAAGTAATTTATAAATAAATCTTAGAAATATTTCTTGTAGGCCGGCGCGGCGCCTCACTAGGCTAATCCTCCGCCTGCAGCGCCAGCACTCCGGGTTCTAGTCCCGGTGCTGGATTCTATCCCGGTTGCCCCTCTTCCAGCCCAGCTCTCTGCTGTGGCCCAGGAGGGCAGTGGAAGATGGCCCAAGTCCTTGGGCCCTGCACCTGCATGGGAGACCAGGAGAAGCACCTGGCTCCTGCCTTCGGATCAGCACAGTGTGCCGGCCACAGCGTGCTGGCCGTAGCGGCCATTGAGGGGTGAACAATGGAAAAAGGAAGACCTTTCTCTCTGTCTCTCTCTCTCACTGTCCACTCTGCCTGTCAAAAAAATAAATAAAATAAAAAATTAAAAAAAAATATTTCTTGTATCCAAATGATTACCATATAAAACAAAATACAGCAAGTGCCAAATACTTGGTAAGAGCTCAGAGAGTTAAAGATTTTCTTTAAAAATTTATTTTATTTATCTGAAAGGTCAAGTTACAGAGAGAGAGGTAGAAACAGAGAAAGAGAGGTTTTCCATCCACTGGTTCACTCCCCAAATGGCCGCAACAGCCGGGGCTGGGCCAAGCTAAAGCCAGGAGCCAGCAGCTTCTTCTGGGTCTCCCACATGGGGGCAGAGGTCCAAGCACTTGGACCATCTTCCACTGCTTTCCCAGGCACATTAGCAGGGAACCGCATTGGCAATGGAGCAGCCGGGACTCGAACCGGGCACCCTTATGGAATGCTGGCACTGATGGCAGCAGCTTAACCTGCTTCGCCACAGCACAGGCCCCTGAAGATGCCTGAAGTACTAGCCACATGACTTCTTGGAATGCAGGTGGGGTGGCCAAATGGCATTTGCTGGGGACTGAAGAGCTTCCTGGGACCCAGAACCTTCCATGAGAAAACCAGGATAATCCTGTGCAAACCAGCACAGATGATCACTAACCAAGCAGGGATGTAGGATGAGTCAGAGAGGCTCACACTGGACAGGAGATGGAAGCTGAAAAGGAACTGGTAGAATTGGTTAGGTTGGGTTAGCTACTTTCATTAACATATTAACCTAAATACCACCTAACCCCCTCCTCTCTTCCTCAAAGGCATCCTGGCAACTGCGGAGTGATTCCATTCCTGAGTCAAAAGACAAAATCACAGCAGATTTAGTCTAAAGAGCGAACTGACTTTTATTTGCAGCTCTAGCATCAAGCACGTTGTCATAGGAAGGGCGTTGGGTAAGCTGAGCACAGAGAGTTGGTTTGAAGAAAGCAGAGACAGGGAACAAAAAGTGGACTTTCCTTAAAGGGTTAAAGTCGAGTCACAATCCTGGCTCTGGGAACGGGGCCCCACAGGACTGCTGGCTGTGAATTTCCTGTCTTCCACCTGCTGGTTCCTTTCAGGGCAGAGCCAGGAGCTTCCTCTAGGTCTCCCTTGTGGCTAGCAGGGTCCCAAGCTCTTGGACCATCTTCCACAGCTTTTCCCAGGCACATTAGCTGGGAGCTGGATTGGAAGTGGAGCAGCTGGGACACAAAGCAGCACCCGTGTGGGATGCTGGCATCAAAGGTGGTGGCTTTACCCACTACGCAACAGCGCCGGCCCTGGTCTTTGTTGATTTGAATTGGCCGGCTTCAAAGCTCATTGCGCTTAGCACAAGACTACATTGCGCTTAGCACAAGGGGGTCCATTCTGGTTAGGTCTGGTCTACAAGGTATAGCGTTGGAGCTCCGTTTGAAACATGGGTTTCTCCGAAATTTTATTTTAGTCATTTTACTTTC
Organism: Lepus europaeus; assembly: GCF_033115175.1. NCBI lineage: Eukaryota > Metazoa > Chordata > Mammalia > Lagomorpha > Leporidae > Lepus > Lepus europaeus. The sequence continues at coordinate 152,296,582 of NC_084831.1, forward strand.
TTTTTTTTCTTTTTTTTTTTTTAATGTTTAGCTATGAAGTGAGAGCAAGAGGGAATGTGAGAGCGAGAGCAAGAGAGAAAGATCTTCCATGCACTGGCTCAACTCTCCAAGTGTTCATAGCCGCCAGCGTGGGGCTGAGCGGCAGCCAGGAGCCTGGGCTCTCTCTGGGTCTCCCACATGGGTGGCAGGGGCTGGGGCATTTGAGTCATCACCCACTGCCTCCCAGCATGCACTATCAGGAAGCTGGATTGGAGGAAGAGAAGCCTGGACTTTGAACCGGCACTGTGATATGGGAAGTGAACCTCCCAAGTGGTGGCTTAACCCATTGCACCATAACACCCACTCCAATTATATTTTAATTGTCATGTGGGTTGAAATATTTTATTCAACTTTTCATGATTGCACCTTTCTACTCCAGGTATTTTTCTTTTTCTTTATTGATTTTTTTTTTTTTTTAATTTGAGGGGCAGAGAGAGCAAGAACAAGAGTGAGAGCGATAGAAAGATTTTGCATCTGTTGGTTCACTTCACCATTGTCCACAACAGCCAGGGTTGCGCCAGGCTGAAGCCAGGAACCAGGAACCTGTCTGAGTGGCAGGGATCCAACTACTTCAGCGTCACCAGCTACCTCCCAAGGTGCACGTTATCAGGAAACTGGATCGGAAGCAAAGCAGAGCTGGAACGCAGGCCCTCTGATATGGGATGTGGGTGTTCCAAGAGGCAGCCTAATGTCTGCACCCAATGCCCATTCTCTCGGTGCTATTTGTTACTATACTTCCCTTCAATGTTACATTAAATGAGGGCTTTTTGTGATGCTTCCTCCTCTCCAAATAGCTTACAGCGGAGTCTTTATTTGTGACAATAATTCCCTAGAGTCAACAATGAAAGAGAAAGCTGCTTGGAAACATCGAGTCAGTCTTCATCGAATACGGGTTCTCAAGAGCACCTGCTGACCTGGCTTTAAAGAAGGTGGAGGCGTTCACACGTGTGGAGGACCACAAAGCAGTGCCTCTCAATTCCAACCTGTGGGGCGCACAAACCACCGCCACCTCCCCTACCTCATTCAAGACGGATTCCAGCAGGGGGCCTGAGGGTCTACATGTCTAACAAGCTGGGAGCAGATTCCACTGCTGCTGGTCCTAGGACCTGCCCCCCTGCCCACCCTGCCGCCAAGTAGCAAGACCGCAACACACACAGGCCTTGCATCGTTCCAAATTTCCCCCTGCTGCCTAAAAATCTCTTACCTCATTGCTAACTCTGAAATTCCACCAATTCTACCTCGGTGAAACAAACTGCGGACTTACTTACCACATAATATTAATTCTTCCAATCAAAGAGCTTTGCTCATCACATCCACTGAATTAGGAATTTTAATAATGTGTATGTATTTTATTTTATTTGTTGAGGGCCAGTGAGAGAAAGAGAAAACTACCATCCTATGGCTCAGTTCCCAAGGTGGTGGTGGGGCAACCAGATTTCAGGCTAGGTCTTCCACACAGGTGTCGGGAACCCAACCACTTCAGCCGCCACTCGCGGCCTCCAAGGATCTGCATTAGCAGGAGTAAGAAGCTGGATTCAGGAGCCAGAGCCAGGAGTCAAACCCAGACACTCTGATGTGGGATGCAGGCACCTTATCTGACATCTTAATTGCCAGATACTGATTTTTATGGGCAAGTAAGGCAGAATTTTACCAGCGAGGCACTGTCTCAAAGAGCAAACATAAAGATGGGCGTGAGCGCATTAGGAAGAGGTGGGTGTTGGGCAGGTGCAAAGCATTGAGAAAGCAGATGCACCTGGGGTCAGGGCAAAGGCAACGGGAGGAAGGAGGAGGAGGTGAAGAAAGAGAGGGGAGAGGCTGCCTGTACAAACCTGGCGGTTTTAGCAGGCTCGCCTGGGGCCAGTGTGAGGAAATCGAGCAATCCTCATTAAAAACAGCAAGTCTATTCCTAACTTTTCAATAGAAAAGTAACATGACACATGGGTGTGCCAGTACAGACGTACCGTGTTTCTCAGTTTGCTCGTGCAGCTGTGAAGTGCAAGAAACCATTCTGCTAGCTGCACAGGCCACTTGGTACCGTAGGGACTCTCTTTCCACAGAAAGTAGATTCCGAGTCAGGATGGAGAACGAAAGGTTAGCCTGGCAAATGGGCATCACAGAATGACAGCGCTTAAATGAGTCAGCAGTCACTCAGCCCTCTTGTCTACAGATAAGGAAAGTGAGGTTGCATTGGATTCCTCAATGTCAAATGTTAAAGAAAAAAATGGGCTTGCATACAAAGCTCTTGACTCTTAAGCGCTTTCTGTAATATGACACATCAGTTCAAAACCCAAGGTTAACCTTTCCCAAAATGTTAATCAACATTTTTATTTCAGTAAGTTCCTTCTTCAAAAAGTTTATTTGAAAGGCAAAGTTACAGAAAGCAGGGAGGAGAGAGAGAGAGAGAGAAAATCTTCCATCTGTTGGTTCATGCCTCAAGTGGCTGCAGCAGCTGGGGCTGGGCCAGGTCAAAGCCAGGAGCCTGGAACTCCATCTGGGTCTCCCATGTGGGTGCAGGGGTCCAAGAAGTTGGGCCATCTTCCATTGCTTTCCCAGGTGAATTAGCAGGAAGCTGGATTGACAGCGGAGCAGCCAGGACTCAAACAGGCGCTCGTGTGGGATGCCAGTGTCATAAGCGGTGGCTTAACCTCTGTGCCACAACGCCGGCTCCAGTAAGTTCTTTTCTGATATATATAGATAGGATTTTGTGTTCAGTGATTTTGTACTTAATAGTTCAGATCACTTTTGACTAATGTCCACAATGTTCTTTCTCAGTGAGGCCTACTTTCATTTCTAGGAAGCCTTAGCTATTCGTTATACATAAGGTTAAGAATGAACACATTGGCCGGCGCCGCAGCTCACTAGGCTAATCCTCCGCCTGCGGCGTCAGCACCCCGGGTTCTAGTCCCGGTCAGGGTGCGGCATTCTGTCCCGGTTGCTCCTCTTCCAATCCAGCTCTCTGCTGTGGCCCGGGAGTGCAGTGGAGGATGGCCCAGGTCCTTGGGCCCTGCACCCACATGGGAGCCCAGGAGAAGCACCTGGCTCCTGGCTTCGGATCAGCGTGGTGCGCCGGCCACAGCACCATTGAGGGGTGAACCAATGGAGGGAAGACCTTTTTCTCTGTCTCTCTCACTGTCTAACTCTGCCTGTCAAAAAAAAAAAAAAAAAGAATGAACAAATCCACTTATTTTCTGAAGATATTCTACATATTACCGGAAGCCATTCTCTTGAGAAAGCAGTGGACTCAATCCCTCTGTCTTGATAATATACCTGATTTTCCTCTGAAATCCCTCTACCTACCATACTGCTGAGGAGGCCTCTACACATCCCAGCTCTTCACTGGAATCTTCGGCTGGGTCTAGGAACCAGACGGACACGAGACAGATAAAAGCACAGATGTTTATTGATCTTTCCACGTACCAAGCGAGGACTCCCACAAGACGATGAAGACCCCGAGAAGCGGCCAAAGCCATCTGGAACGATGGCCGATCGACTTGTGAATCATTGATAGAATCTGGTCCGGGGCAGTGAATCCTGGTCAGCTAGTGGAAGAGACGGGCTATGTGAGGGTTAATTCCCGGTCACTGGGGTTCAGGGCTATTTTCTGGTCTCCCTACAGACAGGAATGCTGTAGCATGCTACAAGACAAGAGGGCCGTCCAGACAGCACTCTCTGATTCTGATTCTTCTCGAGGCCCTGCGACTCCAAATAATGACCATACCGGATGGGCACACTTGGGGCTGGCGTGCCCTTAACCCTTTCAGTACACGTACTCCACACAGAGCAGAAGAGAGAAACCTGAGTCCTGACGTTTCCCGGCCTGCCAGCTTTGCCTGCTCTGACACACTTTGAAGCGGCCGGAAGGTAAATATTGGACAGTTGAAAGGTAGGGGCTGGCACTGTGGCGCATTGGGTTAACACCCTGGCCTGAAGCGCAGCCATCCCACATGGGCACCAGTTCGAGTCCCGGCTGTTCCACTTCCGATCCAGCTCTCTACTCTGGCCTGGGAAAGCAGTGGAAGATGGCCCAAGTGCTTGGACCCCTGCACCCACGTGGGAGACCCGGAAGAAGCTCCTGGCTCCTGGCTTCAGATTGGCAGAGCTCAGGCCATTGAGGCCAATTGGAGAGTGAACCAGCAGATGGAAGACCTCTCTCTCTCTGCCTCTCTTCTCTCCGTGTAACTCTGACTTTCAAATAAATAAATCTTTTTTTTTTAAGAGTGACAGAAAAGGTGGTGTCCCCACACTTGACCATTACTGTAGAGGGCAAGAATGAGTTGTTTCAGTTGGAGGGCTTTCCAGAGTCCTTGAAACTGTACTGGGTAGAGAGTATTAGGTAGAGAGTGTTAGGAAGATTGCCACTTCACGGTTGATATTCTCACTTATTTTTTTTTTTCAGAGATGGAGAGAGGTAAAGACAGAGCTCCCATCTGCTGGTTCATTCTGCAAATGCTTGTAAAGATGGGTTGGACTGTGCCAGGCCAAAGCCAGGAGCAGGGACCCCAGTGCAGGTCTCCCACATGGGTAACAAGGGAACCAACCACATGAGCCGTCACTTGATGCTCCCCAGACTCCACATTTGCGGGGAGCCGGAACTGGGAGCCAGGTCAGAACCCCAGCCCAGGAGTTCTGCTGCAGGATGCAGGCATCCGAGTGACCTCTTAACCAGTGCACCACACGCCCGCCCCAAGGGTGATGTGCTTCAGGACTTATTAAGAAAATTAGGGCCTCATGACCTTCCTGTGGTTGAAGTTAGGAAAGAGAATTGCTCACAGCACACCTTTGCTGTCAATTATTAGAGTCAAAACCCGCCTGCGTGAGTCACGTTCCCCTGATGGCCAGTAAAATCGGAATCAAAGAGGAAACCCGGTACGAACTTGCCATTTGCAGATGATGAAACTTACCCTTAGGTTCCTGTGGAGTTAACATCCGGCCAGTAACAGGAAAGGGGTGGGAAAAACAAAATCTACAGGAACCGTAAGCGAGAAACTCCATGTTGAACTCTAGGAGCGTCTCAGTGCAGTTGTGTGTATTCCTTCCACGAGATCACGAAGTACAGAGTGAGCTGACATGTTCAATGAAAAGCAAAACCAACCAATCAACCAACCAACCACCACCAACAACAACAAAACACAAAGAGATGAAGAATAGATTTGAGGAAAATTCACTGTGTTTAAAGCTTATGCTATTTTTTTTTTTTTTTTTTTTTTTTTTGCCTCATAGGATAATCTCTTCCTCTAGCAAGTGTTCCCTTTAATTGGCTTTTGAATAGGGCTTTTAGTGCTTAGAGTCCAATCCTCAAGAATGCTATATTTCTGGGCCTGCGTAGTGGGTTAAGCTGCTGCCTGCAACACTGGCATCCTCTATGGGCACTGGTTCAAGTCCCAGCTGCTCCACTTCTGATCTAGCTCCCTGCTAATGTGCCTGGGAAAGCAGCAGAGGATGGTCCAAGTGCTTGGGCCCTTGTACCCATGTGGGAGACCTGGATGAAACTCCTGGCTCCTGGCTTTGGCCTGGTCCAGCACTACTTCAGATACAGAATTCAAATGGAAAAGAAAAATGTAAAGTTCTTTCCAATTTCTAGGTGAACTTCTAGCAGTATTGCTTTTCAGATACAGAAAAAAGTTCAAAATGGTTTAGGAATATATTTTATAGTGATTAAAGGTTTATTATAAAAATTTTTTTCTTGACCAGCTCTGTAGCATAGTGGGTAAAGCTGCCACCTGCAGTGCTGGCATCCCATTTGAGTGCTGGTTCGAGTCCCGGCTGCTCCACTTCCAATCCAGCTCTCTACTCTGGCCTGGGAAAGCAGTGGAAGATGGCCCAAGTGTTTGGGCCCCTGCACCCACGTGGGAGACCCAGAAGAAGCTCCTGGCTCCTGGCTTCAGATTGGCACAGCTCCGGCCGTTGTGGCCAATTGGGGAGTGAACCAGTGGGTGGACGATTCTCATTCTATCTGCCTCTCCTTCTCTCTCTGTGTAACTCTGCCTTTCAAATAAATAAAACTAATCATTTTTTTCTTGAATAATTTACAAGAAAAAAGGGGAATGCTAATTTCTAGAGATGATTTTGTCTTTAGTTCATCAACTCCCTATGCAGCAAAATAATCTACACTCTCCGACGGTGGGAGATTGTTGTCAGACGGACTCCCACCCCTCTGCAAAATGCTGTTGCCTCTTCTTCCAGACAAAGCCGCGCTCCTGGCTTCCTGCTGCTGTACAGCCTGGGAGGCAGGACATGGGGACTCAAGTAACGGGGTCCTCCTGCCGCCCAGCCCAGCCCAGCCCAGCCATTGTAGGCCTTGGGGAATGGGCCAGCGGATGGAAGTGCTCACTCTGTCCCCACAACCTCTCTCTCTTCCTTGCAAATCACTTTAAAACCTTTTGAAGGTCAAGGCTGTTACCGTGCTCACCAGGAGAATCGGGAAGGATCTCGTGATGAGCTTTGACCAACAGAAGCGCTGCTGCGTGGGTCCTGGAGCCTCCCTCTGAAGATATTTTTGGCAGCTTCTGCCTTCACTCTGCAGGTTAATTCACTGAGAGCTGAACACGGAAGTCGTGATGGTTTGCCTGTCGCGGGAGTGCAATACACCTGGCCCACATTTTTGCAAAGAAGCGCCTGGATTTCTGAAGGAATTCCTTGAGTACAATGGAACTGATGTTCACGTGACTTGAGCAAGACTCTCTTCTCAGGGCCCCATTCCATGCATTTTCTTTGGAATACTTCGGATGATGACGTCTAACAAGTGCTCAGGATTTGTGTTTGAACTGTGTGTCTCCAAACAGGTTACCTTGTAGGCTCAGGAGTCAGACTTTGCGGTATTCGTTTCTCAGAAGAAATATGTTAGATAAACCCAGCAGTGCTAGCTAAGTTTACTCTTTTCTTCCTGGCTCAAGAAAATGTATTTAAAACTTTTCTGAACCTCTCTGAAATGAGATTTGATTTATAGCAAAATTCACCCTTTTGGGAGTACAGCTGAACATATTGTGGCAAACACAAAGGCTACTCACCACCACCATAAAAATATCATCATTTCTTTCTTTTTTTTTTTTTAATTTTTGACAGGCAGAGTGGACAGTAGAGGGAGACAGAGAGAAAGGTCTTCCTTTTTGCCGCTGGTTCACCCTCCAATGGCTGCTGCGGTAGGCGCGCTGCTGCCGGCGCACCGTGCTGATCTGAAGCCAGGAGCCAGGTGCTTCTCCTGGTCTCCCATGGGGTGCAGGGCCCAAGCACTTGGGCCATCCTCCACTGCACTCCCTGGCCACAGCAGAGAGCTGGCCTGGAAGAGGGGCAACCGGGACAGGATCGGTGCCCCAACCGGGACTAGAACCCGGTGTGCCAGCGCTGCAAGTCGGAGGATTAGCCTACTGAGCCGTGGCGCCAGCTAAATATCATCATTTCTACAACTCCGAAAGTCTCTCCTACCCTTTTCAGTCTATATACGCCACCCCCAAATCCTGGCAACAAATGATTTGATTTCTGTATCTACAGTTTTACCTATTTCTGAAACGTCTTAAAAATGATATGGGGGAGGGGGGCGCTGGTGTTGTGGCACAGAGGGTTAAGTTTCCACCTGCAATGCTAGCATCCTATAAGAGTGTTAGTTCGAGTCCCAGCTGCTCCACTTCCGATCCAGCTCCCTGCTAATGTGCTTAGGAAAGCAGCAGAAGATGGCCCAAGTGCTTGAGCCCCTGCTACTCCACAGGATGGAGTTCTAGGCTCCTGGCTTCAGGCTGGCCCAGCCCTGGCCATGATGGCCATTTGGGGACTGAACCAGCGAATGGAAGACTCTCTTTCTCTCTCTTTCTCTCCCTCTCTGTAACTCTGCCTTTCAAATAAATAATAAATAAATCTTTTTTTTAAATGGCCTGTTTAAGGAGCTGGCACTGAGGTGCAGTAGGTTAATCCTCTGGCTGCAGTGCCAGCATCCCATAGGGGCGCTGGTTCTAGTCCCTCTGCTCTTCCAATCCAGCTCTCTGCCATGGCCTGGGAAAGCAGTAGAGGATGGCCCAAGTGCTTGGGCCCCTGAACCCATGTGGGAGACCAGGAAGAAGCACCTGGCTCCTGGCTTTGGATCAGTGCAGCTCTGGCCATTGCGGCCATTGGGGAGTGAACCAAATGGATGGCAGACCTCTCTCTCTGTCTCTCCCCCTCACTGTCTGTAAATAAATAAATAAATAAATAAATAAATTTTTAAAAAAATGGCCTGTTTTGTCTTGTCAGATTAACTTTGAGATGAATCTATGCTGTGCATACATCAGTACTTCATTCCATTTTATTGCTTAACAGTATGTTTTTGTATGAATATGCTCCAGTTTAACCTTTTATAGGTTGAATAAAATTATTTTTATTGTGATAAAATATATGACATTAAATTTACTAGTTAACCATTTTAAATATACAAAATGCACATTTGTATAATTGAATTATTCTTTCCATTGTATAAACTGTTCAATTCAGTGCAAATTTTGAACTATATGGCTCCCCTTAATACAGTACCTCAAAGGGAACCCCATCCCCATTAAATGGTCACTCCCCTCTCCTGTCAACTACTGATGTACTCTGTTTCTCTACAAATTCATATTTCATATAAATTGAATTCTACAATATGTGGCCTTTTATTTTTAAAAAAAAATATTTAAAGATTAATTTATTTGAAAGTTACACACAGAGAGAAGGAGAGGCAGAGAGAGAGAGAGAGGTCTCCCATCTGCTGGTTCACTCCCCAGTTGGCTGCAACAGCTGGAGCTGCACCGATTCAAAGCCAGGAGCCGGGAGCTTCTTCCAGGTCTCCCAAGTGGGTGCAGGGGCCCAAGCACTTGTGCCATCTTCCACTGCTTTCCCAGGCCATAGCAGAGAGCTGGATCGGAAGTGGAGCAGCCAGGTCTCGAACCAGTGCCCATATGGGGTGCCGGCACTGCAGGTGGCGGCTTTACCCGCCATGCCACAGCGCCGGCCCTAATACGAGGCCTTTTATGTCTTAGCAAAATACTTTCAAGTTTTATTCATGTTGTAATATGTGTCAGAGTGTTGGTCCTCTTTATGGCTATGTAATATCACATTGTATAGCTTTAGCACCTTCTATTGATGGACATTTTTGTACTTTTTGACTTGTGAATGGTTCTGCCCTGAGTATTCTTCTACAAGCTCTACTATGAACACCTGTTTTGAATTCCTTGAGTATAAAACTAGGAGCAGAACTGTGGCATCACCTAGTAATTCTATGTTCAATTTATTTGGGAACTGCCAAGCTGTCCTTCATAGAAGCAGTACCTTTTTTTAAAGAAATATTCATTTATTTATTTGAAAGGCAAAGTCACAGAGAAAGAGAGAGAAATCTTCCACATGCTGGTTCACTCCCCACTGGCCAGGGCTGGGCCAGGTGGAAGCCAAGAGCCTGAAAGTCCATCTGGGTCTCTGGCTGGGACCCAGTAGCTTGGGTCATGGTTGACTGCTTTCCCGTGCACATTAGCAAGACGCTGACTGGGTGGGAAGCAGAGCAGTCGGACTCAGCGGGGGCTTGGATGTGAGAGGGGCTTGGATGTGGGAAGCCAGCGTTCCAATGGCAGCTTGACTCGCTGTGCCACAGTGTGGGCCCCCAAAGCCTCACCAATTTGTTATTCCCACCAGCAGTGGAGGGAAGTCCCAATTTCTCCAAGTGCAAACACTTACCATTTCCTGTTGCTTTTTTTAATCGCAATGATCCTAGTGGGTCTTGAGTAATAACTCAATAGAGTTTTGATTCACATCTCCACAATGGTATTGAGCATCATTTGATGAGCTTATTGGCCATTTGCATATCTTCTTTGGAGAAATGTCTGCTCGAATACTCACCTTTTAAAAGTTGAGTTGTCGTTTGTTGTTGAATTGTCAGCATTATGTGTTTTGGGTAAAATTTTCTTATCAGATATATGATTCAAAAATATTTCCTGCAATCTTTTTGTTTATTTTCTTTCTATTGGCAGTATCTTTTCATGTACAAAAGTTGCAAATTTTATGAAGCCAAATTTATCTATTTTCTTTTCTTTTTTTTATTATTAGACAGGCAGAGTTAGACAGTGAGAGAGAAAGGTCTTCCTTCCGTTGGTTCACCCCCGCAAATAGCCGCTACAGCTGGAGATGAAGCCAGGAGCCAGGTGCTTCCTCCTGGTCTCCCATGCGGGTGCAGGGGCCCAAGCACTTGGGCCATCCTCCACTGCCTTCCTGGGCCACAGCAGAGAGCTGGACTGGAAGAGGAGCAACTGGGTCAGAATCCGGCACCCCAACCGGGACTAGAACCTGGTGTGCCGGCACCGCGGGCAAGGGATTAACCAAGTGAGCCATGGAGCCGGGCACTTATTTTCTTTTGTTACGTGCACTTTTGGTGTCAAACTTAAGATGTCACTGGCAAATCTATGGTCATGAAGATGTACTCCTGCATTTTCTTCTGGGAATTTTGTAGTTTTAGCTTGTATTTTAAGTCTTTCACTATTTGAAGTTAATTTTTGTCAACCGTGTGAGGAAGGGGGTCTGTCTTACTTTTGTGTTGCTATAATAGAATATCTGAGATGAATAATTAGGAAAAAAGTTTTCACATGTTTATTAGTGAGCCCACCTCCTAATGAAGAGTATAGGAACAAAGAGAAAAGTCATTTTCTACTCAGTTACCTGAAAACAATGTAAAAAAAAGATATTTCAAAAAGTTCATGGAAAATAGAATGAAAAGATAAGTCTATTTGGTGCAAAATTTTTTTCATTTGTGTGCTATCTTTTGTTCAATTTCTTTTCTTTTTTTTTTTTTTTTGACAGGCAGAGTGGACAGTGAGAGAGAGAGACAGAGAGAAAGGTCTTCCTTTGCCGTTGGTTCACCCTCCAATGGCCGCTATGGCCGGCGCATCGCGCTGATCCAAAGCCAGGAGCCAGGTGCTTCTCCTGGTCTCCCATGCGGGTGCAGGGCCCAAGCACTTGGGCCATCCTCCACTGCACTCCCGGGCCATAGCAGAGAGCTGGCCTGGAAGAGGGGCAACCGGGACAGAATCCGGCGCCCCAACCGGGACTAGAACCAGGTGTGCCGGCGCCGCAAGGCAGAAGATTAGCCTGTTGAGCCACGGTGCTGGCCTGTTCAATTTCTTATAGACTCACCTTGGTTCTTCTCCAGTGTATCCTCTTAGAGTTGTATCTGACTATTATAAGTGTTTATCCAAATACATTGAGGAGTGGAACAATTTTACTTCTGTTGCTTGGCCAGGACAGTTTTTGTTTTTTAAGATTTAATTATTTATTTGAAAGATGGAGTTACAGAGAGAGAGAGAGCGAGAATCTCCCATCTGCTGGTTCACTCCCCAAATAGCTGCAATGGTCAGAACTGGGCCAATCTGAAACCAGGAGCCAGGAGCTTCTTCCAGGTCTCCCACGTGGGTGCAGGGGCCCAAGCACTTGGGCCATCTCTCACTGCTTTCCCAGGCCATAGCAGAGAGCTGGATTTCCGGCATTGCGGGTGGAGGCTTTATCCACTATGCCACAGCACCTGCTCCAGCCAAGAAACTCTTGATCCTGAAGGCCTTGGGAGAAGACGTGAGGAGGAACGTGTTGTTAAACAATAGGCCAGCTCCACCTGTGCACGCTACTGTTAGAAAAACAGCGCATCCAGTGAGAAAAAGGAGCTTCGTTACCGGACTGTAGGGAGAGAGTGAGACGGGGAACAGCAAACCCAAATCCATCTCCTGCTCAGCAAGCAGTTTGGGAACTTATGTAGTTAGTGCAAGTGGGGTGGAGCTGGGCAAGTGATGGAACACGATGGGTACAGAAAAAGTGGCGTGGGAAATCCTTTGAACACATGTATTGACAAACCACGCTCTTAGAAGCATTGCATGTTCAAAGATGGCTGCCGAAGCATCCGCAGCGGAGTATCATTGAATAAATAATGAACCATAAAATCGGTCTGGCTGGATCTGCACACCCTCCATGATTTGGGCTGCGGCTGATTTTGTCCTGTTTTATCAAGGACCTCAAAAAGGTAGCTCGGCAGGTTTTTAGCAATGGCAACTACTACGGGATAGCAGGTTACTATGCAGCAGACGCAAGACTAGGATGTGCTGTTTGTATGTTAAGCAGCTAAGAGAAACTTGCTGTTTAGCAAGGGGAGAGGCTCCTTTATTTTCCAATTTGAAATGGAGTCAACCACATACCCCACAGTGGTGGAGAAAAGGAAAAAATGAGACTGGGTAATTTACCAAGAGCAGAAGTGTACACTCAAACCCTCAGAGTTCCAGGAGCCAGGAAGTCTAAGCTTGAGCTGCTAACTGTTGGGTATTGAGTTTCAAGATGGCGCCATGTTGCTGAGGTCTCTGGAGGAGGAACACTGAGTTCTTGTATGGCAGAGGAGAGAACCCACTATGCAAGCCCTTTGTGTCATGGCCTTCATCCAGCCCCAAAGGCAGAGCACTGGTGACCTAAACACTTCTCATTACCTTCCCAGTATATGAATTTTGGAGGATTCATCCAGACCATAGCATGGTCCATTCTCGTTCTTTGGCATGTGGATATCTGGGTGTCCCAGGAAACACTAATGTCTTGTTTATTTACTTTCTTATTCGTTCATGTCATTAAGTGTGGACTTATGGTAGCTTTGCATCACAAACATAGAACAATGACAAAGCAGTTGCAGTGTCTAGCACAGTTATTACCCCTGAACCCCACACTGACTCTCAGCTTCTTGGCAGGCAAGGAGAAAGGAAAATGAATAATTCACTAAAACATATTTTAACATATTTGCTTATGAAATATATCCATATTCTAAAATATCTTTTGGCAGTGTTATTTAGGAAAAAAATTGGGAGAGAAAGATGCATTTTCCACTGACTCAAATTTCCTGCACGGTAGCTGTCGGGGCGCAGCAGGGTGAGCCCTCCTTGCAATGCCTTCCCACGCTGTTGGAGTGCGGCTTCAAGTCCTCATTACTCTGCTTCCAATCCAGCTTCCTGCTAATGCGCCTGGGATGGCCCAAGTGCTTGGGTGCCGGCCACCCATATGGGAGAGCTGGATGGAGTTTCTGACTCCCAGCTTTGGCCTGACCCAGCCCCAGATGTTGTAGTATTGGGGGAGTGAACCAGCAGAGGAAAGATTCTGTCTCTCTTGCTCTCACTCTGTCTCCTATCTCTTCCTCCTCTGCCCCCCCCACCCCACACTGCTCTGCATCTCTAATAAATAAATATACAAATAAAACACAAAAACAAACTAACAAAAAACTATTCGCAGACCAGAGAAAAAACAAACCTGGTCCAATCCAAGTTTAAAGAACTTCTTCAGGGGGCTAGCGCTGTGGTGCAGTGGGTTAAAGCCCTGGCCTGAAGCGCCAGCGTTCCATACGGGCACCAGTTCTAGTCCTGGCTGCTCCTCTTCTGATCCAGCTCTTTGCTGTGGCCTGGGAAAGCGGTAGAAGATGGCCCAAGTCCTTGGGCCCCTGCACCCACATGGGAGACCTGGAAGAAGCTCCTGGCTCCTGGCTTCGGATTGGCACAGCTCCGGCTGCTATAGCCATCTGGGGAGTGAACCAGGGGATGGAAGACCTCTCTCTCTCTCTCTCTCTCTCTCTCTCTGCCTCTCTGTAACTCTGCCTTTGAAATAAATAAATAAATATAATATTGGGAGATGTGGAAGAAAGTGACTCCCTTAGAGATTGATGAAGAAACATGAAGAGATCCATAGATCAACAAAACAGAACTCCCGATGTTCTTTGTCTGGGAGATGGTGTTGGTCTGGTTGCCTCTCCACCAAGAATTCGCTGAAACAAAGAATTGACCCTGTGTAGAAAGTGGGAGACTTTGTACCATTGCCTCTTTAAAGGGACACAACATTCAAAGGAGAAATTGTAGACATGCTGATATTAAGAAATGACCCAAGGATTCTTCCATCCCTGAAATGAGTCGATTTGAAAGTAACTTAGACCCTCTTAAGCTAAATGACAGTTTACTTTTTCTCCAGTGTGGTCACCAAGACGTAGAACTCTTTCTAGAGCTGGTTTACTCCATTGTATTTATGTAGACAATTTCTGATCCTTTTCCTTTAAGTTAAATTTGTGTTCCCTTTTTAACTATTTTTTAAAGGTTTATTTATTTATTTGAAAAGCAGAGTTACAGAGAGGCAAAGGTAGAGAGAGAGAGAGAGAGAGAGAGAGAGAGGTCTTCCATCTGATGGTTCACTCCCCAAATGGCCACAATGGCTGGAGCTGTGCTGATCTGAAGCCAGAAGCCAGGAGCTTCCTCTAGGTCTCCCATGTGGGTGTAGGGGCCCAAGGACTTGGGCCATCCTCCACTGCTTTCCCAGGCCACAGCAGAGAGTTGGATCAGAAGCGGAGCAGCCGGGACTTCAACCAGTGACCATATGGGATGCTGGCACTGCAGGCCGCAGCTTTCCCCGCTATGCCATAGTACCAGCCCCTCCCTTTTTACTTTTAAAAAAGAAAAAGAAAATACTGCTTCATTGAAACAAGGAATATTTATAAGGGTGTTTGGCACAGGGGTTAAGCCAATGCCTGGACCACCTGCGTCCTATGTCGGAATGCTTGTTTTCTGCTGTTCATTCCAGCTGCCTGTTAATGTGCACCCTGAGAGGCCGCAAGCGAGACCTGGAGTGACAGCTTGGTTCTGGCTTTGGCCTGGCCGAGCTCCAGCTGTTGCAGGCATTTGGGGAATGAACCAGCAGATGGGAGATCACTTTCTGTCTCTTTCTCTCTCTGCCTTCCAAATAAATAAAACACATAGATTTAAAAGTTTTGAAAACGAGTATTTATAGCACAATGTTTAATAAACTCTACAAAGTACCTGTTGCTTCTTTGAATAGCGAAGCAGCCACAGACCAATCCCCTCACTTCCCGCCCTTGCCCTTCAGAGATATTTGTCTTTTAAGTTGGACAAACTAATCATGGCTTCTGTTTTAACAAGTGTGGGCTTATCAATGTGTCCCCCATAAACTTCACTTTGAGAACTATTTGAAATGTGTTTTACCCGAGGCAAGAATCCACTGAAGCTAATTTCAAAGACATTGACTGCTTTGTGATCAGGGTGTTTCAGAGCAAAGAAATCTCACTACCTAAATGCCTGGTTGGCAGTTCAACACCGTACACAGATACGACTGGCTTAGCCCCGTGTGCTCTTTTCCCATGATTACTGAGATAAATGAGAATCTTCCTTTGTGATAGCCTAGTGTAAAATCTTTGAGCAGGTACACTGACGTGTTATAAAACAGATCCCCTCAATGTGAGAGCAAGGCCATAATGTGTTGAAATCTGTGGGGTTTTATAGCCAGCAAATATCCCTCTGGCAAGTTTTTTTAAGCCAGATTATCTTCAAATACAATCGTTTTGTTGAGGAGCTGAAGGGCATAGGTTACTGTCTTGCTGCAAGAAAGGATCTGAGGATGAGACATAGATAGTTAGCAAGGAATAAGACTTATGAACAAAGCCAAAGCACGCAGTCCAGAGTGGGCCTGGGCACGCTCTAGGGTGGGCACCCACCAGGCTCAGGGCCACCCCTCCACGTGATCTGGAGAGGTGGGGGTGGTGCTTAAGGCAGAGTTTGCCAGGAAAAGGTGGGGACTTCCAGGAATTTGTGGACTGCTCATTATCTGGCCGTTTTGGGAGTTCTGGAAGTCATGGAATCAGGTGCATGGTGCGGGTGGGAGTGTCAGGAGATAATCTCGTAGTGATATCCTGCTACGCTTCGGTCCTTGCAGGGATGCAGCCGGCGGCCACGCTGGGGATTTTTGGCCAGCTCCACTCTGGGCTGTGGCTTTGCTACAATAGCAATGTTGGGGTTGTTGGCCACGGGACCAATCAGTTCGTTTTGGAGGCAGTAATTTCAATTTTTTTTTATTTGACAGTAAGAGAGGGAGACAGAGAGAAAGGTTTTCCTTCCATTGGTTCATCCCCCAAATGGCTGCCACGGCCGGAGCTACGCCGATCCGAAGCCAGGAGCCAGGTGCATCTTCCTGGTCTCCCATGCATGTGCAGGGCCCAAGCACCTAGACCATCCTCCACTGCCTTCCCAGGCCACAGCAGAGACCTGACTGGAAGCGGAGCAACCCAGACTAGAACCTGGTGCCCATATGGGATGCCAGCGCCGCAGGCAGAGGATTAACCAAGTGAGCCACGGCGCCGGCCCTGGAGGCAGTACTTTCATACTAACCAAGCAGTTACTTTTCTATTATTCTGTCCCAGATTTTCAAGGAAAGTAACTCTAAAATGGTCAATCTGCTTGTTCTCTGTTCGTGTGTGTGTGTGTGTGTGTGTGTGTGAGAGAGAGAGAGAGAGAGAGAGAGAGAGAGAGACAGTTCCTCCAGCTATTTAATATCTGACTCCTTACCTCTAACAAGTTGGTGGATGACTGGGTATTTATTGAGCACTTACTATGTGTCAGACTGGGCTGTGTGGTCTCACATCTGTAAGACCACATTTTACTGTATTTATACCCTCTTATAAAACCAACTTGGCATTCACAATTAAAATTCTTAATTTCATATTCTTGAGTATATGAATTAATAGATATAGGATATGTATGCACCAGACTGTTTTCCTCGAGGTGAAAAAGGTGTTAAATAAAAGCTACAGGAGGCCCATGCGTCTGAGCTAAGCTCCTGCACTGAGCCTCAACAGACCAAAATCAAAATCAAAATCGAGTCTCCCATCGCTTCTTGGCCTTTTGGCTAAGATCAAGTGTAAAATAGTCTCCCATGCTGAAGTCCATGTCACCAAACTGAAGATAAGTTGTTCCTTGACCTGGGAAGTCGAGAGGATGAGAGAGAGCCCAGTTCTCAAGGAGACCAGCCAGCATGACCTCGGAGTACCCACTGCTCTCATCCTTACTAAAGTGACCTGAAGAAATCTGATACTGTTACTGGTCACGGAGGGGAGGGCGGTGCCGGAGCGAGCCTTGTGGGTTCTGTTCCTAAGCTTAGCATAGAAATAGAAAGCTGGGAAGCAATTTGCAAAGGGGCAGAAACTTTTATTTGATTGGCAGGCGACAGAGAAAGCGTCTGGTCCGAGAGACCAGGCGGAGTGCCCGAGCGGGGACCCTGGCTTTGAGGAAGTGTGCCGAGTCTTTAAGGAATTACTGTCTGTTCATTGGGTCCTCCTGTTGCGAGTGCCCATTGGACAGGGGGTTTCATATATGATTGTTGGTTGGCTTGGGGTTCATGGAGATAGTGGGGGTCTCCTGGAGACTGACCGTCTCCTTAGAGGCTCAGCACCCTCTGCTGTGCTAGCTCTGGGTGAAAGATTGCAGCCACCCTGGAGGTGAGATTTAAAGCCGCAAGGTGACTGTGCAGCACAAGAAGCTATTAGTGGGGGAGATGCCAGTTGGCCTGGAGACAGGATTTCTAGCCCCGCAGCAGGCAGCCTGCATGTGAGGGAACTTCTACCTATGTGTGCAGGAGCCCACAGATCCCAGCCCCCTGGCGGCCTCGCTAACCAAGCAGTTACGTTCCTATTGTGCTGTCCCAGATTTCAAGGAAGTGACTTTAAAATGGCCAAGCTGCTTGTGGTTCTCTGCTCCTGCTTTTTTTTTTGTTTTTGTTTTTGTTTTTGACAGGTAGAGTTATAGACAGAGAGTGAGAGAGACAGAGAGAAAGGTCTTCCTTCTGTTGGTTCACCCCCTAAATGGCCACTATGGCTGTCGTGCTGTACCGATCCGAAGCCAGGAGCCAGGTGCTTCCTCCTGGTCTCCCATGCAGGTGCAGGGCCCAAGCACCTGGGCCATCCTCCACTGCCCTCCTGGGCCACAGCAGAGAGCTGGACTGGAAGAGGAGCAACCGGGACTAGAACCCGGCGCCTATATGGGATGCTGGCACTGCAAGGCGGAGGATTAACTAAGTGAGCCACAGCGCCGGCTCCTGCTCCTGCTTTTTAAATCAGCCCCTCTGTCTATAAAACTTCTTCTGTTTGCCCCATTGTAACATTTACCCTACTGTATGGAATAAAGTGTTACCAATTCTAGAATGGAAGATAAAGCCAATAAGTCTTTAAATAGTTATTATTTTGCGCTTGGTCGATCACCTGTTCACTTTTGTATTCTCTGAACCCAGTCCTTGTAGTACATAGGATTTCATTAAGTCTTTGTTGAAATGTTCTTTTTTAAATTTATCAATTAATTTCTAATTTGAAAGGCAGAGAGATGGAAAGAGAGCTCCTATCTGCTGGTTCACATTCCCAAATAGCCATAACAACTGGAACTGGGCCAGAACAAAGCCAGGAGCTAGGAACTCAACCCAGGTCTCCCGCGTGGGTGGCAGAACCCAACTACTGAGCCATCGCCACTGCCTCCCAGGGTGCATGGTAGTAGGAAGCTGGAGTCAGGAGCCACAGCCAGGACTCCAACCCAGGCTCTCTGACACAAGGTAGGTGCAAGCGGCACCAACCTCTCAATGTTGTCATGTTGTAACATAGATGGGTATTTCATTCTCTTACATGGCTGAATAATATCTCATCCTATGGATAAACCATGTTTTGTTTACCCATCCATCATTCATATCTATCCATGCATAGTTTTTTTGTTTTTGTTTTTGTTTTTGTTTTTCTTTTGGACAGGTAGAGTGGACAGTGAGAGAGAGAGAAACAGAGAAAGCTCCTCCTTTTCCGTTGGTTCATCCCCCAATGGCCGCTGCGGCCGGCGCACCACGCTGATCCAAAGCCAGGAGCCAGGTGCTTCTCCTGGTCTCCCATGGGGTGTAGGGCCCAAGCACTTGGGCCATCCTCCACTGCACTCCTGGGCCACAGCAGAGAGCTGGACTGGAAGAGGAGCGACCGGGACAGAATCCGGTGCCCCGAATGAGACTAGAACCCGGGGTACCGGCGCCACAGGCAGAGGATTAGCCTAGTGAGCTGCGGCGCTGGCCCATGCATAGTTTTTTTAAAATGTTTTCCATTTTTCATGAAGGTTTTTTTTTTTTTTATTCAACAGGTAGAGTTATAGACAGAGAGAGAAAGAGAGAGAGAGACAGAGACAGAGAGAAAAGTCTTCCTTCCGTTGGTTCACTCCCCAAATGGCCGCTACAGCCAGCGCTGCGCCAATCCGAAGCCAGGAGCCAGATGCTTCCTCCTGGTCTCCCATGTGGGTGCAGGGCCCAAGCACTTGGGCCATCCTCCACTGCCTTCCTGGGCCACAGCAGAGAGCTGGACTGTAAGAGGAGCAACCGGGACAAATGAGACTAGAATGAGACTAGAACCCGGGGTACCGGCGCCACAGGCAGAGGATTAGCCTAGTGAGCCACGGCACCGGCCTCATCTTAATTTTTTAACGAGAAAATACTTTCTCCAACACATGTAAGTCCTGCAAGCACTTCACTGCAATTATAAAAGCATTTTCTCTTGAGAAATCATTAATAACTTGAAGGACGCCACCACTGGGCTGCTCTGCCTGCGTCCACTTGTGCATCTCTAAATCTGCCCTCTTGCAAGACTCCAGCAAGTCATCCTTAAATTTTCTTGTGGGGCCGGAACCATGGCGCACTAGGTTAATCCTCCACCTGTGGCGCCGGCATCCCATATGGGCGCCGGTTCTAGTCCTGGCTGCTCCTCTTCCAATCCAGCTCTCTGCTGTGGCCTGGGAAAGCAGTGGAAGATGGCCCAAGTGCTTGGGCCCCTGTGCCAGCACAAAAGACCAGGAAGATGCACCTGGCTCCTGGCTTCAGATCAGCACAGCTCCAGCCGTTGTGACCATCTGGGGAGTGAACCAATGGAAGACAGACCTTTCTCTCTGTCTCTCCCTCTCATTGTCTGTAACTCTACCTCTCAAATTAATAAATACAATCTTTTAAAAAATAATAAAATAAAATCATTTTCTTTCTTGCTCCCCTAGGGGTAGAGAGTCCATTCTCAGATAAGATCCACTGGTTCTGGAAATTGTGATTTCCTGCATAGGCTGAGGAGCCTTCTCCCCAGACTGTTGCAACATGACACCTTGGGCATGTCTCTGATGGCTTGCCCAGGCTTGGGGGAATTAAGAATTTTCTCATGCACCAAGATTTCTTACAGTTCATGCTTCACGAGTGTTGGTGTCTGTATAAACCCAGAGCTGAGTTAGGAACTTTAGGAACTACCTTCTACTACTTAGAACTCCAGGGGATGGGGATGACATTGAAACCCCTGTCTTCCTGTCTCTCTCCCGGGTGTTCTGCCAGACACTGTGCACCTGCCTCTTCCCAAGTTCAGTTCACCCTAGTCACCATTCTCTATGCAAGACTTTTAATGATCTACACCCACCCGTGTACTCCGGCCTGTCAGCAGCATTGCAGCCACCCTTTAAAGAATATTAGGGGTAGGCGTTTGGCACAGCAGTTAAGACACCACTTGGGGCCCACGTTATGGTGCAGTGAGCCAAGCTGCTGCCTGCAACGCTGGCTTCCCAGATTGGAGCACCAGTTCAAGTCCTGGCTGCTCCATTTCAGATCCAGCCTCCTGCTAATGTGCCTGGGAAGGCAGCAGAGAATGACCTAAGTGCTTGGACTCCTGCCATCCATATGGGAGATTCTGATGGAGCACCAGGCTCCTGGCTTCAGACTGGACCAGCCCTAGCTGTTGTAGGCATTTGGAGAGTGAACCAGCAGATAGGAAATCTCTCTCTCTCTCTCTCTCTCTCTCTCTCTCTCTCTCTCCCTCTCTCTCTCTCTCTCTCTCATCTCTCTCTCTCTCTTCCATCTCTTACTCCCTCCCCATCTCTTACTCCCTCCCCATCTCTCTATCATTCTGCCTTTCAAGCAAAAAGAATAAAAAATAAGCCTTTAAGAATAAAAAAGACCTAACTTGGGATGACCTGGATTCAAGACCCGTCTCTGGTAGAAAGGTAGAATTGAAAGCTCTACTTTTCTACTAATGAGCACCCTGCGAGACAGCAGGTGATGACTCAAGTGGTTGGGTCCCTGCCACCCACGAGGAAGACCCACAGTCAGTCCTAAGCTAACCAGCTTCAACCTGGCCCAGTTCAAGTTATTGCAGGCATTTGGGGAGTGGACCAGCGGATGGAAGACTTCTTTATGTCTGTCCCTGTTTCTCTGCCTTCCTAAATAAAGATTTTTTAAAAATTTAAAAATAATGCATGTCGGGCCGGCGCCGTGGCTCAACAGGCTAATCCTCCACCTTGCGGCGCCGGCACACTGGGTTCTAGTCCCGGTTGGGGCACCGATCCTGTCCCGGTTGCCCCTCTTCCAGGCCAGCTCTCTGCTGTGGCCAGGGAGTACAGTGGAGGATGGCCCAAGTCCTTGGGCCCTGCACCCCATGGGAGACCAGGAGAAGCACCTGGCTCCTGCCATCGGAACAGCGCAGTGCGCCGGCCGCAGCGCGCTACCACGGCGGCCATTGGAGGGTGAACCAACGGCAAAAGGAAGACCTTTCTCTCTGTCTCTCTCTCACTGTCCACTCTGCCTGTCAAAAAAAAAAAAAAAAGAAAGAAAAAAAAAATAATGCATGTCTCCTAATAAAATTTACAAGAGGCCATTGTTTTGGGCTAAGATCCTGCAGTGGACTCCAAGAAACCAGACTAAAAGTTGAAATGGGGGCCAGCGCTGTGGCTGTGGCATGGTAGGTTAAGCCTCTGTGTGTGGCATTGGCATCCCATGTGGGTGCCGGTTTGAGTTTTGGCTGTTGCACATCCAATCCAGCTCTCTGCTATAGCCTGGGAAAGCAGTAGACGATGGGCCAAGTTCTTGGGTCCCTGCACCCACATGGGAGACCTGGAAGATGCTCCTGGATCCTGGATTTGGATCGGCGCAGCTCCAGCCATGGCTGCCATTTGGGGAGTGAACCAGCAAATGGAAGATCTCTCTCTCTCTGTCTCTCCCTCTCTGTGTCTGTAACTCTGCCTCTCAAATAAATAAATAAATCTTAAAAAAAAAAAAACACCAAAATGGAGTCACCTAGGCTAAAGTTCCTGCCACCAAACCACTCAGAAGAAACGGACGACAGCCAAATTTCCAAAGAGACCAGTCTCAACTGCCGTGGCAATGAAGCGCCCTCTGCCTTGATCCTTGCGCATAAAGGGTGGCTTGAAGCAACTTGATGTGAGCCAATCAGATACTTTTCTATTGTTCTATTTCCCTGAACCCTCTTAAAAGGAAAGTCACTCTGAAATGACCAATCTGCTGTTCGTCCTTTGTTTTTGCTTTTCTCAGCTCTTCTGGGTAAAACCAACACCTTCGGCTCAGCCCATCGGAACACTTGTCTGTTTATTTTTCATGTCCATGTCTAGGGTGCAGGAAGGAGCACGTATCCTCTTTATGGGGTGAAGTGTTACCCAATTCTAGAAAGGAAAATAAAGCCAGTTAAGATCGTTAAACAAGACTGTTGTAATTTTGTCCTTTGACACCATTTTGGAAGTTTCAGCTAGTCCATGATACAAGTCTGTACTACGTGGGCATTCAGAAAGAACTCCCCGGAATTTAGGCCCCCAGTAGCGTAACTGCCTGTGCCCGTGAATACCTGATACAGATAATGCTAAACTCAACTCATCTGTGCCGGTTCCAATCCCATCTCATCAGGAAATCCAGTATCTTTCTCCCACCTCCTCCATTTCCCAGAAATGCATGGCCACGGGCAGTTCCAGAAAGTTCTAGACGCCCCCGCTATGGCAGAGACTGCTCACCCATCACCAGCCGAGGGTTACCGTATTCAGCAAATAAAAATGCAGGCCTCCCAGATATGATATGGGACATGCCTGTGCTGGACAAACATGGCTGCTCACCTGAAGCTGAAACTTCACAGGGAATGCTGCGCTTTTGTCTGGCGGCCCCCGACACCACCCATCTCCTCCCCGGGCTGCACAGCTCTCCTGCATTGATCAGCTTGCCTGGCACAGTTAGGTGTGATTCCCTGGCGACACTAGCCAAGAGGTTCTCAAGAGAATTCCTTGTGTTCTTCTTTCGTGCTGGGAAAGCCACGTAACGACGGTGATGGAGCTGTTATGGGCCCACGTATCCTAATCTTTATTTAGAAGAATTCAAGGCAGAGGCACAAATACAGTGCACAGCGAGAGGAGGATTTATGTAAGAAAGAGAGAGAGAACATACAGTCATGCGTGAGTGTGGGCTGTGCCTCACGGAGAGATGGCCTTGATGAGTGGGCTGGAGACTTGCCCATGAGCAGAGAGAAGGAGAGGAGGCCCAGAAAGGATCCCCAAGGTTGATCAAGAGCAAAAGAAGGGCCCCTCCCACGTTATCAGTCTCTTTTTTGAGATGGGGGGTGGTGCCTTAGCTGGATATACAAACGGGTTGGAGTTTAGCGCATTGAGGCTTTTTGGGATGTCATGGCACCTCCAAGTTGAGTTCACCTTTTCTGTGGTCTTCCTTCTGCTCCTAGATGAGACACAGGTGCATCAAGGGGAGGGGGGCATATCAAACTGATAGAAAAGGGGATAAAGTGACAATGCAGGGATGGAAGCAAAATCCGCTCATCCACCCCATGCAGCTGCCTGCCTGGCTCCCCCATGTCAGAACCACGAGACAGAAGGAATCTGGTGCTGAGAGCCTCACTCAGGCAGGCGCAGCTCAGGGGAATCACAAACACGACAGGGCTGTCACTCGAATGGGAAATACATCTTCATTGTGCTAACCAGCTGAGATTAGGGGTTCATTGATTATAGCAGATAGCCTTGCCTTCTCCGATACAGGACGCTGCTGCCTTCAAGGAGAGTGCTGCCGATACTAAAGCCAGAAATTTGCACCATCAGCTCAATGGGTCAGCAGTAGGAAGTAAAGAAACAGATACCCCGGGGCCAATGCTGTGGCATAACGGGTAAAGCTGCCGCCTGCAGTGCCAGCATCCCATATGGGATGTTTCTAGTTCCGGCTGCTCCTCTTCTGATACAGCTCTCTGCTAATGGCCTGGGAAAGCAGTGGAAGATGGCCCAAGTCCTTGGGCCCCTGCACCCATGTAGGAGACCTGGAAGAAGCTCCTGACTTCAGATTGGCACAGCCTCAGCCATTGTGGATGGAAGACCTCTCACACTCTCTCTTTCTCTCTCTGCCTCTCTGTAATTCTTCCTTTCAAATAAATAATTTTTTAAAAAAGGATAAGAAACAGATACCCAAGATTAGAAAATGGAGATGTGCATTAGGTACTGAACAACACTTGATAAAACGTCCTTTAGGAGACTATAGCTGGGTAAGGATGTGTACCTACTGAGGATGTGTGCCTACTGAGGGTGTGTGCCTACTGATGATGTGTGCCTACTGAGGATGTGTGCCTACTGAGGGTGTGCGCCTACTGAGGGTGTGTGCCTACTGAGGGTGTGTGCCTACTGAGGGTGTGTGCCTACTGAGGATGTGTGCCTACTGAGGGTGTGCGCCTACTGAGGGTGTGTGCCTACTGAGGATGTGTGCCTACAGAGGATGTGTGCCTACTGAGGGTGTGCGCCTACTGAGGGTGTGTGCCTACAGAGGATGTGTGCCTACTGAGGATGTGTGCCTACTGAGGGTGTGCGCCTACTGAGGATGTGTGCCTACAGAGGATGTGTGCCTACTGAGGATGTGTGCCTACTGAGGGTGTGCGCCTACTGAGGGTGTGTGCCTACTGAGGGTGTGTGCCTACTGAGGATGTGTGCCTACAGAGGATGTGTGCCTACTGAGGGTGTGCGCCTACTGAGGGTGTGTGCCTACTGAGGATGTGTGCCTACTGAGGGTGTGTGCCTACTGAGGGTGTGTGTCTACTGAGGGTGTGTGCCTACTGAGGATGTGTGCCTACTGAGGGTGTGTGCCTACTGAGGGTGTGTGCCTACTGAGGATGTGCGCCTACTGAGGGTGTGTGCCGACTGAGGACATGTACCTACGGAGGATGTGCGCCTACGGAGGGTGTGTGCCTACGGAGGATGTGCGCCTACGGAGGGTGTGTGCCTACGGAGGATGTGTGCCTACTGAGAGTGTGTGCCTACTGAGGGTGTGTGCCTACTGATGATGTGCGCCTACTGAGGGTGTGTGCCTACAGAGGGTGTGCGCCTACTGAGGGTGTGCGCCTACAGAGGGTGTGCACCTACAGAGGGTGTGTGCCTACTGAGGGTGTGTGCCTACGGAGGGTGTGTGCCTACGGAGGGTGTGTGCCTACTGAGGGTGTGTGCCTACGGAGGGTGTGTGCCTACTGAGGGTGTGTGCCTACGGAGGATGTGTGCCTACTGAGTTTATAGTTCTAATGCAGTGGGATTTCATCTCTTCTTCCTTACATTCTTTTTTTTTCCTAGACGCCAAGTGCCCCTTAGTTTGGTGAAGCTATGGGCCCCATTTTAGAGTAAGGATTTTCTTTTTTCTTTTCTTTTTCTTTTTCTTTCTTTCTTTCTTTTTTTTTTTTTTTTTTTTTTTTTTTGACAGGCAGAGTGGACAGTGAGAGAGAGAGAGACAGAGAGAAAAGTCTTCCTTTGCCGTTGGTTCACCCCGCAATGGCCACTGCGGCTGGTGCACTGCACTGATCCGAAGCCAGGAGCCAGGTGCTTCTCCTGGTCTCCCATGGAGTGCAGGGCCCAAGCGCTTGGGCCATCATCCACTGCACTCCCGGGCCACAGCAGAGGGCTGGCCTGGAAGAGGGGCAACCGGGACAGAATCCGGCACCCTTACCGGGACTAGAACCTGGTGTGCCAGTGCTGCAGGTGGAGGATTAGCCTATTGAGCCACAGCGCCGGCCAGAGTAAGGGTTTTCAATTAATAAAATAAAAATAAAATAAAATAGGTAAGACTACAAGGACACCTATTATATTAACAAATGCTCAACTAATATTTTTAATTTTTATTCTGTACAAATACTGTCAAAAGCAACGATGTGACACGGTATCATGTTAACATCTTCATTAATGCAGTAAATTCCGAAATCTGGGAACACGGGGCTGGTGCTGTGGTGCATCAGGTTAAAGGCCCGGCCTGCAGTGCCAGCATCCCAAATGGACACGGGTTCAAGTCTCGGCTGCTCCCTGTTAATGCTTCTGGGAAAGCAGCAAGAGATGGCCCAAGTGCTTGGGCCCCTGCACCCACATGGGAGACCTGGAGGAAACTCCTGGATCCTGGCTACGGATGGGCACAGCTCCAGCCTTTGCGGCCATTTGGGGAGTGAACCAGCGGATAGAAAACCTCTCTCCTCTCTCCGCCTCTGCTGCTCTCTGTAACTCACATAAAAATAAAATAAATCTTTCAAAAAAATCTGGGAATATATGCTAGCTCATTTTATATGTCGGCTTGACAGTGCCGGGTGCCCAGGTGTTTGGTGAAACTTTTCTGGCTGTGTCCGTGAGGGCATTGCTGAATGAGATGAACAGTGGAATTGGTGGACTCTGTGGAGTAGATGGACTTCCCCATCCAACCCACTGACGGCTTGAATACTCACAGAACAGAATATTCTGCCTCTCCCTCCCCCTCCCCCTCCCCCACTCTCCCTCTCCCTCTCCCCCTCCTACTCTCCCTCCCCCCTCCCTCTCCCCCTCCCCCATCCCCTTTCCCTCCCTCTCCCCTCCCTCTTTCCCTCTCCCTCTCCCCCTCCCTTTTTCCCTATCCCTCTCCCCCCTCCCCCTCCCCCTCCTTTTCCCCCCTCTCCCTCTCCCCCTCCCCCTCCCCCTTTCCCTCTCCCACTCTCCCTCTCCCTCTCAGACTCTGATTCCTACGGCACCTCTATCGCTGCCCCTTCTCCATCTCCAGTTTGACAAGTGTACATCTTGGGATTTCTCAGCCTCTGAAACCCCCGTGAGCCAGTTCCCTGTAATCGATCTCTCTCCGTATGTCTGTATCTATATCGCTTGTTACTTCTGTTTTTCAAAGACTCCTCACAAATACAAGGGAAGGGCTAAGAACGGCCATGATTTCCATGGTGAGATATGTGTAGGCGTGTAAGCAGGACTTGAGCTAGGTTGTCGTGTGCGTGTCCTGGTTGTAAGATGGAAAGGACATAGTTGTGACTTGGAACGGCGACAGTCACAGGAAGTGCTAGGGAGGACGTGCAATAGGAGAAATGCTAACTTTCTGCTGGAGCCTTGTGAAAACAGAGTTGTGACTTCTGTCTCCTGAACACAGCTGGCGCTCTGCCCGGTCCCCGGGGAGCTCTCTCAGGGGCTCTGGGCGCCCACCCACGAGCTATGAGCCGTGCTCTCCCAGCTCATTTCTGAGAACCGCCTTTGGGCTACTCCAGCCCTTGATCTACGGAGGCAGGGAGCCGGAAATGCAGGGGTGTTGAAGGCCCCGAAGGGCAGCTCATGGATGATGACAGACTGGCTCCTCACCTTGAGACAGCCCAACGCTGAGGCACGACTCATGCCCCAGAATTCCCCTGTGGGAGCCAGCTGAGGTTGGGTCTGTCGTAAAACTGCACCCCATCCTTCTGCGTGGCCCTTTCTCCCACTTACTTTCACGGGCACGTGAATCTCAGCCAGGGTCTACTTGCAGAGAACCTAGCTTCACGTCCACCAGCATCCGAGTTTCCAGAATCCCTGGGTCAAGACTGCTCTGGAGCAAGTCCACGGGAAAGAGTTGGAGTGCTAGTGTGTTTGCAGCTTAACTTTCTGCTCTTTCTAGAGAAAGGTGAGCCCAGGCTAAATGGAGCTGGGCTTGGTTCAATCAGTGATCAAATAGGATGAAGAAAACCTCAAAGATCACGGGTTTTTCGAGGCTGGAAAATCCTACTTCTCTGGACCCCAAATATTAAGGAACAAAATAGAAAAAGCCTGGTAGCCATGACTCAGCAAGGCTTCTAAGTGAACCAGAGGGAGCAGGCCTGTAGCAACTAGATTATGGATGTTCTCTCTCCTGCCAAGCCTAAAGGTGGACACCATCTAGGTGAAGGAGCAAATTGTGGGGGTGAAGGCGCAAAGAAGACAAAGCCTTGAGAACCAGACTTGCATACAGTTTCCAGTTTCAACAAGTAGGAATAGCAGGACTGGCATGATAGCACAGCAGGTTAAGCCACTGCTTGCGATGCTGCCTGTATCCCATATCAGAGTGCCTGTGTGCGTCCTGGCTGTTCCCCTTCTGATCCAGCTCCACGCACCTGGGAGCCAGCAGATGATGGCCCAAGTGCCTGGACCACAGCCACCCATGTGGGAGACTCAGATGGAGTTCCAGGCTCCTGGTTTTGGCCTGGCTCAAATTTAGCTGTTGCAGCCATTCGGGGAGTGAACCGGCAAATGGAAGATATCTCTATCTCTCTCTCCCCTTATCTTTCAACACACACATAAATAAGTAAATATTTAAACATAAAGACAAAACACAGGACACCCCATATTTTAACCAGCTATCCTAGGTGCAGGAGTAGCTAATGACATCTCAGGTTTTTTTCAAAGTAAATAGAAAGTAGCCTAGGAGAACCATCTGATCAGGAACACACACGTGTGACTGTTACGTGAATGAAGATTATGTTAAACCACTGAGATTTGGAGGATCCCTAAGGCATGGTTCTCAAAGCGTGGGCCACAGACCAGCAATATTAGTACACCTGTCAACTTGTTAGAAATGCAAATTTTCTTTTTTTTTTTTAAGAAATGCAAATTTTCAATCCCTACCCCAGATCTATTGAATCAGAAACTATGGTGGTGGTAGTGGTGTGGGGGTGGGGAGGCTCAGCAACCTCTTTAGGTGATTTTTTTTTTGACAGGCAGAGTGGACAGTGAGAGAGAGAGAGACAGAGAGAAAGGTCTTCCTTTACTGTTGGTTCACCCTCCAATGGCTGCCACAGCCGGCGCACTGCGCTGATCCGAAGCCAGGAGCCAGGTACTTCTCCTGGTCTCCCATGTAGGTGCAGGGCCCAAGCACTTGGGCCATCCTCCACTGCCTTCCCAGGCCACAGCAGAGAGCTGGCCTGGAAGAGGGGCAACTGAGACAGAATCCAGTGCCCCAACCGGGACTAGAACCCAGTGTGCCAGCACCGCAGGCGGAGGATTAGCCTATTGAGCTGCGGTGCCGGCCTTTAGGTGATCTTGATACACATGGCATTGGAGAACCAGTGAGCTAAGAAAACAGCAGGGTTAGCTCTAAAGCAGCCCGTGGGAAGCCTCTGAAGTTGGTCCGTCCCCTGTTGCCACTGCCGCTCACTAGAACAAGGTCAGAATCTGCGTGGAGGATACTGGGACGTTCCCAGCCCAGATCTTGGCATAGCCTTAGCAGACCCTTGACCTGAGGGTGGTTCTTCCACCTAGTGATGAGCTCATCTGAAACTTTTTTTCTGAAAGATTTATGTATTTATTTGAGAGGCAGAGAGAGAGAGAGAGAGAGAGAGAGAGAGAAAGTCTTCTATCCACTGGTGTACTCCCCAAATGGCCATAACAGCTGGAGCTGGGCCGATACGAAGCCAGGAGCCAGGAGCTTCTTCCAGGCCTCTCACATGGGTACAGGGGCCCAAGGACTTGGACCATCATCTACTGCTTTCCCAGGCAATATCAGAGAGCTGGATCAGAAGAGGAGCAGCCGGGACTAGAACCGGTGCCCATATGGGATGCCGGCACTGCAAGTGGAGGCTTAGCCCACTAACCACAGCACTGGCCCTGGTACTGCTTTTTACCAGCTCCATTAGGAGCTTGTTTTTCCCAGCTCTTGACATCCGTGACCTCATGGGCCAGACGCCACAGATGGACTGTGTCAGAATCATCAGGTCAACCTGGTATGCCTGGACTTCCCTGGTTTCAACATGGGCAGTTCCACATCCAGGAAACCACCCAGTCTCAGGCAATCTGGAGTATTTTGTCATATTAATTAGTGTTCGTTGAGGGCCAGCATTGTGGTGTAGCAGGTTAAGCCACTGCCTGCGAGGCTGGCATCCCATATGGGCACCGGTTCGAATCCCAACTGCTCCACTTCTTATCTGGCTCCCTGCTGATACACTTGGGAAAGCAGCAGAAGTTGGCTCAAGTGCTTGGGCCCCTGCATCCACATGGGAGACTTGGAAAGAGCTTCTGGCTCCTGGCTTCTGTCTGGCCTAGCCCAGTGGCCATTTGGAGAGTGAATGGAAGATCTGTGTATGTGTGTGTGTCTGTCTGTCTGTCTCTCTCCCTCTGTGTGTGTGTCTGTCTGTCTTTCTCTCTCTCTGTGTGCGTGTATCTGTCTGTCTGCCTCTCTCCCTCTGTGTGTGTGTCTCTGTGTATGTGTGTGTGTGTCTGTCTGTCTGTCTGTCTCTCTCCCTCTGTGTGTGTGTGTCTGTCTCTCTCCCTCTGTGTGTGTGTGTGCGTGTCTGTCTGTCTGTGTCTCTCCCTCTCTCTGTAACTCCACCTTTTGGGACTTGTGATCCAGACCCTCTTTTCTCACAAGGGTGATCCTGGCTCAGCAAGTCAGGCAACTTTGTATTTACACATTTACAGCTTTCAAACATGAAAGAGCCTTTTTAAAGAAAATTTATTTATTTATTCATTGGAGAGGCAGAGACCTACAAAGAGAGGCAGAAAGCTCCTGCCCCTGGTTCACAACTCAAATGCACGCACTGGCCAGGGCTGGGAGCCGGGAACTCCATCCAGGTCTCCCACGTGGGTGGCAGGGACCCAACCACTTGAGCCATCGCCACTGCCTCCCATCTTGTGCGTTAGCAGGAAGCTGCAGTCAGGAGCCTGGACTTGAACCCAGGCAGTCCAACTTCCACTTAACTGTTGGCCGAATCCTAATTGCACCAAATTTCCTGGACACTCGATCCACCCACCAGATGCCCTGTTTGCCTGCTGGGGTGCTGGGGTCTCCGTGAGTACGTGAACGTTCAGAAGGTCACGGTGAGCGCCAGTGGATCACCTGCCCTTCTACAAGTGACCAAGGTTAACTCTCCAGCAATGACCTCGTTAGGGCAGGGGCCAGGCATGGACTCAAACTTGCTGGTTAAATCTCTCCTATGTATTTAAGCCTGATACAGGAAACACATTTTTTCCTAAGTTTTTTTTTTTTTTTTTGACAGGCAGAGTTAGACAGTGAGAGAGAGAGGAGACAGAGAAAGGTCTTCCTTCCTTTGGTTCACCCCCCTAAATGGTTGTTACGGCTGGCGCGCTGCGCTGATCGGAAGCCAGGAGCCAGGTGCTTCCTCCTGGTCTCCCATGCGGGTGCAGGGCCCAAGCACTTGGGCCATCCTCCATTGCCTTCCCGGGCCACAGCAGAGAGCTGGACTGGAAGAGGAGCGACTGGGACAGAATCCGGCGCCCCAACCCGGACTAGAACCTGGTGTGCTGGCGCCACAGGTGGAGGATTAGCCAAGTGAGCCGCAGCGCCAGCCATTTTTCTAAGGTTTATTTATTTAAAGGGCAGAGTGTCAGAGAGAGGGAGAGAAGAAGAGGGATCAACCAGAGATAGATAGAGATCTTTCATCACTGTTTTACTCCCTAGATGGCCACAACAGCCAGAGCTGGGTCAAGCTGAAGCCAGGGGCCAGGAACTACATTTGGGTCTCCCACATGGGTGGCAGGGCCCAAACACTTGGGCCATCACCCCCTGCTTTCCCAAGTGCATGAGCAGGAAGCTAGATCACAAGCCAAGAAGCCGGGACTCGAATAAGTGCTCTGTTACGGGATGCCAGTGTCACAAGCAGTGGCTTCACCTGCTGCACCACAGCGCCGGCCCCAAGGACGTGTTATTGACCATGACTTAGAATGCAAGGTACAATGTTAACTTTTATACAGATAACATACAATAAGAGATCCTAAAGGGAGAAGCAAGGAAAGGCCTCTTTTCTCTGAGTATGTTCTCAGTGGTGGGCCTAGGGTACAGATGTAAGTTAAGTGTGGAGGTGTGATATTTTAAAATGCAAACTTGTCACTGGTATGTCCTTGGGAGGGGAAGAAGTGACGATGTATGTGTTTAAAAAAAAAAAAAACCTCAGGTGATTCTGACCACCGTCTTCCTTTAGTTAACCACGGTGTCAGAGGAGGATTTCCCAAGCTCAGCACTGTGGGCCTCGAGGACTGAGGATTCCCTGGTGTGGGGAGCTAGCCTGTGTCGCAGGATGACCGGCACCAATGCCCCCAGCGCCTTACTCCCAGAGGTGACAGCAGAAGTCCCTCCCTCTAGACATTGCAAACCCCGGGGGGAGCATTGCCAGACAAATTATAATATATGCGACATAGTTCTATAAAAAAAGTTTGCATTGTTTATCTGAAATCCAATTTTAATTGAATTTAACCAGTATTTCTATTTGCTAAATCTAGCAACCCTACCTAGAAGGCCAAATTGCTCCTGGTTACGCCACATCACAGCAAGGCTGGACATAGTTTATGAAGTCTGTAGATAAAAATACAATTAAGTACAATCTAGCACCAACACGCTAATGACGCGTTTTTATTTTTTTTAATCAGTACATTTGTTAAAAATATATAGAGTAATGGTCTGGGGCTTAAATGTCACCGTGGCTGAGTGCTGACTTCTGTAATATAACTAATTGTAGGGGACTCCTAGAAATACACTCGAGACAGCAATAAAAAGGTAAACAGAAGTGATTGACAAGACAGGGCTGTTTCACTACGACCTTGTATGGAACACTGGCTCCACAGTGGAACTGGGCGTTCTTGACCTTGACACCGACATTCACAGAGGCTGGGCTGTCCGTCACAGGCAGACGGGCACCCAAGGGCCACAAGCCTCCTCATGCTTCCTGAATAGTTTTCTATTGTATGCATTTGTAGAAAGGAGGAGAAATGGTAACCAGGTGCTTCGCCTTATGCATCCAAGTGCGATGCCTCGTCTTTGTATGCGGCCCAATTTCTTGAAAATAAAAGGATGGGGACCAGCGTCACAGCTCACTAGGCTAATCCTCCGCCTGTGGCGCTGGCACACCAGGTTCTAGTCCCAGTCGGGGAGCCGGATTCTGTCCCAGTTGCCCCTCTTCCAGGCCAGCTCTCTGCTGTGGCCTGGGAGTGCAGTGGAGGATGGCCCAAGTGCTTGGGCCCTGCACCCCATGGGAGACCAGGAGGAAGCACCTGGCTCCTGGCTTCGGATTGGCACAGCGCACCAGCCGTAGCGGCCATTAAGGGGGTGAACCAACAGAAGAAAGACCTTTCTCTCTCTCTCTCTCTCTCTCTCTCACTGTCTAACTCTGCCTGTAAAAAAAAAAAAGAAAGAAAGAAAGAAAGAAAGAAAGAAAGAAAGAAAGAAAGAAAGAAAGAAAGAAAAGAAAAGAAAAGAAAAGGATGGGGCCAGCTCTGTGGCGTAGTGGGTAAAGCCGCTGCCTACAGTGTCACCATTCCATGTGGGCACTGGTTCGAGTCCTAGCTGCTCCACTTCTGATCCAGCTCTCTGCTATGGCCTGGGAAAGCAGTAGAAGATGGCCCAGTCCTTGGGCCCCAGCACCCGCGTGGGAGACCCAGAAGAAGCTCCTGGCTTCAGATTGGTGCAGCTGCGGCCATGTGGGGAGTGAACCAGCAAATGGAAGAGCTCTCTCTCTCTCTCTCTCTCTCTCTCTCTCTCTCTCTCTCTCTGCCTTTCTGTAACTCTACCTTTCAAATAAATAAAATAAATCTTAAAAAAAAAAAAGAAAGAAAAGGAGTGACTCACGGCAGGACCACATGGATGAGGAAGTTCTGAATGCGTCTCCTGTGGGTCTGGCTGTGGGGCGAGGCCCTCGATCCCAAATGTGATCCCGCCTCACTGGCCTGCAGCCACAGCACTGCACTCCCTCCTGCTCTGAAAGACACGTTTCAGATACATAGGTAATAAAAAGATATTACTTTTTTTAGGAAAAGATTTATTTGAAAGGCAGAGTTACAGAGAGGTGGAGGCAGAGACAGAGAGAGATCTTCCACTTACTGGTTCACCCCCCAAATGGCCTCAGTGGCCAGAGCTGCACCGATCTGAAGCCAGGAGCCAGGAGCCAGGAGCTTCCTCCAGGTCTCCCAGGGGCTGAAGGACCTGGGCCTGCTTTCCCAGGCCACAGCAGAGAGCTGGAGCAGAAGTGGGGCAGCCAGGACTCAAACCGGCACCCATATGGGATGTTGGAACTGCAGGTGATAACTTTACCCACTATGTCACAGTGGCAGCCCCCCACAAATACTTTAAAGAAACAATCAGACAAATGCCCTAAACAGCACTTTGACCCCAGAATCTGCCCTTAAGTTATTCAGATTTGGCTTAAAAGCCCATGAGAGCATTTCAGGCATGGAAAGCCGAGACACTGTGGCAAAAATGACCTACAGGAAGGATCCCTGTGAGTGTGACCCCAGTAGGGGCCATCAAAGAAGGAGGTACCTTTCTCTGAAGGGAGGAGAGAACTTCCACTTTGATTATGGCCTTGTCTAAATAATGTTGGAGTTTGTGGACTCAAAAGCCTTGGCAGCTCATGACAAGAGCCTCGGGTGATCACTGACGTGATGAATAAGAGTGTCAATTGTTAAATCAACAACGGGAGTCACTGTGCACTTGCTCCCCATGTAGGATCTCTGTCCTTAACGAGTTGTACTATGAGAATTAACGGTATAACTAGTCTTCAAACAGTACTTTATACTTCCTCCTGGAGTCTGCGTTAGCACAGAGCTGTGTCAGGAGCTGGCGCCAGGAATCTAGCTCAGGCCTTCCAGTGTGGGACGCGATGTCTCCACTGGCAGGCTGACCGCTCACCCAAGCCTCCCGTGGAGCGAGCATTTCTCTGCCCTTCTTCAAGGACCCTCGAGGTTCTGTGAAGACAAGGATCTTCGTTTTGCTCACTGGTATTTCTCACCTGCCGTGAGCGGTGCCTGGCACATAGTGCCTACACAGTAAATGGTTCTTGACCGAATGACTGAAAGCGTGGGTAGCGTGAAGTGTGGAAGGGATCGTCCATATGGTCTATACCCCACAGGATTCCTACGACGTTTAAATGGATTCGTATTTGCTGAAAGCTGCCTGGCATGTGGTGAGCCCTAGATAAATAGTTACTAAATGAAAAAGTTAAAAGGTAAAGTCACTGAAGTAGACTAAATATGACATTGCCAAATACCCTGCAGTGAGCATTTTTAGGCAGAACAACTACCTCGGAAGTTCCTGCAACTTGTGGTTCTGTTCCGTGATCATCCTACACTTGCAATGGCAGGTACATCCAAGGAATGCAAAGCACTGATTATGCATAATCATTAAGTAGAATGACATTATAATAAAGAGTCATTTAAAACGTTACGGGGCCAGCATCGTGGCATAGCAGGTAAGGCCATTGCCTGTGACTCCAGCATCCCACATGGGCGCCAGTTCAAGTCCTGGCCACTCCACTCCCGATCCAGCTTGAGGCTAACGTGCCTGGGAAGGCAGCAGAAGATGGCCCAAGTGCTTGGGTCCCTGCACCTGCATGGGAGAATTGGATGAAGCTCCTGGCTCCTGGCTTCAGATCAGCACAGCTCCGGCCACTGCAGCCATCTGGGGAGTGAACCATCAGATGGAAGACCTCTCCCTCTCTCTCTGCCTCTCCTTCTCTCTGTGTGTAACTCTGACTTTCAAATAAATAAATAAATCTTTAAAAAAAGGACATTGCTTGAAATGTATATATCTTATGTCAGAGTGCCTGGGTACATTTAAGTCCCAGCCACAGTTCTAATTTCTTTTTAAATTTACATATTTATTTGAAAGGCAGAGTGACAGACATTTGAAAGGCAGAGTGACAGACAGAGAGAGAATACAAGTGTGTGTGTGTGTGTGTGAGAGAGAGAGAGAGAGAGAGAGAGAGAGAGAGAGAGACCTTCCATCTGCTGGTTCACTCCCCTAATAGCTGCAACAAGCAGAGCTGGGCCAGGCTGAAGCTGGGAGTCAAGAACTCCATCCTAGTCTCCCACAAGCACAGCAGGGGCCAAGTACTTGGGACGTCTTCCACTGCCTTTCCAGATCAGCAGTGAGCTGGATGAGACTCATATGGGTGCTCGGTTATGGGTGCCAGTGTTGCAGGCTGAAGCTCAGCCACAACACCAGGCCCCCAGGTGTGGCTTGATTCCAGCTTCCCACTGATGCATCAGGGGGTGGCTCACACACATGGGTCCCTGGTGGAAACCCGGATTGAGCTCTAGGTTCCTGGCTTCAACCTGACCAAGCCCTGGCTGTTGTGAGCTGTTAGGGAGTGAACAAATGGATGGCAGATTCTCCCCTGTTGCTGTGGATTCATTCTGAGAGGAGGAGTGCCGTGGGGGCAAAAGGGGCAGAGTGACCACACAGACCCCGTTAGGTGGAAGCGGGCTAGAGGCAAGAAGCCCGCAGACTCATTTATTTCAGTTGGTACAGCAGCTTATATAGCCGAGGCAGCCAATCCAGTCAAGGGGCGGTCTATGACCTAACCAGTCACAGCCTGTTGCTAGGCAGATTCCATTTCCAGGTGGTTTCCCAGGGGGTTTCCAAAGCCATTCCTGAGTAACTGACAGCGCTTGCCAGCAGCCATCTTAGCATGGCCTTCTCACTCCACCACATTCCCCTCCCCTTCAAATAAAAAACATGAATACAAAAACATTAAATCATGTAATGGACATAAGCTCTTAGAACTGTGCCCAGGACAAGAACAGTATGACCTGGGGAGCCCTTGTTTGCCCTCTGGACAGTGAACGTGCCGACTGACAGCCTCTACCAGCAATCAGGCTCTGCTCCATTTTTCTAGAGTCAAGTTGCCACAAGAAATGCGTGCATGGCTCTTTCTGAAGGACACAAGCAGCAAGTGTGGCTTCGCGTGTTCCCACACCTTTCTCATCTTCCAGGGGGTGCCCACGTGCCTTGGCTGTGGCCCTGCATTATTCCCAGCATTGACTTCCCTCTTCACAGCTCCTTTTCCTTACTCCAAATGGCCCTCCTGCACCCCACTCCTGCCCTGTAAGGCTCGTGTGATTTCTTTGGGCCCGTCCAGAGAACCCAGGCTTCGATCCCCATCTTAAGATCCTTAATTGAGTTACACCTGTCAAATCCATTTAACAATGTAAGATAGCAATCGTAGGTTCCAAAGACAATGATGTGGACATCTGTGTAGGTGAGACGGGGGAGAGGTATCATTATTTGCTTACCATACCAGGCAGGAATTTTGTCTCACTTATGGTACATATGTTTTTCTGAACAATACATAGGCAGTGTAGGCTACTTTATCATGGATGCTCTTTTCTCATTGAATAACAGTAGGCAACCTAGATGCCTTTGAAAAGACAAGGGTACTGATATTCTATTTCTCTTAGATGAATCAAGAATTGGTGATAAGAATGGTTACTTTTTGAGAACATACAAGGACTGTCTAAACCTGCAGTTTTTGTTTTTTAAAATTTTGTTTACTTATCTATTTATTTTAGTTGAAAGGGGGGAGAGAGAGAGAGAATCTTCCATCCACTAGTTCATTCCCCAAATGACTGTAACATCCAGGGCTGGCCCAGGAGCCTGGACCTCAGTCCAGGTCTCTCCTGTAGGTGGCAGGGACACAAGTGTTGGAGCCATCACCTGCTGCCTCCTAGGGTGCACATTAGCAGGAAACTGGATCAGAAGCAGAAGAGGGGTCTGGTGTGTGGCATAGCGGAAAAAGTCGCTGCCTATGACATCGGCACCCCACGTGGGTGCTGCTTCATGTCCCTGCTGCTCCACTCCTGATCCAGCTTCCTGCTTTTGGCCTGGGAAAGCAGCAGAGGATGTGCCAAGTGTTTGAGCCCCTGCACCCACATGGGAGACTTGGCTGAAGCTCCCGGCTCCTGCCTTCAGCCTGGATCAGCCCTGGCCATTGTAGCCATTTTGGGAGTGAACTAGCAGGTGGAAGATTCCTCTCTATTGTCTCTGTGTCTCTCCCTCTCTCTGTAACTGACATTCAAATAAATAAATCTTTTTTAAAAAGCAAACAAGCAGGGGAGCCAGGACTCGAGTCATGCGATCATTTTATGAAGTGCAAGTGTCCCAAGAGGCAAGTGAACTGTGGAGCCAAACGCCTACCCCTGAAGCCCTACAATGCCAACAGCTTGATGACATCCAAGGCACAGCAGGCACTCCCAAGACGGGTAGAATTTTGGCAAGCAGTGACCCAGAACCTGGCAGTGGGCTGCATGGGCTTTTTATGCTTTTATATATCCTGCCCCATGACACATGGTGGCAACAAATGATGGCGTTGTGGCAGAACACGTAAGAAACCAGGCTCTGGAGTCAGCCAGGGCCAGAATCCTGGTTCTTCTGGCTCTGCTATTGACTCCTTGTGTGACCTTGGATGACCTTGCTTAATGTCTCTAATCGCTTCCATCAGGCATCTCCCGTATGGAGGCTTACGCAGGCTCATTTCATCCTCTACCCATTCCACGGATGAGTATGACAAAGGCACAGTACTGAACAACACAAAGATCCTCTAAGAAGGGGCTGCAAGTGCTGAACACAAGTCTTTGGGTTCTTACACTGCTTGGTTTTCACTCTGAAACTTCCTTTGTCACCCTCACCGTCTCCCCACGTGCAGCCTTGTTCCGCCTGCCACATGTTTGGAGAGCCATATAAACTGAGCTTAGTGATGTTCAGTTTAGACTTCGGAGACCTTGATGTGCTTCTCTGATCTGTGCCGCAGTGAGCGCTCTGGACAGCTCCTCTGTAGCGCCAGGCTACAGGTTTCCTTTACTCAAGGAGGACACCCAGAGGCCGCTTGGGACGTAGCACCTGCCTGG
Source organism: Lepus europaeus (assembly GCF_033115175.1). Lineage (NCBI taxonomy): Eukaryota > Metazoa > Chordata > Mammalia > Lagomorpha > Leporidae > Lepus > Lepus europaeus. The sequence goes on from NC_084831.1 coordinate 152,335,104, forward strand.
AAACTTCTTTCCAGCTGGTTCGATCAGAAGTCGCAAAGCCCAGGTCCAGGAAGTCCACCTAGAATATGTGTTCACGTGGAGCTCATCCTCAAAGGAAGACTGGAAGCAGGTGCACTTCTTTTCCGGGCACAGGCACGCGTTGTAAGGTGCAGAACAGCTTTTAAATGTGATGGATGGGGACGCCAGAAACCAAGGACGTGCTGGGGACACTTGGGGACATTTGCGCGGTGACTGAGTGCTGATGGAGGTTGCTGAGTGGTTTTCTTAGGCGTGACCGGAGCGACGAGCTATGGAGCAGAACACTGCTGTTGTCGGGTCATGTAGGCTCAGGTGTGGACGGTGACCGAGGAGGATGTCCCCAAGCTCTGTCCCGATGTTTCGGCAGAAGGGAAGGGTGTGTAAGCAGGCGTGGCCAGGTGCCACCCCATGGCATGTCTACGTGGGGAACATGGAAACTCATTACACTGTTCTTTCTCTGTTCTGTACATTTAACTTTTTTTTTTTCCAAAATAAAAGGATGAGGATGTAGAAGCCTCAAAGGCGCTTAACCTGAACTTGCTTGAGCACGTGGCCTCCGTTGTGTTGTCTCGTGTGTGCTGGAGTTTAACCAGCACGTTGTAGTCACTCGCATGGTTATCTTCCGTTCTCCATGTCACCCTGCGGCACACACAGATATTTGCTGGTGCAAGAAATGAAAGACACTATACTCAGCAGTTCCCCTGGGGTGCTGGGTTCTGTCTGGTCCTCCTGAGGGCCTGGAGGTCTTTCCTTCCTTCCGCCCTGCCCCTGCCCACTTCCTGGAGCTGACTCACGTTTATCCTCTGCATTCCCACGCTGGGAACGTCTCCCTCGCCCTGCCCCTGTGCTCGCAGGTCACTTCCCCCGCGTGAGCACTCCGGATAGCTATTCTAGCTGTTTGCGTTCTTGACCTCACTGCCCTGCGAGCTACACTTTCCTTGAGGAGAAGGGAATTTTATGTGCCTCTTCACAGCTGTAGCCTCACCCTCGGAGAGTTTCAGGCACACAGCAAGAAAAAGCTCAGTAAACACTTGGCAAGTGAATGGCCAACGCTAGCGTGGTCAGCTTTTTAGAGAACCATACAGCCATACTAGGAACCCTTCCAAATAAGTAAACATGTAACCATCTATGTCAGCATCAATATGAATGAGTGTTTATCTGATGCCAAAGGGGTTTGTATTAAAATTAAGGTAAAATCTTCTAAAAAGAAATCACTCATTTCATAATATTATCTTCTGCAGGAAGGATTCTCTACGTATCAAATCAATCTTTATTATTACAGGTTATATTTATTTTCTAATTAGTACTTTTCTGATCAACATATTTCATACATAACCCACTGCACCACAATGCCTGTCCCCCCGTCTTTTGTTGTTGTTGTTGTTTTTCAGGATGACTGGCCCAGTGATGAACACAATACTTGGGACACCCGCATCCTATGCTGGAGTGCCTGGGTTCAAGTGCGGGCTTTGCTCGTGATCCAGCTTCCTGGTGGTGCACACTCTAGAAGGCTGTAGATGATGTCGTAAGCGCCCAAGTCCCTGCTACCCATGTGGAAGGCCCAGATGAAATTCCAGGCTCCAGGCTTCATCCTGGCCCAGACTCAGCTGTTGTGGACATTTGAGGAGTGAACAGCAGATAGAACATCTCTCTCTCTCTCTCTGTCTCTCTCTTTCCCTAGCTTTAAAATAAAAGAAAATCAATCAATCTTTAAAAACTTTTTTCAAATCTATTATCCAGTTTTTTAAAAGAAGCTGATGGACATACACACACACACACACACACACACAGAGAGAGAGAGAGAGAGAGAGAGAGAGAGAGAGAGAGAGAACACTCTCATGTATCTACTGGTTTACTCTCCAAACATCTGCAATAGCCAGGATTACATCTCAGCTGAAAATGGGCTCCAGAATGCAACCCGGGTCTCCCATGCAGGTGGCAGGAGCCCAATTACTTGAGCTGTCACTGCTGCCTCCCAGGTTCCGGTCAGCAGGAAGCTGGAAGCACTCCAGTGTGGGATTTAGCATCTTAGCTGCTAGACTAAATGTCTGCCCCTACTTTCTACAATTCTATTTCTAACTCACTGCTCCTGTAAAAGAAAGCTACTAAGGTTACAGATCCTTCCTTGCTATATCTAGCTACTTATACTTGTCATATCGATTCTAAAAACTCTTCAGTTGAGCCGCCTAGATTTTCTAAAAATACGTTAGAGCTAAAGATAATCAGTTTCATGGACCGGTGGTGACATAACGGGTAAAGCCACCGCCTGTGCTACTGGAATCTCCACCTCTGAGCCACCTCCCTCCTAATGACCTGGCAAGGCTGCAGAAGATGGCCCAAGTGCTTGGGCCCCTGCACTCACGTGGGAAACCTGGAAGAAGCTCCTGGCTCCTGGCTTCAATCCTGCCCCACTGTTGTAGCCATTTGGGGAATCAACCAGCAGATGGAAGATTCTCTCTCTCTCTCTCTCTCTCTCTCTCTCTCTCTCTAACTCTGTCTTTCAAATAAATAAAAATAAATCTTTTATAAAAAAAGATAGTTTCCCAATATTTATACCATTTCATTCCCCCCTAAAATTGACGTATTGTTATGGTCCATTGTTAAGGGCTACATACCCAGAGCCTTACGTTGATGGATTAAGTATAGAACTTGATCCAGGGGCAAGCACTGTGGCATAGCAGGTTAAGCTGCATCCCACATAGGCACTGGTTTGAGTCCCAGCTGCTCTGCTTCTAGTCCAGCTCCCTGCTTATGGGTCTGGGAAAGCAGCAGAAGATGGCCCAAGTGCTTGGGCCCCTGCACTCACCCACATAGGAGACCTGGAAGAAGCTCCTGGCTCCTGGCTTCTGCCTGGTCCAGCTCTGGATGCTGTGGCCATTGGGGAGTGAACCAGTGGATGGAAGACCTCTCTCTTTCTCTCTCTCTCTCGCTCTCTCTCTCTCTCTCCCTCTGTCTCTCTCTGTCTCTCCCTCTCTCTGTAACTGCATTTATTTATAGATAAATAAATCTTTACAGAAGACAAAAAAGAACTTGATCCAATTATAGTGTCTGGAGGTGGGGCCTCTGAAAGTGATGAGATTGGCTCGTGTTGTTGGGGCGGAGCCCCTGTGACTGAATCACAGTGGCTTTGTAGGATGACACATGTGGGCGTGGATGTAGACTGTGCTTCCTGTCTCAGCTTCCTGGCACACCATGTGATCCTCCCCCCACATTCCTGACGTCTAACAGGACTATCAGATCTCCAAAATCGTGAGCCAAAATAGTTTCTCCCTTCCTAAGGAGCTCCTCTCAGGTACTTTTTAGAGTGAGGGAAAGCTCACTGGCTCATATTCACATTCCTCTAGGGTATATACAGACCTTGTCAGTGGTGCATGGGCACCGGGGCTATATCAACCTCCAGACCCTCAGCTTAAATATATTGTTTTCCTGAAAGCTAACGACCACGTGTCTCCCTATCTCAAACCAGGAAAGGCAGTTTTGGCATAATGATACTCAGGATTGCATTTAAATTTTTTTTAAAGATTTATTTATTTGAAAGTCAGAGTTACACAGAGAGAGGTAGAGAGAGAGAGAGAGAGAGAGAGAGAGAGGTCCTCCATCCACTGGTTCACTCCCCAACTGGCTGCATTGGCCGGGGCTGCACCAATCTGAAGCCAGGAGCCAGGAGCTTCTTCCAGGTCTCCCATGTGCATGCAGGGGCCCAAGCACTTGGGCCATCTTCTGCTGCTTTCTCATGCCATAGCAGGGAGCTTGATCAGAAGTGGAGTAGCTGGGACATGAATTGGCACCCATATGGGATGCTAGCACCACGGACGGAGGCTTAACCTACTATGCCACAGTGCCGACCTCTAATTTTTAAAAAATATTTATTTATTTATTTATTTGAAAGGCAGAGAGAGAGCACGAGAGCAAGAGGTTGAGATCAAGAGATCCTAGATGCTGGTTCACATTTCAAATGTATGTAATGGTCAGGACTGGACCGGGCCAAGCTGGGAGCTGGGAACTCAGTGCGGGTCTCCCACATGAATGGCAGGGACCCTGTTCCTTGAGCCATCACCTCTGCCTGCCAGGATGAACATGAGCTGGTCAGGAGCCAGAGCCGGGAAGTGACCTCAGGTACTCCAGCGTGGATTGCATACCTGCTCTGCTTTTTCAGCTTCAACACCTTTCAGCCACGTCTTAAGAGGAAGGATTTCAGGTACTGGGACAGGCGATGAAAAGTGTTTTATGTGTTGATTCTGCCATACCGATTTTGTGTACCCCCAAAAGTTGATTCCCAGATTCACGGGTTCATTTGGAGGGGCCTTTGGGAAGTAAATGGGGTCATAGGAGGTTGTGAGGATGGGGTCCACATGGTGGCAGAGTTAGTGGCTCTGTAAGGAGACAGAGGGAGACGTGGTGCACTTGCCATGTTATGATGGAGCAAGGAAGCCCTGCAGTTTGCCTAGCAGGGCTGGAGCCGTGCTCTTGGACGTCCAGAGCCACAAATCAGACTTCTGCTCTTCCTGAATTACCTGGTGCCAGGTATTTTTTATAGCAACAGAAAACAAACCGAGACATCATTGGCCAAAGCAAAGCACAGGACCATCCTAGATGCGAGAAGAGCCATTGGATGTCATCGCACGCCCAGTCTTTGTCTCTCGGGGAAAATGGTTTTAAAGCACAGAGGTAATTGGAATCTGTGAAATCAAAATTGGATTGCAAGTAAGTTACAGCTTTAGTACCAAAATCGAGAAAGTCTTGTTTAACTTGGATATCTTTTCCTGGTGAGATACATGTGCATATCCATAAGTTCTGGAGTAGTCTTATTTCCAAAATATGAATCATTTGTTTTCACTATGATTTTTTGTTGCAACGTATATATAACAGTGAGCTCCTCAGGGGTACTCAGTTCACATCCCCTCCTTTGGGGGCTCCTTATGGCCTCTTTTTTTAAAGATCATCAGTTTTAGAGCAACAACATATAGATTTCTGTCTCACTGTAAACCTTTACTCCACTTTATCCTCAATGTAACTTGCAAACTGAAAACAGACATTCTTCTTGTTCCACACTTGGAAAATATGATGTATGGCAGCCCAACATTTTAACACCTTTTCTGTGGCAGGCAACATTGAAGTCATCTTATAAACACATGCCTAAGGAAGCTATCTCCTTCCACTTCTGTGAAGTCAAAACCCTTATTGGCCGGCGCCGTGGCTCAGTAGGCTAATCCTCCACCTTGCGGCACTGGCACACCGGGTTCTAGTCCTGGTTGGGGTGCCAGATTCTGTCCTGGTTGCCCCTCTTCCAGGCCAGCTCTCTGCTGTAGCCAGGGAGTGCAGTGGAGGATGGCCCAAGTGCTTGGGCCCTGCACCCCATGGGAGACCAGGAGAAGCACCTGGCTCCTGCCTTTGGATCACCGCAGCGCACCGGCCGCGGCGGCCATTGGGGGGTGAACCAATGGCAAAAGAAGACCTTTCTCTCTGTCTCTCTCTCTCACTGTCCACTCTGCCTGTTAAAAAAAAAAAAAAACAGCCGGCGCCGCGGCTCACTAGGCTAATCCTCCGCCTTGCAGCGCCAGCACACCGGGTTCTAGTCCCGGTCGGGGCACCGATCCTGTCCCGGTTGCCCCTCTTCCAGGCCAGCTTTCTGCTGTGGCCAGGGAGTGCAGTGGAGGATGGCCCAAGTACTTGGGCCCTGCACCCCATGGGAGACCAGGAGAAGCACCTGGCTCCTGCCTTTGGATCACCGCAGCGCACCGGCCGCGGCGGCCATTGGAGGGTGAATCAACGGCAAAAAGGAAGACCTTTCTCTCTGTCTCTCTCTCTCACTGTCCACTCTGCCTGTCAAAAATTAAAACAAACAAACAAAAAAAACCTTATTAAATGCTTCTAAGGAAACTGAAAAGTCCCCCGAAATTTTCATTATTCTGAGTCTATTTGGGCTGCCATAATGAAATGCCTTAGATGAGATCACTCGCAGTGAACAGAGGTGTGGTGCTCACGGTTCTGCAGCCTGGAGGTTTCCACACTGCGGAGCCAGCAGATGCGGTGTCTGCTGGGGCCTCGCTCTCTGCTTCGCACATGGCGTCTTCTTGCTATGTTCCCACGTGCCGGGATGCGAATGGCTCCGGGGACCCCCTACAGAAGGGCACTGGTACCATTCATAGCGCAGGATCCTCATGATCTAAGCCCCTCTCAAAGCACTGCCTCTTAATACTAGTTAATGCATCATGGATTTCAACGTAGGAGTTTTTGAGGCTATAAACACTCAGGCCATGGCAACTATGGATGCCTCAATATCACAGGTTACAGATCACTCACATGCACACCTTTTCCAACGCAGTGCAGGAGAGTTGGCAGGTGGAATTTTTTAAGTTTTTCTGGTAAGAAGTTTATGGGCAGTGGAATTTGCCAACACTTACATTTATACTGCTAAATATGAAGATAGATGACCAAAGTCTGTCTTCTATTTGGACATGATATAAACAATCAGAGAGAGAGAGAGAGAGAGAAAGAGAGAGAGAGACAGAGACTCCATCTTCTGGTTCATTCCCCAAAAATGCCAGCAACAACTGGGGCTGGGCCAGGTTGAAAGCCAGAGCCTGGAACTCCATCTGGGTCTCCCACATGGGAGGCAGGGACCCAAGCACCTGAGCCATCATCAGCTGCCTCCCAAGTGTGCAATAGCAGGGAACTGGATCAGAACTGGAGGCAGGACTGGACCCTAGACACTCCAGAGGGGATGTGGGTGCCCCAAGCAGCAGCATAGCGTGCTGCAGCCCCACCCCCACCCTAAGCACTCTTCTTTTTAGTGTGTTCCTCCACGTTCCTAAAATCTTCACCCAAATGAAGAAAATGACTAAAACTTATTTTTAAAATCCAATGTTGTTCCTGTGATTTAAGGCATCAGTTGTTGGATTATAGAATGCACAGCTGTTGGTAGGACACATTGAATCAGCTCTACACTGTTCGGTCCAATCTATCTGTCATCAAACCCCCCCCCCCTTTTTTTTCCTGCCAACAAGACATTTTAGTTACAACCTCTGAATCATAGAGTATAACTTTACTCAGTTTCATAGGATAATCCAAGAATAAAGCAATGCATCTTAATCCGTGTTAGTTTTTGTAGCATGCACAAGTTAATTGAGTAGCAACTATTTTTTTTTTTGACAGGCAGAGTGGACAGTGAGAGAGAGAGAGAGAGAGAGAGAGAGAAAGGTCTTCCTTTGCCATTGGTTCACCCTCCAATGGCCACCGCGGCCAGCGCGCTGCAGCCGGCGCACCGCGCTGATCCGATGGCAGGAGCCAGGTGCTTATCCTGGTCTCCCATGGGGTGCTTGGCCCAAGTACTTGGGCCATCCTCCACTGCACTCTCTGGCCACAGCAGAGAGCTGGACTGGAAGAGGAGCAACCAGGACAGAATCTGGCACTCCGACTGGGACTAGAACCCGGTGTGCCGGCGCCACAAGGCGGAGGATTAGCCTGTTGAGCCACGGCGCTGGCTAAGTAGTAACTATTTCATACTGAGCATTGGTGTCTTTTAGGAGGATGAACAAACTTTTGATTGATGTAGAAATAATTACTTTTTAAAACTTATGTATTTGAGAGGCTGAGTTACAGAGACACACACACAGAGAGAGAGAGAGAGAGAGAGAGAGAGAGATTCTACCTGCTAGTTCACTCCCCAAATGGCAGCGCAACAGCCAGAACTGGGCCAGGCTGAAGCCAGGAGCTCGGAGCCTTTTCTGGATCTCCTATGTGGGTGCAGGTGCCCAAGCACTTGGGCCATTTTCCACTGCTTTCCCAGGCCACAGCAGAGAGCTGGACTGGAAGAGGAGCAACCGAGACTAGAACTGATGCCCATATGGGATGCTGGTGCTGCAGGCGGAGGTGTAACCTACTATGCCACAGCACTGGCCCCAGTAATTGCTTCTTATCCTGGACTTGTAAGATCAGTCTTCAACTTAGCGCTGTCACTGCCAACCCCAAATTCTTTTCAGCATGTTGTACAGGATGTTCTGCTTTGTCTACCTCCTTAATCTTTAATATGGGCCCTTCTACTTATCATTAAAATAACCCAGTCAGCGGTCTTTTGCGCTGATGTCTAGGTCATGCTGGCACAATTTTTTGCAATTCTTCTTTTTCGTTGTCTGATCTCTTAAAACATGATCACAAGATTAAAAATTAAGTCAGCACTATCTTGACACCAATCACAATAGGTGATCCATGGGCAAAGCCAAAGATGGACTGTCACAAAGTCTGTGAATTTTCCACTTTCTTCCCTGGAAGAACCACTGAAGTTGCTGATCAGGGGGGCCAGTGTCGGCCTGGGGGACAGGCAGAGGGGGCAGCACAGGAACTGGCATCTACAGAAACCATGCCTGATCCCTCAGACACTAAAGACAGCGCTGAATAGCTTCAGCTCTATTTTTGGGGGGGATACCACAGACTTTTAAGTCTTTCCCTCGTCTTTTTTTTTTTTTTTTTTTGACAGGCAGAGTGGACAGTGAGAGAGAGACAGAGAGAAAGGTCTTCCTTTTTGCCGTTGGTTCACCCTCCAATGGCCGCTGCGGTAGGCGCGCTGCGCCCGGCGCACCGCACCGATCCAATGGCAGGAACCAGGTGCTTCTCCTGGTCTCCCATGGGGTGCAGGGCCCAAGCACTTGGGCCATCCTCCACTGCCTTCCCGGGCCATAGCAGAGAGCTGGACTGGAAGAGGAGCAACCGGGACAGAATCCGGCGCCCCAACCGGGACTAGAACCCGGTGTGCTGGTGCCGCAGGCGGAGGATTAGCCTAGTGAGCCGCGGCGCCGGCCCTGGCCCCCGGTCTTTCCCACTGGCACTGTTCCTGTTACTGGTAAGGGGCTTCCCAACTCTTAGGATTGTCACATTGGGCCTCTCCGTCCACGTTGTCACCGTTTTCAGTCCATTCAGGCTCTCGCCGCTTATCCAAGACTGTTCTTCCATGGGGCTGCCCACCTCACTCACGTGGGTTCTGGCCCCATCTGCCTGGCTGGCTGTCCCTCCTCCACCTGCCTGGGCTCAGACCCTTCTGGGTTGCCCCTGTCTGGTCTAATGCTCAAACGAACAAGCAGTACAGACCAGAAAATTGGTAGGGAATAGAAGTTTATCACAGTAAGTGTAAGAATGGAGCCCTGAAGCTTAAAAATGTCATATATGTGATGTGTACTTGTGTGTCTAATTGGAGTCATTGGATTGCAAGGTCAAACATATTTCTTCACGTGGAACAAGGTAAAGTGAAGTTTGATAAGCACTGGTGGACAGTATATAGCGTGATCTCAATTTTCGTTTTTTGAAAAAATGAACCAACATTTAACACAGAGGAGGAGTGAGAAAAAACTTACTTTTTTCTACCTTTTAAATTTATGTTCTGTATTACTGTTGTTACATGCTGTGTTACTATTATTGGACTAAGATATAACATATGAGTATATCACAGTAAGAATCGTTTCATGAAATTTCAGTCGCATACATGTCTGTGTATATGTATAAAAGGATTGGCTGGGTTACAATGTAAAAGGTGAGTTTTACTGTGGATCAAGGTACAATCAAGTTTGAAAACTACCTAGAGTATATCATACAGTCCCTATTTTGCTTCTAAAAATGTGAACAAACTTTAAACATGCAAGGAAGGTAAAGGACAAGTTTCACTTTTTAAAAACCTTTTTATCTTTGTTCTGTAGTTATTTCTTTTTTAAAAAGTTTGATTTTTAAAAAATTTTATTCATGTATTTGAAAGGCAGAGAGAGAGAGAGAGAGAGAGAGAGAGAGAGAGAGAGAAAGTATGTTCCATTTGCTGGTTCACTCTCAAAATGCCTGCAACATGTGGGGCCAGGTTGAAGCCAGGGGCCAGGAACTCCATCCAGGTCTCCTGCATGGGTGGCAGGGACCCAGCTACATGAGCCATCACCTGCTGCCTCCCAGGGTACCCTGTAACAGGAAGCTGGATTGAAAGCAGAGGCAGGACTAGAGCTTATCCATACCCTCCTATGTGGTTTGTAGGCCTCCCATGTCATAGCTTAACTTCTGCACTACAACATCAATCCCAGTATTTAAGACTTTTAAAGTTTATTTATTTGAGAGAGAGAGAGAGAGAGAGAGAGAGAGAGAGAGAGAGAGACCAAGCTCCCATCTGCTGGTTCACTCCCTAAATGCCCAGAACACCTGGGGCTGGACCAAAGCTGGGAACAAGGATCTTAACCCTCTCCTTTTTTATCCCCCTAAATTTCAAGGGAACAGTGAGAGAGAGAAAGGAGAGAGGAGAGAGAGAGAGAGCACACGCTTCCATTCGCTGATTTACTCCCCAAATGGCCACAATGCCCAGGGCTGGGCCAGGTTGAAGCCACGAGCTAGGAGCCTCTTCCAGGTCTCCTACATGGGCTCAAGGGCCCAGGGACTTGGGCCATCTTCCGCTGCTTTCCCAGGAGCATTAGCAGAGAGCTGGGTGGGAAGTGGAGCAGCCAGAACTCAGACAGGTACTCATATGGGATGCCAGCGCTGCAGGCTGTGGCTTAATGCACGGTGCCACAGTGCTGGCCCCAGAACCAGAATCTTAATCCAGGTCTCCCACATAGGTGGCAGAAACAACTTTCTGAGCCATTATTGCTGCTCCCCAGGGTCTGCATTAGCAGGAGGCCGAGGCCAGGAGCCAGAGCTGGGTGTCAAACCAAGGCACTCTGGTTTGAGACCCAGACATCCTGATTGTCATCTTTATTGCTAAGCCAAACTCCCATCCCTGTATTACTTTGATGCTTATGAGAGAATGTGTAATGCATTATTTATTTATTTATTTATTTATTTTGGACAGGCAGAGTGGACAGTGAGAGAGAGAGACAGAGAGAAAGGTCTTCCTTTTGCCGTTGGTTCACCCTCCAATGGCCGCCGCGGTTGGCACGCTGCGGCCGGCGCACCGCGCTGATCCGATGGCAGGAGCCAGGTGCTTCTCCTGGTCTCCCATGGGGTGCAGGGCCCAAGGACTTGGGCAATCCTCCACTGCACTCCCTGGCCACAGCAGAGAGCTGGCCTGGAAGAGGGGCAACCGGGACAGGATCGGTGCCCTGACCGGGACTAGAACCCGGTGTGCCGGCGCCGCAAGGCGGAGGATTAGCCTATTGAGCCGCGGCGCCGGCCGCATTATTTATTTTAAAAAATTTTTAAAAACTTAAGATCCAGCTTCCTAGAGCCGGCACTGTAGCATAGCAGGTAAAGCCACTGCCTGCAGGGCCAGCATCCCATATGGGTGCCGGTTTGAGTTCTGGCTACTCCACTTCTGATCCAGCTTTCTGCTGTGGCCTGGGAAAGCAGTAGAAGATGGCCCAACTCTTTGGGCCTCTGCACCCACATGGGAGAGCCGGAAAAAGCTCCAGGCTTCTGGCTTCGGATCAGCCCAGCTTTGGCCATTGCAGCCATTTGGGGAATAAACCAGCAGATGGAAGACCTCTCTCTCTCTCTCTCTCTGCCTCTGCCCCTCTGTAACTCTGCCTTTCAAATAAATAATAAAAAAATCTTTAAAAAAAAAATCCAGCTTGCTGCTAATGTGCCGGAGAAGCAGCAGATCATGGCTAAAGGACTTGGGTTCCTGCCATCCACAATGGAGACCCAGATGGAGCTCCTGGCTCCCTACTTTGGGCTCTTGTAGCTTCAGCTCTTATGGGCATTTCGGGGAGTGAAGCAGTGGGTGGAAACTCTCTTTCTCTTTCTCTTTCTCTTTCTCTTTCTCTTTCTCTTTCTCTTTCCCTTTCCCTTTCCCTTTCCCTTTCCCTTTCCTTTCCCTTTCCCTTTCCCTCCCCCCACCCGTCATTCTGTCTTTCAAATAAATAAATAAATAAAATCTTTTTTAAAAATTAAAACTCTCCGATTGAAAACATGGCTATAATATAATATAATATAATATAATATAATATATAGAGGTGAAGTCCATTTCCCCATCCTTTATTTTATTTTATTTAAAGGTTTATTTATTTATTTGAAATGCAGAGTTACAGAGAGAGAGAGGGAAATACAGTCAGAGAGAGATCTTCCATCTGCTGGTTCATTTATCAAATGGCTGCAACTGCCAGTGCTGTGTTGGGCTGAAGCCAGGAGCCAGGAGCTTCTTCCATGTCTCCCATGTGGGTACAGGGGCCCAACGACTCGGACCATCTACTATTGTTTTCCCAGGTGCATCAGTGGAGAGCTGGATCGGAAGTGGAGCAGCCAATATGCCAACTGGCGCCTATGGGATGCTGGTGTTTCAAGGCAGTGGCTTTACCTGCTATACCATAATGTTGGCCCCTATTTTATTTTATTTTTTTAAAGACTTATTTATTTATTTAAAAGTCAGAGTTACAGAGAGAGATCTTCCATCTTCTGGTTCACTCTCCAGATGGCTGCAATGGTCAGGGCTGTGCTGGGCCGAAGCCAGGAGCCTGGAGCTTCTTGTCAGTCTCCCACTTGGGTGCAGGGGCCCAAGCACTTGGGCCATCTTCCACTGTTTTTCCAGGCCATTGTCAGGGAGCTGGATCAGAAGTGGAGCAGCCGGGTCTTGAACTGGTGCCCAAATGGGGGATGCTGGAGTCGCAGGCAGTGGTTTCACCCACTGTGCCACCTCAATGGCCCTTTTGTCCCCATCCTGTAACTCTGGGCTGGCCTTGAGACTTGCCTTGACCTGTGGGATATGGTGGGAGTGATGCTGCGAGAGTTTTGGAGCCCAGGCCTCCAGAGGCCCTGCAGCTTGTGTTCTGTCTCTTAGCATCCTGAGACCAGGGCGCTATGAGGAAGCTCAGTGTGGCAGATTGAACTTTGAGTCCAGCAAAATTCATACAAAGAAGTCCTAACCTCCAGTACCTCATTGTGTGACTTCACGTGGACATAGGATTTTTATAGAAGTAAATCAAGGGGCTGGTGCTGTGGTGTAGCAGGTAAAGCCGCCACCTGCAGTGCCAACATCCCATATGGGCACCAGTTCAGTTCCAGCTGCTCCACTTCTGATCCAGCTCTCTGCTGTGGCCTGGGAAAGCAGTGGAGGATGGCCCAAGTCCTTGGGCCCCTGCACCCACGTGGGAGACCTGGAAGAAACTCCTGGCTCCTGGCTTCGTATCAGCTCAGCTCCGGCCGTTGCGGCCAATTGGGGAGTGAACCAGCGGATGGAAGACTTTCTCTCTTTCTCTCTCTCTCTCTCTGCCTCTCCTTCTCTCTCTGTGTAACTCTGACTTTCAAAGTAAATAAATAGAGAAATATTTAAAAAAGAAAAAGTAAATCAAGTTAAAATGTGGCCCTTAAGGTGGACCCTACACCAATCTGATTAGTAGCCTTATTTTAAAAACAGAGATGTGGACACCGCCCCCCCCCACCCCCAACACCATGTGAAGATGAAAGCAGAGAGGGCAGGATGCTTCTACGTACTGAGGGAGCGAAGGGAAAGGCGGTGGACACACCATTCCTCCTCACGGTCCCCACGCTGTGCCGGCATCTTTGTCTTGGAGTTCTGGCCTGCAGTACTTCGAGACAGTACGTTTCCCAGTGGTGGCCTAAGCCACACCCTTTGTGTTGCTTTGTGACAGTGAGCCCAGCCCACGAGCACAGCCAGTGTAACCTACTGGAGGGTGAGAAGTGTGTTATTAGCATGCCCCGGCTGCCAAAACAAAGACCAGGCGGCTTCTCACAGGTCTGCTGGCTGGAAGGCCAAGGTCAGGGGTCAAGGTTGGTTTCCTCTGAGGCCTCTCTCTCGGTTTGTAGATGGTCCTGTTCTGCCTGTGTCTTTGCACAGTCATCTCGCTGTGTGTGTCTACATCAAAGCTTGCTCTTCTACTATGCAGTCCTATTGGTTTAGGGCCCACTCCAAGGTCCTCATTTCAACTTGACCACCTCCGTAAAGACTCTGCTAAGTATGGTCATATCCTCAGGTGTTAATGATTAGATTTCAATATAGGAATGGCGGGGAGGGCACAGGTCAGAGCATGACGAGAGGGCCTGTGGAGGAGAACCGGGACGTTCAAATTGGCAGTGGCACCAACTGCCAGTCGTGGGAATGAGGCCATCATGTCCCTGCTCGCCCTGCTGACCTTCCAGCCGAGTGCTATTTCCTGAGTGGACCAAGGTAAGATCAGCATAACTGTTAAGTTCAGCCATAAAACTGAAAAAAAAAAAAGTCACTGTTGGGTTTTAAAAAAACCCTCTTTTTAAGATTTTATTTATTGGCTGGTGCAGGGGTGTAGTGGGTAAAGCCACTGTCTGCAGTGCTGGCATCCCATATGGGCACTGGTTCATGTCCCAGCTGCTCCACTTCCAATCCAGCTCCCTGCTAATGCACCTGGGAAAGCAGCAGAGGATGGTTCCAGTGTTTGGGCCCCTGCACCCATGTGGGAGACCCAGAAGAATCTCCTGGCTCGTGCTTTGGCCTGGCCCAGTCCCAGCTGTTGTAGCCATTTGGGGAGTGAACAGGTAGTTGGAAGACCCCTCTCTCTGTCTCTCCTCTCTCTCTAACTCTTTGAGACAAAATAAATAAATCTTTTTAAAAATGGATTTTGTTCAATCTTTTGAAAGGCAGAGTTACAGAGAGAGAGAGGAAGGGAGGGAGGGAGAGAGAGAGAGAGAGAAAGAAAGAATTCATTCACTGATTGATTCACTCCCCAAATGGCTGCATCAGCCAGGGTTGGTCCAGGCTGAAACCAGGAGCCAAGAGTTTCATTTGACACTCCCACGTGGGTGCAGAGGCCCGAGGCCTTGGGCCATTTTCCGTTGCTTTTCCAGGTGCATTAGCAGGGCACTGGATTGGAAGTAGAGCAGCTGGGACATGAACTGGCGCCCATATGGGATGCCGGCATCACAGGTGGTAGCTTAACCTGCTGTGCCACAATGCCCGCTCCATTCACTCTTGTTTTAAGTCCTGTGTGAGTGTGTGTGTATGTGTGTATGGCTTTGTTAGGCAGCAATCAATAACTGAAACAACTCCACTTGACATAAATGCCAATCCAGGCCCAGGTCCATTGTACTACAGTTAGTGACAGGTTATGAGTTGAATGGATTGTTTAGTCAGCTATTTCATTATTACCATTGAAAAGGAAGTGAGTACTCATTTATTAATTTAAAATGAATAGATACCACTGCTGGTAACATTTATATAGCACTTCACCAATTGTTGGAAACAGTCTCTTAATAATGTATGAGGTTTTTTAATCATAGAAATGGTGAATCATAGACTCTTGGGGCTGACAGGAACAAGGAGGGGTCATTTACTCCATCTTCTTACCTTCAAAGAGAATGACTTATTCTGTACCAGTCCGATAAGAACCCCACCCCCCATTATCATCTTCCAAAAAACCTTTTAAAAGTGTCAGTCTCTAAATGGAGCTGTATTTGGCATTCTGTAGGCCTTTAAAGATTCAGTACAAGAACGCGGAGACAAACCACACGTAAGCAAAACCCGAAGCGTTGCACGCACAAATAGCTTACGAAAAATGCTATACATAAAATAACGATTTTTCCCAACTGCAATAAACATTTTCAGTTCACGTAGATAATAGTGTATAGACAGAGATATAGACAGAGATAGACCAGCAGGTGTAAGAAGCCAAAGAAAAGATTTGGGGAAACAGGAAAGCTTTCGAGTATTTGAGGGACTATTGTGTAGAAGAAAGGTTAGGTTTGCACTGTGTAGCTACAGGATAGAGCAAGGACCAGGAGCAGAACAGGTGGAACTTTCAAAAGGGTGTGTTTCAGTTTATTTTTAGGAAGAGCTTTTTTTAAAAAAAACATTTATTTATTTATTTGAAAGGGAGGGAGAGGGAGAGGGGGAGAGGGGGAGAGAGGGGGGAGGGGGGAGGGGGAGAGAGGGGGAGGGGGAGGGGGAGGGGGAGAGGGAGAGGGAGAGGGAGAGGGAGAGGGAGAGGGAGAGGGAGAGGGAGAGGGAGACTTCCATCTGCTGGTTCACTCCTTAAGTGGCCACAACAGCTGGAGCTGGACCCATCTGAAGCCAGGAGCCAGGAGCTTCTTCCCAGTCTCCCACATGGGTGCAGGGACCCAAGCACTTGGACCACCTTCGGAAGAACTTTTAAATAATTACAACCCTTCGATATGGAATAAGCGGACTTCCTTACAGGAGTTATTGCAGAGGGGACTCTCAGAAGATTTGTCTAGTTGATCTTTCTAGCTCTTTCCTGTCCTATGACACTGAGTCCTATGTCAAAAATTAAACACATTTGAGGGATGTAGAGGAAAGTGCATTTGATAGGCTAAGCATTGTTACCAGCTGTGGCTGGTTTAGATGTGGCTTGAGTATATCCAGGGAAAAGCTGAGGTCTCTACTGGTCTGAGATTCTCTAATGAGTAAGAGGCGTCACCTGGGAGCTGCTAGCCTGGAGAGAGTATGATTCTTGTAGAGGTCTTAGCTGAAAAGGAGACATCCCAGAAAGAGGCTAAGTGGAAGGAACACGTGCCTGCTGTAAGAGGGGTGGGGGTTGGGGGGATCAAAGATGAAGACCATCAGGCAATTATAACCCAAGACATCCTGGAAAATTATGTTGAAACCCAAGGCGAAAAGTTTCAGCTTTGTCCATGATGCAGGGAAGGGCGAGCACCACCATGAAGGCAACACGACAAAACTTCTGTGGAGGGAATTGTCTGGTGCCAAAGGAGAGGGACGGAGAACGGGCTATCAGAGAGACGATCTGTGGGCATGAGCTAGCCCTGCATCTTACAAAGCACCGTCCTTTCAGACGTAGAGAAGTGGCACATGTGGGAGGTACTGGAGAAATACGGCAACAGCCTAGAAATGCAGACTGGTGAGGACTGGCATCAGTGAGGCACTGCTCCAGGCTCCTCACTCCTTGGAGAAAGTGGAATTAGTCCTGGCTGGGCGTCTGTGTGTCTGCCAGTGATACAGCTGATGGTTCACGCCCACTGCTTGCTACTGCCCAGCCAAGGTCGCCCCGTGCCACTCAGCACCATCCCTGCTGTCTTCCCTGGTTTCTTTCCCGTGCCTGGAGCCCACGGCTGCCCTCAGTTCAGGCTTACGTGTTTTAAATGCTGAGATGGGGTCATAGGGGTCACAACCACGGCTAAAGGTAATGAACCTTAAGTATTTCTCAGCAAGACATTTAGGCTTGGTTCTATGGCAGTGAGTTTCCCGTAACTCATTAACTCAGTCTCTCTCGTCTGTTCTCCGCCTCCTACCCCCTTCCCATTTCACTCTGACAATGGAAGAGTGAAAAATAGTCACAAGATGATGCCTATATCCTAAGCATTCACTTACAGGACATTTGCTTTAGCTTCCATAGGATCTTAAGAATCCCTGGTAGGAGAGTCTTCATGTTCAAAACAGAGGTGTTGCACAACAGCTCACATGCAGGCAGCCGGTGATAACCAGACAGGAGTGACTAATAAAGTGGTAGGTGATTCATTTTATTATTGCTTGGTTGGTGTTTTTAGTTATAGGCTGGATGTCAGGTAGAGAATTTGATCCATGGTGTAAGTGTATACTCCTTGAAGAAGTTAGACTTGTAAAAGCAGATGGGCTCTGAGGACATTACTTTTTTTGTACTAGTAGTGTACGCTTATACTACTAGTGTCAAATACTGCTTTTAGTAACCTACGTGTTCACGTACTTAGATCGCACAACAACCCTTGTAAGATAGGTATAATTTGTTATCTTCATTTTATAGATGAGGAACTGAGACACAAACAGGTTGAGTAGTTTGCCCAAGATCAAACAACTATGACGTGTCAGAGCCAAGTTTCGGATGTAAGCAGCTTAGCTTCGCAGTCCCTGCCCCTAGCCAGTGCGCTTCACTATGCTCCTCTACTACTGTCCACCACGTATGAGTTAGCAGAGAAAGCAAATATTACTCCCAAATCGAAATTCTCTGATAAAAAAATCAAACAGTAAGGCAAATTTTGGCTCTATAATCTTTACCCCTTGTGCACAGATTTTTTTTCAATAGCTGCAAACACTTTGGAAATTATAAGAAAATACTTATTTTTTAAAAAGATTTATTTATTTGGAAGTCAGAGTTACACAGAGAGGGAAGGAGAGGCAGAGAGAGAGAGAGAGAGGTCTTCCATCCACTGGTTCACTCCCCAATTAGCTGCAACAGCTGGAGCTGTGCCGATCCGAAGCCAGGAGCCGGGAGCTTCTTCCCGGTCTCCCATATGCGTGCAGAGACCCAAGGACTTGGGCCATCTTCTGCTTTCCCAGACCATAGCAGAGAGCTGGATCAGAAGTGGAGCAGCCAGGACCTGAACTGGCACCCATAAGGGATGCTGGCACTGCAGGCGGCGGCTTTACCCACTGTGCCACAGCACCGGCCCCAGAAAATAAACACAGGAAAACTTGGATCCAAACAGAAAGTTCATATTCTGTACTGTGCTAAAGCTTAATGTTTCTGTACCTATTTGGGGGGTGGGGGTAATTTCAGTTATTTCTGGCCACATCCCGGGTAACAGTGGACTATTTCATAGCCCTCCTTAAGGATCTGTGTCAGGGGGTGGTTGATAAAGGTTGTATGAAAGTGAGTGGGTCATGAGCTACACCTGTCTTTGCTTCCCCCACTGTTCTTCGAGGCTGTTTTTATTTTTATTTTTTTGGGCAATGGTTCCCATTACACATTTTAAAACCAAATTTAAGTGTGATGCCGCTAATAACCGACACCTTTTAATAAAGCCAATAGGGAAGCCAAAGGAAAGGAGGAGATTAACAGCCTAGTTCTTTGAGAGGTCAGAACAAGCGGATCAATATTCAGACACACAGCGGAGAGGACGGTGGGGGAGCGGAGTAAAACACCCTCCTCCTGACTCATCCCTCTGTTCAGGCAGCAGGGGCTAAAGGAGTTCTGACTCAGACACCGGGCCGAACATACGTGTTTCCCCTCCCTGTCTCAGCCAAAGACCTGAGCTCGGGCCCCGGGTCTCGGGCCTGCAGCTCGCCAGTGGGAGGGTTCGCCTTAGGGCCAAGCCTCGTGACACGGAAACACGCGTGCTGGGGGCCGGGGCTCGGGGGGTTCTGGGCGGCGTGGGGCACCACTGTCACATCACAGTCCCTTCGGGTCAACCTTGCGCGATTCTGGCTGCAGGCCAGCTGTCGGCCAAGCGGACCCCCGGGCGACCCTCGTGTTTCTGCGCCTCGGCGGCGCCCGCCCTGGCCGACGGAGCTGACAGGTGCCGCCGCCGCAGGCAAGGCCCGGGCTGCACCGGCGCTGCAGGCGGTGGAAGCGCGTGTGGCGCAGGCCGGTGGCGGTGGCCCCGAACTCGGGACCTGAGGCGGCAGCGGCCGCGGCCGCGCGCGCGAGGTGGGCGCGGGGGGGGCCGGCCCGGCGGGGCGCGGGGCGGGGCCTCCTGGAGGCCCCGCCCCCGGGGCGCGGAGGTGACTGGCAGGCGGGGGGCGGGGGGCGGGGGACGCTCTGCCCCACGCTCGCCCAGCGCTCGGTGGTTTAAAGATGGCGGCGGCGGCGTTGGGGGCGCGGAGCCGCGGGAGGGGGAGGGAGAAGCCGAGTCCGTGAGGCGCCGGGGAGCCGCGCGGCGGCGGCGGCCGCTGTGAGGAGTCCGGGGGCCGAGCCGCCGGCGGCCCCGGCCGCTCAGGGCCAGGGCCTGGGCCGGGAAGGAGAGGCCGGAGCAGCGCCGGGAGCCGAGGAGGAATGTGACCGGGGGGTTGGCGGGGCCGCGGGAGTACGCGAGCGCGGGGATGGGGCAGCAGGTGGGCCGCGTCGGGGAGGCTCCGGGGCTCCCGCAGCCGCAGCCCCGCGGGGCCCGGGGCAGCAGCGCCGCCAGGCCCTCCGGCCGCAGGCGGGACCCGGCGGGGCGCCCGCCCGAGAGCGGCTTCAATGTCTTCACGCAGCACGGTGAGTGGCGCGGGGCGCGGGCGGCGTCGGCTGCCGCTGGGCCGTCGTCCCGGCCGGCGAGCGCGCCCCTCCCCCGCCGTGCCCAGCCTGGCTGGCAGCTCCGGGGGGCGGCCACTCGGGGCACCGGCCTGTCCCCCGGCTCGGGGCCGGCAGGGCTGCGGGGAGCGCTGGGCTGCGGCCGGGGTGGGTGGGCGCGATGGAGGCCGGTTGTCAGCGGAGCCGGCCCGAGTGTGGCTGGGGAGCTGGGGGTGCATCTCGGGAGACTGTGGCCGTGCGCGGTGTCGGGGTGGCGGGCTGCACAGCGCCCTGGAATGCCCGTCTTTGTAGGAGGGTGAGGGTGCGAGCCCCTGACTGTGTGTGTGTCTGCCCCCCACCACCCTGTTCGGTTCCTTGGAGGAGGACACGGTTCTGAGATGGCTGGTAGGGGCTCTAAGTTGGTGGGCATGGCTAGGACTTCCCTCTGGGTATGGGCAAGAGTTTTCCTTTGTAGCCTGTGTGTGTGTGTGTGTGTGTATGCCTATGCCTATGTACGTATAGTGCTTGCAGATATGTGGCCTGGCACCTATTCCTTGGGTCGCATCTATATATCTTGAGAATAGTTTGTCTTCAAACCCTTTTGTTACGCACTCAGTAAAAATGTTGAGCGGATATTCTGATGTGTGTATTTTAAACCGTTATGTTCGTGTACTGTGCTAGTATGTGCTGTAATTCTGAAACATACGCAGAAATAGAATTTAGGAAATGGTAGGCTGAAAATATAAGGCTCGTGACCCCTCCCACACCCACCCCCGCCTCGCCCCAGCCCAGTTCTGAAACCTCTTTGCTAGAGGAAGAAGGGGAGGGAATAAAATCAACATTGACTTTCACGGGATTGAGGCCCCCTAATATCCACGGGGGGCTGAAGATGGAGGTGTGCCTGGTAGAGGGACTGGCCGGTTGAAATTGGCCGAGAGGCGGCCAACTGGACTGTGATGGAAGACGCATGTAGAAGACGGTAAAGGGTAGAAGAGACGGGGTTCTGTGTCACACAGTCGAGGGAAGTGGAGGACGAAAGTGAAGTGTGGATCATTTGCTAGCAGTAGAGTTTGGAGAGTGTCATGGCTGCTGGTAGCACGCACAGAAGGATGAATTCGAGGGTCCGTGGCTAATAGGTGAGCTGTGTCAGAGGTCTGAGTTTGGACTTTGTGGTTAAACTGAGTTTTTAAATTTTTAATGTATTTGAAAGGCAGAGAGAGACAGAGGTCTTCCATCTGCTCCTCACTGTCCAAATGACTGCAGCAGCTGGGACTGAGGCCATGCTGGAGCCTAGAGCCTGAAACGGAGTCTGGGTTTCCCAGGTGGGAGGCAGGGACCCCAATGCTTGAGCCATCATCTGCTGTCCCCCAAGGTGCACAGCTGAAGGAAGCTGGAATCGGAAGTGGAGCCAGAACTCGAACCCAGGCACTCTAGTATGTCTCAGGTGGTGTCAACTTCTGCCCTAAACACTTACCCACAAAGTGAGTGTTTCTTCATGGAGGCGGCGTATGTAACTTGGGGCTATGCACGCTTTATATGTCTGCTACTAAAGATGCGCTTGAGTGTCTCTTCAAGGTATGTGAATATTTGATGCAGGTGCCATAGGAGTTGGTTTTTATTGAAATTACTTCCTACACTATGGGAGGAAAGAAAAGAGGAATAGTTTTCAAGAGGATGGGCATTTGGTCCAGCAGTCACGATGCTGGTGTCCAGGATCTTAAGGCTTGGGCTTGGTTCCAGGCTCTGGCTCCTGCTGGTGCAGGCCCTGGGGCCAGCGCATGATGGCTCAAGTGTTTGGGAGGCCTGGATTGAGAGCCTGGCCTCTGGCTTCAGCCTGGCTGTTGCAGGCATTTAGAAAGTGAACAAAACAATGGACGATGTTTTTATCTCTTTGCCTGCTTGTGTGCCTCTTGAATACGTTTTTTAAAAAACTTATTTCAGGGAAGAAATCATCCAAGTAGCTTTGCTTTGTGGGAAGTGTTCGCGTGCATTAAACGTGGGCCATTGGGCCGTGGTGATCGTCTTCCTCTAGTATTCAGGACAGAAGATTGTCAGAGAAGGAAGAAGTCACGAAGAGTAGGATAGCAAAGACAGGTTCGAAGGATGGATGGAATTTGGACCTAGGGAGCAGGAAAAGGCAGTCTGAGCAGCAACGGTGGGAACGGGCGTGATTTGTTGGTGGGACAGTGAGGAGACGTCTGTCAGGTGAACTTTTACCTCGAGCAGAATCGCAAGAGTCAGGTTCTCGTGCTGGCAGTGGCTGACTGGTGCATTTAGTCACCACTTTTGGATTTCTTTATCTGTACAATGAGGTAAGGCAACATGATCTCTGAGATTCTTTCTGTCTTTAAGATTTTATGATTTTAATTGAGAAACAAAAGAAAAAGGTTGGATGGACTGGGTTATGGAAAATCTGGCAAAGAGGTTTGTGTTGGTTTGCCTGATTGGCTAGTTGATAGGATATATCAATAAACCCAAGTGTGAAATGTAAGACTGGCCTTGACCGGAGGCAAGAAATAGGAGAGGTCAGGGCCATTTCATGTGTTCAACAAACAAAAGTTTTTTTGAGCACCTGCTTACGTATTGGGCCATGGAAGTGCTGCTGTGAATATAGTAGAGTGCTTGCCAGGATGGAACTTAAAGGACTTTGTGATTCAGTGTAGACTGAAAGAAGAGACAGCACATTGGAGGACTTGTTAAAGGCATGAACTCTGAGGCTGGCTTGATGAATAAAAGCCACCGCTCGGGATGCTGGCGTTCCATATGGGTGCCTGTTCAAGTCCCAGCTGCTCCACTTCCTACCCAGCTCCCTGAAAAGCAGAGAAAGATGGCCCAAGTGCTTGGGCCCCTCCACCCACATGGGAGACCTGGATGTAACTCCTAGCTTTGGCCTGGCTCAACCCTGGCTGTTATGACCACTTGGGGAGTGAACTAGAGGACAGAAGACCGCTCTCTCTTTGTGACTCTGGCTTTCAAATAAATAAGTAAATATTTTTTTTTTTTCTTTAAAAAAAGCATGAACTGGCCGGCGCTGGCAGGCGCCATGGCTTAAGAGGCTAATCCTCCGCCTTGCGGCGCCGGCACACTGGGTTCTAGTCCTGGTTAGGGCATCGGATTCTGTCCCGGTTGCCCCTCTTCCTGTCTAGCTCTCTGCTGTGGCCCGGGAGTGCAGTAGAGGATGCCCCAGGTGCTTGGGCCCTGCACCCACACAGGAGACCAGGAGGAAGCACCTGGCTCCTGCCTTCAGATCAGCATGGTATGGCGGCCATTGGAGGGTGAACCAATGGCAAAAGGAAGACCTTTCTCTCTGTCTCTCTCTCTCTCACTGTCCACTCTGCCTGTCAAAAAAAAAAAAAAAAAGTTAAAAAAAAAAAAAAGCATGAACTCTGGCGCCTTTCTGCCTGGATTTGAAACCTGAATCAGCTGCTCATTAGGTATATGGCCCTGGACAAGTTAGCTTTTTTTAGTGCCCTGGATTCTCTATCTGTAAAACAGGCATAATAATAGTATCTAGAATTAAATGATATATGCAAAGCACTCAAGATAGTGACTGGCACATAGTAAGAATTTAATATGTGTTAGCTACTGCTATTACTCCTACTACTATTATTAAAAATAGGGTGATTAAAAGGTGACACCAAGATTTTGAACTTGGCTAACTGGGATAATTATTATTCTGTTGACAAGTCTGGAAGGTAGAAACTGATTGGAAGGATGGGCATAATGTAGAGTCTGTTGCCAAAGACTAGTGTGAGAAGTGTGGAAGTAGCAGATACGGGAGAAAGGTGAAGTGAGTTCTGTTTTTCAGACAGATGGTTGTTTACAAACTTTTGTAGAGGCTGTCATTGTGGCATAGTGGGATAAGCTGCTGCTTGAGACAGTGGCATCCCATAATGGAGTTCCGGTTCAAATCCTGGCTACCCTGCTTCCATCCAGCTTCCTGCTTATGTGCCTGGGATGCAGCAGAAGATGGCCCAAATGTATGAGCCTTTACTGCCCATGTTGGAGACTAAGTTTTAGTTCCTGGACCCTGGCTCTTGTGGCCATTCGGGGAGTGAACCAAGATCGATTGTCTCTCTCTGCCCTTCCAATAAATGAATACATCTTTGAGGGGGGAAAAATAAACTTTTCCATAGATCAAGATAGCTCAGCCATGTTACGGTTGCCATTTTGGCCTTGCTTATTCTTCTTTTGGGGGCAGGGGAAAGTGGAGGGTGTCCGTTGACTGGATACCGGTAGCACCTCTTTTTGACCCTTCGTTGTTAGAACCAAAAATGTCTCCAGATGTTGCTAAATCCTCTGAGGGGGAAAAATTACCCCTAGTTGAGAACCACTGCTGAGAAATATTGAGTCTCAATTGAGTGAATAAATAAGTTAGATTCAAAAGCTCTTAAATGGGTATTTATTTGATATTTACATGAAAAAAATCTAGATCCCAGAACAGTGTAGAAATGACTGTCTTAGGTTTGCAATATTGAGATGTTAGCACAATCTAATATGAAAATTGAATCACTCTTGAGTTTACATGTAGGTTTTAATGTAAGTCAGATATCTCATGTAGTTGATCAGTGAAAATGTACTTATGTTAAGGAAATGGTTCATGGTTGTTCATAGTCCATGATTTTTCTCTCTTTAGCCAAAATGGTAATTTTTTCATTATTAATAATAGGTGGGTAAGCTGTTACAATAATTTGCCTTGCTAAAAGTGATTTTTGTGACTGTATTTTACAAGGAATAAAAACAGTAGGGCAATTTTTGATATTGAAGTAGTGAGTGCTTTGTGACTTTTGAACCCTGAAATTGCCTTTTTGGTGTTTTCTGACTTGCAATCTAGGCTTGAATACCTAATTTTTTTTTTTTTTTTTTTTAACTTACTTAAAAGGCCAGTATACTTCTCAACTGCCTGGAACAGCCAGGGCTGGGCCAGGCTGAAGCCAGGAGCCCAGAACTCAGTTTGGGTCTTCCATGTGGGTGGCAAGAAGACTGGATCCAGCACCTGCCGCCTCCGAGGGTGCACAGAAGCAGGAAGCTGCACTTAGGAGCGGAGCCGGGACTTAAACCCAGGCCCTGCAGTGTGGGCTGTAGAGTAGGTTGTCCCAAGCAGAGTCTGAGCTGCTAGCCAGATGCCTGCTCCTGTCTTTTTCCTATGTGACAGACTTGTCAACAGCTGCATGCTTTCACTTCAGTTTGACTTGGGGCTCTTATTTTCTAAAAGTTCTACAGAAATTAACCTTGCATTAGGAAGTTCTGAATAATAACAGTTTTCCTTAAACTTACTGTTTTAACTTTTTTTTTTTTTTTTAAATTTTAGATGATCAGCTGTTCATCTTTTAGTCTTGGCAAAATGAAGGATGTGGGCCCCCGGGTGGCCTACTGCAGTGATCACAGATTCCTATGAGAATCAGAGTTTTACGTATTTTTAACTTTGAAAACTTTATCTGGAAGGCAGAGCGAGGAGGAGAGAGACAGAGCAAGCTCGAGTTAATTGGTTTCCTCCCCACATGGCAGCAACTGCTGGAGCTGGGCTGGCGCCAGAGCTGGGAGCTGAGATTGCAGTAGGCCAGGTCTCTCCTGAGAGGCAGGAACCCCATTATTTGAGCTGTCACTGCTGCCTCCCAGGGTCAGCACTGGTGCGAAGCTGGGGCTAGAAGCTAGAACTGGCAGTCAGACCTAGGCGCTCTGATGTGGGGTGTGAGCACGTGAACTCCAGTACTAAATCCCTGCTCCCAAACCAAACTTACAGGAGGGAAATGAACTACGAGGTGTTTATTAATCTCCAAATCTGTGTTAAGTTACAGATCAATAACTTCGTATTCTTAGCAAAGTGGCAAATTAAGTTGTGGTACAGTCTTTTATCACCATCCAATGGACAGGAAGGTTCCAGGTAAAATTATGAAGTCTGAAGTTTCTTCTTTGGGGTCTTCAGTCTGCTTAAAAAAAGAAAACAAAATCCAAGTGAAAGGAAGACCAGCACCCCCCACCCCATTGATACGTATTTTTTTCTTTACTTCCTGAAAATAGGGAATGTTTATGATATTTGTGTAGTATTTTAGAATTTATCAAGACCTGTTTGATCTCTCTTCTTTTTTTAAGATTTGTTTATTTACAGAGGCAGAAGCAGAGAGAGATCTGTCTTCCATCCTGTGGTTCACTCCCCAAATAGCTGCAATGATTGCAGCTGGGCCAGGCTGAAGCCAGGAGCTTCCACCAGGTCTCCCACCCAGGTGCAGGGGCCCAAGGACTTGGGCCATCTTCCAGTGTTTTCCTAGGCACCTTAGCAAGGAGCTGGATCAGAAGTGGAGCAGCCAGGACTCGAACCAGCGCACCCATATGGGATGCCAGTGTTGCAGGCCGCGGCTTTAACCCACTGAGCCACAGCACTGGCCCCTCATTCCGCCCCCCCCCCCCCCACTCCCCCAGAGAAACCTTTCATTTAAGGAATCGAGATTCCCTAAGTACAACTTTAGGAGTATAGTGATTCTTCCCCTCATTTGTCCTTTACAACTACTCTGAGAGTAGAGGAGGCAGACATTGATGTTCCCGTTTTGTAGATGAAGAAGAGTACGTGCCAAAATCCTGTGGCTGTTAAGTGATAGAGCTGGGACTGAGACTCAAGTTCTCTTCCCCTGATCTTGCCACAGTGTAGAGTTTAGAGTGTGTTTTAGAACCAGATAGAAGTGGATTCACGTTATGCCTTAAATCTCGTACTGGTGTTGCAACCTCAACAGGTCGGTGAAAGAATTAAATTATGTAAAGCTTTTACAGATGTGCCAGGTGTTAAATGCTCATTAAAAAGCAGTTTTGTTGCCATTGTTTACCTCACCATGATTGTGAAGATTGTATGACTTGTATTTGAAAATTTTTTTTTTAATTTTTTTTTTTATTTTTGACAGGCAGAGTGGACAGTGAGAGAGAGAGAGAGAAAGGTCTTCCTTTGCCGTTGGTTCACCCTCCAATGGCCGCCACGGTAGCGCGCTGCAGCCGGCGCACCGCACTGATCCGATGGCAGGAGCCAGGTGCTTCTCCTGGTCTCCCATGGGGTGCAGGGCCCAAGCACTTGGGCCATCCTCCACTGCACTCCCTGGCCACAGCAGAGAGCTGGCCTGGAAGAGGTGCAACCGGGACAGGATCGGTGCCCCGACTGGGACTAGAACCCGGTGTGCCGGCGCCGCAAGGCGGAGGATTAGCCTAGTGAGCTGCGGCGCCGGCCTGAAAATTTTTTTAAATTGTCTAAAGCCACTGCTGTTGTTATAATCATGATGGCATGCTGAAGTGTAGACGTGTCTTAGCATTTATATTTATTCTCTGTCTTTATCAAGTGACTTGATTATTAGAGAATTTTCAGAAGCAGCAAAGTGGGGTGGTGCTGTGATGTAGAAGGTTAAGCTTCTGCCCACAGTGCCAGCATCCCATATGAATGCCAGTTCAAGTCCCGACTGCTCCACTTCTTACCCAGCTCCCTGCTGATGCACCTGGGAAAGCAGGGAAAGATGGCCCAAGTGTTTGGGCCCTTGAAGCCACGTTGAGAGACCCAAAAGAGGCTCTTGGTTTTAGACAGGCCCAGCCCTGGCCATCTGGGGAGTGAATCAGCGGATGGAAGATATCTCCCTCCCCCTGCCGCCCCCTGCCCCTGTATTTCTACTTTTCAAAGGAATAAATAAACCTTTCTAAAAAATAAGATGCTGCCTGGGGTGCTTGGTTTGAGTCCTGATTTTGAATTCTGGCTCCAGTCTGTAGTCCAGCTTCCTGCTCATGCACACACTGGGAGGCAGCAGATGATGATGGGAGTGACTGGGTCTTTACCGCCTGTTGGAGACCCTGATGGAGATCCTGACTCCTGGCTTTGACCTAACCTGTCCCAAGCATTTCACTGGTGAACTGGCAGATAAAGCATGTGTGTTTTTTCTTCTGTCTCCCTTTCATATTGAAAACAAAAAAGTATAGTCAGCTAACGTGGGGAAATCTGGGGACCTGAAGTCACAGGAGTCTGTGATCCCGCTGTGGGGAAAGTGATGATCTCTCAGAATGATTTGGCTTAGGGACTGGGTGTCAGGGAGTACATCATTCTAGTGGACATTTTTTCTTGGTCCAGGATTGAACTAGAAACACTGGCCAGTGCAAGTGTAAGTTGATAGAAATCTCATTCTAAGTAGACACAGTTATTTGCTTGTTAATATTTAATGACTTTTCTGCATTTTTGAAAATGACTTTTTATATGGTAACCTCTTCATCTGTCATCCTTTAAGACTTTTGAGAATTTTTTCTTGCCTCTGTGTATTTTACCTCAAGATTCTTTTCTCTTTTTCTTTTTCTTTTTCTTCTGGAAAGGCAGAAGAAAGAATAGAGATCTTCTGTCTGCTGGTTCACTCTCAAAATGCCCACAACTTCTAGGGCTTGGCCGGGCTGAAGCCAGGAGCCTAGAATTAAATCCAGGTCTCCCCTGTGGGTAGAGGGGACCCACTTACCGGAGCAGTCATCTGTTGCTTCCCGGGGTAAGAAGCTGGATTGGAAGTCCAGGCACCCAGTGTGGCATATGGGTGTCTCCAGTGGTATCCTAACCGCTGTGCCAGACACCTACCTCTAAAGGTTCTTAATTAAAGCTTATTTAATAGGACTTCAGTGTTCTTGAAGTTGTAACTCAACTTGGGCTTTTTATCAATATGGCACTACACTCATAGAGATTTCAAAATACTTAAGGACCTCATGTTTGTTTCTTTCTTTTTTAGTTATTTGACAGAGTTAGACAGTGAGAGAGAGAGAGAGACAGAGAGGAAGGTCTTCCCTCCATTGGTTCACCCCCAAAATGGCCGCTACAGCTGGAGCTGCGCCGATCTGGAGCCAGGAGTCAGGTGCTTCCTCCTGGTCTCCCATGCGGGTACAGGGCCCAAACACTTGGGCCATCCTCCACTGCCCTTCCGGCCCACAGCAGAGAGCTGGACTGGAAGAGGAGCAACCGGGACTAGAACCTGACGCCCATATGGGATGCCGGCGCTGTAGGCGGAGGATTAACCAAGTGAGCCATGGCACTGGCCCGGACCTCATGTTTCTTAGCGTAGTCTTGAAATAGGTTAAATTTGGAGTTTGACTGTAGATAATTTTCCAAATGATAGAGCAGTTGTTCTGAAAGTTTAGTGTGGAGAGCTTGTTGAACACAGATCTAGGGAGCAGGCATTGGGCTGTGGTTGAGACGCCACTTGAGAGACGTGCATGCTGCATCACAGTGCCTGGTGTGAGTCCCAGCTCCTCTGCTCCCTGCCCTGTTTCATGTTGTTGTGTACCCTGGAAGGCAGCACATGGCCCTCCACCACTGGGAGACTCAAGTGCTCTGCTCTGGGCTATAGCCCAGAGCTGTTAGGTGTGTACTCATTTTCACATGCAAGTGATCACTGTCTTACTCCATCTGTTCATGGTTTAGCTCTAAAAGTTCATCTGCTGAAGGTCTGTTGATCCACACACTTTTCTAAGAATCTGGAGTTATCAGAGAAAAGGTAGGTAGGGAACATACTTGTGCTGGAGTAGAGTGGGCTTCAGTGCCTGGGAGAATTGGATGATGAAATAATTGCCATTTTTTGAGTGCTATGTGCCAGGCAAGTTCTCAACACTTAATTAATATCTGCTTTTTTCATTTAAACTTCGTAAAACCCCACTGTCCCAAATTGAAAAGGATAAGAGAACAAAGAAATTGGGACATCTAGCTGTGATTTGGTAGTTTTGCCATGTGATGGTACCTAATTACCTTTTGGATTATGTGTATATACAAGGACACTTCAGGGGCTGGTGCTGTAGCATAGAAGGTTAAGCCTCCACCTGCAGTGCTGGCACCCCATATGCGAGCTGGTTTGAGTCCCAGCTCCTCCACCGATGATCTCGCTGCTGATGTGCCTGGGAAAGCAGTGGAAGGTGGCCCAAGTCCTTGAGGCCTTGCACCTACATGGGGGACCTCAGAAGTTCCTGGCTTTGGCCTGGCCCAGCCCTGGCAGTTGTAGCCATTTGGGGAGTGAACCATTAGATGGAAGATCTGTCTCTTGTCTCTTTGTATCTCTGCCTTTCAATAAATAAATCTTTTTTTTTTTTAAACTACTTCAGTGAATCAATTAAAAATGAAAATAAGTTTATTTTGGTGCAAAAAATCTAAAATTCATGATAGGTTTTCCATGATGTGCATTTTCCTTGAACTTTTTGAAGACCACACATATGTGTGCTTATATGCAGAGATTTTTAGGCTTCTTTTTAACTCCATCTCTGTTGAGACACGTGATGAAGTTTTCAGAGTAGACCCAGATTTGTGTAGTCTGTGGGTATGGGTCAAGGTCTGTATGATGGCCTGATGAAGGGAGCAGTAGGCTCCTTTCTCCTCTTGACTTCTTAGAAAATTAGCAGATAATTTGCAGATAATAGTGATGGTATATTGGACCGCTATCGGAGCCCTTTTTCTTTGTGAAATACCAGCTACGTACACCCTGAGATAGTAGTAGTTGACTGTGGTAGTAGGAACTCTTTAGAGGACTATGACTGATAATGTGTGTCTGTACAAATATTAGGCAGTTAGACACTGATGGCAGAAATATTTGTATAAATGACTGTTGGGTTCTAAGATACTAGGTTGTAAGAATTGATTACTTTGTGTCTTTCATACAGTACCTGCCCCATAATAGGTGTTCTTGAGTAATTGTGAAACAACTTTTGTTCTTAATTTTTGCGTTGTATTATGTTTCTATAATAGTTTATGTCTATTTAAAACATTTTAAATGGCAGTATGTCTTACTAGTAATGGTTTTTCTTGGTAAAACTTGGGGGGTAGCAATTTTTTTCTTTGATATTAGTATATCCAAACGTAGGAACTTGCCTGCTGGGGTGTTTTGAGAATAAGTAACTGGGTGGGGGGGACAATAAAAATAATGTATTCCAGAGATCTTGTATTAGAATCTGTGGAACAGCTTTTTAAAGTGCTGTTTACTTTATAATTCCAATATGCAACCTCTAAGGACCTTTTGTTTCTCCCCAGATAAAATGGCAGAATTTTAAAAAATTTTAGCTTTGTGAACTTCATGCCATTGAATTATACTTTACAAATGGTGAAAATGGTAAATATATGTTAGATACATTATACCACAGCAAGAAAAATGTCATGTATATTTTACCACATTAAGAAAAATGTTTAAGGAAAAAATTTTAGCTTTACACTCCAGTGTTTTCGGCATTTCTTTATTCGTTCATTCAATTGGCTGTGTAAATGGTCAGAAGGAATCTTTAGTTATAATTCAGACAGGACTGCCATCCAAAAGAACATTGCTACTCCAGTGGATGGTGATGAACATAGTCATGAAACAGCTAAAAATATAAATTTTGTTTCATGTGTTTGTATGTATGAAACTGTGATGTTAAGTACAATAACTGTTGAGTACTGTTCATGCCGCTGGGATGGAGTGCCTAATTTCAATGTGTAAATTTGTACTAATTAGAAAATTTTCTCAGTGTTGCTTCTGATTGAGCTTTTATTCAAATGCGTGGACAAATACACATGAAATGTAATACTAGCCTAAATGTGACCTTAGTTCACTAAAAAAATATGAGCAGGGGCCGTTGTTGTGGGTGCCGCGGGTTCAGCTGACGCTTGCGATGCCTGTATCCTGTACTGGACAGCCAGTTCAAGTCCTGGCTGCTCTGCTTCTGGCCTAGCCCTCTCCTCCTTTCCCTGGTAAAGCAGTCGGTGATGGCCCAGATATTTGGGCTCCTGCCACCCATGTGGGAGACCCAGATGGAGGTCCTGCTCCTGGCTTTGGTCTGGCCCAGCCCTGGCTGTTGTGGCCATCTAGGGAGTGAACCAGCTGATGGAAGGTCTGTCACTTTGTCTTTTAAGTACATATGAATGTATATAAAACACTGGGCTTTGCCCCACTTTGCTTTTTGCTGTAAACATGTTGAGTCTGTGGTGGTGGTCCTACCAGTTCCTCCGTAGTGAACTCTGCCAGTGTGGGCTTTAGATCAGCAGAATAGAAGTCAGCTGATCCAGGTCATGTGTGTTCCCTGCTTTGCTGTCCAGAGAGAGGAAGGATTTAGAAACTTTCACTTGATATAGTCAAGGTCTACATGTCAGGTAGCTTAATATAATACCCAGTATGTGTAACTGCAGTTTTGTTTCCTTCCCTGTGCTATGTTTATCAAATTAAAATAACAGCACTTGGGCTGGTGCTGTGGTGTAGTGGGTAGGGCTGTCTCCTGCAGTGCTGGCATCCCATAGAGGTCCCGGTTTGAGACCCAGCTGCTCACTTCCCATCCAGCTCTCTGCTATGGCCTGGGAAAGCAGTGGAAGATGGCCCAAGTGCTTGGGCCCTGCACCTGTGTGGAAGACCTAGAGAGCTCCTGGCTCCTGGCTTTGGATCAGCGCAGCTCTGGCTGTTGGGACTGTTTGGGTGGTGAACCAGTGGATGGAAGATCTCTCTCTTTTTCTCTCTGCTTCTCTGTAACTCTGCCTTTTCATATTTAAAAAAAAAAAAACAAAAAACACAATACTGAGTTAGTACTAAAGATTGCTGCTTAGAGTTTTTGTGGTTCCAGGTAATTACCAAGAAAACATTTCCCTAGAACAACAATGCTAACAAGCACAATTTGTATCTCCCATCTGTACTTGAGAGGAGAGAGTTGTTGAAACATGAAGAGTTTTTGTTTTTTATTTTAATTTTAATTAGTTTTAACAGATTCAGTGTGGTTTATAGAAAATATTTTTTTAATTTTTATTCTTTTTATTTCAGAAATGTGAATTTACGAAGTGCAACTTTTGTATTGTTGTGGCTCCCCCCCACCTCCCTCCCTCCCGTGGCCCTCCCCCTCCCTCTCCCATCCCTCCCTTTATCGAGTTTCATTTTCAATTACCTTCTAAGAACATAATGATATTCCCTTCTTCCCTCCCTCTCTCCATTTTCCATTCAATTATTATTTATAGCCCTTGTCTTTATTCCCACTAAACAAAGGCCTTTTTGCTTTTTTACTTGTTAAAAGGTATGAAGCCTTTTTACTGTAATGTAATTTAAAATATTATCTCAAAAACTAAAAAAGAGAAGAAGGAGGTGGGAGGCAGAGAGGGTTAAACATGAAGGTTTTTGTTACAGTGGCTTTCTTTGGTTACTTTTGAAATGTACTTTTTTAAATTATCTTAACATACAAAGGTATCACAATGTAAAAATTTTTTTTAATACTATAGAAGAATGTTGACTGGACATGAAATTTCCTTTTCACATCCCTACCCCAAATATAGTCTTTAATTAGAGGAAACCGTTGTTAATAGTTTGAGTGTTTTCTTGGAACTTTCTACGTATTACACATAGATAAGAGAATACCTCTTGATACTAGATGGCATTATATTTTGAGTTTGCCCCCTAAATTTATTTTTTGTCTTTAATGTCAGAAGTCTTTTCTGTGCCAGTATATATAGATTTCTCATTATTTTTAACAACTTTATGTTCTACCTATACATTTAACCACTTCTTTATTGATGAAGATTTATTTACAAAGTTATTTTAAAAGTTCCTGTTTTTTTGTTGTATTTTTCTTACATTTCTAATTTGAACCTGTCTGCAATTTATGTACTCATGTCTTTGAGGTTGAAATCAACTTAATGTTTTTCCGTTGTATCAGTGACTAGTTGATCAATTCCCTAGTGATTTGAAGAGCCATATATTATATATTAAATTCTCATATATATATATATATCTTTCTAAGATTTATTTACTTGTAAGGCAAAATGATGGCGGGGGGAGGGTGAGACAGAGCTAGAGCGATCTTCCATCCGCTAGCTCACTACCCAAATGGCTACGGCAGCCTTGGCTGTGCCAGGTTGAAGCCAGGAGCTAGAACTCCGTCCTGGTCTGCCACACGAGGGGTAGGAGCCCTAGTGCTTGAGACATCTGCTTTCGCAGGCACATTAGCAGGGAGCTTATTAGAAGCAGAGCAGCCAGGACTTGAACCAGTGCTCAGATGCGGGGTGCTGTTGTTGCAAGCAGCAGCTTTACCTGCTGTGCCACAATACTGGCTCCTAAACATAGGTCTTGTAAAAACTCCATCTGTCCAGTGATCTTTGTATATTCCTAACGTTGTTTATGTACTGTTTGGATTATTCTAAGTTTGCATGGTGTGTGTGTGTTTATCCGGCTAGCTTGCCACTCATGTATGTTCTTTTTCAGTGCTGAATCTTCTATCCTCCAAAGATCTTTCAGATCAGGTTGTTAAGATTTGGAAATCTTGCCGGCGCCGTGGCTTAACAGGCTAATCCTTCGCCTTGCGGCGCCGGCACACCAGGTTCTAGTCCCAGTTGGGGCGCCGGATTCTATCCCGGTTGCCCCTCTTCCAGGCCAGCTCTCTGCTGTGGCCCGGGAGTGCAGTGGAGGATGGCCCAAGTGCTTGGGCCCTGCACCAGCATGGGAAACCAGGAGAAGCACCTGGCTCCTGGCTTCGGATCAGTGCGATGCGCTGGTCGCAGCGGCCATTGGAGGGTGAACCAATGGCAAAGGAAGACCTTTCTGTCTCTCTCTCTCTCACTATCCACTCTTCCTGTCCAAAATATATATATATATATATATATATATATATATTTAGAAATCTTGGTGATAATTTGAAAGTAATTATATTGAATTATAGGTTAACTTGGGGGCCACGGTTGTTATATTATTCTGTTCTTATATCCAAGAATATAGCATCCCTTTGTTTATGGAAGGTTGAAAATGAAAGATTTTTCATTTTCTTATTTTTGGACATTTCTGTTAGTCTTATAAAAACTTTTTTTTATTGTAAATACAATCTTCATGAATTAACTTTTAAATACTTACTGTTAATAAGGCTAGTACTTTTTTATATTGATCTTGGGTTTGGTTGTAGTACTGGACTAATTGCATCTAATAATTTCTAATTCTTTTTCGAATTAGGCAGTCATTTTCTACAGAAGTAACTTTCTTTTTTAAAAGTCAATGTGATTGAATTCCATTTTTCCACAACGGTTTTTTTTTTTTTTTTTTTTTTTTTTTTTAATATTTGAGAGGCAGAAAGAGAACGAAACAGATAGATACAGAGAGAGCTCCCATCTGCGGATTTACTTCCAAATGTTCACCATGTCTGGGCGACTGGGAGGCAGGAATCTAGTCCAGGTTCCATGTGGGTGGCAGGAACACAATCGTTTGAGCTGTCAGTGTTGCTTCCCAGGGTTGGCACGAGCAGGGCTCGAGTCAGGAATAGAGCCTGGCTATCACAGTCAGGTCCTCTAATACGGCGTGTGATTGTTTTACCTGCACATCCAGTGTCTGTCCCTGAAGTAGTCACTTTCTATCAGCACTTTGATGTTCTTAAAACTAATATTTCTAGAGAACATTTTTAAATTTTATTTTGACAGGCAGAGTTAGACAGTGAGAGACAGACAGAAAGAAAAGTCTTCCTTCCGTTGGTTCACCCCCCAAATGGCTGCTACAGCTGGTGTGCTGCGCCGATCTGAAGCCAGAGCCAGGTGCTTCCTCCTGGTCTCCCACGCGGGTGCAGGGCCCAAGGACCTGGGCCATCCTCCCCTGTACTCCCGGGCCACAGCAGGGAGCTGGACTGGAAGAGGGGCAACTGGGACAGAATCCGGCGCCCCAACCGGGACCAGAATCTGGTGTGCCGGTGCCACAGGTGGAGGATTAGCCTAGTGAGCTGCGGTGCCGTCGGCCTCCACACTTTTCATATTGATGTTAGGGTGTTTCTGGTTTCGGATACAATAGATACATGGAGTTTCTCTTTACTCTGCCTGGACTCTGGTAATTTTTATCACAGCAATACATGTAGACAGTTTAAAAAGTCCGACTATGACAGGTTTAAAACAAAATGGATGGCAGGCTAATCCTCTGCCTTGTGGCGCCGGCACACCGGGTTCTAGTCCCGGTCGGGGTGCCGGATTCTGTCCCGGTTGCCCCTCTTCCAGGCCAGCTCTCTGCTATAGCCCAGGAGTGCAGTGGATGATGGCTCAAGTGCTTGGACCCTGCACCCCATAGGAGACCAGGATAAACACCTGGCTCCTGGCTTCAGATGAGCGCGGTGCGCCGGCTGCGGTGGCCATTGGAGGGTGAACCAACGGCAAAACGGAAGACCTTTCTCTCTGTCTCTCTCTCTCACTGTCCACTCTGCCTGTCCAAAAAAAAAAAAAAAAAAAAAAAATGGATTCCCTGTCCTTTTCCCCTCCTTAGATTGGAATTGTCCAGTATGGCAGCTACTAGCCATTTGGGCTGTAGAGCTTTTGAAATGTCCCTTGTCCTAATTGAGAAGTTCTGTAAAATATATGTGATGTTTAAAAAGCTTAGTATGAAAAAGTATAAAAGAATCACATTAATTCTTCTAAGATTATTTGAGGGGCTGGCGAGTAAAGCCACCGCTTGTGGCGCCAGCCTCCTGTATGGACACCAGTTCAGGGCGTGGCTGCTCCACTTCTCATCCAGCTTCCTGCTAATGTGCCTGGGACAACGGCGGAGGATGGCCCGGTTCCTTGGGCCCCTGCACCCACGTGGAGACCTGCAAGAGGCTCCAGGTTCCTGACTTGAGCCTGGCCGCACCCTGGCCTTTGCAGCCATTTGGGGAATGAACCAGCGGATGGAAGATTGTTTCTCTTGACTTTCAAATAAATAAATAAGTATTTATTTATTTATTTGAAAGAGTGATAGAGGGAGAGATCTTGAGTCCACTGTTTCATTTGGCAAAATGCTCTCAACAGCCAAGGCTGTGGACCCAGTCACTTAATCCACACTGCCACATCCAGCATCTACTTTAGCAGGAATCTGATGTCAGGACGTGGAGCCATGAATCAAACCCAGGCAGTCTGATAGCAGATGCAAGCATACTAACTGGTGTCTAACAGCTAGGTTAAACAACTGCCCCCTCCCCAAATTAATTTTATAAATCAACATTTTAATGTAGCTATTAGAAAATATAAAATGATATATGTGATTAATTATATTTTTTGCTAAATAGTGTGTGTGTGTGTGTTTAAGATTTACTTATTTATTTGAAAGAGAAATCTTCAATCTTCTGGTTTTCTCCCCAGTGACCACAGTGGCCCCAGGCTGGCCCAGGCGAAGCCAGGAGCTTCTTGCATGTCTCCCATGTGGGTGCAGGGGTCTAAGTACTAAGTGCAGGGGTCATCTTCTGCTGCTTTCCCAGACCATTGACAAGGAGCTGGAGCAGAAGTGGAACAGCTGGGACTCCAATCAGCACCCTCATGGGATGCTGGCACTGCAGATGGCAGCAGATGCTTAATTTGCTGTGCCACAGCACTGGCCCCAACAGTGTTTCTTAGATGAAAACTTTTGTGAGAACAAGAATTTGGTCTTGTTCACCATATAGTCTCTATACCTTTAATAGTGCCAGGCAAGGGGCCAGCTCTAGGATATAGTGGGTTAAGCTGCATACTGGGGCACCAGCATCCCATATGGGTGCCAGTTCTACTTCTTGGCTGCTCCATTTCCAATTCAGCTTCCTGCTGATGGCCTGGGAAGGCAACAGAAGATGGCCAAAGTGCTTGGGTTTCTGCACCCATGTGGGAGACCCAGTTAAAGCTCCTGGCTTCCGCTTGGCCCAGTCCTGGATATTGCGGCCGTTTGTGGAATAAAACAGGCTGGAAGATATCTCTCTCTCTTTCTCTCTCTCAGCCTCCCCCTTTGTCTCTCTGTAACTCTGCCTTTCAAATAAATAAGTAAATCTTAAATAAATAGTGCCAGGCGAACAGTAGGTACTCCATGTTTAAATGATTGATGCATTCAGCATGTAAGAATATTTTCTTCATTTTACAGTGAAGGACATTATACCCAGTATGTAACAATGTAGATTTTGGTTCATGGAGGTGCTTTGAACTAACCTGAGTTCTCTTTGTAGTAGTTGTTTGGTCAGAAGTTATTATATTTTATTTTTTTAAAGATTTATTTATTTATTTGAGAGAGTTACACAGAGAGAGAAGGAGAGGCTGAGAGAGAGAGAGAGAGGTCTTCCATCGATGGTTCACTCCCCAATTGACCGCAACGGCTGGGGCTGGTGCCGATCCAAAGCCAGGAGCTTCTTCGGGTCTCCCACACAGGGGCAGGGGCCCAAGGACTTGGGCCATCTTATACTGCCTTCCCAGACCATAGCAGAGAGCTGGATCAGAAGTGGAGTAGCCAAGTCTCGAACTGGCGTCCATATGGGATGCGCCACAGTGTTGGCCCCTGTCAAAAGTTATTTGAAATTTGACTTTATTGTCTAGTGTATGTTCTTCCTTTTATTATCCTGTTTGTAGCTTAATTGCACTTTTTAAAAAGCTTATCTGAAAGGCAAGTAGAGACAGTGGGAGTTTTTTTTTTTTAATAGTTGACTCCTCAAATGCCAGCAACAGCTGGGGTTGGCCAGGCATAAACCAGGAGTCTGGAACTGAATCCAGGACTCCCATGTAGGTGTCAGGAACCAGTTGGGTCATCAGCTACTGCCTCCCAGGGTGGGCATTAGCAGGAAGTTGGAACTGGAAGTGTCCCTAGGGCTGAACAGAGGGACTCCTTACTGGGATGCGAGGATCCCATTAAGGGATCTAAGCACTGTACCAAATACCTGACCCATAACTGCGCTCTGGAGTCTCAGAATGAAAAGCTTATGGAGCCCTGTCTGTGTCCCTCACAGGTTTCATTTTATGTTTTATTCTGTCCTGTCATTAACCTTGTTATTTGGAAAGTTTGAAACCTTCATAGTTTGTATAATTGTTTCAGTTCTTCTGTTTCTCAGAATTATTAACTGTGTTTAAAGAGAAAAAAATCATCTTGGCCATGGGCTGTGATTATCAAGGTGTAATCAGCTCCTGAGTAAATATTCTACCAAGTTGTTCCCCTCCTGAGTCTGAGGTTGTGTTTATTCTTTTATATTTGACCATTTCTTTTTTGTCTTAGGGAATGAAGTCTTTTTATTTTTGCTCTTTAAAATTCTTTAGCACTTAAATTCTTAGCACTTAAGTGTTTGTGGATGTTTAAAAAATATTAAAGAATGATTTCTGTATCTTTATTCCTGTGTCATTTTTTTAAATTTTTGCATGCTTCTTTTAAAAAATGATTTATTTATTTGAAAGTCAGAGTTACAGAGAGAAGGAGAGGCAGAGAGAGAGAGAGAAAGAGAGATGTCTTCCATCTGCTGGTTCACTCTCCAGTTGGCCTCAATGGCCGGAGCTGTGCTGATCTGAAGCCAGGAGCCAGGAGCTTCTTCCAGGTCTCCCATGCAGATGCAGGGGCCCAAGGACCCGGGCCATCCTCCACTGCTTTCCCAGGCCACAGCAGAGAGCTGGATCAGAAGTGGAGCAGCCGGGACTCGAACTGGCGCCCATATGGGATGCTGGCGCTGCAGGTGGTGACTTTACCAGCTACGCCACAGTGCCGGCCCTATTTTTGAGTTTTGACTGCCTTTCTAGTTTAAGAAATTTTTTTTTTTAAAGATTTATTTATTTATTTGAAAGGCAGAGAAGCAGAGGCAGAGAGAGGTCTTCAATCCACTGATTGATTTCTCTAATGGCCACATTAGCTGGAGCTGAGCTGATCTGAAGCCAGGAGCTTCTGGGTCTCCCATGTGGGTGCAGGGATCCAAAGACTTGGGCCATCTTTCGCTACTTTCCCAGGCCGTTAGCAGGGAGTGGGATTGGAAGTGGAACAGCTGAGACTTGAACCAGCGCCCATATGGGATGCTGGCACTGCAGGCAGCGGCTTTACCCGCTACTCCACAGCACCAGTCCCCAAGAGATCTTCTGTCTGCTGGTTCAGTTCTCTGGCTGCACCAGCCTGAAAACAGGAGCCGGGAGCTCCATCTGAGCCTCCTGCCTGAGTGGGCAGGAACGCAGGTGCCTTCACCGGTCATCTGCTCAACAGAGTGGAAATGCTTGAACCAGACACTGATACGGGACTCAGGTGTTTCAGGGGCAGCATAACACACTGTGCCACAGGCCGTCCCTAGTGGAAGAAATTTTATTTCCCTGTTTTCTGTAATGGTTGCCTTTTCTAATGTCCTCATAGAGTAATTCTCATTGATCTCTTTTCTAGACCTCGTAGATGGTTTTCCATTATTATTTCAAAAAGTTTATTTCTGGTTGCTTGTTGGAGCTATTACATGCTATGCAGCAGTTGGTTTTTCTCCTTAGCAATTTTCTGTGGGTGTGCTGGTAGGCCTTTGGGTTGTGAGTAGCCAGCTCATGTGGAACTGGAAAACTTGTGTGGAAGTGGTGGGAGTTGAGGGAGCTGGTGGAGAGGAATGTAGCCGTGCCAGCCTGGCGACAGGAAGTGGACTGCTGCCCGACACTCAAGAACTAACTTACTTACTTACTTCTTACTTTCTCTCTTTCTTTTTTTTTTTTTTTTTTTTGGCTTCTGTCTGCTCATTTTCTTCTCTTAGACTTTCATTTTATATCACACTTACTAAATATTTAAAAAATTCTCTACGGTAGTCAAAAGGACAATCTATAATAAATGTTAATTTCTTAGTCTCAATTCCAAATTTTGAGGAGTGTAACTATTACAGGGTTTTTTCTTCTTTTTTTTTTTAAAAAATTTATTTTAAAGTTAAAGAGAGGGAGAGGCAGAGAGATCTTCCATCCACTGTTTAACCCTCAAATGGCAACAACATCTAGGGCTGGTCCAGGCAGAAGCCAGAAGCTTCTTCCAGGTCTCCCACGTGGATGGCAGGGGTCCAGGCACCTGGGCCATCTTCAATTGCTTCCCTAGGTGCATTAGCAGGGAGCTGGATTGGAAGTGGATTAGCCATGACACCAAATGGCGTTCCTATGGGATGCTGGGTTCATAGGCCCTAGCTTTACCTGCTACACCACAATTATATCCCCTTCTTTCTCTTTTTTAAGATTTATTTATTTGGACTGGAGAGTTCAGAGAGGGGGAGGGAGAGATATATGGAGATGTGGGGTGGGGGGAAAGAGGAGAGAAAGAGAAGGAAAGAGTCTTCAACTACTAGTTCACTCTCCAAATGGCCATGGTGGCCAGGGTTGGGCCAGGCTGAAGCTAGGTGCCCGGAACTCCGTCAAGGTCTCCCAGATTTTTTTTAAGGTTTATTTATTTATTTGAAAGGCAGTAACAGGGAGTAGGGAGAGAAATATTTTTCATCTGTTGATTTACTCCCTAATTGGGTGCAATGGCTGGGACTGGTTCACACTGAAGCGAGGGGCCTGGAATTCCACCTGGATGTTTTGTGTGGGTGCAGGGGCCCAAGCACTTGGCCATCTTCTGCTTTCCCAGGTGCGTTTGCAAGAAGCTGAATGGAAGTGGAACAGCCAGACTGTACTTACATGGGATGCTGGTGGTACAGGTGGCATCTCAACCTTCTGTGACATCATGCACGCCCCAGGGGTGTTCAGCATGTAGAATACTGACATTTTGGGGCTGAATGATTGCAGGGGTTGTACATTTATGATGTCTAGTAAGTTTCCTGGCCTCTACCAGCTAAAGCCAGTAGTGTTCTCTCAAATTGTGATGATTAAAAATGTCTCTAACACTGCCCGGCATCCCTTTTCCAGTTGATTTACAGATGGGTAAACTCTCCCTTGGAGAGTTGAAACAAGTTAATCACTGACTCATATCTTGGTAGTGGATGTCGGGGAGAAAGAGTAATAACTTTTTCTCGCCCGTCATCAGGTGCATGGATAAGATCACTGTGCAAAAGACAGATTAGCAAGAGAAAAGCTAGCAGATTTGCTTAAGTATCATGTGACATGGGAGCCTTCAGATATAAAAGCCCAAAGAAACAGGCAGACCTGTGTATTTTCATGCTTATGTTTGATAAGAGTGACAAGTTGTGCAGGAGTACTATTGAGCAAAGGGGAAGTGATCCAGTGGTGGGAAGTGGAGGAGCGTTTAGCAGGGCTCCTTAGTTCCCATTCCTCTCAGTGTCCCTGTGCCTTTGGAAGCCAGGATATTCCATTCTTCTGAGAATACAAGGTTACCTGTAGGATGTGAGGGTTTTACGACCTACTGCAGAGAGAGGAAGGTCAGAGAGTCCTGTTGTGTTCTGCTTTGGGGAGAAGGGAAGGAGAACGTTGGAGAAACTCTCTTGCTTCTGATGTTTCCTCCAATGCTAGGTTACCGTATATTGGGATATTATGTCCTGAACTCCATGGTAGAGCACAGAGAGATTAGCCTATTTTTTAGGGTTAGTTTCTAGTTATCTTTTGTAAATGCCTGTATTTTGCTTTTGATAATAATTAGGTAGTAATATTCATTAAGCAACTCTACTGCAAGCTTTAATTACTTCATTTAATCCTTCGCCAGTACATGATGAAAACAGTCCTCAAAACTAGGTGTATTTAACTCTAAAAACTGTGTGTTTAATCATTGTGCTTTAGTGGTAGACTGGCTTAAGGGTTGGGTGCTTCTGTGCCAGTTATTTAATCCTCAAAGCAGCACTGGGAGACGTTCTTACTC
Organism: Lepus europaeus; assembly: GCF_033115175.1. Classification (NCBI taxonomy): domain Eukaryota; kingdom Metazoa; phylum Chordata; class Mammalia; order Lagomorpha; family Leporidae; genus Lepus; species Lepus europaeus. Next base: position 152,377,384 of record NC_084831.1, read on the forward strand.
TCTGGTTTTACAAAGACCTTTACCTGAGAGAGATTGTCTCCTGCCGTAAGGCCCTGCAGCTAGTAGGTAGAAGAATGTGGCTTTAAGTTTTCTGGTTTCCCCAGTGCCTTGCTGCTCACAGTAGGGATGTCCTGTGCTGGTGTTCCCCTGTCTTTTCAAAACCTTCATGATAATAAAAGAAAAGGAAAACGAAAATACAACATATACAGCTTTATTAAGAGTTATTTATAACTGATTTGAGACCAGATACCATTTTTGTACCTTTCTCATAATTTTTAGACTTGAATCTAACAAAAGTGTTAATAAAAGAAGCTTAGATAATTACTATTATCAGAAAAATATATATATATTTCTTAAAGATTTTTTCATTTCTTTGAGAGGCAAAATTACAGACAGAAGGAGAGACAGAGATCTTCTATCTGCTGATTCACTCCCCAAGTGGCTACAACTGCAGAGCTGGGTTGATCTGAATGAATCCTGGAGCCAGGAGCTTCTTCTGGGTCTTCCACATGGGTGCAGGGGTGCTTGGAGCACATCTTACATTGCCTTCCCAGGCCATAAGCAGAGAGCTGGATCGGAAGTGCAGCAGCCAGGCCACAAACTGGTGCCCATATGGGGGTGCTGCAGGTGGAGGCTTAACCTATGCCACAGCATTGGCCCCAGAAAAATCTTTCTTTAGAAAGTATAGTTAAGAGATCACTAGAATGTCTGTACTGACCTCAATATAAACAGATTTTTTTTTAACCTAATTCTTAAAGCATTTGGGTTTTCTAGTTGAGTGCTTTCATCTGTAACATTACTCAGTATTGTAACCATTTACAAACAGGCTGCCGACAGGACGGACTGTTGTCAGACTCTGTGGGTTTAGATATTTGATTAAATTTATGATTTTAGTTGCATGACATAGGTAGAGTATAAAAGAGTTCAGAGTATGAGGAGACTGTAGAAGTCATGTGTTCCTGGGCAAGTATGTTACTATCAATTATTTGTAAAATAGTTGTTCTGGTAGTACCTATCTTACAGAGTAGTTGTGAGAATGAAACAGTTATTTCATGTAAAATTCCCAGAGAGTGCAGGGTGAATAAGTATTCAAAAAGTGATAGCTGTTATCAGTCAAATTTGATTTTCTAGGGACCAACACTGTGCTGTAGTGGGTAAAGCTGCCACCTGTGGTGCCAGCACCCCATATGGACTCTGGTTCTAGTCTGGGCTGCTCCACTTCTGATCCTGCTCCCTGCTAATGCTCCTGGGAAAGCAGCAGAAGATGGCCCAAGTGTTTGGGCCCCTGTCCTTTGTGGGAGACCTGGAAGAAACTGGCTCCTGGCTTCAGCTTGGCCCAGCCCCTGGCCATTGCAGCCACCTAGGGAGCAAGCCAGAGGAGGATGGAAGATCTATCTCTCTGTGTCTATTTCACTGTAACTCTGCCTTTCAACTAAATAAGCAAATCTTTTTTAAAAAGTTGCTTTTCGAACATGTTTATTAAATGATATATGTTTCAAACAGTTTTAAACACATTGAAAAAATCTCACAAATGTGAAGGCTGAGATAATTTTGAGGCCCTCATACAAAGTAGTATATTGTATTTATGCTTAGTGAGTTCTGTGCTTCTGGATTATAGGGAAGTATAATGTACAGATTTATTTGGTTTTCTTACAATATCAGCTCTGAATGGGGATGTTCAGGACTTCGCTGAGCTAGATCACAATCTTTCTTTCCTCTCTCACAAAGGATACTTTGAAATGATCCTAAAGTTGATATAGAAAAGCTAGTTTTAGGGGCCTTCGGAAAGAAAAAAGAATATGTGGTTCCCTGGGATCATGGAATGGAGCCAGTAGACGTTAGAAGGAAGACGAGTGTTCTGTCTCTCCTGGAGGAGCCGCACGCTCTGGCATCCTGCTCTGTGCATCTGTTCAGTTTTCCTTTCTTCCAGCTGGCTTTCTCAGTTGCAGCTTGTGTATGGAGAGTCATGGCTGCCTCAGCTCCTCTTTATCACGGGAATGCTCAGTATGTTCTTTCAGCATTTATGCTTGTTAAATTTTAATCATTTGTGTTTTTATTGAAGAGTCAGTACATTTATGTGGCTCACAATTCAAGAGGTACAGAAGTCTTCCTGCCATTCCTTTTCCCCTAGCCATTCAATTTTTAGCAATCCAAATCACTAGTTTCTTGTCTTTACTTTCAGAGGTATTTATATATACGTATGTGTATATGCATGTATATCCACCTTGTTATATACACTGTTTTTTAAAAAGTCATGAAAAATGGAATTAAAAAATTAATTTTGGAATTTTGGATACATGTCGGGCTGAGGGTGTTTATGTGATCAGTCCCCCAAAAAACCTTGAGTGCCATGTCTCTAGTGGGCAGGCTTCGGAGAAAACATTTTACACGTGTGGCTGTAACTCATTCCTGGAGGAGTTCAGGGTGTCTTTGTGGCTCCGCTTGGAGAAGGCTTTGGAAAGCTGTGCTGGTTCCCTTGACTGCACCCCGTGCACCTTTTCCCTTTGCTCATTTTGCTTTGGACCGTCTGCTGTGGTAAATCACAGCCGTGAGTACAGCCCTGTGCCCCGTTCTGAGTCCTGGCGAACCACTGAACAGGAGGTGGTCCGGGGGTGCTCCTGACAGATGAGTTTATTACCGAACTGCTGTGTTCATATAAAGCCTCTACGTGGAAACATCCAGTGTATAGATGACATCTTTTTGTTTAATTTGTGCCTGAATAGGGATGTAAGTAGAATAAATGAAATTGATGGGAAGTTTTGGGGTCTGAGGGAAAGAAAAAGTCTGTTAATATGTGACTGAGAGGGGCTGGCACCATGGTGCGGTGGGTTAAGCTGCCGTCTGCAGTGCTGGCTGCTCCACTTCCGATCCCTTTCGCTGCTAATGTGCCTGGGAAAGTAGCAGAGGATGGCCCAAGTGCTTGTACCCACATGGGAGACCCAGAAGAAGCTCCTGGCTTTGGCCTGGCCCAGGCCCAGCCTTTGTGGCCATTCTGGTAATGAGCCAGAAGATGGGAGATCTGTGTCTCTCCTCTTCTCTCTCTCTGTTTGTAGGAAAGAAAAAAAAAAAGTGACTTAGAAACTTTTGTCTAAGATTCTTTTTGAAACTGGATCTTGGTGTCTAGCCATCTGCTAAATGTCTATATAGAAATATATTCTTTTTTTCTAAAGATTTATTTATTTTAAAGACAGAGTTACAGATAGGCAGAAGCAGAAAGAGAGAGAGAGAGGTCTTCCATCTGCTGGTTCACTCCCCAAATGGCTGCAACGGCCGGAGCTGTGCTGATCTGAAGCCAGGAGCTTCTTCCATGTCTCCCATGTGGTACAAGGACCCAAGGACTTGGGCCATCTTTCTACTGCTTTCCCAGGCCGTAGCAAAGAGCTGGATCAGAAGTGGAGCAGCAGGGACTCAAACTGGCGCCCATATGGGATGCCGGTGCTGCAGGCCAGGGCTTTAACCCGCTGTGCCACAGCGCCGGTTCCTAGAAATATATTCTGAAAACAGAGCTGAAAATAAGACAATATATATGTGACTCAGGAAATCACTGTGATATGTAAACTCTGAGTTTTGGAACAAGGCAGATTTTGTTAAAATTTTGTACAGTTTGGATATCCTTAATGCAGAAATCTGAATTGAACTCCAAAATCTGAAACTTTGAGTACCAACATGGTGCCGTGAGTGGACATTTCCACACTTGGCCTCATGCGATGGTTCAAAGTAGATGCAGTGCATGGAGCAGGTGTTTGGCCTAATGTTTGGGACGATATCCCACACTGGTGCTTGGATTTGAATTCTGGCTCTGGCTTCTGGTTCTAGCCTTCTGCTAATGTGGACTCTGGGAGGTAGCAGTGATGGCTCAAGTGATTGGGTTCCTGCCACTTGTTGGGGAGACCTAGATTGAGTTCTTGGCTCCTGGCTTTGGCGTTACCCATTGCAGACATTTGGAGAGTGAGCCAGCAGAGGGGAAGTGTGTATGTGTGTGTTTGTGTGTCTGTGTCTCCTTCTCTCACATAAATTAGGCACACTTAATTTTTTAAAAAATGCAGTACACATGGGGCAGGCATTGTGCTGCAGTGGGCTGAGCTGTCGCTGGAGATGCCTGCATCCCATTTCAGCATACTTAGCTTGAGTCCTGGCTACTCTATACTTTTTTTTTTTAATTATTTGTTTATTTGAGAGGCAGAGGTAGAGAAGGAGAAAGGTCTTCCATCTACTGGTTCACTCCCCAGATGGCCACAATAGCAGAAGCTGAGCAGATCCTAAGCCAGGAGCCAGGTGCTTCTTCTGGGTCTTCCACACAAGTGCAGGGGCGCAAGGACTTGGGCTGTCTTCTGCTGCTCTCCCAGATGCATTAGCAGAGAGCTGGATTGGAAGTGGAGCAGCTGAGACCAGAACCGGTGCTCACATGGTATGCTAACACTGCAGGTGGCAGCTTTACTGGCTATCTCATTAGCACTGGCCCCTGCTTTTTTAAAAAAAGATTTATTTATTTGAAAAGCAGAGTTACGGAAAGAGAGAGAGACAGATCTTCCATCCACTGGTTCACTCCCCAGATAGCCACAAAGACTTGGGCTGGGCCAGGCTGAAGCCAGGAGCCAAAAGCTTCTTCCAGTCTCCTACATGGATGCCAGGGGCCCAACTTGGGCCATCTTCTACTGCTTTCTCAGGCCATAGCAGGAAACTGAATTGCAAGTAGAGCAGCTGGGACTCAAACTGGTGCCCATATGGGATGCTGACACCACAGGCTGCGGCTTTACCCGCTATGTCATAATGCCGGCCTCTACTCTATACTTCTGATCCAACTTTCTACTAATGCGCTGGGGGACAGCAGATGATGGCCCAAGTGCTTGAGTTCCTGCCTCCCTGGATGGAATTCCTGGCTCTTGGCTTCAGCTGGGCTGGTTCTGGCTGTTAGAGGTATTCTGGGAGTGAAACAGTGGATGGAAGATCTGTCTCTTTTCACTTTCTTCTGCCTTTCAAATAAATAAATAAAAGTCTTAAAAGGAGTACACTAAAAATAATGTATAAAATTACCTTCAGGCTATGCACATAAGGTACTTCAAAAACTTCCTGCAAGGAGCTGACATTTAGCCTTGTAGTTAAAATGCCTGCTTCATCAGGGGTTGGTTCCTGGCTCCATCTCCTAACTCCAGTGTAGACCCTGGCAGCGATGATTGCTAAAATAATTGGTCCCTGCCACCCATGTGGGAGACCTTGATTGTGTTCCTGGCTCCCAGCACTAGCCTCAGCCCTTGCAAGCATTTGAGAAGTGAACCAGCAGATGGGCGCTCTTTGTCTTGGGTGGGGGCAGGGGGGTACACACACATAAACACACACACACACATGAAACAAAGGTCATGGTGCTGGCATGTGGTTCAGCAGGTTGAGACGCCACCAGCAACACCCGCATCCCATGTGGATGTTGGTTCAAGTCCTGGCTGCTCCACTTAGAATCAAGCTCTTTGCTAATATACCTGGGAAAGCAATGGAAGATGGCCCAAGTGGGTCCCTGCTGCCCACATGGGAGGTCTGGATGGAGTTCCAGCTCCCTGGCTTCAGCCTGGCCCAGCTCTGGCTGTTGCTGCTATCTGGGAAGTAAACCAGCAGATAGAAGATCTCTTTCTGTAGCTCTTTCAAATATGAATATATTTTTTAAAAAGTCTTGAAAAATAGAATTAAAAGATTAATTTTGGTACAAACATTTTTACAATACTTGCATAATTTTCTTGAAATACACATTTTTCCAAGAACATTTTGAAGATCCTTTATATGTATTTGATTTAGACATAAGCTTTTTTACTGTATTATTTGATTATCCCCTAGGTTCCATGTTGCCATTGAGAAGGTAACACAGAATAATTCTTTCCTGGACACAGTCTGTTCTTTCTACCCTGTGTTTTTTGTATTTTAGGTTTTCACTACAAAGTAACTAGAAATATGAATTTCTTATTTATCCTGCTAGCAGTTCTTTGTGCTCTGTGAAACTGTAGCAGTTTTGGAAAAGTCACAGCATTTTTATTTTCTGTTGCCTCTTACTAATTTTCCTAAATGTTGGTTTTTTTTAAAGTTTTTTTTTTCTTTTTTTACTGTTGCTAGCATTGTGGTGTAGTGGGTAAAGTTGGCCAAACCTCGGGGCTGGTGCCGTGGTGCACTAGGTTAATCTTCCGCCTGTGGCGCCGGCATCTCATATGGGCACCAGTTCTAGTCCCGGTTGCTCCTCTTCCATTCCAGCTCTCTGCTGTGGCCTGGGATAGCAGTAGAAGATGGCCCAACTGCTTGGGCCCCTGTGCCCCCATGGGAGACCAGGAGGAAACACCTGGCTCCTGGCTTCAGATCAGCGCAGTTCCGGCCATTGCGGCCATTTGGGGAGTGAACCAACGGAAGGAAGACCTTTCTCTCTGTCTCTCTCTCTCACTGTCTGAAACTCTACCTGTCAAATAAATAAATCTTAAAAAAAAAAAAAAAAAAAAAAGTTGGCCAAACCTGCGGTGCTGGCATCCCATATGGGTACCGGTTTGTTTCCTGGCTGCTCCATTTCCGATCCAGCTTCCTACTATGATGTGGGAAAAGCAACAGAAGATGCCGGCGCCGTGGCTCAACAGGCTAATCCTCCGCCTTGCGGCGCCGGCACACCGGGTTCTAGTCCCGGTCAGGGCACCGATCCTGTCCCGGTTGCCCCTCTTCCAGGCCAGCTCTCTGCTGTGGCTAGGGAGTGCAGTGGAGGATGGCCCAAGTGCTTGGGTCCTGCACCCAATGGGAGACCAGGAGAAGCACCTGGCTCCTGCCATCGGAACAGCGCGGTGCGCCGGCCGCAGCGCGCTACCGCGGCGGCCATTGGAGGGTGAACCAACGGCAAAAGGAAGACCTTTCTCTCTGTCTCTCTCTCTCACTGTCCACTCTGCCTGTCAAAAAAAAAAAAAAAAAAAAAAAAAACAGAAGATGACCCAAGTGCTTGTGCCCCTCCCACTCATGTGAGAGACCTGGATGAGGCTCCTGGCTTTGGCTTGATCCATTGCTGGCCATTGTGGCCATCTGAGGAGTGAACCAGCAGATAGAAGATCTCTCTATTGTGGACTTGGGTCATCTTCCACTGCCTTCCCAGGCACATGAGCAGTGAGCTGGATCCAGAGTGGAGCAGCCAGTACTTGAACCAGCACCCATGTGGGATGCCAGCATCACAGGCCTCTTAATGCTCATCTTAATGTAACAAAATTCTTCTGAAGGATTATATTTGAAACATTGGAAACAATATTTTATGAAGAAACATGTTTCTGTCTTGCTAGGCTCCCATTGTTTTCACAGTTGTGAAGCTTACAAAAGATAGTGTTAACATTGCTTTTCCATGGGGGGGAGGGGAGAATGTACTTTTAGGTTGGAGTGTAAGTGAATTTCTTGTGATCAGAGAGTTAACAAGTTTGTACTCTAGGGGATACTCCAGTATTTGGGAAGAAAATTCAGTTGCTGCTACAGTTTAGAAATCATCTCCCACCTACTAGAACTGTTACTCTCCTGTGTGTGTGTGTGTGTGTGTATAAAGTAAACTTTTAGAGATAGTTTGGGCTATTAATTTGACAATAACATTTCTAAATTTGCTACATTTTTAAAGTGTAGAAATTCATAGTGTGATTCATTGGCCACTTTTTCTGGTGGTATTGCCTCATTGACTTCAGCATTTTACAAAAGTTATGTTTTTTTTTTTTTTCCTTTTTATAGAATAATGGTTCCCAATTTTTTTTAAAGATTGATTTATTTGAAAAGAGTTAGCGATCTTCCATCCGCTGCTTCACTCCCTGAGTGGCTGCAGTGGCCAGGGCTGGGCCAGGGTAAAGCCAGGAGCTTCATCCGTGTCTTCCATGTAGCACGTGGCTACAGGGGCCCAAACACTCGGGCTGTCCTGGGCTGCTTTTCCCAGGCCGTTTGCAGGGAGCTGGGTCGGAAGTGCCGAGCAGGGAAATGAACTGGCACCACAGGAGTCGCCAGCGTTGCAGATGGTGTCTCTGCCTGCTGTTCCACAGTGCCACCCCCCCACACACACACACACCGCCCACCAGCTTTACTCTTCCTTGGAAAGATGGAAGAGCTGATACTTGTTTTGAGTTTGTTACATTTTTTCCCTTGTATCGTGTGGATATACACATGTGTCTTAGAAAGTATGAAATGTGACCTTAGATTCATCCAGTGAGGATGGTCGATAGTTCATGTTGCTATATTAACAGAGTTGAATATTCTGATTTTTCTTTCTAATTAAGTAAACATACAATGTGACTATGCTTTGAAGAAAGGTATATAAAAAACTGGGTTCTGTATTTAAAGTAGCAAAATTTCAAGAAAAGAATTTAGATCTTGTATTTATTAGGAAAAGGTAAGATTTAATATTTCAGAGAATACTTAGGTTAACTGAAAACTTGGTCTTTTTTCTTTTTTTTTGGTGAAAGGGTTGTATTTGAGATTCACATTTTTTTGTTTTATTCCTATACCTGATGAAGTGGAAAAAGAACTAGAACATGTTGGGATGCTGAAGTCTTCTAGTCGTTTGGTAGGTGACTAGCATGCCCAAGATGCTAGCTGTGTGTACCTGTGGTGGGATGAGAACTGAAATAAACCTCTGCACTGTTTCCACAAGCAGTTGTATAACCACTGCATATAGTCAAGTTCCCTGCTGTGTACAGTGACCACCAATGAGTGAAATATCATTGGTTCATATTTTGTTGCATTTTTTAAAAGATTTATTTGAGAGGCAGAGTTGCAGATAGAGGGAGAGACAGAATGAAAGGTCTTCCATTCCCCCAAATGGCTGCAACGGCTCTGGCTGGGCCCATCCGAAGCCAGGAGATGGGAGCTGCTTCTGGGTCTCCCACATGAGTTCAGGGGCCCAAGGACTTGGGCTGTCCTCTGTTGCTTTCCCAGGCCATTAGCAGGGAGCTGGGTCAGAAGAGGAGCAGCCAAGTCTCAAACCAGCACCCATATGGGATGCTGGCATCGCAGGCAGAGGCTTAACCTGCTATGCCACAGTGCTGACCCCTTTTGTTGAATTTTGACTGTAGGCTAAAGGTAAAATATCAGCATCACAGTCATCTTCTACTTTTATACTTTTTATTTTCAAAAAAACTTTTTTTCTTAAAGGAAACATAAAAGAAAGATCATTTATGGTGCTTTTGCTTAGATCCAAACTTAATTTTTATATGACAGTTTCCAGTTGACTCATTTTCTCTCTCATTCCAGTTGAGGGGAGTGAGTGTTCTTTCTCTCAAAGTCTTAGCAGAGGATAGATTATATAAGTGATGGGAAAATAATGTGTATATAAAGTGGTTTCGTACAGAAGGTTTAAGGTTAATATAGAAGAATTGGAAAGTATACTGCTTTATTTGGATTTGAAAAGCAAGGCAGTAGTCTGTTACCATGCAGCTGGCCGAAATCAGTGCATATTCCTTATAATTATGGTTTTGTAGTTCTTATCCTCTGTGACATAATAAAAATATAAAGTTCTGGGAAGGCTATTATGTCTAATATTGGTCATTCTGCGTTGCCTCTTTAAAATTTTTTTTTTTTTTTTCATTTTATATGGCAGAGAAGGCCTGAGCAAGGGAGAAGAGATAGACAGGCACCTGCTCAGAGATCTTCCTTCTGCTCGTTCACTTCCCAAACACCTGCAACAACTGGGGTGGGGCCAGGCCGGAACCAGGAGCCTGGAACTCGGGCAGGAGCCCAGAGGTCCATTTGGGTCTCCCATGTGGTTGGCGGTGATCCAAGTACTTTAACCATCACCTGCTGTCTTTCAGGGTGTGTATTAGCCGGAAACTAGAATTGGAAGTGGAGCCAGGATATGGACCAGGCAATCCACAATGGGATGCGGGCACCCCAGGTGGCATCTTAACAGTGGTGTCAAACACCTGCCCTTCTTCCTGTGCCCGTCACGCCAGTTGAGAGGAACACCGAGAACTGGGCCGTCTTTTTATCTCAACAGGCGACTAGCTATGATTAGAAGGGATTCACCGCTTCTACTTTTTCCTTCTTAGTCTTTTTCCCACTCAGTGTGATTATCAGGTATAGGATCTTAAATTCTGGAAACACCGTGTAACTCTTGACATAATTACTACTGGCTTTGATGATAAAGTTTCTTTTTAAAATTTTTCATTTACTGGGAGCCGGTGCTGTGGTGTACTGGGTAAAGCTGCTGCCTGCTGTGTCGGCATCCCATATCGGTGCCGGTTCATGTCTCAGCTGCTCTACTTCTGATCTAGCTTCCTGCTAATGTGCCTGGGAAAGCAGTGGAAGCTGGCCCAAGTCCTTGGGCTCCTGCACCCACCTGGGAGACCTGGGTGAAGCTCCTGACTTCATCCTGGCCCAGCCCAAGCCATTGTGGCCATTTGGGGAGTGAACCAGCAGATGGAAGATCTCTTTCTGCCTCTGTCTCTCATTCTCTGTAGCTCTGACTTTCAAATAAATAGATAAGTCTTTAAGAAATTACTTACTTAGGAGCAGGGGGAGCTGGACAATTCCCTGCTTTACGTTCCAAATGCAGCTGCTGTGACTGGGCTGGGGCTAAAACGAGGAGCTGGGACTGCAGCCTGGGTCTCCGCACGGACGGCAGGAGCCCTGTCACTTGAGCAATCCCAGCCTCCTCCTGGGTCTGCATGGCTGGAGGTTGCAGTTGGGAGCTGCAGCTGAGAGTCGAACTCGGGTAGTCCAGTGTGGGAAGCAGACATCTTAACTGCCAGGCCAAATGCCTGTTCCCTGGTGGCAGAGTTTCTGATAACAATGAAACCTGTGCGCACTGTGAAATACATATTTGATACTGTTCCTTTTCTTGGCCAAAAAAACCTCCTAAAACCATTGGGGAGAGTGTGTTTTGTCTGGGAGCTGGTCACTGCATGGCCTAGAGGTATAATTGGAGATTTGGGACGTTGAGTCCTAGCCCCCAGTCTCAGGTGTAAGAATTGATCAGCAATGGCCAGTGATTTGGTCAGTTGTACCTGTGTAATGAAGTCGCCTATAAAAGGCCAAAGGACTGGGGTCAGAGTGCTTCCAGCTAGGGTGAAAGCGGCCTTGCACTTGTCTCCTATGTCGGGCTGTTGGTCTGCAGTCTTTGTAATATCCTTTATCATAACTGGTAAATGTAAGCAAACTGTTGCCCTGAGTTCTGTAAGCCAGTCTACAGATCACTTGAACCAAAGAAGGGGTTTGTGAGAACCCCCTTTTATAGCTGTTTGATCAGGTCACCATCTGCGTTTGCAGCTGGCATCTGAAGTGGGGACTGTCTTGTGGGACTGAGCCCTCAACTCGAGGGTGTCAGCATTGAGTTAAATTGTAGGACACTCAGCTGGTGTCTACTGGAGAATGGAGAATTACTTGCCTGGTGTGGCGGAAATTCCCCCGTATATCTGGTGTCAGAAATGTTGTGTTGAGACTAATAAGAGCACATTGAGTTTTTGGTATCTTCATATTTTTTCATATCTTCAGATTTTATGGATAGTAAAAATATTGTACTTTTTGATGGGTGTCTTACTCTATGTAAATGGACTAATTTGTGTAGCTAAAAAACTCAAAGTAATTCTGGTTGTAAAGTGATAACGGAAGTAAGGAAACATTTAAGAAGGGACCATTTAACTCCTTTTACTGTGAGAAATTCCTGAAGAATCTTCTTAAAACACCCCAGAACATGTAGAATGTTGTGTTTTTGCCATCTTGAAAATGCAGAATTGAACTGGAAAGTTAATGTAATTCAGGCATCATTATTACTATTAAATTAAGTTTTATTTTGAAGAGTTAATACATTAATGTGGATCAAAATTTAAAAGGTATACATTTAATCTCCCTCTAGCTCCCTTCAGTACCCAGTCTCCTTCCCTCGAGGCAATCAATATTCCATTTGAGACGTACTTTTAGCATTTATTATTGAAAGACTTCTTTGGTATGCATGAATAATTGAGGTTGACGGCACAGCGTTTTTTAAGTTTTCATTTGCTCAGCAGTTAGTGCGCATGCCCCAGCCACTGTGTTGGCACCGACTGTGGCAGTGAACAAGTCACAGCCCGGTCTGGCTGGGGAGTGCAGTGTGGGGGGTGGAGACACTTGTTTACCACCCTGAGCAGCTCTAATCTGAAAACCCCAAATCCGCCTGGCTCTTAAATCTGAAACTTTCTGAATGCTGACATGATGTCCGAAAAGTTTTAGATTTTGTAGCATTACAGGACTTGAGATTTGCAGATTAGGGACGCTCAGACAGTGAAGTCTATACTAATATTCCAGAATCTGAAAAGCTGTCAAATACCGTGGCTCCAAGCATTCGGGATGAGGGACACTGTGCCTGTCATGTGGTGACTTCTAGGAAGACAAATAGAGCTGGATAAAGGGACAGAGTGGTGGTGGAGGTGCTGTGGCACAGAACGCCGTGGTGAGTGACATTTGAGTAGAGGGTTATGGTCTGAAGGAGTCAGGCTTGGGACAGAGCTGTGTGTCCCTCCAGAAAGGCTGGAGAGGACCGAGTTTGGGAAGGTAACAGGGGATAATATATAAAAAGAGAAAGGAGGTGGAAAAACTGTTCAGCGGTGGGGATTGGGGCTGCTGATGGCCGTCGTCAGGAGTTAGGATTTTACTCTGGGTTAGATGGGAGTTGATTGGAGGGTCTGTAAGCAGTCTGGCTGCTCTGTGGAGAAAGGAGAAAAGCACAGACCAGTTAAGAGTCTACAACAGCCCTAGAATTTGTAACACTGCGCTAGATAACGATGTACTTCATCAAATGTAGTAAGGTGTAATTATTCCTCTAGATTTGACTTTGACTCTTGAAGAGGAGGGATACAAAGCAAAAATGAACTCATAATGTAGAATGATCTTTTTTTTTTTTTTTTGACAGGCAGAGTGGATAGTGAGAGAGAGAGACAGAGAGAAAGGTCTTCCTTTGCCGTTGGTTCACCCTCCAATGGCCGCCACGGCCGGTGTGCTGCGCTGATCCGAAGGCAGGAGCCAGGTGCTTCTCCTGGTCTCCCATGGGGTGCAGGGCCCAAGAACTTGGGCCATCCTCCTCTGCACTCCCGGGCCATAGCAGAGAGCTGGCCTAGAAGAGGAGCAACCGGGACAGAATCCAGTGCCCTGACCGGGACTAGAACCCAGTGTGCCTGCGCTGCAAGGCAGAGGATTAGCCTATTGAACCGTGGCGCTGGCCAGAATTATATCTTAAAATGGTAATTTTAGGAATTATAGATAAACTTTATAGTTATTTAAATTTGTATAGAACTCCCAAGTATCACTTGTGTCTTGAAGAGATATGGTCAGACTCTCAAAAGTAACTAGTACCTTTCTAAATATTTTTTGAAAGATACTTATTTACTTATTTGCAAGGCAGAACTATCTGTTGGTTCACTCCCCAAATGGCCACAATGACCTGGGCTGGGCCAGACCACAGCTAGCAGCCAGGAGCTTCACCTGGGACTAACATATGGATACAGGGGCCCAAGGATTTGGGCCATCCTCTGCTGTTTTCCCAGGCACATTAGCAGGGAGCTCAATTGGAAGTGGAGCAGATGGGACTTGAACTGATACACATATGGGATGCCAACACTACAGGCTTAATCTGCTGTGCCACGGTGCCAACCCCCTTTATTCAATTTTTAATTTTTATCATTTGAGAGGGAGACAGACATACACAGAAGTAAACTCCTAACCACTGGCTTACTTCCTAAATTCGTGTAACAGCTAGGGCTGAGGACAGAGCCAGGAACCAGGAACTCTGGTTACTTGAGCCATCACTGCTGTTTCCCTGGGGTTGTGTTGTCAGGAAGCTGGAGGCAGAGACTGAACCCAGTCGCACCATGTGGGACCCAGGCATCTAAACTCCTAGGCTAAACGGCTGCTCCATCTAATACCTTTTATATATAATATATGTATATATATATATAATATATATAATATTAAGAGAAGGAGGTACACATTTTTCCTTGGGTGTTCCTAAAAAGGCTGTGTTGCACAGTTTTGATGAATAAATATTAGGTTCTCCATTTTGACTAGATGACATTTTCAATTTGAAACTGTTTTGGTTTTTAGAATGTGTATCAAAATGCTACAAAGTATTTAAAAGAATCCTTAGACTTGAAGCAAGCAGGTTGCTGATGATGAAAATACATAGAATATAAAAATGTCAACATGTAAAATTTAAACTTTCAAGTGACTGAATAATATGCCTAAATTTGCTAGCAAACCTGCTGTGTCTGATTGTGGAAAGGAAGTGCAACATAGGGATAAATCTGAAATATGAGAATCTTAGAACTCAATATCTAATCGGTTGAAGAGAGGCACTTTGAATCAAAAATGAAATCTTAGATAAGGGAGACATAAAGACCAGACATGTTAAAGAGGTAGGAAACAGAAAAGCGAAGTGGATATTGTAAAACCCATTAAACCATAAATGATAGTATTAGAAAATGAAAGTTAAAGGGAAAGTCCATCATATTTAGAATTCAGGAGAAGCTCAGGGGCAGGCATTGTGGCCTGGCAGGTCAAGCCATTGCTGGAGACATGGAATCCTGTGTGGAAGTGCTGGTTCAAGTCCCAGCTCCTCTGCTTCTGGTCCAGCTTCATGCTGATGCACCTTGGAAGCAGCAGGTGATGGTTCAAGTGTTAGCGCCCCTGCCATCCTAGTGGGAGACCCAGATGGAGCTCCTGGCCCAGCCCTGGCTGTTGTGAGCATTGGAGGGTTGAACCAGCAAATGGAAGATCTTTGTTGCTCTGCCTTTCAAATAAATAAAATAATAAATATGTTCTTACTTGTATTATTTTTAAAAAGTTATTTATTTATTTGAAAGAGAAAAAGTGAGAGGGAAGGAGAGAGAGAGATGTTGCATCCACTGATTCACTCCCTAGATGGCCATAATGGCTGGGCCAGACCGAAGTCAGGAGCTTCTTTCAGATCTCTCACATGGGTACATGGGCCCAAGCACTTGGGCCATCTTCCGTTGCTTTTTGCAGGCCATTAGCAGGGAGCTGGATTGGAAGTGGAGCAGTTAGGACTCAAACCAGCACCCATATGGGATGCCAGTGTCTCAGGAGGTGGCTTTACCTGCTATGCCACAATGCAAGCCCCCATAAATAATATTTTTAAAAAGCAGTTGCTTAAAGAAAAAACTTAAAATATTTCTTAGGATTTTCTGGATCTGCTTAAGTTTAGAAGATGTTGAGATGGCTAACATAGCCATATATACACATTCTAAAAGAACTCTGAAAAAAATTCCATATATGTTGTATTACTTATTAAGTAGGTATTGCCTAAAGGGCATCACTAATTTACTTTTTTTTTATTATTATTATTTTATGTATTTGAAAGAGTTACAGAGAGAGGTAGTAACAGAGAGAGAGGTCTTCCATCTGCTGGTTCACTCTCCAGATGGCCTCAAAGGCCGGAACCGCGCTGATCTGAAGCCAGGAGCTTCTTCCAGGTCTCCCACGAGGGTGCAGGGGCCCAAGGATCTGGGCCATCCTCCACTGCTTTCCCAGGCCATAGCAGAGAGCTGGATTGGAAGTGGAGCAGCCGGGACTCAAACCAGCGTCCATATGGGATGCTGGCGCTTTAGGCCAGGGCTTTAACCCACTGCACCACAGTGCTGCCCCCCCCCCCCCCAATTACTTTTAATTTTCATTGATTTGATTTGCTTGTCCAGGTTTCCTAAAATCTGACTTCCAATGTAGCATTAAGTATTTCAAGTTGGTAGTTTAGAAGGTAATTTTCAGGAGCTTTACAAATAACAGAAGGAACTTTATCCAAGGACAGCAGCTTGTGTTCTTATTAATACGTTCTTGTTACACTCTTCCATGGTTTATTATTTTTGCCATAATATTTATCTACAGCTGTCTCTTTTAGTCACAGATAGTGTAATGCTGCCTTTAATGATAGTGTATGTACTTTTTATTTATGTTTAGAAATATTAAAATATAGCATGCCCTAGTTTGGTTTATTGAATTATGAATTTTTAAACTGAAAATAATTTCCAAGTGATCATTGCCCCTGCTTCTTAATTTTACGGATGGAGAAATGAAATACAGTGCTAAGTCTCCCTAATCTAATTTTGGTGAACAAAAGTCTAGAACTTCGGTATTCTGACTTCTGGTTCAGGCTCTGCAATATCTTGCCTTATATTTGCTTTGTATGTTTTCATTATTTCCGTTATACATTAACAAAGACAGGAGT
Source organism: Lepus europaeus (assembly GCF_033115175.1). Taxonomy (NCBI): domain Eukaryota; kingdom Metazoa; phylum Chordata; class Mammalia; order Lagomorpha; family Leporidae; genus Lepus; species Lepus europaeus. The sequence goes on from NC_084831.1 coordinate 152,393,561, forward strand.
TTTGTTATATTGCTGTTTTGTAATTAATCAACTTCAGTTCTTTATGCATATTTATTTAGCTTCTGCATATTGAGAAAGTAACAGCCTGTGGTTGTCTTCTTCCAAGTAAAAGCTGACTTCTAATACCTAGGAATTTATTATTTATCAAAGCCTTTTAATTTTTTAAAAAAGATTTATTTTATTTATTTGAAAAGTAGAGTAAGAGACAGAGACATCTGCTGGTTCGTGCCGCAAATAACAGCAATGGTGGGGGCTGGACCAGGCTGAAGCCAGGAGCGTCTTTGATGTCTTCCACGTGGATGGGGTACAGGGCCTCAAGCACTTGGGTCATCCTCCGCTGCTTTCTCAGGTGCTGTAGCAGAGAACTGGATTGGAAGTGGAGTAGCTGGGGTTCAAACCCATATGGGATACTGGCCCTGCAGGCCACAGTGCCAGCCACAGAACCTTTTAATTTTAATTGCCAGCTTCATGGTTGTGTTTATTGCTATCCTATTTAATTATTTATTTATTCCCCACTTTTATTTGATGTAATATTTGGGAAAATTGCCCAAAAGGGCCGATATTTCCCAATTCAGTGAGGTCAAAATGAAACAAGCAACAGAACAGTATTTGGGATTTTAGTTTCTCACCCTTTGCTGTATTTATTTTTATTTGAATTAGAATTTTGCATTTTAAAATTTGTTTGCGAGGGACTGGCGCTGTGGCGTAGTAGGCAGAGCTGCTGCCTGCAACACCATCATTTCTTATGGGCGCCGGTTTGAGTCCCAGCTGCTCCACTTCCCATCCAGCTCTCTACTATGGCCTGGGAAAGCAGTGAAAGATGGCCCAAGTCCTTGGGTCCCTGTATCCACATGGTAGGCCCTGTAGAAGCTCCTGGCTCCTGGCTTCAGATAGGCTCAGCTCTGGCTGTTGGGGCCATCTGGGGAGTGAACCAGTGGATGCAAGACCTGTTTCTCTCTCTGCCTCTCTGTAACTCTGCCTTTCAAATAAATAAATAAATAATTTAAAAAAAAAAAACACCTTATTTACGAGTGTTAAGTATGCACAGTGTAAGTGAAAATTTTTCTGTTAAAACTTCATAGAGGGCCCATAGCAGGCCAAGTGGTTAACATGCTGCTTGAGATGCTGGCATTGCATGTCGGAGTGCTTGGGTTCAAGTCCGGCCTCTGCTCCTGGCTCCAGCTTCCTGCTAATGTGTACCCTGGAAGACAGTGGTGATGGCTCAAATTCTTGGGTCCCTGCCACTCCATGGAGGACCTTAATTGAGTTTTAGGCTCCTGCTTTTAGTCTGGCCGTTGCAGGTATATGAAGAGTGGACCAGTGGATGGGAGATCTCTCTGTCTGCCTTCCAAAGAAAAACCTTATAGAGCCTTATTAATTTCAATAAAACAGACCAGTTGGGCTTTGTAGGGTGATTGATCCATGGAATATTTTAGGATATTCATTACTAATTTTTTTTAAAAAGATTTTATTATTATTTTTTTTGACAGGCAGAGTTAGAGAGAGAGAGACAGAGAGAAAGGTCTTCCTTCCGTTGGTTCACCCCCCAAATGGCCACTACAGCCGGTGCTGCGCCAATCCAAAGCCAGGAGCCAGGTGCTTCCTCTTAGTCTCCCATACGTGTGCAGGGCCCAAGCACTTGGGCCATCCTCCACTGCCTTCCCGGGCCACAGCAGAGAGCTGGACTGGAAGAGGAGCAACCGGGACAGAACCGGCACCCCAACCGGGACTAGAACCCAGAGTGCCGGCTGGCGCCGCGGCTCATTAGGCTAATCCGCCTGCGGTGCCGGCACCCTGGGTTACAGGTGTGAGGTCCAGTGTTGGCCCAGAGGCCTCTACCCCGAGGCCAGTGCCCACAGAAGGAACTTCTGGAGTTCCTCTGCCTCACAGGTGTGTGCCCTGGTGGGGTTGGCTCATCTGTGTTTATTACCTCATGTGGGCTGATGTCAGGAACTTTGTGTATGGGGATTCACCGCTGGGCCTATGAAACGGTCCCAGTGCTTAGGTCAGTGTCTGCGGCCGGAACCTCTAGACTTGCTGCACTGTCAGGCAGTCGTGTACGCTGGCAGGACGGTTTGGTGTGTATCACCACTGGCCTCGTGTAGATCCAGTGTGCAGCCCTAGGATGGGGCAGGGCTGGTGCCTGTGAGACCTGGGTGTGTCCCAGCTTAGTACTAGCCTGGGCAGCCAAGGAGCTGCCTTATCACCGTTCTATCCTGGGAAGACCACAAGGAGCCACAGGACTGTGTCTTGGGACTCAGTGCCAGCTGGGCTGGTAAAACCCAACACTGGGCAGATTCTGATGATCCCTTCCCTATCTCTCCAGGCCGTACCTGGAGCCTCTGGATCTGCCCATTGCCAAACGGAGCCCTGTGTCCCCAGTTGACTGGACTTAGATTCCAACCTCCTCGTGTGGCTGACTAGCTGCAGCAGCCTTGGGCTAGGAGTCTCATCTCAGCAGCAGTGTCGGCTTGATCCCCCTGTGCTGTGCTGGTCTGGTCTGGGTGGGCCGTGGACTTTGAGTGGGCTAGTGTTGTGTGGGCGGCCTAGGACAAGGTGGCTGGGCCTTCTTGCATCCCAGGGGCAAGGACTACTTTCTGGACACCCAGCTGGTTCATTCTGAGTGGCATACCTACTGCCGATTTGGGACAAATCTCAGCCAAGAGTGACTGCTCACTGACAGAAGGGTTGCCATAAACCCCAACTTAGAGCGCCACCTAGTGCTTAAGTGTTAGAAGTGTCCACAGGCTCAAAGGAAATAATCAGAGTGCTTAGAATTTCTGGAAGGACAGCCATAAAGGAAGCCAGATTATAAGGTTGGATACCAGCGAGCACCAGGAACTCCCAGGGAATCCTGACCTCACCTAACAAACAAAATAAGTTACGGTAAACCAGTCACTTTGGTTTCGGCATTGTCAGATGCTCAGATGAGCAATGGGAAGTGTGTTGTCAGAAGTCAAGGGACTTCAGGAGAACGCAGAGAAACCATGTAGTGCTCTAACAGAGGGCTTTGACTGGGACGTAAATGCTTTAAGAATTAAGACAGGACATCCATTGTGTGAAACAGTGTGGCAGTGCCTGAGAAAACTAAACAGAGCCACTACGTGAGCAGCAGTCCCATTCTGGGTGTCTACCCAAGGGAACTGAAATCCATCTGTGGGAGACCTTTGCAGTCCCGTGTTGATCACAGCACTAATCACAGTAGCCAGGAAATGGAAACCGTCTCTGTGTTCATCATCTAAAGAATGGATAAAGGAAATGTGGTACACACATAATGGAGCAGTGCTCAGCCATAACAAAGAGTGAAGTCGTGTCATTTGCAGCAGCGTGGATGAAGCTGGAGGCCATTGTGTTAAGTAAGCCAAGCACAGGAAGACAGATATCACGTGATCTCGTGCATGTGCACAGTTGGGAAATACGTAGGTGATCGCATAGAAATTATAAGTGTGGGGATAGGCACGGTGGCACGCTTGGTACGCTGCTGCTTGGGACACCCACATCCCGTATCTTTGGAGTGCCTGGGATCAAGTCTCACCTCCCCCTTCCAGTCCAGCTTCCTGCTAATGTGCCTAGGAAGCAACAGAGGATGGCTCGGGTGCTTGTCTCTGCCACCCAAGGGGGAGACCTGCATGTGGTGCTTGGCTCCTAGCTGTGCCTGGCCCAGCCCCAGCTGTTGCACTTGAGGAGTGAACCAGCAGATGGAAGATCTCTTTCTCTCTATCTCTAATAACTAAATAAATAACTTAATAACTAAATAAATCTTTAAAAGTTGTGTCTATCTGAATGTGGTTACCAGAGGCTAGAGAGAGAAGAGGGGGTAGAGGGAGGGCTTGAGAAAGGTTGATTGACAGGTACTAGGTTATATAGCTAGGAGTAAGAAGTTGTGGGTTTCTATTGTGCAATAGGATGAAGAAAGATAATGGTGATTTATTGCATGTTTCTCTCTTAATAAGCTAGAAGATTTTTGGTTATTTCCACTATAAGGAAATCTGAAGTGCTTGAAAGGATAATTGTCTTTACCATCATTGGACATTATACAAATGTATGCATGCAACAAAACGTCTCGAAGTACCCCATAAATAGGTGCTATTTTTATGTCAATTTTTTTAAAGAAAAAGAAAAAAAACTAAGTCCTTCAACTTGGTTGAAGTGAAATTAAAATAATAGCAAAGTGAAAATAAAAATATCTGGAGGCATCAGTGGTAGAATAGATCAAACATGAGTGAATCAGTGAACTTAAAGGTAGGCTATGTGAAAAATACACAGAGCAGATAAAGAATCGAGAGGAATGAGAAAATCATGCATAAACTTTGTGACAGCATGAGAAGATCATGGTCAAATATCAGAGTAATTGGACTTCAAGAGGGACTTGAAAACACCAGGAGTTTAGAAAGTATATTGAACGAGAGTACACAGAACTTCGCAGTCCTAAGAACCAGAGCTCTCCCGGGTTAGGAGGCCAGGGGTCACTGTCAGTATAAACCCAGCCACGTGTACCCCTTATAAAAATGGGATTCTCAAAGCTGCCAGAGGGAAGAAACAAAGGACATGTAAAGGGGCCCCAGGTCCCAGTTCTTGTGACCTGCAGCAGTTCCGCAGAAGCCTGGTAGGCCAGGAGCCAGGGCACGGGATTTTCACAGTACTGATAGGAAAGAAAAGCCAGCCAAGAAGACTGTGTCCAGCAAAGCTGTCCCTCACACACGACGGAGAGATTCCCAGATGAACAGAGTGGAGGATGCGACCTAGCAGACCTGTCTGGAAAGAGTACTGAAGGGGATGCTTCAGCTGAAGGAAAGAGATGCTAACGAGTGAGAAGAAAATACCAGATGGTGGAACACTTGCTGGTAAGGGCAAATCGAAAATGCTCTCCAACAGTAACCGTGCTACTGAAGACGAAGAAGCAAGGCATTTAAAACCAAGCACGCTGACGTATGCCAAGACAGGCACTGGGCAGGTGTTCTGTGCGGCAGTTGAGAGGCCACCTCAGACACCCGCACCCCACGTCTGCGCCTGTAACATGCTCCCTGGGAGGCAGGACTTGACGGCTCCAGTGACTGGGAGTCCCTGCTGCCACGTGGAGACCCCTGCTGAATTACAGGCTCCTGGCCTCCGCCTGGCCCAGCACCAGTTGTTGCGGACATTTGGGTGGGGAGTGAAATATAGTAGATGAGAGGTTCTCCATCTCTGGCTCTCTCTCCCTGTGCATCTCTGTGTGTGTCCATTTTTCTGCCTCTCAAATAAAATGAATAAATACATTTTAAAAGGCATTATACCAGCTGGCGCTGCGGCTCACTTGGCTAATCCTCTGCCTGTGGCGCCGGCACCCTGGGTTCTAGTCCCGGTTGCGGCGCCGGTTCTGTTCCGGTTGCTCCTCTTCCAGTCCAACTCTCTGCTGTGGCCCAGGAAGGCAGTGGAGGATGGCCCAGGTCCTTGGGCTCTGCACCCGCATGGGAGACCAGGAGGAAGAACTTGGCTCCTGACTTCGGATCAGCGCATTATAGCAAAATACAAAAAAGATCATAAGAATTCAAAATATGGGGAGGAAGCACAGAGTTCTTTATTTGTGTTTATCTCTTTTTTAGTTTCTTTGCCCATCTTTATTTGCATGGCCAAATTGCTGTTATTTCAAACTAGCTATTAATAACCAATTTTTTTTTTTGGGGGGGGAAGCTTCATGGTAATCACAAAGCAAAAGTCTACAATAGACTTACCAAAAGTAATAAGGAATCAAAACACAATAGAGAAGATCTCTTGATCACAAGTGAAGATTTTTAAATCAGATTTATTTATTTATTTGGAAGACAGAGAGGTCTTCCATCCTCTGGTTCATTCTCCAAGTGGCCGTGCATTGGCTGGAGCTGTGCCAAGCCGAAGCCAGGAACCAGGGGCTCCTTTCAGGTCTCTCACATGGGTGCCGGGGTCCTAGGACTTGGACCATCCTCCACTGCTTTCCCAGGCCATAGCAGAGAGCTGGATTGGAAGTGGAGCAGCTGGGACTTCAGCTGGCACCCATATGGGATGCTGGCACTGCAGGCAGCGACTTTACCTGCTGTGTCATAGTGCTGACCCCACAAAGGAAGATTTTAAAAGAGAAAAAGAACTATAGTAAAGCTTAGAAACAGAACTATCAAAATGGTAATAGTAAGAGTACCCATCAGTGATTACCTTAAATACAAATAGAACAAATTCTCTAATTAAAAAGCATAGTGACCAAATAAATAAGTAAGATTCAGTTGTGTGCAACATACAAGAAACTCCACCTCTGAGGGCACACATAGACTAAAGGTGAAAGAATAGAATACAGTAGTACATTAAGTGGACTGAAAGAAAGCAGAAGAGTCGATACTCAGTTTGTAAATTAAAGACAGTAGAGACATGGTCATTATGTGATGACAGAGCATTCAATCCAGCAGGTAATTACATGAGCACCCAGCATTTGAGCACCCATATTCATAAAGCAGATGTTAATAGGGAGACTCCAATACACTAACAGTAGAGGGGTTGAAAAGTCACTTCTCAAAAATGGACAGGTTATCCAGAAAGTCAGCAAGGAAGCAGCAGAGAGAAACTGCATCCTGGATCCATTGGACCTCACCTATCACGGACGGTGCACCCAGCAGCTGCGGGGTACACCTTGCTCTCAGCCGCACACACAGCACTGCAGGGTAGATCATGTAGTTTGTCATGTGGAAAAATAGAGCTCGGGTCAAGAACCTTCTCTGACTACAGTGCAGTCATAGAAATTAATAACCAGAAAACCTTTGGAAACTACTTAAACACAGATAAATTAATCTTCTCTTGAACAACTGATGGATCAAGAAGGAGATTAAAACTTTATTGAAACAAATGAAAATTTTAGAAACAAAACATGCCAAAGCCTGTGAGACACAATAAAAGCACTACTAAGAGAGAAGTTTATAGCAAAACGCAGAAGAGGGAGTCAGCATTGTGGTGCACTGGGTTAAGCTGTTGTTTAAGATGCCATAATCCCATATCTTGATGGCTTTGCCTTTTTTATTTTGTTTTTTTTAAGATTTATTTGAAAGAGTCACAAAGAGAGGAGAGCCAGAGAGAGGTCTTCCATCCACTGGCTCACTCCCCAACTGGTTGCAACTGCTGGAGCTGCGCCAATCCAAAGCCAGGAGTCCTCTGGGTCTTCCCATGCGGGTGCAGGGGCCCAAGGCCCTGGGCCGTCCTCCACTGCCTTCCCAGGCCACAGCAGAGAGCTGAATCCTGAACCAATGCTCATATGGGATGCCGGCCCCACAGGTGGCAGCTTCACCTGCTACGCCACAGCGCCGGCCCCCACGGCTTCACTTCTGATCCAGCTTCCTGCTAAAGTGCTTGGGAAGGCAGCAGAAGGTGGCCCAAGTACTGGAACCCCTGCCACCCAGGTGGGAGCTTTGGCCTGGCCCAGACCTGGTGTTGGAGCCATCTGGGGAGTGAACTTGCAGATGGAAACACTCTGTGTCTGTCTCTGTCACTCTGCCTTTCAAATTAAATAAAGAATCTTAAACCCAGGAAGGTCTCAAGTAATCACATTATCTCTGGACCCTAAGGAGTTAGAAAAATAAGAACAAATAAAAGCCAAAATTAGTAGAGGGAAAGAAATAATAATATTTGGAACAGAAATAAATGAAATAGGGACCCAAAAAACCTAAGAAATAAATGAAACAAAAAGCTGCTGCTTTGAAAATACCAAAAAAAAAAAAAAAAAAAAAAAAAGGACAAACCCTTGCCTAGGCTGAGGAAAAAAAGCTTAAGTTTCAAATAAAGTCAGAGATGAAAAGGGAGATCTACAGCAGGTACCACAGAAATAGTAAGGATTATTAGAGATTCTTATCAATTATTTGGTAATGTTTGATAACATAGAAGAAATAGATCCCTAGACATAGAAACCTTACCAAAATTGAATCGCGAGAGAATACCCAAACAGACTAATAGCAAGGTAGCAAGATTGAATCAACGACAAAAGTGTCCCTTCATGAGGAGGGCATTTGGCCTGGAGTTCAGGGTGCTGATTAGAACACAGGCTTGCCACATTGAGTGCTTGGGCTTACCTTCTAGCTTTGGCTCCTGGTTTCAGCTCCCTGCTAATGTGTCTGGGAAAGCAGTGGATGATTGCCAAAGTACTTGAGTCCCTGCCACCCATGTGGGAGGCTTGGATAGAGTTCCTCACTCTGTCAAATCAGCAAATCTTTAAAAAGAATCACGTGATCATCTCGATGCAGGAAAGGCATTTTAGACTCCAACATCCCTCGATGATAAAAACTGAATTAGGTGTAGAATAAATATACCTCAGCAGGATACAGTCCATATAGAACAAGCCAGCAGCTGATGCCATATGAAGGGGGAGAAGCTGAACGCTTTCTCAAGAACTGAAATGGGAGTGCCCACTTTGTCTGCTTTTATTCAGCATAGTACTGGAAGTGCTAGCCAGAGCAGTTAGGTAAGAAAAAGAAATAGAGGCATTCAGATTGGAAAGGAGGAAGTCAATTTTTCATTGTTTGTAGATGACAAATGTCACATATGGAGAACTCCTTGGACTCCAGCAGAAAACCATTAGAACTAGTGAATTCAGCAAAGTTGGAGGACTCAAAGTCAGCATATTGAAATCAGTAGTGTTGTTGTATAGCAGTTACCAAATTATTTGTGAACAGAAATCAAGAAAGCAGTTGCATTTCCAGTAGCTGCCAAAACAAAAGAATCACTGATCATCAGGGAATTCAAAGCAGAACCACGATGAGATCCCATCCCACCCAGTTATAGAAAAGAGGGGTTATGAGTGCTGGTGAGGATTGGGGAGTAGAGAATCCTTGCCACTGTTGGTGGGCATGGGAACTGTACAGCCGTTTTCCACAGCATAGATTCCTCACTAAGAAATAGAACTGCCATGTCATCTGGCAGAGACATCCACACTCCCATATTTACTGCAGTGCCTGCACAGTAGCCAAGAACTGGAAACAACTTGGTGTCCCTCAGTGGATGAGCATCGTGTGCTCTCTACGCACAGTAGAGCACTCTTCAGCCATCAAATAGGGTGAAATCTTACATGGAGGAAACTGGAGGCCATTATTTTAATTGCAATCAGCCAAGGTCAGAAAGATAAATACTGCATGATCTCACAAGTGGAATACAAAAAAAAAAGCTTGATCTCATAGAAGCTGGCAGTAGAATGGCGAGAGGCTAGGGAGAGTAGCTGGGAGGGAGGGATGGGGGAAGGTTGGTTAATGGGTGCCAAGTCAGGTGTAAGAAATTAGGGAGACTATAGATGATAATGTATAGTGTATTTCTCTGAAATAAAGGATTTTGAATGTGTTCACCATAAAGAATTGTTCAATGAGGAGATAGATATGTTTGCCTTGACTCGACATAATGCATGTATTGAAGCACCTCATGGTACCCCACAAATATGTACGATTATTTGTCAGTTAAAAATATTCTTGAAGCACTGAAATCTTAGGTTTGCGGGACTTAGGAGAGTGGAGACTTACCTGAACGCGGTGTCTTCGTCGTGAACCTAGCGGGGGTTGTCCTTCAAAGGCAGCTCTCTAAGAGAGGTTCTGAAAGCCAGCATCGGGTTCAGCTGCTCTCGCTGTCGCATGGCTGGCTGCTTGATCGTGCGCATGCTTCCCCCTGGCTGTCCTCCAGCTTCCCCCTGAGGCCGACCCGGTGGGATCTCCTGGTCCTGAGCTGTGATCCACCTCCGACCCCGTGAAACCCGAGTCAAAGTAAACCTCTTTCTTTGATAAGTAGACACTTCACTGCAGTAATGAAAAACTGTCTGATGATGCATACGTGTGTGTACAGTGTTGCTGGTGGAAGTCCTGGCATTCCTGCTTTAACCAACAGCTAAGGATGATTTTGGTAACATTTAAATTGTCATAGTGGTTTAAACAGGTTGAATAGGGAAAATATTTGTACAAATGCCTTTTAAATGTTAAATAACTTTATCCTTGAACTGATTTAGCAAGTCAGATTTTTACAGATTTGTGGAAACAGTTTAATTCCTAAGAAAATGACACAGTTTGTAAAACTCTGAATTAGTGAAATTCTTAAAATACCACTAAATGCTTATATTGGCATCTAAATTGGTACAATTAATGATTTGAGCCAAAGTAGAGGAAAACATCAAAACTGTTTAATAACCAAATTGTGTTCTTGGTGGAAGAGTTGTGGAGAAATTGCTTTCTTGAGCAGCAGTAGACTAATCAGAGGCACACCTAGCTAGCTGTACTGAGGGTTATAAAGTGAGTCATTGGCATGAATGTCACAGTCATGGCAAAGGAAGGAACACCCCACTCCTTAAGCAACCAGCATCCATGTCTGTAAGGTGATGCACACATAGAAATTACTGGAATAATTATATCCAATTCTATTTTGAAAATTTGTGGCAGGAGAAACATTAGTACTTGCCTCAATTTCCTGGAAGAATCATCTTAACTGGAAAGTATAGTACAAAAATTAGTTGTAGTCCTTAGTATTGTAATAAATGTAGCTCCATACATAGTTTGCAGTAAAAATAATACATAATAAAAAATTTCCTGAACCTGGAAGAGGATGATCAATTACATAATAAATGGGTTTATTGAGAGTAGTCATTTAATTTGTGGTACCAGATTTAAAACCAGTTTTGATAGTTTAAAATTCTATTTTCTTATTTTTAATACATCTTTCCTGTCCATTCCTTAAATTTTTGATATATATTCTTGTACTATTTTTATACTTAAGAAAACTCTTAAATGTAATATATATCTTCTTTATCTTTTTGTATTTTTTTCCTCTTAAATCTGAATCTACTGTAAATTTTTTAAAAAATGTGCTTTGGTCACTGAATTTGGCTAGGTCTCAGGTTCCTTGTTTGTAAAATGGGGATGCTATTAGCACTTACCTCAGAATTGTAAGGACTAAATCAGACAATATAATTGAAGTGCTGGGAGATAATAGATTCTAGTTAAAAATGTAGACTTTCTGAGTTCAAATTCCAGCTTTGTCACTGTTTTAGTTTTATGACCTTGTAAAAATTATTTAACCCCTCGTACCCTCTTTGTTCAGTCCCCCTGAGACTCCCTCCATAAAATGTAGCCTGTGTTGGCAGCTAAGTCATTTTCTCAGCCAGTTTCCTACTCGTAGAAATGTGGAGATACGAAAGCCCTTTTGATTTTGCACTGTCTCTCTCTGTAGTTCGACCTGGCGTTGTTTCTGCTAGTACAGTTTTTGTGATGGGAGAATTACAGCATTTTTTAAAAGATTTATTTATTTATTTGAAAGAATTACACAGAGAGGAGAGGTGGAAAGAGAGAGAGGTCTTCCATTCACTGGTTCATTCCCCAGATGGCCGCAGTGGCTGGAGCTGCACCGGTCTGAAGCCAGGAGCTTCCTCCAGGTCTCCCACATGGGTGCAGGGCAAAAGGACTTGGGCCATCTTCTACTGCTTTCCCAGGCCATTGCAGAGAGCTGGATCAGAAGTGGAGCAGCCAGGACTTGAACTGGTGCCTATATGGGCTGCTGGCACTGCAGGCGGCAGCTGTGCTACAGCTCCAGCACCATTACAGCATTTTTATACACTGATAGAAGTCATCTAAGAGAGAGAAAAATTAATGATGTAGAAGAAAAGAGGGAGAATTGCTGGAGCTCATATCATTGAGCTCATGATAGGGGTTAGAGTTAGTGTGCCACCCAATGGATTAGCTAGAGAAAAGAGAAGTGAGAGTTCTTCCCTTGCTGTAACAAGAAGGCAGAACATACTCAATAGATTCAGGTAGATGCTGCTACTGTGGATGAAGATAGTGATAATCCCTTGGAAATTCTCTTCTGATTGCTTTATTTTTTAAAGAAGTTTTATTTATTTATTTGAAAGGCAGAGTTACTGGGACAGAGAAAAAGATTAAGAGTGAGGGAACCTTCTATGTATTGGTTCACTCCCCAAATGGCCACAGTAAGTTGGGGTTGCACCAGGCTGAAGCCAGGAGCCAAGAACTCCATCCAAGTCCCCCACGTGGGTGGCAGGGGCCCAGACATTTGGGCCATCTTCCACTGCTTTCCCTGGTGTATTAACAGGGAGCTGGATTGGAAGCAGAGCAGCTGGGTCTCAAACTGGTGTTCATATGGACTGCCAGTCCCACTCTGGCCCCTGCTTTAATTTTCTGTACCAGGTCATCTGTTGAGTATGGAAGGGAGTGGAAGAAGGTAGTTGAAGTTTGAAAAGAGTGGAGAGAGCAGGTAATTATCGTCGAGAGAATTGAGAGAGCGAATGGACTAGGGAAATAGGATGCCTTTCCGTAACATGAAAGGCTTAATATGAGATTAAAGGTCTTGAGTTAAAAGTGAGGCCTTGTCACATTGGTTGTATGCTGTTTGCCTCCAGCCACACTGACTTTAGAATGAGAATAGAGAGTTGAATTTCACCAGGCTTGGGGTTTTACAAAATGTGCCCAGGCATGGGAGAACAAGTGATGAATCTGGGTGAGGAGAGAAGAGAGGACTTCAAGGGGCGTGGGGGACCGTGAAGAGGTGGTCGAATCAGTAGACTGCAGGTTCTCTCTCCTCGATCACCTCCATCAGTCAGTAGATTGGAGGTTCATAGGATCAGGGTCAGATGATCACGGAGTTCATGGACTCTAAGGAACCAGCTAGAAACAGAGTAGAGTATTCAGGAGGGGTTACATAAAGATGAGGTTGAGAGGGTGCATTGGAGTGTTTGCTGAGGGAGGGTTAGATTGAGTTCTTTGATCTTCAGAGCAACCCGATGAGGTAGTTATAAGTGGCGTTATTATTTATGTTTTATAGATGGGAAAACCGACGCTCAGAAAGGTCATGACAGTTTTCCAAGAGCTAGTAGGTTGACTGATTCGTGCTGAGACTCTATTTAATCTGATTCTCAGCACTCCTGTAACACAGTATGTCAATTAAAATAATTATTTAATAATTTAGAGGCAGAGAGACAAAGAACTGACTCCCCAAATGCCTGCAATAATAGGGTCTGAACTAGGGCCAAAGCCAGGAGCCAGGGACTAAAATCAGGTCTCCCACATGGATGGTAAGAACCCAGTTAACTGAGCCATCACCAGGTTCTGCACCAGCAGGAAGCTAGGATAAAAACCCAGAACTCCGCAGGTACTAACCTAGGTACTCTGATGTAGCATTTGGTTATCTTAACCAGTGCCTTAACCACTAGGCTAAAAACCTGCCCCATATCAGTTTGCCAAAAGTCAATAAATTACTGTTTTCCTCTCTTATATTTAAATGGCAATCTCAAATCAAGTTTTTTTTTTAAAGATATATTTCATTTATTTGAAAGAGAGAGAGGTCTTCCATCTGCTGGTTTACTCCCCAAATGGCTGCAACTGAGCTGATCCAAAGCCAGGAGCCAGGAGCTTCTTCCAGGTTTCCCATGTAGGTGCGGGTACCCAAGTACTTGAACCAGCACCCATATGGGATGCTGGCTCTGCAGGCCGGGGCTTCAACCCGCTGTACCATTAGCACTGGCTCCTCAAGTCAAGATTTTTTTTTTAAGATTTATTTATTTATTCATTCATTTATTTATTTATTTGAAAGAGTTACACAGAGAGAGGAAAGGCAGAGAGAGAGAGAGAGAGAGATCTTCCATCCGATGGTTCACTCCCTAATTGGCCGCAACGGCCAGAGATCTGCCGATTCGAAGCCAGGAGCTAAGAGCTTCCTCTGAGTCTCCCACGCAGGTGCAAGGGCCCAGCCAGGACTTGGGCTATCTTCTACTGCTTTCCCAGGCCATAGCAGAGAGCTGGATCGGAAGAGGAGTAGCCGGGACTAGAACTGGCGCCCATATGGGATGTCAGTGCTTCAGGTCAGGGTGTTAACCCACTGCGCCACAGCACCGGGTTTTTAAAAATGTATGTATGTGTTTATTTGGCAGTCAGAATTACAGGCTTTGGCATGTTTTGTTTCTAAAATTTTCATTTGTTTCAATAAAGTTTTAATCTCCTTCTTGATCCATCAGTTGTTCAAGAGAAGATTAATTTATCTGTGTTTAAGTAGTTTCCAAAGGTTTTCTGGTTATTAATTTCTATGACTGGCAGTCAGAATTACAAAGAGAGAGGGAGTATTAGATCTTCCATCCACTGATTGAGTCCCCAGACGGCTATACTAGCCAGGACTCTGCCAGGCTGAAGACAGGAGCTTCATCCAGGTCTCCCACGTGAGTGGCAGGGACCCAAGTACTTGGGCCCTCTTCCTCTGCCTTTCCCAGGCCATTTGCAAGGAGCTTGGAGTGTGGAGCAGCCAGGACATGAAACAGCACCCACGTGGGATGCTGGCATCACAGGTGGCAGCTTTATTTGCTATGCCACAGCGCCAGGCCCTCAAGTCAAGATTTTTGAGAAATATGGATGAGCACGATTGTTTGCCTCTTCAGGAGTCATTAGACTAATCTGGGGATGCTACTCTAGTTATCCAGCTGACCTTACATAAAACGAATACAGCAGAGGCTTAAATATGACGGTTTTCTTTAAGACTGAGGGGGCCTGAGGTGGGTGGAAGGCGGAACAAGCAGGAATGCACTGTCCTTTGAGCAGTGTGTCCGGGCAGATGCTGTGCTGTTAGAATGTGGCTGCCCAGATCCATGTGTGTTCTTTTTTGTGGCCGGCTGCACCATTGCAAACCTCAACGACGGTTGGCTGTTGAATGTTCTCTATGTGGGATGTGATTCTTCGGTTTTCCCCAGTGAAATAATCGTCATTGTGCTTCTGCTTCGTGTTTTTACGTATTTAGCATTGTGGTGGGAGGGAGATTTTGAAGAGTTCTTTAAAAGTGAAAGAAAGATGAGACAATTATTGTTAAACATATTATGAACCAATATTTATCATTTTAAATGTCTGCCAGAGTAGAAAAGTGGTATGCAAAATTTCAGGTACTAATTTTCTTTTCAAAGTTCAGTTTGGAGAGGAGGTATTTGGCCTGGCAGTTCAAGACGCCCCTGCCCCATAGCAGAGTCCTGGGTTGGTTTCCTGCTCCGGATTCTGACTCCACTGCAGACCTGGGAGGCAGTGGTGACAGCTGAAGTGATGGCGTTACTGCCTCCTCCCTGGGAGGCCCACACTGAACTCCTCACTGCCAGCTTCAGAACCCAGTGTTGTGGGCATTTGGGGAGCGAATCATCAGATGGGAGCTCTGGCGCTCTTCCTCTCAAATCAAAATTTTAAAAAATTACTTTAGATTATGGTAAAAATATATGTAACAGAATTTACTATCTTATCAGATAATGTTTTAATATGCTCTAACATTGTTTTGTTGGTGTAATATTCTTGTTAAAATATGGGTACTTCCCTAGGGATGAACTCTGGCCAGAATTCCCCCTTCCTCTCTGTCTCCTACTCACCACTGGTACAGTGGAGTGTGACGGCATAACGGGGCAGAGGGGCAGTAGACCGTACCCGCCGCTGGTACAGTGGAGTGTGACGGCATAGCGGGGCAGAGGGGCAGTAGACCGTACCCGCCGCTGGTACAGTGGAGTGTGACGGCATAGCGGGGTAGAGGGGCAGTAGACCGTACCCGCCGCTGGTACAGTGGAGTGTGACGGCATAACGGGGCAGAGGGGCAGTAGACCGTACCCGCCGCTGGTACAGTGGAGTGTGACGGCATAACGGGGCAGAGGGGCAGTAGACCGTACCCGCCGCTGGTACAGTGGAGTGTGACGGCATAGCGGGGCAGAGGGGCAGTAGACCGTACCCGCCGCTGGTACAGTGGAGTGTGACGGCATAACGGGGCAGAGGGGCAGTAGACCGTACCCGCCGCTGGTACAGTGGAGTGTGACGGCATAACGGGGCAGAGGGGCAGT
The DNA here is from genome assembly GCF_033115175.1 of Lepus europaeus. Lineage (NCBI taxonomy): Eukaryota > Metazoa > Chordata > Mammalia > Lagomorpha > Leporidae > Lepus > Lepus europaeus. Next base: position 152,409,375 of record NC_084831.1, read on the forward strand.
AGACCGTACCCGCCACTGGTACAGTGGGAGTGTGACGGCATAGCGGGGCAGAGGGGCAGTAGACCGTACCCGCCGCTGGTACAGTGGAGTGTGACGGCATAGCGGGGTAGAGGGGCAGTAGACCGTACCCGCCGCTGGTACAGTGGAGTGTGACGGCATAACGGGGCAGAGGGGCAGTAGACCGTACCCGCCACTGGTACAGTGGAGTGTGACGGCATAGCGGGGTAGAGGGGCAGTAGACCGTACCCGCCGCTGGTACAGTGGAGTGTGACGGCATAACGGGGTAGAGGGGCACTGATCTTCTACTATGCCATGTCTGAAACAGGGGGCATAGCAGCTCCCTCGAGCCTTTATGATAGCTCCTTGGGCAGAATGTATGGTATAAGAAGGCTGAGGCAGGGTATGTACTACCCTGCTCTTCGTATTTTCCATTGATCTCTGCCATCTAAAGGATGCAATCCAAACTCTGGAGCTGAGCATCCAGGACTTTTATAATATTATGCGTAGCTGTAGCCATACTAAAATGCACGTAGTTCTCTAAACATGGTCTATCATGGCACATAGTAGGTTGTCCAGAAACACTTGTTGAATCAAATTGAATAGATGTCTTGCACATTCAGTGGCTAACTATTGACTTTGCTTTAAGACCACGACCAAGAATCTTTTTCTTTTTTTGACAGACAGAGTGGACAGTGAGAGAGAGACAGAGAGAAAGGTCTTCCTTTTGCCGTTGGTTCACCCTCCAATGGCCGCCGCGGCCGGTGCACCGCACTGGTCCAAAGGCAGGAGCCAGGTGCTTCTCCTGATCTCCCATGCAGGTGCAGGGCCCAAGCACCTGGGCCATCCTCCACTGCACTCCCGGGCCACCGCAGAGAGCTGGCCTGGAAGAGGGGCAACCGGGACAGAATCCGGTGCCCCAACCAGGACTAGAACCCAGTGTGCCGGCACCGCAAGGTGGAGGATTAGCCTATTGAGCCACGGCGCTGGCCAAGAATCTTTTTCAAGAGGCCTTTTTTACTTTTGTCTATGCTCGTGCTCTTGTGCTGTGTTACTAAGCAAACAGGTCACGTCTCTCTGCTGTAATACCATGCAGAGCTCTTCCGGGCCAGGACTATATCTTATTTTCCTTAGTCCACCCTAACCCTGCTGTTCTTCATGGCACTTCGTGTCACATAACAGCCCTAAGACAGTTGTTCTTGTTTCCTAGCATCTGTACTATGTGATGTTCTGTGTTGGATGTCTCTGACTTTTTCTTTCTTTCTTCCTTTTTTTTTAAGGTTTATTTGTTGGAAAGATTTACAGAGACACCGAGATCTTCTATCCGCTGGTTAACTCCCTAAATAGTCACAATGGCTGGGGCTGGGCCAGGCTGAGGCCAGGAGCCCAGAGCTTCTTCAGGGTCCCCCACATGGGTGCAGGAGTCCAAAGACTTGAGCCATCTTTGCCAGGCACATTACCAGAGAGCTGGATTGGAAGTATAGCAGCCGGCACCCTAACTGGCGCCCATATGAGATGCTGACACTATAGGCAACAGCTTAACCTGCTGTGCCACAGCATTGGTCCCTGGCCTTTTAATTTCATTTCCTTGCCTTTTCAAGGTGAAAATTGCTTAGATACTTGTGAAATAATCATTATTCCAGTGAATATATATTGTAATAGTTATAATTAGTATAATGTGATTGCCTTTATGAGATTGGAATCTTGGAATTGCAGAGTTCATGTGGAGGAATTATTTGAGCACTTGAAATACTAGACACGATTATGTAAGTCTCACTCTTCTAATCAGTACATCTGGGTTTTGCAGTTGAAGCCGTGACTCACTATTAAATTGTATTTCTACTTCAGATGTTGCTGTTAATACAGTTTTTGTCTATGAATTTCCATTCTCTTTCATCAGCACTGCTTTACTTTTATACTTTGATGTCAAAAGTTGTGTAATGTGGGTATTCCTTAGAGTTAGTGACTTAGTCAATGGGTGATACATTATTTGTTCCTATGAGAAGGCTTTGTTTTTAGATATGCTTCCTTTTCAAGCCCAGAATCTGAATCATTTTACCATCACTTTTTATTTTTTTCTCTCTGCTCCTAATTTTAGTTTTGAGATTATTTTGGGGAAACAATAGTCAAGGAAACTGTTTAGCATACTAAAAATGGCTTGAATTGTTTTGAGCATGAATCTTAAGTTCTATAATGATTTATTATAAATAATTATGTGAAAATCCAAGTTCATTTAGATTTTGTTTAGATAAAAGTTTCCGTGAACAAATTAAGGCATGGGGTTAGGACATCTTTGGTCACTGGTTTTCTAGTGTAGTCATCTCTTCCGTGCCAGGGCTATTTGTAGCCAGCAGGTCAGCTTTTATGAAATTCACTCCTTAAAAAAATTTTTTCCCCAAGATTTATTTATTTGAGAGCAGAGCTGCAGACAGAGAACAGGAGAGACAGTGCTGGTTCACTCCCCAAATGAGCACAACGGCCAGATCTGGGCCAATCTGAACATCTTCCTGGTCTCCCACATGGGTGCACAGGCCCAGGCACTTGGGCTGTCTTCCACTGCATTCCCAGGCCATTAGCAGAGAGCTGGATAGGAAGTGGAGTGGCTGGGACTCGAACTGGTGCCCATATGGGATGTCGTCATGCCTCAGCACTAGCCCTTGAGTGTTTTCACCAAGTAATGTTAATGCTTGAAGACATACCCTGATCTGGACATTACACAGTATAGAGATGTATTAAAACCTCACATAGTACTCTGGGTAATTTTAGGTGTTAGTTAAAAGATTAAAATTTGGAGGAAGAAAAGGGTAACCTGAAAGAGTAGCCCTGGGTCTGGGGTTGTGACATAGCAGGTTAAGCTGCTGATTACGACACTGGTGTGACATATCAGATGCTGGTTCAATTCTTGGCTGCTCCACTTCCTATCCAGAATCTTGTGGATGCACCTGGGAAGACAAGTACTTGGACCCCTTGCTACCCTTGTGGGAGACCAGGATGGAGTTACTGGTTCCTGGCTTCAGCCTGGCCCAGATATGGCTGTTGCAGCTCTTTAGGGAGTGAACCAGATGGAAGGACTCTCTCTAGCTCTGCTTTTCAAGTAAATAAATAAATAAATAAACCTCTTAAAAATAGTTCTCAGGCCGGCGCCGCGGCTCACTAGGCTAATCCTCCGCCTTGTGGCGCCGGCACACCGGGTTCTAGTCCCGGTCGGGGCACCGATCCTGTCCCGGTTGCCCCTCTTCCAGGCCAGCTCTCTGCTGTGGCCAGGGAGTGCAGTGGAGGATGGCCCAAGTCCTTGGGTCCTGCACCCCATGGGAGACCAGGAGAAGCACCTGGCTCCTGCCACCGGATCAGCGCGGTGTGCCGGCCGCAGCGCGCTACCGCGGCGGCCATTGGAGGGTGAACCAACGGCAAAAGGAAGACCTTTCTCTCTGTCTCTCTCTCACTGTCCACTCTGCCTGTCCAAAAAAAAAAAAAAAAAAAAAGTTCTCATACCAGAAATTAAAATACTTAAAATACAGTTGTATTTAGTTGTCATATGAGCAAGGGCTTAAGTCAGACAAGCATTAATACAGTTCAAGTTCATTCAGGGAAATTTTGGCATGTCAGAGTTTCAACCATTGATTGCCAGAATTTGTATATTCTGTTCTTTATATGTTCTTTATAATTATATCCCTGCAGATATGTTAGTCCCAGTATATTTGCAAAGAACCTGAAACACATAGCAGTTATGTATTTTACTCTTGAGGTTTCTTCAAAAATGGAAAATACATGGAAAGGAAACTTCTTCATAGAAAATATATATTATAAAAAAACTAAGGATTAAAAGGGTTTTGTTTTTTTTTTTTTTTTTTTTTTTGGTACCAACATAACTTCATACCAACTTGTAACGTATCTGAACAGAATGAGACACTGAGATCTGTCTGAAGGGAGCCCCTATTAGAACAACATGAATTTTGCTAAAATTGAGGCAAGCGCAAACCTCAAATTTATGGTGACACTTGGGTAGAAGAGTGGTGAAATCATTTATGGGGACAGTGTCCCAGAGAAATCAATACTTTACAAACGGATAACTTTTTAGAAGATTTATTATTTATTTGAAAGGCAGAGTTAGACAGATCTTCCGTCTGCTGGTTCACTCCCCAGATGGCTGCAATGAACAGGGCTAGACCAGGCCGAAGCCAGGAGCTTCTTCCGGATCCCTACATAGGTGCAGGGTCCCAAGAACTTGGGCCATCTTCCGCTGCTTTCCCAGGCTGGCGTTAGCGGAGAGCTAGATAAGAAGTGGAACAGCCAGGACCTGAACTGTGCCCATACGGGACAGTGGCACTGCCGTCTGCTGCTTAACCCACTGTGCCACGGCGCCAGCACCATGGGTAACTTACTTGGTGAAGGGTGGGATGATGTTGAAGAGGAAACCCGTTGCAGCAGACCATCCCTACCAGTTTGCAAGGAAAAAATTAATCTTGTGAGGAAAAAATGATCTAATTGAAGAGGGGTGATGATTAAAACACCAGAAACAATAGGCGACGCTAAGGGCATCGGAGCTGGTTCAGTTACACACATCGGACTGAGGCATTACAGTGGAGCCAACTTGCTGCTCAGGAGGTACCAGCACTGCTGCGCCCAGATCCTCTGCAGAGACCGGAGTTTCCCAGGGAAATTTTGAAGTGGAATCAAGATCCTGAAGCAGTTTTGGAGGAATTCACAGGAGGTGAAACGTGGCTTGAGCAACGCAAAGCACAGTCAAGGCAAAGTACAAGCGAAACAGTGGCTGTGAGGAGGTAGCCATGGCCCCGTCAAAGGCACGTGGACTGTTCAAGAACAGAGGTCATGGCAGCAGGAGGGCTTTGTTTTTTAAGCTTAAAACTCAATTTATTATATAGTTTAGGGCTGATTTTAGTAGGACAATATCATGTTAAAATTGTTTTTAATTTTTAATTAACACAGAAATGTTACATAATTATTAGGTATACTTTAACATCTCAATTTATGTGCACAGTGTGGAACGGGCAGCTCTGGGTAGTTGGCTTCAGCTTGGACATGTATCGTTTCTTCATGTTGGGTAGCTTCAAAATCATCTTCTGTAGAGATTTTGAAATACAGAATAACTAACCGTCGTTATCCAGCCATGTTCTGGAACATCAGAAGCTAGTCCTCCTACCCAAGTGCACCTCTGGGCCCGGTAGCTCCCTGCCCCCTGCCTTTCCCCCAGCCCTTCCCAGGCTCCCGCAAACTCTGCTGCACTCTCTCTTACCAGGTCAACCTTTTCATTTCCACGCATGAGCGTTTGGCCTCTGCTTCCCTTCCCTTGGCTGGGACCATCCTGGAGAGGTGCTTTTCACAGCTCAGGCTCACCGTCTCCAGCCTGCGTCCTCACTGCTTCCACTCAGTGGCTTAGACCCCGAGAGCAGGTTGTGACCAGCCACTGTAGATGTGTGTGGGGAGCTCCGCGCTCAGACTCCGGCGGTGCCCTTCCCGGCAACAGGTTTGTCGAGTCTTGTTGACTTTCCGCTTATTAGGAGAGTATTTAGAGAAAGTTAGCCAGAGCTTTGGCTGCACCCACTCCACCTCACTCCTGTCCCAGGAGAGCTTCCCCGAGGGTCCTTCTCCACCAGGACAGTGCTCTTGCTCACTCTTCTCATCTCGTGGTGGCAGTTGTATGAAAGTGTTGATGTGAAGTCATTAGGCATCCACTTCCCAGGCTGGATGTGGCTCCTGACTTATTTTTCCTAATGTTAAAAAATCTTTAAAGGGCACCCATTTTTTCTTGCATTAATACTGTGAAAGCAATTTGATTACAATTCCTAGGACCTTCAGTTCTTAGGGGATGGACTTGCTTGGGATCATCACTTATAAAGTGTCTTGAACTTGAAGGAATTTATGTTGAGAAATACAGGTTATATTTTTCCTTTTAGCCTTTAGTTTCCTTTTTTTTTTTTTTTTTTTTTTCTTTTCCTGTGGACTTTTTGAAGTCGTCTGATACAATGAATGGGGAAACTAGAGTTCTAGATTTTGCTTTATGGGCATTCTATCAGAAGGTCATGATACTCCAGTAACACGTAAGGTGGTGTGGTAGGAATTTTTCCCTTGGTTTCTAATGACTGAACAGAGTAAAGACAGTAGTTTTTATTGTCTGACCAAACTGTGACTTTTACCTGAACATTGTACCTGTGAATATATTGTCTACCTCAACTTTGCAGGAAGAAGGATAGCCACTTTTTAAATATTTTACAAAGTGATTTTGGCACCTACAATTTTCCAGATAGCCCAAGAAATCAGGTTCATGGAAGAGAATTTTTGTTCAATCCTCTCCCCCCCCCCCCCCCCGTTAATATTATTAAATGAACTAATCATTAAATCCCAGGTTCCTTAATCTGCTTTTTCTTGGGCTTTTGGTGGATAAGGAAATAAACAGTAGTAGCAACCGACTGCCCTTCTGAATTCTGTCCTAGGGCGAGATAGCCCTGAGCCAGCCGTGTCCCTGAGCAGGACCTGCTGGCTGGGGCTGGTGTGGCACGACTATTCTTGGAACTCGCTCAGCCGCCTCCGTGCCCCTGGCAGAAGCCAGAAGGGATGGGTTGGACCTCAGGGCATCTTTGGAATAATCAGGATGCTTACTGGAGCAGCCTGGCTTGCAACCAGGGCTCAGTGCTCTAACAGTGGGGTTTTCTGGTTTATTGTTATTTTTTAAAATCTGTTATCAGTGGATTTTTGTACTTGTCACTAAGAGGACCCTGCTGTTCACTTGTCTGTCCTTCCTGTCTATGCTGAGTTAAAGCTGCCTTTTTTGTTGATTGACTTCTGAGTTAGTTTTTCACATAGAAGGTGAGGTTTTACATAGAAGTAACTCCTAACTGCTCACATTTTTCTTAGGATAGGAAAATGTAACAGTATTCAAAACTAAAGCTAATAAAAGCCTTAGTATTTTTGTTTTCTTGAGTAGCACTTGAATATTCCTCATCTCCCAAAATTAAATACTCTTAAAACTTTAAGAAATCTTTTATGCATATAGTTAAAAAAGGAATGATGATTAATTTTGATCCCTTTCTTGCAATCTTGTTTAGAGATAGTATTGTAAGAATTTATCATGTAGTGTCCTTTATTTTAATTTGCTGCATCATTGCCTGTCATCAGCCTTTAGCTTCCCTGCCTAGGGCATGAGCTCACCGTCTCATTTATTACACTTACAAGACAGTGGCATGCCAGCCAGTAGGAAAACCTCCTAGGATATCTGTCTGCTAGGAGACTAAAATTAAGAGCTATGTGTTTTTTCTGTAACGACATCCATTTAAGTAGAGTGGTTTTCCCTTCCTGGTCTACTCCTTAAATAGCTGATTTATTTCCTTTAGGTAGCTGTAGACTTGCCTGTTCTTATATTTTAATTAAACCTCTGGATATTTACTAAACTTTTATTGTTAGGAGAATTCTTAGTTGCAGGTGTCTGGTAGTGGCTTTACCATTGTGAGGAGGGGAGGGGGAGAACCTATCTGTTCACGGAGTCTAGGGGATGGGTGTAGGAACCAGCTGAAGACTTGTCAGACAGGAGTCTGAACCAATGTCTTGGCTTGCTTTATTTTTTTTCTCTGGCATTGTCATCCTGTTGCTGCCATGGCCACGTACATGTTCTATCTTACCCATCTACTGAAAACCAAACACACTATCTTGTATCTTTTCTCCTGTCTTTGAAATAAAAGTACTCTAGACTTGTCACGGGAACTAACAAAGGGAAGAGGCAGTAAGAGGAGGTCTGGAGAAGCTCCCCTTTATATCTTTCCCCCTTCTCTTTTTTGCTTAGAACTACTGGAAAATTGATAAGAGTATTCAATAATTGGAGCATGTGGTCAGCCTAGGAGTTAAGGTGCCCACATCTACATCAGAGTTCCTGGGTTTGCATCCTGGTTCTGGCTCCAGACTCCATCTTTGTTCCAGTGCAGACCCTGGGAGGCAGCAGTGCCGAGTGCAAGTGGGTTCCTGCCCCCCATGTTGGAGACTTGGATCGCTTCCCCAGCTCCTGGCTCTGGCTCTGGCTCTGGAGTTACAGGCACTTGGGGAGAAGGGAGAGATCTGTCGCTGTCTCTGTTTCTTTGATTCTCAAGTAATGAAACAACTGAAAAAAATATATATATATGCATATATAGTTAATGGATATTAAATCTCCATCTATAGGTTATCCACTTTAACTCTTGGTATTGTTTGGAGCAAACTAAAGTGCTGTTTCTAAAAAGCCTTAAGTCTTTCTGCCGTTAAGTTTGTTACGTTACTCCAGTTGTATGGGCTATTTGTTAGAACATGCTTTCCAAATATTTCTTGATGGTTTTGGAAGAAGAGGTATAGAAGTTTTTTTTTAATGAAAATTTTTTTATATTTTACTGTTTTTCATAGTTTACATATGTCCAAATTAAGCTTGTAATGTCTATATTGTAAAATGCAAAGTACCCTGTAATATTCTTGGTAGACATTTGTCAACCCTGTTTTTTTTTGTTGTTTGTTTTTTAAAGATTCATTCATTCACTTGAAAGGCAAAGTTAAAGAGAGGCAGAGGCAGAGAGGTCTTCCATCCACTGATTGACTCCCCAAACAGCTGCAACGGGTGGAGCTGGACCAATCCAAAACGGGGAGCCTCCTCCAGGTCTCCCACGTGGGCACAGGGGCCCGAGGGCTTGGGTCATCTTGCAACTGCTTTCCCAGGCCACAGAAGAGAGCTAAACCAGAAGTGGAGCAGCCAGGACCTGAACTAGCACCCATATGGAATGCTGGCACTGAAGGTGGCGGCTTTACCTCCTATGCCACAGCGCCGACCCCCTGACCCGGTTATTTAGTATTTTTAGAAGAGGTTGGCTTGTGTGGTCCTGGCTCCTGGCTTCAGATTGACACAGCGCCGGCCGTTTGGCCAATTGGGGAGTGAACCAACGGATGGAAGACCTCTCTCTCTCTCTCTCTCTCTGCCTCTCCTTTTCTATCTGTGTAACTCTTTGATTTTCAAATAAATAAGTAAATCTTTTTTTTTTTAAAGAAGAGGTTGGCTTGCTTTTAGGCCATTTGTGTGGAATAGGCTGTGTTGCATGATTTGAGGAACTTGTTAACATCTAAAATTCTTTCTTTGGGGGAAATTTATTTTTGCTGTGTAACCTATTAAGATGCAGATATTTCTGTGGTGGAGCTCTTTGGTGTTATTTATATATTCACCTCTTATTGAAGTTACTTGTCAGATTATCTTTAAGTTCTGAGGCTGGAGCTTAGTACTACTTTGTGGAGTCCTTGCTCTGGTCTCCCCTGGTGCCCTCTGCCTTTAGCTGCTGTACAGTTAAAATAACTAAATCCATTCTCTTCTTGCTCTTATCACTGTTCAGTCAGGGATAAAGTCACTCCAGCACTTCATGGAGAGGGGTTGACCTGGGGTGGCGTGTGTATACACTCGGGTCTGGTTTTGCACAGAGAGTGGTGGAGAAGGAGTGGTGAGGGGTTGAGTTCTTGGAGAGAGAATGGGATGGATTCCCTAAGAGGGCTCAAGCACGGCCTACTTTACAATCTTCCTCCGACAGGACCGAGCAGTTTCCTTTTCTTGAAGTCTGTATACACCAACATTCGATTCTAGTCTTTGCTGCTTGAAAATGCTCTTTAAACTCTGTATTTTTAAGGATATTAATTTGTTTTTTACTTTGCCGTGAGTTTTCTTGAGTTCTAGCTCTGTGATGAGTTGTAGTGAGGATAAAGGTGTTTGTGGCCTGTACTGAGATTTTTTGTTTCTATGTTTTTCCTCTTTCTCTTAGGGAAATAATTACAGCAATCAGTGTGGAATCTCTGACTAATGGAAGCTAGGTTTGAGTGCTTGCTTTTCTCCCATTAGTGATTATATTGTTCTTTTTTCAGAAATGAGAAAATAATTACATGAGAACATGAGCATGAAAAGTTATTCTCCGAGGTTTCCCAGAGTTCCTTAGAGAATTTCATTTCTAGTTTTTTGTGACTCTGTGTAGCATGATTTAATTGTATGTTGTACTTTCCCTCGTGCCCGTGGGCAGTGAGCTTTTCCAACCAAGTCAGTAGCATGGACTTGGAGCACCTTGAGAGCACTCTCTAGATCTGTGTCTCTGTTCCCCTGTAGTTTAGCTGACAGTGAAACCCTGCTGGAAGTGGGGTGCGAAATGTGGCCTATTGTTAATAAAAGGTGTGGCTCTATTTCGGAGGCGGTAGTTACAGGGGCAGCCATTAACTAAACTGCAACTCTAGTCTATTGGATGGAGCAGTTGCTCGAAATTGTAGAGTGAAGGAGGGTTTCCATTTTTATTAATTCTAATACAAATGATTTACGTTGCCATTCTCCATTTAATTCTTTTTTAAAAAGATTGATTTTATTTATTTGAAAGGCAGAATGAGGGAGAGAGAGAGAGCGCGAGAGATCAAGCAAGCACTCTTCGATCTGTTGGTTCACTCCCCAAATGGGGCTGGCCAAAGCCAGGACTCAGGAACTGTCCAGTCTTCAGCATGGGTGGCAGGGGGACATCTGTCTGTCACCTTCCCAGGTGCATTAGCTGGGAGCTGGATCACAAATAGAGCAGCCAGGGATTGAACTGGTGCTCTGATAGGGGGTGCTGGTGCGCCAGCAGCTTACCTTACTGTGCCACAGCACTGGCCCCACATTTGAGTTCCTGCTTTTCGCAAATACAACTATGCTGTGGAATTGTGGGTTTCTTTGTTTGTTTTTGTTAGAGACAGATAATTTTTTAATGCTTACTCGATGGCCAAGATATCAGGTTGTTCTGTAGTGCTGGTAGAATTGAACAGATGCTCTTAAATAATTCAACAAGAGCTCTCTCAGGCTGGCTATTTACTGTATTTGATTTCCCCAATTATATTACTCATAACTGTTTAAAGTTCCTTGTCTTTGACTTAAGACTGATTAAAACCCCCTTCTGTGCAGAAGGCTCCTTCTTGTTTGTGTTAAGCTTTTATGATTTACTATTGAGGCACAACTTTCTGAAAAAAGACAAACAGAAAATGGGAAAAAAATTCTAACTCCTGAGGTCATTTAGAAATGATCCATTATACGGGGTGGCATTGTGGTAATAGTAAAGCTGCCGCCTATGGTGCTGGCATCCTACATAGGCGTCCGTTCAAGTCTCCTGTGCCCCACTTTCCATCCAGCTTCCTGCTAGCGGACTGGGAAAAACAAAAGAGGATGGCCCAAGTGCTTGGGCCCCTTTTACCCATGTTGAAGACTGGGATAAAGCTCCTGGCTCCTAGTTTCAGCCTGGCCCAGCCCTGGCTATTGCTGGGGAGCGAACCGGTGAATGGAAGATCTTTCTCTCTCCATCTCTCTTTTCTTTTCTTTTCTTTTTTTTTTTTAAAGAAAAAAAAAAAGACTTATTCATTTATTTGAAAGAGTTAAAGAGAGAGAGAGAGAGAGAGAGAGAGAGAGAGGTCTTCCATCTGCTGGTTCACTCCCCGAATGGCCGCAGTGGCTGGAGCTGTGCAGATCCGAAGCCAGGAGCCAGGAGCTTCTTCCAGGTCTCCCATGTGGGTGCAGGGGCCCAAGGACTTGGACCATCTTGTACTGCTTTCCCAGGCCATATCAGAGAGCTGGATCGGAAGTGGAGCAGCCGGGTCTCAAACCGGCACCCATATGGTATACGGGCACTGCAGGCAGCAACTTTTCCCACTGTGCCACAGTGCCGGCCCTTCTCTGACTTTCAAACAAGAAATCTTTAAAAGAAAAAATCCATTATAGTCAAGCATTTCAGTTTAAAGATTTGAGAAATTTCTGGAAGAAATTAGACTGTCTCCTGTGCATATTGTGGAGAAAGTTAATTCTTGACTCAAGGGACCGTAAGTCAGTAAGTATATTAACCAGCTCTGTTGATTGACCCGAATATATTATTTGGTCCACAGAGTAGATTTCTGCTGTTGCCTATCGAGTATTTTGGCATTATTAATACTACTGACTGTAGCAGTGTTCTTCATACTTGTTCACATGCATTCCAGAACTGTCTGTAGGTGAGAGATGTGACTGTGGAGGGAGAGGATGAAAGATGCACCTTTGTATTGTGAACAGGTAAACCGTGATGGCGTGCATTTACATAAGCATCAAATTTCATAGACCTATACAGTAAAGTATTTCTTCAATTGCACATGTTTTGAATGACATCTAAAAATTTTATAGCTTGAAATAATTATGAAGAATATCACTTTGATGCTATTACATTTAAAAATAAAACTAACACATCATTGCATCACTCTTTTAAATGTATTTAGGAATCTAAATACCACAGCAGTTTATTGCTCCCCATTCCCTATTTCACAAACGTATGAACAGATCTTCCTTAGCAGCTGAAAGTTGTAACTTAATCCTGCTTCTCTCTGAATTTGTGCTTCTGTTCTGCCTCCCTCAGAGCTGTGTCCTAATGCTGTGCTTTGTTGACCATCTGAATATCACTTTGTACTATACCTAAGTATGTAAACAGAGATAGATTTTTTGTTAGTTTCTTTAGGTATCAATTTTTTATTAGCAAACTCTTGAGATTGGTAAAGCTTTTTCATGGCTTCTAGTCTCCAACAGAATACATCTGAACCTCTTGGTGTGGCATTTAAGGGTTTCCAAAATCTGGGCCTTGCTGCCCTTTCCTGCTTTCATTCTCATCACATTATTTTCACTCACACGCGCCCTCTGCACAAAAGGCAAACAGAAAACAAACGCATTTTTCCCCTCAGTTTTCGGAAGGTACCACGTGATTTTGTTGTCATTAGTTACCCTTTTCCTGGAATGCCTTCTTCCTCATTCACTCGAGCTGCTTTGTAGGATTGCTGTAATGAAGAATTGCTAGAGTCGTAACTGCATGTGGTGATCTAAGGAGCCTCTGGCCTCGTGTTGCCGGTTTACTGATATGTCCCTAGTTCTTGTCACAGTGTTGAGCACAAAGTGGATGTTCGGTAAACATTTGCATAATTAGTACATTGATGAACTGCTGATAAGTACACATTTGGGATGTTCTGTGGATGGGGTAGTTTTGTTCATATGCACACGTGCGTTCATCTGTGTTCCATGTTCAGAAATGTGTGTGTGTAAGCAGTTGTTGCATGCTTCCCTAGTCCTGCTGAAACAGCTGACTGCTTGGATTACAAAGGATTGGGTTGTGAGTCCCTAGGAATGATGTAGGTTTATTTGCAAGTCCCTTGCTAGGAATGTCAGCCTTGAGCTTGCATTGAAGTCGTTGTACCAGGTGCCAGCTACCACTGACTTCGGGAATTCCACGAGGGAAAGAGGATTGGCACATTCCTTTCATCCCTTAGATAGTTCATTATCTTTTGCCTAGACAATGCAGGCGATGTGTGTCTGCCAAGAAGCAAAGACCTTGCAGTGCTAAATTCCACAAGTTTATGTGCTTGGGAATGACTTGCTATCACCGAACTTCAGTCACAGCTCTGAACAAAGGTATTTTTATCTAAAGTGAATATGGAAATTTAAAATTCTGGTTAAGCTATACATTCTCATCTTTAGGTGTTGCTAAAATTTAATGGTTTTCTTGGGATATTCATGGCATGACTTTATGTTTACTAGTGCGAAAATGTGCTTCACATTTTTTTCTCTTTTTAAAATCCTCACAGAGTGAAATTGACCTGTGTTGGTTTATTGTGCATTCTGTGAATTTTGACTTGTATAAATCTGTGTAAGCCCACAGTCACCAGCATAATTCCCTCACCCAAAAGACCTCCCCTCCTGAAATCCCTCTGTAGTGACCTCTTTCCCCACCTTTCACCCCGGCAGCCACTGAGCCGTTCCCCTTCACTGTAGTTTTGTCTTTCAAAAAGTGTCCTGTAACTAGACTCGTGTCATATTAGCCTTTGGACACTGCTCCTGTGGGACACTCAGCATGCTGCTGCTGCGATCTCGTGCCGCCTGTGTGTGTGGATAGCTCATCCTCCTCAGTCGTTGAGTAGTAGTCCACTGTAGCGTGTGCCAGACGGGGGTCATCCTTTCATCCACTGGGAGACAGGTAGATTGTTTCCAGCTTGGGGTAATTAAAATACAAAACACGGGAGACATACGCATGAGTACACACACAGAGGGGGGAAGAAGAGAGGGCGTGTGTGGGGGTGCACGCGCTCCCATCCGCTGGCTCACTCCCCACATGTCTGCAATGGCTGGAACTGAAGCCAGCTTTCCCAGGCATGTGGCGGGGATCCACTGACCCGAGCTGGCGTCTGCTGCCCTCCTCCTGCCGAGGGCTGCAGTAGCAGGAAGCTGGAGATAGGAGCCCGAGTTGGGACTCTAACGCAGGCACTCCAGTAAGGAGGGTGGGCATCTCTACTGCTGTAGACCACTAGGCCAAGTGCCTGCCCCATTTGGGGCAATTTTGAATAGAACTGCAATAAACCTTTTTATGTAAGTTTTTATGTGAGCTTAGTTTTCGTTTCTCCAGGGCAGATGCTCAGGAGTGGGTGACTGGGTTGTGTGGTCAGTGTCTGACTTCCTGACTCGGTCCGACTGCTTCCCAGCAGGGCTGTATCACCTTGTGCTCCCCTGGCAGTGGATGAGAGTCCTCGTTGGTCTTCATCCTCGTCAGCACTTGATATTGTCGGTACTTTTTTATATTGGCCGTTCTAACAGATGTGTAGTGGTGTCTTCTTGTGGTTTTAATTTGTGTCTCCTTAATGGCTCTGATGTTGAGCGTATTTTCTTGCGCCTATTTGCCATTCGTATAATGCCTTTGGCAAAGTGTTCAGCTCCTTTGCATTTTTTTTAAATGGACGGCTTGTTTTCTTTGTACTTCAGTGTGTATGCTTGTTTTTGTTTTGGCTTTTTTACGTCATCAGTAAGTAATATTTCTTGTTCTTATTAAAAGACAATGTTGTGGGGCTTCATAGACCAATTGGTAGACAAATTTTAAATGATATCTTCTGTAATTCACCTGTGATATTGTACAAGTTAATTACCTGACAGGATTATTTTGAGAATTAGGAAATTCTGGTCGATGTAAATGCAGCACTGACACATAGCTGTAGTCTCCTTTCCTTCACTTCAGATCTCAGAGTCTGTTCCCTGGAATACGCTTTTGAGATGTTCAGGGAAAAGCGTTTGTAAGGGGAAAAAAAGTCTGAGATGTTCTACATGTAGGAGCTGCCATTGGGAGGGTTACTGTGAGCATGAGTATAGTAGGTATGTAATAAATAAGATATTGCTTTGATGTAAGTCTGTATTCAGCATTTTCTAAAATTGACTATGGAAAAGGGATGCATTTGGGAAATAATGACTTTTTAAAAAAAGATTTTATTTATTAGAGAGGTAGAGTTATAGATAGTGAGAGGGAGAGACAGAGAAAAAGGTCTTCCATCTGCTGGTTCACTCCCCGAATGGCCGCAGTGGCCAGAGCTGCACTGATCTGAAGCCAGGAGCTAGGAACTTCTTCCAGGTCTCCCCTGTGGGTACAGGGGCCCAAGGACTTGGGCCATCTTCTACTGCTTTCCCAGGTCATAGCAGAGAGCTGAATTGGAAGAGGAGCAGCCAGGACTAGAACTGCCCGTGTGGGATGCCAGCACTGCAGGTAGAAGATTAACCTACTGTACCACAGTGCCGGCCCCAATAATGACTTAAAAAAAAAAAAAGAGAGATTTATTTATGTATTTGAGAGGCAGAGATACAGAATGAGAGATCTTCCATCTGCTGGTGCACTCCCTAAATGGCTGCAATGGTCGGTGCTGGGCCAGGCTGAAGCCAGGAGCCAGTAGCTTCTGGGTCTCCCACGTGGGTGGCAGGGGCCTAAGCACTTGGGTGGGTTCTCTTCTGCTACTTTTCCAGGTGCATTAGAAAGGAGCTGTATCAGAGGTGGGGAAGCCCAGACTTGAACTGATGCCTATATAGGATGCTGGCGCTGCAGGCAGTGGCTTAACCTTCTGAACCACAGTGCCAGCTCCCAATAACGACTTCTTTAGCATGTTATCCCAGGTGGTATGAGTAGATATGATAGATGTTCATTATTTATTAAGCATATAAATTGATGTTCTTTAGTTTTTAAGATTTTTTAAAAATTTATTTATTTAAAGGCAGACTTTACACAAAGAGAGAGAGACAGAAACAGAGCTCTTCCATCTGCTGGTTCACTCCCTAAATGGCTGCCAGGGCCAGAGCTGGGGTCTGTCATAGGCCAGGAGCTCAGGACTTCTTTCAGGTCTCCCACAAGGGGACAGCCATCCTAGGTATTAACAGGGAGCAATATCAGAAGTGGAGCAGCTGGGGCTTGAACCAGCGCTCTTATGGGATGCCGGTTTCACAGGCAGCAGCTTTACCCTCTGTGCCATAATGTCAGTCCCCAGTTTTTAAATTTTAAAGTAAGTTTTTAAAATACATTAACTCTTATCTTGATAGGTTATATAGCTTGTTAAGTCCTCCTCTTTTTAAAAATGTTCTTCAGGAGCCTGCGCTGTGGCATAGTGAGTGGGGCTGCCGCCTGCAGTGCCAGCATCTCATATGGGCACTGGTTCGAGTCCTGGCTTCTCCACTTCCAATCCAGCTCCCTGCTATGGTCTGGGAAGGCGGTAGAGGATGGCTCAAGTTCTTGGGCCCATGCAGCCATGTGGGAGACTCGAAGGAAGCTCCTGGCTCCTGGCTTTGGATTGGCGCAAGCTCCGGCCGTTGAGGCCATCTGGGGAGTGAACCATCGGATGGAAGACATCTCTCTGTGCCTCTCCTTCTCTGTGTGTAACCCTGACTTTCAAGTAAATAAATAAATAAACCTTTAAAAAATATTGTTCGTTTTTAAGTTCTTATCCTTGTTTTTTTTTTTTTTAAAGTTTTATTTATTTTGAAAGACAGAGGTACAGAGAGAGGTAGAGACAGAGAGAGAGGTCTTCTATCTGCTGGTTCACTTCCCAGATGGCCGCAACAGCCGGAGCTGTGCCGATCCAGAGCCAGAAGCCAGGAGCTTCTTCTGAGTCTCCCATGTGGGTGCAGGGGCCCAAGGACTTGGGCCATCTTCCACTGCTTTCCCAGGCCTTGGCAGAGAGCTGGATCAGAAGAAGAGCAGCTGGGACTCGAACCGGCGCCCATATGGGATGCTGGCACTGCAGGCCAGGGCTTTAACCCGCTGCACCACAATGCCGGCCCCCGGAAACTTGGGTTTGAGTTACATCTTTGATCAAAATTAAGTCATTGGTTCTCAGTTGGGGGCGATTTGCCCTCCAGGGCACTTTTTTTTTTTTTAAAGATTTATTTGTTTAAAAGAGTTATACCGGAAGGAAGGGAGGGAGGGAAGGATATTGCATTGCTAGTTCACTCTCCAGGTGGTCTCAACAGCCAGGACTGGGCCAGGCCACAGCCAGGAGCTTCATCTGGGTCTCCCATGTGAGTGGCAGAGGTTTTCCCAGGCCATCAGTAGGGAGCTGGATCAGAAGTGGAGCGGTGGGGACACAGATCGGACCCATGTGAGGTGGTGGCTTCATCCACAATGCCACAACAGCAGCCCCCTCCAGGGCACATTTGACAATGTATAGAAATGTTTTGGTTGTCACATCTGGGGAAGAGGAGCTCCTGACATCAGTGGGTAGAGCCCAGGGTTGCTGCTGTATCCTGCAACCTACAACCCTACAATAAAATTGTCCAGCCACAGATAACAGTAGTTTCACGGTTCTGAAACCCTGGGTTAAATGATTCTATTTTTAAAAAGTATTAATTATCATATAACGCACACAATACTTGTTTTATTAAGGATGCTATTTACTTTTAAAGATTTATTTATTTGAAAGGCAAAGTGATGGAGAGAGGAGAGACAGAGAAAGAGAGGGTCATTCACCCGCTGGTTCACTACTCAAATGCCTGCTATAGTCAAGTCTAGGCCATGCCAAAGTCAGGAGCCAGGAACTCTATTTGGGTCTCCCACATGAGTGACGGGGCCCAGGCTTGTGAGCCCTCATCCAGTGCCTGCCAGGCATATCAGCAGGAGATGGGATGGGGAGTGCAGAGCCACCGGGACTTCAGCTGCACTGATATGGGGTGTAGGCATCCCACATGGCGACTGCACCTGCTGGACCACAGCACCTGCTCTGGAACATCTAATTTATTCTTAAGAGACTTTCTTGGTATTTTCTGTCTACACATGAGTTTTTTTCAAAAATACAGCATATACATTAGGTGAATTTGGATCAAATCTGTGCAATCTTGGATTATTAGAATATGACAATTAGATACGTACTAATGACATACATACTGCCATAATAATGGACATGTATCAGGTAGATGCTGATAAATGATTGAAATAGTTTGAATAATCCATGTTAAGTAGTATATTAAAATATGTGAGCAGGGGCCTTGCTGTGGTGCAGCGAGTTAAAGCCCCAGTCTACAGCGACAGCATCCCATATGGGTGCTGGTTCGAGTCCTGGCTGTTCCACTTCCGATCCAGCTGCCTACTGATGTGCCTAGGAAAGCAGCGGGGGATTGGCCCAAGCCGTTGGGCCCCTGCACTCATGCAGGAGACTCAGAAGAAGCTCCTGGTTCCTGGCCTCAGATCGACTCAGCTCTGGTGACTGCGCACATTTGGGGAGTGAACCAGCGGATGGAAGACCTCTCTCTACTCTCTGTAACTGTCTTTAAAATAAATAAATATTTTTTAGAAATGAGCAGTATAGAAGTATATACTCAGTACTTACATATATGAGTGGTTGTGTAAGTATTATACAAGTTATATTAAATGTGTGTGATATATATGGATATTGCAAAAAGTTCATGAAAAGTTTTTTGGTGCAAAAATTTTGGAATCTATACATAATTCTTCATAATACACATTTCCATGAACTTTCTGAAGACCCTTCAGTGATATAAGTTGTATAAGTTATACAAAAGTCATGTAAGTATTCAGTATTAAATACCTACACACATGTTTATATTAGAAATAACTCGGGGTGCTGCGCTGTGGCGTAGTGGGTAAAGCTGCTACCTGCAGTTCTGGGGTTCCACATGGGCTTCAGTTGAGTCCTGGTTGCTCCACTTCCAATCCAGCTCCCTGCTAATAATGACCTGGGAGTGCAGTGGAGGATGGCCCAAGTCCTTGTCCCCTGCACCCACATGGGAGATCTGGAGGAAGCTCCAGGCTCCTGGCGTTGGATCAGCCCAACTCAGGCTGCTGAGGCCATTTGGGGAGTTAACAGGTGGATGTAAGACTCCCTTCCCCTCTCTTTCCCTCTGCCTCTCTGTTCTGCCTTTCAAATAAATAAATCTTTTGAAAAAAAAAATTAATACAAGCAGCTTCAGAGAAGTTTGTGTTTAAGTAAATTACATCAGTTCAATCTATTATTTGAGAGATTAATATAATTTATATTTATCTCATTCAAATATGTAAAGGTATGGTAAGCCATAGATATTAACCAGAATTCCAGGAATGCTTCAAGGTGGTACTGTTCAGTTATAAAAACAACCAGAAATCGATAAATTTCAAAGGGATTGGCCACTGCTTTTCTGTAGCAGATTAATTTCTGAAATACATTATTAGAAAATCAAATCAGCTAAACCAGGAATCCCATAATAAACAGCTGTTACTGATAGTTTATGAAACAGTGTTTGTGCAGTTAAATCTGTATCTTTGCTTTTTAAAATTTTTTTAAAGATTTATTTATTTGAAAGAGTTACAGAGAGGCAGAGGGAGAGAGAGAGCAAGGTCTTCCGTCCGCTGGTTCACTCCTCAGATGGCCGCATGGCTGGAACTGAGCCAATATGAAAGCCAGGAGCCAGGAGCTTCTCCTGAGTCTCCCACGCTGGTGCAGGGGCCCAAGGATTTGGGGCATCTTCCACTGCTTTCCCAGGCCACAGCAGACAGCTGGATTGGAAGTGGAGCAGCCAGGACTCAAAGCGGTGTCCATATGGGATGCTGGCATTGCAGGTGGCAGCCTTACCTGCTACACCACAGCACAGGCTCCTACCCAGTATCTTGAGTAGAACCACTTAATGTTCCTTCACCAGCAAGCTGGTGATCTTCATGTTTTACTAGATGTATGCCCTTACTTGTGGAGAAGTATTGCAGACCATATCTGTGACTTAAGAGATAAAATGATCTTGAATGCCAGGCTCTAAGGATTTGAGATGAAAGAGGTTAACTGGGGGCTGTCAATTGGAAATACCTGAATTCAACCAGCAGGAAACTGTGCAGCCAGTACCCAAGTATATACAGAGAGGGAGTGTGTACATACGTAGACATACCTCTTTACAGAGATTGGAGAGTTAGCTCCCCAGGTCTGAAATGGAAGGATCAGCTTTTAAAAAATTTTTGTTTTTTGCATCACATAGAAGGATTGTTATCTTACCAAGTTATCTACAAGGCAGTGATAGGTGTCCTGACGGAATAAGATTAGAGAAAGGTTGGAGCTCAGAGAAATGTTTCCAGTGAATAGCCACACATACGTTACCTTTTTTGGCAAGCTGTTTGTGAGATGAGCCATGCGATAAAGGAAGACTTTGTTTAGCTCACTCTTTGAGGAAAGCTCAAAAGGAAAGACACTGTTCCATTTTTGATCAGAGTTGTTTTTCCAAGAGATGAACATTGTCTGGTGATACTTTTCATGGAGTCTTAGTTCTAGCATGACCTGTATACATTTAAAAACAGCTCTGACTTGGCATCAACTCCGGAAAAGGTTGTGGTTGCTGCTGGGGGCAAATGACAGACGTGTCCAGCTTCCTTTGCTGGAGTAGACTGGTTGGTAAGCACACAAGCGTATCAGATTGGTGAGTCTCTTAGGTGTGACTCTTCAGTGCCATCCTCTGTGTGGGTAGGTGAATCGTGATCAGCTCACTCTGGGAGATGGGCTGTCTTTAAATTCTTCCCTAGAAAGTAAAATAAGATGAGCTTATTCAGTTCTTTTGTACCACTCTATTGCATTAGCTGCGTATATTGCAAAGAGCATGGGCTTTGGAGTTAGATAAGACCTAAGGTTTTGAATCCTGGTTTCACCAGCTAGCTCTGGGTCTTGAGTAAATGACTTGACATTCCCAAGCCTATGTTGGTTGGTGGTAATGATGTCTATTCTTCAGGGCACAGGCCATAAATATCATAAATTGTGATATAGCAGAAGTACCTAAGGGGCCAGCAGTTTGCACAGAGGATGAAGCCCCTTCTAATGCTGGTGTCCCGCACTGGAGTGCCAGTTTGAGTCCTAGCTGCTCTGCTTCTGATCCAGCTCTTTGCTAATGTGCCTAGGAAGGTAGCACAAGATGGCTCAAGTACTTGAACCCCTGCCACTCATGTGGGAGACCACGGTGGTCCAGCCCTGGCCATTAGGGCCATTTGGAGAGTGAACCAGTGATTTTAAGATCTGTATCTCTTCCCTCCCACCCTCCCTCCTTCTCTCCATCACTGCCTTTCAAATAAAAAAAAAAATACTTGAATGCCTGCTAAATGCAAGGTATGGTGATGAATATGATCAGTGATCACATTGTTGAATGATGGCTGTCTATTTAAAGAGTCCTCTCTGTTCATGGCTAGATGAGTCCTTTCCCAATGTAAATACCTCCTGTGATGGATGGAGGAGATAAGATTGATTTGAGAGATTTAAGAGGTAGAATTTGTTAGGGAATTAGAGAAGAAACAGTAATCTAGAAAGATGATTGGGTTTTGGGTTTGGATGTCAGAAATAAACCACTACCACAGCAACAACACACGCATACACACACACACACACACACACTCACACTCTCATGAACATAAAACAAAAAAGAAATGAGCCAGAAATAGAAACAAAATGAGTTTTTGTAGCTTCTAAGGCATCCAAATGTCCTTCGGCTATAGGAATCAAGTGATGTGATAATTGGAAAAGTGTTGTTTGTTGGTGAGATTGGGAAGCTGTGGTAGGCCAAATGTGGCTCTCTCCAGCTGTCCACGCCTTAATTGCTGGGACCTGTGAATACTACTTCCTGTGTGTGTTGGGGGAAAGGTGATGGTACAGTCTTTGTAGGTGTGATTGGGAGCTTAACGTGAATTGAGTGGGCCCCGCATGTCATCACATGTTTAAGAGGGAGACTTAACACACACAGGGGAGCCGATGTTAAGAGGGAACAGAGAGAAATAGAAAGATGCTGGCCTTGAAGACTGAGTGATGTGGTCAGAAACCAAAGATTGTTGTCAGCCGCTAGAACTGTGAAAGCAGAGAGATGGATTCTCCCTCAGAGCCTCCAAAGGGAGCTGTTGCCCTGCTGACACCTTGATTTTGACCCCCTGGTGCTGAGTTCAGACTTCTGGCCTCCAAGACTGTAAGAACGCATTTCTCTTGATTTAGGCTGTCTGGTTTATCATTGGTTAAGCAGCTGCAGGAAACCAGTACAGGAACTGGCAGCCTAGGGTTCTAGCTGAACGGAATGCACACGAGTAACTTCACCTAGGAGGATGTATAGAATGAGAAGAAAAAAAGGGACAAGGGTAGAAACCCCGATGATTCTACCACCACCTAGTAATACAGTATTTTGCATCACGGAGTATTTCAGAAACTGAATATAAGAACCTGTAATTATTGCCACTTTTTAATTGATAAATATTTTTGATGTGATGTTAATAGTTTTCTTTGTCTTTTATATGAATTACTGAACCATGTTGATAACATCTGGATTTGTGTTCTCAGTGCACCTGCCTCATATGTTCTCGTATTGTTCTTGTAACTCTTTCTATAATGTTGTCTGAATGTTACTTTACATTCCGTTTGTTCCAAATCAGAGATTTAACATCTGTTTCCTTTGTTCCCAGAAAGTTTCAAGTCTGCTCTGAAGCTTTCTTGAATCTGTCTCTTGTTCCCCTCCATTGCCAGCACCTCACCCTGTTCGGTCAGACTTGTAAATGTCCCCTTGAGCTCCGGCGGGTCCCTGGGGAGCCTTGCAGACCAGTGTTCGGGAAGTAGCGGTCAGTGTGCTACTGCTCTCAGCAGTCAGAGTCGCTCCCTGCTGCGTCCTGTCAGTTGCCCATGGGGGCCTCACCTTGTTCGTTCACACACATCCAGCCCCTCTTCTCTGGTCAGCCCGGGTTCCTCTGAAGCAGACTCCCTGAACTGAACCAGGGGATGTGCCGCCTGGGCTTCTCTCCAGAGTGCTGGCTTCTGACGGGTCGCTGGAAATGAATGCGGTGGAGAAACTGTTTGCTAGGAGTCCTCTCAGAGAAGGTGTTGTATGTAGCTCTGGGACATATTTTCGTAAGCAATGTGGGCTCGTGGGCATGACCGCCGGAGGACCTCCCAGCCTGCCTCTGGGGGTTGGCCATTCTGGTGAACTGTAGCACTTTGCTGAGTCTGGACCTCAAGTTTAGTGAGGATGGGGAAAAAAATAGTTGTAGTGGGGGTTTGTCACAGCAGTAAAAGGCCACGTGGGATGCCTGCATCCCGTATCCGAGTTTGAGTCCTGGCTCCACTTCTGATTGCAGCTTGCTACTGAAGTGCACCTGAGCTGTAGCAAGTGATGGCTCAAGTACTTTGGGTCCTTGCCATCCATGTGAGAGACCTGGCTTGTGTCCTGGGCTCCTGGCTTCAGTCTGCCCTAGCCTCAGCTGTTGTAAGCATTTGGGGAGTGAAACAGTAGATGGAAGATCTGTCTGGCTCTCTGCCTTTCCAATAAATACAAATAAAATTTTTTTTAAAAATTAAATGTTTAATTTAAAAAGCTGAGAATCTGGTGTGGAGAAAGAGAAAATATGCTGCTGTAGCTCTTATGTTTTGTGGCAAGATGTCTCAAACATAAGAATTTTTTAAAATAAATTAAAATAAATCAATGTATTGTATCTGTTAGTCTCTTTCATTGCTATAATGAGATACCTGAGACTGGGTGCTTTCTAAAGAAAAGACGCTTACTGAGCTCAGAGCTCTGAAGATTCACAGAGCATCGTGCTGGCGTCTACTTGGTTGATGACGTCCTCGTGGAGGATGACGTCACAGCGTGGAGCTCTTGCCAGAGAAGGGAGTTCCATGGCAAGGCAGGAAGCAAGAGCAGGGCGGGGAGGGGCCGGTGACCCACCACTGAGGCCCAGCTCCCCAGTGCATGAGCCCCTGGGGGACACACTGAAACCACAGCAGTGTTCCCTCACCCCATAAAACTCACTTTGTTGTCTTGCCTTCCCCAACCCTGGTAATCACAGCGATTGCCTTTTTTGGGGAAATGTCACTGGCTTTTTGGGAAACTCGACATAATGCTTTTGAGATTCATCCTAGTTATTGTATTTACCGATAGTTTGAGATAGCAATAGTTTGTTCCTCTCTATTGGTGAGTAGTATTCATTGTATGGATGTACCACAGTTTGTTTATCCATTCATTCACCTGTTGAGGGATAATTCAGTTGTTTTCAGTTTTAGATAATTTTGAATAATAATTTGAATAGAGCTGCTATAAACATGTTGCAGCTTTTTGTGTGAACATGTTTTCATTTTTATAGGATAAATAAATGAATGGGGTTCCTGGGTCATAGTAAGTATATGTTTTACTTTTAAGAAACTGCCAAATTCTCCAAGGTAACTGTACGATTTCCATTTCATTCGTCCAACAATGTATGAGAGCTTCATTTGGTCACATCCCAATTAGCACTTCATGTTGTTAGTAATTTTTGTTTTAAATTATTATTTAAAGGCAGAGAGATAGATGCAGACAGACATGGACAGAGATCTTCCATCCACTGGTTAATTTTTTTTTCCAAAGAGTTATTTATTTATTTGAAAGTCAGAATTACAAAGAGAGAGGAAGAGATAGAGATCTTCCATTCTCTGGTTCATTCCCCAAATGGCTGTAATGGCTGGGGCTTGGCCAGGCCAGAGCCAAGAGCTTCATCTAGATCTCCCAAGTGGGTGTCTGGGCACAAGCACTTGGACCATCTTCTGCTGCTTTCCCAGGCACATTAGCAGGGAGCTGAATCAGAAGTGGAATGGCTGAGACTCAAACCCGTACCCATATGGGGTCCCGATACTACATATGGTGGCTTAACTCACCCATGCCACAGCGCCTGCCCCTGGTTAATTGTTGAAATGCCAGCAATGGCTGGGGCTGGGGAGCTGGAAACAATCCAAGTTTCCCAGGTGGTAGTGGAGACCCAAGTACTTGAATCATCACTGCTGCCCCCAGGGGTGTGTATTAGCAGGAAGCTGGGGTCAGAAACGGAGCCAGGCACTCTGATATGGAATGTGGGCATCCTAACAACTAGTCCGGGAGCCCGGCCCCTCAGCACTACTTTTAGTATCCCATATAGTTTAACTACTTTGTCTTTGGCTATGCCTCTTGGTTTAGGTTTCATAGTGGCTGCTCTGGGAATTTCCATATACATCAAGAACTTTTCACACTCAGTTGGATTTGTATGTTACTTCTTTAAGTGAGATGTGGAAACTCTCCTGTAGTTCCTGTTGCTTTCCCATTTTCACATTACAGCTGTTAGAAATGACTTGTACATAGATTGGCCTTTACAGTTGGTTTTATCCTTTCTGCTTCCAGCTATCCGCTATATTGAAGAGCTCAGGGAGAGCAGCCTTTGTGTTTACCCGGGGCGTGGCCCTCCCCTGTTCTGAGGGGGAAGGCCTCCTTGTGCATTTCCATTCTGTCTGAGGAACTTCCTTCAGCGATTCTTCTAGAGCAGGTCTCTGTGAACCGTTCTCTCCCTCAGCTGAGAATGTCCTTATTATGAAGGTAGGATTTAGGGCTGACACTTTTTTCCTCTTCTCGGCATTTAACTTTTTCTACTTTCTAGACTCCGTGGTTTCAAACTAGAAATCTGCAATGGGGGCCTGTGCTGTGGTGCTGCCGGTTAACCTGCTGCCTGCAGTGCCGGCATTCCATATGGGTGCCAGGTTGAGTCTCGGCTGCTCCACCTCCAATCCAGCTCCTGCTAATGTGCCTGGGAAAGGTGGCAAAAGATAGTCCAAGAGCTTGGGCCCATGTACCCACGTGGGAGAACCGAAAGAAACTCTGGCTCCTGGCTTCAGCCTGGCCCAGCCCTGGCCTATAAGGCCATTTCAGGAGTGAACCAGTGAACCAGCAGTGAACGGTGTCTGCCACTTTCTCTCTAACTCTGCCTTTCAAATAAATACATCTTAAAAAAAGAAAAAAAATGTGCAGTGATTGAAATGATTTTGTCCTGTAAGTGTGACCTGATTGCTCTCCCCCTAAATGCTCTCATCGGAGCCATGGTTAACGTAGCATCAAAGCGCAGATGACTGCTGCCCAGTGTCTTCCTGAGCTCCAGCCTTTCGGAGTGATCAGTTTCATCTCCCAAACTGACTTGTCCACGGAGCTTAGGATACACTCCTTGCTTCTGAGGGAATTACAAGGCTAGCCATTCCCCAGTGGCCATTCTTTACTTTCTCCCTCTCTCAGGCTGCCTCCAGCTAGTCTCCAAGAATTCCATCTCCAAACTGTGTCGTTAAGTTCCTCCTCTGTGCTTTTTCTCTACTGCTGCCATCCAGTTCCAGGCTAACAGGATGCCATTCCTGAACTACTATATACTTTTTTCCATGTAATTTGTTTTCACACAGTAGAGATCCTTTTTACTCTTTTTAAAGAGTTTTGTTTATTAGAAAGGCAGAATGACAGAGAGGGAGAGAGAGAGCGAGATATGACGACACCTGGAGCAAGGAAAATTCCATCTGAACTCCTGCGTGAGTGGCAGGAATCAAGTACTTGGGCCATTGTCTGCTGTCTCCCAGGTGCAGCAGCAGACAGCTGGATATGAGGTGGAGTAGCCAGGACTTGAACCAGGGACTCCAAAATGGGATGTTGGCGTCACAGGCAGCCGCTTAACGTGCTGCCCCGCAACTCCAGCTCTGTAGCAGTCTTACAAAATCATTGCACTGGATTTCCCTTGTAGGTAGAGTAGAATTCTGATTCCTAATCTGGACAGCGTCTACCTTGCCTTCTTCTCGTATTCCTCTTCTGACCTCCTGAACAGTAGCCACACTTTCCATTGCTTCCATGCCCCAGATTCTGCCCTGTCAGGGTTTTTGCCCCCACCTTCCGCCACCCTGCTCAGCCTAGAGTTTCCCTCAGCCGCTCGCCCTAGGTTAAGTACCACCTTCATTGGAGTAGCACACTTCCCTGCTTCAGCCTGTTACACGAGATTTACAAAAAGTGACAGTTACTGTTATCTCTTCATTCTTTTTTGAAAAGTAGTTTTTTTTTAAATGAAAATACATTATTTATATTAGCAATATTTTTCTTACTTTAGAATGAATAAGTATTGTAAGGGGCTGGCTTCATGGCACAGAGGGCTAAGCCATCACTTGGGATGCTGCCATTCCATATCAGGGTGCTGATTTGAATTACAGCATCTCTACTGCTGTTAACTTGTTAAAATGTCTCAATTTTAATTTCAAATAAGGTAAATAATGATAGATATAACCCATTTAAACAAGATGTCTTAGGATATCTCTACAACTTTTTTCTTATAGTAAAATAAATATATATGACAAACTTTACCATTTTAATTATTTTAGGTATCTAATTTATAGCATAAGATATTTACAATGTTGAACAACCATCCATTTGTAGAACTAGATTTCTAGAACTAGAAAATTCTAGATATTTTATACAAGTAGAATCATATTTTCCTGTTTGTGTCTGGCTTATTTCACTTAGTGTTTCCAACTCATCTGTGTTGTAGATCATGAGTATATCAAAATTTCCTTCCTTTTATTGCCTGAAAATATCCCATTGTATGTCTCTACCACATTCTCATTATTCATTTATTTCCTCTGTACTCTTAGTTAAAATTACATTTAAGTGCTCTCACATTATATCATTTAGTTTAGCAGATTTATTGATTACTAAGTCCTATGGTATAGGATGTACATGTGGGTAGAATATGGGTAGTGGAGATCCTTTCCCATAAATTTTTTTTTTTTTTTATAATCCAGAGAAAGAGAAATTCAACGTGGTATGTGAGATTCTGAGTCATTAAATGAGGTAACTTTTAGTCATTCGTTAACTCTTACTTTTCTTACAGTGTTGACAGTACTGGCTTTTATAATGGTTACTGAAAGCATAAACTTTTTTTTAAAAACTGGTAAAAATCACCTATACCAAAGCCATTCTTTTTCTAATAAGAATTATAATTAAGCAGATTATAATTTTATGTTTCAACTTTATTGAAGACTGCTTCAGTTCTGCTGTCCTATAATCCAACCACATTCACTTTTATCGACCTCAAGTAGTACATAGTAGTACAGGTACATAGTAGGTGCTTAATAAATGCTAATTGAATCCATGAATATTCTCAGCTATATGGTTACACTCTTATGTTATTTTTATAGGTCACACCACCGAGGCCATCTATTATTTGTAATGTTATTAGTTTAATTCTCATAAGGTATCTTCATTTTTAGGTTTGTATTGTTACTCAGCTTTGTTCTTAGATATTAAAAACAGTTAAGCTTTTATTTATATTTATTTATTTGAGAAGCAGAGAGAGATCCCTCCCACTCCCACTGATTGACAAAGGTCTGCCGTGGTGGAGGCTGCAGACCCTGGAGCTCAGTCAGGGTCTCCCCCTGGGTGGCAGGAACCCAGCCACCTTGAGCCACACTGCTGCCTTCCATTAGCAGGAGGCTGGAGTCAGGAGCCAGAGCAGATACTGAACCCGGCGGCTCAGTATGAGGGGTAGGCATTTCAACAGCTAGGCTAAACACTCACCCAGAGGCTTCTGTTTTCAGAAGTTTTAATACTCATAATTGTCAACACTGTTGTGCCTCACTCTGAACCTGTACTTAGCTGTGGAGCCACAATATTAGTGAAAAGTTATTTTCTGGCCTCTGTCAGTGCTTATGAATCAGATGGTAACTATGACTTTGACTTGGGCTTTGTGGTTTCTTGAATTCATTTAGGTGATGTAAAAGATGAGTCGTGTGTGAGGCATCTTCCTCTCTCAGAAGTATTTGTTGTTTGGTTGTGTCCAGGTCTTCTCCAAGGGGACTTTGCTCTCCGGTCTCACGTCGTCGTCTTCCTGGGAATGAAAACCATGCTTATGTACTGATCCTTAAATAGTCTTGTTATATTAAGCTGTTTGTTCGTTACATGTGTGTTCATTTTATTTATACGTATTTTGAAAATGTTTCTGGAGTTGTTGAAGTAACTGCTTTCTGACTGAGTCTTGCTGATGACTAGAATTTTCCTTGGGTTGCTCTCCGCCCACTTGGGGAGTTGTGAGTGCTCATCCCTTCATTGGCTCCCTCTGGCCGCTGAGTGTGTGAGTACATGGGGCGTGCATGGGTGTTGCATGTCAGGGAGTGGACTCCTAGGACTTCTTCGTACATAGGACAGTTAACCTCTGTGCTTCGGGGCGGAGATATGGTCCTCGGGACAGTGCTGCTTCCACCTCGTAATTACGGCAGAGCTCAGGACCCGGCACTTTGCTGCCTGAGCGGCAGAGCCTCCGGACCTGCTCTGCACAGCGCACCAGGTATGGCTCAGAGGGGACCGTGGCGGGGTGGCTGACCACGGCGACCGGGTGTGCATGAGGACGTGAGGAAATCCATCTTGTCTGTCAGCATTGTCGCCTTCGTCTCGGTCAGTGAAGGTCTGGATGCTGTATTTCTGGCATTCTGCAGTAGAGCCTCGGCAAGTATTACTGAGTGGAATATATGTATAAATAACAGTCTCTGGTGTTAGGATATGTACTGCTTGACGTGAAGAACTTGAGCTGTATTGGGAACTGTTGACTGATTCATTTGACACAACTTTTAAAACATACTAAAAATTATTCACTTCTTGGAGAATATGCAGTCACATAAAGTAGAATTCTGGCAAGATAAGAGTTTATAAAATACTTAAAAGTGCCTGAAGTAAAAATTGTATCTTTTATTTTTTTCCAATTACTATATGACAGACATCTAATTAAACTGACAAAAGTTCTTGAATGACTAATTGGTGATAAGTGTTTTTAATAAAATGAAACCATAAGTTTAGGAAGTATCTCTGAATTTGAGTTTAAAGTTTATTACTCTTGGCTTAAACTTGTTTAATCATAATAATTTACTTGTACAAGCTGTTATTTCTGTTCTTTATTTCTGTTTTATCCTACAAATGTAACAATAGGAAAAATAATAAAAATATATTTTATACTTGTGCCACACGGGTCCTTTAAAGAGACACTAGAAGTAAGTAAAAATCGGAGTATTGTTTTCTCAGATCCATGATCTATGGCAGCAGTTAGTGGAAGATGAGTTAATTTGCTGTCTCAGTTACCTAATATATAACAGTTCACATTGTTCAAAAATAAAACATTCCCAGCCTGCACACTTGCGGGCTTCAGGCAGGGACCGTATATCTTAGTCATGGTGTCTGTCTTAACTGAAGAGGAGAGTGGCGTCGACTGGGCCCGTGGGGTGACGCTGTGACCGCTGTGACATTTACTGGTCCTTCCCTGGGGCTTTAGTCTAATTCTGTGCTCGCCGTCACTCTTTAGCGTGTTCTTTCCCATTTAGTTCTTTACTCTGCGTGAGCCAATACTTGTTCATTCTTGGCCTCAGGAAAATGTTGGGATGTTTTTTCCTAGGGACAAGTTTTCCTTTTGTTTGGTTTGAGTGGGTAGGATGGCGTTTACGTGTATATCCTGTGCAGACGGATTGTACGGGAAATGGACCCTCAGTTCTGTGAGAACAAAAGGGTGAGTGGGAAGAAACAGCTAAGGAAGGAAGTTAAGGTCTTTTGACTTAATAAAAAAAACCATAAATCAAAAATGGAGAGTGGAGGATAAAAAGGATTTTCACGTTAATCCATTAGCCTCAAAATGACTTTTATCCTGTTTTTATTTCTTTGTATATTTGAGAAACAGATAGTAGTGTTTGGCCTGTGAATATCTTTTAATATCTTTTGACATACATTTGTGTCATATGTCTCGTTCTGTTTTCTCCTTTTGTGTTTTTTAGAAGGTGTCTTGGTTTTAGCAGTCCCGTATGGAGACAGGAGTTCCTTTTCAGTACAGATGAACACGTTATTAACTTGCCCTTGCACACTGAGTCATGACTAAGAATTCCTGCTTGTCCTGTCTAAATGCTTGTTGAATTCAAACGTTACCTGACTCTCCATAGTTTTGTTTGAGATTCTGCCCCTGGCGTCTTGTGTAAGTGTGGCAGCCACCTTTGATGAGACCCTCTTACATATAAGCACTAATTTGGTTTCACTTAGTGGACAAAACAAATCCTTGGATAATACAATTGGACACGATACATTATACAATATATTTGGTGGCAGTAATTGCTGTGGAGAGTAAATCAGGCAGGGGGATACGTGGGATGTGGGAGTGTTGTTAGGAATAGAGGTTCTTTAAGTAAGAGAGTCGTGTTGTGGTGGCCCCTGGCCAGGCTTGGCGCAGGTCCTTGACTCCACATGAGGAGGTCAAGGACAAGACATAGATAAAGGTAAGCAGGAAAGCAAGATTTATTGAAAGTGAAAGAACACAGTTGAGAAGGAGTGCTGGCAAACTCAGAGCAAGCTGCGAGCTGCAGGTGCGGGCTGTCTTCTCATACTATCTGGCATCATAGGAGGTGTTGTCTAGGGCAGGGCTTCCTTGAATATTCAGAGGTAGAGCTTGGGGCAGGGTTCCAGTGCTGCCCGTTTTTGGAAATCTGGGAAGTGTCATTGCATCAGGTGCATGATGGCAGGGGGAATGTCAGCCATGGTAATTTTATGATAATAATATTATAATTAACTAAAGGTCATCACAGGGACGCACTCTGACCCCATTGTGGAGATTGCTTAACTGGCACTCGTTCTAGTTGCAAAACTGTAGTTTGTGCTACGTGAAAGGGGAAGGGACTGGCAGTGTATGGAAAGGGAGGTTGCATGGTGACCCTGGGCTCCACAGGGCCAGCCCCAGAGCCATCATGCAGGTGTCGTCATGCTGAGAGGTCTCCTGCGTGCAGTGGGCCACGCAGGGCGGTGCTGTCAAACCTCAGCTCCTCTTGCTCTCCACACTCAGAGAAGGCCATACTGACAGGGTGACATCTGAGTGAAATGTCATGGAAGGGAAGAGCCACTGAAACATCTAGCGGCAGGGGTGCACCTGTATCCAGGCCAGAGCCAGGAAGCCAGGGGCCAGACGGAAGCAAGCTCGGAGAAGAGCAGTAGGAAGTGAACCGAGCAAGGCCGACCGTGGAGGGCCTGTAAGGATTTCAGGGTTTGGGTGCGTTCTCCAACACGGAAAGCATTGATGAGTTGAGAACAGAGGGGTCACACAGTCTGACTAGTGAGTAAGCAGTGAGCAAGTGCAGGAGAATGGGAATCAGTTAGTAGTTGAGTGAAATGAAGTAACCCAGGTGCAATATACTGGTAGTGACAGGATGGTGGTAGTCGAGGGAGTAAGTGAGAAATGGATAGATTCTGAATACATTAATTTCTAACTATGGGACCGTTGCTATGGTGTGGTAGGCTAAGCCTCTGCTGTTCTATATGGTCTCCAGTTTGAGTCCCAGCTGTTCCACTTCCAATCCAGCCTGGGAAAGCAGTGGACTGTGGCCCAAGTGCTTGGGCCCCTGCACCCAGGTGGGAAACCCAGAAGAAGCTCCTGGTTTCAGATCGGCCCAGCTCTGGCCGTTGTGGCCATTTGGGGAGTGAAGCATGGGTGGAAGACCTCTCTCTCTGTCTCTTGCTCTGTTTGTAACTCTACCTTTCAAATAAATAAAAAATTTTTAAAAGCTAAAAACAAGTTTTAATTGTTGTTTACTTATAGAGACAGCAAGTGAGAGAGCTTTCCCACTGGCTCACGCCCCAGATGCCCAAAACATCCAGGACTAGGTTAGGCCGAAACATCTAGGACTAGGTTAGGCCGAGCCCGGGAGCTGAGAAGAGTCAATCTAGGTCTCCCACGTAGGTGGCAGGCACTCAGTTAATGGAACAGTCACTGCTGCCTCCCAGGCTCTGCATCAGGAGCCAGGTACTCAATATGGGATGTGGGCATCCTAACTGGTGTTCTAACTGCTAGGGTAAATGCCCTCTCCCCCAGCTTTAGTTTTGAAGGCAATACCAGCAGGATTTCTCAATGTGTTAGATGTCATGTCAGAGCAAGAAAGGAGTCACAAACAATTCCAAAAATTTCTTTAAAGATTTATGTATTTAGAGAGAATGAGATCTTCTGTCCGCCGGTTCACTCCCCAAACAGCTGCAATGGCTGGGGCTGGACCGAGCCAGGAGCCGGGAGCTCCATCCGGGTTTCCCTGAGGGTGGCAGGGTTCTAAGCACTTGGGCTTTCTTCCGTGCTTTTCCAGATACACCAGCAGGGAGTTGGATCAGAAGCAGAGCAGCTGGGACTTGAACTTGGACTCATATGGGATATTGGTGTAGCCTGTGGCAGCTTAACCCATTGTGCCACAGTTGTGGCCATGTGATTGCAAACCTTGTAAGCTGAGCAACTGAAAAGGTGGATTGCCGTTAGCTGCGATGGGAATTCTGTGGGAGAAGCAGCATAGGGGAAGGAATAGAGTATGTTTATGTTTGCATGTGAGGTCCGAGTAGTGTTGGTGAGTGTCAGTGCGTGTATTCTGAAGCTCAGCACGGTGCCTAGCATGTACGTCGAAGTTCACTCAGATGACTAGTTGTGGAAGAATTAGGTGTCAATAGGGTTTCACAAAGTAACTGATAAATGTATACCACTTGCTGTTTTTTGTCCTGATATGGTTTAACTTGGCTTTCACCACAGTGTCTCTAATGTGGTCATTGACAACACAAAGTTCTTCTTAGTGTAGAGTTGTTATCCCTTTTACAATTTCAAACAATGGGAACTTTCCCCTATCTAAAAAGAATGAAATGTACTTAGACTGTTTGACGATTATTAAGCAGAGCAATAATTATGAAACATTGTGATATGTTATGACTGTCACTGGGAACCCATTGTGGTTCATGTGGTATTTAGTATGGAGACAGGCTGCGTTGTCACTTGTGTATTTTCTGTAACTCTTGGCAGATCTTTTCATTTTTTTTGTTGAAGATTTATTTATTTGAAAGGTAGAGTTACAGAGAAAGGGAGAGACAGAGAGAGATCAAGATCTTCTGTATGCTGGCTCACATCCCAAAATGGCTGCAACAGCCAGCACTGGGCCAGCCAGAAGCCAGGAGCCTGGAACTCCATCTAGGTCTCCCGCATGGGTGCAGGAA
This sequence comes from Lepus europaeus, assembly GCF_033115175.1. Lineage (NCBI taxonomy): Eukaryota > Metazoa > Chordata > Mammalia > Lagomorpha > Leporidae > Lepus > Lepus europaeus. The sequence goes on from NC_084831.1 coordinate 152,443,441, forward strand.
CCCAAGGACTTGGACTGTCTACTGCTGCTTTGCCAGGTGCATCAGCAGTGAGCTGGATCTGAAGTGGAGCTGCTGGGAATCGAACGTGTGCCTCTATGGATGCTGGCATCACAGGTGGCAGCTTAATTTACTGAGACACAATGCTGGCCAAGTCTTTTCATTTTGGTAAAGGATTGGCATTTTGTAGCCAGTGGAAATTTGCAAGGGTAGATAATTTTTTCATTAGAATAAAGAAAAATATAGTACATGTGACTACCTTAAAGAGTGCATACACACACACACACACACACACACACATATATATATATATATATATATATATATATACTTTTTTAAAAAGTTTCATTTATTGGGGCTGGTGCTGTGGCATAGAGGGTAAAGCCGCCGCCTGCAATGCTGTTGTCCCATATGGGCACCGGTTTGTGTCCGGTTGCTCTACTTCTGATCAGCTCTCTGCTATGGCCTTGGAAAGCGGTAGAAAATCTCCCAAGACCTTGGGACCTTGCACCCACGTGGGAGACCCGGAGGAAGCTCCTGGCTCCTGGCTCCTGGCTCCTGGCTCCTGGCTTCAGATCGGCGCAGCTCTGGCCATTGCAGCCAACTGAAGGTGAAACAGCAGATTGAAGATCTCTCTCTGTCTCTGTCTGCCTCTCCTCTGTGTAGCTCTGACTTTCAAATAAATAATCTTTTAAAAAATAGTTTGATTTATTTATTTGACAAAGACATGTAGGAAATGCGATAAAGCTAAACAGAGTCTAAGGCTGTTAAAATTACATATCTAATCCACAACAAGAATTTCTCTGTCACATAGACAATTAGAAGATCAATTTTTAAACATTTCGTTAATGTGATTTTAAGACTAAGATTTATCTTATTGTTTCTAGTCACATATTATCACATTTGTTTAGCTAACATTTATTGAACACATACTATGTAAGTCAACAGAAGGAAAGCACATAGATGAACTTCCTGTTCCCAAGGAGCACATCATACAGTTTGGGAAGCAACACCAACAAGTGGCCACTATAAATACAGAGACCAAGCTGGAAGGTGCCACTGTACCAAGTGGTCTGGGAGGGGTGTACTCCCAGGGGTGTTGAGTGTTCCAGAATGAGTCCAAGTCAGCCAGTGAAAGGAATGGTGGGTGAGAAGGGGAGAACCAGTTCTGGTGGACTGGGGTCAGACGGTGGGGAGCAGCGTGGAGAATGCTAGAGTGTGCAACTGGAGGGGTGGGCTAGGGAGAGGCCTCGTCGTGGAGGGACTTAGGGTCATGGTAAGGAGACTTCAACCTGGTGGGGAACTGGTGAAGAGCCTTAAGAAGAGTAACATGGTCCAATTTTTGTCTTGAACAGATCACTTTGCCAGCTGTGTGGAGGATGGATTTGAGGGAGACAAGACTGGAGGCAGTAGTCCAGGTGAGAGATGCTGGGGCTAGAGGTAGAGAAGAGGGAATGGACTTGACAGACAACCACAGATTCAAAGGCTCTTCCCCCTCAAACAGATGAAACCAATTTGAAATTTAAAAAATGAATAGAAGCAAAGAGACATAGCAGAAAAATGTCTCTTTATGATAGACCATTCAGTAGTACGCCTTGGCAGACAGCCAGTAAAAACAGTCCCAATAATGAAGAAAATCACTACTGGGAGGACAATGTGCATTTTTATAACTGACCTGGGCTGTAGGGAACAGGTGATCTATTTGTGTAATGTGAATAAATTTGGGAACTGTAAAGCCTTGAAGAAAAAAGAGTTCTTACAAGTCTCCAGCCAGTGCACATTGGTAGAAACTCAGTAAATGTCCATTGGTGGCAGTATTTTCTAGGACTTTCAATTAAATTATTGATGATTTATAAAAATGTTCTGCCCAGGGAAGAAAATAGAGTAAAATTCTCATTTAAAACAATGAATAATAGCAAGTTGTTTCACATATAGTACATAGTAATGTAAGACTATTTTCAACTCTCAAGCATATTTTGTATTATATTTTATGTTACAGATAATTTCAGAATTGTTTTTCTAGAAGCACTTTTTAAAAACAATTTTCCCTGTATAAAGGGGTCTAGATTTATACAGTACTCAAATACTTCTCAAAAATTATCTTTTCTACAATTTGTTTTATATGAGGAAGGTAAGGGAAAGAGGTATTTTGGGAGGACTGAGAAAACTTACCTGTGGTTTAAAACCACCAGTGCAACAAAATGGTGAACATGTCTTACAAAACGAGTAGCCACTTCATTCTGAGACTTCTTTGCTTTTCTCTCTTTCAGGAAAGTATGCCTTTCCTGTTTCATTCTGGCAGCGAGTGCCTATCAATCGGGGCCAAATTCTCATGCAGTGATCTTTTCTCTACCTGCCTTGCTGTGTTTTCAACAAGGAAATTGTGTTCTTGTGCTCAGGAGACGTAGTGCCTCTTTGTTATTCTGTGTGACTGCACAGGCTGGACGGTGCTGTCCCACTTTGTAGCTGTCGGTATATGCTAGCCGCTGAAACTCTGGGTATGTACTGAATTCAGATGGATTTTCAGCTGTTGAACTCACTGGGAGTTCCATTCCCTTTTTCTGTCTTTCAGAAGCTTTGCACCGTCCCTATGGTTGTGATCTTGAACCCCAAGCACTGAACGAAGCCATCAGGTGGAGCTCCAAGGAGAACCTGCTTGGAGCCACCGAGAGTGACCCTAATCTCTTCGTTGCACTTTATGATTTTGTAGCCAGTGGTGACAACACACTCAGCATCACTAAAGGTGAGGCGTCTATGTAGTATCTCTGAGTTCTCACTGGTGGTTAAGAGATCAGGAGCCTGCCTGGCTTCTGCCGCTGACTAAAATTAGGTAGGTCACTTGGGTCAGATGCTGTGGGTTCACTATCTTTTTTTGCCTGTGTATGGGATAATGCCCTATGATGTGTAACTCTATATTTATTAGGGACAAAATGAGAATAAACACCTTAGAATACTCTGTATGTAAACTTCCCTGATTCTCAGAATTCTGTACTGTATGTGATGGGCCAGTGCTCATCTGCCTCAAAGGTAAGACTCTGGTCTGACTGAGCGGTGACTTCCTAAGTTGAGTTATGTTGCCAGAGCCCGGTGCTGCTCAGAATTTGGGTCTGGGGAGTAACTGCCCAGAATTCGTCCATACCAGTCCCAGTGGGTTTCAGAACTTGCACTCAGGATGTCAGCCAGCTACAGCAATAAGGACACCATTTATACTGGGTTCAGCTAAAATGCTCATTTTTGGAGCAAGACTTTGTGCGTGGAGATACTAATCCAGTGTTCTGCATTCTGGCACAAGCTGCCTGTTGGGATCCAGCTTTGAGTTGTTGTGGCCTATCTTTTGTGTTTATAGGGGTTAATCAAAGTAATAGTAGGAATGGTTTTATTATAATCTCAAGAAAATAGTAGTTTATTTCAATAGTGAATTCTTCTAAAAAAGGAGGACTAAGGACATGACCAAGGAAAGTCACACCTGTATTTCTTGAACAAGAGCGAAAAAAGGGAGAACTCTTATAAGGAAGAAATGAGACTGTGAGGACATTTTCATTGTGTCCATGAATTTTATTGCTGGTCTGTCTAAACTTGTTCTTGCATTTTCAATTTATGAAAGCCTCTACTGAGGAAAAAAATATATCTTGGGATAATTTTTAGTTAACTGAAATTATAACTTAAATGAGTATTTGTCATAGAGATAGATGCTTTGTACTTGGAAGGTTCAGAATGAGGTATCAAATGGGAGTTGGTGTTCCAAAACAAGAAGACAGCCCCCCCCCCCCCCAAATAATGTTACTCTAGGTATAATTAAAGTTTTTTAAAGATTTATTTTCATTTTATTTGAGAGGCAGACAGAAATCTTCCATTTGCTGGTTGACTCCCCAAATGGCCTGTAACAACCAGGGCTGTGAGCCAGGCTGAAGCCAGGAGCTGGGAACTCAATCCAGCTCTTCCTTGTGGGTAGCAGGGACCCAGGCACTTGAGCCATGACCCACTGCCTTCCCAGAGGTATTAGCTGGAAGATGGATCAGAAGTGGAGATGGATCTTGAAAAAGTGTACTCTAGGGGCCAGCGCGGTGGCGCAGCAGGTTAAAGCCCTGGCCTGAAGCGCCGGCATCCCATATGGGTGCTGGTTCAAGTCCTGGCTGGTTCTCTTCCAATCCAGCTCTCGGCTGTGGCCTGGGAAAGCAGTGGAAGATGGCCCAAGTCCTTGGGCCCCTGCACCCACGTGGGAAACCTGGAAGAGGCTCCTGGCTCCTGGCTTCAGATTGGTGCAGCTCCGGCCGTTATGGCCATCTGGGGAGTGAACCAGCAGATGGAAGACCTCTTTCTCTATCTCTACCTCTCTCTGTAACTCTTTCAAATAAATAAAGTAAATCTTTAAAAAAAAAAAAAAAAAAAAGGAAGAAAAAGTGTACTCTCACATGGGATGTGGACGTCCCAAGAGGCAGCTAACCTGCACCAAATGCGCACCCCTTGTATAATTTTTATATACATCAATTCTTAAAGTCTAGCCAGATTGATCAAATGCAGAAATTCTTAAACCTGAATTTCTCAAACTGAGTTAGAGCTGTGGCCTAGAGCAGATATGATTGTATGTGTGCATGTACCAGGAGTTCTCAAGGCATGGGAAACAGACAGCAATTACTTAAAGGTTTGGGGTAGTATTGGGGACAGGATGCTGATCATTGTGTTGTATTTTTAGGGGTTATGCTTATACAGTCAGGAAAATTTTACAGTTTGAGGATAAATTAAGAATTTCGGAGAGATTTTGTACTGTACAGTAGTGTCTGTAGGACTCACAGTCTGTTTTACCCCGATCCTTCAGTGGAGACATTTGTGAAGTGATGACTCAGAACATTCTTTCCCAGGTTTAATTTTCTTGTCAGTATTTTCCAAGATAACTCAGTTGCCAAGGAAACACTGATGAAGAAAGTCTGCTGATGCCTCAGTTACCAGTTAGAGCAACAGCAGTGTGCAGCTCTGGCACGAAGGTTATCTCGGTCTGTGGCCATAGGGGTTTCTCTTACAACCCACGAAACGCCAGCTTTTTGTATCATGCCCTTATGAATATAAATGATGTCATACTGTTGCTATTTTCTTATTTTAAAAGATATGAACATGTTTTAAAAATAAAACACCAGGACTGATTTTAGTTCCTTCTTTGAAGATGGAATTTTGCTTGTTTTAAAAATTCCAGGATTCCTTTCCAGAGAGGGCCAGTGTTTGTATCCCTGTTGGTCGTCCCCTAGTCAGCTTCCACAGTGGCCAGAACTTCCAGAATGGAGATGAGACAAATAACCAGCCCAGGGCAGTTGACTGGACGCTAATTACAATGGCCTGCCGCGGTCAGTTCTCTTAAAGAAGGCAGCAGTGTAAAATGTGATGATGTGTATTGAGATACTGCTTAGTCCTCACTTCTAGTTCTTGTGGATCAATGGAGAAAAGCTAGAGAGCACTATTTTCTTCCAAGATCATTTTTTCCTGTCAGCATGATGGTATTTATCTCCTCAGTTGCACATACGCACCCCCACCCCAGACACACTCCTGTCTGTGTACAGTACATGCGTGTGTATTTCATAGAAGCACACACGTATGTGTGTGCACACACTCTTGTGTTCTCTCTCCAGTTATTTCAGTTGAGAGGTAGGGGCTAACAAATACCTGATAGCAAACGTTCTGTAGACTACCGGCCCGAGATCGCTGATCCCCAGAACACGGAGTTTCTCCTCAGTAGTACTTGCCTGATGACTTCAGGCCCTGCGCCTTTCACTGATGGGGCTTCCTTCTGCCTTTTGTCACTGAGGAAGTCTGTGTGAATGCTGTACAAACACTTGCATCTCAGCCGGCGCCATGGCTCAATAGGTTAATCCTCCGCCTTGCGGCGCCGGCACCCCGGGTTCTAGTCCCGGTCGGGGCGCCGGATTCTGTCCCGGTTGCCCCTCTTCCAGGTCAGCTCTCTGCTGTGGCCCGGGAGTGCAGTGGAGGATGGCCCAGGTGCTTGGGCCCTGCACCCCATGGGAGACCAGGAGAAGCACCTGGCTCCTGGCTTCGGATCAGTGCGGTGCGCCGGCCGCGGCGGCCATTGGAGGGTGAACCAACGGCAAAAGGAAGACCTTTCTCTCTGTCTCTCTCTCACTATCCACTCTGCCTGTAAACACACACACACACACACACACAAACACTTGCATCTCTTAATGACCAGAGCCTTAAGGCACTGCAAGGATTCGTCAGCATTTATCACCAACAGTATCTCCTCATCTTCTCTGTTTTACTAAAGAAGCTTTTAACCTGTGCTCCAAGGATAGGGCAAGAGGTGTGTTGAAGCCTGAATTTGATGCTCACAGCTTTAATAGAGAAATCAAGGTACACGCAAAGATCCACAGATCCACAGTGACTTGGGTTTTGGGTTCCAATATTAACAGTCAGCTTCCCTTCCCACACACCAATTTTAGAGGAATAGATAGGAGTGATTCATTCTTAGTGGGAAATAGGAAAGAAATGCTAACCTTTTTTTTTTTTTTTAAAGATTTTATTTATTTATTTGAAAGGCAGAGTTACAGAGAAGAGGCAGAGAGACAGAGACAGGTGTCAGTCTTCCATCCTCTGGTTCACTTCCCAAGATGGCTGCAATGGTCAGAGCTGCACCAGGAGCCAGGAATTTCTTCTGGATCTCCCACCTAGGTGCAGGGGCCCAAGGACTTGGGTTGTCCTCTACTATTTTCCCAGGCCATAGCAGAGAGCTGGATCAGAAGTGGAGCAGCCAGGACTCGAACCAGTGCCCACGTGGGATGCTTGCACTGCAGGCAGCGGCTTTACCTGCATGCCACAGTGCTGGCTCCGAGAAATGCTAACTCTTCTAAAACTTGAGTTCTAGAAAAGATTCTGCTTGAGAGTTCTCACTGCTGATCCTCCTACCCCCAGGCCCTGCCCTCCCCTCTGTGATCTGTGTTTTGACATGGATGATGTTTCTGCTTTGGTGCCAAATGAAATTTAGAAGTAATTTGGCACCTCAGTCCTTGCTTGTGATCAGCAGTGGACCATCTCTACATGAAATACCCTCATTGATAAACTATTTTGAAAGGAGTGAATTTTATTTTTCTTTAGAAGAGTGAGCACTATGCTGTTTTGCAGCCATCTGAGTAATCTCTCTGTCTTTTTTCCCATCTTGCTACTATACATACTTTCCTAAGGACCGTCTTCAGGTGGTGTATTAGGTTCAAGTCCATGATAGGGCACCCTCACTGGTCTGGCATCAGGTGATGGTGTCAGTGCTGGCAGAGTCTGAGGAGACCCAGAGCACCCTATGTTAAGAGAGGACACACAACTGTGGCTGTGTAGTCTCTTAGGAAGCTACTGAGATTTAATTGTAGGGGTTCCCCCATAACGACCCAATCTGATCACTTCCAAATGACTGCAACAGCCAGGTCGGGCCAGGAGCCAGGAAATCCATCCTGGTCTCCCACATGGTTGCAGGGGCTCCTGTACTTACATAATGTACTTATTTATATAACACCTACACAATGCTGCCTTCCCGGGTGTATTGGCAGGGAGCTGGATTGGAAGCAGAGCAGCCAGGACTGGAACTGGCACTCCTATATGGGATGCCGGCGTTGCAAGCTTCAGTTTAACCTGTTGTGCAAGGATGCTGCCCCCAGACACCATAATTGGTTCAAGTTTCTGCCATCTTAGTGTCATTAACATAAGCCTTTGAGATCAAACCTGTAGCACATGGGCCCTTGGGGGACACTCAGCATCCAAACTGACATCCAGGTCACAACATGTATAGACCTTTCTTTTTTTTGACAGGCAGAGTTAGACAGTGAGAGAGAAAGGTCTTCCTTTTTCTCTTGGTTCACCCCCCAGTGGCTGCTGTGGCCGGCGCACCACGCTGATCAGAAGCCAGGTGCTTCTCCTGGTTTCCCATATGGGTGCAGGGCCCAAGCACTTGGGCCATCCTCCACTGCCCTCCCGGGCCACAGCAGAGAGCTGGACTGGAAGAGGAGCAACTGGGACTAGAACCTGGGGTGCCGGCGCTGCAGGCGGAGGATTAGCCTATTGAGCCACGGCGTTGGCCAATATAGACCTTTAATTATGTGCAGTCTACGCCAGAAAACTGTTTCTCACATGCTTTTGTGGCACAGACTGTAAACTGAAGAGGTCTGTCAGGATATGGTGAGCGGCCAAGGTTGTTTGTTACTTAAGACGTTTTTTTGACGAAGTTTCCAGGTTCATTTTTCAATGAGTTTGAAGTTTGACATTCCGTTGCTTCAGTGTAAAATGAAATCTTAACATCTCTCATTCTGACCTCCTGGCTAGGTGAAAAGTTGCGAGTCCTTGGTTACAACCAGAATGGTGAGTGGAGTGAAGTTCGCTCTAAGAATGGACAGGGGTGGGTACCGAGCAACTACATCACCCCCGTGAACAGCTTGGAGAAGCACTCCTGGTACCACGGCCCCGTGTCCCGCAGCGCGGCCGAGTATCTCCTCAGCAGTCTCATCAATGGCAGCTTCCTGGTGCGAGAAAGTGAGAGCAGCCCTGGGCAGCTGTCCATCTCGCTGCGGTACGAGGGGCGCGTGTATCACTACAGGATCAACACCGCCACGGACGGCAAGGTACGACCGCCAGGAGCCACGCCCGCTGTGCGCTGGCTGCTCCGTGGGAACAGTGCTCGGCGTGACCAGAGTGGGAGGAGGTCGTCTCGGCTGACATGGCTGACTGTATGAGGGCAGCCTGTTAGACATGGTAGACAACCCTTGCTCTTTGCAAAATGAGATGGTAATGGAAAGGAAAAGCAGAAGTGTGTTAGTAGATTAATGATAAGCAGAATTTGAAGGTGAAAAATGATAGGAACTGTAGGAGCCACTGTAAGCTCTTCAAGTCATCAGTTCACAAATAGAACCCGATGCAGCCATCCCCTAGTTCAATGGGCGTTTATTCCAAGACCCTCTGGAGATGCCTAAAGCTGCAGGTAGCACCACACCCTGTATATTCTGTGTTTTTTCCTGTGTATGTATACCTATGATAAAGCTTAACGTATAAATCATACATAGTGAGAGACTAGCAACAATAACATAGTAAAATATAAAAACAATTATAGCAATATAATGAGTTATAGTTCTTAGAATATCTGTTATTTTTAAAGATTTATTTATTGAGCTGGCGCTATAGCATAATAGGTTAAGCATCTGCCTGTCGTGCCAGCATCTCTTATGGGCGCTGGTTTGAGTCTTGGCTGCTCCATTTCCAATTCAGCTTCCTGCTGATGGCCTGGGAAAGCAATAGAAGATGGCTCAAGGGCTTGGGCCCCTGGATCCATGTGGGAAACCCAGAAGAATCTCCTGGCTCCTGGCTTTGGATCAGCTCAGCTTCAGCCATTGAGGCCATTTGGGGAGTGAGCCAGCAGACCTCTCTCTCTCTCTGTAAAGATGCCTCTCAAATAAATTAATTTAAAAAAAAAGATGTATTGATTTGAAAGGCAGAGTTAGAGAGAGGGAGAAAGAGAGAGAGAGATCTTCCCATCCGCCGGTTCACTCCCCAAGTGGCCACATCAGCCAGGGCTGGGCCAGGCAGAAGCTAAGGGCCTGGAATTTCACCGGGGTCTCCCACATGGGTGCAGGGGCCCAAACATTTGGGCCATCTTCTGCTGCTTTCTGAGGTGCATTAGCAGGGAGATGGCTGTGAAGTAGGAGTAGCCGGGACTTGAACCAGTGCTCATGGGATGCTGGTGTCACAGGCAGCAGCTTACCTGCTGTTCCACAACACCAGCCCCTCTCAGAATATCGTACTGTACTGACCAAGGGTATCTGAAACAGGCACGTAAACGTGGATAAGGGAGGACACTACATGTTACTACAGAATGAATTTACAGTAGTCATTCAGCAGTCTGCGTGTTGAGAAGACCCGCTGTGTACTAATGAAACTTTTGTTGTGCTTCATAAACTGTGAACCATGGCCAGGTCAGTTGTTCCCTTACTGAACAGTGTAAATGTAGGTGGAGTGGTTTCTTTGATTATTTTCCTCTATGTGGTATGCGTAGTAGGGAGAAGCAGAGGCTTTGGAGCAGGTGGACCTGGTTTGCTTTGTTACTACACCATTTATTAGCAACCTTAAATAAGCACCAATTTCCCAGTCCGTAAATAAATCCCATTTTTTATTATTGTAAAGATTACAAGAAATTTTTTTAAAAAACACAATGACTAGTGCAAAGTCAGAAATGATTATTAATTCTCTTTCGTACCACCATCCACCATCCGTGGTATGTTGTCTTTTCACCAAACCAAATAAAACCGTAATGTAAGAGAGACCCAGCAGAAATGAATGCATGTATGTACCAGAAGACACCTACAGGAATGTTCCTAGTGGCATTATTCGTGGTAGCTCAAAACTGCAAACAGCTGAATACCTAACAGTAGACTAGATTAATAAATTCTAAGATACTCATAAAATGGAATCCCATACAGCAACAGAGGTGAACATAGTCCTGCCACATACAGCAGACAGGGCTAGCCATGACCCTCCAGCTGCCCTAATTGTGAATAGAGCTCTACTGGAACCCAGCCCACACCATTGGTTTATGTATGGTCATGGTTATTTCCATCGCTGGACAGTGAGAGCACTTGCGACAGAGGCCCTCCGACCACAAGCCTAAGATGTTTGTAACCCGGCCCTTTACAAATAGTGTGTTGGCCACTGGCCTAAATGAGCCTCACACACAAGTTGGAGAGAGTGATGATTGCCAGGGGGTGGGATGGAGGAGTGGGAACCCTGCTGATGGGTGTGGTGTTTCTTTTTGGGATGATGAAAATGTTCTGGAGTTGGGTAATGGTGACGGTTGGATAGTTGTGAATAACCCAGAAAAAAAATTACTTGAGCTGTACATACTAAGATGGTGACTTTGACATGATGTGGATTGTATTACGGCGAAAATAAGTTGAATGCAAGAAAGCAGGCACACAGCAGTACACATTAAATGATTATCTGTATAGCTCAGATACAGGCGAAGGTAATCAACGTGTTAGAAGTCCGCATGGCGGTTCCAGGAGGCCGGGCCCCTGCTTGCCCTCTTTAATCAGAGCGTCTCTTCCTTCATCTCCTTCGTATACCAGGTCCCACAGTCTGTCTTGGTGCTCAGAAGTGTTTGGAGGTCAGTGAGCTTGGTGATCCAGAGAACTATTGGAGGATTTCCCCAAAGACTGTACTAATTTAGGGGAGAAGAGGACGATTGGGTTAAGAGGAAGCTGGGGTCCTGCGTTTGCCTTGCTGTCGTCCATTGACCTCGGTCAGGGTAGCTCCCTGTCTTTGTGTCTGGAGGCCAGTGCAGCATGGGCTGAGGACCGGTCCCTCACCTCCCGTCAAGTGCGTTAGCTTGTCTGCTTCGCCCACCAGGTGTACGTAACTGCGGAGAGCCGCTTCAGCACCCTGGCAGAGCTCGTCCACCACCACTCCACAGTGGCCGATGGGCTGGTGACAACCCTGCACTACCCAGCACCCAAGTGTAATAAGCCTACGGTCTACGGCGTGTCCCCCATCCACGACAAGTGGGAGATGGAAAGAACAGACATCACCATGAAGCACAAACTTGGGGGTGGGCAGTACGGAGAGGTTTACGTTGGCGTCTGGAAGAAATACAGCCTGACGGTGGCCGTGAAGACGTTGAAGGTAGGTCGCGCAGGATTGCAGTGCTCAGGTGGCCTTCTCTGTGTGCCCAGTCACTTGAAATATCAGCGTGCCCTTCTTCAGCTTTGGAACAGTTTCCACCCACTGGTGCCAAGCACTTTAGCAAATTGCAGTGATTAACCCTGGTGCCATTGCTGACAGTGCAAGGGAGATTATTCACTGCAAGGCTGGGAGACCCACGTGTGGGGAAGATTGGCCTCTGGAGGCTGTTAACACAGACCTTCCTTGTAGGAGGTTAGAAGCAAATTAGAGCTTAGAAAAGCTAAACAAGCTGTTTGCCTCCGAGAACAACCCCTGCGGGACAGAATTCTCCATCCGTGCTCCTTGAATCCTGGGGCGCGCTCTCACTCTGTCCTTGATGTTCTTGCTTCCCCCCCTCCACGCAGTTCGATCACTTGTTCTTCCTCTGCTCCCGCTCTCTTCTCTCAGTCTGCTGGAGTAAACACAGGTTGCCACCCTCAGTTCTCGGCAGAGTCTCCCAGAGCCCAGGAGCTCTGGTGCAGCAGTGCTAAGCAGTCTGTTCTGCTTAGTTACCAAGTGCATTGTGAGGGTGGAAGGGGACAGCGCCGCTCCAGCAGCTCGTCATCTCCTCAGGCAGATGGACAGGTAGCAGTGAACTGTGCTGTCTCCTGTCTGAAGGCTGACGGAGCCAGAGGAGAGGCCACCAGAGGACCCAGCTGTCCACCTGAGTCCCGGGCATGTTTCAGTCGGCTCTAGGACACGACTGCTGGGTGTACTGCAGTTTCCAACAGATGAGCGAGTTCCAGGACAGTTTTCTGTGACTTCTGTAGAGCACAGTGGGTTGTGATAAAATTCCTCAGAGAATGAACTCCAGTGCTCCACGGACTCGGAGAGTTGGTGTTTTAGGCGTGTGAGTAGACTCAGACGATGAAGGTGGGGTCGGCCCCTCTGCCCTTCTTCCCCTCACCCACCTTTCCCGTCCTTTTTCCAGGAGGACACCATGGAGGTGGAGGAGTTCCTGAAAGAAGCTGCAGTCATGAAGGAAATCAAGCACCCTAATCTGGTACAGCTGTTAGGTGAGGCACACACCCTAATCTGGGACAGCTGTTAGGTGAGGCACACACCCTAATCTGGTACAGCTGTTAGGTGAGGCACACACCCTAATCTGGGACAGCTGTTAGGTGAGGCACACACCCTAATCTGGGACAGCTGTTAGGTGAGGCACACACCCTAATCTGGGACAGCTGTTAGGTGAGGAGGTCAGGCACCCTAATCTGGTACAGCTGTTAGGTGAGGCACACACCCTAATCTGGGACAGCTGTTAGGTGAGGAAGTCAGGCACCCTAATCTGGTACAGCTGTTAGGTGAGGCACACACCCTAATCTGGGACAGCTGTTAGGTGAGGAAGTCAGGCACCCTAATCTGGTACAGCTGTTAGGTGAGGCACACACCCTAATCTGGGACAGCTGTTAGGTGAGGAGGTCAGGCACCCTAATCTGGTACAGCTGTTAGGTGAGGCACACACCCTAATCTGGGACAGCTGTTAGGTGAGGAAGTCAGGCACCCTAATCTGGTACAGCTGTTAGGTGAGGCACACACCCTAATCTGGGACAGCTGTTAGGTGAGGAAGTCAGGCACCCTAATCTGGTACAGCTGTTAGGTGAGGCACACACCCTAATCTGGGACAGCTGTTAGGTGAGGCACACACCCTAATCTGGGACAGCTGTTAGGTGAGGAGGTCAGGCACCCTAATCTGGTACAGCTGTTAGGTGAGGCACACACCCTAATCTGGGACAGCTGTTAGGTGAGGTCACTCACCCTAATCTGGGACAGCTGTTAGGTGAGGAGGTCAGGCACCCTAATCTGGGACAGCTGTTAGGTGAGGAAGCTTGCATGGGCCACAGGCTGCCCCAGCGGTGCACACACGCACACACACACACCCACCCACATACACACCCACCGCCGCCTTGCTATCACCATGGCGGAACCTCCAAGTGTGCATCCACTTCAATAAATGGTGCTTTTAATGAGCGAGATCTGTATTTAAGGTTTACTCAGGATACAGCGGCCTGATTTGATTTCATTACATAAAATTGTTCAGCTTGCGGTAGTTTCTCCAGATTCGAAGTTCAGAACCTTCAGAATGGTACCAGGCCAGAGGCTGTCATGAAATACTGTCACAAGATAAATACTGAATAGTCTGTGACTACGCCCTTCAGGGGCAGACCTTTACAAGCAGGAGTGCTCGGCTGTGCTACCTTGGTTTTTCACCTGTTCAGACTGCAAAGAAAATTTGCATTAAATTCTTTTCCCCTTTTAAAAATGGGGGCCGGCACCGTGACTCACTAGGCTAATCTTCCACCTTGCGGCGCTGGCACACTGGGTTCTAGTCCTGGTCGGGGCACCAGATTCTGTCCCGGTTGCTCCTCTTCCAGGCCAGCTCTCTGCTGTGGCCCAGGAGTGCAGTGGAGGATGGCCCACGTGCTTGGGCCCTGCACCCCATGGGAGACCAGGAGAAGCACCTGGCTCCTGGCTTTGGATCAGCACCGGCCGCGGCGGCCATTGGAGGGTGAACCAACGGCAAAGGAAGACCTTTCTCTCTGTCTCTCTTTCTCACTGTCCACTCTGTCAAAAAAAAAAAAAAAAAAAGGTGATTTCTTTGGATGCACAAATTGAACCAGACTACCCCAAAGGAAATAGTTTCTTACTGACCCTCTGTAGGAATTTGCTGTCTGTCCGTGAAATCCCTGAATCTGGAGGCTGCTGAAGTCTTCACAGAGCATTGTTGCAGGTGGAGCTCACGTGGTCGTCAACATCCGCACAGATGCTTTTACTTCTAGATGGGCGCTTTCGGCAGAGATTGAGGAGAACCTTAGCATGCACAGAATTTGCTTTCTGGGCAGGCGTTTGGTAGGCTGGTTAAGATGCCACTTGGGATGTCCATATCCCGTATCGGAGTGCCTGGGGTTGAGTCCTGTCTCCACTTCAGATTCCGTCTTCCCGCTGATGGGCATGCTGGGAGGCGTAGTCAGTGGCCCAAGTACTGTGTGCACCACCACATGGGAGAAGCTGCTGGAGTTCCCAGGTCCTGGCTTCAGCCTTGCCCAGTGGGCATTTTGGGGGCAGAGGAGGGTGAGCCAACAGAGGGAAGATCTCCCTGTCTATATATCTCTGTCTTTCTGCCTTTGATATAGAAGTTAATTAATTATGTATGGTCGTCTTAGCCCCTTATGGAGTTCATACACGTAAATCCACTTCTGCCCAAACAGGCAAACACTGAAAGGCACATGAGTTTCCAGAGAACATGTACTGAAGCAGAGACTCCCTTCTCAGTTGTCTTTATTTCTTCCTTTCTCCCTCCCTGCCATTCTCCTCTCCTCTGTTTTTCCTTTTCTTTTCAAGAAAGGCTGGGAGTCAGGGATCTTCCATCCATTGGTTCACTGCTCAGATGTCTGCAGCAGCTGGGCTGAGCCAGGCATTGCCTCCCAGGGTGCATCTTAGCACAAAACTGGCATCAGCAGCAGAGCTGGGACTTGCACCCAGGCTCTCCAGTGTGGAACGCAGACACCCCAAGATGTGTCAGATGCCTGCCCTGAGCCAACTTCCTGAATTTTGCTATATTAATTACAGAAAATGAGGTGCTAAGAAGGGGAAAGATTTCACCAAGCTGGTGAGCAAACAACAGAACTATGAAATGGATTGTTTTGCGTACATGCTAATAAGACGAGCTGTGTTCTCCAACGCCAGGTGTGTGCACCCTGGAGCCCCCCTTTTACATTGTGACCGAGTACATGCCGTACGGGAACTTGCTCGATTACCTCCGGGAGTGCAACCGTGAGGAGGTGACCGCCGTGGTGCTGCTCTACATGGCCACGCAGATCTCTTCTGCAATGGAGTATTTAGAGAAGAAGAATTTCATCCATCGGTGCGTAAAGCCTGGGTGTTGCCCGTGATGAAGAGATGAGGGAGCAGAGACCCTTCCGGAAGTTTTCAGATGAATCCAGGCAGTAATTATGTCTTTTAGGAGGCCCGTGATGTCGTTTCCAACTTGCAGTCCCACTGCTCTCTGATCAAAGTGCGGTACTGAGCCTTTGTCAAAACAGAAGGAGTTTCTATTGCTCAGCACCAAGGCCCTTTAGCTCCCTCTAGTGGCTGAATTGTAAGATGATGAAGAACCTAAAACCTTAAAGAAAGCAGCTGTCGCTCACCTCTGACACCTGTCCCAGCTTCTTGTAACCTGGAACCCATTTCACAAAGTCCCTTTACTTCAGAACCTCGGAACTGCCTGTCACTGAGTACGCTGAGATGTGTGGTCAGTGACTTTGTGCCATGTTAGTGATTGTCGCAAAATACCAGCATGTTTGTCAGCACTTACTTAGCAACTCTTGTAGCGCAAGAGAATAAAGCATTTGTGACCACTTTGCTCACCATTTGAATGGAATCACATCAGGATTCTCTATCCCACAGAGATCTTGCAGCTCGGAACTGCCTAGTGGGAGAAAACCACGTGGTAAAAGTGGCCGACTTTGGCTTAAGTAGACTGATGACTGGAGACACCTATACTGCTCATGCCGGAGCCAAATTCCCTATCAAGTGGACAGCACCAGAGAGTCTTGCCTACAATACCTTCTCAATTAAGTCTGACGTGTGGGGTAAGCTTGCAACACCCGTTTTCCTGCTTGTGCCGCTGTATTTTCATTATAAACGCTCTCGATGCCTTAGAGTCTTTTTTATGTGATATTCAGAATCCTCCGCCTGATCTCCCCCTTGAATCACTCGGCGTTTATTGCATCCCTCCTGCCTGCCAAGCACTGTGTGAGGAACTTAGTGCAGGAAGAAGCATAAAGAAAAAGGTTTACAGGGGGAAGTCCCTGCCTTCAGAGAGGTCACAGCCGTCCAGGCGTCCCCTGTCGTGCAGCTGTGACCCCCTCTCTCTCTGGACAGCCCCTGCCTTCCACCTTGGGCTTCGTCGTGTTTCCGTAGCTCGGGGGTACAGGGCCCCCTCTCCACCTGCACAGCAGAGCTGCTTGCTGCCAGCCTGAAGGGCAGCGAGACTTTGTAGGGAGGTCAGCACCGTGAGCCGAACGAAGTGGCTGTAGCATTCCGAGTCACTTTATCCAGCGAACTCTTACACTCAGAGTGTGACAACATTAAGCAAATTCTTTTTTTCTGTTGTAGATTTTATCAGATTTTATGTATTTATTCATTTCAGAGGCAGAGAAAGCTCCCATCTGCTGGTTCAGCAAGGGCTAAGACAAGGTTGGGCCAAAACTGGGAGCTGGGAATTCAACCCAGGCCTCCTATGTGGTGGCAGAACCCAAGCTCTTGAGCTGTCAGTGTGGCTCTCCAGCGTCTGCGGTAGCAGGAAACTGTAGTTAGGAACTAGAACTAGATACCAAACCCAGGCATTCGTGTAAGGCAATGGGCAGCTCAACCTGTGTCTTAACTACTAGGTTAAATGCCTGCCCCTCAGGAGAGTTTAGATGGATCTTTTAATTTCAGTCCTCTGATATTAGCCGACTGGAAAATTCTGAAGCAAAGTAAGCATGTCAGAGACAGTTCTGAGAATAGTTGGATTCTGCCCTCTCACTTCTTACATGGTTATAATTTGTTGTCTCTCATTGGAATTTTAAAGGGTATCGAAATAAAAATTGTTAGCTTGATATATTTTTAAAAGATTAATTTCTTTATTTGAAAGGCAGAGATAGAGAGAGGGAGAGAGATCCGCTCTCTGCTGGTTCACTCCTCAATGTCTGGGTCTGGGCCAGGCTGAAGCCAGGAGCCTGGAGCTATCCTGGTCCCCACAGGCGTGGCAGGGACCAAGTACTTGGGCCACCTGCTGCTGCTTTCCCAGGAGCCTGGAGCTATCCTGGTCCCCACAGGCGTGGCAGGGACCAAGTACTTGGGCCACCTGCTGCTGCTTTCCCAGGAGCCTGGAGCTATCCTGGTCCCCACAGGCGTGGCAGGGACCAAGTACTTGGGCCACCTGCTGCTGCTTTCCCAGGAGCCTGGAGCTATCCTGGTCCCCACAGGCGTGGCAGGGACCAAGTACTTGGGCCACCTGCTGCTGCTTTCCCAGGAGCCTGGAGCTATCCTGGTCCCCACAGGCGTGGCAGGGACCAAGTACTTGGGCCACCTGCTGCTGCTTTCCCAGGAGCCTGGAGCTATCCTGGTCCCCACAGGCGTGGCAGGGACCAAGTACTTGGGCCACCTGCTGCTACTTTCCCAGGTGCATTTCTAGGGAGCTGGATCAGAAACGGAGCAGCCAGGGCTCAACGCAGCACCATCACAGGTGGCAGCTCCACCTGGTGCACCACAACTCCGGCCCAGGAATGGGAATTTCAAAGAAAACTGTTGCGAGAATTATCTGCAGTATTCTTGGAGCAGAATCTTCTAGGACAAGTGAGGTTGTAAGAACTGAGAAAAGGATATATTAGTGTTGTAATAGTGGATAAATATTACAAGTTAAGAGAGAGGTTAGCTCATAACAGAAGTAGTAAATCAGAAGTAATATTACAGGGTTGGCACTGTGGTGTAGCCGGTAAAGCCGCAGCCTGTAGTGCCGGCATCCTTTATGGGCACCAGTTCAAGTCCTGGCTGCTCCACTTCCGATCCAGCTCTCTGCTGTGGCCTGGGAAAGCAGTAGAAGATGGCCCAAGTGCTTGGGACCCTGCAGCCACATGGGAGACCTGGAAGAAGCTCCTGGCTCCTGGCTTCGGATCAGCAGTTCTGGCCATTGTGGCCAACTGAGGAGTGAACCAGCTGATGGAAGACCGACCGATCTCTCTCTCTCTTTCTCTGCCTCTCCTTTTCTCTCTTTGTAACTCTGCCTTTCAAATAAAATAAATCTTTTTTAAAAATCTGTAATTCTATTAAAAAAAAAGTAATACTACTTTAAATCCCTTTTGCAGCTTTTGGGGTACTGTTATGGGAAATTGCTACATATGGAATGTCACCATATCCAGGTATTGACCTGTCCCAGGTCTATGATCTGCTGGAAAAAGGGTATCGCATGGAGCAGCCTGAGGGGTGCCCCCCGAAGGTTTACGAGCTGATGAGAGCATGTGAGTATGTTGAGGTGTTTTAAGTTTTGAAAGTTAGCCCATGGCCCAATATTGATCCAGTTGTTCAGAAACACTTGTGTGTTCGATAGGATAGCAAGGAATTGGGTGTGGAGGTAAGATGGGCTGGGGGTGGGGTGGGAGGTTGCTTCCAAGTAGACGAGGAGATGATTGCTAGACTGGCAAGTGCGTGATAGCAACCTCATGGTGAGGAGACACGCGTGTCTGCTTGAAGGTGGAGGCGGGTGATGAGTTGCAGGTGTGTTTGTCACGCCTAATGTCATTTTCTCTCTTGCCCTTCGTCAAATATGGACTTTGGCCTCCTCTTTTATGATACGCTGATGTGTTTTTGACTGAGTTTAAGGTTTGGCTGCTTTAATTTTTCCAGTGGAAGAAAACTTGCCGATTTTCTAAGCCGTTGTCCCACCTCTCATCATCCTCGCAGTGGGAAGCGGCACGGAGGCTAAATAGAATGGGTTCATTACAGTCTGGAGCTGGGAAGCAGCTGTGCTCCCACCCCCATGAACACGCTGCGGCGCGAATAAGCACACGGCGCAGGGACTCAGCGACGGGGCGACGCGGGGTCTGTAGTTCCTGCCAGGGCTCCTCACGGCTGCTTCTGTTCCTCAGGCTGGAAGTGGAGCCCTGCTGACAGGCCCTCTTTTGCGGAGACACATCAAGCTTTTGAAACCATGTTCCATGACTCGAGCATCTCCGAAGGTGAGAGCCAGTGGATTTGCTGTTCGTCGGTGACGGTGATGAATCTCATTCATATTGCAGAAGTCATCAGCTCTTGTAGCTTGTGACTGTTTCGGTGACTCTGTTTTGTTGGCTTCGGGCTTTGATTATTCTTGTATTGCTTTTTTTCAGTGTGTTTAGCTCTCATATGTTTACTATCAAAATTACAGTTTAACTAGAAATTGATTTAGTCTTCTTATAAAGTTAATAAGTCTGTAGTTATTGAAGCCTGAACACTTATTCTGCAGGAAAGAAAAGGAAATATTGTAACCCCACATCTACAAAGACAGAACTAAGTTATAAAAGTAATGTCCAGAAATTCCATTTCTAAAAATAGAGCCTAAGGAAACAAGTAAAAAAATAAAGACTTAGCTGCAAGAATGGGAGAGGGAGGAGGAGGAGGAGGGTTTGGAGGTGTCACTATGTTCAGATCTGTATCTATGAAATACATGAAACTTATATAACTTAAATGAAATTGAAAAAGAATGATGCAGTGGGGCAGGCATTTGGTGCAGCAGTTCACGTGCCACTCGGAATGCTTGCATCCCGTATCAGAATGCCTGAGTTCCAGTCCCACTTCCTCCACTTCTGATCCAGCGTCATGCTCATTCACACCCAAGTACTTGGGTCCCTGCTTCTGTGCAGGAGACCTGGATGGAGTTCCAGCCTCCTGGCATTGGCTGGGCCCTGCTCTGCCTATTGCAGGCATTTGAAGAAATAGTGAATGATAGATCTCTGTCTCTCCCTTCACTCTGCTTTTCAAATAAATCTTAAAAAAAAAATACATTGGCGAATAGATTGTAATACTGAAAAATTAAGAACAACTTAAATATCTAGAAGACTATTAATTGTTAGGTCCATGTAATTGAATATTTAAAATGATATTCTGGGGCAGGTGTTTGGCACAGTAGCTAAGGCCCTACTTGGGATCCCTGCTTCCCACATTGATATGCCTGGGTTTAAGTCCCAGCTCTGCTTCCAATCCAGCTTCCTACTAATGCATCCTGAGAGGCAGAAGATGATGACTTGAGTGCTTGGGACTCTGCCATGCACATGGGAGACCTGGATGGAGTTCCCAGCTCCTGGGTTTGGGCTGGCCCTGGTCCAGCCCCAGCTGTTATGGATATATGGGGAATGGACCAGCAGAGGGAAGATCTCTGTCTCTGTCTCTCTGACTTTCAAAAAAAATGAAAATGAATAATAAAAAAAAATTAAAAAGAAACAACTCAGTTGAACCACAAACTCCAAACCTAGACCTCTGACCCAGCCAACCAGGTATGCATGGATCCCTTGAGTTCATGGTGCCGTCTGTCACCACTTCTCCAGACTCTGAGGCTAGCAAACGATTCACACTTCTTTTTCTTCCTCCCCTCCCCTTCATTGTCCAGTACAGAACACCCTGGCTCTTATGTTCTAAGTACATCTTCAGCCCGGCTGTTGCAAGTATATGTGGATTGAGCCATTCAATCAGAGATCTCTGTGTCCCTCTGCCTGTCAGATAATCATGAGATACTGTGACATGTCTTCCAGAATGGTTAAATTTAAAATCAGATGAAAAAAGGTGGTTTTCTAAACACTGCTAGCAGGAGTGTAAATTGGTGCAGTCGTGTTGGGACAGTTTGGCAGGACCCAGTAAGGCTGAGCGGACACATACCTGACGGTTCCCCCAGGCCCATACCGAACAGAAGCAGCCAGACAAGGGAGCATAGCGTGTGATTCTGTGGGTGTGTGGTGGGTGGGTGGGTGATTCTGTGGATGTGGGTGTGTGTGGATGTGGGTGGGTGGATGGGTGTGTGAATCTGTGTGTGATTCTGTGTGTGTGTGTGGGTGGGTGAGTGTGTGAATCTGGGTTTGTGGGTGGGCGTGTGATTCTGTGGGCGGGTGGGTGGGTGTGTGATTGTGTGTGTGTGATTGTGTGTAGGGGTGGGCGTGTGATTCTGTGGATGGGTGGGTGGGTGTGTGAGGGTGAGTGGGTGTGTGGGTGGATGGGCTTGTAATTCTGTGGGGGTGGGTGGGTGTGTGATTGTGTGGGTGTGTGAATCTGTGGGTTTGTGGGTGGATGGGCTTACAATTCTGTGGGGAGGGTGATTGTGTGGGTGTGTGAATCTGTATGTGTGATCCTGGGTGGGTGTGTGCTTCTGTGTGTGTGTGCATGTACCTTTTCTGAAATGGAAAACTCCGTTCCTGTCGATGACGTTGTTCTTACGGCCCCTGTCCTTCCTCACAGAGGTGGCTGAGGAGCTGGGGAGAGCCGCCTCCTCATCGTCTGTCGTTCCCTACCTGCCCCGATTACCCATCCTGCCTTCCAAGACGCGGACTCTGAAGAAGCAGGTGGAGAACAAGGAGAACATTGAAGGGGCCCCAGAGGCCACTGAGAGTCCTGCTTCCAATTCAGCACCAGGTAAGGGGCGCTGGGCAGGCAGAATCAAAGTGGAAGCTGCCTTGCTTCAAGAACCAGGGGGTAGGATGGACCTGTGCCCATTTTGCTGTCCGCCTTGGTGAGGAAAGGATGACGTCTGCTTTACCAGCCACTCAGGTCTTGGTTCTGTGTTGGTCAGTGGTCCTGATCTCTCTGCCTCCTGCTCCATACCCCTGGCCCCTGGTTCGTGTTTTCCTGAGCACCCCGCCAACACCTGACATTTCATCACTGCTCACAGAACTCGGAACACTCAGCCATGGGGGCTCGAATGGCTGTGCTGCTTGTCTTTGACATGACTAATTGGCTGTTTCTCTTCAGGGTTCATTAGAAGTGCACAGCCGTCCAGTGGGTCCCCAGCACTGCCTCGAAAGCAAAGAGATAAGTCACCCAGCAGCCTCTTGGAAGACGCCAAAGAGACGTGCTTCACCAGGGACAGGAAGGGCGGCTTCTTCAGCTCCTTCATGAGAAAGAGAAACGCTCCCACACCCCCTAAGCGCAGCAGCTCCTTCCGCGAAATGGAGAATCAGCCCCAAAAGAAATACGAACTTGCGGGTAACTTCTCATCTGTTGCTTCTCTCCAGCATGCTGATGGGTTGTCTTTCACTCCTGCCCAGCAAGAGGCGAACCTGGTGCCACCCAAGTGCTATGGGGGGAGCTTTGCACAGAGGAACCTCTGTAATGACGACGGTGGGGGTGGTGGGGGCAGTGGCACTGCTGGGGGTGGGTGGTCTGGCATCACAGGCTTCTTTACACCGCGCTTAATCAAAAAGACACTGGGCTTACGAGCAGGGAAACCCGCAGCCAGTGATGACACTCCCAAGCCTTTCCCAAGGTCAAACTCTACGTCTTCCATGTCCTCAGGGCTTCCAGAGCAGGATAGGATGGCAATGACCCTGCCCAGGAACTGCCAGAGGTCCAAACTCCAGCTGGAAAGGACAGTGTCCACCTCTTCCCAGCCAGAGGAGAATGTGGACAGGGCCAGTGACACGCTTCCCAAACAGCCAGAGGAAGGGGCCGCTCCACCCAGGGAGAGACCCAAAGCCAAGCTCTTGCCCAGAGGAGCCACAGCTCTTCCTCTCAGGACCCCCCCTGGGGATCCAGCCATGACAGAGAAGGACTCTGCAGGGGTGGGGGCAGCTGCCCCGCCAGCTGCCCCCAAGGGCAAGGAGAGGAATGGTGGGGCACGACTTGGGATGGCTGGAGTCCCCGAGGACGGAGAGCAGCCAGGCTGGGCCTCCCCAGCCAAGGCAGCGCCTGTCCTCCCAACCACCCACAACCACAAAGTGCCAGTCCTTATCTCACCCACTCTGAAACACACTCCAGCTGACGTGCAGCTCATTGGCACAGACTCTCAGGGGAATAAGTTCAAGCTCTTATCTGAACATCAGGTCACGTCCTCTGGAGACAAGGACCGACCCCGACGGGTAAAACCAAAGTGTGCCCCACCCCCTCCACCAGTGATGAGACTACTGCAGCATCCGTCCGCCTGCTCAGACCCTGCGGAAGAGCCGCCTGCCCCCAGTGCAGGACAGCCCACGTCCGAAACGCAGGAAGGAGGGAAAAAGGCAGCTCCAGGGGCAGTGCCCGTCAGTGGGAAAGCCGGGAGGCCAGCGGTGCCTCCGCCTCAAGTGCCTCCACCCGCATCCTCCCTCTCGCCAGCCAAACTGGCCAACGGCACAGCAGGTACGAAAGTGGCTCTGAGGAGAACCAGACAGGCAGCTGAGAAGATCTCGGCCGACAAGATCAGCAAAGAGGCCCTGCTGGAATGTGCTGACCTACTGTCCAGTGCGATCACGGAGCCCGTGCCCAACAGCCAGCTGGTGGACACGGGGCACCAGCTGCTCGACTACTGCTCAGGCTACGTGGACTGCATCCCTCAGACTCGCAACAAGTTTGCCTTCCGAGAGGCCGTGAGCAAGCTGGAGCTGAGCCTGCAGGAGCTGCAGGTGTCGTCAGCAGCGGCCGGCGTGCCCGGGACAAACCCCGTCCTCAATAACTTACTGTCGTGTGTGCAGGAAATCAGTGATGTGGTGCAGAGGTAGCCACTGGCATCCTGGCGGGAAAGTGCACACGTTTCTGAGGGGAGGGGAGGGACTTGTTTTCCTGTGTTCTTGTTTTCAGCATATGAAAGACTGATACTTGAGTGTGATTATGTGAAGTACCTCAGATCCCTGAGCTCACGTTTACAGGTTCATCTCAAAACAACACAAAGCAAGCCACGCAAGTGCAGGAGCAGGAGGTTCGACGGGGGCAGGCGGTGGTGGAGACTGCACTGGCACATCTGGGGTGGGTGGGGGTGTGTCCTGAGGGAGGAAAGCAGAGCTGCCCATCTCGGTCTTGAGCGCCGGGAGGTGCTGGCCGGGGCGGCGTCAGCGTCGGTGTCGGTGTCGGTGTCGGCGTCAGCAGGGCTGCAGGGGCTGTGTGTCCAGGTGGAGGAGTGGCGGGGTGCTCACTCTGCATCACAGAGAAGGGAATTGGCCTGGGGCTGTGGTGGGTGCCAGTGGTGGTTCTGTGTGCTTCACCTGGGGAATCTGGGGACAGAAGACAGGAAGGCAGGGCATGCGCCAAGAGCAGTTCTGTTCAAGGCTGCTGGAAGCAAGGCTGCAGCTGCCGTCGTAGGAACTGCAGATGACGTTGCTGGAGTACCAAGCTGCAGAGTGTGGGCTTGTCTGTGTGCTCTGCCCTCTTCCCCACCAGTGTATTAATTGGTATAGGAACCAGGGAGATGGAAACCTCCTCCTAAAATCTTACACTGATTAGCAGGAGTCACTTCTCCCAGTCTAATGTTATTTTCTCAGTGGACCAGGATTGCTTTCTGCTTGTTGGTGGCTATCTGTAAACCATAGGAACAGGGGCTCCCTTGCTGGGCAGGCTGTCTGTCTTCATTCCTGGCAGCAGTCAGGGTATTAACATTGATTTTTACAATAATGGTCACTACAGTTCTCACAAGGCAACTCTTCTGATAAGGTACCCCTGCATGCTGACCTGGTAGCCGAGGACCTGAGCCGCCATTTCCTTGTTACTTAGATACCAGAGGGTGGTCTCTTCTTCAAATCCAGTGGCCAGACTCGGAGGCCTGTGACAGAAGAAGCGGCCGTTCCTCTGTCCTGCACCCCTCCTACGTTGCTTGCCCAGACTCTGCGGAGAGCAGCGTGCATGGCCCCTGGTTTAGACCCACATGCTTTTCTCCCCTCCTGCCTCGCAATCATTGTCCTTGTTTGGGCAGATCTTGTTGGGGGTATTCTTCCTTTATTTGGTCATTTCACCTCTTTTATGAGTGCATAATTGAAGGAGTAGGTCGAGCAGTACCAGTTAGACCCTGGAGGCCTAATGACTTAACCCTACAATGTGTTCTGTCCTTGAAAAATAGCTCTCTTCCTTCCCTACTCACTCGTAATTATGGAGCATGGAACCGAAGCAGATGGATTAGGTGTTTCCAGTGTTCTTGGTGTGAGGGCTAATCCCAGTGATGGCTTCCTTCTCTTTGTAAAGCTTTATGAACCCTTTCTGCGCTGCCCCAAGGAGGGCCTGTGCACTTTCCATATCTAATCTTTTCTCTCAAAGGAATAGAAGCTTAGGAAGACAGGAATTCAGAATGGAGCGCCGAGTTTTCTTCCTGGCTCTGTCCCTCGGCCCCCTGCGCCCCAGTCCCAACTCTGAATCTCTTCAGTGAAGGTAACAGCACGTTCTCGAAGGTGTCTGCAAACAAGTGTATCGCTGGCCCTTTGAGAGCCTCTCTGGAAAGCTCTCGTAGTGCGGTGTTGTTCCGTTGAGGGGGGTATTTTTTTCAATCTCTTTGCTAGATAGCAGAGATTAGTGACATTTGTGACTGCCGAGATAATTTATATTAATCGGGCTAGAACACTAAGGGGGAAACGCTGTTGCCGATAGAGTGTCATCTTTGACCAGGAAGGAAATACAGTTTTCGTCAGAAAGAGAGGAAACCTTGCTGTTTCTCCTTGCTGCTCCAGCGGAGGCCCAGGTTAAGAGAAGGATTCCGAGGGCATTGGTGGCAGGTGATGGGATGGGTGTTCCTGTCAGTATGTCACCTACGGCTGCCTGCAGGCACCTGGTGACCAGGTCAATCTCCTTGTCACAGCTGGAAGAGAACTTGGATTTAAGAACCAACAGTCCTCTTCCCACCTTCCCCCCTGCCGCTCCCCCGTGCCCTACACATCCATAAACTTGAACTCAGTTTTAGCAGTTAGCCTTTTAAGGGCGGGGAGGGGAAAGCTGAAACTTTAGAATATTATTATGCTGCTTTTTAAGTTTATCCTCATCATTGTGGGATGTAAGTTAAGGGGTTATAATTGTTTGTCAGGGGATTTTTTTTTTTTTTTTTTTTTTTAAGCAAGAGCTCTGCTTTTCCTTGAGAGTTCGGAAAACAAACCTTGGAGAAACACTACTGAGTGGACTTAAGCTCCCTGGTTTTCTCACGAAGAACAGGGGTGGGAGTGGGGGTGGGGCTGGCTCACCTGCCGCAGGTGCTCAGGAAACTCGTTAGCCCAGCTAGTTTTTCTCTGCACTGTCGAGAGTAGTATGGTGCTGGAGCCGTGCGACTTCAGGGGTTAGGTTAGAGAGGCACCGTCAGCTTGCTACAAAAGTGTGACTTAGGTCTCTCCTTTGCCTACTTGAAAAAGACCAACTGAAAACCTTAGGTGGATTAAAAGGCTGGAACCCCAAGCAGAGACACCTGCTTCTAGAAACGGAAGGTGCAGGTTAACGTTCTCTGCTCCAGAAGCAAAGCAGCTCACAAGCGAGGAGTGCTCTGTGCAGGCGATTGCCCGCGGACATGCACGCTGGGGGCTGCCGCAGCTGGATGGCTTTCACGTACAGGTAAAATGATTTCACCTTGGATTTCCTGCCTTAAGGTAGCGCTTGGTGTGGAGTATGTCTTCATTATGCTTTTCAAGTTTTTTCATAAAAGGCTTTGTGTAAAATTGACATGTCATGTATTTTCCTGTAGATTTCCATCATGATTTTCAGAGTTGTAGCCATAAAAAAAATTTGGCCCTAAGAATTCCAACTCACTGTTTTTCCAGGTGACCTTTATATAGCGAGGTCGTCAGAGTCGAGAGCCTTTCCCAGGGTTACATTGGGAATTGTCTCACAATTCAGTTGCACAGTGGCTAGTCCAGAGTCAGGTATGAAGCATGCACTCCGCAAAGGCCCAGCCCGTATCCATCTCCTCGGAAGCTGGTGGAGCCTTGAGAGTGAAGGCTGCAGGCAGGTAGTGGATTAGAGTTTGGGCCCCGTCTAGAAGGCGAGCTCTTGATCCTTGCTGCATCTCCATTTCCTCATCAGGAAACAAGGGACAGCGACAGTGGCTACCTCAGGGTTGTTGTCAGGGTTCAGACACTGAGCGGAGCGCCCAGCACTCCGCGACAGTTGACTGCTGCTACTAGACCCGGACCAGGGATGCACAGCCCAGTCCCCTAGGGCTTTTTCTGAACTGCTGAGTTAGAGGCAGCGCCCGCTTTGGTCAGCTCCTGTCTGTACCAACAGGCCTCATTGCGCCGTGCAGAAGCAGAGCCCGGGCACAGTCTGCCGGTCAGAGGCCGGGCTCTCTTGTGGTTTTCCCAGGATCCGTCCCGGTGCAGCAGACACCCGGTGCTGTCTGCCGGCGCTCACTGGAGAGGAGCGTCACGTGTCCTGCCCGTCATCTCCGAGCCATGCTAGCGCTGAGGGCTCCCGACTCCCTGTGTGTGGGCCCTTCCCACCGTCCCTGCTGCCTCGTGAGACAGCGCCTCACACAGCGGCTCAGCCTGACACTCAGTCCGCAGGGCACATGCTGGGCGCCCTCTGACCCTCGGGCTTCCCTGCTGAGTACTGGCGACCCTAGCAGAGCAGCACGTGGCGCTCAGCAGTTTAGAAAATACACACAACGCGGCAGTCTGCACTTTGTGTAAAACAGAAATAATAGTAACCAACCTAAGCTTTGTAAAGAACTAGTCCTACATTCCTTATTCCTAAAAGAAGTTTATTGTTCAGTAGTATCATTTTAATGACTATGAGATGATGTATATGAAAGCACTTTGAGAAAGTGTCCAGTGTAATGTAACTATATGGTTGTTCACCAGTGTCTCTTTAAAAGATAAGACAGGTCATGAGCTGCTCATTGACCTAAAGGCTTTTACCTGTGGGGGAAGACCTGAAAAACTCAGATACATGAACAGTCCCCTCTGTAATCCATCCCATTTATAAATACAAAACTGCCCAGTGGCCGTGTGTAGGTAGAGCAGGTGCTCTGCTGAAGTTGTAGTTCAGAACCAAATAACTTCAGAATACTAGGGACCAACTTTTTGGCTTAATTCTGATCTTTACAAAGTAGCAATGGCTGCTCACCCCAGGATACAGAAGCCCTTCCAGGGACCCTGCCTCGAGGAGTGAGGCCCTCTTCCTCTGGAACATTTGTCTACTAGTTGCTCAGCTCTTGGTATCCTGAACGCGAGGGAGAGCAGACTCAGGAGCTGTTGATGCTGACAGTGGCTTTTTAAACCGATGTCCTGCATGGTTATTTTGGGGGGTGGGAGAGAGGGGAGCTGGCTGGCCCTAGAGCCGGTGCATTTGAGGAATTATATCTCTAGGATTTCCTACCAGTTCCAAATAACATGGCCATTCGTCATCTCTGTTTTTTTTTTAAGAGTGGTAGCTGAGTTAGATTATAAAATATTCAAGAGTAAATTACATCAGGGGCCAATCTTGAATTCCAGCTGCGCTTCCTACTGATCTCTCCCACCCCCTCCGTTTCTGCTGCTGAACTCACTGCTGACTTCAGGCTGGGCCCCGTGGTTCATGGAGCTGACGGGGCTGTCTGTTTCTGTTCTTGATGATCTCGGGGTCTCGTCGTCTTTGTTGCATTCATCTCCCGCTGGACGTGGGACCACGTGTGTGTCCTGAGCATCTGTCAGGAGCAGGCCTTTTTCTGTGGGTGTCTGCACTTGTTTCCTCTCCGCATTAGCAAACCCCAGCTGCATCTCTGTCCTAGTGTCTGTCCAGCCAGTGGCCCAGTTCCTTTCCCAACGCCTGCTTTGGTCTGGGCTGGGTGGGAGCCATTGCCGGGTGACCCCGGCTGACAAAGGCTGTCCCGTGCTCCTGTACCTTCTATGGGACAACCAGGAGAAACTGCTACCAACTGTGGCCTCCCACGTCAGAGAGGCAGGGCCTTGGCCTGGTTCTGAGACTTCTCCCACTCTTAACAGAAAGGGGACCCGTCCTGTTTAGATAGAGTTCCAGGTTCCCAAGGACTGGCAGGCTGGCTTTTTGTGGAGAGCCAGGGTAACCTGGCCTAGAGTAACCGTGGCTGTCACCTGCCTCTTCCAGCACAGCCACAGCTCCCCTGCATGTCACTGCCTGTGGAAGGGGCCGCACCCTGCTCCGGGGCCTCGGGTCAGGTGACTGCCAGCCGCAGCTGTCACCCTGTCCCCAAGGACACGTGTGCCCTGGGCCAGCTGCCTTTCCCGCCATCACCCCCACTCCCGGGGGTCTGCATTCCCTCTGGAACATGAGCAGGATGAGAGTCCCTCCTGGAACCAGAGGATGGAAGTGAGCCTCCACCCTGCGTCGCCAGGGTCGGAGCTGCCGTGCTTCTGGGTGAGGGCGAAGGGGCGGGCCTTCTTGGTTCTGAGCCCACTTGGAGTGGCAGAATTCAGCCCAGAGATGTGCCTTCAAAGATGAGTCCTGAAGTCCTGCAGGGTTGATCGGCCTGATTGAACTGGAGCTGGTAGAAGTGAGCTTCCCTGAGGCCTGGGGCCCCAGTCAGCAAGAATCCCCCCCTCGAGGCTCCTCCCCTGCCCCGTGCTGGTTGGGCGGGTGGCTGCGTGCTTTTCAGTCCAGCTCCGTGAGCTCGCTTAGCTCGCACAGCTGTCAGTTTCTCTGTCCTAGGAAAAGTACGTCGTTTAAGCTCCGCATCGCTAAGCAGCCTGATGGGAGAGGCCAGCGCTGGCCTCAGCCCGAGGTAACAGGTGGCCAGTGCAGGGGGTCTTCACGCCTGCAGGCCACCCGCAGGCAGTGCACAGCCACTGCAAGTCAAGAGGCTGGGCTCAGCGCTGGCCTCAGGTCACCAGATCCGGAACAGAGTTGGGATGCCCGTGCTCTGTGTCTGTTCTCTGAGATTCTGCTGTTGATTGTTGTTTGCGACCGTTGAGTTTCATGGCCCCAACGTCACGCAAAGCTACTGAGCTGCACACAGACCGTGAGGTCTTCGAACATGCTGCTTAACCTTGGGGACACTACAAGCAAACTGTCACAGGCAGCAGGCTTTACGGAAGGAAATCCGGGGACTTTGTGCGGCCGGACCTTGCTTAGATTTGCTTCCGAGCCTCAGAAAAGGGGCTTTAAATTGTGTAACCAGGCCGTATAAACCTGACTAGGAGAAGGGCTTTGTGACTAAGAACACGTTCACACATACGGAAAGCCAATTTTAGCAGCTACAGCACAATAAAAATAATAGGAAGGATATATGCCAAATAAATTCTTGAATCCGAAATTATTGCAAGGCCCCGTAGAGCTTTAGGTTCATGGGTAGACAATCCCAAATACTGTGCACAAGTCAGAAGTGGGAGTGGTGAGAAAGTGGGGGGAGGGGAGGGGAAGGCGGCAGGCAGGTCTGGTGCTTCTGGCACACGAGGACCGGTAAACCAGCTTTCTGCCTGTGGTCACTGGGGCTCCACCGTGAGGGATTTTCTGAGTCCTTGGACATGGCCTTGAGCAGGCTGTGGTGCAGGGAAGTCTGTTCAGAAGCCAGGCATGATGCTGAGGTACGCACCGTACAGCTCTCGAGGTTGTGTGTGTGCAAACCTTCACATCTTGGGTCTGTATAGGGGTGCACGCACTTGTGCCCACCAGGAGGGCAGGGAAGGAGTGAGGGAGCTACACCCGCTCTTTCCCCCACGCTGAAGAGAGTGGAGGCATGTGGAACGAGCCGCGATGCCTATCAGAACCCCGTCTGACTCGCACACCTGCACTTTGCCTTCTTTGCAATCCGGTTCTGTAGTGACTATCAGAAGAGAAGCCCCTGTTGTATGCTTGCTCAGTAAAAAGCCAGTTTGAACATTTTGTGGTGGTTGACAGAATTTGCCCTAAAACACACTAATTCAGATTCTTTGACACTCGCGTGTGGTGCACAGGGGGTGAGGGCTGCGGCACCGGGCACCGTGAGACAGCACGGGATTGAAGCGAGAACACATCCGTCGTGGTCACTGCCGGTGTTGTCAGGTGTTTGTTCTTAATCGTTATTGTAATATATTTTCAGTCGTTTTGTTTTTCTAATTTAATTCCTTCACTCTGTTGTCTGACTGTGAACTGCTAACAGTGTTAAACTTGATGTAAATAAACGATGCCCTTGAAAGGGACTGCTAGCGCCGCCTGTCTCACAAGGTTTGCCAAGTGGTGTTTTGTTTTAAATAAAGGTTGCAATATTTTATTGGCACCACAGGCTCTTGAGATTGGAGTGTTTCTCTCCCCTGATTTCCAGTGACGAGTGGCTTCCTCCTCTGTGTACAGCAGGTGTGTGTGAGGGCAGGAAGCGGACTCGGCAAGCAGCCCTCCTGCGTCTTTAGGACCCCCTCTGAGGGGCGTGTTCTTCCTTTGATGGATGGCATCTTTGGAAATGGGCAGAAAGGCATCACCGGGATCCCGGACTGGTGTGCGTCAGGTGGGTAGCGTGTGTGAGCATAGACCTTCCTGAGGAAACAGTCTATTCCACCCCCCTAAAATATTTAAATAGTCATTTTATTGTCGAGATCTTTCATCTGCTGGCTCACTGCAAAAGCTGGGCTGGGCCGGGCCAAAGCCAGGAGCCCTGAACTCAATCCAGTTCTTTCGCGTGGGTGGCAGAACCCAACAGCTGGAGCCATCACCGGCACTCCCATACAGGATGTGGGAATCACAAATGTAGTCTTAACTGCTGAACCAAACACCCTCCCCAGCTTTGCTAATTGACGCATAGTAATTACACATATTTATGGAGTACAGTAATCAAGATCATTATCACCTCATGCACTGGTCATTTTTCTGTGGTAAGAACATTGAAAATCCTCTCATAACTGTTTCAAAATTTAGTAGTGTTAATTACAGCCACTCTACTGTGCAATGAACTACCAGCACTTGCTGTGACTTTGTGCCCACTGGTCAGTCCTCGGTGTGCTGCCCCCACCCTCCTCTTCCACGTGCTGCTTCTTCAGAGTCTACATGAGAGAGGGACTGTGGTATTTTTCTTTCTGTGACATGCCTATCTAATATGTTGTTGTCACAGGTCAGGTTTTTATTTTGATGGCTGAACAGTACTCCGTGATGTGTGTGTATGTATAATATCTTCACCCACCCACTGATGGACACAAGTTGATTCTGTACTCTGGTGCTTTGAGGAGTGCTATCACAAGTATGGGACTATGGATGTTTCTTCATTCTGATTTTTAAAAAAAAATTCAATGAGATTGCTTTATTTATTAGACTTACTGATTTATTTCAAAGGTAGAATTACGGAGAAAATCGGGTTCATTCCCCAAAGGGTCACAATGGCTGGGGCTTGGCAGTCCCCCACGAGGGTGCAAGGGCCCAAGGACATGGGTCATCCGCTGCTTTCCCAGCATCAGCAGGGAGCTGGATTGGAAGTAGAGCAGCCAGGACTTGAACCAGTGCCCACATGGAATGCCGGCACTGAACGCCATGGTTTAACCTAAAGAAGATTGATTTGAAAGGAGAGTGGGGCTGGCACTGAGGCGCAACCAGTTAAAGCTGCCGCCTGAAGCACCGGCATCCCATGTGGGCGTTGGTTCCGGTCTCAGCTGCTCCACTTCCGATCCAGCTCTCTGCTGTGGCCTGAGAAAGCAGTGGAGGATGGCCCAAGTGCTTGGGTCCCTGCAACTGCATGGGAGACCCGGAGGAAGCTCCTGGCTCTTGGCTTCGGATCCACTTGGCTCTGGCTGTTGTGGTCATTTGGGGAGTGAACCAATGGAATGGAGGACCTCTCTTTCTCTGGCTCTACCTCTCTCCCTGGGACTCTGTCTTTTATATAAGTGAAATAAATCTTTAAAAAAAATAAAGGCAGAATGACAGAAACAAAGGAGGAAATGGAGAGAGAGCTTCCATCTGCTGGTTCACTCCCAAGTGGCTGCAGCTGGTGAGCCTGGGCCTGGCTGAAACCAGGAGCCAGAAAATCCATCCTGGTTTCCCACACTGGTGGCAGGGACCCAAGTACTCGGGCCATTTTCCGCTGCTTCCCCAAGCATGTTAGCAGGAAGCTGGATTGGAAGCCAGGACTTGAACCAGCACTGCAATATGGGATGCTGGATCACAAGCTGTGGCTTTACCTGCTGCACAACACTGGCCTAACACAATGGCTTCATTCCCTTTGGGTATGTACCCCATATTGGGATTGCTAGCTCAGATGGTGCGTCAGTTTTCAGTTTGCTTAAGGAAACTCCATACTATTTTTCCATACACAAATTTACGTTCCCAGCCACGGTGCCTAAGAGCATATTTTTGTTCTCTTTTTTAAAAAACTACTTGTTTGCAAGGCAGAGTGACAGAGGGGGATGGGGATGGAGATAAAGAGGGGAGAAGCAGCTTCCGTCTACTGTCAACCAGTGCTAGAGCAGGCCAAGCCGGGAGCCAGGACTGCACCCAGGTCTCCCGCATGGGCCATCGCCTGCTGCCTCCCAGCACATTAGCAGGAAGCTGGATGGGAAGTGGAGCAGCCAGGACTTGAACCAGGCACAGGTGTGGGTACCCTGAGCAGCAGCTTAACCCGCTGTGCCACAATGCCTGCCCCAAGCTCCTCCTCTTCCCACATTCACATCAGCTCATTACTTTTTGTCATTTTGATAGCCATTTTAATTAAAAGAAAATACCGCATCGTGGTTTTGATTTGCATTTCCTTGATGACTAGTGACATTAAACATTTTTTTCCCTAGACCTGTTGGCCATCTGTGTATCCTTTTAGAAATTTCTGTTCATGGGGCCAGCGCTGTGGCATAGTGAGTAAAGCTATACCACCTGCAGTGCTGGCATCCCATGTGGGCACCGGTTCAAGTCCCGACTGCTCCACTTCCCATCCAGCTCTCTGCTATGTCCTGGGAAAGCAGTGGAAGATGGCCCAAGTCATTGGGCCCCTGCACACGCGTAGGAGACCCAGAAGAAGCTCCTGGCTTAAGACCAGTGCAGCTCCGGCCATTGCGGTCATCTGGGGCATGAACCAGTGGATGGTAGACCTTTCCCCCTCTCTCTGCCTCTGCCTCTCAAATAAATAAATGAATCTTTAAGGAAAAAAAAGTTCAGATCTTTTGAATTTTTGAGCTGTTGAATTCTAAATTTTGAGTATTAACCCTGTCAAATGCGTAGTTTGCTAACATTTCCTCGCATCTGTATGTTATTTCTTGTCGCCACTGACTGCTGTGCAGCAGCTTTCCAGTTTGATGTAATTCCACTTGTCTATTTGTGTGCTTTTCAGGTTTTAATCCCAAAAAGTCTTGGCCTATTTTAGTGTCACAGCGTTTCTCCTGCTTTCTCCCACTGGGTTATAATTTCAGTCTTCCTTTTAAGTCTTTGGTATACAGTGAGAGATAACTGGGTCTAGTTTCATTCTTCTGCATATGGCTACCCAGTTTTCCTGCTACCATTTATTGAAAATATCAGTCTTCCTCTGTTGGAAACCAGTTGGTCATAAGGATGTGGATTTATTTCTGTCTTCGCTATTCTGTCCCTTTGGTCTGTGAGTCTGTATTTATGCCACGACGTTTGGTGGCTATGCAACTATGTTTGGTTTCTGTAGCTTTGTCGTATGCTTTGAGGTCAGGGACTATGATGCCTCCACTTTGTTCTTTTTGCCCAAGATTGCTTTGGGTATTCAAGGGCTGGTGTGTTCCAAAGGAATGCTAGGGATTATTTTTTGTCTCCTATTAAGAATGTGATTTGTAGTCCGACAGGGTTTTGCACTGGATCTATAGATTGTTTTGGGTAATGTAGACATCTTAACATTAGTTCTTGGCTGGCGCCTTGGCTTAACAGGCTAATCCTCCGCCTTGCGGTGCCGGCATACCGGGTTCTAGTCCCGGTCAGGGCGCCGGATTCTATCCCGGTTGCCCCTCTTCCAGGCCAGCTCTCTGCTATGGCCCGGGAAGGCAGTGGAGGATGGCCCAAGTGCTTGGGCCCTGCACCCGCATGGGAGACCAGGAGAAGCACCTGGCTCCTGGCTTCGGATTGGCACAGCGCACCAGCTGTAGAAGCCACTTAGCCATTTGGGGGTTAACCAAAGGAAAAAGAAAGACCTTTCTCTCTGTCTCTCTCTCTCTCTCTGTAACTCTGCCTGTCAAAACCAAAAACAACTCAGAAGGCTGGACAACGCATTCGCGTCCAGGTTCCACTGCCAACAGTTACCAAACATGGAGGGAAAGTTCTCGCCCTGCATTAAGGGACAGACACCAAGTGTTAGAAATACGATGAGAAGTCTGGACAAGCTGCTGAAGCTGTCTCCTCGGAGACGTCCCCGCTGGGAGATCTTGTGCCCTCCCCCCCAGGTCAGTCACCCCGGGGGCAATTCCACACGTCTTGGGCGGATTTGGCTTCTGCCTGCCTGCATTTCCGCTGTGAGGTCTTCCTTGGACGGGGTGCTTTCGGTATTTTAGGAGTTGTCTCCTGTTTTTTTCATCATGTGCGTGCGCGTGTGTGTGTTAAGGATTCGACCTTTGATCCTGGTGTCGACAGGTTCGAGTCTTCGCCTTTCTGGTTTGATTCTTGTGCATTTCTGGCCGCGGGAGCTCCGAGCTCCTCACTGGAGCTCGCTCTTCAGCTTTCTCCTCCTCTTGCGCCTCTGCATCTCCCCCCACAACCGCTGAGCGCTGTCCACTCCCATGCGGCCCCCAGGGGGCCCGGATGGACATCTGCGGAGTGGCCCCAGTGTGGTGACTTGGCCGCACTGCCTCCCCTGTGCCGCTCGCCCGGGGCCCCGCACCTGCGCTGCGTGTGACATCTCCCAGGACCCACTAAGAGTGATCGCCTTTGTCGGCCTCGGGTTCACAACCGAGGACAGTGCTAGAGCCCGGGGCCAGGGGGCGCGTGGGCACCGCGGGCGCCTCGGAGCGCAGGTTCCAAGGTTTGCACTTGTGTTAGACGGGCGTCCTGCGCCCCTGTCCGGTCTGGCCCCGTCCAGCGAGTTCAGACGTGGTCTTTGCTCTAAGTTCGGCACGGCTTGCGTAGAACTGGCATTGGTTTCTCTTGCGGCGTGTGTTGGACGTCAGCAGCAAAGCCAGGAGTCCTGGACGTGTATTTTGAGGGGAGACATTTCTGACTCATTGGCTCAGCTTTTCCACCGATGTAATCTTGCTGTGGCCAGGGCTCGCCCACTCATCTTAGGTTGTTCACGGTGCCCGTGGGAGTCTTCAGATTTCTGTCGTAGTCGTTGTAGCATCTTTTTCTTAACTTTTGCAAAAGGTTGGATTATCTTTAAAAAAAAAAAAAACAAAAAACAGTTCTTTGTTCGTCTTTCTGCTCTCTGGTCTCTATTCTTCGTTTCCTTCTGTTACTTTTGGGCTTGCTTTTTGTTTTTCAAGTCCTTAAGGTACAGCGGTAGTTTGAGGGCTTTTTATCACTTAAGAGGTGAGAGTTACAGAGAGAAAGGTCCTTCCATCTACTGGTTCGTTCCCCAAATGGCCGCAATGGCTGGAGCTGGGCCAGGCTAAAGCCAGGAGCTTCTTCCAGGTCTCCCACACCAATGCATGGGGCTCAAGCTCTTGGGCCATCTTCCACTGCTTTCCTAGGCCACCACAGAGAGCTGGATTGGAAGAGGAGCAGCTGGGACATGAACTGGCACTCATATGGGATGCCTGCGCTGCAGGCAAAGGCTTACCCACTACGCCACAGCACCGGCCCTGGCTTACGTGGTTTAAATCTAATTCATATTAGTTTTTGTCTTATCCAAACGATTAACCAATTGACATGAATTTAAGTGACATTAATGGTTTTTGAGCAAGGAGTGTTTGTTAGAGAAACAGTAATATGCTTTGGATTTTGGTTGGGTCTAGTCTATAAAGTGTTGTGTTTTCTAATGACTATATTTTTAAGTTCTTATTTTGTGTTTTAGTTTTTTTTTTAAATATCGGTCTTTTTTGTTTTCTTTGAAAGAGTTAGGGAGAGACATAGAGAAAGGTCTTCCATCCACTGCTCCATCCTCCTAAATGGCAGCAGCAGCCTGAGCCAGGAGCTTCTTCCGGGTCTCCCACGTGGGTGCAGGAGCTCAAGGACTTGGGCCATCCCCTCCTGCTTTCCCAGGCCACAGCAGAGAGCTGGATGGGAAATGGAGCAGCCGAGACTCAAACCAGTGCCCATATGGGATGCCAGCACTGCAGGCAGTGGTTCAAACCCAGTGCACCACAGTGCCAGCCCCATGGGTCTTATTTTTGAACATATTCAGTCATTCTTTTAATTGCAGAATTTAATCCACTTACATGCAACGTGGTTATCCATACGTAAGCACTTCCCACACTGCTGCTGTTGGTTTTTATTCACTGTTTTCTGGTTTCACAGGTCCTTTCTTCATTGTTGAAAATGGATTAAAAAGCCTTCCTCTTGATTCGGGGCTGAGAGTAAGGCGGGGAACAGGTGTGTGTGCGAGAGGCCTGTGCGTGAAATGCCCAGTGAGTCCCAAACAGGTTTTGAGTAAATGTAGCGCTAATGGAGTAAGCGCGGGCCCTCTCGAGGGCACATGCTGTTCTTGTTGGACTCCATCCTCAGTTTTTTTTTTTTAAAAGTGGGTGCTTTATGCCTAACCTTAATTAGGAAGGAGTAGATCACACACAGGTGCACACCCGGCCCGTTTGGCTTTGGAACTGCTAGATCACGTCTTCCAAGGAGACTCCCCCTGTGACCTTCCCACTCCAAGCTCTCCTTGTACTGTTGTCCACACCCAGGACTGGGATCAGACACAGGGGCTGGAGCCAGCTGCCTGGGGCCGAAGCCCATTGCAAGCTTGGCTGACGCAGAGCCTGGCGTTCAGCTGCGGTTGTGTTAGGTTTGTACCTTATTGCTCTGCACCATCGCCCACCTGGTGTGGGGCGGGAGCTGCCTCACGTGGAAACTCCTCCAGTGCTTGCAGTGTAGACAGGAACCATCTTCCTTTTTACGTCTGCAGCTCTGTGTTCTGAGCACTGGTAGGTACAGCTGGGCTCAAGTGGAAACGAGGACGAAAGTGAGGTTAGCTCCGGGTGGAAGGTGACCGAGGCGACTCCAGCCCAGGCAGCCTGGCTCCAGGGAACCGGCCCGCAAGTGCTGTGCCTGAGGGGGGCGCTACAGAGCCTGCATACCGTCTCCAGACGCGCTGGGCGGACGGACTAAAAGATGGTGAGTGGCAGCCACGGTCAGCCATGTCCACTAGGGCCGCATGAGTGGTGTGCAACTAGACTGCTTTATTTACTGGCCATTTGTATGGAGGACCCGCGATGACTATGCTCGGTACTCCCTAGCCCTAGGGCAGCTCCTTGAATAATGGAGTGCAACAACGTGCGTGCTGGGGTTGGGGGGACAGAGGGGTTCCATTTCCCGGGGGCTCAAGATGAGAGCTTTGGGAAGAGACAGAGGAAAGACCTGGGCTGTGCTTGTCACGGTCTTCCGCACGCTGCCACGCCCTTCTCCACCCTGTGTGTGTTTTTAACCTGGGTGCCGAGAGGTAGCACTGTGCAATGGCAGCGGCCTCGGTGGGAGGCTGGTCTAACCCAGCCCAGCTCTCAGGCAGAAGGCTGGCCAGGGTAAGGCTCCTACTTGCATTGTTGTGTCTGTCGTACAAGCCACCACCCCCATGCTTTACAAACAAACCCAGGCGGCACAGCTGGAGAGCCAGCCAGTCCGCCCCCTCGGCCACAGAGTGGCAGTCTCTGCTTTGGCACCTGTTCCCCCACCCCCCCCCCCCCCATCTGCTGAGGTCTGCAGGCAGGAGCTGCGAGCCCAGGGAGGCCAGTGCAGAGTCCTGGCCGCGGCCGCCTCCCACTGGCTTTTCCCAGCTCGCTGGTGCACCTGGTGTGGTTCCCACGAGAGCGGCGGCTGGGAGCCACGGTGCCCCTCCCGTAGCGCGCAGGTCCCCCCTCGGCCCAGTCTTGGTCTGGGCCCTCACGGCAGGAAGTAGTGAATTCTCTGGGAAACAGACTTGCAGCCCTGGGCCGAGAAGCGCTGCTCCTCCTTGGGGACGTAGACCATGAGCCGGGCGACTCTGTCCAGGGCCTCCTCCGTGTACGCGAGCCCTTGGCTCAGGAAAGCGTCGCGCGCGCATAGCCGCACATGGTCGAACTCCAGGGGCAGGAAGGGGACGAAGGCGTCAATCAGGTTTTCCTTCACCAGGCGGCTGGCGCCGAAGCCGCTGTCTGAAACCAAGACGCAGAGTTACGTGCGGGCGCTGGACCCCGGGCCCAGGCATGATCTTGGTCTCCTGCCTGCTCCCGGGCTGGTGGCTGCGAGGGCCAGGAACTGTGCAGCTGTGTGCATCCCCTGCAGGCAGGGCGGCCAGGAGGTGGAGCACGCCTGGGGCCGAGCCTGGGGCCTCAGCAGCCATGCTCGTATTCTGAGCAGCTCGGGCTGACCATGTGGGCTCCTTGTGACCACCCGTGCCTGCACCCCTCTGGCTCCCTCCAGCCCTGGGTCACTCACCCGTGGACGCCGCGACCTCGGCCCGGAGCTGGGGCTCCAGCTGCTCCGTCGTGATCTCCTCCCGGGCCCTGCCAGCCTGGAGCCACCCCAGGACCAGCTCGTTGATGACATTGCCCCCAAGGTTACTGAGAGAGACAGGAAGCGCCCGTTAACAACTCGGCTTTAAATCGAGCTTCCCAGAGCGTTACGGAAAGGACGGGGACGAGGCACGCTCTTCCCTCCCGGGAGCTGCTGTCGCAGCCCAGAGGCCACAGCCACACAGTAAGTCACGGCTGTGCTTTGCCGGCCACAGTCCTGTCCTTACTGCCACCTGCAAAACAGCGCCTGCGAGGGCTGCCGCCAGGGGGCGCGCTGCCTGCCCGGGCTGCTGTGTGCGGTGAGGGGCAACGTGGCCCCAGCCCCCTTCGTGGGAGCCAGGGGAGAGACCACAGTGCCTGGCTTTAGTAAGAGGAAAAGACACGCTGCAGAAGGGGGAAGGAGAGAGCGGCCCCCTACCCCCCTTCCTCCCGGCCCGAAGCAGCTGGATAACATGGGGAGAGCTGTCTCACTGCCTCATGGCCCACCCGAGCGTACAGCGAGGGACGGGAGAGGGAACCAGCACCTGCGCTTCAAACAGAGACCTTTCCCTGTGTAATAGCAGCCGGTACCGGACACGCCCCATGGTCCCTCGTCCCAGAGACCACCCCACCACCATCCCCCCAACCCCTGGAGGTAGCAGGTGCGTAAGCTCTGGGAGTGCCAGGCCCTCCGCGATGAGCCCCAGCACCAGATAAAGCCCAGAGACTCCCAGCACGGACCCCTGGGGCTGAGACTCAGGGGCGGCCTGACAGTGTCACCGATGCTGGAACTAAATCCAGCACCGGGCAGACCCTAACGGTGCTCTTGGCCCCGGGCCGCCACCTGCAGCACCCACGGCCCCAGTTGATAGATTCCTGACAGCACAGTGGCTGCTCAGTGACCCCGGGCCTGAGTCCACCCCAGTAGCAAGCAGTCCCTGTACTGCACTGTCCCCTGGCCGTAGGAAGCGGCTGCCCAGGATGAACCAGCCCCTTCTCCAGTTCATTCTGAAGAACATGCCCACTGCAGGTCTGGGGCAAACAGGCACGGGACCCCAGCAGTAACACACCACAGCAGGCGCGTGGCACGCACTGACAGGGCGCCGCTTAGTGCCGAAACAGCAAAAGTGAGAACCCAAGACTGCTTAGGATTTCTGCGACACCCACCCTGCATCCGAGTGTCTGGCTTTGCACCCTGGCTCCACCCCCGATTCCAGCTTCCTGCTCACGTGCGCCTGGGAGGCAGCAGGCGATGGCTCAAGTAGTTGGGTCCCTGCCCCCCACACGGGAGACATGGATTGAGGCCTGGGCTCCTGACTTGGGCCTACCCCAACTATTGTAGGCATCTGGGCAGTCACCTACCAGAAGTAAAATGTAATGAGAATGTTGGAGGGATTGGTGTGTGGTGGAGCAGGGTGAGCTGCCGCCGGCTCCCCTAGCTGAGTGCCGGTTCGAGTCCCAGCTGTTCTGTGTCTGATCCAGCGCCCTGCTAATGCTCCAGGGAAGGCGGCAGCAGATGACCCAAGGTGCTTTGTCCCCTGCCACCCCTGGGGAAAACCAGATGGAGTTCCTGGCTTCAGCCTGGCCCAGCCCCGATGGTTGTGGCCATTTTGGGAGTGAAGCAATGGCTGGAAGATCGATCTCTGTCACACTTTCAATAAATCTTAAAATATTTTTAAGCTCTATTTTTAGGAAATACCTGTCAAACTCGGTGAGCGGCAAGAGAACGTAGAAAAACGACTCTACTCACTCACAGAGACGGGGTTAATCTGAAAATCAAACCTTTCAGAAAGGAACACTAAGCAAAAAACTTCCAAGTATGGTAGAAGGTACCAAAACAAAATAGGTCAAAGGGAAGAGAGGAGGAGTGAGTTCCAGGCAGGCTATCTGGACAGACACAGCTGGAGGGGAAGAAACGAACCAAGAATGCAGACGGCTGGAGGGGAGTCGGGGAGTGGGTTCAGAGCAGGTATCTCTTACTGAGGGGCAAGAGGGCAAGAAGAAAAGCATGTTCCAAGAGAATATCGGGCCGGGGCCGGCGCTGTGGCGTAGCGGGTAAAGCCACCGCCCGCAGTGCCAGCATCCCACATGGGCGCTGGTGCAAGTCCTGGCTGTTCCACTTCCAATCCAGCTCCCTGCTATAGCCTGGGATAGCAGTAGAAGATGGCCCAAGTCCTTGGGTCCCTGCATCCACATGGGAGACCCGGAGGAAGCTCCTGGCTTCAGCTCAGCTCTGTCCGTTGCAGTCATTTGGGGACTGAACAGGTGGATGGAAGATCCATCTCTCTCTCTCCCTCTCTGGCTCTACCCTCCTCTGTAACTCTTTCAAATAATAATAAAAAAAATACCCAGAGGAAGTTTTCAAACTGATAGACACATGAGTCATAAGAAAACAAGAGAGGTAGAAAACTCACTGGTATGAGCAACAATACAAGTTCATAGTGATCTAAAATACAGCAACCATGATGCATAAGCCATTTAGTTAGAATACTCACTATGTTAAAAGACAGGCATTCTAGAAAAATATGAAATAGGACATCAAAAATTCAAAATCTGGGGACTGCAAGTGTACAGTTGATTTGTATTTCTCTACTTTTCATTTCTGTCTTTAAAAATAAGAGGATCATCATTTTAAAGATCCATTATTATTTATATAAAAGGCAGAGTGGGGACCAGTGTTGTGGTGGAGTGGGTTAAGCTGCCACGCGCAGTGCCGGCATCCCATATGGGCGCTGGCTCAAGTCCTGGCTGCTCCTCTTCCGATCCAGCTCTCTGCTGTGGCCTGGGAAAGCAGGAGAAGATGGCCCAAGTGCTTGGGCCCTGCACCCCTGTGGGAGACCCGGAGGAAGCTCCTGGCTCTGGCTTCAGCCTGGCCCAGCTTTGACTGTTGCTGCCATTTGGGGAGTGAACCAGCAGATGAAAAATTTCTTTCTCTGTTGCTCTGCTTTTCAAATTAAAAAAAAAAAAAAAAAAAAAAGGCAGAGTGACAGGGAGAGAAAAACCTTCCACCTGCTGGTTCATTTCCCAAATGCCTGCAGCAACCAGGGTTGGGCCAGACTGACGCAAGGAGTCGAACTCCATCTGGGTTTCCCCACGTGGGTGGCAGGAACTCAAGCATCTGGGTCATCTTCATCTGCTTCCATCCAAGACGTGTTAGCAAGAAGCTGGATTGGGAGTGGAGTAGCTGGGGACTTGAGTCAGCACTTAGATATAGGGTACAGGTGTCTCCAGCAGTAGTTTAACCTGTTACACCACATGCCTGCCCCTCTCTTCCACCTTTAGAATCAACGTCAAGTTGCTGTCAGTCTAAATAGTTTGTGATAACCACAAGCAGAAATTGCAATAGACTTTGCTTGTTTTGACTCTTAGCCAAAATATAGAACTAGGCCGGCGCTGTGGCTCACTTGGCTAATCCTCCGCCTATGGCGCCGGTAACCCAGGTTCTAGTCCCAGTTGGGGCACCAGATTCTGTCCCGGTTGCTCCTCTTCCAGTCCAGCTCTCTGCTGTGGCCCGGGAGGGTGGCCCAGGTGTTTGGGTCCCTGCACCCACGTGGGAGACCAGGAGGAGGTACCTGGCTTCGGATCGGTGCAGCGCCGGCCGTGGCAGCCACTGGGGGAGTAAACCAGCAGAAGGAAGACCTTTCTCTTTGTCTCTTTCACTGTCTAACTCTGCCTGGCCAAAAAAGTAAAAAATAAAATAAAATAAAACGAAAAACACAGAACTAGAGAAAAATCACAAAGCAGCAGAAGATGGCCCAAGTCCTTGGGCCCCTGCAACTGGGAGGAAGCTCCTGGCTCCTGGCTTTGGATTGGCACAGCTCTGCCAGTTGCAGCCAATTGGGGAATGAACCAGCGGACGGAAGACCTCTCTCTCTTTGCTTCTCCTTCTCTCTCTGTGTAACTCTGCCTTTCACATAAATCAATCTGAAAAAAATAGTGGCAAAATAGCAACAGTAAAACCTTACCTTAAATGTCAACAGATTAATTCTCCAATTAAAAGGCACAGCCGGAATGGAGTTAAAAAAAAAAAAACCTCAACTATTTGCTGCTTATAAGAAACTTCACCTCTAAAGACACACAGACTGAAAGTAGAAGAATGGGGCTCGGGCTGTGGCGTGGCAGCAAGCCACGGGGACACCAGTATCCCATATGGGCACAGGTTCCAGTCCCAGCTGCTCCACTTCCTGGCCAGCTCTCTGCTGTGGCCTGGGAAAGCAGTAGAAGATGGCCCAGGTCCTTGGGCCCTGCACCCATGTGGGAGACCCAGAAGAAGCTCCTGGCTCTGGCCTGGCACAGCCCTGGTGGTTGCTGCCATCTAGGGAGTAAACCAGAGGACAGAGGATTAATCTCTGTCGCTCCCCCCCCCCCTCAGTAACTCTTTCAAATAAATAACTGATTTTTAAGATCAAACAAAAAACTCTGTCCTGGATAATCAATGGGTCAAGGAAGAAATTGAGAAAAAATTTTAAATTCCTTAGATGAAAACATATAAAAACCTATGGGGTAGAACAAGAACATTATTAAGAGAGAAGTTTATAGCAATTTAGTAGACTAATGAAACAAGGCAGAAATAGATTAAAAATAAACACACACACACACACAAAATGAAAAGACTTGATTCTTTGAAGTAATAAAATTGAGAAACCCTTTCCTTGACTAAGAAAAAAATGTTTCAAGTAAATAAAACCAGACCTGAAAAGGGCGATCTTAAAACTAATACCATAGAAATACAGAGTATTATGAAGGAATTATGAATAATTATACACCAACCTAGGACAGATACACCGTATCAAGATGAAATCATAAAGAAATAGAATGTCTAGGCAGACCAGTAATGGGTAGGAAGGTTGGATAAGGAATTAGAGAGTCTCCATTGTAGAACAGC
Source organism: Lepus europaeus (assembly GCF_033115175.1). Classification (NCBI taxonomy): domain Eukaryota; kingdom Metazoa; phylum Chordata; class Mammalia; order Lagomorpha; family Leporidae; genus Lepus; species Lepus europaeus. The sequence goes on from NC_084831.1 coordinate 152,487,856, forward strand.
CAGTGGCTGCACTACTCAATTCTATCAAATGTATCAAGTACAATTAACACCTGGTCTTCTAAGTTATTCCCAAAAGCTGAGACGGTAGGATATTCTTTCAAACTTTGTATGAGGCTGGCACAACCCTGACATCAAAACCAGACGAGAAAACAGAGGACCGCTGCAGCCAAGTGTCCTGGGCGAAAAGCGAGCAAACGGAAGCCAGCAGCACGGTCACGTGGATTCAATCAAGAATGCAAGGATGGTTTAACAAATCCAAGTAAGCGTGCTATCCCACATCAACACTATGAAGGTCAGAAACCACATGGATGCAGAAACACCCAACGTCTGGTCACGATGAAGATTCTCAACAAGCTAGGTGCAGAAGGAATGGAACGCAGGCCATAAACAACACGTAGATGGCTAGCATACTGACTGGGGGAAGCTGAAGGATTTTTCTCTAGGATCTGCATTTCACTATTCAACATAATAAAGTATAATAAAATACTATCCAACGTAATACTAGGAGTCCTAACCATGGCAATTAGAGGGCATTCACATCATAAGGGGGAAGCACAGTGGGCACAGCACCTGCCTGCAACGCCAGTGTCCTGTAGGGGCACCCATTTGGTCCCAGCTGCCCCTCTAATGGATCCAGCTCTCTGCTAACGCACCTGGGAAGGCAGTGGAGGATGGCCCATGTGCTTGGGCCCCTGCACCCATGTGGGAGACCCAAAGCAGATGGAAGACTTCACTGTCTCTCCCTCGGTCTGTAATTCTACCTTGTAAGTAAATAAAATCTTAAAAAAAGAGAAAGTAAAGTTCTTACTGTTTGCAAATGACATGCATTTATATATATATATATATATATATATATGAAACTGCAAAGATTCCACCAAGAAACTATTACAATGAATAAACAAATTCAGCAAAATTGTAGGAAACAGCCAACATATAAAAATCATTAGCACTGTCATATGCCAGTAGCAAATGGTCTGAAAAAGTAATCAAGAAATTAATCTCACTTCCAGTAGCTCCAAAAACAATACTTAGGAATAAAATTAACCACAGAGGTGAAAGATATCTACAATGAAAACTATAAAACACTGCTAGAAGAAATTGAAGAGGACACACAGAAATGGAAAGATACCCCATGTTCATGGATGAAAAGAATCAATATTGTTACAATGTTCAATATCACCCAAACTGATGTATAGGTTCAATGCAATCCCTATCACAATACCAATGGCATTTTTCATAGACCTAGAAAAAAATACTACTCAAATTTGTATGAAATGACAAAAAGACCGTGAACAGCCAAGCCAATCAGTGAAAAGAACAATACAGGCGGCATCACACGAATTGGTTTTAAAACATACTAGAGGATCAGACGCTTTAGCCTGCTGGTTAAGATGCCTACGTGCCACATTGCAGACCTGGGTTTAACACTGCCCCCAGCTCCGGACTCTAGTGTCCTACAGATGCAGATTCTGGGAGGCCACAGTGATGGCTCAAGGAATCGAGTGCCTGACATACTGGTGGGAAACCTGGATTGAGTTCCTGCTACTAGCTTCACCCAACTCAGTCCCGACCATTGTAGGCACCTGGGGGGTGAACCAGTGGATGAGAGCTCGCTCTCTCTCTTGTGTGTGTGTGTGTCTCTACTCTGGCTAATTAAAAAAAAAATGTTTAAAATATATTAGACGTAACAGCAAAGATGCTATTTGATATGCCCATGCCCCACATCAGCGTGCCCGGGTTTGAGTCCTGGCCCATTCCTGATTCCAGATTCCTTCTCACGCACACTCTGGGGAAGTAGCAAGTGATGCCTCAAGTACCGTGTCCCTGCCACTCATGTGGGAGACACAGACTGAGTTCCTGGCTCCTGGCTGTGGCCTAGTCCAGGCCCCACTGTGACTGGCATTTGGGGAGTTAATCAATGGATGGGAGATCTCTATCTCTTTCTGCCTCTGCCTTTCAAATAAGGAAATTTAAATATATATATGTATATATATATATGTGTGTGTGTGTTTATGTGTGTGTGTGTGTTTATGTGTGTGTGTGTGTGTGTTTTCTTTAAGAGTCAGAGTTACAGAGACAGGGAGAGATCTTCCATCTGCTGGTTCACTCCCCAGATGGCTGCGAGAGCCAGGCCTGGGCCAGCCCAAAGCCAGGAGCTTCTTCTGGGTCTCCCACATGGGTGCAGGGGCCCAGGGACTTGGGCCATCCTCCGCTGCCTTCCAAGGCACATAAGCAGGGAGATGGGTCAGAAGTGGAGCAGCCAGGACACGAAGTGGTGCCCATCTGGGGATGCCAGCACGGCAGGTGATGGCTTTACCTGCTACACTACAACGCCAGCCCGCAAATAAGTTAATTTTTAAATATGAAAAAAATAAAATACATTAGAAAGCTCAGGCATTAAGACAGCATTGTGGCCGGCGCCACGGCTCACTAGGCTAATCCTCCGCCTTGCGGCACCAGCACACCGGGTTCTAGTCCCAGTCGGGGCGCTGGATTCTGTCCCGGTTGCCCCTCTTCCAGGCAACCTCTCTGCTGTAGCCAGGGAGTGCAGTGGAGGATGGCCCAAGCGCTTGGGCCCTGCACCCCAAGGGAGACCAGGATAAGCACCTGGCTCCTGCCATTGGATCAGCGCGGTGCGCCGGCCGCAGCGTGCCAGCCACGGTGGCCATTGGAGGGTGAACCAACGGCAAAGGAAGACCTTTCTCTGTCTCTCTCTCTCACTGTCCACTCTGCCTGTCAAAAACAAAAAAGACAGCATTGTACTGGCATAAACACACACACATAGGCCAACAGAACAGAACAGAGACTGGAAGTGACCACACATGGGCTGAGCCAACTGTTATAAGAACACCCATAGGTGTAGGACAGACTTGTCCATAAACGGTGCTGGGAAAACAGCTAGCCACACATGGAAGACTGAGCTTAGAGCCTAGCACCGGGTACACACATCAGCCCAAAATATATTCAAGACCCAAGTATAAGGCCTGGAACAAAGGGAGGGAAACAGCCAAAATGCTACGGGACTTTGGGACGGGCAAGGAATTTTTTGTTTTATCAGATCCCAAAAAGCAACGACAGTGATGTCATCAAACCCGAAGTCGTCTGTGGAACCAAGGAAGCAGAGTGAAGAGGGAACGTGGAGAATGGGAGACGACATGTGCAGGTGTACAGCTGACAAAGATCCCAACCAGAACACAGATGGAACTCAACAGCAAAAAACAACTAATCCAGTTTAAAAACAGGCAGTCTATCTAAACTGACATTTTTCTTTTTTATAATTTTTTTAAAGATTTATTTTATTTATTTGAAACAGAGTTAGAGAGGTCTTTAATCCACTGGTTCACTCTCCAGATGGCCACAACAGCCAGAGCTGCACCGATCCAAAGCCAGGAGCCAGGAGCTTCTTCTGAGACTCCCATGTTGGTGCAGGGGCCCAAGGACTTGGGCCATCTTCCACTGCTTTCCCAGGCCATAGCAGAGAGCTGGATCAGAAGAGGAACAGCTGGGCCTAGAACCAGCGCCCACATAGGATGCCGGCGCTGCAGGCCAGGGCTTTAACCTGCTGCACCACAGCACCAGCCCCTAAACTGACATTTTTCAAAGTCATAAAAATGGCCAGCAAGTACATTAAAAAATGCTCGTTTCTAGCACTGTGATGCAACAGGTTAAAGTCTTGGCCTGCAGTGCAGGCATCCCATAGGGGTGCTGGTTCAAGTCCTGGCTGCTCCACTTCCAATACAGCTCTCTGCTATGGCCTGGTAAAGCAGTAGAAGATGGCCCAAGTCCTTGGTCTCCCATGTGGGAGACCTGGAGGAAGCTCCTGGCTCCTGGCTTTGGGTTGGTGCAGCTCCAGCCGTTGCGGCCATCTGGGGAGTGAACCAACAGGTGGAGGACCTCTCTCTCTGTCTCTACCTCTCTCTGTCACTCTGCCTTTTTTTTTCTTCAAGATTTATTTTATTTATTTGAAAGAGTGACAGAAAGAGGTAGAGACAGAGAGAGAGGGGTCTTCCATCCGCTGGGTCACACCCCAGATGGCCGCAACGGCCAGAGCTGTGCTAATCTGAAGTCAGGAGCCAGGAGCCAGGAGCTTCCTCCAGGTCTCCCATTTGAGTGCAGGGGCCCAAGGACTTGGGCCATCCTCCACTGCTTTCCCAGGCCATAGCAGAGAGCTGGATCAGAAGAGGAGCAGCCGGGACTAGAACCGGCACCCATATGGGATGCTGGCACTTCGGGCCAGGGCTTTAACCCACTGTGCCACAATGCTGGCCCCAAATCAATAAAATAAATCAATTAAAAAATGATTTAAAAAATGCTCAATATCACTACTCAACAGGAAAATGCACATCAAAACTACAGTGAACCCCACTCCAGTCAGACTGGCTATCATCATTAAAGAGGCTAAAGATGGAGCTGGTGTTGTGGTAAAGTGGGTTAAACACCCACCTGCAGTGCCAGCCTCCCATATGGGCCCTGGTTTGAGTCCCAGCTGTTCCACTTCTAATCCAGCTCCCTGCTACTGTGACTGGGAAGACGGCCCAAGGCTTGGGCTCCTGCACTCCTGTGGGAGACCCATAAGATGCTCCTGGCTTCAATCTCACCCACCCCTGGCCATTGTGGCCAAGTGGGGGGTGAACCAGCAGATGGAAGACCTGTCTTTCACTTTCTGTAACTGCCGAATGAATGAATGAATGAATGAATATTGTTTAAGAAACAAAAGAAGCCGAAGGTCGGCAGCGTTCAGCCACTGGCTCTAGTACACGCATGTGAACCAGAGATTGTTGCAGAGGGAACAGGTCTATAGTCCCCACAGTCTTTGAGCCTGGTTGGGAGAGGTGGCTGGTGGCTAACTGCAGAGGCAGTAGCACCTGCAGCCTCCCAGAGTCAAAACGCCAAGGCAGCTCCGCCTCTCTGCTGATGGACAGACTGGCAGGGTGGAGAGGCACCTCTGGCCCCGGCGACTGTGCAACTATTGTGTACTGAGACCTGGGAGACTGGCAGTCACACGAGAAAGGGGAGGGTGCAGCTGGGTAGCAAGCTCTACCACATCCAACTTGGACGTTACCCTGGAAACCTGTCCCACCCTAGAACTCCCAGGCCACGCCCACCACCACCTCCTGGTACTCGCCGAAAAAGTAGACACTGACTGTGCCACAGAGGCTGAGCCCCAGGAAAACGGCACCAGAAGAAAAATCAAAACAAAACAACTCCACAGACACCTAAAAACAGAGCCAGAAATGGAGGAAACAAGAGTAAGGAACACAAGAACGTTCAGTATTAGAATGTGAAGATGAAGAGACTGAGGAAATAGCAGAAATGGAATTCAAAAAATTATTCATATGATTACTCAAAAGCAAAGAGAACCACATTTGCAAACTAAAAATAACCATGACATGAATGAAATTTTTCCACATGAAATTTCTGAAGAGAAATCAAAATGAAATATTAGAAATGAAGAATTCAATACACCAAATAAAAAACGTGGTGGAAGTCTTAACAGCAGACCCAGCAAGGCAGAGAAAGAATATCTGAACTAGAAGACAAATCATTGGAAATCTTAGAGAAAAAAAAAAAACAAGAAGAAAATAGAAAACTTAAAAACAGTTTTGGAGACCTATGGGATACTATTAAATGACTCAACATATGAGTCTTAGGGGTTTCTGAGGGTGCAGAGAGAGTGGACTAGAAAACCTATTTAGTGAAATAATAACAGAAAACTTCCCTATTTGGAGGAAGAAAGGGATATCTGCCGGCGCCGTGGCTCAACAGGCTAATCCTCCGCCTAGCAGCACCAGCACACTGGGTTCTAGTCCCGGTCGGGGCACCAGATTCTGTCCCGGTTGCCCCTCTTCCAGGCCAGCTCTCTGCTGTGGCCCGGGAGTGCAGTGGAGGATGGCTCAAGTGCTTGGGTCCCTGCACCCCATGGGAGACAGGAGAAGCACCTGGCTCCTGGCTTCGGATCAGCGCGGTGCGCTGGCCACAGTGCGCCAGCCGCGGTGGCGGCCATTGGAGGGTAAACCAATGGCAAAGGAAGACCTTTCTTTCTCTCTCTCACGGTCCACTCTGCCTGTCAAAAATAAAAAAAAATAAATAAATAAAAAAGAAAGGGCTATCCAAGTAGAGGAAGCACATAGAAACCCTAACAGACGAGAAAAGATCTTCACGCCATACTGTAGTCAAACTCTCCATAGTAAAACATAAAGATTCTAAAATGTTTATGAGAGAAATGCCACATTACTTTCAGAGGATCTCTAATTAGACTCACGGTTGACTTCTCACCAGAAACTCTACAGGCTATAAGGGAATGGCAAGATATAGACCAAGTCATAAAAGAAAAACTGTCAACCCAGAATACTAGAACCTGCAAAGCTCACATTCATGAATGAAGGTGAAATAAAGACCTTCCATAACAAACAGAAACTGAAAGAATTTGTCACCACTTGTCCAGCCTTACAAAAGATGCTTAGGGGAGTGCTACACACAGAAACACAGAAAAATAGCCATCATTACAAAAGAATGAGATGGCAGAAAACCCCCCAGTAGAAGCACAAAAGAAATCCAAAGTAAACAGTAGGAATATCTAGGGAAAAATGGCAGAGCCAAGTCATTACTTATCATAGTCACCTTGAATGTAAATGGCCTCTACTCTCCAGCTAAAAGATACAGCCTGGCGGAAGGGATTTAAAAACAAGACCCATCTATTTGCTGCTTACAAGAAACACGTCTCCTCAAGAAAGATACATGCAGACTGAAAGTGGAAGGATGAAAAAGACAGTCCATGCTAACAGAAACCAAAAAAGAGCTGGTGTTGCCATCCTAATACCAGATAAATTAGACTTTAACACTATGCACTACTAGACTTTAGCACTATGTAATGATTAAGGGATCAATTCAATAAGAGGATGCGATCATAATAAATGTATACACACACAACCACAGGACTCCTGGCTATTTAAAAGAAACATTAATGGACCTAAAGGAAGACAGAGACTCCAATACAATACTAACAGGGGTCTTCAATATCCCACTCTCAACAATGGACAGATCAACCACACAGCAAATCACCAAGGAAACAAAAGAGTTAATTGGCACTGCAGACCAAATGAGGCTAACAAATATCTACAGAACTTGTCACCCCACAGTGGCACAATACACACTCTTCTCGTTAGTGCATGGAACTTTCTCTAGGATAGACCACAGGCTAGGCCACAAAGCAAGTCTCAGCAAATTCAAAAAAATTTAAATCATTTGATATATCTTCTCTACCAGAATGGAATGAAGCTGGAAATCAACAACTCAAGAACCTCTGGATCATACAGAAACACATGGAGACTGAAAAACATGCTCTTGGGGCCCAGCGCCGTGGCTCACTTGGCTAATCCTCTGCCTGCGGCGCCAGCTTCCCACATGGGCGCCGGGTTCTAGTCCCAGTTGCTCCTCTTCCAGTCCAGCTCTCTGCTGTGGCCCGGGAAGGCAGTGGAGGATGGTCCAGGTGCTTGGGCCCTGCACCCGCATGGGAGACTAGGAGAAGCACCTGGCTCCTGGCTTCGGATAGGCGCAGCGCACCAGCCGTAGCAGCCATTTGAGGGGGTGAACCAACGGAAGCAAGACCTCTCTCTCTCTCTCTCTCTCTCTCTCTCTGTAACTCTACCTGTCAAATAAATAAAAAATGAAAAACATGCTCTTGAACGAACAATAGGTCAGAGAAAAAAATCAAAAAAATTTCTAGAAACAAAGATGACAACACATCATATGAAAATTTAAGGGATACAGCAAAAGCAGTGCTGAGAGGGGATTTTATAGCAACTGGTGCCTACATGAAGAAACTGGAAAGGCACCAAATAAATGAGCTGTCAGTGCATCTCAAGGACCTAGAAAAACAACAAGCCAAACCCAAAACTAGTAGGAGGAAATAAATAACTAGAAGTAGAGAATAAACAAATTTGAAACAAAAAAAAAATACAAGAAAAAGAGTGAAATGAAAAGCTGATTTTTTGAAAAAATAAAATTGATTAAATAACCAAAAAAATGGGAAAAGACCCAAATCACTAAAATCAGAGATGAAAAAGAAAATGTAACAACAGACACCACAGAAATAAAATGAATCATCATTACTACAAAGAGCTGTTTGCCAACAAATTAGGAAACCTAGAAGAAATGATAAATTCCTAGAAAAATACAATCTACCAAAACTGAGTCACGAAGGTACAGAGAACCTAAACAGACCCATAACCAAGACGGAAATGGGATCAGTGATAAAGGCCCTCCCAACAAAGAAAAGCCCAGGACCGGATGGCTTCACGGCTGAATTCTACCAGACATGTAAGAACTAACTCCAATTCTTGTCAAGCTACTCAAAACAACTGAAAGGGAAGAAATCCTCCCAAACTCCTTTTATGAAGCCCGCATCACCTTAACACCTAAACCTGGAAAAGATGCAACAGAGAAAGGGAACTAGACCCCAATATCCCTGATGAACACAGATGCAAAAATCCTCCCCAAAATTCTAGCTAACTCATCAGAAAGATCACTCATCTGGACCAAATGGGATTTATCCCTGGTACACAGGGATGGTTCAACATTCACAAATCAATGTGATACATCACATTAACAAATTTAGGAACAAAAACCATATGGTTACCTCAATCGATGCAGAGAAAGCATTTGATAAAATACAACACCTTTTCATGAAGAGAACCTTAAGCAAACTGGGTATAGAAGGAACATTCATCAACACAATCAGGCAATTTAGGACAAACCCACGGCCAGCATCCTACTGAATGGGAAAAAGCTGGAAGCGTTCCCACTGAGATCTGGTACCAGACAGGGATGCCCACTCTCATCAGTGCTATCCAGTGGAGTCCTGGAAGTTTTAGCCAGAGCCATTAGGCAAGACAAAGAAATCAAAGAGATACACACTGGAAAAGAGGAAATCAAACAGATGACATGATCCTCTATGTAGAGGATCCCAAAGACTCCACGGAGAGACTATTGGAACTCCTAGAAGAGTTTGGTAAAGTGGCAAGGATACAAAATCAACACAGAAAAATCAACAGCCTTTGTATACACAGACAACATCATGGCTGAGAAAGAGCTTTTAAGATCAGTCCCATTCACAATAGCTCCAAAAAGAATCAAATACTTTGGAATAAATTTAACTAAGGATGTCAAAGATCTCTATGATGAAAATTACAAAAGACTAAAGAAAGAAATGGAAGACATTAAAAAATGGAAACTCTACCATGTTCATGCATTGGAAGAATCAACATCATCAAAATGTCTATATTACCAAAAGCAATTTATAGATTCAGTGTGATCCCAATCAAAATACCAATGACATTCTTTGCAGATCTAGAGAAAACTATGCTGAAATTCATATGAAAACACAGGAGACTCCGAATAGCTAAAGCAATGTTATACAACAAAAACAAAATTAAAGGCATCACAATACCCGATTTCAAGACATACTACAGGGCAGTTATAATCAAAACAGCCTGGCCCTGGCACAAAAAGAGATGGATGGGGCCAGCGTTGTGGCACAGTGGGTTAGAGCCCCGGCCTGTGGCTCAGGCATCCCACATGGGCACCGGTTTGAGTCCTAGCTGCTCCTCTTCCAAGCCAGCTCTCTGCTACGGCCTAGGAAAGCAGTAGAGAATGGCCCAAGTCCTTAGGTCCCTGCACTCATGTGGGAAGACCGGGAAGAAGCTCCTGGCTCTGGATCAGTTCAGCTCTGGCCATTGCAGTCATTTGGGGAGTGAACCAGCAGATGGAAGACCTCTCGCTGTGGTTCTACCTCTCTCTGTAACTGTCTTTCAAATAAATAAAATAAATCTTAAAAAAAAAAAAAAACAGATAGATAGACCAATGGAACAGAATAGAAATGCCAGAATCAATCCATGCATGTATAGCAAACTTATCTTTGATAGAGGAGCTAAAATCAACCCATGGACAAGGACAGCGTCTCTAACAAATGGTGCTGGGAAAACTCGATCTCCATGCGCAGAAGTAGGAAACCAGACTCCTACCTTACAACTCACACAAAAAGCCACTCAAGATGGATCGAAGACCTAAATCTATGGCCCGGTACCACCAAATCATTAGAGAACATGGGGGAACTCTACAAGACATTGACATTAGGCAAAGACCTCTTGGAAAAGACCCCAGAAGTACAGGTAATCAAAGCCAAAATTGATCAATGGGATTATATCAAGCTGAGAAGCTTCTGTACAGCAAAACAAAACAAAACAACAAAGTGGAGAGATAACCAACAAAATGGGAAAAAATATTTGCCAATACACAACTGATAAAGGGTTAACATCCAGAATATGTAAAGAGCTCAAGAAATTCAACAACAAAACAAACAGTCCAGTAAAGAAATGAACAAAGGACTTAAACAACAAAAACAGGCATTTTTTCATAAGAGGAAATTCAAATGGCCTAGACCCTTGTGAAATGCTCAGGATCACTAACCGTAAGAGAAATGCAAACCAAAACCACAACAAGGCTTCACCACACTCTAGTGAGAATGGCTCGCGGACAGAAATCATCAAACAACAAACGCTGGCAAGAACGTGGGGAAAACGTACCCTAATCCACTGTTGGTGAGGATGTAAATTGGTGTGGAAGACAGTATGGAGACACCTCAGAAATCTGAATATAGACCTCCATGTGACCCAGCCATCCCAATCCTGGGAATCAGTATATGAGAGAGTTACCTGAATCCCCAATTTTAACTGCAGCACAAGTCACAATAGCTAAGATATGTAAACAACCTGGATGTCCATCAACTGTTGACTGGATAAAGAAATGATGGCATATACACACTATGGAGCACTATTCAGCCGTAAAAACAAATAAAACGCTGTCTTTCGCAACAAGCTTGTCGCAAATGAAAACCATCATATTTAGTGAAATAAGCCAGTCCCACAAAGACAGATAAGTTTTCCCTGATCCACTGTAACTAACAGAGTACTTGTCTGGACTAAAACAGACATCCTGAGATTCCATGATTGTTTATAGTCTTTGTCTCTTCCATAGAGGAACAGTGTTTTGTTCTGTGTTTTTTTCCTTCCTACTATTTGTTGAGCTCTATTACTTAATGCAGGGTTCACTACATGATCATTAAGTGTACTGAAAACAAGCGTGGTAAAGGGTAGGAGTGGGAATCCGAGAGGGAGGGGGAGGAGGGGCTGGAGCGGGGAGGAGTCCCACCAAGTTCCTAAATCTGTATACACGAAATACATGAAACTTGTACAACTTAAATAAAATAAAATAAAAGGCCAGAGACAACAAGGGCTGGCAAAGACGAGGGAAGAAGGGAACGGCCGCCTAGGTTGTTGAGAACGGAGCACAGCCATTGTGGGGAACAGTCCAGGGACCAAGCCACAGCCCTGCACGGGAACCAGGAGACAGCCACGTTACCGCAGCCCATCCACAACACCCAAGACCTGGAAACAACCTGTGTCCACCCACCGAGGCCTGGACAACGCGCCACAAATCACAACAGAGCCTCTTCAGCCACAAAAGGCAACGCTATCTTGTCATTTGGGCCCACACGGACGGAACTGGAGGTCATTACGTCATGCGAAAGATGGCAAGTCCCACGTGATCTCATTCATCCATGGGACGTAAAACAGCGACCCCATAGAAGCCGACAGCAGAATGGTTCACGCAAACCACGTCAGAGTCAGGTTCTACTGATTCTAGATGGTGATGATGCACTGTTTATGTCTGAAAAAAGCCGAAGGACTTTGAGAGTGTTCACAATGAAGCGAACTTAAATGTGGGAGGAGACAGGTGCGTTTGCCCCGATTTGAACAGCACACGGATCAGCACATCACATGGCGCCCCACGGGAACAAGGACAATGCTCATGTCACTTCTAAAAAGAAAGCCTGACATAAGATTTCGTTCAGGAGGCTCCCCGGACAGGAGCCTGGGCCGGGCACGGCAGGTGGGGCGCGGGGCCGGCAGCACTGTGGGGGTTTGCCTCTGGCTGCTGGCTGCTCCCCTCCCCACCATGACACAGGGGAGAGGAAAGCTTGGTCCTCACACTCCGGAGTGATTTTCACTTCCTGTGGGCTCTCCAGGGTTGGCGATAGCTTCAGGCAGCTGGAATAGTGAGCTGGAAGCACGGCAAAGAGGAAGGAGGATGGGCTGAGGAGATGAAACCATGGCGCCCCTACTGAGTCGGCCAGGGGCTGGTGCTGTTGCACAGCAGGTAAAGCCACCGCCTGCAGTGCCGGCATCCCATATGGACGCCAGTTCGAGTCCCGGCTGCTCCACTTCCCATCCAGCTCTCTGCTATGGCCTGGGAAAGCAGTGGAGGATGGCCCAAGTCCTTGGGCCCCTGCACCCACGTGGGAGACCTGGAAGAAGCTCCTGGCTCCTGGCTTTGGGTTGGTGCAGCTCCAGCCATTGTGGCCATCTGGGGAGTGAACCAGCAGATGGAAGACCTCTCTCTCTCTCTCTCTCCTTTCTCTGTGTAACTCTGGCTTTCAAATAAATAAATAAATCTTAAAAAAAAAAAAAAAAGCCAGGATTGGGGTGACAGAGACCTGAGGCTGGAGTGCCCCCTGCAAGGACCCCTCCCCCTGCCCCAGCTCCCTGCGCACGGCTCTTCCACCCCACCCACTGCACTCATCCCCTGCCCCCTTCAACAGCCCCAGCCCTGGCCCATCCCCTAGCTCTGCACATGCTCTTGCCCAGGCCCTGCAGAATGGGGGGGTCCATCAGCAGAACAGCGGGGGGAGACAGGTGGCGAGTAAGGAGTGCGGACCCCACACCTCCATCTCTGTCCTCACGAAGCCCTGAGTGCCTTTGACACGGCTGTGAGCACCTGGTGCATCCTGCGCCCGGATTCTATGGGGCTCCCGGGACCCAGAAGGGGAGCCGAGCCGGTGCTCTCGCAGCCTGCACAGCAGGCAGGGAGAGGCGGGGGTGGGGTGCGTCCTTCCTGGCTGAGCCGGGACTGCTGCGTGGTCCAGTGCCGCCTTCCCGGGGGGCTGGAATCTGCCCCCAGCTGCAGGGTTCCTGCAGGAGCAGGGCAGGTGCCGGGGGAGGGGCTGCCGCAGGGCCGCTGGGCTCCCAGTGACCCCGGCTCAGGCGAGACAGGAGATGGCCCCAAGCGACAGGGGCAGGCAGCCGCGTGTACACTGGCACGGGCTGTGGGGCCGGCCATCACGGGGAGGGGGAGCCGAGTGGGGCTCAGCCACCCAGGCCAGGGGCAACCACGGACTAAATGGATGTCTGCGTGTTTGTCAGCACCACCTCCAAGCCCCCTCCCTAGGGTGTCCCTGTCCCCTCCCCCAGCCAGCGCCTCCTCCTGTGCTGTTCCGGCTCTGCCTCACCAGGACATAACCTAGGCGCTCTCTCTCTCCACCACCCGCCCCTCCGTCCTCCTGGCCTCGCAGGACACCCGCGGCACGCTGGCCCCTTCCGGAGCCGGTGGTCACCAATGGCCCCCAGGAACACAGCCAGCCGCCGAGCACCTAGGCTTGCCCACAGAACACAGACTCCGTCATCCCTCTCCTGCGCCCGTTTGCAAAGACAGCTGGAGCAGATGACCCACAAGGCCCCGCGTGCAGTCGACAAACAGACCCTGGACGTTCCCGTGAATGGTTTACGTCCGGAGTTCTCTGACCGCCCTGCAGCCTGCCTGTCCCCCTCTCGCCGCCAGCTCGAAGCTCTTGGCTTCACAGCCCCAGCGGCAAGAGGACAAGCGGCTCTGATCTCTGGAGCTGCACGCGGTACAAATGGACGAGAGCTGCCCACGCTGATTTTTCCAGTAACCAGCCAGTGGCCCCTCGTGGCTCCAGCCCCAGATTAAGAACCTGCTCTGACCGTCACCCCCAGCTTTGGCTGCCGCCTCCTGCCTGCTCCTGCCATCCCACGCCACCAGGGGCAGGCCTGCAAAGCCCCGGGTGCATCATTTCACACAGGAGGCTTAGGGATGTTTTAGGATTAAACCCGGGCCTCACCCTAGGTCGCACTGACCTGTTGGACCAGCTGTGCTTTCCTTTCAAACACAAGAATCCTCCAGGGGGCCAGAGCTGTGGTAGGGTAGGCTAACCCTCCCCCTCGGTGCCGGCATCCCATATGGGCGCTGGTTCAAGTCCTAGCTGCTCTACTTCCGATCCAGCTCTCTGCTATGGCCTGGGAAAGCAGAAGATGGCCCAAGTGCTTGGGCCCCTGCACCCATGTGGGAGACCCGGAAGAAGCTCCTGCATTCGGATAGGCCCAGCTCCAGCTGTTGCAGCCATTTGGGGAGTGAACCAGCAGGTAGATCTCTCTCTCTCTCTCCCTAACTCTGCTTCTCAAATAAATAAATAAAGCTTAAAAAAGAAAAATCCTCCGGGCTGGTGCTGTAGCATAGTGGGTAAAGCCGCAGCCTGCAGCACTGGCATCCCATATGGGCACCGGTTCAATTCCCGGCTGCTCCACTTCCGTCCGATCCAGCTCCCTGCTAATGTGCGTGAGAAGGCAGCAGCAGATGGCCCAAGTGCTTGGACTCCTGCCACCTCAATGAAGCTCCTGGCTCCTGGTTTTGGCCTGGCCCAGCCCCAGCTGATGTGGGCACCTGGGGAGTGAACCAGTGGATGGAAGACCCCCGCCCCCTTCTGTAACTCTTTCAAATAAAATAAATCTATAATTTTTTTTTTAAAAAAGAAAGCCCACCACAGAGGGGCAATGAATTGGAGCTCAGCGTAGAAGTCCAGTCCAGAGACTCAGCGGTCTCCCCCAACCCATCAGAATACCTGTGACCCTCAGGGTCTGGGGGCAGCCACTTTGGGGCACCTGGGCCCGGAGTGGGAGGGGGGAGCATTGGTAGTCTCGGATGTGCATGGCCTGGGGTGGACTAGTGGACTACGACAACGCGACCTGGCGCAGGCCCACAGCGGAGTCCCTGGACCCCGAGGCCACATGTTTGTACATGGTCTTTCACGCCCGTCCCAGTTACACGGCTTCCTCCTCGAGGGCTCAGAGGCTCCCAAGGAGCAGACACGGCCTCTCCCCAGCAGACTCGGCCTGGGGAGGACCGTCCCAGGCCCTGCCCACACATCCTGAGACCTGAGAGCACACATTCCAGCGAGGCTGGGTCACTGGGGAAAGGGCAGGGCTGGCGTGGGGACAGCCCACAAAGCCTGAATACTACCAAGGCAAATATTTGCCCAGAGATGGCAGGGTCACCAGGTCACGCTGGGCAGCTGTGACCCAGACAAGGGTGTGGGTTTCCCAAGCGAAGCAGCAGGTGGGAGAGGCCAGCGGGGTGCAGAGTTGGGAGGAGGGGGCACGAGGGGAAGAAGACGCACAGGTGCAGAAGTAGAAGGGGTCTCTGCAAACGTGGGGGGCACCCCGAGCCGCTATCCCCATGCTGCACCCCCTCTGAGCAGTGGTTCAGAGGGGCCCCCAAACTCCCACCCATCAGCACCACACGGGAGGGCAGCAGTGGGGGAGCCAGGGGGTCACCTCCATTCAGCCACCTCTGCCTTTGGGCTCCTCCACTGAACTGGCTGCCCAGGGGCTCTGCCTTGGACAGTGGCCAGCAGCCCAGGGACAGGACTGAAGCCCGAAGCTCTGTTGTCCTCACCTACGGAAGGTGAGCACTCCGGTCAGGCCAGAAGGGAGCGCTCTGGTCCCTTGGGACCACTCTGGGCCACCCCGAGTCTCCCCCCCACACACCTGTATACACAGCAGGAGGCACCTGCCATGAGCACGTGGGAACCCAGCCCACCACTGTTCACACCTGCTCCGTGCACGCCAGGGCCACACCTGCCTTCTGATTGCCCTGAGCGGAACACTCTACACGTGCAACGTCCCCTAGAGACGGCGCTGAAGAAGTTCAAGTTCACATGCCCCAAAGCGTGGCCAGAACGACAGAAGCCCGGGAAGCCACAGCCAAGTCCCCAGGGGCAGACCCAGCGCAGCAGGTGCTCAGAGACGCACCCGTGCTCACTCGAGGTCAAGGTCAAGGCCGGCCACTTGCTTCAAGGCCTCCCGAGGCTGCAGGAGGAACCGGCTGCGCTGGCACTCAGAGTGGTGCTCCCTCCCCGAGCAGGCTCCTGTGCCTGGGGGTCTCAGCGACCCTAAGAGAACCCCTCCATCGCCCGCCCGCTGCCCCTCGGAGCTCACCTGAGAAAAACAAAGATGCTCCTCGGTGGCCTGGCGCTGGGGTCCTCGGGCGCCCGGCGCTCCAGGTGTGGCCCCAGGAGCTCCAGCAGCTCGGGGTGCAGCTTCTCAGCCTCATCGAAGATGAACAGGGTCTGGCCACAGCGCTGCTGAGTCTCCCGGATCTGGCCCATCAGCTGCTCCTACACGGGATGCCAGGAGCTACTGCGGGCCTAGGCGCACCTTCCCACCCGCCCAGCTTTCCCAGAGCATGCGCAAGAAACTCCTCGGGCGTGCGCTCCACGCCGGGGCAGGACGAGGACCCACGCATCTAACAAGCTTCCCAGGTGATTCTCCTGCGTCCCGGGCCTCCCCCAGCCCGGTTGTCAGAGCGGCCAGGGAGGGGAGGGCCAGCTCTCCTCTGGCCCTAAGCAGGTGCCACCTGCAGCGTGCAGGATTCGGGCTATACCAGGCGGGGGAAGCTGGCATCCCCAGCAGTGCCGCCACAGCTGAAGCCCACAGTTCTTCCTGGGAAGGCCCAGCTGAGCAGCCACTTGCTGGTAGGACAGCTGGGACTCAGGTCACCGAGTTCTCGCCCTCCAGGGCCACAGGGAAACCGCCAGGTGACCCGGCAGTCTGTGTCCTCAGGGGTTACACAGTCCTTCCGGTTGGCACACTTCAAGTACCAGGCGGAAAGCCAAAGCCAGGTGTCGTCACCTTGGCAAAGTCGGGAGGAGGGGCTGATCATCTGGCCGACTTTAAGGACTTGTCTCTGGGGCCGTGGTTAAGCTGTGCCCGCAACACCGGCATCCCACAGCAGAGTGCTGGCTGCAGTCCCCACTGCTCTACTTTTGGTCCAGCTCCCTGCTGATGTACCTGGGAAAGCAGCGGACAATGGCCCCAGTGCGTGGGCCCCTGCCACCCACATGGGAGACCCAGCTGGAGTTCCAGGCTCCTGGCTTCCATCCGGGGAGTGAACCAGCAGATGGAAGATCTCTCAATCTCTCTCTAACTCTGCCTTTCAAACAAATAAAAAAATCTTAAAAAAAAAAAGGACGGGCAGCGCTGTGGCATAGTAGGTTAATCCTCCACCTGTGGCGCCAGTTCTAGTCCCGGCTGCTCCACTTCCGATCCAGCTCTCTGCTGTGGCCTGGGAAGGCAGTATAAGATGGCCCAAGTCCTTGGGCCTCTGCACACTTGTGGGAGACCCGGAAGAAGCTCCTGGCTCCTGGCTTCGGATCGGCGCAGCTCCAAATGCAGCCATTTGGGAAGTGAACCTTGCTGTCTCTCCCTCTCTCTGTAACACTCTATCTCAAATAAATAAATCAATCTTAAAAAAAAAAAAAAAAAAAAAGATGGAGCTCAGGAGTGGTGTGGGACAAATCAGTCTTTCCCTGAGACACCGAGGGCCTCCTGGGTGAGTGCATGGAGCAGGCGTCTCTGTCCCAGGGGAGCCTCCCCCCAGCCCTGCAAGGAATGGCTGCTCTCAAGGGCCCACTCCCGGCTCGGCGGGCCTCACCTTGTACAGGTCCACGTACTTGGGGTGCGGGAAGTGGACTGTGGCGATGAGCATCCTGACACAGGCGCTCCTCTGCCCATCTCGATACAGGTTCTCAGCCAGCATCCGGGCCACGAAGTTCTTGCCGGTGCCCGACCAGCCGTGGAAGGACAGCGCCAGGGCCTTGTCGGGCCGGGGCACTTCCAGGTAGCCCTTCACTGTGCGCAGGACCAGCTCCCGGGCCAGATGCTGGCCGTGCAGCCGTCCACTCAGGTCCGAATCTAAGCCTGGGGAGAGCAGGCCACGTGAGCCACACCCTCAGCAGCTCCCTCCTCCCCCCCAGCACCCCTGGACTCCTCCAAGGGGGTCAGCTGTTCACTCTGGCTGCCTCACAATGACAGGCCACGGGCAGGACTTCGGGGCTATTCTCAGAAGAGTTTGAACCCAAGGAGGGGCAGGTGTCTGGGGCTGTGGCTAGGTCCCTGCTTGGGATTCTCGTACATCCCCTATCTAGGGCCTGGGTGTAAATCCTGCCTCCACTTCCCACTACTGTGCACCCTGGGAAACAGAGGGTGATGGCTCAAGTACGTGGGTCCCCACCACCCACGTGGGACACCTGGATGGAGAGAGAAAAAGATTGAACTCCGCCAGGGTTGCAATTTAGCAAACATTGTTGAGAGCTGCTGTGGGACACGCCAAGCCCTCTGCCAGGCCTTACTTCCTCTTGGCATAAGGACAGGAGGGCTGTGTGGCCTGCTGGGGTGAGGGCCAGGCCGAGGACAAGTGACCCTGGGAGAGGCCTGCCCCGAGTCTGGCAGCCAGGGGGAGGCGAGACAAGGAGCCCAGCACAGGTGCACCTGTGCCCCAGCCAGAGCAATTTGGACATCCAAGCCCCCAGGGGAACAATGGGCATGCTTTGGGCAAAGCTCACCAGTCGGCTGACCGCCCACATCTTATCCTGAGTTGGCAGAAATCCTGACCCGTACCAGTTGATATTTTGTTCTGAGCCACACCATGGCCCCTAGATACACTGTTGTCATTGACATTAAATGACCATTTCTGTGGTTGTTAAAGATTTATTTTATTTGAAAGAGAGAGTTCGAGAGAGACAGAGAGTGAACCGCTGGTTCACTCCTCAAATGACTCCAATGGCTGGGGCTAGACCAGGCTAAAGCCAGGAGCCTGGAACACCATCCGGGTCTCCCACATGGGTCCAGAGGCCCAAGCACTTGGGCCATCCTCTGCTGCTTTCCCAGCTGCATTAGCAGGGAGCTGTTTTAGGAGTGGAGCAGCCAGGACCGAACTGGTGTCCTTGTGGGATGCTGGCAACACAGGTGGCGGCTTTACTCTGTTGTGCCGCAGCACCGGCCCAAATGACCTTTTTTCCCCCAAATAACCTTTATTTAGGGTGGCCCTCACTTAAATAAGAGACTGCTAGGAGTACACAGTTAGTCTAACGGTTACGACACCTGCGTCCACATGGAGGGCCCTGCTCAATCCCTCGTTCTAGTTCCTGATTAACTTCCTGCTAGTTCAGCCCTGGGAGACAGAGCTGATGGCTTGCTCTCTCTTCTCTAAAATAAATTTTAAAAAAAAGTTCTAGGCAAGAAACTTCCCCCTGGAAAAAGAGGAACCTTTTGCACAAGACTGAACCGATGGTTGCTTATCAGAATAAGAGCCAAGATGCAAATCAGCTGTCCTATGCAAATTAAACCACCTGAACTTAAATAAAACATGGGAAGAGGGCAGGTGCCGTGGTTCAGATGCCATCTGGGATGCCTGCAGGTGTCTGGGTTTCAGTCGCAGCTCTGCTTCCGACTCCAGCTTCCTGCCTGTGTACACCCAGGGAGGCAGCAGGTGATGGATGCAATAATTGAATCTCCGATGCCCAGGTGGGAGACCTGGATTGAATTCCTTCCTCTTGGGCATCTGGGGAGTGAACCAGCAGATGCGAGTTCTCTTTGCCTCTCAAATAATAAAGTAAAAACAGATATAGGGGCCAGCACTGTGGCACAGTGGGTTAACTCCCTGGCCTAAAGCGCTGGCATCCCATATGGGCACCGGTTCGAGACCCAGTTGCTCCTCTTCTGATCCAGCTCTCTGCTATGGCCTGGGGAAGCAGTAGAAGATGGCCCAAGTCCTTGGGCTCCTGCACCCACGTGGGAGACCCGGAAGAAGCTCCTGGCTCCGGATCGGCACAGCTCCGACCATTGCGGCCAATTGGGGAGTGAACCATCGGATGGAAGACCTCTCTCTCTTTCTCTCTCTCTCTGTGTAACTCTGACTTTCGAATAAATAATCTTTATATATATATATATATATTTTTTTTAAAACATGGGAGGGAGGCTGTTTAGTTGTGATGGACACGCAGCTGGATTGGAGGGGAGAAGGCACAGGTTCGCTGGTAAGGGCATTTTCAACCCAAGTGACGGCTAGTATTCTGAACTGGTTCATAATCAGAAACAACTTCCTGTTTCTCTCAGGGTGGAGAGCCGCAAGGCATCCTCACTGATTCCGGATAAGCCAGGAAAGCCACGTTTGCTGACTGAGGTCAGAAAGGGACACATCAGGCCGGCGCTGTAGCGCAGAGGGTTAACGCCCTGGCCTGAAGTGCCGGCATCCCACATGGGCGTTGGTTCTAGTCCCGGCTGCTCCTCTTCCACAGCTCTCTGCTGTGGCCTGGGAAACCAGCAGAAGATGGCTCAGGTCCTTGGGCCCCTGCACCCACGTGGGAGACCCGGAAGAAGCTCCTGGCTTCAGATCGGCGCAGCTCCAACCATTGTGGTCAATTGGGGAGTGAACCAGCAAATGCAAGACCTCTCTCTCTGTCTCTACCTCTCTCTATAACTCTCTTTCAAATAAATAAATCTTTAAAATATATATATAAATAAAGGGACACTTCTCATCAGAACCCAGGCTGCCAATCAGTGGTCTCACCTGATACTCCAACCACCCTCTGAGGGTGGCGTTCCCAGGTACGGGGAGATGAGGTGCTCTGGCCTGACCCTGAAAGGTTACCGGCTACAGACTCATCCCTGCCAAAACTCCCAGCACGTCCCTGCACACAGTAGGGGCTTAATAGATGCCAGCTCTTCCTCTTCCATGCCCCCAGGGATGGCAGGACGCAGCGAGGGAACAGGTGGCTGGGGTGGAACCAGTCAGTCCGGGTGACAACCCAGTCTGCCCTCCACCCAGCTATTTCCTCTCCAGCCCGTGCCCTAGCTGGGGGGCGGGGTAGCAATTGCTGCTGGAGGGTGCTTGGCCCAGAGGATGGATGGGCGCCTGCACCCTCACATTTCCGCTGGTCTCCCCAGCTCCCTGAGGTCACAGGGGTCCCACCTGTGAAGTTGTTGGAGATCCTGCAGTCCCCGGTGTCGCAGCAGGTCTGGACGCTGCAGTACCACGTGGCCAGGATCTCCAGGTACTGCTGGCCCAACACAGGGAGGCTCCAGCCTGGAAAAGGAGCTGCTGTGAGATGGGGGGACGGGACCCCCTGGCCCATGACCGGGAGGCGACCACCCTGCCAGCCGGTGTGCCGAAGCCAGACCCCCAAGTCAGCTCCCGGGCGCAGCGCGAGCGCACACCCGGCCTCCCGAGGCCGCAGCCGGGCAGGCACCGTCGCGTCCATGGCTTCGAAGCCATCAAGGCGGACGACGAGCAGCACCTTAGCCCCCGGGCGCCAGGTCTGCCGGGGTCACGGCCGGCCGGGGGTCCGGAGGGGCTGCGACTCCGCTGGGCTCCGGCCGGGGCCTGGCACCGGCTCTTACCCGGGGGCGCCGCGGCAGCCTCGGCCTCCTCGCAGTCGCCGGGCCACACGCGGCAGCTGAAGAGCGCCCAGTACCGCCTGGAGAGGGCCCGGGCCGCCCCCAGCCGCTCGGGCAGGCGCTGGAGGCCCCGCCAGAGCCACGCCGAGCCCGGCTCCTCCGCGGCGCCGGGGCCCTCGGGCGCGCCGGGCAGCGCCAGCAGCAGAAGCAGCAGCACCTGCGGGAGGCCTCGGCCGAGCGGGCGCCGCGGGCCGCCAGGCATGGCCGGGCCGGGGAGCAGTGAGCGCCGGCCGGGCGGGGCGCGCACTTCCCGGGCGGGCGCGGGCGGCGATTGGTGCGCGGGGCACAGGGCTATTCCGGGGTGGTGCCGCTGCCCTGGGGCAGGCTAGGCGAGCTGGCGCCGGGGGTGGCCCCTGCCGGGCCCCCGCTGCCCCTCTGGGGCTCATCGGACGCGCCATGCCTGTGAGCGCACGGGATCCGGCTGGCTGGGCCCGGGGCGCAGCTCGGACCCTGTCTGGGCGTGGCCGGGCGGCTGCCCTGCGCATGGGGAAGCCCGGGCTCCACGGCTGCAGCAGCTGAGCTCCACGCCGGCTACTCGGCTTTGGAAACCCCGGAGTCACGGGGAAATCACAAGGTTTCCCGTCAGTGAGACTCTGTTATGGGGAAACTGTTAGCTCGGTTCTTTGTCTCACTCGGAATTAGAATTCCCTAGCGGACAAGCAGAGAGATTCAAAGGTTTAGTAAGAGTCAAAGGCCCCCAGCCAGAGCCACATGGAGGTGGGCTTCCAAGAGAGGGAACCCCCAAAGGACCTGTAGCACTGGGGTTTTTAAGTACAATTTCAGAGGGGAAAAAAAACAAACTTGACAATCAGACTTGAATACCCATCAAAAGACCTGATTTGCAATTCCTTACCCTATCTGGCTTGCACTGGAGCAAACAAAAACCCTCCAGAAGGGTGGGCTAGGTGACTTGCTTTCACAATAAGCTGTGAGCTCAGGAAGATGGACATCACCAACCCCTTGCTATGCTCATGGAGCATGTGGAGGGCGGCCTGTTTGTTCCCCCCTTTTTGGGGGGAAAGAAGCAAGTATTTTACTC
The DNA here is from genome assembly GCF_033115175.1 of Lepus europaeus. Classification (NCBI taxonomy): domain Eukaryota; kingdom Metazoa; phylum Chordata; class Mammalia; order Lagomorpha; family Leporidae; genus Lepus; species Lepus europaeus. Next base: position 152,510,320 of record NC_084831.1, read on the forward strand.
CCCAAATTCCATCGGGACTGATAGCTTTGGGACCCACAAGGAGGGAAGGCCTACACTTCCGGGAATGGAGAGGCCTACTTCCGGGGAAGAAAGTCCTTGTCAAGGTCCCTGCGGGTGCCTGAAGGTCAACCAACGAGGGTCAGACCCGCCTCAACCGTTAACCCCCATGCCCTGAATCTGTAAAAGGAGCTCTCCCAATCTCTGACATGCGACTTCCCCGGCCCCCCGCTCTGTTGCTCTGTTGGGACCAGGGAACCTCGCCCAGGAGCGGAACCCAATAAAAGCCTGTGAATGAATCGATCCGTCTGCCTGGGAAGATCTGTTACGCGCCGGATACCTTACAGGGACCACCCGACTACCTGTTTATCCAGAATTCTATCTCGTGAAAAGGAAGTTAGGGTGGCACTGTGAGCACTTTCTTGACTGGGCCTGCCGCTTGCTCGTGCAAGCCCAGCGGAAGCTACAGGCAAAGGACTTCAGGGCCTCCTTGCCTTGGAGTCCCTTATCTTAAAAAAAAAAAAAATCATTAAAAAGGCAGAGTGACCGAGAGAGAGATCTTCATCCGCTGGTACACTTCCCAAAGGGCCACCACTGGGGCTGGAGTCAGGAAGTCCACCCAGGTCTCCCCCATGGGTGGCAGGGACCACTTGGGGCCATCTTCCGCTGCTCTCCCAGGCCCGTTAGCAGGGAGCTGGATTGGAAGCAGAGCAGCCTGGATTTGAACCCGTACGGGACGCCTGTGTCCCAAGTGGCGGCTTCACCTGCTCCGCCACAAGGCTGGTCCGCACAGTGCCTTTTTCCAGAACGCGGAGCGTGGGACAAGACTGTCAGAAAATCGTCAGTTACTGACGTCAAGGGCCGGCGTGTCCTAGACGGGCACAGCTGATGCAGGGCACGTGCCTCAGGACCTCTAGTGGCTTTAAGGGTGGGTGCGCCAGCCGGTCAGAGGCATCCTAGGGCCAGGTCTCACAAGCACCACCGGCTCATGTGACTCGTAGCTTGCAGTCACGTGCAGGGAGCAGCACAGTTATCCCTGTTAACAGGGCTAACGTCTCAGTGGTGGCCTCGGATTCACCCGTCGCTCCTACAGCTAACAGCCTCGTTTTACGTATGTATTTATTTTTCTGGGATCTCAGAGGCCTGCACGCACTTAGCCTCTCATCCCTCAGCTCCGAACTCCAGGATTCACTGCCTTTACTCCCCGGGAGGTCTGGGACCCCAGTGACAGCGGCCCAGCCCCCTGCTCGGTGCACTGCAATACCTAGTCTTTTCTACCCGCCTCATGCAATTCATTGATTGGCTTCCTGCACGCTGGGTTAAACAGCAGCTCCTCCCGTCGGATACGGCTGGGTAGGCAGCAGCTAGCGAGCGGCAAAGGGCTGAGGACTGCCAACGCCTAAGCCGCCTGCACAGAACTGTTACCGCCTGTGCGATCCAACATGGCTGAGGGTTCTTTCAGCACACCTGCTCCTCTCCATGCAGCTAAGCCCTGCCTTCCACCTGGAACTTCCTGGAGATCAGGATCACTGCATGCAGCCCCCCCCCCCCACCTATTTTTAACATTCAAGCACCACCCCTTATCCTACGGGTAGGGACAGTTTTCTCTATTGAGGTTGTATCAAGTCTTGGTACTATCCCTTTGCCTTTTTCTTAAGATTTATTTTATTTATCTGAAAGGTAGAGTTACAGAGAGGTAGAGACAGAGAGAGAGAGGTCTTCCATCCGCAGGTTCACTGCCCAAATGGTCACACTGGCTAGAGCTGAGCCGATCTGAAGCCAGGAGCCAGGAGCTTTTTCCAGGTCTCCCACGTGGGTGCAGGGGCCCAAGTACTTGCGCCATCCTCCGTTGCTTTCCCAGGCGAATTATCAGGGAGCTGGATCAGAAGTGGAGCAGCCAGGACTTGAACCAGGGCCCACATGGGATGCTGGTGCTGCAGGCTAGGCCTTTAACCAGCTGCATCACAGCACCGCACCCCTCCCTTTGCCTTTTAATAAATTCTGCTGTCCTCCTTGCTTTCATCTACGTCTCCTGGGTGTGTTCCTACACACAGGAAGACAAGAACCTAAGTCTAGACGGGCTGCCTGACCCTTAGGGCATACTTCAGGGGTCCCAGTGGTCACCACGGTCTCTTCTTCACATCTGGCGACGTAGGGATAGGGGAATATCGGCAGGGATAGGTGTGCTCCGGGAAGAACCTGGCTTTGTTCTCCCACTCCTCCGATTAAGGCCTCCCACTCGGCAACCCGGCTCTTTCCTTATTTGTGTAGTAAAAGAAATCAAGCATCAGGTCGCACTCGCCTGCCCCCATAATGCCAGGTCCACCCCACCATCAGCCCCTAATTTACAACCTCCTTTGTTCAGACCACCACAGAAACCCCACTAGCGCCTCTGCCAGGACGTCCTGAGAGTTCAGCTGAATGTTATTTATGTATATTGCGCCTTAGCCACTCGCAGCGATGTCAGAGTTAAACCCTGGGATGGGAGCGTGCTTAGCAGGTAGACACCTATGTCCGACCTCATGGTGCCGGGGTTCAATGCCTGGCTCCAGGCCCTGCCTCCAGCTTCCTGCAGGTGTAGACCCTGGGAGGCAGCCGTGATGGCTCAGGCAGCTGTGGGAGACCTAGACTGAGTTCCCCAGCTCCCAGGTTCAGCCCTGGCCCGGCCCCAGCTGTTCAAGGCCAGAGGGCTTCCCCTCTCAACCTCTCCCTCTATCTGCCTCTCGATTTTCTTTTCAGTTTGTAGAAAATGGAATTAGAAGGACATGTGTGTTTCCACAAACTAAACAACACAAGGAGCCCACACCGTCCAGGGCAGCAGCCATGGCACAGGCGCACACTCTGTGCACCCAAGGTCACGGACGCCCTCAGGACAGAGACGTAAGCTATGAACACACCACTATGCTGATCTGCAAGTTGAAGACACGAACTCGGTCACCAACAGAGCATGAATGGCAACCCAGCATACCGAAGAGTCGCAGGGCCCTACCGTCCCATCTGTGTGACCTTGGGTGTGACTCAGCTGCCCTGGGCCTGCTTCCTCAACTATAAAATGGGTAACACAGTCACCTCAGAGGTGGTGCACTGCACACACACGTGTTTATATTTTATATCCTTGGGCGACCTTGGATGGCTATCGTTTGTGTACAGGTGAACTTATGGTAATGAAATTACTAATAATGAGCCGCGTCACCGTGTACGTGGAAGGCCAGCGGCAGTGAAATCTGTGGACTGGGCATGACGGACTGGGCTGGAATGAGGAAGTCTCTCGCAGGCAGAATGAACTGCACCTGGCCGCGGCTCTGCTGAGCCTGTCCTTCAAGTTCAACTCTGATACAACGACCCAGCGTGAAGCCACAGGAGCTGGACACGGCCAGGACTCCAAGCTGCTGGTGCTTCAGCTGTGACATTCCCCTGCCTGAACAAGCTAATGTCAACTCAACAACTCAATCCGCCCAATGAATTATGGATCTGGAAACAAAAGTGCTAATAGGGAAAAAAGCTTATGAAAGCCACACCAGTTCAACCACTTTGTTGGGAGAAGTCTCTCTCCTGGGAGCAGTCACGGACGACTAACTGCTAATGTCTATAGCACTCCGACGTGGACTTAGCACTTCATGGTAATGGGTACTTGGGAAGTTCTTACACAGCCAACGTGATCTCAAGGAAATGTTTCCCTGATATAAATTTCTTTTTCCCCACCAAAGTCAGTTCCACAGAGAAACGACAAAGCCAAACACCAGTCTCTCATTTCAATAAACTCCAGCTTTGGAGGCTGCTGGTTGTAAGCCTCCCAGGAGCAGGATCCTCTTGGGTGATGGGGACATCTAGAGGCTGACTGTGAAAACTACAGGCAGCTACTCCAGTGTGGTCCAAGGACCCACAGCACTGGTACCTCCCAGGAACTTGTTAGAAATGCAAAACTCTTGGGCCTACTGAGTCGTGCAAACCTGCGTGTTAACGAGTCTTCCTAAGGGAGAATGGGCACACGGCACCTTCACTGAGGTCACACAGGCAGGTCCTAGCTTTACAAGGCATCTTCCCGGCCCCGCTGAAGGCAGGCGGAACCATCTGCTGTGAAAACAATCCTTGGGCAAAACTCAGAACCAACGAATGCACAAACAGACCTTGCATGTAAAAGGACGAGCTCTGAAAATGTGACGTGTGCTTCCCAGCGCCTCCCTGCCCCGGGCTCCCTTAACACCTGTGCCACCTCTCCCTCCTCAGGGTCGGTCCTGCCTACCACTCCCCCGCCGCCCCGGCCCATGACTCGGCGCCACTGTCGTCAAATTACATCGCTCTGGCAATGGTGCCTCTCCGGCAGTCCTCTGTCACCAGGGCCAGCCTACAGGCCCTGAGAGGGGACAGCTACCACCGCCCTGGCGGCACCCACAGTCACAGCACGCTCGGCCGTCTCACGTGCTGAGACTCACCCCACTCACGGAAACCCAGGGCGTAGACCCACTGCCGTCTGGTTTACAAAGTAAGGGCTGTGAAATCTGTGTCACAGGGAGCGCCACCCTCCCCACCAACAACCGCTTTCTTCAAGCTGACACGAGTCCTTCAGACTCTCTTGAAAAGCCGACGGACGCCGCAATCTCGCCCGGAAAAGGACTTCTAGATGGTGAGTCGGCGAGGAGTGCACACGGCTCTACCTTCCCACACATATCCAAGTGCACGAAAAAACTGGCACAAATATGCTGCCAACCACGTAGAAAGCTTTAGCATTTTGCCGTTTCCGGGTTGCGATTTATGATGCTGAGTTTCCATTTTAAAAGTTAAAAACTTGGGACCAGCAAAGTGATGTGGAGGGTAAAGCCGCTGCCCGCCGTGCCGGCATCACATATGGGCACTGGTTCCTGTCCTGGCTTCTCCACTCCGATCCAGCCCCCTGCTTATGGCTGGGAAAGCAGTGGGTATCTGCACCCAGTGGGAGACCTGGATGGAGTTCCTGGCCCAGCCCTTGGCCACTGTGGCCCCCTGGGCAATGAACCAGCAGATGGAAGCTCTCCCGTCTCTCCCGGTTAGTCTTTCAAATAATAATCTAAAAAAAAAAGTTACATGTGGGTGTTGTGAGAACTGTAGTAAAGTAACTGAACTTCTCTTCCTACCTCCAGTTGTATGCTGACAAGCGCTCCAGGATTCAAAATTCTTTACCACTAAGCAGCTACAAGGGGCCGGTGTGGTGGCGCAGGTTACACCACCACTCACGACCCGGCTGCTTCCAATGCTGCTCCCTGCTAAGGAGCCTGGGCAGCAGCGGATGACGGTCCAAGTACGTCCGTCCCTGCCACTCCTGTGGGAGACCTGGAGGGAGTTCCTGGACCCTTGCTGCAACCTGCCCCAGCCCCAGCCGTCGAGGGCATTTGGGGAGTGAACCAGCAGATGGAAGATTTCCGTTGCTTGGTCTTTCGATCAGTTCTGGAGGGCGGGGGGAAGCAGCTATGAGCTTGGAGTGAACTGCTACATACGGAGGACGCTGTGGGAGGTTTTGGTAGGGTACGACCGGGGAGAGTTCAAGGTCTCCTCCCTCGAATACTGTGACGCAATCCCCGTGGGAGTGCGTGCAATATGCAGTCTTCTGCCCCTGAGAACACAGGTAGAATGAGGCGTCCCACCCTTCCGATGGCTCTGTTACCACGAGCAAGCCACGCAGGGCGAATAGGATGACCAATCAGGTCTTTGGGTGGGTCTGTCCCTGCCTTGTAACTGAACGTCACACTGACAAGTTTTCTTCTTCCCCAAAATTGTGCTTAAAAACCCCAGAACCACCAAAAACCTTTGGGTTTTGCCTCTTGAAGCCCCCTCCATGCCACTCTGGCTGGAGGTCTCTAACTTAGATAAATCTTGCTTTTAAACCCTAAAAAAACAAACAAACAAAAAAACCATAGGAAACTAGAATGGGCAACAGTGGGAATACCCTGAGAAGCAGAGAGAGGGTGGGGTGGAGACGGAGAGGAAGAGATACACCCGTGTTTATTAAAATCTTTATTCGTTTTTGTCAGAATCGGAACCCCTGGAACACATTAGAAATTTAGGGTCACATTTGTCCCCTCTGGGGTCTCACCAAGTCCAACCTCTGCTTGTGCAGAAGCTCCCAGAGGGAGTCCTTGGCGGATCAGAACAGAGGGCAGTGGTTCCTACACTCCCCGTAAGCAAATAAGTTAGCTTCCCAGTAAGCTCTTCCCAGTCCCCCGACATTCTGTTCGTGAGGAGCGCCTCGGTTCTCAAAACCCGGTGGCAGCACAGCGTCCAGCCCCTACCTTTCCACCGAGACGGTGCAGTCGAGGGAGGACGGCTGCCGCCCCGGAGAAGCGGCTCCGCAGTCGGGCCCAGCCGGCTCGCGGGCCAGGGCTGGCGCAGTGGGCTCACTCCAGGCGTGTCTGCGGGATGCACCGTCGTTCTGTCCCTCAGGGTCCGCGCCCAGGGACTGAGAAGAGAGCCTCTTACCAGCGACGTAAGGTCAGTGTTTCCCTGTGTCAAAATAAATACATTTTTCCCGCGAGAACACATACATGACTATATACACACACGCGCCTTTAGTGCTGCTGCCTGCGGCCCCGGCAGGCTGCTTTACCCTCAAAACAGAATACAGGGAGCACACACAAGAGAGGCTGCAGGGGAGGCCAGGGCTTGCCTTCGTTTCTTTAAAGAACAGAGGGATTTCTTTAGAAAACAACGCTGCTATCCGGTGACACTGAGCAACTGTTTCGGATGGGATTCAACTTGCCCAAAACGATGCGCAAAGGAATCCACCTGAAGTTTCTTCTTTAACTTCAACTTCCCTTGACATTAACCCCGGCACAAACAGGGAGAAATGCCTTACTGACACATCACTGGACAATCCTCTGAGCAAGGACGACGCCATTGTCTGGAATTCCTTGTGCCCCTCCCGGCCCACACTGCAGCCTCAAACCAGCCAACAGCTTTAGAAGGAAACCCCTGTAACTAACCTTCCTTGTCCAAGTGTCAGAGCTGACCCCTACCCTCCAACGACCTGCCTGTGATGGCCTTAGATCCTGATGACTAACTCACAGAGGACAGGATCACAGAACGTTGTAAAAAGGTGTCTTCCCTCTTTTTCCAAATAGAACTCTGTGTCTGTGAATTTTTAGGGTTATCAGCTTTCCTCCCCCCAAGATTTGCCTACATAGAGTCTTCCAGCTTAAGCCAATTCTGACTGAAGACATACATTTCTACGTCCAGCATCGTGCCGCACCACTCTAACTTTAACCACTTTTAGCATCATCAGTTAGGACGCTGTAGGGACATGAACGATATAAATTTTCTGCAAATGCGCTGAGGAAATGAGGAGACATTTTGCAAGGCAGAGCGTTCCCTCCTGCCTTTAGCTTAGCAGCATCGGCCGCTTGCAGGGTGATGAAGGGAGTTCCCAGTTGGAGGACACTGGTTCACTTCAGCGTGGCATTCCGAAGGCCTTAGGTCTGAAAGGCCACCAGGCCCTACCGAGTTCAGCGAGCACTTACTAGGGAGAGCAGAGCCGCCGTCTCTCCTCTCCTCCGGCCACCCAGCAGCTGGTCCCCAGCACTCTGCAGTAACCACTACCCTAGATGTGCTTGAACTGAACTGTGTGTGCTGATCGCTATCAGCTCATCTCAGAAATTAAAGGAAAAAAAGTTTAATTTCATGCTGCTTAAAGTAGTTACAGGCTACTCATTTTTCTTTCAAAGTGAGAAAATTGGGGCCCAAGTGTTAGTGCTGTTTTTGAAGGGGTGGCTGCCTACAACTGGTCTCCCACGGCTGGCACAAACAAGGAGGGCAGAGATCACAGGCAGCCGGACAGGCAGCCTGCCCAAGTCTTACTTCAGTCGGCTTTGGTAGCCTGGGAGAGGTTTGCTTGCTTTAGGCAAAAAGAAAAAGAAATGAGTTTCCCTAAGAGATTCACGTTGGGCCCTAACAATGTTTTCTTGAGATAAATTTTTGGGTGAATTTGGGTTCAACTGTGGAAAGAGCAGCGGAAGCAGATGCAAAGTCATGTTTGGTGTTTCTACACCGCTAAGATCTGGAACAGAACCTGTTTTTCGCCAGCTGAATCGCTTCCATCCTGGTTCTACCAAGTGGATCTCTCCTCCCCTTCCTAAATGACTGCTCAGTCACAGAAAGCTGACCACCCTCCTGCTTGTGCCTCCCCTCCGATTCTATCCAGTTCTACCCCTTCGACAGAGCATGCTGTTCTGGCTCGACAGAACCCAGGTTTTATTTGCCACCGCTCCATAGGAGGCAGTAAGCTTTCCAATTTGACTTGTTAAAAAAAAAAAAAAAAAAAAAAGATGCAAGAGATTGCAAAGTGTTTCCATGAAACCCACAGGCGTGGACACAGAACTGCCAAGGTCAAACTAACAACACACACTCCAATCCCAGAGCAGTTCCCGCATCCGCCTATCCCCACGCCACACCTCGGTTTGTCCTTTGCCACGGAGCGAGGACTGACCAGCGCTGAGGCCCACTGCTGGGCGGGGTGATGCAGGGGCCGGCAGGCGGTGACTCGGCCAGAAGCTCGCCGTGCTCCGCCCCCTGTGCTCTCTGCCGCCGCTTGTACTGCACAGATGCCACAGATGCCCAAGGCCACCCTGACCCCGGCACGGAACTTGCTGCTGGCCACGTCCAATCCGTCTCGGCCCACGTGGAATTGATTGTGCTCTTTCTCTATCTTTGTATAAAGAAGTTTCCACTTGTTTCGTGTGGAGGATTACAAGTGGGAGAGAGGCATCCTGTCTTCCACCAGCACAGTGTCCATGCCAAACTGGTCAGTGCACTGCTTCACGGTGGCCAAGATGCTGAGGAGCCGCTGGTCCATGGCGTCCAGGTGAGGCTCGGACAGCACTGGGGAGATGGGGTCGTGCGCCATGGCAGACTGTAAGGCAGACTTCAGCACGCCATTCTTCAGGTAGTTCAGTCTGTTCCAGGTGGAAACCCGAACGCTGGAACAAAGGTTCACGACACGTTACACAGACCTCACCTCAGATGGGCTAAAACAACAGAGAAATCTACGTAAAGTATTCTAAGTCAAACAAAACTGTTTTCAGCTACGTCTCTACTACGAGTAGCCACACTGCTACAGTTTGGTATTTGGGGGAGGAGGGTGATTAATCAGACACATATATACATATTTGCGCATGGTCACTGTAGTGTTATTTATGATGCAAAATGTGAAACTACCTGAGTGTGCAACAGTCAGTTGGCAAATACTTAAATTATAGTTCACCCACTCAAAGGAAGCCCGGGAAGCCGGTAATAACCGGTCTGAAGGGCAGATGTCGTGCACAGTAGTCACGCTGCCACGTAGAACGCTGCCGTCCGTATCCAAGTGCCTGGAAGAGTCTGCTACACCTTGACCCAGCTTCCTGCTAATGCACCTGGGAGGCAGCAGACGATGGCCCCAGCACTTAGGTCTCTGCCATCCACGAGAGGGACATGGAGGGAGCTGCTGGCTTCCAGCTGGCCCACCCCGGATGCTGCAGGCAGTCAGAAGTGAGCCAGCAGAGAGAAGAGCCCTTGGTCTCATTCTCTGTCACTCTGCCTTCCAAAAAAATATAAGTGAATAAACATTTTTAAAAACCAGTTTTGGAGCTAGCACTGTGGCATAGTGGGTAAAGCCACCGCCTGCGATGCCAGCATCTCATATGGGTACCAGGTCGAGTACTGGCTGCTTCACTTCTGATCCAGCTCCCTGCTAATGGTCTGGGAAAGCAGTAGAAGATGGCCCAAATGCTTGGACCCCTGCACCCCTGTGGGAGACCCAGATGGAACTCCTCACTCCTGGCTTCGGTCTGGTCCAGCCCTGGCAGTTTGGCCCATTTGGGAAGTAAACCAGCAGATGGAAGATCTCTCTCTCTCTCTAATTGTGTATGTGTGTGTGTGTGTGTGTCTTCCTTTCTCCGTAACTCTGCCTTTCAAATAAAATAAAATAAAGTTTTAAAAAAATTTAAAAAGACACACAGCACCCTGTTTTGAGGAGCAGGCACCAGCTAGTTCATGCTGAACTGTAACTGCCACTCCATGGTGTTAAGAGGTGTTGAGAGGTGGGATCTTAAGAGATGGTTAGGCCAGGAGGCTGGCTCTGCCCTCATAGGTGGAATTGGTGCTCCTGCGCCAAGGCCAGCTCAGTGCCCCCTGTGCTCGCTCTCTCGCTCGCTCTTTCTCTCTGCCTTTCTGCCTCCCACCTTGTGATGATGTAGCAGCAACGCCTTCATCAGACGCCAGCTCCTTGGTCCCGGACGTCCTGGCCTCCAGAACTGTGAGCCCGTACATTCCCGTTCATTTTAAATGACCCATTCTGGATATTCGGACAGAGGCACAAACACCAGCCATGGCCGTTGCTGGGGCACAGTGGGTTAGGCTGCCACCTGTGAAGCCAGCACCCCATACAGGCGCCAGTTCACGTCCCAGCTGCTCCACTTCCCATCCAGCTCCCTACTAATGCACCTGGGAAAGCAGCAGAAGATGGCACAAGCGTTTGGGCCACTGCCACCCATGAGAGAGACCTGGGTGAAGCTCCTGGCTCCTGACTTTGGTATGACCCAGCCCTGGCTTTTGTGGCCATTTGGGGAGTGAACCGGTGGACAGAGGATCTCTCCCTTTCTCTCTCTGTACTCTGCCTTTCAAATAAAAATAAGTGAATTTATATATATATATATATATATATAGATAGATAGATATACATATATATGTAGATATATATAGATAGATGTAGATATATATAGATAGATATATGTATATCTATATCTATATATCTATATATATATATAAACACCAACTGAAGGTAAAAAATCTCTTACCTTCCTGAGGGCTCTGTGGAAAGGACTAGGTATGCGGAAATGTCTGACTCTGCAAGAGGGAGCCTGTTCTGCAACTATCTAAGAAGTAAGGAAGGAGCCGGCGCTGTGGCGCAGCGGGTTAACACCCTGGCCTGCAGCGCTGGCTTCCCATATGGGTGCCGATTCGAGAACCGGCTGCTCCACTTTCCATCCAGCTCTCTGTTATGGCCTGGGAAAGCAGTAGAGAATGGCCCAAGTCCTTGGGCCCCTGCACACACGTGGGAGACCTGGAAGAAGCTCCTGGCTCCTGGCTTCAGATCAGCGCGGCTCCGGCTGTTGCGGCCAATTGGGGAGTGAACCAGAGGATGGAAGACCTCCCTCTCTCTCTGTCTCTCTCTCCCTCTCTCTGCCTCTCCTCTCTCTGTGTGACTCTGACATTCAAATAAATAAATCTTAAAAAAAAAAAAAAAAAAGGAAGATCCATCTTTGCATCAAGCATTCTGAAAACTGCTACAAAGCCCAGAACATCGGAGCTTCCTGTGTGACCGAGTTATTGCTTACTGCACATCAGCTCCAAATTCACTCTTACACAGACACTGCCTCACACAGACACTGCCACACACAGACACTGCCACACACAGACACTCTGCAAGAACAGAATTCCTCTAAGCACGTCCCCTCCTGAGCTTTCCAAGTAGAGGATGCTGGAGGGACACGACAAGAGGAAGGTGCAGAGAGCTTCCGGCCCCGACAGTAGGTCTGTGGTGTGGAGGCAGGTCATCCAGTGGAGCTCTTACCAGCCACAGTCCCAGGAGGTGCAGGCCCTGGGAGATCCTCAAGCCTCAGGGTGGCCTGGTAATAACATCCTACAGCCTTCTCAACAGGGAGATGCGAGCCTAAAAGGCCGTTTGCCCAGGCCGTACCCCAAGTCCCTCTGCAGAGCCCCAGGCAGCCTTGCCTGGAGCCCAGAGGATTCCGAGCGAGTACCTAAGCTCTCCGACCATGACAGTATCTGCTGAGTGACCGAACCCCACCTGCAAACTCCTCTTATCTTCTCCGTCCTGGGGACCAGACCCTACCTTCTCCACTGAGGCCCAGACTCTAGCCTCGGGTAATCCCCTTCACCCCTGGTTTTCTTTTCTTCTTCTTTTGTTTTTTCAAAGATTTTGTTTACTTATTTGAAAGGTGGAGTTTCAGGCAGAGAGAGAGAGAGAAAGATCTTCCATCTGCTGGTTCACTCCCCAAATGGCCACAGTGGCTGGAGCTGGTCTGATCCAAAGCCAAGAGCTTCTTCCGGGTTTCCCATGTGGGTGCAGGGGCCCAAGGACTTGGGCCATCTTCTACTGCTATCCCAGGCCATAGCAGAGAGCTGGATCGGAAGAGGAGCAGCCGGGGCTCAAACCGGTGCCCACATGGGATGCCAGCTCTGTAGGCGACGGCTTTACCCACTACACCACAGCGCCACTCCTCCTGGTTTTCTTTTAGACCCCTCTTAGGTTAGAATTTAGTAATTCTTTAGATATTAAACTTTCCTATATAATATGCTACGCCTCTTCTGTTTATTGATTGGACCAGACTGTTAACACTGACGATCAAAACAAAAACATTTTCCTTCAAAGATACACAGAATTATTTAATTGTATGTATCACTGCTTTCCAATATTAATGAGGACAATTAAGGGTTGCCTGGGTAAACTCTTAATTTCTTCAGAATTTTGCTGCTATCTTAAAAAGAAAAGAAACCCATTTCTAGGAGGGGAAGTCTCACGTGGTGTTCGTGGGAGTTGAACAGTCCTAAGTGGCGCTCCTGGCTTGCTTTGTTTTTCTGTGCACTCCAGAAAGGTGGGCCCCAGCTTTCCTGATGTGCATGTTTAAAAGTACAGTATGAGGGGCAGGAGTTCGGCACAGCACGGAAGATGCTGCGTGGGATGCCAGCATCTCCATCAGAGTGCCTTGTTCAGGTCCCGGTTCACGTTCCGGCTCCTCCCCTTCCAGTCTGGCCTCCTACTGACAAGCACCCTGAAGAGGCAGCTGACAGCCCCAGGACCTGGGTCCCTGACACCCAACTGGACACCTGAACGGAATTCCAGACTCCCTGCTTCGGCCTGGCCTGACCCCAGCTGTTGTGGGCATCTGGGGAGTGAACCAGTGGATGGAAGATCTCTCTGCCTCTCAAAGAATAATAAAATCAAATTAACTTTAAATTATATTTAAAAAATTCCACCGAGAATGATGGTCTGAGAAGCTGGTCCTTACAGCCTTCTTTATTTCATTTTCTTGACTTACTTTTCAATTTCTTTCTCTAATACGGACTTTAAAAAAATTAACTATTATACCTTGGGAAAAAGTTACTTTCGATTTAGACAATTTCAAACCAAGACGTGCAAATTCCAGGTGGTGTGTGATAGGTGAGAGGAAAACCAGATGCAGCAACCAAGGTCGCAGGTTTTACTGGAAGATTTTTTTTGGTAGGAAGATGGGGGATAATCAATGTTAAATCAAATATGGGTAAGTATTACCGAAAGATTACAAACTTCTACCCATACAGGATTCAACACTGCCTCTGGGCTGTGGTTCCCTGCCTCCGTCTCAGGGTCTCCAGGGGCTCTGGTTGGAGCAGGGTAAGAAGCAGTCCCAGCACCAGCAGGGTCTAAGGCCAAGGAAATGGCCGTGCGCTCCCCGAGCCTGGGCAGGCCCCGTATTTTCTGTGCATAACTTACATGCAGCACTGATAGAGAGGGGCAAGGATGCTTCTCTCATCCAGCGAAGGGTTCCCAAAGCTGAAAATTAAATCAAGACGCAGTCAGTCAGAGGGAAGTGCCAGTGCCCCCCTAGCAGCAACACAACAGCCAATTCTCTACCAAACCCAAACATGATCCTGGACAAAGTCAGGCTCTAGCAGCTCCAGAAACTTACAATCAGAAACACCAATCAGATTTAGAATCCCTCCAGCCGACACTGAAGCATCAAACAGCAAACCCCCTCCGCTTCCAGGACCCCTTGCCTGCCAACATACTGCAAGGTGCGCACTTCACCACGGTGGCCTGTGGCGTTCCCAGAGCAAGGGAGACCCTGAGGACCCCAAACCTGAACGGCCTCAGGGCAGGAGGACAACAAAGGTTTCCCTGCCAGCAGGGAGCTATTACTAGAAAAACAAGTCAGGCACGTTCTTCTCCTAAACTACCAATATCCCAGTCTCTAAAAGTAAGCTTTCAGACAAGATTCAACTTGGAAAAATCGCTCAGGGACCAGATACAAAAATGATCTCAGCGGTAATTCAGTCAGAATAGGAGAGCTGAAGTGGCTCCCGTTCTTTCCCTGGAAGCTCACCTTAGCAGCTAAGGACTCTGGGAGCCCTTGGTGCCACGCCGATGCTCCACTAAGAAAAGGCAAAGGCAAACGCCATGTCTGAATATTTGTGTCCCCAAAACATTAACATGCCGAGACCCAGTCACCTCACGGCAGTACTGGGAGTGGAGCCTTGGGAAGTGCGTACGTCACGACGGCAGACTCTCTGCCAGCATTAGAGCCTACAGAGGAGGCCAGAGGAAGCTTGTCCACCTTTTCCACCATGTGAGGACACGGAGAAGGCATGTTCATGAGAAACGGGCCCTCACTGGACACCGAGTCTGCCAGCGCCTTGTTCTTGGACTCAGGTCTCCAGAACTGCCTGCAGTTCGCCCACTGTTCAGAAATCACTGTCTGAGGTGCTCTGTTGTGGACCCGGCATGGACTAAAACAGTGACGATTCTGATACACACGTGGGACATCATGTGTACTGCAGCACATCGGATCTTCTTCTCTAAGAAAGATCCTTTTTCACAAGCAAAGTTGAAGGTTTTCAGGAACACACGCACTACTGTCCACCACCTGCTCTGCTGTGACAGGGTGGAGGGATGCTGCTGGAGCACAAGGTGCCTGAGGTTCAGTACAAGACGGTGGCACCTTCTGCGAGTGCTGCCCAAGCATTCTGTGCTGAGGAGCTGTCTCGGCTGATTCCGGGCAGCCAAGGTTGACACAGGGCCTTCTGCCTGGCCAGTTTGGGGCACTAAGGAATCACTATTTAGCAAACACTTATTAAGAACAGCAAAACATGTGATAATGAATTGGCCACCACGTAGAATGCAGAAGACAAAATGGAAACACGATGTGCTCTCCAAATAGCTCAGGCTTAAATAAACAAGGATATTCTATTTATTCAAAAATAAATCAAGTTCTGGGGTTGGTACTATAGCGTAGAAGGTTTGACCTTATGCAGTGCCAGCATCCCCTAAGGGTGCCAATTTGAGTACCGGCTGCTCCACTTCCAATCTCTGTTAATGGCCTGCAAAAGCAGTGGAGGATAGTCCAAGTCCTTGGGCCCCTGCACCCATGTGGGAGACCTGGAAGAAACTCCTGGCTCTGTCCTGGCCCAGCCCTAGCCACTGCAGCCATTTGGGAAGTAAACCAGTGGATGGAAGATCTCTCTCTCTCTCCCTCTGCCTTTCAAATAAATAAATCTTAAAAAAAAAAAAAAGTCTGTCTTATTTAAGATAAAAGCAGTTTGTCTTTATATGTAATCAGTAAGTGCCCACTCTTCTTTCCAAGGGTAGCAGAAGTCTTGGTCTAACCTGCCATAAAACTAGCAAAACATCCTATCAAGTGAATTAACATTTAAAAATGGACAGAATAGATTTAACTGGAAAACAGTTTCATGTTCTACTAAATCTGTACTTGTCAAGATTCTAAACATCATGGCTAAGAAAGAATGATGACTGTCGTGACAAATTAAAAACCCAGGTTTCCAGTCGTCTCTGAAGAGGACAAGTTCTACATTTTTCAAAGTCCTGAGACCCTTGCGGAGAGAGGAAAGGACTCCCGGGGAGAAGGAAGGCCGCCTCTTCTCGGCTGCGCCCTGGTGCCGTCCGTGACCTCCCAGAACGTGTCCTCACACAGAGGGCCGTCCGTGACCTCCCAGAATGTGTCCTCACACAGAGGGCCGTCCGTGACCTCCCAGAACGTGTCCTCACACAGAGCCGTCCGTGACCTCCCAGAACGTGTCCTCACACACAGAGCCGTCCGTGACCTCCCAGAACGTGTCCTCACACAGAGCCGTCCGTGACCTCCCAGAATGTGTCCTCACACAGAGGGCCGTCCGTGACCTCCCAGAACGTGTCCTCACACAGAGAGCCGTCCGTGACCTCCCAGAATGTGTCCTCACACAGAGCCGTCCGTGACCTCCCAGAACGTGTCCTCACGCAGAGGGCCGTCCGTGACCTCCCAGAACGTGTCCTCACACAGAGGGCCGTCCGTGACCTCCCAGAACGTGTCCTCACACAGAGGGCCGTCCGTGACCTCCCAGAACGTGTCCTCACACAGAGGGCCGTCCGTGACCTCCCAGAACGTGTCCTCACACAGAGCCGTCCGTGACCTCCCAGATTGTGTCCTCACACAGAGCCGTCCGTGACCTCCCAGAACGTGTCCTCACACAGAGCCGTCCGTGACCTCCCAGAACGTGTCCTCACACAGAGCCGTCCGTGACCTCCCAGAACGTGTCCTCACACAGAGCCGTCCGTGACCTCCCAGAACGTGTCCTCACACACACACAGAGCCGTCCGTGACCTCCCAGAACGTGTCCTCACACAGAGGGCCGTCCGTGACCTCCCAGAATGTGTCCTCACACAGAGGGCCGTCCATGACCTCCCAGAACGTGTCCTCACACAGAGGGCAGTCCGTGACCTCCCAGAACGTGTCCTCACACAGAGCCGTCCGTGACCTCCCAGAACGTGTCCTCACACAGAGCCGTCCGTGACCTCCCAGAACGTGTCCTCACACAGAGCCGTCCGTGACCTCCCAGAACGTGTCCTCACACAGAGCCGTCCGTGACCTCCCAGAACGTGTCCTCACACAGAGGGCCATCCGTGACCTCCCAGAACGTGTCCTCACACAGAGCCGTCCGTGACCTCCCAGAATGTGTCCTCACACAGAGGGCCGTCCGTGACCTCCCAGAACGTGTCCTCACACACACACAGAGCCGTCCGTGACCTCCCAGAACGTGTCCTCACACAGAGCCGTCCGTGACCTCCCAGAACGTGTCCTCACACAGAGCCGTCCGTGACCTCCCAGAACGTGTCCTCACACACACACAGAGCCGTCCGTGACCTCCCAGAACGTGTCCTCACACAGAGGGCCGTCCGTGACCTCCCAGAATGTGTCCTCACACAGAGGGCCGTCCATGACCTCCCAGAACGTGTCCTCACACAGAGGGCAGTCCGTGACCTCCCAGAACGTGTCCTCACACAGAGCCGTCCGTGACCTCCCAGAACGTGTCCTCACACAGAGCCGTCCGTGACCTCCCAGAACGTGTCCTCACACAGAGGGCAGTCCGTGACCTCCCAGAACGTGTCCTCACACACACACAGAGCCGTCCGTGACCTCCCAGAATGTGTCCTCACGCAGAGGGCAGTCCGTGACCTCCCAGAACGTGTACTCACACAGAGCCGTCCGTGACCTCCCAGAACGTGTCCTCACACAGAGGGCCGTCCGTCACCTCCCAGAACGTGTCCTCACACACACACAGAGGGCCGTCCGTCACCTCCCAGAACGTGTCCTCACACACACACAGAGGGCCGTCCGTCACCTCCCAGAATGTGTCCTCACACAGAGAGCCATCCGTGACCTCCCAGAACGTGTCCTCACACACACACAGAGGGCCGTCCGTGTCCTCCCAGAACGTGTCCTCACACAGAGCCGTCCGTGACCTCCCAGAACGTGTCCTCACACAGAGCCGTCCGTGACCTCCCAGAATGTGTCCTCACACAGAGGGCCGTCCGTGACCTCCCAGAATGTGTCCTCACATAGAGGGCCGTCCATGACCTCCCAGAACGTGTCCTCACGCAGAGGGCAGTCCGTGACCTCCCAGAACGTGTCCTCACACAGAGGGCCGTCCGTGACCTCCCAGAACGTGTCCTCACACAGAGCCGTCCGTGACCTCCCAGAACGTGTCCTCACACAGAGGGCCGTCCGTGACCTCCCAGAACGTGTCCTCACGCAGAGGGCAGTCCGTGACCTCCCAGAACGTGTCCTCACACAGAGGGCCATCCGTGACCTCCCAGAACGTGTCCTCACATAGAGCCGTCCGTGACCTCCCAGAATGTGTCCTCACACAGAGCCGTCTGTGACCTTCCAGAACGTGTCCTCACACACACACAGAGGGCCGTCCGTGACCGCCCAGAACGTGTCCTCACACAGAGCCGTCCGTGACCTCCCAGAACGTGTCCTCACACAGAGCCGTCCGTGACCTCCCAGAATGTGTCCTCACACAGAGGGCCGTCCGTGACCTCCCAGAGCGTGTCCTCACATAGAGGGCTGTCCGTGACCTCCTAGAACGTGTCCTCACACAGAGAGCCACCGTGACCTCCCAGAACGTGTCCTCAGAGAGCCCCACCTGCCAAGGCGGCGCCGCCGGCCTTACCTTTTGGCATTGTCGAGAAGGATAAGCATACTAGCGCCCTCGTCGTCCTGAAAGCTCTCGTAGTGATGGCGGTCGGCATTGCCAATCAGGTAATCAAAGATGGCTGTGTCAATGATGTCCAGGAGGCGCGGGCCAGAGTCGTAAGGGGACGTCTTCTTCACAGCATCACAGTAGCTCTCATCGTATTCCCACCTGGAGGCCAGCGGCACCAACAGCGTGACTGAGTGCCCACGTTTTACCTGGCACTGTTACAAGGCCAAGATACAGCCCCTGCCCAGTGAGTCTGGCCCCACCCTGCCCTTCTTTTCATTCCTGCACGGAGCTTCGGGCTCCCATAGGCTTGGCACCTGGCCTGGCTCTGGGGAGGGTTAAGAAGTGGCTCACGGCAGCATTACCTGGCCAATTTGCCTTCTCGATAGGTTCTGCCCCATGGGTGTCTGTGTTTCTGCAGAGGCCACACGTCCGGAAGCCACAGGGTCACAGACCCTTCCATCATGTCTCCGTCGGCACAGGCTGGCTCAGTTTCTCGGCAGTAGTAACACTTCCCATAGAAACAAGTATTGTTCCCTGAAGGACGAAAAGACACGTTCAAGGAACAAAGGCGATTCCCAAATTCTCCCCAAGCACTCTAGAGGAGAGCAGCTACGTAAACAGGGACTGCGAGAACAAAGATCTTCAACTTCATCATATCTCTAACAGTTACTCTCCTGTACAGGTGATGAAGTACACGTTGAAAACCTGTAAGAAGTGCCAACGAGTCATATTCTAAGAAGTACACCCCCTTTTCCTTCTGTGTCCTTGTGTCCTCGTCTTCCTTTACAATGCTGATTCTGGTCAGAACGTCCAGGGTGGGGGGGGATGAGGCCCGTACTGCTGCTTTTCCCAGGCCATTAGAAGGGGGCTGGGTCAGAAGTGCGGCAGCCAGAACTTTAACCCAGTGCCCTATGGGAAGCCAGCGTGGCGGACGGCACCTTAACCCGTTACACCGCAATGCCGGCCTGGGAGATACGGACATTTTAAGAAAGCCTTAGACAGTAATGAGACAGTCACACCTGTAACCTGCTCTCAAACGGCTCAGCGGTGTTACCGGGGAGGGAGCTGCAGGCCTCTGGAGACTGGTAAATTTAAATGACTTCAAAATAGAAAAAATTTTAAGTAAAAAATATTAAATGATAAATAATGCTTCTGTTTGTCCCCCTACCCCTGTGAAATAGTCATCAGATAAGCTAACTCCCTGTACCTAGAATATCCCACACACTCCTTAGTGCTATTTGTCCCCCTATCCCTGTGAAATACAGTCATCAGATAAGCTAACTCCCTGTACCTAAGATATCTCACACACTCCTCTAGTGACTGCTTTATATTCTTATGAGTGGGTTCCTTCAGAAAACTAGCAAGATTCCAACTTATTCCTATTTCCAGCCTCTGGCGCAGTACACAATCAACAGAACCTAACCAACCACACGGCTACTCACAGAGCTGATCACCCCACTTTTCTTCACTGTAGCAACTCTCTTAGATCAAGAACTGAACTAGCCGAAAGATATACACATTTATAATGTTTACATTCATCAAAATATAACATTATAAATTTTATCCGATGCCACCAAAATAATGGAAGATCTTTTAGAATGTAACTAGACAGAATTTTTTTGGAAAGGCAAACAGGAGAAAGAGAGAGAGATGTCTCTCATCTGCTGGCTCACTCCCACAAATGCCTGCGTGGGAGATATTGAAGAAACTTCTGGCTCCTGTCTTCGGATCGGCCCAGCTCCAGCCTTTTGGTTTCTGCCGTGGGTGCAGGGGCCCAAGCACTTGGGTCATCTTCCACTGCTTTCCCAGGAGCATTAGCAGAGAGCTGGATCAGAAGTGGAGCAGCTGGGACTGGAACCAGAGCCTGTATGAGATGCGGGTGTACAGGCTGTGGCTTAACCTGCTGTGTCACAGAGCCACCCTTCATGCGCTCTTGGCTATGGTCTCCTGAGCAGGTCCCGCTCTGCCCCCACTTCCATCACCTCGCTCATGTCTGTTCCCCACCTGTGGCAGCGTTAACTCGGGCCTGAGAACTGAACAGAAATAAAGCTGCTTCTTTATTTTCAATAACCTTAACCTGAAATTTAACACTCTTTTCCATCAGAATGGCAGGGAACAGACTACAGTATTAGCATTGCCTGTGACTGCCATCAAAGGAAGTCACAGATATTTCATACTTTATTATTATAATTATTTGCAGATATCCCTAAATACCTAACTTATAATTCTTTTTTTTTTTTTTTGAAAAAAGATGTATTTATTTATTTGAACTACAGTTACAAAAGGAGAGAAGGAGAGTCAAAGAGAGAGATCTTCCATCTACTAGTTCACTCCCCAGATGGCTACAATGACTGGGGCTGGGCCAGGCTGAAGCCAAGAGCCAAGAGCTTCTTCTGGGTCTCCCACATGGGTGCAGGGACCCAAGCACTCGCACCATCCTCCACTGTTTTCCCAAGTGCATTAGCAGGGGGGAGCTGGATCAGAAGTGGAACAGCCAGAACTCAAACTGGTGCCATATGGGATGCTGGCACTGCAGGCTGTGGCTTAAGCTGTTGTGCCACGACGCCAGCCGTCTAACTTATACTTCTAGTCTGAAATTATCCAGATCTCTGCTAGAACTTACTTAATGTGTGAAGTAACAAAGCACATGTTATTATATCATAAATTTCCCTTTTCCAAATTCTGATAAGGAAAGTATATAACATTATTGGCTTCATTTCATTTTATGTATTTAAAAACATTATTTTGAGAAAGGCTCCATAAGCTTACCCAGACTGCCAAAGTAGTCTATAGCACAAACAATGCTGAGCCCAAGCCTAGAACGTTCACTTCCATCAGGGACTGCGACCCTCCCTTTGAGACTGGATTAACATATCTGAAAATATTCACATCACTTTCACCAGTGAAGCCCTCACCACTCTAGTGTCTGGCTCCCCCATTAGACAAAATCCCTTGAGGACAGGAAGGTCAGTCAGCACCTAGTTCACAGCCTGGGATACAGAAGTGAAACCAACTTGTGTTGAATAAATGACTATATATCAAAGAACATAAGCAGATGAAAAATTGGGGGCCTTAGAATCTGGGTTTGAGCCCTGGCTCACAGTTAGCAGCTCTGTGACTCCGGGAAGCTCCTTTAACTTTTCAAAGCCTCCTTTCTCAGGTATATGAAATGTGGGTAATACCTCCCTTACGCATTACTAACAAGAGGATCAATTAAGATAACAATGTGGAAGTGCTTTGTTAAGTTCAAGGGCTACGTATCATTATACCAAATTACTTAGTTTAAAAACTTTTTTAAAATGTGGGGCCGGCACTGTGGCATAGTGGGTAAAGCTGCCGCCTGCAGTGCCGGCATCCCATATGGGCGCTGGTTCAAGTCCTAGCTGCTCTACTTCCGATCCAGCTCTCTGCTGTGGCCCAGGAAGGCAGTGGAGGATGGCCCAAGTCCTTGGACTCCTGCACCCACATGGGAGACCCGGAAGAAGCTCCTGGCTCCTGGCTTCGGATCAGCATAGCTCTGGCTGTTGCGGCCAGCTGGGGAGTGAACCAGTGGATAGAAGACTTCTCTCTTTCTGCCTTTGCCTCTGCCTCTCTTTTCTAAGAGAATACTATTCCTTTCAAATAAATAAATAAATATTTTTAAAAATTTTAAAAAATGTATAAGGGGCTGCTGTTGTGGCAAAGCAGGTTAAGCTGCTGCCTGAGGCACTGGCATCCCATATGGGTGCCAGTTCCAGTCCCGGGTACTCTGCTTCCGATCCAGCTCCCTGCTAACGCACCTGGGAAAGCAGTGGAAGATGGCACAAATGCTTGGGCCCCTGCACCCATGTGGGAGACCGGGAAGAAGCTCCTGGCTTTGGCCTGGCCCAGCCCTGGCTGCTGAGGCCATTTGGGGAGTGAGCCAGAGGAAGGAGGTTCTCTCTCTGCCTCTGCCACACCTTCTCTGTAATCTGCCTTTCAAATAAGTAATTTTTAAAAAAGTATCAAGAAAATGAGAAGACAAGTCACAGAGTGGGAGAAAGTGTTTGCAAAAGACACATCTGACAAAGGACTATCACCCTAAATATGCCAAGAACTCTGAAATTCGAACAATCGGGGCGGGCGTTTGGTCTGTTATGAAATTGACTGGGATGTCTGCATCCCACGCCGGAGTCCCTGCTTCACTACCCGCCCCAGCTTCCTGGTAATGTGCACCCTGGGAGGCGGCAGGGACGGCTCAGTGGTTGGGTCTCTGCCTCGCACATGGTGATCTGCATCGAGCTCTTGCCTCCAGCTATGGCTTGGCTCGGCCTGGCTAGTACAGACATTGGGGGAGCCCTCTGTCTGCCTCTCAAAAGAAAACCAGAAAAAAATTAAAGAAATAAAAAAAACCAAACTCAACAGTAAGAAAACTGGCAACCTGAAGATTTTTAGGGCAGTGAAAATAGTCTGTGATACTATAATGAAGTATACCTGCCGTTATGTATCTGAGCACACGCACAGGAATGTGCAACATTGAGTGAACCCAAACTCAACTGTAGAGTTTGGGTGACTATGATCCGTCTCAGTTAACGACGACACCACTCTGATGTGGGCTGTTGATAACGGGGGGGGGCCAGGCCTGTGTGGGGACAGGAGGCATTTGGGAAATTCCTGCACTTTCCTTCAATTTTGCTGTGAATCTAGAAAAACAGAGCACCACCACCACCAAAGGTTGCACTGGTATTTATCATTAACAGAAACCTCACTTCCAGCCAAACCTCTCCACCCGCCTATGCTGGAGGAGTACCCAGAAACCGGTCCTCCCCCAATGCACCGACCTGTGTGACTCTCAGACCTTCCTACCTGGCTCCCTTTACTACTGCCTATCATTCCGCCCAGCGTCCTCCCTCTCTGCTGCCTGGGTAACTTGTTCTGATTCCTCGATATTTAGCCCAAGTGCTAAGAACTTCCTCTACAAACATTTCTCTGGCCTCTCTGTGCCCTACACTTTACACAGGGTACGAGAGTGAACTTTCTGGAAGTCCTTGAAGAGCAGGGACCCTGCCTTGTTCTTCCTGTTTTCTCTCCCGCCCTTCCCTCCCTCCATCCCATCACCTGCCAGAAACTCAAGGCTGCCAAGCATAAAACTGAACAACCGAAGGTGACTGAAAAAATAACAGAGACACCGTATGCCTCTGGTTATCTGTAAGAAAGGCACGGCCTGAGCACTGCAAGTTTAAATTCTGAATGCTGAATCCCACACAAGTCCTTTAAATATTCAGTTTTACCCCATTCTAAATGTAAATCCTTTCACTCTAGCAGAAAGCAAGGTGAAGTTCACCTTGCAATGTCTGTTTCGACAGTCACACCACCATGTACAGCGCTGTGTCACTGAAAATGAGTCACTATGAAAAGGCTGAGACAAGGGACCACAGGATCCCTGCATTCTTCTCATGCCTGTGAGGAGAACAGGACCGAGGAGTTCGGGTCAGGTCCCTTATCTCAGAGGGGATCATGGAAAACAGAGGCCAGAGGCACCATGGCCAGTCTGCGCAGTGAGCTACGGGCTGGCCCCTGCAGAGGTGAGAGGCACTGCAGATCTTCCAGGCCCAGTGCGCGGCTACAGGGGAATCTCTGACCCTTTTACAGAACTGCCTTAGGGTTTCCTCAGTTCTCAGAAGACAGGAAGACAGTTCCAAGAAAGCACACTTGTATAAAAAAGTCCCCAGGAAAATGAACGGTATGCGAGACAGCAACTGATTTCGGCCAAGTTCTGAGTCTGGGGATTAGCAGAAGGGGCCAGCAGAAGGCAATGCAGTGCCAGCCTGCTTGCCCTGGCAGCCACTGACTTTCCAGGCCAACAGAGTGCGCGCCGGGAAACCTGCTCTGCCCTTCCCTCTACCTCTACAGCCACTTCCCTCTGCAACCTGGACCCTCAAAGTCAGAAGCCAGCTAGTCAGTGAGGGCCTCCCCCCTCCCCCGGCGGTGAACTGCTCCCCAGCTAACCTGTAACCTCACCTGCAGTGAGGAAGGTGCTCAGCAGCTGCTCCGTGGCCACAGGCTTGATCTCTGTCCGCAGATTGACAAACCTGCCAACCACCAACGGCGCTCGGCGGAAACCCAGGATCCTGGATGGAAGGTTGAAAACAAGGGGAAAATCTCCAGGGATATATTTTAAGCAACAGTCTCAAAATTATGGTTAATCATTTAAAACGTGTACAGGTATTGCAGCAAGGCAAGTAAACGTCATTTCTTAGAGGTGCAACCATTTAGGAGTTCAACGTTAGGATGTGGAAAATCCACCGTGCACGTCAGCAGAAACAATGAAGCAAATCTGGCAAAACAGGAACCACTGTTAAATCTAGGAATCGGGCACATGGGCTCACTGTACTATTCTCTCCACTTTCATTAGACATTTTCATAATATAAATGAAAAAATCAATATTAACAAAGCATTAGAAAAAATGGGCCTCAACACAAACACGGGTTCGCAGCTCTGCACAAAACAGCACACTACACAATGACACAGACTGATCTGAAGGAAGAAACCCTCGGTGTGACTTAAAAACACACACATTTGAAGATTGGTCTCTCACTCTAATGGTTTGAAAGCACTACCTCACAGTTACAAACGATCACTTTTAAATGAATTTTCATGGCTAAAAAATACACACAGAAGAAAATTTGGAGGGCCAGAGTCTGGAACACCCAGAAAATTTATAGTGAAGAAATAAAGATCATCTATAACCACACAGAAATAACTGCTGGCATCTGGCATATAAGCATTTTTTAAAAAATTTAGTTATTGGCTGGAACTGTGGCGTAGCAGGTAAAGCTGCATTCCATATGGGAGCTGGTTCGGGACCCGGCTGCTCCACTTCCGATCCAGCTCTCTGCTGTGGCCTGGGAAAGCAGTGGAAGATGGCCCAGGTACTTAGGACCCTGCATCTGCGTGGGAGACCTGGATGAGTCTCCTGACTCCTGGTTTCGGATCAGCACAGCTCTGGCTGTTGCGGCCAACTGGGGAATGAACCAGTGGATGGAAGACCTCTCTCTCTCTCTCTTTTAAAAAATTTATTTATTTGAAAATCAGAGCTACAACAAGAGAGAGAGAGAGACAGATCTTCCATTTGCTGGTTCACTTCCCAGATGGCTGCAAGAGCCAGGGCTGGGCTAGGCCAAAGCCAGGAGCCAGGAGCCAGGCACCAGGTGCCAAGAGCTTCATCCAGGTCTCCTTCATAGGTACATGGGCCCCAAGCACCTGGGCATTCTCTGCTGCTTTCCCAGACACAACAGCAGAGAGCTGGATAGGAAGTGGAGCAACTGGGACACAAAATGGTACCCATAGCAGATGCCGGCATCATAGGTGACTGCTCAGGCCACGACACTGGCCCCCAGGAAGTCTTTAAAGATGGCTATCTTGCAGAGCAGTGCTCCATATCAGAGTACCTGGGTTCAATGCCAGCCTCCGGCCCCTGACTCTAGCTACCTACTAAGTGCAGACACTCAGAGGCAGCAGTAACGGCTCAGTAGGGTTCCTGCCCCCAAGTGGGAGACCTGGATTGGGTTCCCAGCTCCCAGTGTAGCCCAGCCATCATGGGCATCTGGAGTAAACTAGTAAACTAGTGGGTGCAAGCTCTGTTCTCTCTCTTTGCCTCTCAATAAATAAATAAAAATTTTTAACAAAATGAAAACGACCATGTAGTAAGTTATCCATTGCTTATAGCTGCTGATTCTGCCCTACACCTAACTGCAGCAAAGCCACACTAGCAAGGAAATCAATAGATCTGTCAAAACAACATAAAAATTGAGAGAGAAACCCCACAAGAGAAGGGGATTAAGTCTGACTGTAATAAAGAACAACCCAGAGCAGCAAAGTGTCAGGGACCACGGATGGAAAACAATGTTGAGGGGCTGGCGCTGTGGCATAGCAGGTAAAGCTGCCGCCTGTAGCGCCGGCATCCCAAACGGGTGCCGGTTCATGTCCTGGCTGTTCCACTTCCATCCAGCTCTCTGCTGTGGCCTGGGAAAGCAGCAGAAGATGGCCCAAGCCCTTGGGCCCCTGCACCCACGTGGGAGACTCAGAAGAAGCTCCTGGCTCCTGGCTTCGGATCAGAGCAGCTGCGGCCGTTGCGGCCATCTGGGGAGTAAACCATCTGAGGGAAGACCTCTCTCTTTCTCTCTCTCTCTCTGCCTCTCCTTCTCTCTCTGTGTAACTCTGACTTTCAAATAAATAAATAAATCTTAAAAAAAAAGAAAAAGAATGTTGAGAAGTATTTTTTCTCCCTGCTGACTACTGCTAGGTCAAAGAACAGTCACTTGAGCGCTGAGAGTCAGTGTTATGGTGGCACCTGAGCCCAGCTACAGTGGCAGTTAACAAATGAGGGAGGGGGACTGGCTGGAGGGTGTCATACTTGGAGGGAGGGAGGGAGGGAGGGACTTCTCAGTACCAGACCTCTGAAGCTCAAGTCATAAGCACTACGTAATTCACATCACAAGTAATTATTTTTGTATAAAGAATACTTCACTCTATAGTTAGCCACAGGTGTTCTGCTATGTAGAGCTAAAGTTTGCCAGCAACTGAGGAAATATAAAATAACAACTGGATAGCATTTACATATATTATGCTAACAAAAACTAGAGTGTTGGATACTATAAAAAACTGAGCTAGAAATGGAAAAATCAGGATCTTCATGTCCAAGTGGTGTCCAACAAACTGAAAACAGGATAGGGTTGAGGCTGAAGAAAATAGGCAAACAGGAACCAAGGTCTCGGAAAGCCTGGTTCCAGTCACTGAGGGCAGGGCTTTTCCAAGGTATGAAGAGGCAGCAAAAATCCATGGCACTGTAAGGCCAAGACACTGCTCAGGACACCAGCAACCCCCACCAGAGTTCCTGGGAGCCCTAACTCTGTCTGGCCCCAGCGCCCTCCTGAGCCGTACCCCGGCAAGCAGCAGGTGATGGCACAAGGGGTTGGTCCCTGCTACCCAGATTCAGTTCCTGACTCCCAGCTTTGGCCTGGCCAAGCCACTGCCTGCACAGCAGATGGGAGACTCCACCCTCCTACCTCAAACAAGTAAAATAAATAATTTTAAAAACTCCTGGGTATTTTAAACATCTATTTAACCATGTCCTTATCAGTAGTCTGCTACCAGTTTTTCACTACTCAAAGTGTTACAGCTAAAATGGTTGCACATATACCTTTGAATTTTTACTTCTTTAGGGTAATTCCTAGAAATATCTTACATATGTGCATAAAAATGCAGTTACTTGGCCGGCGCCACGGCTCACTAGGCTAATCCTCTGCCTTGCGGCGCCGGCACACAGGGTTCTAGTCCAGGTCGGGGTGCCGGATTCTGTCCCGGTTGCCCCTCTTCCAGGCCAGCTCTCTGCTGTGGCCAGGGAGTGCAGTGGAGGATGGCCCAAGTGCTTGGGCCCTGCACCCCATGGGAGACCAGAAGCACCTGGCTCCTGCCATCGGATCACCACGGTGCGCTGGCCGCAGCGCGCCAGCCGCGATGGCCATTGGAGGGTGAACCAACGGCAAAGGAAGAACTTTCTCTCTGTCTCTCTCTCTCACCGTCCACTCTGCCTGTCAAAAATAAATAAATAAATAAATAAATAAATAAATGCAGTTACTTGTTCAAAGGTTAGGAACATTAAGGTTTCTGATACGTAATAGAGTTAACAGGAAGACTGAACCAATTAACAATGCCATAGCATTGATTTATTATTTATTTTATTTTATTTATTTATTTTTTTTACAGGCAGAGTGGACAGTGAGAGAGAGAGAGACAGAGAGAACGGTCTTCCTTTGCCGTTGGTTCACCCTCCAATGGCCGTCGCGGCCGGCACACTGTGCTGATCCGAAGGCAGGAGCCAGGGGCTTCTCCTGGTCTCCCATGGGGTGCAGGGCCCAAGCACTTGGGCCATCCTCCACTGCATTCCTAGGCCACAGCAGAGAGCTGGACTGGAAGAGGGGCAACCGGGATAGGATCCGGCGCCCCAACTGGGACTAGAACCCAGTGTTCCGGCGCCGCAAGGCGGAGGATTAGCCTGTTAAGCCACGGCGCCGGCCATGATGTTATAATATATATCCAATGGCCCTTGGTGGAAAGTTTCCCCAGTTTAGCAGGCCACAAGTCCTCTTCAAGAGAGATTTTCAAGAGAAAACAAAATGAACCCAGCATGGTGATCGCACATACCTGTCCAAATGAAAGGCTGCCACCTCTGCGTTGTGCCTATCGTAACCGGCGTATGGTTCCCCCTCCACCACATGGTCTCGGCTGTACCTGCAAAGGGAGCGGGAAGCACACACAGACGTGAGCTACGGCGGTGCGGAGGGAATGGCAGCAGGCGCAGATTATAGACTGCGGCCAGCCCGATGCTGTCCTACAGACGCCTTTTCTGCGGGCCCTTGGCACAGCTGCGGCTCTGCAGGAATCACCGGTGGGCGGCGTGAAGGCGAGGTGGAGACGGAGACCAGAACTCTCCAGGTGCCTCAGCAACATCCCATGAATAAACATGGGAGATGTCATTTTTACCCCTCTAAAGGGCTTTTAATGTAGCTTTTAAACCCAATTACAAGGTCATTTTCTAGATGATAAGGATCATTTTTGTACCGCCAACAGTGTTAAGGTACAGTTGGTACTTAATAAATGCCTACTAAATTGTTTACTAAACTGAAGTGAGGCAATGAAGGAAAACGTGCTATAAAAACTTCTGCTTACCAGATGGCTGTGCTAAGGTTCAGAACAGAAGTTTCAGTTTCTTGGGAAAACAAGTCTTGATATTCCTCAGTTTTTGTAATGTGAAGGAAAGGATAGTTTGAAAAAAATTCCCATTCTAGTTTTATCGTAAGTTTATAATGAGCAGTGGAAGGAAATCCTAGACTGGCATCGACCACTGAGTGGGCTCTGCCATTACCCGACAGAGTCACCTGGAGAAAACCCCTCTCTTCTCTGGGTCTCAGATTCTTTTTCTATTTATTTATTTATTTGAAAGGCAGAGTTAAAGAGAGAGAGAGAGAGAGACAGAGAGAGTGGAAGAGATCTTCCACCTGCTGGTTCACTCCCCAAATGGTGGAGATGGGCAGGCCAGGGTCAGGCCAAAGCCGGAGCCAGAAGCTCTATCTGGGTCTCCCACGCAGGTGGCAGGAAGACTTTTCTCTCTGTCTCTCTCTCTTTCACTAACTCTGTCAAATAAATTAAGAAAAAAAAAAAACCATAATTTAGGGGCATTGTGGCACAGTGGGTTAAGCTACCTCTTGGGCTGCCTACCTCTCATACCGGATTGCCTGGGATGGAGTCCCACCTCCACTTCCCATCTAACTTCCTGATAATACACCCGGGAGGCAGCAGATGATGGCACAAATACTTGGGTTCCTGGATGGAATTCCTGGCTCCTGATTTGGCCTCTCCCAGCCCTTGCCATTGGGAAGTAAACCAGCAGATTTACTCTGTCGCTGTCCCTCTCTTTCTGAGTCACTCTACCTTTCAAATATTTTTTTTTAAAGATACAACTTAAGTCTGCTAATTGTAAAGAGGAAAAAACCAAACCAAACCTCAGTCCACCTGTGATGTCCACTGCTCAGCTGTATTTCTTGAATGAAAGGAGACCTACTGGGCTGTACAAGGGAACCATGGAACAGAAATAAACCAAGACGGAAGCCAGAGGAGCAGCTCCACTGAGGACATGTAGGGTGAAGTGAAAACAATATAGAAGAAGGGGTCTTTGGGGCCGGCACAGTGGTGCAGCGGGTTAAAGCCCTGGCCTGAAGCACCAGCATCCCATATGGGTGCCAGTTCTAGTCCCAGCTGCTCCACTTCCGATTCAGCTCTCTGCTGTGGTCTGGGATAGGTAGCAGAAGATGGCCCAAGTCCTTGGGCTCCTGCACCCGCGTGGGAGACCTGGAGGAAGCTCCTGGCTCCTGGCTTTGGATCGGCACAGCTCTGGCCGTTGCGGCCATCTAGGGAGTGAACCAGCGGATGGAAGACCTCTCTGTCTGTCTCTACCTCTCTCTGTAACTCTTTCAAATAAATAAAATAAATCTTTAAAGACCTTAGGATACAAAGGAAAATCATGTACAGAAAATGTATCTTCAAAGCAAAACAATACGGTATTCGTGGTAGAAGACAGCCATCATCATCTGGTTGGGTACCAGTTTCTTCTTAGCACAGCCAGTATCTTCAGATGTAGTCTAATTCCTAGCGCAAAGCCTAGGCTTTCCAGGCTTATACTAGCTACCTCTAAATTAAAGGCGATTTTTAAATACTGCAGCAAAAACGAACAGAACTCCAGCATCTTCCCCCCACTGCAGGGGTGGGCTCTCTGTGAAGCGGAGGGCAGTCCTTGTCTGTTCCGGGCTCAGGACTTCAGGGAAACCACGGAGGACAGCGTGAGGATGATGGGCTGAATGCTACCTTCAGGGCGGCGTTAGAGATTTCCAGTACAGCTAAAGGCTGCTCAGAGTGAAACGTAAAACCCTACACGAGTCTGGAACTCTGGACGTGGGCTGGAGCGGGAGGGAGGGAAGGAAAGGAACGCGGTGAGAATCACCATCACTGAACGGCACCGCAGTCAGGTCTGAACCCTCAGCTCACGCTACGGCTGTGTGGAAATACGGAAAGCCAGGATTCTGGATCTCCTTCTCGCCTGTAACACAAGCAGCCGGCTAGAGAATGTTCATGGACCCTTTGAGCACATCCTAAGATCATTCATGCACTTCTACCTACTCCTAGGACCCTGACTCCTTGCTCCTTTTCCACCATAACTCCAGTTTTTGCCTGTGAAAATCAATTTACTTCCAGGACAGACTTGGCTACATTGGAAAAGAATAATTTTTATAAGGTAAGATAAACTGTGTTAATAAAAGTGTAGAGGCCAGCGCCATGGCGCAGTAGGTTAATCTTCCGCTTGCAGTGCCAGCATCCCATATGGGTGCCGGTTCTAGTCCCGGATGCTTCTCTTCCTATCCAGCTCTCTGCTATGGCCCGAGAAACCAGTAGAAGATGGCCCAAGTGCTTGGGCCCTGCACCCGCGTGGGACACCTGGAGGAAGCACCTGGCTTTGGATCGGCGTAGCTCTGGCCGTTGTGGCCATTTGGGGAGTGAATCTACAGAAGGAAGACCTCTCACTGTCTGTAATTCTACCTCTCAAATAAATAAAATCTTAAATAAAATAAAAGCGTCACTGCGCCCCTATGTATGTCACTCCCTATACATACCGTCTACCTCTGAGAGCAGGACGTGGACAGCCAGGCTGCAAAAGCGCTGCAACCACAAGTGGCTATCACAGGAAGGCGCTGTCTTAGCTGGGGAGTGAGGTCACAGATCCTCCTCTTGGCGAACTGATTCATGCTAAGGCACCCACGGAGCAGCAAAACTCACACAGTAACTGCCAATAAGTCAGCCCCAACCTCTGGTGAAGGACATCGGAGTCTGACCACGGACATTAATCTGCACTTACACCAGGACTAAGCAGCCTCTGAGGCCCTGGGGGTCAGAATAGCATTGTGCTGGGTGTTACGGACTGGAATCAATTTCCGACATCCAGCTTCCCCAGCCTGGAACGGTGCCTGATACAACACAGCACAGGTCAGTGTGTGCGTGCTAAGAGTGAACACCCACTGACTGCAGGGGCCTGTCCGCCCTGCTGGGGTGAGGAGAATACCCTGGAGCTGAGAGTGGGCAGAGGTATTCAGGAGACGTGGGGTGGGGCCAGTTTGACACAAAGAGCAAACGCAGGTTAAAGCCAGGTAGAGAGATGAGGCCCGCCGGTGAGGGGCCTGACCATCAGGCCCTGGAGTGAGCAGTGGGAAGTCCCTAGATGTTTTGAAGCTGGGGGCACCATGGTTTTCAGGACGGTCTAGAAAGGGCAGGAAATGGAGAGGCTGCAGTGGTACTAAGAGATCTGAAAGGAAGCAAGTAGTGACTAAGGTTTAGGCACCATCTGTCGCTACTTCCCGTACGCATCAGTCGGGCTTCTCCTTCCTCCTCCTCCTGTACCTTTTCCAAACACCAAAAGCCTACCCACAGAGCACCCAGTCTACCACCGCACCTCTCAGGAATAGTTGCCATGTGACACTGCAGCTGTCCCACCTCACCCTAAGCTCCCGACCTACAAGCGGGAAGTGCTGGTTCAACTTCCAACCCAGCTTCCTGCTAATGGCCCCGGCAAGGCAGCAGATGATGATCCAAGTACTCGGGCCCCTGCCACTCATGGGGGAGACCAGGATGGAGCTCCTGGCTTAGGTCTGGACCAGCCCTCAACTGTTGTGGCCTTGTGTGGGAGTGAACCACTGGATGGAAGATCTCCACCACTCTGCCTTTCAAATAAACAAATCTTAAAAAGAAAGAAACAAGAGACACTACCACATTCCTGTTAGAATGACCACCATCCAAACACTGACATCAAATCCTGGTGAGGAAGTGGAGCACCAGGAACTCTCACTCAGAGGGGGCTGCAGTGTAAAAGGGCACAGCCACTCTGCAAGAGGCTTTGGCCGGTTCTTACAGAACTACACAGGCTCTTACCACATGACTGGCCCATCGGGCTTCTTTGGTATTTCCTCAAACACCAAAGCTGAAACCATGTCCACACACAACCTGCTCATGGATGTCTAACACAGCTTTATTCACAACTGCCAAAATGTGGGGGCAACCCAGAGATCCTTCAGTAAATGAAGTGATGACCTGTGGCCATCTAGACAATGGGCTGTTATTCAGTGACAGCCATTAACAACCATCATTGTGTCAATACCACACTAACAGAAGATGTTAAACAACAGGGGAGGCTAGGGGGAGGTAGGAGAATTCTCTGTACTTTCCTCTCAACTTTTTGGGAAACCTAAAACTGCTCCCCAAAATATTAATCAATAAAACAAAACCAAGAAACAAAAACCCGGGCAACAGAATCAGTGCTTCGGCACAGAAAGGGCCTTTGTCGTCCATCCCAGCTTCAGGTGACATCTCCTCCACAGCACCCGCACGTGCAGGAGTTACCCAAGAACTGTACATTTTTGGTGACAGGGTACTTACGCCCTACCCAGTCCGTTTTGTGTCTCTGCCACATGGCACACGGTAGAGGCCTGATAAACCAGGAGTCAGGACAGCTCTCCCAAATAGCTCAGTCTCATAGGGAAAGAAGATGGGTCCTATAAACCCCTCTTACTGAAAGCAGCACAGGACGCTGGGAGCCAGCAGGGAGCCAGGCAGACTTCCCTGGTCTACCTCTCATTTTACGGGAAAGAAAACCAAGAGCAGTGGGTGAACACTCTGATACAAACCCCAACCCAGAGGCAGGCAGAGCTTCCACGATGAAGACTTACCGCTTAGGTTTGAACACAACCTTCTGGCCTCCTTCAAGGATCAGTAAGGCCTTCAGCTGTGTCCCCTTATAACCCACGTCAGCTTTAATGATTTTCTTGGTGGCCATGGCATGCATGATTGCCCCAAGCTCTGGTGTCTCTTCCGGGTACACTTCCCGGGGAACCACCCACTGGGCTGCAATCTCCCAGGGGGACTGCAAGGTGTGGTCCAGCTTGGGTGTCAGCTCCACCCGCAAGCCAGCCATCATTCGGTGAAAAGCCCTCTGGTCCTCCCGGTTGGCAGCTGATGTGTCTAAGTTGTCAATCAGGAAGACTTTGGTGAAGATAAAGATGACGAGGAGAACTGCTAACAGCACGACGCGCTGCTTCAGCTTCATGTTGACCTCGTTTCCCTCTCGCTGACCCCTCTCTCGCCCACTAGCTAGGAGAGTAGGTGCTGACGGCTAGCAAGGAGATTCCATGATTGCACACGCACCAGTCCGTCCGTTTCTTCACGGAAGCACCTCCCACACTTCCTGCAAACCCAAGTAGAAAGCAAAATTTGATCAGAGATTCTGTCCAACCACCCTTGAATCTTTTACAAAGCTCCAATACATTACTTACCCTTTTAAGCCTTGCTAAATTTTAAGCTTGAGAAGATGCAATAATTTAAAATTAACTACTCTGTAGACGGACCCAGCAAGTAAGCATCAGGACACCGAAAATCTTCCAGCAAATATCCCTGTTTTAATTGGGATGCAGAGCAATCTAGGAGCCATTTGGCTGGCTACTCATACACAGTAACCAAAACAACATATTAAGAGAGAAAGATTAAGATAGGCATATTTATTAGCTTTCTATTTTACCTTTTAAAACCCACAAAGGTTTTAAAACCACTAGTGCTTTGTAATTTTCCAGTAATTACCTTCTCCAAATATGCTTTATGACACCTTGCAAGATAGAAGTCCTAAAAATGCCAAAAAGCATGTAGAGGAGAATAACTCCTTCTCCGATCCAAACACCCAGAAACCTTGGACACGTCTATAAGCTACTCACGTACTGAAACACAACACCCTGACACATATCTCTACTTGACCAGTCCTCTAGTAATTATTTTTCAAAATTAAAATCCCTATAAAACACTGATAACCAAATCCGTGTAAATTAGGTAAGTGAAAAACATGCCCCACATCATCTGGTTACGAGTAGAACGTGACCAGAAGACGAATGAAAGCTGGCCCTACAGCAACACTGCTAGGCTGCAACGGTAAGGTGAACAAGGCCATTCCGCCACAGGCCTAAGGCAGCGCTGCTTCCAGGGCGGAAGTGACCACGCCCCGGGTAATTCTAGAACTAGAAGATTCCAAACACAAGATTTTTGCAAGGGTGTCAAGAACATACAATTCGGTCTCATTTGCATGCTGAGGCTTTGGCTCCCCCCATGCACAGGGCCACTTAAAAACACGTTCACGCTTGCTTTGCTCTATGTACAGCATCAAGGTAAGATGACAAGAAGATATAACAGGGTGCTGCTTCACTCCCCAGTTCATTTAACAACTCAAACCATTAATCGGAGACACAAAACCAATACAGAAGACAGGGCAAACAATTCAGGCTGAGACACTCCCACCCAAACTTGAGGCTGCTCCCTTGCTGACAGCTGCAAACATATTAGAATCCAGATTCAGAGCAAAGATGTGTTCCAAGGGCAACAGCTGGCCACATTGAAGTGCATTCTCGATGATTCTACTCTTTTCCTAGCCATTTTCATGAAGGAAGCAGAAGCTGAGAGTTAAACTCAAATTCTAATTATCCCAGCCACCTGCTTTGCTTCATCATCACCTCCCGGGGAGGACAGAACACTGTTAGTGGAAACAAAGACAATTCAAGTGCATTTAAAACATAATTGTGATGGTATTAAATTTGGTGTGGAACCCAGTAAAACAGTTCCCTGTGAATACTGATAACAACACTGTTCCAAGAGTCAATTCGGAAATTTTTGCTAGTCTTAAGCCACAGAATTTTTTCAATTAGTTGTTGAACGGTACACATCTCAGACTGTGGGGCTAAAGGCTGTGGGGAAGTATAGCCGTAGCAGCACTCACTTCCTGAACCCCTCAGGTGCACTACAATTCTGGTTCAAAGGTTGGCTTACCAGGCATCCTTCAGGACTAAAGTCTGGTTAACCCACAAACTCCTAATGACGTTCACTTCCATTAGAATGAAGATAATCCTCTCTCATGCTATATAAACACATCCTATCCAAACATTTAGCACAAAGGTTGAAGGTTAAAGCTGTGGGTTTGCTTAATTACCGCTGCAATAGGAAGTTGTAGCAGCTCCAAAACTCAAACGGTACAATCCTGCAACCCTAGCTTGTGTGCTTTAAGTTTGGAAATTTCATCACCTTTGGAAGAACACATGCATCAGTCCAGAGCCTCAAACAACCCACTTAGCTAGGCTAAAAGTTGGTATCGAAGGAATTCAGGGGATCAGTCGTTATCTTATCTCACTATTTACCTCTCCTAGCAAGGGCAGGTTGAAAAAGAGGCGGAAGGAGTTCTCCTGTTTGTGATGAGTCACCACATCCTGGTAAGCGCCAGGCAGACCAGGATCTGGCACTGGTCTTTTACAACTGCCTTTCACCACCACAGCCGTGAGCTGACTTCCACCATTCGTGCCCTCCTATCAGGACAGAGCCCAAACCAACTGCTTGGGCCTCCTGGTTCTCCTACCCAGTCTGGAGGGTGCAGCCACAATCAGATTCTCGCCACTCAGCCACCTCTGGCCACACGTTCTTGAGCACAGCACCACAGCACGGCAGTCCCCGCTTCTCCTAAAACGCACCAGCTGAACGTGCTCCGTCCTCCCGAGGGGGAGCTGCCTCCGCCTCTGTCACTACTCCCACTCAGCTCCCTCAAACTTCCTCTTTGTCTTACCCTTTCTTCTGGTCCTTTCAAGGCCAGCTTCAAGGCCATTCTGGTCTCTCCTCACCCTCCACAGTGACTTCTCCTTCCTTCTGACTGGTGCGTAACTGCACTCTGCCTCGGCCGGAACCTCCCTGTACGCAGTTCTTCACTCCGCTCTCGGAATGAGGCTCCGAGGCTCCGGAGAATGATGCCCTTTGTCCCCTCACCTGCAGAAGACGCAAGAACATTCCAGACTCCACGCTCTACTGCTGCTCTTCTCACTTTAGACAAGCAGCCCACTGTATACTCTGAAAACCAACGCAAGACCACTGTTCACGAAACCCTCACCAGCTTTGCCAGAGTGCGCCTGCTCTGTTTCCCCGCCTCCTGTAAATGCTTCAAACACGCAGCTCTGTCCAGTTACATGACGGTCATTTATTTTAATGTTTCTGTTACGTGCAACAGCCCATCTCAAAGAACAAATAGATTCAAAGTAGTATCCTAACTCAAAAAATGTGACATATACACAAGGCAGTGCATGTGTTAACAGTCCTCACATGAACAGCTGCCATAAACTCTCAGACTGGAGTTCTGGAAAGGAGACCTTTTTAAGGAATTTTCCCACCGAAGCCTGGTTTCACGCTCAGCTGCACCAGCCACATGGGGCCTGCTACAGAGGCTCATTTACTGTTGTTCTTCATACAACAGTATGTGGATGCGCCACCACTCTGCTTGCTTGATAAGTGTTTCTTAAGGACAAATATATGACAGTAAGGCTGTCTTGGAAGAAGAGACATGGCACACAAACGAGTGAGGGCCTGGTAGAAAGTCCTGTTCTAGAATCTGGCGGATGCTGGAGAACACATGTAGACAAGCATGCTGGTGCAGAGGTCTCTAAGCCATGTCAGCACTATCTTCCTTCCTGCGGGGTCTGACAAGCCACCAGTGAGGTTCTATGCCCCATGAGTACAGTGTCCTGATTCAGTTGACACCTTACCCAAGTCCTGCCACTTCGGAGGTTACAGAGAAGAAATCTCAAACTTTGCTCATAGCTACAGAAAGTTTCAAAGTAGGCAAAAATTTTGCATCTCAATCAATAGTTAAAACAGGTTTTTTTTTTTTTTAAAAGATGTTATTCATTTGAAAAGCAGAGAATGAGAGACAGAGAATGTGCTATCAATCTTCCATCTGTTAGTTCATTCCCACAAGTGGTTGCAGCGGCAGGGGCTGGACCTGGCCGAAGCCAGGAGCTGCATCTGGGTCTTCCACGTGGGTACAAGGGCCCAAGGACTTGGGCCATCTTCCACTGTTCTCCCAGCATTAGCAGCGAGATGGATCAGAAGTGGAGCAGTCAGATTTTGAACCAGCACCCACATGGGATGACAGCATTACAGGTGGTAGCTTGACCTGTTATGCCACAACGCCAGTCCCAAAACAGATTCTTAACATGTAAGAATGTGAAATGCCCTGTGGGTGTGAAGCTTCAGTACAAACATTTCATGCAGAGGACCAGCGACAGAGATATGCTGCAAAGGCGGTGGGACTTACTAAACACTGGTGAACAAGGGAGTATCACAGACATTTCCGAGGAGGGACAGGACTTAGCCTCGTGTTTAAGACACCCACACTTATATCAGAGTCCTTGGGATTAGATTCCCAGCTCCAGCTTCTGACTCCAGCTTCCTGATAATGCAGACCCCGGGAGGCAGGGCTCATGGAAGTGGGTCCCTGTCACCCACATGGGAGACACGGACTGCGTGCCTGGCTCCTGGCTTCAGTCCTAGTCACCATGGCTATTTGGGCAATGAACCAATGGATGGGACTTCTCTGTGTCGGTCTCTCTGTCGCTCCCCCACCCCCCAAAAAAAAAGTTTATAGAAAAATGGAATTAAAACACAAGCTAGGGGCTGGCATATGGGTAAAGACAATGCCTGCAATGTTGGCATCCCATATGAGCCCCAGTTCAGGTCCGGTTGCTCCACTTCTGATCCAGTTCCCTGCTAACAGTCTGGGAAAAGCAGCAGAAGATGGCCCAAGCCTGGAGACCCCTGTACCCATGTGGGTGACCCAGATAAAGCTCCTGGCTCCTGGCTTCAGGCTGGCCTCGTCCTGGTTGTTGTGGTCATATGGGGAGTGAACCAGCGAATGGAAGCTCTCTCTCTTTCTCTTTTTCCCTCTTTCTCTATAACTCTCACTTTCAAAATAAATAAATCTTTAAAAACAAAAAAAGAGAGAGCAAGCGAGCACTAGGATTATTTCAGTGCAAATATTTTTGAAATCCATGCATAGTTTTTCACAATATGCATGCATTTCAAATTTTTTTGTACCAAAAAAAGCTCATCTTTTATTTATTTTTTATTTTTTATTTTTTTGACAGGCAAAGTGGACAGTGAGAGAAAGAGACAGAGAGAAAGGTCTTGGCCGGCGCCATGGCTCAACAGGTTAATCCTCCGCCTTGCGGCGCCGGCACACCGGGTTCTAGTCCCGGTCGGGGCACCGATCCTGTCCCGGTTGCCCCTCTTCCAGCCCAGCTCTCTGCTGTGGCCAGGGAGTGCAGTGGAGGATGGCCCAAGTTCTTGGGCTCTGCACCCCATGGGAGACCAGGATAAGCACCTGGCTCCTGCCATCGGAACAGCGCGGTGCGCCGGCCGCAGCGCACTACCGCGGCGGCCATTGGAGGGTGAACCAACGGCAAAAGGAAGACCTTTCTCTCTGTCTCTCTCTCACTGTCCACTCTACCTGTCAAAAATAAAAAAAAAAATAAAAATAAAAAAAGAAAGGTCTTCCTTTTTCCATTGGTTCACCCCACAATGGCCACTGCAGCCAGCGCACCGTGCTGATCTGAAGCCAGGAGCCAGGTGCTTCCCCTGGTCTCCCATGTGGGTGCAGGGCCAAGCACTTGGGCCATCCTCTACTGCACTCCGGGCCATAGCAGAAGGCTGGATAGGAAGAGGAGCAACCGGGACAGA
This sequence comes from Lepus europaeus, assembly GCF_033115175.1. Classification (NCBI taxonomy): domain Eukaryota; kingdom Metazoa; phylum Chordata; class Mammalia; order Lagomorpha; family Leporidae; genus Lepus; species Lepus europaeus. Next base: position 152,549,726 of record NC_084831.1, read on the forward strand.
ATCCGGCGCCCCAACCAGGACTAGAACCCGGTGGGCCAGCGCCGCAGGAGGAGGATTAGCCTATTGAGCCACGGCGTCGGCCAAGCTCATCTTTTAATTACATTTTTTCATCAGTGTTCTGAAGTACCCTCGTATAATCATATTTATATATTCAATCTTTCCTGACAAGAAACTGTAAGGACCCTTATCGTAAACTTCTTCTCTGGTAACTGCTGGTTTTAGTAAAACTCTGAAGATCTGGTACATGTAAGAAGAGGTGGGAAGGCCGGCGCCGCGGCTCACTAGGCTAATCCTCCGCCTTGCGGCGCCAGCACGCCGGGTTCTAGTCCCGGTCGGGGCACCAATCCTGTCCCAGTTGCCCCTCTTCCAGGCCAGCTCTCTGCTGTGGCCAGGGAGTGCAGAGGAGGATGGTCCAAAGTCCTTGGGCCCTGCACCCCATGGGAGACCAGGATAAGCCCCTGGCTCCTGCCATCGGATCAGCGCAGTGCGCCGGCCGCAGCGCGCCTACCGCGGCGGCCATTGGAGGGTGAACCAACGGCAAAAGGAAGACCTTTCTCTCTGTCTCTCTCTCACTGTCCACTCTGCCTGTCAATAAAAAAAAAAAAAAAAAAAGAAGAGGTGGGACCCGAATTTAATTAATTTTTGTTGTTGTTGACTGTCTACAAAGGAAGATACCAACAATTCCCCCCATCACCCATCAAGAGCTAGAGTCTAGAATTCCTCCCAGTCTGGACCGGCTCTGTAGCTCTGAGAAAGAGGATGCTGTGGAAGCAACTGTTTGCCAGTGCTGGGCAAACACCTTAAGAAATCTGGCAGATGCTGACTGAACTCTATTGGGACCTAGCCACCACATGGAGCCACATCATCAAATGAGTGACCTACACGGAGACAGAGGCCTGGCCAGCCTGTCGCTGTTCTGGCCACCCCTTGTTAAGCAAAGCTGTCAAGGGCACTCTGGTTCTAGTTGAGCTATCAGCTGAACACAGACACACACATGACCCGGGTCTATACCATGTGGGCAGGAACCAAACAGCTGAAATCAGCTGACCTGTAGGAAATAACAGGGCTGGCATCGTGGCTCAGTGGGTTAAGTCACCTGCAGTGCCAGCATCCCATATCGCAGTACCAGTTCAAGTCCCAGCTGCTCTGCTTCTGATCCAGCTCCTTGCTATTACACCTAAGAAAGCAGTGGAAGGTGGCCAAACTGCTTGGATCCGGCCACCCACGTGGGAGACCTGCATGGAGTTCATGGCTCCTGGCTTCAGCTTGGACCAGCTCTGCTTGTTCCTGACATTTGGGGAATGAACCAGATGATAGAAGGGCTCTCATTCTGTCTCTTCCTCTCTATTGCTCTGCTTCTCAAAATAAATAAATCTTTAAAAAAAAAAGGGGGGGGGGGGGCGCGGCGCTGTGGCACAGCAGGTAAAACTGCTGCCTGCAGTGCCGGCATCCCGTACGGGTGCTGGTTTGAGTCCCAGCTGCTCCACTTTTTAATCCCGCTCTCTGCTATGGCCTGGGAAAGCAGAAAATGGCCTAAGTCCTTGGGCCCCTGCACCCACATGAGAGGCCCAGAAAAAGCTCCTGGCTCCTGGCTCCAGATGGGCGCAGCTCCAGCTGTTGCAGCCAATTGGGGAGTGAACCAGTGGATAGAAGACCTCTCTCTCTCTGCCTCTCCTTCTCTCTTTGTGTAATTCTTTCAAATAAAAAAATAAATCTTAAAAAAAGAAAAAAATTAACAAATCATTATCTTAGGCCTCTGTATTTTGGGGTAACTTATAAAGCCCAACATTTTCACATCTGTCCTACCCCTATCGACTCTTTCGGGGGTGCCAGGGGGAAGGGTATAGGGTAATAAATTATGTGATTAAAATCAATTCTCTCAGGGAGGGAGGACATTAAGTTAGCTACTAGGTAGAAATAAACGTTGAACTGATGAATCATTAGGTCCTATTTGTAAGCCACTATTAACACCTTCTGTGGGGCAGCGTACTCACTGTGAGGGTTATATACCATTTCTATTTCTTTTCTGCCATCACTGTTGATGTTTAGGAAGACACACAATTAAGAAAGTCACTTAAAAGTAACACAAAGAGGAACAGATTCTTAATTAGGCTTCTACTAAAATCCACTTACATACTTTAGGATCCTCACGCGTGAGGCTAACCTCACGCATTTGCAGGACCGTACACACCCCGTTTACAAAGCCTAACCTTTGTATTTCAATCAAAGTCTAAACATCAGCAAAAATCGCAACCCTTTGGCACACACCCTTTCACCCTGGGCTAAGTGTGACACACGGCCCTTTCTGATTGGCAGTAACAGCAGAGCACGGTGCTGCACTGTCATCAGCCGATAGGCGCGCACAGCCCTCGCCTCCCACAAGTCAGTGTGGTCTCTCCTGATGGTTAGCGGTCGTGACTGTCAGTAAAATCAAGAGCATTCAGAAACCTTCCCACTTACCATTGTGCCCTGCCATCCAGGAAGTCAAAACCATTATCCTGAACAGTAGCAAGTGTTACTGCTGGCACAAATGCACACATCACCCAGAAAACCGGCCCACTCCTGCTCGGCCGCCTGCTGCCGGCCACAGCGGCACATTATTCTCCCTTTTCACCTTCAAATGGGGGTCTTCAACTAAAAATAAAAACTAATTCCCCATAATGTCATGAAAGAGCACCCACAGACACTGCTCCTTCCTCTGCTGCAGAAACAGTGTCTCAGTGCACCCTCTTACACTAAACACACGCGCTCCCGAGCAGGAGTTAGGAGCTCTGGGTTCACTAAGCCTGGGCCTGAATGCCTGCCTTACCACCCAATAAGGGACCTGCAGAGGACACTAGCCCCAAGCTCTCTGCGCCTCAGTCTCTGCATTAGAGAAATGGAACAAGCACGCTAACGCACAGGGTTGTTGAAAATGAAGGCGTGCTCCACGGAGGACACTCACGTCAGGGACTGGACAACCCACACACGGTCAGTACAATCGCTTGTTGGTCACTATCGCCATGTCAAACACCCAAAGGGGACCTCCTGAGCAGAGAAAGAATGACACAGAAAACGACGCTCACTGGAGTCAGTATCCTGGAATATTGTCTTCTCAGTCACATACACAGTGGCTAAATACCCACACTGCATCACTAAGCTTGCCAGCAGGGAGTAGTTCTGTATCCCCGAACCACAGCCTTTTCTAAATCAGACTGTAAAAGCAGAGATTTGAGTATCATGTGACACCAAAGACTGAGGCCATGTCACCAATCTGACCAACCTACTTCTCTTCTCCGCAAAATTTGTTCTGCCACTTCCAATGTAATTGAAACAGACGGGAAAGATAGACTTTCTTTTTTTTTTTTCTTAAGGCTGAAATAATACAACTTTCCCAACAGTCTTCAGTTTGAAAAATTAGTTCTGGGTCCAGCACTGTGATATAGCAGGTAAAGCTGCCACCTGCAACACGGGCATCCCATATGGGTACTCACTGGAGTTCTGGTTGCTCCACTTCCAATCCAGTTCCCTGCTGATGTGCCTGGGAAAGCAGTGGAAGATGGCCCAAGTCCCTGGGCCCCTGCACCCACATGGGAGACCTGGGAGAAGTTCTAGACTCCTGGCTTCAGCCTGGCCCAGACCCTGCCTTTATAACCATTTGGGGAGTGAACTAGCAGATGGAAGACATCTCTCTTTGTGTCTTTCCTTCTCTTTTTGCAACTCTGCATTTCAAATAAACAAGCAAGTCTTAAAAAAGAAAGAGGCCAGCGCCGTGGCTCACTTTGTTAATCCTCTGCCTGTGGCGCCATCATCCCATATGGCACCAGGTTCTAGTCCCGGTTGCTCCTCTTCCATTCTAGCTCTCTGCTGTGGCCCGGGAAGGCAGTGGAGGATGGCCCAAGTGCTTGGGTCCCTGCACCCGCGTGGGAGACCAGGAAGGGTACCTGGCTCCTGGCTTTGGATCAGCACAGCGCCGGCCATAGTGGCCATTTGGGGGGGTGAACCAACAGAAGGAAGATCTTTCTCTCTGTCTCTCTCTCTCTGTTTAACTCTGTCTAACAAAAAGAGAGAGAGAGAGAGAGAGAAAGATTAGTTCTGTTTTTTTTTTTTTGCTAAATGCATATTCACTTTTTATCTTTTTTTTTTTTTTAAGATTTATTTTATTTATTTGAAAGACAAGAGTTACACAAAGAGGGAGAGAGAAAGAGAGAGAGAGAGGTCTTCCATCTGTTGGTTCACTCTCCAAATGGCCAGAGCTGAGCTGATCCCAAGCCAGGAGCTTCTTCAGGGTCTCCCACATGGATTCAGGGGCCCAAGAACTTGGGCCATCTCCCACTGATTTCCCAGGCCATCAGCACAGAGCTGTACTGGAAGTAGAGCAGCCGGGACTCAAACTGGTGCCCATATGGGATGCTGGTGCCGTAAGCGGATACTTAATCTACTACATCACAGTACCGGCCCAGTTCATTATTTTCAAGGACAACTTGGTATGTCCTCAAGAACTAAGATAAGCCTTAAGAGTACCTTAAAGTTACAGGTATAGAAAATCAAATTCCCATATAGTCCAAATTAGTCCTAGCGTTAAATTTCCCTTACTGTTTCCATTTTCACTTAAACTTTTATTCCTATAGTATCTGTAACTCAGATTCCCTATGTGAACTCCTCTAACAGTTCCCTGTGAAGGAAGCCAACTAAAATAATCACTAGACATTAATGGAGCCTTAATGTAGCCTTTCTTCCTGTGTGTGGGAGCAAAAATGAAACCGGCAAAAGTATTCCTTTGAAAATTACTGGATTTCTGCAACCTGTCCTATTTAAACTTTGATTTAAGGCAACCCTTTCAACCTCTTCCTCGAAAAAGGAAAGGGAAAACATTTTAGCATATAACCACTAGCAGGATTTGTCCTAAAAAAAAATGAACACAGGCAGTGTTCCCTGATCTACACACTTTGTGGAAACGCATACGAATCTGCATGAATCTAATGAAGATTCCCAAGTTCCAGGTACTCCATCACTCAACCATCTGTATGGAAGCACTACTTCATTCCCCGATCACACAGAAATATGAAACTTCAAATAACTGACATTTGCCTTCAGCTCTTCATATACTTTGCATCTTTACTGTCCAATTCACTACAGTTCTTAGAGTGGCATATAAGTTTATGTAACAACAGCTCTGTACGCCTGTACCCTTATGTCCTAGGATGCGTCAAGCTGACAGCCACAGGAAATCACTCTCAGAAATAACAGAACCTCAAACAGGCCTGTGCTGAAACACCAGCCAAGGGGCGCCAGCCATGGCCCTGTGTTACAGTATGAACACACAAACAGAGCGCCATAGCTGCCTCTCCTATTCTGAGAGTTCTCAGGACAGGGAACACGTGTTGCTGTGACCTCCAACTACTGTAGTGCAGTGTTGGGCATGTGAGAGACACGGGATAAACGTCTGCTGAGTAAAAAGGACAAAGAACAAGGGAGAAAGATCTCGATGGTTTTTGAACTGGCAACTCCTTGGCTTAAAGATGGCTTCTCTTACACAGGGGAAATAAGATAAGATAGCTAAAAATGTTAAGATAGTTATCGTACAGTGAAAACTGCAGAAATATCGACTACATATCCCGACTTAACACACCCGATTTTAACGCATGGTCTCCTGGATATCCTGCTTCCACATGTCAAGGCCACTGCTATTGCTAGCCTGGTTCATGATTCTGGCTGAGACAGGAGTAAAGACAACCTGGAAACACAAGAGGAAAAATGGAGATGGTCCAAGACACTGCCCCAGAATGAGACAAGACAGAGCTGGAACCAGATCGTCAAGTATGACTGGCAATGTTTTCTGAAACAAGAACCAGCACTAGTACATCCATGGTATTTTCTTTTACCTACAGGAACACAAACGCACTTGTATGACATGCATGTTCACTATCTACAAGAAACAAGAAATGAACTAAAAAACTCTCTGGACAGTCCAAACAGTGGCTACCGAGGTCACGCACTAATACCCAGAGAAGAGCTGGCAGAAGCTAAGTCTAGTTAGTTAGCTGTTCCGTACTCAATTCCAGAACACAGAGTGATGAAGCTGAGAGCTTGCAGAGGACAGCAGCCGACAGTAACAGCACAACAGCGTAGCCTTCCCACCACGGAGCAGAGAGACAGACCGAATACCAAAGGCAGGTTCAACAATTCCGAAAGCATGGGGGCGAGCAGCCTACATTTTCAATCACCTCAAAACCGCACTGGACCACTGGCAGTGAGGGACACCAATAATAACTTTTTATTATTTAAAAGGAAACAAACAAACAAACAAATATATATATAATTCATTATAAAATTCTTTCCCCAAAAAAATATAGCTAAAATGGGAATTTTCCACCCTGTGTAATTCTGTATTTGCCAGCAACACTACATGTGTGAGGAGACAGTGCCATACCCATAAAGCAGACAGTTGACAGCACAGTGGGGTGGACTTCACTGCCTTCCCTGAACTTGGGGCTGTCCTCCTTACACATTTCGTCACTTCGTATTCCTGACCTCCGTCTGCAATGTACCTAAGTTAGCACCCTTGCCTCTAGTGGGGGTGTGACCTCAAACACGCACCAAAGCCTGAGGTCTCCCTTCTGCATCGCCCACTTTCCATCTCATGCTGGGGTGCCCGATGCGCCTCCCAGACTCAAGGCAGACACAGGCCTTGCTGCTTCTGGTTTTGGTGAGAGACAAGATCGGAGGTGAGATCTCTGTGTCAGTCTCTTCGGGGCAGCTCTGGTAGTCCTGCCGACACCGGAAGTTGGCCAGAGGCTGGCTTCTACTGCACGCTCAGTCCTCTTCTGTACCTCAGGCCCATGCTAAAGAAGTCATCCGTCCCTGGGATTGCACACGCAGCCAAGGTCGGAAGAGAGGGAGGCTTCTATTTAGGTGTACACGGAGAAGCTGCTGGAGGACTTCGGAGGGATAACGCCCGTCTCCCACCCCTAGTGTCAGGGACGGGGACAGTCAGGGTCAGTACTCCAGGCACAGGCATTACCAAGGACACCGAATTTTTCAGCTAATACAGAAACACTGCCTACCAATCCAACTGTTCTGAGAGCGTAGCCAGAGCAGACGGAGAAGCAAGGCCAGGACACACCTGGCCCGGGCCTGTGGAGGCTGCTCCCAGGCTGCAGGTGGCTACACCACCATCCGATCCCAGAACTGGATCCCAAGGCAGCTCCAGCAAGTAAAAGATGCCCTTCACAGAATATTGAAACATGAACAGGAATATTTTTCTTGGCTTTTATTTTCTTGTGACAAAGAGGAACGAAACAGTTTATAGTACGTGTACTAGAATACTTTTGCTTTCCTCATACTGTTTTCCTTCCTTCATTCCGCCAGCAAATATTTCCTGCACACCTGCTAAGCACTAGGCACCGTTAAGTGTAGAGAGAAAAGTACACCGATGACAACTACTGGGCCTCACTGTAACTGTATTCTCCACCTCCATCCGCAAAGCCACCGGGCACTAGGCTCAGGGACCTGACATCCGCTTCGGAAGACTGTCTCCTTTACTGTTTGCGTCTAGGACCACAGACGGCAAAGAGCAGCCTCCTGCTTCTATTCTGAGATCGTAGCAATCACCAAGTGGCCATGACTGTGGTTAGCTATTTTAAAAAGTTCGCAGTTCAGGAGCCGCAGGATCCAGCTTCAGGGTTCACAGCACTGAACTGACAGCCACACCACGTAAGGGAAACTTCAATCTGCCCTGACAGCGAAGGAAACAAGGAAAATCTCCCTCAAAATTCAAAATTCAGAGCTGTGCCAAAGAGCTGGAATCTGCGAATGGAAGTCAAAAGAATGGACCAACAGGCAAGACTTAGCCACTTCACATAGAGAATCCTGTGATATAAAGTATTATGGAAAATGAAATACATCAACTGTGATGTGTCTGTTCCCAGGAAGAAAAGCAGGGCCCGTGTTCTCCTTCCTTCACCAAAATGCGGCTAGGGCTCTTGGCAGATCCGTGTGTGCCATTTTCATCAGGCAACAGAGATGGAAAGCCGCCAATCCCACCGGTTCCTGGTCATCTCTTACTATCACCCGTATCGACCACTGCGCTTTATTGTGGTGAGACTGATTGCTGGCCGTGCCCTTGGCCTCTCCTTTGACAAGCAACTTCCAATGTGGAAGGGCCTCCTGTCCACGGACTTCACTGGGTGGTTCTAGAAGCCACACTTCCACATCTTCAGAAACTTAGAAAAGTTCCTGGCGAAATACAGAACATTAATTTTAAATGGATCTTAGAAGGGCTCTGAGCGCAGGCATAGGATTTAGCGCCTTCAACATCTGCACCTCAGTTTCTCAGACGCGTTGGGCCATCCGCATCCTACATCAAGCTCCCGGGTTTGAGTCTCGGCTCCTCCCCTTCAGACCCGGCTTCCAGCTAAGGCTCCCCTGGGAGGGCAGCAGGTGACGGCTCAAGTGCTGGGGTCCCTGCCACCCACCTGGGAGACCCAGAACAGGATCCCAGCTCCTGCCTTCCACCTGGCCCGGCAATGTTTCCCATACACGTGCGCGCCGGGATCTGGAGCCCACAACTTTGAAGAAATCACCCCGGGGTCAAACTGACCCATGGTGCTCAACCCAAGGATGATAGGCCATGGTTAATAATCGTCACTTCGCCGGGTTCCAGACGTACACACAGTCCTGCAGTGTAAAAGCCAACACGGCGCCACACGGCGACTTTCCGAGGGGAGCAATCACACCTCCAGGAGGAGGCCGGCTGGGCGGGGGCCACGCTGACCCGGGGCCCCAGCCCCCAGGCGCGGCAGCAGGCGTCGTCGCTCTTTTCCCAAAACCATCAACTCCCGGCCCACCCCCCCCATCACGGAGACCCGGACCCTGGCGCCCCCTCCCCGCCTACCCGGGGAGCCCGGCCGCTGCGAGCGCATCTCCTGTCAGCCCGCGCGACCAAGGACGCGGCGTGACAGGCGCCCCACGAGTCATCCACGGCCACGCTCCGGCTCTGGCACACCCGGAAACGGAATCCGCGGGCGCGGCCCCACTTCACGACCCCAGCGCTTCCTCAGGCGCCCCCACCGCGGGCCCCCGGGCGCCGCCGTCCGCGCCTCCCGCCTCGGGCCTGCAGGTCACTCGCGGCGGCCCCGGGTGTGGGGGGCGCCCGGCCGGACACGGGGGCGCCCCCGCGGCTCCCTCACGTCGACCTCCGGCGGCGCCCGCGTCCCCTCAGCCGCAACCCCCGGCGGGCACGCGCCGCGAAGGGCCCCGCGCAGGGCAGCGGGGAGGCGCCGCGCTCCGGGCCCGCCCGCCCGCACTTTCCCGCCCGCCGGGGGCCCGCGCCCTCCTCCGCCCCCCACGCCGCTCACCTGTCGGGCCCTAGGCTCGCTCCATGGCCGCCCGCACGGTGCGGTGCGGCGCGGCCCCGGCCGCCCCCGCCGCCTCCGGGGAGGGGCAGCCCCACGCCGCGCTCACCGCCCCCAGCCGCCGCCGCCGCCGCCACTGCGGCTCCCGCCCACCCCCGCTCCGGCCATTCCCTGGCCACCTCTCCCCGCGCACAGCCGGCCGTCCCACACCCGCCCCCCCCCGCCTCCGCAGGCCGCGGCTGTTGGTACGGTCCTAGCGTAACGCCTTCCCCGGGGCCAATCCGAGGGCTCGCTCGGCGCGGCCCCGCCCCACTGTGGGCGGGCCCTACCGGACTCGCTCCGGACCGCCCCCTTAACTCCTTTGGTTCCGGCCGGCCCAGCTTAACTCTATCGGCGCCGGCTCTTATTTCCGCTCCTGCCTGCCTGCTGCGCTGCTCCATCCCGTTGCCATAAACCGGCCTCTGGCTTCGTCTCTCTTGCCCTCGCTTTTTCTTTGCTGCTTTTTCTGGACAGAGAAGCAGCCAGGCAGCAGGACTGGCGTTTGCAATGCTCCAGGTCAAGGAGATGGAAGGTCCTCCCTAAGTTGTCCTGCTTGGAGACAGTGGGTCCCTGCCTTGCCCCACACTGGCCAGCGTTCCCAGCACGGAGCCAAAGCGCTCTTGCTCCGGACCAGAGCGCAGCTCCCTGCCAGTACGGTTCAGTGAGTGGAAAGCTCAGATGCCCAGCACCCAGCAGGCTCCGGGTAACCTAGGAAAGCGCCTCCCTCCCCTTGGCTCGCTCACTTTTTACCCTGGCTAGGGTTTAACAAACGCACCCGTGCATTCATTCACCCTATACTAAGCTGGGACTTAGCTGCCCTGCCCCTGAAATGGACAGCAGGCTGCCCGAGGAGCTAAGACAAGTGATGGGGAAAGGTTGACACCTTAAGGACCCAGCTGACCGTCTCCAGGCCACCTGGTCCATTTCAACAGCAAAGGGTGGCAGGCCACGTGGCCAGCCCAGCAAGGTCAGAGGTCATCATGGGACTACATATACTGGTGAGGGTTAAATTCGGAAAGGTAGGGGAAAGTCCTCCCAGATGGCTGGGTGTCGTCGGTTGCTATCGGAGTGTGTATTTAGTGAGCACTTACTTTCAGGAGATCCTGGAGAAATTCCTGGGCTAGACACCCACCCAGAGCAGTCTGGCTGGGAGGCAGAGCTAATCCCGCAGGAAGCACTAGTCACCGCATGCAGGAGGCGTCTGCCAGCCTTGCACTGATGTCGCTGAGCCGGTTTGAGGGTCGCTGTGAGAGCGCGGGATCTGGGATTGCTGGGAGGCGATGGTGTGAGAATCTACGCCATTTCTGCACACAGGTATGTGGTGGGGTGCCGGCGGCTAATCTCCCTGAGGCTTATTCTCTGCGGCAATAGACCGCAAAGCACCCATGGGCGCCCCCTCGAAGAGGCTTTCTTCCAAAGGACTCCTTTCTTCCCTGGAACTCGACCGTGAGGGTGGGCTCTCCATGTGTCACTGCTAGGGAAAAGGCCGGCTCGTTCTGCAGCCTCGGCTTCCGGAACAGAGGATCCCCCTGTGTTGAAGGGCTTTGGGGCCGGCGCTGTGGTGTAGTGGGCTAAGTCTCCACCTGCGGTGCCAGCATCCCATATGGACCCTGGTTCGAGTCCTGGCTGTTCCACTTCCCATCCAGCTCTCTGCTATGGCCTGGGAAAGCAGTAGAAGATGGCCAAGTCCTTGGGCTCCTGCACCCATGTTGGAGACCCAGAAGAAGCTCCTGGCTCCTGGCTTTGGATCGGCACAGCTACGGCTGTTGCAGCCATTTGGGGAGTGAACCAACAGATGGAAACATTTTCTACCTCACGAGTAAATAAAAAAATTCTTAAACAAAAGACTTTCACAGAAGGGAGTCCATGGCCTCTCTGGACAAACCAACCCTGTGTTAAACTTCACATCCAGGCCGGCGCCGTGGCTTAACAGGCTAATCCTCCGCCTTGCGGTGCCGGCACACCGGGTTCTAGTCCTGGTTAGGGCGCCGGATTCTGTCCCGGTTGCCCCTCTTCCAGGCCAGCTCTCTGCTATGGCCCAGGAAGGCAGTGGAGGATGGCCCAAGTCCTTGGGCCCTGCACCTGCATGGGAGACCAGGAGAAGCACCTGGCTCCTGGCTTCGGATCAGCACAATGCGCCGGCCGCAGCGGCCATTGGAGGGTGAACCAACGGCAAAAAGGAAGACCTTTCTCTCTGTCTCTCTCTCTCACTATCCACTCTACCTGTCAAAATAAATTAAAAAAAAAAAAAACAAAAACAAAAACAAAAAAAACTTCACATCCATGGCACACACACTTCTTCTTCCCCTGCCATCAAACACGGCAAGGCCGTGGGGCTCAGGGTCAGGCTTTCTGACAGCCCCAAGTCATCCTGCCCCAGGTTCCCTTCGCCAAGATCCATCGCCCAGCCACAGCACCACCCGACCAATCAACAGCCCATCCAGTCTCAGTGTTGTGAGAGCTGCAACCATTCAAGACGGGAATTTACATGACTGTCACAAAGGAAGCAGCTGCGAGGAACACTCTGGGTCCAGGAAGCCAGCGTGGGCTGGGACCAGGAAGGGAGGGTTGAGGTGAGCCAGACACAGGAGGGAGAAGACAGCAACCGCAGGCTCACAGCGCTCTGTGAACCGGAGGCCTGGGACTGCCCGGTCTCCCAGCCAGGCAGACACCTAGAACACCTGGTCCCCAGCCTGCGCCAGGGCCCCGTCAGGCCGATCTGAGTGCTTTGCCAAGATGCCGGGACACTCCTTGCTCCCCTCTCGTCCTGCCCAGGGGCTCCAGGTGCCTCTCCTCCCCTCCCTCCCCAAAGACATAGGACATGACTGTGTTCCTCCTGTGGAGTGCCCCTTGCAAAATACCTTCTCTGCACTGATGGGTGGAAGCCATGCATCCTCCTCCAGCCAAGGAAGTAGATGTCAGCTGGTTATTAGCTTGGGGTGGGGGCGGCAGGGGGACACTCCCACAGGATCCAACAGCACCTCTCAGCCTGGCCTCCAGGCCCATGCTCTGCTGGTTCCTTATCTTCTGCCCCCTCGAGGTCACTTGCTCTCCTCCTCCTGCCCCAGAGGTGTGATCCTCCGGACCCCCACCTGTAAAAGTGCCGGATGTGCGTCTCTGTCAATGCCACCTGTTCAACAGCCTTTCCAATCCGTGGTTCTGAGGCCCGCGCTCTGTGCCTGCCTCTCCAGTGGCAGGGTCTGTCTGGAACTTTTGTGGGGGGGTGTCTGACCCTGTTCCCCTGGACCTTAAAGGCTTTGACAACAGTGTGGCCTCCCGCTGTGCAGGGGACATGGCAGGCAAACAACCCTGGAAAGAGAAGTGGGAGGAGAACGGGGTTTTGTGCTGGCTGGGAGGCGGCACCAGAGGCTCATAGCTTGGCCCCGTATCAGTGTCAGCATTTTCCCTAAGCTGGTTCAGAATCCCCGACTCTGGGCTGAAGCCCCAGGACCCCAGTGGCAGCCGTGCAATCCCAAGGCCAGTACTGTCTCCCAGTGCCTGCATCCAGGCAGGCCACACACACATACAAGCTCTTAACCCAATGATGGGGCCTCCCGAAACTAGGTGAATTTGACGTCCAGCCAGGTGGGCACAGCCCAAGGGAAGGTGCCGTAGCCAGGACAGGGACAGAGAAGGACAGTGAGTGAAGGGGCGCACCCGTCCCTCCATCCTGGCCCGGGGCCTGTACCTGCGGTAGCTGCCTCCCAGGCAGGTGTGTGCTCCGGGCACAGCTAAGTCTGCGTTTCTTTCCCAAAAGGGGGCACATTCCTTTCTTTCATTTTGCCACAGCTCTGTGGCTCTCCCCTGCTTACAGCACCGAGTACCCTCTTAACCCTGCGCGTGGCACCTCTGTCCACGCCGTGCGAACCAGCCATGCCTGTCCCAGGGACAGCATGACAAAACACAGACACAGCACACAGCTCCCAGCCCGGACACGCCGGCTCTGTGTTCCGAAAGTAGTAGAAAACTTCCCAAAGTTTTTTCCTTTCAAGCAATTTTTTGCATTAAAAATATTTATTTATTTGAAAGAGTTATAGAGAGAGAGACACACACACACATACACATACACACACACAGAGAGAGAGACAGAGAGAGAGAGAGAGAGAGAGAGAGATCTCCCATCTGCTGGTTCACTACTCAAATGGCTGCAATGACAGGGGCTGGGCCAGGGCAAAGCCAGAAGCTCCAGGTCGCCCACGTGGGTGCAGGGGCCCAGGCACTTGGGCCATCTTCCATTGCCTTCCCCGGGCCATAGCAGGGAGCTAGATCAGAAGCGGAGCAGCCAGGACTCTCACAGGCGCTTACATGGGATGCCAGTGTCTCAGGCCGTGGCTTAACCACAAAGCCAGCCCCTCTAGTATATTTTTTTAAAGAGCAGCTTTTATTGGGATATAACTTGCATACCAGGAAACTCATTTGCTTATAATGTACAATTTGGGGCCAGCACAATGGCTAGCAGGTAGAGCCACCGCCTGTGATGCCAGCATCCCATAAGGGCGCTGGTTCAAGTCCTGGCTGCTCCACTTCTAAACCAGCTCCCTGATAATGTCTGGAAAAAGCAGCAGAAGATGGTCCAAAGGTCATCCCACATGGGAGACCTGTATAAAGCTCCTAGCTTCTGGCTTCTGGCTGGCCGAGCCCTGACCATTGGCGGCTAAATGGGAAGTGAATCAGTGGACAGGAGATCTCTCTTTCTACCTCTCTCTCTTTCTGCAGCTCTGCCTTTCAAATAAATCAATAATATTTTTAAAAAATAAAGTACAATTCAATGCCTTTAAGGGCACCTCAAAAAGTTCATCGGGAATAGAATTAAAAGATGATTACTTCAGTGCAAGAAATGTGAAATTTATGCATATTTTTCATAATATATATTTTCCATGATTTTTGAAGATCCCTTCCATGCACTGATTTCAAGATTTTTTGCACAAAAATGAATGTATCTTCTAAACAATTTATTTTCATTTTACTTTTAAGGGAGAGAGAGAGAGAGCGCTTTCATCCACTGGTTCATTCCCCAAATGTTCCCAGTATCCAGAGCTGGTCCAGACCAGAGGGAGATTCAAACTGAGTTCTGAGCTCCTGGTTTCAACCTGGCCCAGTCCTGGCTATTGTGGGCATTTGGGGAGTGAGCTAGCACATGGGAGATCTCTTTCTATCTATGCCTATCAAATAAATAAAATTTTAGGGCCTAGCGCCGTGGCTCACTTGGTTAATCCTCCACCTGCGTCGCCGGCATCCCATATGGGCACCAGGTTCTAGTCCCGGTTGCTCCTCTTCCAGTCCAGCTCTCTGCTGTGGTCTGGGAAGGCAGTGGAGGAGGGCCCAAGTGCTTGGGCCCCTGCACCCGCGTGGGAGACCCGGAAGAGGCACCTGGCTCCTGGCTTCGGATCAGAGCAGATCTGGCTGTGGCAGCCTTCTGGGGAGTGAACCAATGGAAGGAAGACCTTTCTCTCTGTCTCTCTCTCTCAGTGTCTATAACTCTGTCAAAAAAAAATTAACACACATTAAGACTGGGGCTGGCGCTGTGGCATAGCAGGTAAAGCTGCCACCTGTAGTGCCAGCATCCCATATGGGCGCTGGTTTGGGGTCCGGCTGCTTCACTTCTGATCCAGCTCCCTGCTAATGCACCTGGGAAAGCAGGGGAAGATGGCCCAAGTGCCTGGGCTCTGCACCCATGTGGAGATAGGGAAGAAGCTTCTGGCTCCTGGCTTCCGATTGGCCCAGCTCCCGCAGTTATGGCCATTTGGGGGAGTGAACCAGCAGATGGAAGGTCTGTCTCTCTCTGTCTCTCCCTCTTTTTTTCTCTGTAACTTTGCCCTTCAAAAAATAAATGAATCTTTAAAAAAAAATGTTAAGGGGGAAAGTTCAGCTTCTTGAAACACTAAAAATGCAGTGGAATTATGGCTCTCAAAACTGTTAAATGTATGCATATAGTAATTTTCAAAAAAGATTTGTTTATTTAAATTTGAAAGAGTTACACAGAGAGGAAAGGAGAGGCAGAGAGAGAGAGAGAGAGAGAGAGGTCTTCCATTTGCTGGTTCACTGCCCAGTTGGCCGCATAACGGCTGGAGCTGCACCGATCTGAAGCCAGGAGCCAGGAGCTTCTTGCGGGTCTCCCACATGGGTGCAGGGGCCCAAGGACTTGGGCCATCTTCTACTGCTTTCCCAGGCTACAGCAGAAAGCTGGATTGGAAGTGGAGCAGCCAGGGCTCGAACTGTTGCCCATATGGGATGCTGGCACTGCAGGCGGCAGCTTTACCTACTGTGCCACACTGCTGGACCCTGCATATAATAATTTAATTAATCACTCCAAGTTGTGCCCTTTCTTCAACAAGTGTCCATGCCATATATTTGCACATTTTCCACTTTGTTATGTTTTTCTCTAATGCTACATATGGTTCTTAATGGGTTGGGCAGAGACAATATTTTTTGTGGATCGCAGAGCGTTAATTCCCACAAAACAGTAATTTGGTAATATACGTAGGATGGTGCTGCCTGCACATGGGTAGTTAATGTATCTTTTTTTTTTTAATGTGATGGCAGCTCTTTACATTTTTTTTTAAAGATTTATTTTATTTATTTGAAAGATAGAGTTACAGAGAGAGGTAGAGACAGAGAGAGAGGTCTTCCATCCACTGGTTCACTCCCCAGATGGCTGCAACAGCCAGAGCTGAGCCAATCCGAAGCCAGGAGCCAGGAGCTTCTTCCGGGTCTCCCATGTGGGTGCAGGGGCCCAAGCCCTTGGGCCATCTTCTACTGCTATCTATCCCAGGCCACAGCAGAGAGCTGGATCAGAAGTGGAGCAGCTGGGACTCGAACCGGCACCCAATAACTTTTATTGATATAATGCACGAAGGTGTTGCATTAATTACTGTGTGAAATAACTGCAATCATATGGAGGTTCTGGGTTCTTCGAGCTTCTCTTTGCTCATGCTCCAGCTCAAAAAGCCCGGGGGCTTCCCGCCTCGATGGAGACGGTGGTGGGCAGTCCAGCAGAGCGCTCTCTGAGGCTGCCTCAGGGCTCACCCGGGGATGGACTCCCACTGCAGCGCTGGGGCCGGCTGCCAATGAAGTTTTACGCCAGCTGATGGCTCCAGTGGCAGCTGGGTCCCTGTCATCCACGCGGGAGACGGGGATCAAGTTCCTGGCCCTTGACTTTAGCCTGGCGCAGCCCCAACTGTTGCAGAGATGTGTGGAGTCAACCAGGAGACGGGAGCCTTCTCTTTCCCTCTCTCTTCTTCTCCCTTTCCTTCTGTCTCTCATACAAGTAAATGAATGAATGCTCTTTTAAAAGATAAAAAGCTATTTTGCTGTGTAAATTTTTTATAACCCAATGCATAGTTTTTTAATAATAATATACATTTCCCATGGAGTTTTTTGAAGACCACTGGTATACATAGATTTCAAAATTTTTTACGCCAAATGAACTTATGTTTTCATTCCATTTCCCTGAACTAAAATGGCCCTCGGTCCTGTGGCTCGTGACCCCATCCTGTGCACTCAGAACTGTGGGACCCCTCACTGCCATGCCTTAGGTGCCCCCAGGGGCTCATGGGAGACGTGGGGGGGCATGACACCCGGGCAGGGAGCACAGGGGCCCCACAGAGGGAGCATGCAAGGAGTTTCAGGGACGTTAGCGGTGCCTTGGCAGAAAGGCCAATAGGGGGCTGCCGTGTCTGCCATGAGAGGGGTGGGGAGAGACAGGTGCTCCCCCCCGTGCGTCCACCACATGCTGCTTCTCATTTAGTGCAAGTCCCTCTCACCCAGACCACAGGCACCTGCTGTTCTCATGTACCCTCCTCACCGCACCTCCGACCCGTGCCCTGTGCTGCCCACTGTGGCTCCTCTCCTCCAGCCACGCCCCCGCCCCCAAGCAAGCCCCTGCTTGTGTCCAGGAGCCACACGTTCCCCCTGTCACATAAACCTGACAGCGGTTAGGTTTATGTGACAATTTGACTGGGCCATGCGGTGCCAGCTATATGGCTAAATGTTGTTTCTGGGTGAGGATGCTTCTGGAAAAGTATTTTTAAAACATGATCAATTTTATTTATTTGAGAGGCAGAGGAAGAGAAAGAGAGAGCAAGAGAGAGTACTCCCATCAGCTGGTTTATTCCCCAACTGCTTGCAATGTCCTGGCCTGGGCCAGGCAGAAGTCAGGAGCCAGGAATTCAAGCCAGGTCTCCTGCATGGTGGCAGGGACCTAGGTACCTAGCCATCACTTACTGCCCCCCTGGGAAACTGGAGTCAGCGGCCGGAGGCAGGTATTGAACCCAGGTACTACAATGTGGGAGGCAGCATCTCAAGCAGTGCCTTGGCCGCTAGGTCAAATGCCTGCCCCAAGTTCAGCATCTGTCTTTGTGCACCGAGGGGAGCAGGTTGGCCTCTACAGTGTGTGTGGGCGTGATCCAGTGTACTGAGCATCTCAAGGGGACAATACTACCCCTTATATGGGGTAGTATGTACAATATAGCTTCTACACGATCTCTCCTTTACTTTAAATCATTTCAATTGGCCAGCATTGTGGCACAGCAGGTAAAACTGATTCGAGTCCCAGCTGCTCCACTTCTGATCCAGCTCTTTGCTAATGTGCCTGGGAAAGCAGTAGAAGGTGGCCCAAGTGCTTGGGTCCCTGTACCCACGTGGGAGAGCTGGAAAAATGGCTCCTGACCCAGCTCTGGCCATTGTAGCCAACTGGAGGAGTGAACCAGTAGATGGAAGACCTCTCTCTCTCTTTCTCTCTGTTTAATTCTGCCTTTCAAACAAGTAAAATAAATATTTAAAAAAATCTCTAGATTACTTATAATCACTAATACAATATAAATGCTATGTAAATAGTTAACTATGCTATATTGTTTAGGGAATAACAATGATAGGAAAAAATGTATGTTTTCAGGATGGAGGGAATTTTTTTATGCATGTCTCCCATCTGTGAGTGGTTGAATCTTTGGATATGGACACTATAAAAGCCACAGCTGGCTGAGACGGGGCACCTTCTGAGTTCGTCCTTAGAGGGCGCCAGAGAGTCACTGCAGGAGAAGTGGCTTTTCCTATTGGCTCTGACTTCTCTTCTTCAAGGGTCTGCGCTCAGGGCCTCCAGCACCTGACGGGGCAGCGGCCAGGGCTTCCCCCAGCACCGGCCTTCCTGCCCCTGGCGAGTGTCTCCCTAGCATCCTAGAGAGGGGAGTCTCTTTAAAAAAAGGTGTGGGTTTTAGGATTGTTTAGAATTGGAATTGTCGGGGGCAGGGACCCCACTTGGGCCATCACCGGCTGCCTCCTTAGGGAGCTGGACTCAGAAGTGAAGCTGGGACTGGAACCCAGGCCCTCTGTTCCCTGTGGGGTGTGGGCGTCTTGACCACTGAGCCAAACGCCCCGCCTGGGGGTGGATTTTGCGCATGTTTAGAGACTTCCAGCAAGTTCTGGCACTTTGGCACCACGGCCCGACCAGGACTGTGCTGTCTTGGGCCGTGTCTGCAGCTCAGCAGGGTTTCCTGGGCCCTGGATCTCAGCCTATAGAGGTGCTGGCCGCTCCTTCCACCTGCAGTTCTTGCATCCTGCAGCGTGCCCATCACCTTTTACTAATGCCTCCTTACTCCAACCACCACGATCGTCAGCAGTGCCTGATACTAGACAGTCTCTGTTCAAATCACTGTGTTTTCCCCATTCCTGGTACTCCCCTGATTAATACTCTTTTTCTGACAACCTTTATCGGCCTTAGTTCTTTTTAGTTTATAGTCGTTTTTCTTATTTCACTTGTGTCGTCTTCTGTTGATGTTATTTCAATCCAAAAATCTCTGCTGGTGGACAATAGCTCCTTTGTAAAAATTTGAGCCTGTTAGCTATTCTAACAGCTTCACCTTCTCTGGCAAGTCTCTTCTGAGAACTTCCTGGCTCACCCCCACACTCTCGCTTGCCCTTTATGCCACGTACGACCCCCCAACCTGGGCTCTGCCTTCCACGTTGTGTTGGGAGTCTCCTTGGACTCCCTCCTGTTGGATCCCTCATCCACGCGCTCCATGCATTTTTTCATTTTGGCTTCTCCTCCCTGCCTTTGCAGGTGTATGCCTTATGAAAATATCCTTTGGGATGGGCATCTGGCCTGGCCATTGAGACGTTTTATCCCGTATCACAGCGCTTGGGTTCCATTCTTGGCTTCAGCTCCTGGCTCCAGCTTCCTGCTAGTGTAGACGCTGGGAGGCCATGGTGATGACTTGAGTAACTGGGTTCCTGCCACCCACGTGGGAGACCTGGATTGAGTTCCTGGCTCCCAGCTTTGGCCCAGGACCATTGTGGCATTTGGGAAGTGAGTCAGTGAATGTGAGCTCCCTCCCTCCCTCCCTCCCTCCCTCCCTCCCTCCCTCTCTCTCTCGCCCTCTCCATCTCCGTCTCTCCCTCTCTTTCCTCCCCTCAGTCCCACTCCATCTCAAATAAGACTTTTCTAAAAATTAAAAAATATATATCATTTGAAATCCGAGGTACAGGTTCAGGTTTATGTTTATTTAGTCTTACTTTAAAGCACGTTTTTATTTACTTGTTATACCTTATAAAGAATACACATATATTAATATCACTGCTAAGATTCCAGCAGAGAGCTTAAAAATAAGGAAAAAAATCCTTTAGTTGTTGTACTGGGGTTTTGTATGGTACCATCCCTTTCCTGAACTCAATGTGTAGATCTTGTTGAAATCTACTTTTTATTTTTATATCAGGAACAACTTCCCATATTATTACATCTTCTCGTATGCTTAATTATTACGTAGTCATTTACACCTATTACATATTCTTTCACACATATTCTCGACATTTTCTTTAAGTCACTACAACATTTTAATGGAGTTTTGGTATTCTATAGCACAGACCTCATAAATCCTCAGACAGTTCCTCGAAGTGCATATCATGAGAAATCCGTACATGGACTTCAGACATGTCCTGGGCCCAAATAAACTCGTGCTAACTTGTTGTCACGTGTCTGGACAGGACGTAGTTTCAGGCAGTGAGAAGACTCCCATTTGAAAAGGGCTCTCATCAGAACACCAGGAGTTCTGCCTAAACTGGAGCCAGGGGAAACATCAGATTTCTAGGGAAGCTTGGGTGGAAGAATCATGAAATCGTTGACATTTTACAAAAAGTTCATGGGGACAATGCTCTATAGAAGTCAGCAATTTGTAAATGGGGTGGGGGGGAGACATGTTGAAGGTGAAGCCCACCCCCCCCCCCCCATGTCAGTCTGCAAGGAATCCCCTCACCTTGCTCACAGCCTCCTGAGGAGGAGGGCCGACGATTAAACAGCAGCCGGCACCAGAGCCGTCCCGGCCGGCACAGCTGACGCCATGCTGACCGCTGCTCTCTGGTTACCCAAGCTGTCGTGCCCAGATCAGCTTCCTTGGAATGACAGGATGGCGTGGGACACAAAGACCATCGCAGCGATGGTCAGCAAGAGCTGGAAGTGGTCCCGTGAAAGCGGAAGCAGACCGGTCAAGAGCAAGGTCATGGCGATGGGTTTTTTTGGGCCGCTCGATGGCTTTCTGGAAAGCCAAAGAAGGAGGAAGGTGCAAAGCACTAGCAGGAAAGTGTCCACGTCCAGACAGCTTCCCAGAGTGGCCCCCACCGTCACAGTGCGCCTGCTCGTTTCTTTCATCCAAGAACAGCGACTCTGCATGAGCTTAACAGGTGTCATTACATTCGCACCTTATGGTCTTGGTTTGACTTAAAGTCCTTGACTTCTTTCCTTTCCTTTTTTTTTTTTTTTTTTTTTTTTGACAGGCAGAGTTAGACAGTGAGAGAGAGAGACAGAGAGAAAGGTCTTCCTTCCATTGGTTCACCCCCCAAATGGCCGCCAAGGCCGACGCGCTGCACAGATCCAAAGCCAGGAGCCAGGTGCTTCCTCCTGATCTCCCATGCGGGTACAGGAGCCCAAGCATTTGGGCCATCCTCCACTGCCCTCCCAGGCCACAGCAGAGAGCTGGACTGGAAGAGGAGCAACCGAGATAGAACTGGTGCCCCAACCGGGACTAGAACCTGGAGTACCAGGGCCGCAGGTGGAGAATTAGCCTAGTGAGCCATGGCGCCAGCCTCTTTCCTTGCCTAAACTTAAAACATCTCTAATGGCATGCATTTTTCTTCGGTGAATAATGTAATATAAAAGAAGGCTGCACTGATATGAAATGCCAAGGGCTTCAGTTCTATGGAGATGGACTGAACAACTGGTGCCATCGAGTGTCTTGAACTTGATGGATTCTATGTTGAGAAATAAAGTTTCTCTTTTAATTTCATTCTTCTACACACTTTTTAAAGTCCCTTTGAATGACAACATATGTAGCTCGTTTCCTTTTATGGGATATACAGGTGGTTAGTGTGGACTTGCTGTTGAAGAAGCTTTTTTTTTTTTTTTTAAATATTACTTATTTGAAAGAGTTACAGAGAAAGAAGGAGACACACACACACACACACAAAGAAAAAGACAGAGAGAGAGAGAGAGAGAGAGAGAGAGAATCATTCATCTATAAGTTCACTCCCCCAGATGGCTACAATGGCCAGGGCTGATCAAGGCTACAGGCAGGAGCCAGGAGCTTCTTCCGGGTCTCCCATGTGGGTGTAGGGGCCCGCGGACTTGGGCCATCCTCCACTGCCCTCCCGGGCCACAGCAGAGAGCTCGATCGGAAGTGGAGCAGCCAGGACTTGAATGAGGGCTGGTATAGGATGCCGGTGTCACGGGTGCCGCCCCCTGCAAGAACTTTTATGAAGGGCAGACCTGCTCAGTGGAGGCAAAGGTAACCTCCCAGGACCCCAGGACCCAGAGGCAGCTTGTCACGTGAACAGCACAGCTCCCCTCCATGTCTTCTGCACGATCCATACACGGAATGGCCTATGTGTTAACCACACAGCTGCCCAGGGCAGAGCACCCTGCTGCCATCTTAGCTAGCTGCCTGCCAATCAGCCACTCACCCACAAAAAGGCCCGGTGGATTGTTTCCAGGCCATCTACAGTCTCTCTCTCTCTCTCTCCCTCCCTCCCTCCCTTCTCCTCTTTTTCGTATTTGCCTCCTATTTCTGCCTTGGATCTGTGCATTGAGTCTGTGACTGGCGTCCTTGTCTCCGAGTGAACAGTGTGCTGAAGATGAATGGGGTGCGCCTGCGCCAGCCCGGGACACCGCCACCCACACTGCTTACCCTGGATTACTTTCTTTGGGTGGATCAGGCGCCACCGAGCTTCTGGTGGGCACTGTTGGCTCCGGCACATAAGGCGAAGGGAGGCAGCTCTCAGCACCTCAGGTTATAAAACGCACCAAAGAATGACATCATAACCCACACAGAAACAGAGAGTGCTCAGTGCAAGGCTAGGGCTGGGGGAAACTCCCCCGGCAAGTGAACATAATTTCAGCACCTCCAGCCTGTAACCCCACTCCATGCACAAAAACAGACAGGCGATTCATAAGCAGATGCAAGGCTTTCAACACCCCACGGTCTGTAGCTAGCACGGAAAGCAGAGTCCCAAGTCCAGCCCTTCACACAGTGCCTCTCCTTGTCCTTTCTCAAAGCTCCCAGAGACCAAGGCAACAGCCCCCTCCCGAGTGGAAACCCACAGGACCGAGGCTGCCCCGGGACAGTGCGCGTCTGTGAGCCGGTTGGCAGCACCGGGCTTGGTCGCCGGCCGACCACACCTTTGCCTGCTGCTGCAGGCCCGGGCCTGGGGAGGGGGGGGATCGCTGACCTCCAGGGGGCGCTAGGGGCTGAGCTTTGGGACTAGCCTTCCATTGTGGGATGCACACTGGAGTCTTCATGTCCAGGGTGCATTCCACCCACGGTCCCTGCCACGCCTGGGACGACACAGGGTGTCACGCTGGCCCAGGCCAGCAGGGAGAAGCCACCGGGTCGCAGAATCCCAATCCGGGCTTTCACGCCACTTGCTTGATGGACAAGCACCTACCCAACGGCTGTGGGTGCCAACTCGGCCACTCGGACAGAGGCGGCTTAGGAGAGCCCACGTTTTTGGCAGCTAGATGCAAGCAGTGTTTTCTTAGATTGCACGCTGCAGACTGTACATAGAGCAACGTTTTCCAAGGATGCTTCTCCTCCAGTACATCTCCCCTTCCCAGAGGGGATGAATGCCAAGACCCTCAGGGGCTGGGTGGAAGCAGAGAGAGAGAACTGAACCCCACGTACGTGGTACCCTGCATTTTCCTGTATGCCCTGAGCATTGCCACCACCTCCTACCAGCACTCACCTGCGCTTGCGTGTGTTCCGGGCTGGGCTCCCCTGCTCCTTGGGCCCAGTGTTAAGTAAAACAGGGGTTACTTGGACAAGCATTGCAATCCCACAGCGGTTGATGAGATAACCAAGATGGCTACTGAGCGGCAGGGGAGCAGGGTGTCTGGCATGGACACACGGGTCAAGGGGCGGGACAGAGACTTCATCATGCTCCTCTGAACGGCACACGATTTAAAATTTATGAACTGGTGGGGTGAGCGTTTGGCACAGAGGCTAAGACTGCTCAGGACACTGACACGCTGTATCACACTGCCTGGATTCGAGTCCCAGCTTTGCTTCCAATTCGCGTGGGAGCCATGGGCCGGGTCCTGGGCTCCTGGTCTCAGCCTTGCCCAGCCCTGGCTGTTGCAGTCATTTGGAGGGTGAACCAGCAGATAGAGCTCTGTCTCTGTTTTTCAGATTTAAAAAAAGTTTTTCAGACGGCCCTTGGCTGGGGGAACAGAAATGGTGGAGAGCAGAAACTTCATGTAAGGCAGGGGGACCACGAAACGGGCGGGAGCCTGAGAACTTGTCAGTTTCCCGTGTCGCTGCCTGAAACTGTTTTTCTGACTTTACTATTCCTGAAGGCGGTCCGGTGGGCACTGAGAGAGACAGGGAGAGCAGCAGCTCCTCCCCGGCCAGCCCCGGGCTGCCTCTAGCAGGCAGAGAGTGGCACGTAGCACCGTGAGCACGAAGCGGGCAAGCACAGGTGCAGGCCAGGTGGCGGGTGCTGTGCCCTGGACCCTGTGTGTGCTCATCCTCTGAACCCACAGGGTGTGACGTCCTCTGTCCTCCGTCCTCCAGTCCTCCGTTAGGGTTGCCTGATAAAGCACAGGCCCCTGGGTCAGATTTCAGCTTCATGCAAACATTGGACAGGTGTTTTTTTTTTTTTTTTTTTTTTTTTAAGTAGGAGCAAAGCTCATACACTATTTTTACTTGCTCAGTCTGGCCAGCCTACCTAGGAGGGACCATGAAGGCAGGCCAGGGCTCCCTCAGCCCTCTGCTTAAGTGGCATCCTCACAAGGAAGCCTCCCTGGCCGTCTTCTTAAACTTTCATTATTTGGGAGAGAGAAAGAGATAGACAAACAGAGCTCCCATCTGCTGCCCGCAATGCCCAGGGCTGGGCCAGGCAGAAGCCAGGAGCTGGGAACACAGTCCACGTCTCTGATGTGGGTGGCAGGGACCCACGCACTGGAGCTGTGCTCCTATCTCCCTAGGTGTGGATTAGCAGAAAAGTGGAATCAAGAGAGGAGGCAGGTGCTCCCGTACAGGAGACGGGCATCGATCGTAATCGCTAGGCCAGTGCCCTCCCCTCCATGGCCCTTCCCCTTGAAATCCCAGGATGCATCTGTGTGATTATAGCCTGTCTCACCCAGGGCTGTGCAGGCCCCTCAGGGCCAGGGTCCTTATCTATGCCATTGTCTGTCCTAGGTGAGCCGCAAGTGTCTACCGATGGAGTGTGTGTTCCTGGGGCAGATGGAGAGGCTATGGCATGGCCAGGGACAATGTTATGGAGGAGGTAGCATTGGAGTAGGACCTTAAAGAAAATTACAGTGGGTTGCTAGGTGGACAGAGGGCTGAGAAGGAAGCTCCAGGCAGAGGGATGGGTGTGAGCAGTCGTGGAAGAGTGGGAGAGCAGGTGGCCGGGTTGAACGGGAAGGTGGGGATGTGTCTGCACAGAGCTGTGGATTGGGAACAGCAGCAGGGGCCTGGCCTCAAAGCTTCGTGTGCACCCACCAAGCTGGGGTGGGGAGCCCAGGGAGAAGGCAGAATTAGAGAAGTGTGGGATCAGGCAGAGAGGGTGGCTGGAGGCTCTCTCCGCCCCAGGACAGCTCAGCGGGGAGGCTGAGGGTCTGAACCAGGCCATGACAGTGTGGGGAAGGGCAGGCCAGCAGTGGGTTTGTAGGAGAACCAGTGAGACCAGCGTATCCCAAGGGCTGGGAGACGAGGCCCAAGAGGCTGCCTGTTGGGGTAGAGGGTGGGATTTTAGTAAGACTGAACACCCCAGGAGGGCGGGCAAGGCCTTGGGGGGTGGGGGTCCAGGCAAGCAGCGTGTGCATATGAGCCAAGGGTGATTAATTTATTTACTTGAAAGGCAGAGTTACAGGGAGAGGGAGAGGGAAAATGAGAGGAAAGGAGAGGGGAGAGAGAGATCTTCCATCTCTGGTTCACTCCCCAAATGGATGTAATGATTAGGGCTGGGCCCCAACTGGTACTCACATGGGATGCCGGCATTGCAGGAGGAGGCTTAACCTGCTGTGCCACAGCACTGCCGTGCTCCTGTGGAGGCCTGGTGGGCATTCTGTGGGACCAGGCTAACCACCCGGGAAGGCTCGGCCCCACGCTTCCCTCCATGGGTGTGACACGTGGAGCAGCTCGATGTTTCGGCAGGGGGGTGGAGGCAAGCTCCAAGGGTTAAAAAGCAAGCACATGGAGATGGACAGGGAGGTAAGTGTCTCACAGGGCATGTCACTCCTGGGCCACGAGAACAGTAGGGTAAGAACTTGAGCTCACAGGGGCAGGCATTTGTCACGGTGGCTTAGACGCCAGCTGGGTGCCATCAGAGTACTGGGTTTGGTTCCCAGCACGGCGCCTGACCCCAGCTTCCTGGTAACGCACACCCTGCAAGGCTGCAGTGACGGCTCAAGCACTCAGTCCCTGCCCTCCCTCCGTGTGGGAGACCCATGGCGAGTTCCTGGCTCCAGGCTGCTGTGGGTATAACCAGAGGACAGAATCTCTATCTGTTCATACAGGAGCTCAGAGGAGAGGCTAGTCAACAAGGAGGGGCAGGGTGTGGGTGTGGCTCTTATGTTTCAAAAAATCTCATTTGCATACAGTGAAATGAGCTTTTGGTGCACTTTATACCCATGTGACTGCTGGAAACCACCAGGGGGCAGCACACGGAACAGTTCTATCATTGTTCTCTGTGGGTGGTTCCTTTGTGTCCTGACCTTTCCCTCATCCGTGAACTGTGATAGCTACTGATCTGCTCTCTGCTCTGTAATGCTATCTTTTCCAGGATGTCACAAACATGGAGTCATGCAGTACAAAGCATTTTGGGAGTGTTCTGCAGTCAGGAGAACACATTTGAGATTTGTCCACCTGGTGCGCAGATCAATAGCTCATTCCTTCTCATTACTGAGTAGCATGCCATTGTGCGGAAGAAACAGTTTACCCCTCACCCACTGAAAAACATCTGGGTTATTTCCAGCCTGGGGCGAGTGTGAACAATGCTGGTATAAGAGTGTTTCAATATATTGATTCATTCCTGAAACGGACATTTGAGATGAACCCAGTATTTTTACAAGAAATTTTAAATGTCATCTTCACTTTTTAATTTATTTATGTTCCTTTTTATTTGAAAGGCAGCAAGATGGATAAAGAGATAGATGGAGAGAGATAGATGGAGAGAGCTGGCCCAGGCTGAAGCCAGGAGCCTGGAACTCCATCCAGGCCTTCCACATGGGTAACAGGGGCCCAACAGCTTGATCCATCATCTGCTGCCTCCCAGGGTACTGTTTGGTAAAAAGCTGGCCTGGAAGCAAAGCCAGGACTCAAGCCATGCTTTCTAATATGGGGAAGCAGTACCTTAACCTCGGTGCCAAATACCCACTCCTGAATCCAGTTTTTGGCTATTAGGAATAAAACTGCTATGAACATTCTTTTCTATAGGTTTCTATACATTTCTGGTGGACCCAGCACCCATTTCTCTTGGGTATATACCTAGGAACAGAATGGGTGGCTATGTTTAGCTATAGTAGATACTTCCACAGTTTTCCAACTGTGTCCAATTTTAGGTCCAGCAGCAACATGGCAGGTGTACAATAGCTGTGCATCCCAACACTTGAGTCCAGAGCGCTGTATTGTCAATTCTTTTCATGTTAGCTCTTGTGGTCAAAGTCTAGTGGTCTCTCATCATGGTATTAATCTTCATTTCCCTGCTGAATAATGCTGTTGGGCATCTTTTTATATGGTTATTGGCCAGATCCAGCCTCATGGACAAGGATCAGCAAAGGCTGTGAGGAGGATGGTGCTGGCCTAGGTGTGGGCTCCCGTGTGTGCTGGCCGACGGTGTGCATTCCTGTGTGTGCTGGCTGTGGTGTGCGTTCCCGTGTGTTTGCACTTCCGCTTCTCCCCCCACACCCACACACTCACACACACGAGCCTGCTGTGGGGAGCAGAGCGGACACCATGCCTCCCACTCGGTGATTTCTCCGACATGGACTCACGCGTGCTTGTCCAACAGTGCACTAGAGACCCGGCCTACAGAAATGGGGAAGCTGCTGGACTAAGCCTGTGGCCTAGTGGACTCAGCTGGCCACCTTCAGACACAGGCTCACAGCACATACACAGTTTGCCCCTCCAGGTCAAGGACGCGCCATCCTAGACCTCAGTCCTTTCCGACTGTCGCCCACAGCGGTTCTGAACTTGCCGTGACACATCTCACTTCCCGGAATCTCTAGCTCTCCTCACTGCAGCTCAGCTGGCTTTGGTGAACCTGTTTGTAGCTTCAGCCTCTGGTCCTGCTTGGTAGGGACATGAGGCCTGGAGTCTTGCTCCTTGGGGCTGACCCAAGCCTATCTCTATCACATACATGGGTCTGGTGAGCCATCTCTGTGGGTAAACTCACTGGCTTCCCTGGGAGCTTGCTCCTCCCATGGTATTTTCCATGCCTTTGAGTGGCACCAACACGGACCCCATTGTTCAAGCCAGAAAACCCAAGGGATGCTTCTCTCCTCCCTGGAGTGTCACAGCAGCCCTGGGCTACAGAACACAGGGGTGGACGTGGGAGTGCAAAGGAGGCACCCATGACGCCTGGGCTCTTGCAGTTGCCTCGCACTGTCACTGTGCTAATGCCCAGGGTCCTACCAAGATAGCACCAAAGCCTCCAGCCTTTTTTTCTTAGCAAGTAACTTGGTGGCTTTATTCCTCCATCTTTAGGGGCCTTGGCATCAGCAACCAGATGGGAAGTCTACAGTGAAGTCAAACTGATTCTGCTCCAGCCACAGCTCCGGAAGCTCATTGGCCCGGTCCAGTCCCAGTCCCTCCACATCAGCATCTCCTCATCCACTGGGCCAGAATCCATGACAGCAGGGCTCTGGGCACCGGCATCAGCAGGAGAGTGACTCCACTCCTCCTGCCTGAGCCTCACAGCCCCAGTTTTGCAGGGCCCCTGCCTCCCCAGGTTGGCCCGGAGTGGTGGCAGCCACCCTATGATACTGGCTAGCAAGTGAGGGACGGGGTGCACATTGAAGGGTAGGGGCTTAGAGGGAGGGGTGGCAGTAGGAGAACCCACTGGAAATGGGGATCCCGAGGAACCAGTGGGAGCCCCACTGGCCTTGGTTCCATTTGAGCCCCCCCCCCCCTGGGGTAGTGCAGGATGGCCACTGCTTTGTGATCTTTCACTCCCAGGTCAGAGTAGGCCTGCAAGTTCATCTCAGGGTGGGCACCCTCCTTCACAGGTGAGGCGCCACCCCTGACACCCAGTGCAGGCCTTGACATAGGTGGCATTTCAGAGCCTTGGCAGAGCTGGATAAACCGGCCCAAGGTGGTACTGCCAGCTGGAGCCGTTGTGCCAAGGTCACAGTACTAGAAAAGTGGTAGAAGCAGAGATTCGCAGCCAGGTCTGTCTGCCTCCAAGTCTGGCGCTCCGCGAGGCAGGACTCCCACCTCCAGCCTACCTCACCCCGTTAGTCCCCCTGGGACGGAGCCGAGCTATGTCACCATCCCTTCCACTACCCCACGCCTTCTCTTTTTGGGAATCCTTGGACAAGACAACATCCTTCCACCTTCTCTCACTGCCAAAAGAAAAAAAAAAAAAAAAAAGCACTGTGTCTTTGATTTGATCAGCAGACATAAGCTTCCATCCCTACCGGCCCATGTCGTGGCGTTTTTTTGGGACAGAAGTGACTAAATGGCCAAAAATCTGAAGTTCAGACAAAGAACTAATATTTGATGATTAAATGAGTGAACTTCTACTATCTAGGTGCCAACAGCTTTGACTCACACACCCATTCATCCTTCTCCCTTACACTTCGAAGCCTGAATTTGTTTCAATGTAACCATTTAAATTGGTTTTCTCCAGCACCATTGTGGTGCAGTGAGTAGAGCCACTGCCTGCAACACCAGCATCCCAAATATGGGTGCCTGTTCATGTCCTGGTTGCTCCATTTCCAATCCAGCTCCCTGCTCATGTGCCTGGGAAAAGCAGTGTCACCCATGTCATCTATACGGGAGACCCAGATGAAGCTCCTGGCTCTTGGCTTTGGCTTGGCCCAGCCCTGTCTACTGTGGCCATTTAGGGAATGAATAAGTGGATGGAAGACCTCTCTCTCTCTCTCTCTCTCTCTCTCTCTCTCTCTCTCTCTCTCTCCATCGCTCTATGTATCTCTGACTTTCAAATTTTTTTAAAAAATTAAAAGAACATTCCCAAACAGCTGTATAGGGAAAAGATACACTCCTTTAGACAAGGGGGAAATAGCAGAAAAAGAGCGGGGGGAGTGCATTCTCAGGGGGAGAGCTGGGAGAAATTTGAGTGGAAACTCTACAGAAGGAAGAAGGATGCTGTGGATCGGTGTGGAAGGTGCGGAAGTGCAGCAGCGAGTGTGGACGCCACACACGACCCCCGCAGAGCGAGTGTGGACGCCACACACGACCCCCGCAGAGCGAGTGTGGACGCCACACACAACCCCTGCAGAGCAAGTGTGGATGCCACACATGACCCCCGCAGCTGGGAAGTGGAGGACACGCTAGCTTTGGGTGCATGGAGCTCTCTCTAGGACAGATCATATGCTAAAGCCATAAAGCAAATCTCAATGAATTGAAAAAAGTTGAAATCATACCATGCATCTTCTCTGACCACAATGGAATGAAGCTGGAAATGAACAACTCAAGAATCTCTAGAGCATATGCAAACACATGGAGACTGAACAACACGCTCCTGAATGAACAGTGGGTCACAGAGCAATCAAAAGGGAAATAAAAAATTCTTGGAAATGAATGAAGCTGGTAACACAACACATCCAAAGTTATGGAATACTGCAAAAGTGGTGTGAAGAGGGAAGTTTATAGCAATTGGTGCCAACATCAAGAAATTGGAAAGGGATCAAATAAATGAGCTATTAATGCAACTCAAAAACCTAGAAAAACAAAAGCAGGGCTGGTGCTGTGGCACAGCTGGTAAAGCCGTCATCTGCCAGGCTGGCATCCCATATGGGCACCAGTTGGTGTCCTGGTTGCTCCACTTCCTTGGCCCCTGCGCTCATGTGGGACACCTGGTAGAAGATCCTGGCTCCCGACTTTGGAGCGGCACAGCTCTGGTTGTTACAGCTATTTGGGGAGCAGACCCACGGATGGAAGACCCCTCTCTCTCTCCCTGTCTGCCTCTACCTCTCTGTGATCTGCCTTTTAAATAAATGTCTTGTTTTTTTAAAAAAAGTATCACTGATAAATATAGATGCAAAAGTTCTCAAAAAAATACTAGGTAATTGAATCCAACAACACATTAGAAAGATCATTCACCTGGACCAAGTGGGATTTATTCCTGGTATGTAGCGATGGTTCAACATACACAAATCAATAAATGTGATACATCACATTAACAAATTAAAGAGTAAAACCCATATTGTAGCCGGCGCTGCAGGCTCACTAGGCTAATCCTCCGCCTTCGGCGCCGGCACACCGGGTTCTAGTCCCGGTCAGGGCGCTGGATTCTGTCCCGGTTGCCCCTCTTCCAGGCCAGCTCTCTGCTGTGGCCCAGGAGTGCAGTGGAGGATGGCCCAAGTGCTTGGACCCTGCACCCACATGGGAGACCAGGAGAGGCACCTGGCTCCTGCCTTCGGATCAGCGCGGTGCGCCGGCTGCAGCGCGCCTACCGCAGCAGCCATTGAAGGGTGAACCAACGGTAAAGGAAGACCTTTCTCTCTGTCTCTCTCTCTCTCTCACTGTCCACTCTGCCTGTCAAAAAAAGTATAATAAAAACACATATTGTTATCTCAATAGATGCAGAGAAACATTTGATAAAATACATCATCCTGAGGCCAGCACTGTGGTGTAGCAGGTTAAAGTCCCAGCCTGCAGCGCCGGCATACTACATGGGCCCTGGTTCGAGTCCCAGCTGCTCCACTTCTGATCCAGCTCTCTGCTATATGGCCTGGGAAAGCAGTGGAAAATGGCCCAAGTCCTTGGGCCCCTGCACCCACATGGGAGACCCAGAAGAAGCTCCTGGCTTCAGATCAGCTCAGCTCTAGCTGTTGTGGCCATTTAGGGAGTGAGCCAGTGGGTGGAAGACTTCTCTCTGGTTCTACCTCTATCTGTAACTGACTTTCAAATAAATAAAATAAATCTTTAAAAAATCATTGTTTCATGATGAAAACTTTAAGCAAATTGGGAGTAAAAGGACTATTCCTGAACACAATCAAGGCAATTTATGTCAAACCCACAGCCAGCATCTTATTGAAAGGGAAAAAGTTGAAGCATTTCTACAAAGATCTCAAATCAGACAGGAATGCCCACTCTCATCACTGCTATTCAATATAGTCCTGGAAGTTTTAGCCAGAGCCATTAGGGAAAAAAAAAAAAAAAAGAAATCAAAGGGATACAAATTGGAAAGGAGGAAGTTAAATTATCCCTATTTGCAGATAATGTGATTCTATTTATAGGGGAACCAAAAGATTATGGGAATTCATAAAAGAGTTTGGAGAAATTGCAGGATATAAAATTAACATACAAAAATCAATAGACTTTGTATACATAGACAATGCCACAGCTGAGAAAGAACTTCTAAGATCAATCCCAGTCACAATAGCTACCAAAAAAATACCTTGGGATAATTTTAACCAAGAAGGTAAAGATCTCTATGATGAAAATTTAAAAACATTAAAGAAAGAAATAGAAGAAGACACAAAATAAATGGAAAAATCTTCCATGTTTGTGGATTAGAAGGATTAACATAATCAAAATGTCCATATTACTAAAGCAACATACAGGTTCAATGTGATCCCCATCAAAATACCAACAACATTCTTCTCAGATCTAGAAAAAAAGATGCTAAAATTCATGTGGAAACATGAGATCCTGAACAGCTAAAGCAATCTTAAACAACAAAAACAAAGTCAGAGACATCACAATACCAGATTTAAGACATACTACAGGGCAGTTATAATCAAAACAGCCTGGTACTGGCATAAAAATACACATGTAGACCACTGGAACACAGCAGAAACCTCAGAAACCGATCCACAAAGCTACAGCTAATTCTTGGCAAAGGCTAAATTCAGTCCCTGGAGAAAGGACAGTGTCTCCAACAAATGGTCATGGGAAATTGGATCTATGCATGCAGAAGTGTGAAACTAGAGCCCTACCTTACACCTTTACAAAAATCAACTCAAGGGGCTGGCACTGTGGCATAGTGGGTAAAGCCACCGCCTGCAGTGCCGGCATCCCATATGAGAGTCAGTTCAAGTCCCTGCTGCTCCACTTCTGATTCAGCTCCCTGCTAGGGCCTGGGAAAGCAGTTAAGGATGGTCCAAGTCCTTGGGCTCCTGCAACCACCTGGGAGACCCAGAAGAAGCTCCTGGCTCCTGGCTTCGGATCGGCATACCCCTGGCCACTGTGATCATTTGGGGAGTAAACCAGTGGATGGAAGACCCTCCACCTGCCGCCTCTCCTTCTCTCTCTAACTCTGACTTTCAAAAAAATAAATAAATCTTTAAAAAAATCAGCTCAAAATCTATCAATGATCTAAATCTATGACCCGATATCATCAAATTACTAAAAGAGAACATTCAGGAAACTCTGACAGACATTGGCATAGGCAAAGACTTCTTGGAAAAGACCTCAGAAGTACAGGCAAAGCCAAAATCGACAAACGGGATCACATCAAACAGAGGAGCTTCTGCACTGCCAAAGAAACACTCAGCAAAGTGAAGAGGCAACTGACAGAATGGGAGAAAATATTTGCAAACTATGACACTGATAAAGGGTTAACATCCAAAGATTAACCTACCAACAAAATAAACAATCCAGTTAAGAAAGGGGCAAAGGACTTGGACAAGCATTTATCAAGAGAGGAGATTCAAATGGCCAACAGACACATGGAAAATGCTCAGGATCACTAGCTGTCAGGGAATTGCAAATCAAAACCACAATAAGTTTTACCGCAGCCCAGGTAGAATGGCTCTCATATAGAAATCAACAAACAATATATGCTGATGAGAATGTGGGGAAAAAAGGACCCTAATCCACTGTTGGTGGGAATGTAAACTACTACAGCCACTGTGAAAGACAGTATAGAGATTCCTTAGAAATCTGAATGTAGGCCGGCGCCGCGGCTCACTAGGCTAATCCTCCGCCTTGCGGCGCCGGCACACCGGGTTCTAGTCCCGGTCGGGGCACCGATCCTGTCCCGGTTACCCCTCTTCCAGGCCAGCTCTCTGCTGTGGCCAGGGAGTGCAGTGGAGGATGGCCCAAGTGATTGGGCCCTGCACCCCATGGGAGACCAGGAGAGGCACCTGGCTCCTGCCATCGGATCAGCGCAGTGTGCCGGCCGCAGCGCACCTACCATGGTGGCCATTGGAGGGTGAACCAACGGCAAAAGGAAGACCTTTCTCTCTGTCTCTCTCTCACTGTCCACTCTGCCTGTCAAAAAAAAAAAAAAAAGAAAAAAAAGAAATCTGAATGTAGACCTACCATGTGATCCAACAATTCTACTCTTGTGAATTTACCCAAATGAAATCAAATCAGCGTATCAAAGAGTTATCTGTACCCCCAGGTTTGTTGCAGCTCAATTCACTATAGCTAAGACATGGAATCAACCCAGATGTCCATCAATTGACAACTGGATAAAGAAATTATGGTATAAACACACTATGGAGTACCACTCAGCTGTAAAAAAAGAATGAAATTCTGCCTTTTGCAACAAAATGGGTGCAACTGGAAACCATTCTACTTAGTGAAATAAGCCAGTCCTAAAAAGACAAATGCCATGTGTTTTCCCTGATCTGTGATAATAGAGACCAAAAAATGTAATATGTAGGAGTGAAATGACATTTTGAGATTTGATGGATTGTTTACAGCTCTCGTCTCTACTGTTGAGGAACAGTGATATCTTTTCTTCTATTTTTTTGAACTTTTTACTTAGAGCGGGGTTAATCTTATAAAGCATAAAATAAACTGAAAGCAGATCATTGTGAAAATTGAGAGGGAACAAGAGAGAAAGGAGGAGGAAGATCATTGTGAACATTGAGAGGGAACAAGAGAGAAAGGAGGAGGAAGGGGGGGATTGTGGGCAGGAGGGAGGGTAGGGTGGGAAGTATCACCATGTTCCTAAATCTGTATACAAGAAATACATGAAATTTGTTTACCTAATAAAAATTAAAAATGAATTGATCCCCTCATGCGCCATTAAATCTTGGGAAGCATGAACCTCACAGAGGGCTCCAGGTGCAGGCACAGCACAGCTCTACCGAAGGCAGAACAACGTGTGTCGTTTTGTTCCAATGCGTATTTTCAACGATTTGCTTCTTTTCTGCCAGCTGACATAGCCTGGCAGGATTTTCCTCCAATTGTTCCATAAAAATATGTTGAGAATTTACTCTGTGCCAAGTACTGCACTAGAGGTTGGTGCACAAAGGTGAACAAAACACAAGACAATCTCAGCCCTGGGGAATTCTACAGCTCCCAGTGCAGTGCCACAGGTGCTAGGGTGGATGTGAGCTGGGGGCAGGCAGGGACATGGGCGATGCATCCATCTGAAAAGTACCCCCATCAGGGCACCAAGGAGTCTTGTAAAAAATAAAAATTTTTATGATTTATTTTTCATTTGTTTGAAAGGCAGAGTTACACACACACACACAGGGAGGGAGGGAGGGAGGGAGGGAGAGAGAGGGAGAGAGAGAGAGAGAGAGAATCTTCCATCTGCTGGTTCACTCCTCAAGTGGCTGCAATGGTCGGGGCTGTGCCAGCAGCTTCTTCCAGGTCTCCCACATGGGCGCAGGGGCCCAAGCACTTGGGCCATCTTCTGCTGCTTTCCCAGGCCACAGCAGAGAGCTGGATTGGAAGTGGAGCAGCCGGGACGCCCACTGGCACCCACACAGGATGCTGTCCCTGCAGGCAGCAGCTCAATCAGCCACCACGGTACAGCCCCCTTTCTGAGTATATTAACACAAATCCCATTGCTGCCTGCATCTCTTCCATACAAGGCACGCTGCACACTTCCAGGCGTGCTTCCTGGGAGCAGTGGCGCCTGAGTGGGGATGAGGAGGAAGAGGGAAAGCCTCCGGTGGGACAGTTTGTGCAGAGGTCAAGGGCAAGGGGAACACGGCTCCTCACTCACCTGTGGTCTGTGGCCGGCAGAAGTGGCATCACCCGGGAGCTTGCCAAATTTCCTGGGCCTGGAGCCCCCATTCCCTGGCCTAGTGATTCAGAACTGGTATTTTGCCAAAACACCCATGCAACTTGTTTGCACACCCAGGCCCGAGAACCTGGCAGGGTGGGGAAGTGCCTGTGGCTCCGGGCTGTGGGAGAGAATGGAGAGAAGTGGGGCTAGAGCGAGGGTGAGGGCTGGAAGCTCTGCACAGCTGGCGCAAATGGCCCATCTCCCTCCAGACGCCAGCCTGGAGCCACTGAAGGGTTTGTGCCGGGGCAGTGGGACCTGTCTGCCTGTAGAGAGCTGCTCTGAGGCAGGGGGAGGCAGGAGCTGGGCAGGCTTTGGCCCCCATAGCGGCTGCAGGGGGCTGGGCATGGACTCTGCAGCCCAGACCTTGTCTGTGCTGGATTTTTAAAAATTTGCGTTATTTTTATTTTATTTGAAAGGCAAGAGAGAGAGACAGAGATATTTCATCTGCTGGTTCACTCCCTAAATACCTTCAACACCAGGGCAAGGCCAAGCTGAAGCCAGGAGCCTGGGGCAGAGTCCGGGCCCCCATGTGAGTGACGGGGACATCACCACTTGGGCCATCAGCTGCTGCTTCCGAGGAGGGGCGTGGACTGGACACAGGCGGGGCTGGGTCTCAGGCACTCCAGTATGGCGTGCGGGTGTTCCAAGCAGCGACTCAAAACTGCTCTAAACGCCTGCCCCCGCTGGGTGTTTTAATTGCATTGTTCAAACCCCAGCTTGGCTTCTTATGAACCATTGGCTGACCCGAGACGGACCGCTCTGGCCCTCCATCCCAGGCACTGGCTCTTTCTTTCTCTGAGGGTCTCAAGTGGGTACGACCTTCAACAGGGTAGGAATTCAAATGGACTCAGAAGTACCACAGCTGTCCAACTCTATCCTGACCCCTCCCACTACCCTAGACGGCAAGGTTCAGGCCCTTTCTCTTCCACGGCTCAGGGAGAGAGCTGAGACTTAAGGCTAGGGACTCGCCTTCTAGAAACTTCTAGAAACAGCTGCCTAACCTGCAGCCCCTGCCCTCCATGCAGGTGACATCCTGCACCGGGCAGCCAGGTGCACAGGAGTCTGTCCATTGCCTCTGTTAAGGGGGGGCTCT
Organism: Lepus europaeus; assembly: GCF_033115175.1. NCBI lineage: Eukaryota > Metazoa > Chordata > Mammalia > Lagomorpha > Leporidae > Lepus > Lepus europaeus. Next base: position 152,586,833 of record NC_084831.1, read on the forward strand.
CTGTGCTCGGTGCTCGGGGGCCTGAGGAGTGGGAAGAAACCACACAGAGACCCTTCCCCTCTGCCTTCAAAACCCACGGTGCTCTTGGAGCTCAGCTCACGGCTGCTCCCTCACCCCCGGAGCCAAGGTCCAGGGAACCCAATGGCTTCAGAGGAGCTGGGGGGACCTGGGGCGGTGTGTCACCGGAGCAGAAGGCCCCAAGGGAGGCGTCCTGTGCTACGAGCAGGGACAGCATGAGGCCAGGGATGACCTCAAGGGGTCACTTAGTTGAGACCACAGGACCGCAACAGGGCGTCTCTGCTTCCTCCCCAAGCTGCACCTCCACATGCGGCCACACGGGGTCAGTGTCCTTTCAGGCTTGGCTTAGCCTGGCTTGGCTTAGCCTGGCTTGGCTTAGCCTGGCTTGGCTTAGCCTGGCTTGGCATAGCCCAGGAGCCCACAGCTCTCTTTCTGCAGAGCTGGGGCTAATTGTGCTCCACTCGTCCCAAGCCTGGGGGCGAGGTGGCCCTTTAGGCCAGAGGACCGCCCGGTCAGGATGAGGGGGGTAGCAGGTTATTTCCAGAAGTCACCTTGCTCCCTGGGAAGAGCTGCCTGGGCCCTGCCCAGACGCCCTGGCCCTGGTGGCCCAAGCGCTCAGAGGCTAACGAGGGTCATTCAGGAGGAGCATTGGGACCAATGCTGGTGGGCAGGAAGGTCTGTATCACAGGCAGACGTCTGAGCGGTCAGTCTGCCCCAAGGGCTATCCAGTGCACCACTCCAGGGCAGACCATGCCTGGGTCCTGCTTTTAATGACTACTGGACGCTCAGGCCTGGCTCACCTTGAACTTACTAACAGGCGGCAGATGCTGAGCCCATGGCCAACCAACCTGCCCCGGGTCCAGCCCAGCGGCAGCATTGTCTCATGGCCTCACCTCCTCAGCCTCCGGGGCCTGCGAGGTGAGGGCTGGGCTGGGGACCCTGGGGAGGAGTAGGCTGTAAGCCCGGGGAAGTCCCAGGGCCAGGACTGGCACCACCCCCGGGCTGGGGCATGGATCTAAGTTTTGTGAAGTTTGTAGCTTGTGGTTTGGAGAGCTCTTTTAAAAAACATAAAATTACAAACACAAAATCAGGCATTGCAGTCCATGTGTATTTAGAACGAGAAAATAGATTACATCAAATTATAAATTTTTAAAGGCTGACAAATACCAGAAACATCACAGAATCCAGAAAAATAACATGTTTATTAGCTGTCAGACCCACCTCTGTAATATTTTCCCAAGTGTTGCTGGCTGCATATTCTGGGGTAACCACTTCATGTGCCAACAATTTTGTAAATCAGCTTCTATAGGAAAAACAGAGAGATAATTCAGTTTTTCCTTTAGGAGGGTTGATTAAAATTTCGTGTAATATCACCATAGGTTTTTCCTGAGAACACACAAGCATCAGATATATTCGATTTGGTCAGCCTCAACACATAGGACAAAAAAAAAAAAAAAAGTATGGAGTGCTTTATAATTGTGTGAGAGTCCTTCGAAAGGTTTGTGGGAAAATGGGATGAAAAGATAAGCTTACTTTGGTGCAAAACCAGTTTTGAAATCCATGCATAGTTTTTTCACGATGCACATTTCCATGATCTTTTTGGCGCTCCCTCACATGTTGCTGCATTAAAGTGGTATTCCTGATTAAGAGCATAATCCAGAGGAAGCAAACCTGAGGAGCCATTAACAAGAATCGACCCTGCCTTTTACAATGACAAATGAGCTTCTGAACCAGGTTTCTCTTAGGCTGCCCACCTACTTCCGGTCCCGTGTCAAAGGTCACATCCGCATCACAATACAACCTTGGATCCTAAGTCTCCCTGGTGGGTGGACAGAAATGACAACAAATTGGCTTTTACAGGGGATTCTTGACTCAGGGAACCCTTAGAGGCCGCACAGGTTCAGAGAACTCAGGGGCGGCCGCGTGATCAGACAACAGAACCCGCACCTATGTTCCAACTGCCCTTGCTTGGTTGGAGTCACCTGGCCACTAACGACCCCAGACTCAGCCATTGGTTAGGAGAGCGCCTGTGCCCCCACCCCCCACCCCGCCCCAGCTCCCTTTTGCACCCAGGTGGGCTGCGACTTGTGGCAGAAGGACCCAAGGCCAGAGGCAGCCTTCGGCCCAATTTCAGTTACTTAGCGGAAGTCTCTGCACATCCATGGATCATTGCACACCCTCAAATCAATCTCCCTTTAGCCAGATCCTAAAAATGCTCACAGCCATGCCAAACACCAGCCGGCAGGGAAGGATGTCGGCATGGGAAAGACTGAAGTTGTCATCGCTGTGTTTAATGCAAGAGGGCATCCGAAAGCTTGAGAAGGGGCCGGCGCTGTGGCATAGAAGGTTAAGCCTCCACCTGCAGTGCCAGCATCCCATATGCACACTGGCTTAAGTCCCAGCTGCTCCACTTCTGACCCAGCTCCCTGCTACTGCACCTGGGAAAGCAGTGGGCGATGGCCCAAGTGCTTGGGCCTCTGCACCCAATGGAGACCTGGAAGAAACCCCTCTCCTGGCTTCGGCCTGGCCCAGCCCCAGCTGTGTGGCCACTGAGGGAGTGAACCAGCAAATGGAAGACCTCTACCTACCTTTGTCTGTCTGTCTGTCTGTCTGTCTCTCTCTGCCTCTGGTTCTCCTTCTCTGTAGCTCTGACTTGCAAATAAATAAGTAAATCTTTAGAAAAAGCAAAAAGATTGTGGAAAATGCATATTATAAAAAAACTATACATGGATTTCCATTTTTTTGCACTAAAATAAACATAACTCTATTTCTCCAGGAACTCTTTGAAGGACCCCCCTACATTATGCTTTCCCAACTTTAAACCAGGTGCTGGGGTCTCTCCCAGGACCCTGGAAGGGTCCTTGCCAGGGAGGGTCCTGAGGCTTAGGCTTCCTTAGCTGCTCGCCAGGGCCCCAGCATGCCCCGCCCACGCCCTCCTGGGACTGGCCTGCCTTCCGCACCCTCTGCCCTGGGGATGCTTCTGCCCCGGGCCGGCCGATGGAAGCCGGAGCCGCGCTCAGTCCTCAGCCCTTCCACGCTTTCTGCTGGTTCCACAGCCAGAGCCAGAGGGACAGGGGCTACAGCAGGTTCTTCGAACGTGCCTCTCCCTGCTTTCCACTGGGTGCTGCAGCTACCCGCAGACGTAGGCGGTGTGTTTTTAGCTGCGGCCAGGGCTGACATGAGCCCTCGTGTTTCACAGGAAACAGGTTTGGATTCGCTGGGCCTCTCATCCCGGGCATGGGGTCTGAAGCTGCAGGCTGACGAAGCCGAGGCTGGAGTCTGCCTCTCTCCCCGTCGGTCCCGCCAGATCCCTTCTAGGTTGTTCCTCGGACAGGGCACCGTCTGCTGGGGACATGGGTTGTGTCTTATCCATCTCCATGTGCCCTGCACCTAGCTTAGTTCTTGGTACACAGCTGGGTTTGAAGAGCAGAATGGGGTCCAAGGGACCGGCTGCTCCCAGGAGGCCCCTGGGGGAAGAATCGTGGGCCGCATGGTGCCTGGATGGCTGGGGGTGTTTGAGGGCTTGGAGACGGTCCCAGGCTGGCAGCAGCCAGGGCCGCACCCACAACCCCTTGCATGCTCTGCTTTGGGGATGCTCTACTGCTTAACACGATTCTTCCTCGAGCAGTCAAAGACCAACAGCAGCCTAGCATTTCCACGCAGGAATTTCTGTCATGAGTGTGTTTGTGGCAGTATCTAGTGCTCTGAGTTACTATCGCAAATCTAATAAATAGGTTTATACGTGTACACTTTTTACAAGCCCTATGAATGGTAGTCCAAGAAATAACAAGTTTTGAAAGCACAAACAAGTCCCTAAATTGACAATTCCATGATTCTGTGTAGTGCAGGTCAGCTTGTCAAAGATCTGGATGCTATATTACCCAAATGCCATCCAACAACTTTTACTAGAGTTTTCTGGTGTTCACATATCTCTATGGGCAGTTGTTCTTTGTAATTGTCACTGAATATTTCTTATACATTAATCAAGATTAAGATGTACATGATGAGGGGAAGGCGCTGTGGCATAGTAGATAAAGCCACATGGGTGCCAGTTTGAGTCCCAGCTGTTCCACTTCCAATCCAGCTCCCTGCTAATGCACCTGGGAAAGCAGCAGAGGATAGCCCAAGTGCTTGGACCCCTGCACCCATATGGGAGACCCGGAGGAAGCTCCTGGATCCTGGCTTTGGATTGGTCAAGCTCTGGCCATTGCAGCCATTTGAGGAGTGAACCAGTGGATGGAAGATCTCTCTCTCTCTCTGCCCCTGCCTCTCTGTAACTCTGCCTTTCAAATAATAAATCTCTCTCTCTCTCTCTTTTTTTTTTTTTTGACAGGCAGAGTGGACAGTGAGAGAGAGACAGAGAGAAAGGTCTTCCTTTTTTGCCGTTGGTTCACCCTCCAATGGCCGCCATGGTAGGCGCGCTGCGGCCGGCGCACTGCACTGATCCGATGGCAGGAGCCAGGTACTTATCCTGGTCTCCCATGGGGTGCAGGGCCCAAGGACTTGGGCCATCCTCCACTGCACTCCCTGGCCACAGCAGAGAGCTGGCCTGGAAGAGGGGCAACCGGGACAGGATTGGTGCCCCGACCGGGACTAGAACCCGGTGTGCCGGCGCCGCAAGGCGGAGGATTAGCCTATTGAGCCGCGGCGCTGGCCTCAAATAATAAATCTCTTAAAAAAGAAAAAGGTGTGTATGATGAGTAGAGAGTATAAAGAATGTGTGAATTATCTCGAGAATAACTTATGACTTGAGGAATTAAAAAAAAAAAACATTTATTTACTTGAGAGGCAGAGTTACAGGCAGAGGGAGAGACAGAGAGGTCTTCCACCTGCTGGTTCACTCCACAAATGGCTGCAATGGCCGGAGCTGGTCCAATCTGAAGCCAGGAGCATCTTCCAGGTCTCCCATGTGGGCGCAGGGGCCCACGGACTTAGGTCATCCTCCACTGCCCTCCTGGGCCACAGCAGAGAGCTGGATTGGAAGAGGAGCAATCGGGACAGGAACTGGTGCCCATAGGGGATGCCGGCGCCACAGGTGAAGGCTTAGCCTACTGGGCCACAGCGCCGGCCTGACTCGGGGAATCCCTAAGAACTCCCAGGAATTTCCATTTCGTGTTCCCGAATCCCAAAGGCAAACGCCTGTCAGGAATTTGGAAACATGACTCCAGCCTGGAGAGGCCCCGACTCTGAATCAGGGGACCGGGCAAATCACGGTTTTTGGGCTGGGGGATGGTGAGGCTGCGCCAGGGTCTCCTGGAGGGTAATTCGAGGCTGACACCTCAGCGTGGAGTGCACGTGGGCATTTGGGTTGGTGGCGACAAGGTCACTGCGTGAGGGAATTCTGAATGGGAAGACGTCGTAGTGGTCATCTGCTGGCCTCGACATCTAGGGGACGTCCAGAGCCCCCACAAGCAGGGGTCGCACAGCCACTGCTTCCTTCCCTCACGGCCCCAGCTTCCCCGCTGCCCTCGCGGGGACCCTGGGCCCCTCGGCTCTGAGCACCCCAGCTGCTACCCTCCAGCTGGGAGATGGATAGATTCTTCTCCGTAAAACCTAGACAGCCCAGAGCAAAATCCTACAGCCACTGGCATTTGGATTCTTCCCACAGAACAAGCAGGTCACCCAACCTCCCTCACTTAAGGGCCATAGGACCCCCAGGACTTCCTCCCCTTTTGCTGAGACCCTCGGCGCAGGAACCAAGCTCAACCTCCCCGGACTCCTTGTAAGCAGCTGGCAAAACAGAGAAGCCACAGAGGGCAGCCTGTGAAACAGGAAAGAGGAAGTTTCCAGCGGCTTCCAAAAGCCCCCCACGCCCCACTTCCTGCCATCTGTAAGCCCCCATCTCCCCACCTTCAGCCGGGTAAAAACCCAGCCCTGCAGTGCCCCGTGAGCGGTCTCTTCCCAAGAACAGACTGTTGCCCCCTCTTTGCTTCAATAAAGCAACCTGTCTGTTGAGGTCAGTCTGTCTCTTTTCTGGGGGTACAAGGCCAGAACCCCGAGTTTATTTGAACCTAACACTCTGTCCTCAGGCTCAGAGCAATCTCACGCGACCACTCAGCAGCGTGGGAGAAAAGCCTTAGTAAAGAAACAGGCAGACACACCCTTTGCCCTGTGTCCAGGTTCCAGGGAAAATGTTCGAAACCAACCAGCATTCTGCGGCCCTGGATGGAGGACAAGCAGAGTCGCCGCCATCCACTAGGGGGCGTGCACTGAACTCCGGGAACCGCGTTCTCCAGGATGTGCGATGCATGGAATTATTCAAATGAGGTTTCAGAAACCTGGTAACTAATTCAAGAACAGGGGTGTTTCCTGTGTGTCTCTCACCTTAAATTTTAATGCCAATGAAGTTTCTTACTTACTATCCCCTGGGGTCCAGGAGCTTCTCAGAAAATACAGTTTAGAGCAAAAATGCACATTGACTCAAGACTTTTAATTTTATATTTATGAATTTACCTGACAAAGCATTTTACTGGGGAAATAAAGACTTACTGTTTTTTCATTAAAGGGGGAGCTTAAATATCTTTTTAAAAAAGATTTATTTACTTTTTAGAAAGGCAGAGAGAGAGAGAGAGAGAGAGAGAGACAGAGAGAGAGAGAGAGAGAGAGAGAGAGAGGGCTCAACAGCCAGATTTGAGTCAGGTGGAAGCCAGGAGCCCTATCTAGGTCTCCCCCATGGGTGACAGGGGCCTAAGGACCTGGGTCATTATCTGACCTTCACAGGGGCTGGATCAGAAGTGGAGTAGCTGGGATGCCAGCATTGCAAGCAGTTATTTTAAATTTTTTTCTAAAGGAAAGCTTATTTGTACTTTGGTTTTGTTTTTGTTTATGTATTTTTCATCCATATCAGAACAGTCCTTAATATTAAATACAGTAACCAAAACAACAAGCAAAAGACAGAAAAAAAAAAAAAACAAAACAGGAATACTGGAAACAAAACTAATGGAAGGCCCAGAAGAAAATTTTAAATCATTCATGGTGATCCTCAGAGAGATCAAAAGCCATAAAAAGAGATGCATTTTTTTACAAAAGGGACATTCAGAGAACAAGGTAGACCTCTTAGAATTAAAACTACGAGAGTGTAAATTCAATAGGAGGGGGGCTGGTGCTGTGCTGTAGCGGGTAAAGCCATTGTCTATAGCACCATCATCCCACATGGACGCCAGTTCTAGTCCCGCTGCTTCTCTTCTGATCCAGCTCTCTGTTATGGCCTGGGAAAGCAGTAGATGATGGCCCAAGTCCTTGGGCCCCTGCACCCGTGTGGGAGACCCGGAGGAAGCTCCTGGCTCTTGACTTCGGATCAGCTCAGCTCTGGCTGTTGCAGCTATTTGGGGAGTGAACTAGCAGATGGAAGACCTTTCTGTCTCTCCCTCTGTCTGTAACTCTACCTATCAAATAAATTTTTAAAAAATGATTAAAAGGGGGGGGAGGGGCAGCCAGCATTGTGGTGTAGCGAGTAAAGCCACCGCCTGCAGTGCTGGCATCCCGTATGGGCGCCGGTTTGAGTCCCGGCCGCTCCACTTCCAATCCAGCTCTCTGCTATGGCCTGGGAAAGCTGTAGAAGATGGCACAAGTCCTTGGGCCCCCTGCACCCACGTGGGAGACCTGGAAGAAGCTCCTGGCTTTGGATTGGCTCAGCTCTGGCTGTTGTGGCCATTTGGGGATTGAACAAGAGGATGGAAAACTTCTCTTTCACCTCTGCCTCTTTGTAACTCTGCCCTTCAAATAAATAAATAAATAAATAATCAATCTTTAAAAAATATTCGGTAGGAGAGTTGAAATATAAATTTGTGCGAATCTCCCAGGAAGTAGATATGACGACACAGAAGGGTTACAGTGCTACTCTGAGACCCACATCCCATATCAGAGTGCCTGGGTTGGAGTCCCAGCCCTGCTTCCAGCTCCAGCCTCCTGCTAATGTGTACCTCGGGAGGCAGCAGGTGATGGCTCAAGTAGTTGGGTCCCTGCCACCCACATGGATGACATCTTTCACATAAATATTTAAAAAAAAAAGAGATAGAAAATAAGATCAAATTCATAGTAAAAGAAGTTTTGATATGGGTCTGTGTATCTTAATTTTTATTCCGGGTCGTTGCCCCCACAGAGATAAGTACTCAAAGCAGAGGCATCGGGGCAGGTGCTGTGGTTTAGCTGGTAAAGCCGCCCCTGCAATGCCAGCATCCCATATAGGTGCCGGTTCGTGTCCTGTCCTGGCTGCTCCTCTTCCAGTCCAGCTCTCTGCTGTGGCCTGGGGAAGCAGTGGAAGATGTCCCAAGTGCTTGGGCCCCTGCACCTGCGTGGGAGACCTAGAGGAAGCTCCTAGCTTCAGCCTGGCCATTGAGGCTATCTGAGGAGTGAACCAGTGGATGGATGGTCTCTTTATCTGTAATTCTAACTTTCAAATATATAAATAAATATTTTAAATAAAAAAATCAAAGCAGAGGCATCTATTGCACAAGTGAGAACAGGATTTACCTAACAGTGAGAGAACAAACGCATTCATAAGTGAGTGTGGGCCATCCCATATGGAGAAACACCCGCCATGAGTGGGCCAGAGGGTTGTCCGTGAAGGAGGAAAAGCGAGCACCACCTCCAAGCGTGGTCCGTGGCCCAAAGAGACCTCTCCCTACTCTCAGTCTCTGTACGGGGTGTGTATGGAGGGTGGAGCCTTCATGAGACAAACAAGCCAGGTCTGGTCTTAGCATAGGTCCCTGTCCCGGATCAGACAGGTGCATCCCATGACGATGGGCGTAGGAAGCTGACGGCTAAAGACATGAGGTTATACCACAGCACTGCAAGAATTCCAGCCCGCCTAGACTCAATAAACTGCCTAGACACACAGTATCAGGCTCAGTGGGAGAGACCAGGCAATGTGAAGTGAGGACATTGTTAAAAAAGCAACACAAGAGGCCGGCGCCATAGCTTAACAGGCTAATCCTCCGCCTTGCAGTGCCGGCACACTGGGTTCTAGTCCTGGATGGGGCGCCGGATTCTATCCTGGCTGCCCCTCTTCCAGGCCAGCTCTCTGCTATGGCCCGGGAAGGCAGTGGAGGATGGCCCAAGTCCTTGGGCCCTGCACCCGCATGAGAGACCAGGAAAAGAACCTGGCTCCTGGCTTCGGATCAGCGTGATGCGCCGGCTGCAGCGGCCATTGGAGGGTGAACCAATGGCAAAGGAAGACCTTCCTCTCTGTCTCTTTCTCTCACTATCCACTCTGCCTGTCAAAAAAAAAAAAAAAAAGCAACACAAGAAACATACCCAGCACTGGAGGCTCAGTTACCAGTTTGGAAGGACCCAGGGTATCCAGCAAGATGGTGAAAAACCACACACAGAAGCCCTTAATCTCCGACTGTTTGCACGGACAGAGAGGCGGTACTTACAGCTTGGGGAGGTCAGGGCAAGTCCCAGGCACCGAGCAGGAGGGAGGCCAGTGCCGGGTTCCTGCCTGCAGCGCTGGCGGCTGGAAGACAGGGAACAGAACCTTCAACATGATGGGAGAAACCTCTTCTGACACAGACAGGGAGAAGGAAACCCAGGAGAGGGACAGGAACCTCCAGGAACAGGGTAAAGGGCAATCCTGGGACAGCAGCCGTCTCGGGTCCTGTAAGGGCGGAGGCTGCGGGGGGGGGGGCAGGAGCAGTGTCTCAGAGGAGACACAAAGGCACCCACTGCCTGGTGTGGGGTCACAGGTGGCAGGGGAGGCTTGGAGAAAGATGAGTGATAGGCACAGAGAGAATAAAGCAACCACCCCCCCCCCCCCCCCCCCGAGGTTATTCTGGGGCTGGAGCAGGGGTTCTGGATGGGAAAGGAAATGTAATCTAACAAGACTCAGCTAGGGAGCAGGTGCCGGTGCTGTGGTGCCGTGGGTAACGTCACCACACAAGTGCAGGTTCAAGTCCCGGCTGCCCCACTTCCGGTCAGCTCCCTGCTAATGCAGCTGGGAAAGCAGTGGAAGATGACCCGAGTGCTTGGGCCCCTGCGCCCACCTGGGGGACCCGAGTGGACTTCTCTCTCTGTGTCTTTGCCTCTTTGTCACTCTGCCTTTCAAATAAATAAAGAATAAAATCCTTTAAGACAATAGATTTTATTTTTAAAAGATTCAGAATAATATTTCAGACTCAGGAATAAGAAAAACACTGAGCACTGACCTTGAAAAATATTATTTATTTGGAAGGCAGAGTGACAGAGAGAGAGAGAGAGAGACAGATCTTTCATCCACTGGTTCACTCCCCAGATGGCCACAATGGCTGGGTTTGGTCCGGTCAGGAGCGCCATCCCGTTCTCCCACCTGCTGGCTTCCCAGGTGCATGTATTAGCGGGAACCTGGATTGGGAAGAGTCGCCTGGACTGAGCCTGTGCTCAGCTATGGTGTCACACGGAGCAGCCACCAAGCACTGACATTTCAATACTGTCCTACAACTTGCTGTGACGAGGGAGAGAAGGTATTTGTGAGGGGAAAAACCCTTCTCTTCCGTCAAGAACCAGAACCAGCCCTTTCAAAGTGGAGGTGACACTTTTTTTTTTCTTGACAGGCAGAGTGGACAGTGAGAGAGAGAGAGACAGAGAGAAAGGTCTTCCTTTGCCGTTGGTTCACCCTCCAATGGCCGCCGCCGCGGCCGGCGCACTGCACTGATCCGAAGGCAGGAGCCAGGTGCCTCTCCTGGTCTCCCATGTGGGTGCAGGGTCCAAGCACTTGGGCCATCCTCCACTGCACTCCTGGGCCACAGCAGAGAGCTGGCCTGGAAGAGGGGTAACTGGAACAGAATCCAGCGCCCTGACCGGGACTAGAACCCGGTGTGCTGGCGCTGTAGGCAGAGGATTAGCCTGGTGAGCTGCGGCGCCGGCCGGAGGTGACACTTTGTCAATAGCTGAGCACAGACACAGTTGCGCCCAGGGCAGGGCAGGGCTGGGCTGGGCTGGGCTGGGCATGGCGAGGCTGGCTGGTTTGCTTCTAGGCCTGGAGGTCATATTTAGCTTTGAAAAAGTTGGAAGGGGGGCTGGCGCCGTGGCTCACTTGGTTAGTCCTCCGCCTGCGGTGCCGGCATCCCATATGGGCGCCGGGTTCTAGTCCTGGTTGCTCCTCTTCCAGTCCAGCTCTCTGCTGAGGCCCGGGAGGGCAGTGGAGGATGCCCAGGTGTTTGGGCCCTGCACCCGCATGGGAGACCAGGAGGAAGCGCCTGGCTCTTGGCTTCAGATCGGCATAGCTCTGGCCGTAGTGGCCACTTGGGGAGTGAACCAACGGAAGGAAGACCTTTCTCTCTCTCTCTCTCTCCCTCATTATCTATCTGTCAAACAAAAAAAAAATTTAAATAAAAAAAAAAGTTGGAAGGGTCCTGTGTTATTATGCTAAAAAACAAAAAATGAGAGGCAGTCCTTCCAAATTCTGCCCAGGCACAGGACCCAGAAACCAGGTCCTCGGCGTCTAAGGAGGCCTCCAACCCCCAGAGCCCTCAGAGCCCCCGGGGACGGAAAGCAGCTCCTATACTCCCTCCTAAGCCAGAGCAGGCCAACAGCTCACCCCCGAGTCAAACTCAGCACCTACTCCCTCAGCCTCCTCCTAAACGCCAGGGCTCCCTTGAGGCTCGGTTCTCTCCTGAGTCAAAGCCGCAAACCTCCCATCTCCTGCCTCACTCCCCGCCCCCCCGCCGCAGCCCCAGCTCATTCACGCCAGAGCAGCCCGCGGAGTGGAGGTGCAGGCACACCCCTCCCACCGCGGAGTGGAGGTGCAGGCACACCCCTCCCACCGGAGAGGAGGTGCAGGCACACCCCTCCCACTGCGGAGTGGAGGTGCAGGCACACCCCTCCCACCGCGGAGTGGAGGTGCACGCACACCCCTCCCACCGCGGAGTGGAGGTGCACGCACACCCCTCCCACCGCGGAGTGGAGGTGCACGCACACCCCTCCCATCGCGGAGTGGAGGTGCACGCACACCCCTCCCACCGCGGAGTGGAGGTGCACGCACACCCCTCCCACCGGAGTGCAGGTGCACGCACACCCCTCCCACCGGAGTGGAGGTGCAGGCACACCCCTCCCACCGCGGAGTGGAGGTGCACGCACACCCCTCCCACCGCGGAGTGGAGGTGCACGCACACCCCTCCCACCGGAGTGGAGGTGCAGGCACACCCCTCCCACCGCGGAGTGGAGGTGCACGCACACCCCTCCCACCGCGGAGTGGAGGTGCACGCACACCCCTCCCACCGGAGTGGAGGTGCAGGCACACCCCTCCCACCGCGGAGTGGAGGTGCACGCACACCCCTCCCACCGCGGAGTGGAGGTGCACGCACACCCCTCCCACCGGAGTGGAGGTGCATGCACACCCCTCCCACCGCGGAGTGGAGGTGCACGCACACCCCTCACGCCCGAGGCGTCTTGCCTCGCTCTTGTCCTCCGGAGAGGCGCTGGACGGACGGGCAGCCCTGGGAGAGCACACGGATGGGAAGCTCATTAGAGACCTGAGCTGCAGAGGCAGAGGGACCCGCGGAGACCCACACGTGGCAGGCGTTTGGGGGTGTTCACAGGTTGCCTGGAAACCAGAGCCCAAATACCAAACAGGAAGCCCCGGGGGAGGGGGGGGGAGAGGCTGAAATATTTGAGCAGGGGTGAGGCTGCTCGCCAGGCCGGAGAGCAGCTCCGGTCCTTCCTCCTCCAGCCTCAGCTCTCACAGCCCCTGCCCCACCGCACTGTGCACCTCGCAGGAATGGAGGGAGGCAGGCTGCACACGCACACAGACTCGGGCACGCGCACGCACACACAACTAACGCTCCAACAGAAGTGTCTCCCACCTGCAGGTTCCCTGCGGCTGCCGTGGCTGCCTGCACAGGGCACCGGTGCACCGACTCCCCTGTGTCACCAGGGTGAGGCTGGGTGTGCCTGGGCACCCGGGGAGCCCCGAGCAGGAGGCTTGAATGACCTCCACCCTGGGAGCCCCCCCTGGAATGGACTGTGGCGTCTTGCTCCAGGGCACACGCAGGCCTGCCCACACAAGTTCCCCTCAGTAGCTCCTCTGGGTCCCTGCCCCTCACACCCTTGTCGGAGTCTCTCTCAGTCACTCCAAACCCACACAGAGGCCCTGCTTTCCACTGGAGACCTCTGGGGTCCTGGGCTCACCATCCCTGCACACCCTGCACTTGTGCCCTAGATCACCTGGAGGTGTGTGTGGCATGAACTTCAGGGTTAGATGTTGCTGTCCTTCACCAGCTGGAGTTGGGGCAACTCTAGCCTAGTCTTTGTCAGTGTCTTCATCTAGAAAAACATGATCAATTCTTTCTTCTCTGGGTCTCCCACGTGGGTGCAGGGGTCCAAGGATTAGGGCCATCCTCTACCGCTTTCCTAGGCCATAGCAGAGAGCTGGATTGGAAGTGGAGCAGCCGGGTCTCGAACCAGCACCCACACGGATGCTGGCACTGCAGATGGTGGCCCCAACTGCCATGCTACAGTGCTGGTCCCTTTTTTTTTTTTTTTTTTTAAGATTTATTGATTTGAAAGAGAGAGGAAGAGACAGAGAGAAAAACAGAGACAGAGAGACAGATATCTAACCACTGTCCACTACCCAAATGCTTGCAGTGGCGGGGTCTAGGCCAGGAGCCTGGAACTTGATGCAGGTCTCCCACATGGGTGCAGGGACTCAAGGACTTGGGCCATCCTCCACTGCTTTCCCAGGCACATCAGCAGGGAGCTGGATCAGAAGTGGAGCAGCTGGGACTCGAACCAGTGCCAACATGGAATGGCAGCACGGCAGGCAGCAGCTTAACCTGCTGTGCCACAATGTCAGCACCAAGATTTCATCACACTACCCAGAACAGCATCTAATTTAAAACTTAGGAATTGGGGGCCTATGTTGTAGCTTAGCAGGTTAAGCTGTGGCATCCCACATGGGAGTTGGTGTTCGCCCCAGCTGCTCCACTTCCAGTCCATCTCCCTGCCGATGTACCTAGGAAAGCAGTGGAAGATGACCCAAATAGCTGGGCCCCTGAACCCACTTGGGAGACCCAGAGGATGCTCCCTATCCCAGCTTTGGCCTGGCCCAGTCCTGGCTCATGCGGCCACTTGGGAAGTGGACCAGAGGGTGGAAGATCTCTGTTTCTGTCTCTGCTTCTCTCTGTAACTCTGGTTTTAAAGTAAATAAATAAAATTTTTAAAAGATTATTTTATTTGAAAGTCAGAGTTACAGACAGAGAGGAGTGGCAGAGAGAGAGAGAGAGAGAGAGAGAGAGAGAGAGAGAGACAGGTCTTCCATCCGCTGGTTCACTCCCCACATGGCCACAACAGCCAGAGCTGTGCCGATCTGAAGCCAGGAACCAGGAGTTTCTTCCAGGTCTCTCACAGGTGTGCAGGGGCCCAAGGACTTAGACTATCTCCCATGGCTTTCCCAGGCCACAGCAGAGAGCTGGATTGGAAGTGGAGCAGCTGGGACTCGAACTGGCACCCACATGGGATGCTGGCACTGCAGACAGCAGCTTTACCTGCTGCGCCACAGTGCTGGCCCCAATAATTAAATCTTTAAAAAGAAATTTATAGGGACTGGCGCTGTGGTGCAACAGGTAAAGCTGCCACCTGCAGCGCCGGCTTCCCATATGGGTGCCTGATTGAGTCCCAGCTGCTCTACTTCCCATCCAACTCCCTGCTGTGGCCTGGGAAAGCAGTGGAAGATGCCCAAGTCCTTGGGCCCCTGCACCTTCGTGGGAGACCCAGAAGAAGCTCCTGGCTCCTGGCTCTCCAGGGAGCCCCAGGCCTAGCCTGGATTCAAGGGGCAAGGGCTACACAACAGCTATTCTAGCTACAGCTAGAATCCTGGGAGGTGGGAGTCCTTGGGCCGTTTCTGTAGACGGCTCTCATGCTCAGCCTTCACGTCCTGGGGACCGTAACCTCCTCCCTTCTCCTACACCCACGTCTCAGGGGACCCAGCGGCTCCCTCTTCGTGGGTGTCTCACGTTGCAGGGTGGCACAGCCCCCATCCCCTAACGATGACCCCCTCCCCCTCCCCGCACCTCCTCCCCCACCTCTCAGTCACCGGAACTCGTGTGCCTGCCATCCTAAACTCCTCCACTGGTCCACAGCCCCGTTTCCATCCTACTCAAGGCCATCGTGGCCCCAGTGTGGGCCACCACAGCACCTCCTCCAGCCAGCTGCCCCCTATGGACACTTTCACCCTTGGTGGGTTCAGCCCAAAACATGAAATGGAAAATTCTAGAAGTCAACAATTCCGAAGGTGTAAACGTTGTTTACTACCGTCTGTCTTCCGATTGTTCTATTTTCCTGTTGGTTATTAATCTCCACCGTGCCTGCTGTGTAAACCTTAGGCACGTTCAGAGAAAAGTTGCACACAGCGATGGATTGCACCTGTGACGGCTGTCCCATAAGGCCCCGCGCTCAGTGATGTCCCTGTGTTTTAGGGTAAGCACACGCTGTGATGTCCACACAACAATAAAATCACCTCGAGAGGCACTGTCCAGCACATGCCCCCGTCTTCCGTGACACACGTGTCACACACATGACTGTATGAGGGCACTTCTAAAAGTCCGTAGAGGCCGGCGCCTTGGCTTAACAGGCTAATCCTCCGCCTTGCAGCGCCGGCACACCGGGTTCTAGTCCCGGTCGGGGTGCCGGATTCTATCTCGGTTGCCCCTCTTCCTGGCCAGCTCTCTGCTATGGCCCGGGAAGGCAGTGGAGGATGGCCCAAGTGCTTGGACCCTGCACCCACATGGGAGACCAGGAGAGGCACCTGGCTCCTGGCTTCGGATCAGCGAGATGCGCCGGCCGCAGCGGCCATTGGAGGGTGAACCAACGGCAAAGGAAGACCTTTCTCTCTGTCTCTCTCACTATCCACTCTGCCTGTCAAAAGAAAAAAAAAAAGTCCGTAGAAAAACGAAATTAAAGGATAGGTTTACTTTGGAGCAAAAGTTTGAAACTCGTGCACAGTTTTTCCATAACGCATGTTTTCCATGAATCTTTTTAATTTTTAAAATATGCATTTCAAATGGATGCCTGTCCTTCCCCGACTGGCAGGCATGTGGGCATGGCACACGGGTCACCGCCTCCCAGACGCCTTCCCTGCCTACTCGGGCTAAGGTGGCCCCCAGGAGCGCCCCACGTGAGGCAGCCTGGGGTCTGTGTCCCCTCGCTGCTTCTCATCACTCCCGACCTCCCTATTGCGCGTGCCCGTCCCACGACCCGCCCTCTCCCGGTGCTGCTCTGCCGTGCACTCCTCAGACTTGCTGGGGGGATCCTCAGGGCTCCCCTCTCCCGGGGCTGAACGGGCACGGAGTGACCCACACCCGACTTCATGAGCAAGGCAACGCGACTGCCGCTGGAGGGACGCCGTCTCGGCCAAGTCCCGGCGTGGGGTCTTCCCGGGTGGGTCATGTGCAGCCAGGACTTGGGGCAGGGTTTCAGAGGCGCTGCAGGGTCCCCAGGGCCAGCGAAGCCGTGGCCACCAGGGACAGTCACAGCGCTCCTCCCTGGCTCCTCACGCAAGGGAGCTGGCATCAGCGAGGTGTGGGTGCAGCCGGCCTCTAAGGGAGAAGGTGCATCCCCGCCTCTCCCGCAGCCCTGGGCTCGCGGCCCCACCCCATCTCCTAGGCCAGTGGTGGCCACGTCTTCCAGTGCGCCCCCTTGCTCCCCTCTTCAGGACCCTTGGGGTGACCCCCGGCCCCCGGGATGACCCCTGCTTTTCCAGGGCAGCTGATGAGGACCCCTAGTTCCAGCTGCAGCTTCGTGAATCGCACGACCCCAGCCACACACGGCACGTTCCCCCGTGGATTCCAAGAGGCGAGATGCGGACGCCTTAGGAGGCCGGCTCTGTCCACCAGAGTTTGGTTTGGAGGAAGAGTAGGGAGAAGCGTGCGTGAGGAAGGGGCGGACGCACTGCTTGGGGAAGGTGGCCATGGCCTTAGCCATGGGCACCTGCACAGACAGGACGGCCAGTCCTGCCCACTCCCACTTGGATGAGCGATGGCTGCTTTTCTTTCCCAGGCTCTGCTTCTTAAAATTAGCTCCTGGAAGGACTTCTGCCTCTTTTGCAGTTGTCATTCAACAAACTTATCATCAAGGGTGGGCGTTTGAGCTGGCAGCGAAGACATCCGTTAGGGTGCCCATGTCCCACCTTGGAGGACCTGGTGGACCCCAGCTCCTGACCCCGGGAGGCAGCAGTACTAGCTCAAGTAGTCGGGTTCCTGCCGCCCATGGAGGAAGGCTGGGATTGAGCTCTGAGCTCACAGCTTCAGCCCAGCATTGCAGGCACTGGGGGAGTGAACCAATGGGTGCTAGCACTGGCTCTTGGGAACACACAGCGAGGACCCAGCCGCCTACACCAGCCTGGGGAGCAGGGCACCTCAGTGACAAAACGCTCCTGTCCCCCAGGGGAGAACGTACCCTGCCCTGTTCAAATGGCTCAGAAGCATCCCCAAGCGAGCACCTGGGACCTGCACAGACCATGCCCCAGCTGCCGGCAGATGCTGAGTCAAACTTCTAAAAAGGGAAAAAGAGGTCGATCCCCAAACCAACAGAGGCAAACCTTGGCAAAGCCCTTTGTGGGGATGACTGCACGCTCAAGATGGGAGCCCTTCCGGGGGGGGGGGGATTCCCCTAGCACGAGCCAGGCCACCACTGGAGAACCGGCGGGAGGTTACAGCCCAGGAAACTCCGGGCTGGAGCTGGGACCTCAGCAGCCCCGCGTTCTGCCCCGCCCCTGGCTCACAGGGGAGCAAGGTCCCCGGATGACATTCGGTCTACTGGATCTTCGTTGGCTGGGCAGGTGTTCTTGGAGAGCATTTGTTACGGGGTGCGCAGGGGTCAGGGCGTGGAGGGTGGCGGTGGCCTGGCCTTGTCACATTCAACACGAACGAGCCATACGATGATGCTGGAGGCTCGTGGGTGACAGTGTAGCTCCCATGCCAGGCTGGGTGGGGACAAGGATGGCTCCCTGGCCGGATAATGGACCCCCGGCACCCAACCAGGCCCGTGAGGGGAGCTCAAGAAACACACCCCTCTCCCCACTGTGTGTCTCGGTTTAATGTCTTTGAAGTCACCATTTCTCGGCCTGGAATGGGGAGAGTTAAGGGCTCCTTGCAGAAGGAGGGCCGGGGCTACTGTGTGACCTACCATCCTGCAGGTGGGCGACGCTCCACGGGGTGCCGGGGGCTTTGGCGGCTCTCAGTGAGAAGCCAGGTGGAACAGAGACCCTGCTGCCGAGGGTGGACAAGGAGCCCTGGACAGGAAAGGAGCCATGTTGCTTTGACCTGCGTGTGGTTGGTTATGCCTGTCACTGCCTAGCTTATCCTGCCCCACACAGGAGTCGGGGGCTGTTGTGGTCATTTGGGGAGTGAACCAATGGATGGAAGATTGACATCTATTTCACCCTGTCTCTAATTCTGCCTTTCAAATAATTTTTTTTTAAAAAAGAAAGAAACAAAGAGGGAGGGAGGAGGAGGAGAAAAGAGAGGAAGACAGAAACAGCAAGATGCCATTCGCCAGTTTGCTTCCCAGTGGGTACTCAGCTCAGTTCTCCCACGTGGGTGGCAGGGACCCCACTACTTGGCCGTCACCTGCTGCCTCCCAGGGTCTGCATTAGCAGGAAGTGGGAGTCAGGAATTAAAGCCAGGCCCTCCGACGTGGGACGTGGGCGTCTTAACTGTTAGGCTGCATGTTCCCTCCTCCTTCTGCCATTTAAACATTTTTTAGAATTTACTTGACTCTTAGCCGGCGCCGCGGTTCACTAGGCTAATCCTCCGCCTTGCGGCGCCGGCACACCGGGTTCTAGTC
This sequence comes from Lepus europaeus, assembly GCF_033115175.1. Classification (NCBI taxonomy): domain Eukaryota; kingdom Metazoa; phylum Chordata; class Mammalia; order Lagomorpha; family Leporidae; genus Lepus; species Lepus europaeus. The sequence continues at coordinate 152,605,607 of NC_084831.1, forward strand.
CCGGTCGGGGCACCGATCCTGTCCCGGTTGCCCCTCTTCCAGGCCAGCTCTCTGCTGTGGCCAGGGAGTGCAGTGGAGGATGGCCCAAGTACTTGGGTCCTGCACCCCATGGGAGACCAGGAGAAGCACCTGGCTCCTGCCATTGGATCAGCGCGGTGTGCCAGCCGCAGCGGGCCTACCGCGGCGGCCATTGGAGGGTGAACCAACGGCAAAGGAAGACCTTTCTCTCTGTCTCTCTTTCTCACTGTCCACTCTGTCTGTCAAAAAAAAAATTAAAAAAAAAAAAGGAATTTATTTGACTCTTAACATTCTGGAGCACACAGTGGGCAAGCAGCACCCCCCGGAGCCCTGCACCGGCGGTGTCTGCCACCCTCGGGTCCATACTCAAGTCTCTGGGTGTGGAGCCAGCAGGAATGCGCGTTCCCACGCCGCGCGGGAGGGGCAGACCTGGGGGACTCTGCATCTGCTTAACATCTCAGGATGCTCTGCGTGCTTTGGCTGCCAGCAAAGTTCCCCACAATGTTCTTTGGGGGAAACACACCCCATCATCAGCAAAGCCCTCAACCCCTACCCTCGCCCTTACATTTTTAAATCCTTGTGAATTCTTCGGGCAAATTCAATCCATATGCTTCCCAGTCTTTTGTACATTTGAAGTATTTCCTAGGGAGTATCTGAATTCCAACCCACCCCCCTCTTTCCCTCTCCCTGTCTACGGCCGGACCCCATCTCTCCCAACACTTTGGAAGCAGGAATTTGCATTCTGGCAACAGCAACGCTTGGGGGCTACGCTCAGGCTGCAGCTGAATGGCTCTGAGCCCCCTGGGGTGCTGATGGGCACCCCCCATGCCGCTGGGAGCTGTGATTCATCCCGCACGCACCCCGTTCCTTCAGCACTACCCTTGGAACAGCCGATGCAGCTTGCAGGACCATGTCCTTATGTACTTGGAGTCCAGACAGCTGGACAACACAGAGATAGACGAGCCTGCTTCAAATGTTGCATGGAAAACTGGACTTAAAAGATAAGCTTATGTTCGTGCACAACATTTTAAACTGCAACGCATAGCTTCTTCTTCGGGCGCATTTTCCACACACTTTTCAAAGTCTCCTGTGTGAAACTGGGTGAGGATTCATCCACATTTTGTGGGCGCACTGGCCAAAGCTCCACCCTGCTGGTGGCTCTTCCTGTAGGCTGCATAGGGGCTTCCAGCCAAGCCCCGGGAGGTAGAAATATTACCAACGCCCGACATTTGCGCAACACTTCATAGGTCTAAGCGTGCTGTCAGCAGCCAGTGTGGCAAGCCAGAAAGCTTGGAGAGTTCATGGTCTTCGCTCCCCACCTTGGGGGCATCCTCACCACTTCTGAGCCTCTGGATTCATCTGGGAGGTGGGGACAATCACGACTCCTGCCGCACAGGCCAGGCACTGCTGCTGTCACACCTCGGAAGTGGAGCAGCCGGGACTCGAACCGGCGCCCATATGGGATGCCAGCACTGCAGGCGGCGGCCTTGCCTGCTATGCCACAGCGCCAGCCCCCTACGTTTTTCTTTATTCATTTGAAAGGCAGAGACAAACAGAGAGAGAGGGAGAGAGAGAAATCTTTCATCTGCTGGTTTACTCCCCGTACACCTGCGACAGCCAGGGCTGAGGGCTGGGTGGGGCTGAAGCTGGAAGCCCAGAGCCCAGTCTGGACCTCCCACATTGGTCGCAGGGACCCAGGTACCGGAACCATCACCTGCTGTCTTCTGGGGTGTGCATTAGCAGGGAGCTGGAAGAACCAGAACTTTGACCCAAACCCAGGCACTCTGACACCAGGTGTAGATGGCCCACAGCTCAACTGTTGACTCAAAACACCTGCACTCCTAAAAAGCAAAGGGAGGGGGGTGTGGCCAGCACTGTGGCATAGTGGGTAAAGCCACTGCCTGCAGTGCTAGCATCCCACATGGGTGCTGGTTCGAGTGCCGGCTGCTCCTCTTCCCAACCAACACTCTGCTAGGGCCTGGGAAAGCAGTAGAAGATGGCCAAGGTTCTTGGGCCCCTGCACCCGCATGGGAGACCCAGATGAAGCTCCTGGCCCAGCTCCAGCCGTTGCGGCCATCTGTGGAGTGAACCAGCAGATGGAAGACCTCTCTCTCTCTCTGTGTGTCTCTGCCTCTCTGTAACTCTGCCTTTCAAATAAATAAATAAAACTCTTAAAAAAAAAAAAAGCAAAGGGGACAGTGTCACTCACTGCTTCATCTCTCCTTGGTGTACCCACGGGTGGGTCCCAGGACTCTGGAGGCTCGGGCCCATTTCTCTTTTTTAAAATTTTATTTAAGTTACCCAAGTGTCATGTATTTCATATATACAGATTTAGAAACATAGTGATTCTTTCTCTCCTACCCTCCCTCCCACCCACACTCCAACCCTTCTCCCTTTCATATTCCCCACTCTTAATTTTTACAAACATCTATTTTCAGTTTATTTCATGATTGTATAGTTAACTCTACACTAAGTAAATACAACACCCTTTCATGATGGAAACTCTAAGTAAATTGGGTATAGAAGGAACATTCCTCAACACGAGGCAATTTATGACAAACCCATGGCCAGTATCCTACTGAATGGGGAAAAGCTGGAAGCATTTCCGCTAAGATCCAGAACCAGACAAGGATGCCCACTCTCACCACTGCTATTTAATGTAGTCCTGGAAGTTCTAGCCAGAGCCATTAGGGAAGGAAAAGAAACCAACGGATACAAATTGGGAAGGAGGAAGTCACACTATCCCTATTTGCAGATGACATGATTCTATATATATATACCGGAGCCAAAAGATTCCACCAAGAGATTATTGGAACTCATGAAAGAGTTTGGCAAAGTGGCAGGAAATAAAATCAACACAGAAAAATCAACAGCCTTTGTATACACAGACAACGCCATGGCTGAGAAAGAGCTTTTAAGATCAGTCCCCTTCACAGTAGCTCCAAAAAGAATCAAATACCTTGGAATAAATTTAACCAAGGATGTCAAAGTTCTCTATGATGAAAATTACAAAGCACTAAATAAAGAAATAGAAGGTATTAAAAATGAAAAAAAAATATTTAATGTTCATGGATTGGAAGAATCAACATCATCAAAATGTCCATATTACCAAAAGCAATTTACAGATTCAATGTGATCCCAATCAAAATACCAATGACATTCTTCTCAGATCTAGAAAAAAAAATGATGCTAGAATTCATATGGAAACACAAGGGACCCCGAATAGCTAAAGCAATCTTGTACAAGGAAAACAAAGCCGGAGGCATCACAATACCTGATTTCAAGACGTACTACAGGGCAGTATAACCAAGACAGCCTGGTACTGGCACAAAAACAGACGTATAGACCAATGGAACAGAAAAGAAACTCAAGAAATCTATCCACGCATATACAACCAACCAGTGCTTGACAAGGAGGCCGGCGCCCAATTCCAGCACATGTTGGGGGCAGAGGGCATAGGGCGGGGCTTGGGCTGTTGTCCCAGACAGAGTCCCCATTGAGCGGCCTTGCAGGAAGTGTCCCAGCACACAGCAGGCACCCCGGGGGCGCACGGGGTGGCCCAGCACAGAGCCCCACGGAGCGCCACCGCCCGCAACGCCTCAGTGGCCGTGCACAGTAGCAGCCCGGGGTCCCTTCCTGGGCTCCAGGAAGCACTTGGCCGAGGCCACCTCCACGGCCAGCAGCGGGAAGGCAGCGCAGCGGAAGGACGAGCCCACACTCCCGGCTCCCGCCCATGGGCACGTGCGGACACGCCCCCTCCTGCTTGTCCGTGGCTGTGACTCAGGCTCTGGGGAAGCTGGGTCACCAGGAAAGGGTCAAAGCCCTGAGCACGGCACCCGAGGCGGGGCTCGGTCCCTGCCTGCCATGGCCACCGTAGCCTCCTGGGTCTGCTGCCCGCTGCCCGCTGCCCGAGGTTCTCCCCACCCTTCCCCCTGCCCCCACCCTCAGGAAGAGGACCAGTGCGGGGCCCCCCATGGGCTCCAACTCTGCTGATGGCCTTTCCTGCAGTGTTCAAATGCCACCCCCCCCCTCCAAGAGGCCAACACGGCCCCAGCAGCTACACCTGGCCCCGGCTAAGCAGGGCCCGGGTCCAGCCCATCTCCTCCCCGGATGGAAAGCATGTCTGAAAAGGAATTGGTACCGGGGAGGGGGAGGGACTCACCCATGGTCACCAGTACTCATACCCAGACCCAACCCGGGTGCCCCGAGCCTGCACCGCTCCTGCCCTCCTGGCTTCTTGGGGCTGCTGCCCAGGGACCATGGCCACACACGGCCCCGCAGTCTGCCTCCAGCCAGCAGGCTCGCTCTCCCTGGGGCCGACGGAGCAGGAGGCACCCAACGGGCATTGCTACAGCTGGGCCCGTCTGCCTGTTTGCAGCGGCTTCAGCTTTGCTGGCTGCCCTGGGAGACACTGGCTGCTCTAGGTTCTGAGTCCCCGGGGTTCACAGGTGCCTCTTTTTTTGGGCAGAAAGCAAAGTCGGCCCGACCCCAGGTTGCAACTACCGCTGGTGCCTTGCAAGCCTGCTGGGGAGGTGCCCCAGGTGAGATGCGCTCTGTTGGGCATCTTAATCCACATCCCCAGGATTACCTGGGGAGCGGCGGCAACCACCAGGCCCTGGCTTCGCTCCACCCCAGTCAGTAGTCTCAGCATCTCTAGGGGCAGGACCCCAGACTCCTTAAAACTCCCCAGGGTGACCCCGGTGTGCGGCCACATTTGAAAGATAAAAGGGATCTAGGGAATTATTATTATTATTTTTTTTAAATTTTTGACAGGCAGAGTGGACAGTGAGAGAGAGACAGAGAGAAAGGTCTTCCTTTTGCCGTTGGTTCACCCTCCAATGGCCGCCGCGGAAGGCGCGCTGCGGCCGGCGCACCGCGCTGATCCAATGGCAGGAGCCAGGTGCTTCTCCTGGTCTCCCATGGGGTGCAGGGCCCAAGCACTTAGGCCATCCTCCACTGCACTCCCTGGCCACAGCAGAGAGCTGGCCTGGAAGAGGGGCAACCGGGACAGGATCGGTGCCCCGACTGGGACTAGAACCTGGTGTGCCGGTGCCACAAGGCGGAGGATTAGCCTAGTGAGCCGTGGCGCCGGCGGGATCTAGGGAATTCTTAAAGAAACTGATGTGCCCCAGCCTCAGAGCAATGAAGCCGGGCGTGGCCGGTGCCTGGGCCTCCTCTTGTTTGCCTGGGAGAGGCCTCCAGGTGACCCTACGGGGCTCTGATGAGCCCGGAGCCCTCACAGTGCAGCTCAGACAGCGCAAGGTGCTCCCCTGAGCCGCCAGCTCGCAGCCTCGCGTTCCTCTCTGGAGGCTGCGGAATGCCCTTGACTTTGTCAGAGAGTGCTGGCGTGGCGACTGGTCCGCTCCCCTTGACCTTAATCAAACCCAAAGGTCAAAGCGGTACAAGAAGATCTCGCCTGGTTCTGTGGGAGTAGATGCAGGGTTCCTGTGACAGACAGCAACACCGATGGTGATGATGAAATATGAACCGGTCCTGGGTGTGTGATGGGGGATGGTGTGGAGCTGGGAGAAAGAACAAACACTCCAGGGCTGGCGCTGTGGTGCAGCAGGTAAAAGCCCTGGCCTGAAGCGCCGGCATCCAATATGGGCACCGGTTCTAGTCCCGGCTGCTCCACTTCCTATCTAGCTCTGCTATGGCCTGGGAAAGCAGTGGAAGATGGCCCAAGTCCTTGGGCCCCTGCACCCACGTGGGAGACCCGGAGGAAGCTCCTGGCTCCTGGCCCCGGATTGGCACAGCTCCGGCCGTTGCGGCCATCTGGGGAGTGAACCAGCAGATGGAAGACCTCTCTCTCTGTGTCTCTCTGTGTCTACCTCTCTCTGTAACTGTCTTTCAAATAAATAAAATAAATTTAAAAAAACAAAACAACAGCAAAAAACGCTCTGAGGAATTTTCTGGAACGCATACACTCCGGGCTGCCCTGCAACCCTCCAGGGTTTCTCTGTCCCTTGTCCAGGCTCACAGGGCTCTCTCTGTCCCTCCCGGCGTGGGCTCCGTGGGAGCATCAGAGACTGGGACACGCGCTGCCGGGTTCCCTCCCCACTCCCCAACAACTAGTGCTGGAAACCAGCTCTGCTGGGTGCCTGCCGGGACACTCTGCAGGGGGGGAACTGTAAGTACCCACTTCACAGATGAGAAGTCCAAGGCCTGGGGAGACTGATCGCCCGCTCCAGGGCACCTGGTAGAAAGTGCTGGTGCTGGGAGCTACACGAGGCTGTGGAGTCCATGTCTTCTCTCCCGGAGCACCGTGAGCCCCAGCACGGGTCTCACACAGGGCACGTCTGTCACCTCGGGACCCTTTTTCCTCTGTCAGAATCCTCTGCCCCTTTGCAGACCCCACGGACACACACGGGCCTTCCTAGCCCACACCAGGGCGCCCGGCCGGAGCCCCAGGAACCAGGTGCCCGTGTAGCTGGCTCATGGGCAGAGCCTAGAAGGTGGTGGTTTCTAAGGGCCCCTGGAACCTGGGTGCCCCAGCCCGTGGGGGGACAGTCCCAGGCGCTGGGGCAGCAGAGACCTGCGTGTGCTATTCTGCCCGCCCACGCCTCGTCTCCAGGCGCCTCCTCTCCAATTTCAAGTCTCCTGCCCAGGAAACTTCTTCCAGAGCCCAACAGGCAAACCATGATTGTCTTCACGCGCACTTACTTGGGGTGGGTTTTCATTTGGTAGGACGCTCGTCTTACCAACTTTGCAATAACACTACAGGAAGGTAAAGGGCAAACACGCAGGCCATCAGCCTACCTGCTCTCGGTGCACAGTCGGTCCATTTAGCCACACTGCTCTCTGATCTTCAGCCAGAGGAACACACACTGTTTCACTTAGTTCTACCCGCAGCATTTATAAACAAGTGTGTGTTCTGCTTTTACTTAGAACAAGCGCATACATGTTTCCATTGTCTTGTCTTCATGTTGGCCTGATCTGCCATCTGGGCAATCTATCACGTTTGTGTGTGTGTGTGTGTGTGCCGTAAATTCTTCCCGAGAGCCGAAGGCTGAGGTCGTCTTAGAAACAGCCGAGGGATGCGCACCCTGGGGCAGACATCGCAGGAGCAGCGGGCCTGGGGGGCGGGTGGGAGACAGGGAAAGAGGTGTCACCTCTCCTCTCCCAGTTTTCCCTGTGCGGGCCCAGCTCACAGGAGGGTTCCTAGCCCTCATCCGCTGGGCAGCTGAGCCCCAGGCCCTGCACTTTCTGCGCTCTGCAAACCTGGCCCTGGTCCCTGCCTAGACTGATCGGGGCTCAGCCCGCCGTGGGCTTAGAGCTGAGGCTACAGACCAGGACGTGTGTCTACGTGCGCTGAAGAGTAGCGGCGGGGACACAGAACTCCCCAGTGTCCGGGTGGAGCGTACTGAGTACAGTGGTGCTAGCTCACACCTAAGGGATGAGCCTGTGTGCTGGACACTGTGGGCTTTGCCCACGGGGGCCCGAGACACGCAGAGGATGCACGCGCTCTCCAGGTGTGGGCAGGTGTCAACCGTGCGTTTGCACACCCTCGTGAGAAGGCAGCAAGACTTGGCCTCAGTTACCCCTTGTCAGCAACCTCAGGAAGCAGACGGAACTCCAGGCCCTGCTCCACCCTACACCTGCCCGGGCTGGAGGAGGGGCCAGGCTGGCTGCAGGGTGGTGAGGGGACAGTGAGGCGACAGGCACATGGCTAAGGCTCCTTGGTTTGCGCTCGGCACTGCGCTCCGCCTGTTGGAAGGTGTTGGAAGGCAGGCCCTGGGCCGCCCACACTCCATCTCCAGGGTGGGTGAGGCTGTGGGCTTAACTCAGGGGTGCGCAGGGTCCTGGTTACGCGGTGCAATGGGTAGGGCAACCCCAGCAGGTGAGGAAGACGGGCTCACGCCGGCAGGGGGCATTTGAGGGGGCCCCCTGGCGGGAGGAGACAGAACTCACCAGATTGGGTTCCTGCTGGGGACAGGTGAGGAATAGGCCGGAACCAGGGCCCCTGGCAGAGCCCTCCACCTGGGATGAGCCTTTTCCAGATTTTTCTCTGGCCCAGGCCAGGGAAGAGTGAGGGCGCTGATTGCATTTGGCACTTGCTTGCAATCAGGAACGAGGGGAAAATAACTCAACACTGGATTAGGTAAACAACGGAAATCCAAATGCCATGGCCAGACCCAGAGTGAAAACAGGCCGTGTGGCGCCCGGCTCAGGTCCAGCGGCGCCCCTCGGGGAGCAGAGAAGCCGCAGGAGGGACCCGGCCGAGGGCTGGGGGCTGGTGATTGCGCAGATGAGCCCGTGGCACCACCAGGATGGCCACGGGGGAGGTGCTGGTGCCCTTTTCTGTTCCTCACCTCTGCAGTCCATCCACAGGCACCTGAGCCCACCAGGGCTTGCTTTGTCCTTCGTTCCAGCTCTCCACCACCCTGCTACGTTGTTCTGCAGGTCTAGCCATGGAGAAGCGGCCGTCCCCTCTCTGGATCCCAGCCTCCTGCTCATTTTGTTTGGAACTCTGGTGTTAAGTCAAAGCATCGGGGATTCCTGGCGGCCTCTCAGACGAGATGAGAATTAGGAAAACAGAAGAGGCTCCAAGTCTTCCCAAGTGTTGAAGCAAACAGCCCATGCTGCTGGCGGCCTGTAGGGAACTGCCTGACCACAGGCCGCCCAGAGCCACCTGCCTGGGCTTGCCTGTGGCGCGCGTGACAAGTGCCAAGCCCCACAGTCCACTTGCTGCTGGCTCTTTCCATCTGAATGGAAACACCTCCCACCCAACAGGTCCGAGCCTCACTCAGCCCAGGCCCCTCGTGTGTCTGCAGCCCCAGTGCCACCACCTGCTGCACACTGGGACCAGACACAGGGCACACACCAGACCCTCCCCGGCCCCACAGCCTCCTCCATTCCGCTGCTGCTTTGGTTCGAGGCTCTCGTTCCGAACAAGAGTTGCAGCCAACTCTCCCATGGTCTTCCCGTCTTGGTCCAGTGGGTTCACAAAACCCCCTGAGACTCAGCAGCAACTAGGACACCCCCACCCCATCCAAAATACAGAGTGGACCTTGTGGCCCATCGCCTCTTCCCTTAGAAGGCACGCTGGAGAGAAAATGGCTACAAACCAAACCATCAACAGCAGCGCCTCTGTTTGTTTCTTCTTATTTACCTGGGAGGTGCAGAGTGAGCCCTATCCACTGGTTCACTCCCTACACGCTAGAAATGCTGGGGCTGGGCCAGGCTGGAATCCAGGAACGGAATCCAGGTCTCCTACGTGGGTGGCAGGGACGCGACTACTCGAGCTGTCACCTGCTGCCTCCCAGGGTGTGCAGTGGCAGGGAGTTGGAATTGGGAGCAGAGCCAGAACCAGGGCACTGCAATGTGGGCTGTGGCAGCCCGAGGGGCGTCTCAGCCACGGCACTGGGCGTTCCTGGGCAGCATCTTCCTGGTGGCACAGCTCCATCAGCAGACAAAGCTCTGTCCGGTTCCTCGTAGGTGACTGTTTATGACAGCGAGGGCTCACGGCTGTGAGAGAGGTGGGTGGGAGCCACAAGGCATGTGTGTTGAGTAGTACAAACACAGAGCCTTGGAAGCATATATTTTTCTGTTTCTGTCACCACCGAGGTAGCACCTTTGTCACCATCTCCCATCCCCCCCCCCCATGCCCCCTGGGCTGTGGCTTGAACACTGTTCTGCACTAAAGGGAGGGAGGAGTCCTTGGAGGGTGGAGGAGTCCGGCCTTGAGACAGGGAAAATCCAGGATGGGTCTGGAACATCTTGTCGTTGCCAGAAAGACAAGAACGTGTTCAAGAATGTTGGGGGCAGCAGCATGAAGATGGGGGAGCCAAACCACGGGGCCCCTGGGCCAAGCCTGGAGGATTTGGTCATTAACTGGGACAGGCTGAGCCAAAGAAAGACCATGGATTCGTTATAATACTTTGAAACCTTTATACAGAGAAGTGGCTGAGAGGATAAAGAGTAGGAATATAATTGAATGTGTTAATTTGTATTTTTTAAAAAGATTTATTTCTTAGTTTGAAAGGCAGAGTTACAGAGAGGCAGAGACAGAGGCAGAAAGAGAGAGAGAGAGAGAGGTCTTCTATCTGCTGGTTCATTCCCTAAATAGTCACAATGGCCAGAGCTGGGCCAATCCGAAGCCAGGGGTCTGGAGCTTCTTCCATGTCTCCCATGTGGGTGCAGGGGCCCAAGAGCTTGGGCCGTCTTCTACTGCTTTTTCAGGCCATAGCAGAGAGCTGGATCAGAAGTGGAGCAGCCGGGTCCTGAACTGGCGCCCATAAAGGATGCTGGTACTGCAGGTGGCAGCTTTACCAGCTACGCCACAGCGCCAGCCCCAATTTATAATGACTTTTAGAAGCAGAGCATTTTATATAAGCAGATCTTTTATTTTTCCTATTGATTATGTAATGCTTTAAAAATATTCATTTATTTCAGAGGCGAGAGAGAAGGAGAAAAGGAGAGAGGAGAGAGAGAGAGAGAGAGGGAGGGAGGGAGGGCGGGCAAGAGCTGGGAGCCAGGACCCAGTCACTTGGCCATCACCGCTACCTCCCAGAGTGCGCATCAGGACCAGAATCAGGAACTGGAGAGAGAATCAAACTCAGGCACTCAGCCGTGGCACGCGGGCGTCCTGACTGCCAGCTGCTTGCCTGCCCCTGCACAGCTGCCTATAAAGGATGCGTGTTTGCTCCTCGCTATCTGGAGAAGCACAGGAAAATAGATGCAAGTTGAGCTGGGCCCTGCCCGAGGACCGGGCTTCAGAGCCCTGGGGGACACACACGTGACCCCCGGGTCCAGGAGGGCCCCTCCTGTTCCACTACACAGACAGAGTGAGGAGCCTGTCTCACGGTCCCAGCAAACGCAGCACCAAGGACACACACACACGCCTTGTGCGTGCGAACAGCCCGGGCCGTGCATCACAGCGGCAGGGTAACAGGTTGTGTGGCATCGGCCGCGTGGGATGCGAGCACATCTCATTTCAGGGCCATTCAGTGTAGCCGAGCCCCTTCCTGAGAGATGGACTTGAGAAGTCTTAGGGAAGCCAGAAAGTTCCAGGAGGAAAGGAAGCTCCTCCTATCCGAGTCACCTTGGACTTGGCCATCGTCTCCTGACCTCGAGCCAATTGCTGAGCCCCACAGAGGCTGCATCCCTGGTTGTTTGAGGTGGTTCTCTTCTTGTGGTCTGCCAAGACGACTAGAGATGCTGCGAAGGTAAACACAGTACTTGGTAAAATCCTGGAACGTGTTAAAATGGGCACCTCCGGAAGGTGTGGAATTTAGGATAAGAAACAGAGAAAACCTCCACATTGCCACTTTCATAACTGGTGTTGGTGCGAGGGCACTAAACAGCTTGGGAATCGAGATTTTTGGGGTTTTGTGTGTTTAATGCATTTAGAGTATTTAAGAGGAACTGCCATTTATGCATTTAATTCAATGTTTGGAGGTCTTTCGTTCAAGTTTGCAGTCAGTGTGAAATGTGGAAATCCAACGTGCTCAATGCATGCATTTTTAATAGACTGCATTTCAGAGCAGCTCCAGGTTTACAGGGAAACAGAGAATACGGGAGTTCCCTGTACGCCCTGCCCACATCCTCCCAACCCTGTCCACTGTCAACTTCCCAGATCTCAGGGGCTCCCATCATCCCCTGGGCCCTGCTTTCTTTACATGAAGGCTCTTGGTGCTTTGTGTCCTACAGGCTTGGACCCATGTGGAATGACGGGAATCCACCAGCACTGTCCAGGGGAGACGCCCTGCCCTAAAAATCCTTGGAGCCCCTCCTGTCCCACCCCTCCCCCAGCTCTTCACTGTCTCCATGCTTCTGCCCTTGCTAGAATGTCATAGAGTCGAAACCGTACGGTGTTTACCCTGCTTAGATTGGCTTTTACCACTTAGTTGCATGCATTTAAATTTCTTCCATGTCTTTTCATGTGTTGAGAGCTCATTTCTTTGTTTTTTCAAAGACTTATTTATTTGAAAGACAGAGCTACAGAGAGGTAGAGGTATAGAGAGAGGAGAGAAAGAGATAGGTGTCTTCCAACCGCTGGTTCACTCCCTAAATGGTCGCAATGGCTGGCGCTAGGGCAATCCAAAACCAGGAGCCAGGAGCTTCCTCTGGGTCTCCCACGTGGGTGCAGGGACCCAAGGACTTGGGGCCATTTTCCACTGCTTTCCCAGGCCATAGCAGAGAGCTGGATTGGAAATGGAGCAGCCAGGACTCAAATTGTCACCCATATGGGATGCTGGCTCTGTAGGCGGCGGCTTTACCCACTACACCGCAGCGCCGGCCCTGAGAGTTCATTTCTTTCTAGCACGGACTACTGGCCCACGTCTGGCTGCACCAGAGTTTATTTTTCCACCCAGCTGCGGGACACCCTCCTGCGGGTCTCCCGGCGCTGACAATCACACGTAGGCTGCTATGGACATCTCCGTCTAGGTTTCCCTAAGGTTTCCGTTCACTGGGCTGAAACACCAGGAGCCAGAAGGCTGGATCCTCTGATAAGAGCACGTTCAGTTGGATAGAAGCTGCCGAACTGTCTTCCCACGTGGCGGCACCACGGTGCATTCCCACCATCCAGGAGCGAGAGTTCCTGCTGCTCCACCTCCCCAGCTCTTGCTGTATGGGTTTGGGGCCATTCTGCTCAGTGCGTCATGCTACGGGTTTGCTTTAAATGACTTTTCAATGTATGAGCTTGGATGGTGGCCTGTGCGAGGTTTAGCCTAACCAGTGCTGATTGTCACAGATGCACAAGACGAAGAAATGGGTGACAGCTGGTGCGAACAGGAGCTGGGATTCCTCTCCATAACCAAGGTCTTTCAGACCAGAAAGAACCACCCGTGGCCTTGGACGCACACAGAACAGTGCAGGATGGGGTGGGGGGGGCGGGGAGGGGCTGGGGGGGCAACTTCTCCTTGCTGGTAGAAGAGAGGGATTCTGAGGGGCACGTTAAGGGGACAGAGGGCCCCTCGAGGTTGGAGACCACTGGGGATGAAGCCATGTGGCAGAAGGCCTGAGCCCAGGGTGGTGGGAGCGGCCGAGGGGCAGTTCATCGTCATGCCGTGATGGGCGTGGCCTTCTGCAATTCACAGGTTGGGCGTCCACAGGTGCCTTCTGGCGGGTGGTTTCTGTGATCTCCCAGAAAAGAGACTGTGCTACACAGCCGTGCCCGCGAGGCGAGGGGACGAGGGGACGAGGGGCTGAGCCCGCTGGTGGCAGCTGGAAGTCACCTCACGGCAGTGGCTCTGTTCCTGCCAGGCCTGCGTGGGGAACTCTGGGACAGCGAAGGTGCCGATGGCCGATGGCGCCCATCTTACACTCCGCTGAGCTGGGCGTTAGACCAGGGGCAGGTTGAAATCCACCACGACCGGAGGGGGTGCACCTGAAGCAGTTTGCCACCAACCTCACAAATCAGCTCCCGCCACAGCCCCTGCCCACAGCCACTTGGCCAGCAGGGGTCAGACCATGGCTGCACGGGACCCTTTGCCACCTGGCCTCTCCTGGGGAGGGTCCACTCCCGGGCTGCTGCCGGCACAGAGGCCCTTGGCACGCTGTCCCCTCCACGGCGAGGCGGGCCTGCAGTCACTCACGTCCCACTCGGGAGAGCCGCGGGCGGCTGCAGAACTCGGCTTCAAGGACTGGCCAGGGGCAGGTGGCGCCTTCTTTGAAATCAGAGTGGACAGCGCCCAGGGTGAGACGAGGCGAGGCGAGGGACAGCAAAGCCGGGGCCTTGTGACCGGGACAGAAGACAGCGGCTCAGAGAGAATTCGCCTGCTGGGCGCTGGGGCCTGCGGCTTCACTCCCGGGCAGGAGCTCTGGCCTGCGGCCACCTCTGCTGGACAGAGGACCGGAGCCGGCAGCGAGCGCTGGTCCCCAGGCCCCCGGGCTGGCTCCCAGGTGTCAGTGCGCCAGGCCCAGGCTGGAGCTGCCCTCACAGCCAGGGCCACTTTTCCGCCTCGTCAGCAGAACTAGAGATGGTGACTTGAACAAAAAAGTTAAATTCAGGGCGCCAGAGAGAAGAGCCGCTCTGGGAGCTTTTACAAGGCTCTCTCTTCCTCAGAGGTGGTTTAAAAGGCATTCCTGGGGCGGGCATCCGGCACAGAGCTTAGGTCGTCATCTAGGGTACCTGCATCCCTACCTGGGTGTCAGCTGTGCTTCCGCACCCCGGGAAGGCAGCAGATGGGGGCTCAAGCGGCTGGGTGCTTGCCACCCACGGGAGATCAGGGTGGAGCTCCAGGCGCCTGGCTTCCACCTGACTGTTGTGGGCATATGAGGAGTGAACCAGTAGATGGGCGATCTCTCTCTCTCTCTCTCTCTCTCTCTGGCTTTCAAATAAAATGAAAACAACTAGAAGTGAAAACAAACCACAGTCCTGCCCTCCCCCCTTCCATTCTCGTTGGGGTAGAGGGTGAACAGCCAGGGCCCTGCACACACCCACCTCCCTCCCTGCAGGGAGGCGTGGCCGCTGGGCAGGTGGGTGAGCCAGCGGGCAGCCTCCCTCTGCCACGGTGTCTCAGTCCCAGAGCATAAACCCCCTTTTCTCTGTGCCGGTTCTCAGGGCCGTTGAACAATTCCTATGGACGATGACTTTAAAACCCAAAAGCTGTCTTCCTGATGGTGGTAACGGTGACCCTGCCCCAGCAGGCAGAGCGCGTGCTGGAAGGCTGGAGCCACGCCGGGGGAAGACTGCCCGCCCCGGCTGTCCTCACCCTGCAGAGCCTCACCTCTCTGGTTTCACATTTTCCTCAGCGTGGCCAAGAGACACTTTTCCTGGAAAGCCAAGCACCTGTTGTTCCAGAACCTTCGTTGTCCAAACCAGCCTGCCTTGCCGATAGCAACTGCTGCCTGCCTGGGAAGCCCTCCAGGGGTGGTGGACTTGGTACTGGGTGCAAACCAAGACTCCCGGCCAGGGCCAGGCTCGGTGGCCAGGAGAGAGCCAGGAGAGAGCCAGGAGGATGGCCGTGCAGCCGGCTTGCTGGCGGGGCCAGGTGCTGCGAGACCGTGTTGGAGCTCCTCTCCGGCTCCCTGTCATTTTGTCACTCTAGCCCGAGAAGCTCAACCCTCACCTCGTTTTCTGAGCCTTCTCCCCCACCTACCTCTAGACTAGTCCGCAGTCCCGCAAGGCATGGCCCCCGCGTGAAAGTAAACACACAAAGAACCAGCGAACGAACGAGTGAGTGAACTCCCTTTGTGACCTGTGGACGCGAGCTGCTCCCCCGGGGCTGGCCCTGGGCTCCAGCTGCACACAGCCGCTGGGTGCCGTGTGGGCCAGGTACCGTGCTCAGCCACGCGTGGGCACCACCCCGTTTAGTCTCAACACGCGAGCGAGGCAGGCGAGTGTCGTACTCTTCCCACTGCTCTGTGGGTGAGCAAAGCGAGGCACAGAAATGTATGGAGCTGGCCACACGGCTCGTACTTGGGGGGGCTGGGATGTCAACTTGAATCTTTGAGACTCGGCGGGCAAGCCCGCCTTCCTGTGATTTGTCCCTTCAGTCTGACTGCAAAGCTCAAAGTAACTCTGTAGCGGTCTCCAGGACATTCACACGCCTTGCAGTGTCAGGCCCCCTGGGAGACAGTCGGAAACACCACCCCTAAGAAATTCCTATCCATGCAGTATGAAATGGCTAAAACTTAGCCTAAAGTTTGCCAGCTGTCGCCAGACCCTGAATTCCTGCCCTGTTCTCTCTCTTAAAGATTTGTTCTTTTGAAAGTCAGAATTACAGAGAGAATCTTCCATCTGCTGGTTTACTCTCCAGATGGCTGCAATGGCCAGGGGCTGGGCTAGGCCAAAGCCAGGAGCCCAGAGCTTCTCCCAGGTCTCCCACGGGGGTGCAGGGGCCCCAGCACTTGGGCCATCCTCTGCTGCCTTCCCAGGCCATTAGCAAGGAGCTGGAATGGGAGATGAGCTGCCGGGATTGAACCGGCGCCCCATGGCCTCGCAGGCGGCAGCTTTCCCCACTTTGTCACAGCGCCGGCCCCCTGCCCTGTTATGCCTTCCGTCCTGTGTTCCCCCCACGTCCACACTGTACCTGGGAAGTGTTGCGTTCTGTACCTGAGATCGAGGTGTTGGGGGTCAAAGCCAGGAGAGATCAGCCGTCTCACGCGGCTGAGCCGAATCTCACACACGGCCACTTGAACAGCCTCTGCTGTGTCACCTCCCCCACCCATCCTTCCTGCCCAACCTGGACGACGCCTCTCCGGCTCGGAGTGAACCAAAGCACCAGGTGAGGCTGACTCCAGGGTGCAGAGTCCCGGGCTCCACCCTAGAGGAGCGTCTCAGAGCGTGAGGCGGAGCAGGCGGAGCTCCTGCCTCAGTTTCCCTTGCAGGCCGCGGGCTTGGCAGGCAGGTGGCTCTGCGTCCCGCCCCCTGCTGACCGTCTCCTGGGAAGGTTCCCCTGGCAGCCCTGGCCTCCCAGGCTTGATTAAAGTGGAAGGGATTAGTGAGTGGATAATTTCCTCCGGGAAGGTGCAAGCCACACGCATGCTTCCTGTCTCCGACTCGCAGATTGCAGAACACGGCGCAGCTTGGCTTAACCCAAGTCGAGCTGCGCCTTTCACTTGGGATCTCCAGCTTTGATAGCATGACTGGAAAACGGGTGCAGGCCAGGCCTGCAGCCGCTGGCAACCTCCTGGCACAGACACTGGGTGCGGCCCAGGGGAGGCAGCCTGTGGGGGAAGTGAGGTGGGGGCGTGGAGGGGGAGACACTCAGGCCGGCATGGACTTGCGGCTGGGGCAGCCGCCCTCTCTGCCCTCCCCAGATGTCCTGCACCCTTCTTTTTAATATTTATTTTATTTACTTGAAAGGCAGAGCTACAGAGAGAGGTAAGAGAGAAAGAAGTCTTCCATCTGCTGGTTCCCTCCCCAAATGATTGCAATGGCCAGAGCTGAGCTGATCCGAAGCCAGGAGCCAGGAGCCAGGAGCTTCTTCTGAGTATCCCGTGCAGGTGCAGGGGCCCAAGGACTTGGGCCATCTTCCACTGCTTTCCTAAGCCATAGCAGAGAGCTGGATCAGAAGTGGAGCAGCCGGGACTAGAACTGGCACCCATATGGGATGCTGGCACTGCAAGCCAGGGCTTTAACCACTGGGCCACAGCACCTGGGTGCTGGGGTGAGACTGCACAAGGGGCACAAGATCTAACTCCAAACACAAAGAGAAGGTTTTGAAAACTCATGAAGAGTTACATATTGGGCGGGGAACATCTTTAAAAAGTTCACAGAAATCACATTATTATGGAAAAATTATGCATGACGCAAACTTTTTTGCCCCCAAATGAATACCTTTTGACTCAAATTTTTCCCATGAACCTTTGTAGCTCCCCCCCGACATGCAAAGAACCCATATTTTCCATTTGCTCTTGATGCTCAGGGAAGTCAAAAGGCTGATGGGAGACGGACAGACAGACGGACATGCTAGACAGACAAGCACCAATACACTGGGTGTCACAGAGCAGGGCACAGGAAGAGAGGGTGGAGGTGGCGGCCCCTGGGCCTCCTGAGCTGCTGGAGTTAACCTGGGGTGGGCAGACAGGGCTGTTTGGGGGCCTCCAGCTGCTCCGTGTGGGCCAGGGACCAAGAGACCAGGCAGGGTGGCCCCATGGAGGGCTTTGTAAGCCACGCTGGATGCTCAGAGTATGTTCTGGAAGTCCCTGGAAGGTTTTTAAGGGGGTGGGTGGTGGAGCAGGTTTTTGGCACAGGGATCACCATAGGGGCAGGGTGCCCATGTGGTGGTGAGGAGCTGCCTCCATGAACAGGAGGCAGGGCATGGGAGGCCCAGATAGAGGGGTGGTGGGAGCGGCACCGTGTGAGCAGCGTGGAAGGGGCTGCACGTAGGGACTTGGCAGCAGCCGGATGAAGGGGTTCAGAGGATGGGCAGCCAGGATGCCTGCCACGGGCGGTGGGTGAGGATCCGTGCCAACCCCGGAACTGGGGGGGGGGTGCAGGAGGAAAATCAGGGCACAGAGAAAGAGGGGGAGCTCTGTCTTGGGTCTCCCCAACTTCTTTCTAATGCTTTTCTCCTTTGTACCAATAATCTGTGTCTTGACAATTGGCTGTGTTGCAAAAAGAGGAGAAGAGGAAGAAAGGAGAGGAAGAAGGAAAAGATTGATTTCACGACACACAGAAAGGCCCATAAGTGAGTAAAAATTCCTCTGAATTCTGTTACCAGTCTGCTAGTCAATTCATACATCGGCGAATGTTCTTCTGAGTCCTTTTTCTGAGTGTGCGACCTCTTTAAATAAAATCAGGGGTGGAGCGCCGTGTCCCTGAACTGCTGGTGCTCAGCTGTCCACATCCATGACTGGCGATCGCTGGCAGCTGGGGCCCAGGCATGGGGTATTTTGACGTTTGTGTTGGCTCCGGTCCCAGGCTCTGGCTCATAACTGTCTCCCCAAGGCAGGCCGTGGAAACTAAACTTTCTCTTCCCCAAGGCAAGACACAGACATCCTCAGCGTCCCTGCCCCTCCCTGACGCCCTAGAGATCCTAAGACCCCCTCGTGAGAAGGGATCCTGCCCCCTACCCGGGAGGAAGGAGAGCTGGGGAGTGTGGACAGAGGCCCTGCTACGCAAGGAGGCCTCTAAAATCCCAAACAGGACAGAGTCTGGAGTTTCCAGGAAAGCGGAGCACGTGAAGGTTCCCAGAGCGGGGTGGGCACAGCGAAGGCACGGATGCTCCGTGTCCCTTCCCCCGTGCTTGTCCCGTGTCTCTGTATTGGCATCCTTTGTGGCTGTCCTCTATCCTAAGCCAGTGAACTGGCTGAGTGGCTTGAGCCCGTCACGCGGGAGAGTGGTGCGAGTCGGTAGGAGAGAGGGAGTCGGAGCTGGAGCTGGTGTGTCCGGCACAGCCACAGCCACAGTGTGGCTACTCTCTCTACCTGGAGGTCCACTGGGCTGGCAGGGTTGGGCACCAGCTCCCTACACGATGAGGTGGTTCAAGAAGACTCCAGAAAGTCTGTGGAAAGACAGGCTTAAAGGACATTTATTTTGGTGCGAAAACTTGTGAAATCTACCCATAGGTTTTTCATAGTGTGTATTTTCATGAACTTTTTAAAGGAACCCTGCTATGGATGGATTTTGATCTTTTTGGGGGGACCAAAATAAACTTATTTTTTAGTTTCATCTTACATGAACTGCTTCCTTTTTTTTTTTTTTTTTAATTTGATGGGGGCGGGGGTGGGGGAGAGCAAGTGCCATGTCAAAACCTGGAGCCCAGACCTCAATCCAGGTCTCCCACATGGGTAGGTCGGCCCCAAGCTTGAGCCATCACCTACCACCTCCCGGGGTGCACATTAGCAGGAAGCTGGACTAGGAGCAGAGCTGGGACTCTGAACCCAGGCTCTCCAGTAGGGGCTGCAGGTGTCCCGAGCAGTATCTGCTGTGCCAAACACCTGTGTCCCTGTGAACTCCTGGAAGACCTCTTCCTACAAGGAGGGAGCCCAGCAGCCTCCAGGTTGGTTCTGAGCTCACCCCGAAGGCTGCAACAAGAATCCAAGATCTGGGTACTGACGAGGCTCAGCGACCAAGTCAGGGTGGAAGGGGCGGAGGGAGGGACAGGTGCATTTTCAAGTGTGGGCTCCAGCCTCCCTGGGGACGCCTGGCGGTGGGGAGGGACGGTGGGGAGCCGCGCTGGGGTTCAGACCGGCACATTCACAGCCCCTCAATGCTCAGGCGTTCCTGGCCGTGCGGAGAACGTGGTCGGTCACGGCCAGGTTCACACCGGGCACTACTTGAGAAGCGGGGCCCCTGGCACTGACCTCCACCATCTCAGAGAAAGAAAAGGCAGCGAGGTGCGCTGGGTGCCTTCGATTCGCATCAGGGCTTCGGGGCCAAGCCCTGTAAGCACACGTGGTGCCAAATCTCACTCTAAATATACCCGGTGACCTCAGGTCTTCTGGGCGAAGGGATTAGCGGCTGCATCGTGAGCTTTCGTGGGAGTCGCAGGCAGTCTCGGCCACTCGGGGTCACCGCAGGCATGTTGTGCACACGCAATGGTGGCGGCGGGGGGGCGGGGGGGCGCTCCGGGTGTTCCCGGATCCCAGCAGCAAGCCCCCCCCCCCGACCCCCAGCCTGGGGAGGGGGCCTCCTCCCAGGAGAGGGAAGCGAGGCGAGGCTGGAGGGAGGTGATGACCCTCTCGGCGCTGGCCCCCGTGTCCTTCCCCGAGCGCTGCATCTGTTTCTCGTTTGCTCTCTGGCGGCGCGGTCCGCATCTCAGCCTCTGGAGGGGGAGGCTGGAAAGTTTTCCGAAAGCTCTTTTAGGTGAAGCCCCGGCAAAGGGCAAGCGGAGCTTCGTTCCTTTTATGGGCAGATTGCACAGGGAGAGAGGGAGGCCGACAGGGAGGGAGGGAGGGACGCGGAGGAGACCTGAGTGGGGAACAAAAAGTCGATGCGGAGCTGGCGCCCCTTTGAGTGGCCCCGGGGGTGGGGGGTGGACGACCCCGCTTCCCTGGAGCCTGCCCTCTCCCTGAGCAGCTCTGGCCTCTGCCCCGTCAAACAGCGGGGTAGCTCGGACAGATGACGAATACCTTGGCTGGCTCCTACTTGAAAAGGCAGAGGGGCGGGGAGTGACTCTAAAGGAACCAGGCCCTGGCTGCAGACGGCCAGAATTTAGTGTTCCTGGAGCTGGCCCCAGCTGCTCTGGCTGCAGCTGCCAGGGGAGTCTTCCCTGGGGGCAGCCCCAGCTCCCCCCGCTCCGGACGAGGAAAAAGCTTTGGTGTCTGTCAAGAACATTATTCAAAAATTCTTGGACACTTCCAAGGCCTCGCTGTGAGCCGGAGACTGGGGGCTAAGGGAGGCTTTGCTGGGCGGGGCTGTGCCCCCGGGGCCAGACTGAATGCTGCTTGTGTGCGCGCGTGAACGCACATGCAAGCATGTGCATGTGAGTGTGCAAACACGTGTGCATGCGTGTGCGAGCATGTGCACGTGTGTGCAAGCTGTGTGCATGGGGCCTGTGTTGCAGGACAGCTCCGTTTCGAGTTCATCGGCAGCCTTGAGGCTCGGGGGCCTGCTCAGTGCTGGAGTAAGAAGTGACCCCCTTTCTCGGCTCCCTGCCTGTGTCTCTCAGGACCCTCAAGGAGCCCGCTCTGCCCCCCTCCAACCATGCAGAGAAAACTGGGTGCTAGGGGCAGTGGCCTGCCCCTCTGCTGGGGGGGGGGGGCTCCCAAGGCGCCGCACAGTCGTGATGCACTCGGACCCAGGTCAGGCTTCAGGGAGCTGCCACTCAGGGATTCTTGGTGGTGTTTTTTTCTTGCTCCGCTGCAAACAGGAGAGACAGGAGAGTGGAGGGGCCCTCGCGCCCCCCGGGGAGGGCTCTCTGGAGGGGCCACCTCCTGCCACACGTCAATCCTGTTAGAATCTTCCCTCCAGCCTCCAACACCAGCTCGGCACTCAGGAGCGTTTTTTTAATTGAAGTTTCCCTCTCTCTCTCTTTTTCATTAAAGGAGGCAGCACGGCGGGGCCTCTCTGCGAGAGGATGGCCATGCCCACGGCCTCCCACCCTCCGTCCCCAGCGTCAGGCTGGCTGGCGGAGCAATTAGCAGGCCTCAGGGCAGGGCTGGCTCACAACGTCAGCGCCCCACCCAGGGGTTTCCTGTCACCAAAGCCACACTCACGCTGATCCATTTTTCATTAGGAGAAAATAAAACTCACGAGTGACATCAACTGAAAAATGTTCTTTGAGAGCAAGTTATTTCCATTTAAAGCGAAGCGCATGACAGCTGGTGACTTTTAATGGAAAGTAGATTTGCTGGGCTGAGCTACTATCAAACCACTCGAGGATGTGTGTTTTTAATTTTCCCTTTTGGAGGGAGGCAGCGCGTCGCAGTCCAGCGGAGTGGATGAGGAATGGAAAGTTCCGGGCTGGCCTCTAACCGTGGCCTGAGAGAGACCCTGGGTCGTCCTCAGCACACGCAGGCCCCTGGGGTCAAGCATGGTGATTTGCTTGACCATCTGCTTGAAGCCTGTTTAATGAACCCAACTCTGGCCCGTGGTGCAGTTGGGCTGCCTACTCAGAGTTGTCCATCGCTCCCACTTCCTAGAAGACATCTGAAAGACTGCGGGGGGCATTTGCAGTGGACTGGATGTGCCCCCGTCCCGTGTGCTGCTTGCAGAGTGGGGACTCTGGGCGGTGATGAGGTTTGCAGGAGGTCACGGAGCTGGGGCCGCCACAGCTGGGGCCGTGTCCTTAGAAGAGGAGGAGGAAACCAGGGCTTCTCTCCCAAGCACCACGTGAGGACACAGGCAGAAGTCGGCCATCTGCACGCCAGGAAGCAAGCCCCTCCAAGAACAGGATCTGCCGGGATCCTGGGCTTGGACTTGCCAGCCCCCGGGACTGAGAGATGAAGTGTGCACCCACTCCGCCCGGTCTAGGGTGATTAATCGCAGCAGCCCCGGCTGACTGAGAAGTTTTCGGTAGGCTACGGGGTGGAGCTGCCATGTCGGGGGGAGGAGCCTCTACTGCCGGAGAGAGGAGCGGTGGGCGCCCAGCAGTGTGTGTCAGGCTGGTGGACGCTGGGCTTCTCTATCCTGCTAGAATCCAGAATGTAGCGTTGTCTGTTATTGGCGGCAGGGCAGGGTCAAAGGTACCAGGCTTTGACGGCGGAAGGTCTAAGAATGTTCAGGATCTGGGGAGAGCCCTTGGCACAGCAGGGAAGATGCTGTTGGGGACAGCTGCGTCCCAGGGTGGAGCGCCTGGGTTTGAGTCCTGGCTCCACTGCTAACGTGCACCCTGGGGATGGCCGGTGAGGACTCAAGCAGTTGCATCCCTGCCACCCGTGTGGGAGACCTGGCCCAGCTCTTGCTGCTGTGAACCAGCTGTCTGTCACTGTCTCTCTGCCCTTAAAATGGATAAAAACAGAGAAAAAAAGAACCGAGATGAACATTTGCAGGTGTGAGGTTTTGCAAATGCGTTGCTGAGGGTTTCATGGTTTGCCTCGTCAAGGGGACATAATCTCAAATGTATCAGAAGATTGTTCCGTGAGTTATCAGAAGAACGGCATTTGAGAAGGTAAGTGGAGAGGCAGGAACGATTCTGAGAGCCCAGAAATCGAGAGCTGAAGAGCGAGAATGGAGCCCGAGCTTACCCCCAGGGTCAGGGGTGTGGGGCAGAAGGTGCTCTGGCACCTCCACGTGCCGGGCCACCTGCCCTCAGCACCTGTCCCCGATCAGCGATTTCCTAAATGCTAATGCGGTGGCACCCAGCAGAGAGGCGTGCCCTGGACAGCAACTGGAAGATGCGCAGCTGGCACTCGGCCTCCCCGTCAGTGGACGCTGTGGGCCAGGTGGGCGAGAGTGCTGGCCGTGGGACCTGGCAAGCCTCGCATGGACTGAGCATGGGAGTTTCTGAAGCCTGAAAGTTAAGGGCCTGGTGTGGACCTGGCTCGGCCTGATGAGGCTGCGGGACTCAGAGGCTCCACGCCCACGGCTGCCGTGTTCTCACTGGCTGGCCACTTGCTCTTCGTGTCCTTTGTCTTTCCCCCCCAGCCGCTTCCTGCTCCTCTCTCGGATGGCGAGATTGTCTGCAGCTGGGCTCTGCCCTGCCTCCTTTATCTGTGAACCGTACAGGACCCCGACCACAGGGACCCCCGATAAGTGGAGTGGCTTTGCCTCAAGACACCAGAGGTGCTGAGAAGGGCAAGGATGACCTACTCATCTTCCTTGGAACCAGTTGAAAACGCATGGTTGAACCCAGAACCGAAGCGTCCGTAGCTGTCCTCCATTTCCTGTCTGACTGTGCGGCCTACGTTCCCACTCACCCCGTCCTCCACCATCGAACAGGATGCCAGGGGCGGGCGTGTGGCTGGGTGGTCAAGATGCTGGCTGGAGAGCCGGAGCGTAGTCCCTGCCTCTGCCCGATTCCATCTTCCCACTAAGGAGCACCCTGGGAAGTGGCAATGATGGCTCCTGTGGCTGAGTCCCCGCCACCCGCCTGGGAGACCCGGATCGGGTTCCCGGCTTCCTGCTGCAGCCTCTACCCAGCCTTAGCTGTCGTGGGCATTTGGAGAGTGAACTAGCACATGGGAGCTTGCTCTGTCTCTCATATAAATACTCTTTAAAAAATAAAACGTGGGGCTGGCGCTGTGGCATAGTAGGTTAATCCTCCGCCTGCAGTGCCGGCATCCCATATGGGTGCTGGTTGGAGTTCCAGCTGCTCCACTTCCCATCCAGCTCTCTGCTTTGGCCTGGGAAAGCAGTGGAAGATGGCCCAAGTCCTTGGGCCCTGCATAGGAGACATGGAAGAAGCTCCTGGCTCCTGGCTTTGGATAGGCACAACTGTGGCCGTTGCGGCCTTTTGGGGAGTGAACCAGCAGATGGAAGACCCCTCTCTCTCTCTTTCATTGTCTGTAGCTCTACCTCTCAAATAAATAAATAAATAAATAAATAAATAAATAAAATCTTTTAAAAAATGTTATTTGGGGTGGATTAGAGCTTGCAGTATTTACATTTATTCCAAGTTAAATAGTTACAGGTAATTATTATAGCCAAACATCGTTATGGTAAACCTCTCATTCTTCCTGTACCAAAACAGGAAAAAACAACAAACAACAACAACAACAACAACAAAAACCTAACTTGAGAGTCACAGTCACAGCAGTGGCGGGCTTACCAGGAGGCCTCGGGAGCAGCCTGGAGGAGGGGCGTGTGCAGGAACCCCAGGGCTTCAGGCGCTTGTACAGGGGGCAGAATGCGGGCTGCAATGCTGGCTACACGTTTGCAAAGCTCCATTTCCCATGGCAACAACCAGCACCTCACGGGACTGCCACTGGGTTCGGATGACCCGGGAGGGGCCTTCACCACGATCCTGGAAAAGTGGGATTCAGAGGTAAGTTTATTTCTGTGCGAACAATTTTAAGGCCCGTGCATACTTCCCACATGAGACATTTTCCACGAGCTTTTTGAAGATTGCCAGCATGTCCCGCGCGCAGCACACTGGCGTGGACAGGCACGGATGAGAGCTGGCTTCTGCTCTCTTACAGCGCCCGGGCACAGGGGGATGCAATGAGGGGGCCCTGCCAGGACTCCCGGGATGTGGCCTTGAGGGCAAGGGTCCACCCCCAACTGCCATCCAGGGCTCCGGCTGTCGCTCCACTGCCGGGCACCAGCGTGTCAACACAGAGGCAGGAAAGTCTGAATGCACGCCGTGTCATTCAACAAGCGAGAGTGACGTCATCCTTCCCGGTCAGCACGGGACAACTCGGTGCCTTCCGTTAGTGAGCGGCCAGGTCCACCTCCCGTGAGCCGGAGCCCCGGGGAAACCCCACTTCCAGCCGTTGGCTCTCACCTGCAGCTGCCGCCCGCGTCTGACGTCTCACAGAATAGCAGCCTCGTGGCGGGCTCGTCCCCAGGAATCACGGCCGCTGTGGGTTCCAGCTGACTGGGGAGCAGACCATGTGTGCTGGGGGCTCGGGTCTACCCAGCGGTCGCTGGAGCCACTTCCTGCATGTTGGGTCATCCGTGCTGTGTCTCTTACACCCACCAGCAACCTGCAGAAGGAGGGATCGTGTCATGCCGGTGAAGTACGGGTGATGGAGGAGCTAAGTGATGTGGGCAACTGAACATGAGGGTACGGAGGGTGAGGGTCCCCCTTTCTTGAGATGGGCCACCCACTGTGCTGCCAGCAGGGGCCAAGGCATCTCCTGCCAGGTCAGTACAACCGAGCTGCCAGCCGTGCTGCCTGGCAGAGGCAGGACTCCTGGGCACACAGCAGAGGGGAGCATTCCGCCTCCACAATCCCTCTCACTCCTTCCTGTCCTTGCTCCCACACTGGCATGGACCTCTGTTATCTGTGCCTTGGACTGTAACTTATAGAACAGACACGGGACTCACTCAAGCCCCTCGCCGCCTAACACGTGTCCTTCTCCAGGCCCATTTATATATCCACACAGCTCCAAACCCATCAGGAGCAAGGTTCACATCCCAACTGCAGAGAACCCCCTGCCGCCCCATCAGGGACTGGCCCAACCTGCACGCCCAGAGTAGCCCAAAGACCTTGCCCGCGAGGTGGCAGTGCACAACACCGTCACTGTGAGTGTGTCGGGTGCACCTGTACAGAACACGCAGCCTGGTGCCGAGGGGGACCCCCACAACCCTCCACCCAATAAAACCCCTCCCCACCCAGCTGCCTCTCACTGAGTGGCCGGGGGAGCCCCTGCTGGCAGCGTTGCCTGTGTCCTGCTCCAGCAGGAGCCCCACGACGCCCAGCCTGGGCGGACCGCTTGTCAATTTCTATTACACGGGAGGGGACAGAGCTCCCACAGCTCTTCCTGCCTGGTCTCCCGGCCACCGCCTCCAACCTCTGTTGTACTGAGCTCCGTGGCTCCAGCCTGCATCCGGCCATGCTTCTTCTCACCACACATCCTTCTCAGTCCCTGCGGGGTACTTGCACTTCCTGCTGCTCCTAAATCCTACACCCCCCCCCCCCCCATCCATCTCTCCCGTGCAGCCAGCCTGCCGCGGCCTCTCCATTCCACTGCACACACTTGCCTAGCGTTCCTGGGCTAGCGTGTGCAGGCGGCACAGCTCAGCAAGCCTACAGGCTTCCGCCAGGGACCAGACACAGCACGTGGCAGGCCTGAAGGGGGGAGGGGGGTGCGAGGGTCTGGCACAGACAGTGGAGAGAAAAAAGTTACTGGTTCCAGTCCAGTCCTGGCTGCTCCACTTCCAGTCCAGCTCCCTGCTAATGCGCCTGGGAAAGCAGCAGAGGATGGCCCAAGTGCTTGGGCCTCTGCACCCACGTGGGAGGCCTGGAACAAGTTTCTGGCTCCTGGCTTTGGATCAGACCAGCTCCGGCCATAGTGGTGACTTGGAGAGTGAACCAACAGATGGAAGCTCTGGTTCTCTCTCTCTCTCTCTCTGTATCTCTGCCTTTCAAATAAAGAACTTTTTTAAAGAAGTGAAAAATGCTAGTTACACAGTGACAGGGCACACATTTCTTCAGCTAGAAACTATTATTATTAATTATTAATTTATTAACTTTTGTCAAAGTGAGCTTTTTTATTTATTTATTTTTATTTTTTATGACAGGCAGAGTGGATAGTAAGAGAGAGAGACAGAGAGAAAGGTCTTCCTTTTTGCCGTTGGTTCACCCTCCAATGGCCGCTGCGGCCGGCGCATCGTGCTGATCCGAAGCCAGGAGCCAGGTGCTTCTCCTGGTCTCCCATGGGGTGCAGGGCCCAAGGACTTGGGCCATCCTCCACTGCCTTCCCGGGCCATAGCAGAGAGCTGGCCTGGAAGAGGGGCAACCGGGATAGAATCCGGCGCCCCAACCGGGACTAGAACCTGGTGTGCTGGTGCCGCAAGGTGGAGGCCTGTTAAGCCACGGCGCCGGCCAGCTAGAAACTATTATTAGTAAGGATAATTAAAACAGGAGTCACTGAATTGTTCTTTCTTCGAGTTACATAATACATCAAGAATTTGCCCAGCTCTCTTGCTTTTAGCTCTGGGTGCCCACATTGGAAGCTACAGCCCTGAGAGCCAGTCTCCACTGGAAGTGAGACACAGACCAGAGGTCAAATCCTGATTCCACCTCCTTACTGGGTAACTGTCGGCAAATTCCTAAACCTCTCTGAATGTCCCTGTTGTAATTCCGGAAGAATTACCCCTGCCTCATAGAGTTGTTGGCAACGAAGGAGATCTTGTTTACAAAATGGGTATGAGCCAAGGGGTCAGTGACCACAGGAAGAATCAGACTGGCTACGTTTCACAAATACACAGAGAACCTAGAACGGCATCTATAGGGACATAGTGAGGGGACAGAAGGCAGAACCCGAGAGGGGACCCCCAGGGCAGCTGCTCACTAGCTTTGGCCTACTGTGGCAAGGGCTGCATCGGGGAGATGGGCGGTAGTCGTCGCCAGACAGAGCAGTGTCCCACCTCTTCCCAGTGCCTTCGGGGGCACGCAGCTGACCGCTCGCCAGGCACCAGGTCACTCCAGGTTCTCAGCTCCATGCTTCCCCACTGGGGGTGATATGTCTCAGTCCAGAGTCCCTGGCCTCCTGTCCCCTAGAAGCTGGTACGGCCAGGATGTCAGCACACACTGGGTGTCACTGGACATTCCCAAGTGCATACTCTCTCCATGGCTAAGGGAGAGGCTGGGAGGAGGTCCCTGGCGCAGCTCCAAGCAGCAGCTTCAACTCTGCAAGAGGTGCAAGGGGTTACATTTTTGACAGCGGTTACACAGCCCGGGGCAGAGGGAAGAACAACCCGTACAGAAGAGAACTTGCCGTGCGTGAGACTCTGGGCTTTGTTTGGCCACTGTTTACAGGGTACCATAGTAGCGCGCCTCGCCCTGGTGTGCTGCACAAGTGGCGGAGGGCGGAAGTGGCCTGGCTGAAGCCGAATCACTGCAAGACACAGCACGACAGAAGCAGAGCGGGAAGCCATTCGGCTTTAACCCTCCACGAGGATCCAGTGCCTCCAAAGAAGCCAGGGCAGGACGGGGCCCCTGGGCGGGCAGAGGGGACAGCGGCTGAGGCTGGATGTGCTGAGCCCACAGTGCAGGGGGCCTGTCTCCCCCAAGACTTCAGGCACCAGCAGGGCCTGGGGGAGCAGAGAGTAACTGAAGGAACCATGCCCTTTCTAGCAGAGCTGTTGCCGACAGGGAGTCTTGGGCACACAGCGGCTCAGCACATGGGGAGGCCGGGAGGGGCGCCGCCAGGCAGGGTGATGTGTCTCTGCCAGTGTCCCACAGTTTGGGTCAGGGGAACCCACCCTGATGGCCTGTGGAGACCCCATTTCACCCCCTCTTTAACTGAAAGAATAACATAAGGCATAATGTTTCTTTCCCTTATTTTGAGAACATCAATCAGTCCCACCTGGTTAAGTTCTAACAATGAACAGATTGGGGTGCACACGCAGAAATCTTGTAAAGAGGTTTCCATTACAGTGCACGTTTTTACAGCTATATTATTCCTTATCTGCTTACGTAAAGTTCTTTTTCTTATGATTTATTTATTTGAAAGGGAGAGAGAGTCTTCCATGCACTGGTTCATTCCCCAAATGGCTGCAACGGCCAGGACTGGGCCAGACCAAAGCCAAGAGTCTGGAGTTCCACCTGGGTCTCCCAGGTGGGTGGGGGCCCAAGCACTTGGGCCTTCTTCTGTTGCTCTCCCAGGCCATTAGCAGGGAGCCGGATCAGAAGTGGAGCAGCTGGGACTCGAACCGGTGCCCATAACGCTGGCCCCTTCTCTTTACTAAGCAGTGGCTCTTCTGGGGCTGGAGTTTTTCTCTCCAGCATTCCTCTCTGCCCTCTGAGCACAGCCCTGCTCTCGGGGCAGCTTCCCTCTCGGTCATTCCAGGGGAGCCTCGGTTCCAGGCATCCACAACAGGGCGCCTGGGTCAAGGAAGGTGCTGGGGTTGATGGTGAACTAGGGAGCCCATGGCCTGGCCTAAGGCATTTGAACACAAAGCAACTTTTCCCTGCTGCTTCCCAATGTTTTGTTATTGTTGCTGAGGGGGAGCAAGGGGGAGATCCTTTGTGAGTGAGTCACCAGTGCCTTGCAGGGGGGTGAGATGCTGTGACTGCTGGGGTGGGGTGGGCTGCCCCAGTCAGCCCAAGGTGGGGGTGAAGGCCATTTGGGGCGCTCCACACCTTCAGCTGCTGTGAGCCCTGCCTTCCTAGCCCCCCAAGAGCTGAGGTGGGGTCTCCTGGCAGTGCACCTCTGTCTGCATGGTGGGTGTGACGCCCACTCACACTGGCAGGGCCCGACGTGGAGCGCTCATGGGTTAGGAGCGATCCTCACCCAGTTTCTCATTTCCGGTGTTGTCCAAGTGTGCAGCCCCACCTAACACATCAGCATCCCCTGGGACCTGCTAGAAAAGGAAGCTCTGAGGCCCCGCCCCAGGTCCAAGGCTGGGGATCCTGGTGTCCCTGATGTGTGACAGCCACTGTGCCACACTTCGGTCTCTGTAGTGCTTAGAGGGGCACAAACACTGGCTCTCAACCTGGGTGACACACTCAGGTCACCTGGGGAGCTTGCAAAAAAATGACTAATGGCTGGAGCCCACCCTGGCCTGAGTGGTCTGGTGGGAACCCTAGGTGATTCTAGATTGCACCAAGGTTGGGAACCACTGGTCTAAAGAAGTTTTGAAGGGGCAGGCATTTGGCCTAGAAGTCCAGCTGCTAGTTAGGATGCCCGGGTCCCCTACTGCAGTGCCTGGGTTTAGTGCCTGCCTCTGGCTTCCAGTCTCAACTTCTCGCAGACCCTGAGGGCAGCATTGATGGCTGAAATGATTGGGTTCCTGCCACCCACACGGGAGGCCTGGATTGAGCTCCTGGCTTCAGCTCCCCTGGCCACTGCGGGCATTTGGAGAGTGAACCAGCAGACAGAAGCGCACTGTCTCTCTCCTCTCATAAAAACAGGAAGGGAGACCACTATACTGCAAATGAAGGACTAAGTGGAAGTACAGAAGTGACACACACGCTCTTTTCCTTCAGTGCGCCACTGAAGATCCTCATGATGCCATGGGCCACGACCCCCAGCCCCGTGTCACAAGAAGAAGCTGTGCCCAGAGTCTCGAGTCTGCCGAGGCGTCCCTGAGGCCAAGGTCCCCATCTGGGACCAGAAGGCGGAAGGGGCTGAGTTCCCTCTGTGTGGCCAGCCGAGGACGAGCAGCTTCCTCTGAGGCCCTGGACGCTGCCCGTATTTGTGCCACCCAGTACACGGCACCAAGCTGTGGCTACAATGGCTTTCGTATCCGAGTATGGCTCCACCCCGTCCGTGTCCTTGGCGCCCACCAGATGTTGTTCTGTGCCGGTGCTGCGAGGCGCTGGGTGGGTACAGGGGCACTTTTGGAAACTTCCAGGGAGGGCACTGTGGCCAGGGTTCACCTTGGCCAAGGCTGCATGTCCATGCTCACTCAGCTGCAGAACGGGGAGCATGTTCAAAGGCCCTGTTCAAGTTCTCTGACTGCATGAAGAATCCAGGGTGGGGTCACCAAGTTTCGTACATATGAATTTGAAGACTCAGAAGCGGCTTGTCCCAGATGACTGTGGGGTCAAGCACATCCCCGACTGGGGTCCCCTGGACAAGTGGTGAGCCCCTCACTCCTGAAGGCCCGATCCCTAATCACATAACCAGTAATAAATACTGTTTCTTTAGGAAAAGAAATAAACTGAGACACACATGCTGACAAAGAGTAAAAGAAAAGGCTTCTAGGAAAGATAGATTTTAAAAACAGAAGTATAAAGAAAGAGAGATTATTTGGGTTAGACCCTCCTGCTGATAGCTCCCTTATCAGATTTAAATTACATTACAAAGCTCATTACTCTCTTCCGGAGCAGGTACAAGTACGTTTTGATGGCTTCTCAATTGCTGTGTTACTTGAAATATCCTCTTTGTCGTCTCGAAGCACCTAGCAGACTGTATTAGGAAATAGTCGCCCTTTGCCTTGTGCCCCTGACCCTACGTTGAGATGGAGCTGTACCGGGGAGCCTCCAGTGAGCGTCTGACAGGAGCAACACGGGCCCCTGCGAAGGTCCCCATCCGTCAGAGAACAAGGGGGCACCAGGCGCTATTTTAGCCAACGGGAAAACTGAACGTGGCCTCTTTTTTTTTTTTGACAGGCAGAGTGGACAGTGAGAGAGACAGAGAGAAAGGTCTTCCTTTTGCCGTTGGTTCACCCTTCAATGGCCGGCGCTGCCGGCGCGCTGCGGCCGGCGAAGGCAGGAACCAGGTGCTTCTCCTGGTCTCCCATGGGGTGCAGGGCCCAAGCACTTGGGCCATCCTCCACTGCACTCCCGGGCCATAGCAGAGAGCTGGCCTGGAAGAGGGGCAACCGGGACAGAATCTGGTGCCCCAACCAGGACTAGAACCCGGTGTGCCGGTGCCGCAAGGCGGAGGATTAGCCTATTGAGTCGTGGCGCCGGCCATGGCCTCTTTTTAAAGAAGTAACAGGTAGACAGAAATGAGCTTTCCTTTAAGGGGGGAGTCAATTTTTTAAAAAAATTTATTTGAAATGCAGAGTTGACAGAGAGAGAGAGAGAGAGAGGGAGAGAGAGAGGTGTTCCATCCACTGGTTCACTCCCCAAATTGCTGCAAGGACTGGGGCTGGGCCAGACCACAGCCAGGAGCCAGGAGCTTCTTCAGGGTCTCCCACAGGGGTGCAGGGGCCCAAAGACTCGGGCCATCTTCTGCTGCTTTCTCAGGCACATCAGCAAGGAGCTGGATGGGAAGTGGAGCAGCCGGGACTCAATCCAGCGACTTTGCCCACTATGCCGCAGGAACAGCTCCGCAGTCCGTTTTAAGGAGAGGTAAGGTTTGTGACCCACGTGCAGCATGGCCATGCTCCAGACTTTTTCTCAGCGTGTCTACCTCAGGATCCGGGGTGACAGCATCGCACTGGAGAGCAGTCCTGGCGTGCAGTCGCGTCTCTCCCAGCGCGATCCTAACCCGTCTGGCTGCCCAAAGTCTAGTGCAACAGGCTCCTAGAGGGCTTGATTCATCGTGGGTCTTGTCCATTGTGCTACAGATCTGCAGGTCTGTCTTCTGTGTGGAATGTTTTCCTGTGGAAACTTCGGAGTAGTTCCGAGGAATGAAAACAGCTGCTTGCCTGTTTGTCTTTCTTTCTCAACAGCTTGATACAGATGTCGACAGTTTCTAAATCCAAGCTGGGTGCAAAGCTTGGCTTCTGCCATCAGGCAGTGACACAGCAAATCCAGCCACTGCTCCCTTCCAGCTGAGCCTGGGCGCTGGGCAAACCGAGTGCATGCACATTTTAGTGTGCACTGGGCACTGGCCTCAGCTACCTGGGTTGGCATCCAGAAGTCGGAGTTTTAATTTTAATTATTTTTTTCACTTAATAGAGAGACAGAGAGAGGGAGTCAGCGAGAGAATAAGAGTGTGTTCTTGTTCATTGATGTCTTCCCCAAGGGCCCGTAACAGCCAGGGCTGGGCCAAGTCAAAGCCAGGAGGCTGGAACTCCATCCAGGTCTCCCGTGTGGGTGGCAGGGACCCAAGCCCTTAAGAGTCGCCGGCTGCCTGCCAGGTGTCCATTAACAGGAAGCTATAACTGCGGGACTGACACCCAGGCACTGCCATCGAGACGGCACCCCGAACAGCGCCTGCAGCACAAGGCCAAACGCCCATCCCAGAAGTCTGCATTTCACACCCGCTCCTCCGTGGTTCTGCCCTTGGTGACTAAGCTGCCGGCCTTCATCGACAAGCACCCGTGGGAGTTCTTCTCTAGGGGACTTCTCCTCCTGTCTCCCTGCTGGCCAGTCTGTAACTCAGTGTTTATCTGGTTTGCTGGGGAAGACAGCCTCTCAGTTCACTGTGCTGGCAGGGAGCCTGCACCTGCGCTAGTGGACATGTTCCTTCCACCCCTCATTTCACTCCCAGTCCTCATTCCCAGGAGCCCAGCTGGAGATCACAGGGCACGTACCAGAGCCCCACATCTCCCTCACACTGAGCACACACCAGCCCTGCTCCTGGGGCCCAGTGGTGTGAGCAGTGCCTGGTCCCACCCTGACTCCGTGAGGTGGGGTCTGACACGGTGAGACAGGGGACTGTCTCTGTCCATTTTCCATAGTCGTTGCAAGATCTCTGGGGCGGGGCAACATGGAAAGAAAGGAAGCTCATTTAACTTACGGTGTCGTTGGCTCTAAGTGCAAGATCATCAGGCGGCCCCAGCGACGTGGCTTATGGTGAGGGTCTTTTGGCTATGTCACAGCGCGGCACCTGGCACACGGCGGAGCAACTGTGAAAGGGAGAGAGCCGTCACCCGGTGCTCTGGTGGGAACCGAGAGCTTGCCAATCCCTTCTCAGGGCAGCGTCCCCCTGACCTGACCACTTGCCACTAAGCCACACCTCTTCAAGGGCCCACAGCCTCAGCTTACCAGGGACCAGGCTTCCGTCACTTGAACCTCAAACCATATCCATCCAGAGCAGAAGGTAGGTCCCCGGCTAGGGGTCCTGTGGTTGGTAAGTGACAGACAGGACTGAACCCGGGCAGTGGAGCTCCAGGGCCGGAATTCTTTGTGACGGAATACTGCCCCCTGGTCTCCGGCATGTGCACCCTGGTTTACACCCTCACCTGCGTGTACAAGGATCCCAGTCTTCCCCATACCATACCTGCTATGTTCTGGCCCTCTTCTTTGGCAGTTCAACAGCTGTTGTGTGACGGTTCCCTAGAGATTCAAGAAGGCTGAGCATCTTTCCGGAAATGAGCCGCACAGCCTTCCTCCTACAAACGCCCCATTCCTGTCCTCAGGCCACTTTTATTCCTTAGGCCATCTTTCTACTGCATGTATTATTGATTTGAAAAAATTCCCTGACTATTCTTGATGTAAATCTTTTGTTCTTATAAACCTCTAATACTGCCTTCTGCTCTGTTAACACTGTGTGTCGTCAACTGAGCCGAAATCTTTAGTTTTTATAACCGTTACAGAATCGCTTCGAGGGATTTCAGATCTTTCCCATTCAAGTACACAGAGCTATCCTTTGGCTGCTTTTATAGTGACCGTTAACCACCAGGTCTTTAATTCGCCTGGTGTTCACTACGTAAATCCCACCTGGCTTTTCTCCATACGGTGAGACAACTTCCCGACCGTCATCTATCGAGCCTCTCCTATCCCTGTGGGAGCCAGGGCTAACACCTTCCAAGGCCGTATTACAGTTTTTTATTTTTCTCCCATTGTGGCAGAAATGTACTTAACGTAAGAGTTGCCACCCTCACCCCTTCTAGGCATACACTTCAGTGGTATCAAATACCATCCCGCGTTATCTCATCACCATCCATCCTCATAACTGCTTCTATCTTGTACAGCTGAAACCCTGCTCCCATTCAAGAGTCACTCCCCACTGCCGCCTCCCAGTCGCCAGCACCCACCTGCGTACCTTGTCTGTCTCCACGATTTTCACTCCTTCTAAGTACCCCTGGGAGGGCACTCGTATAGTTCTGTGATTGCTGTAGTTCCATAGCAGAACATCCTCCAGGTTCATTTGTGCTGTGGCATGTTAGCATTTTCTTCTTTTTCTAAGGCTGGGGAAGTTAGCTATTGCACTGTTTGTATTTATGACTTTCGGCTCGCCCACTCCCGTCAGTGGCCACTCAGGCTGCTTCCATGACTGAGTGACTGTGAAAGCTGCCTCCACAGGCGTGGGTGCACAAACCTCGGAGACTTCCCAGTCCGTTCAGGCACATGCCAGCACAGCATTTTCAGATTTTCATGATCTCCAATCTGCTTCTTTCTCTGTGGCTTTTGTGTGTTCTCCGCCAAATGCAGTGTTTGTCCATTTTCCTCTACGAGTTTTGTAGTTTCACGTCTCACATTTAGGTCGTTGATTCACTTCAATTTGTATGGTATTAGGGAAGGGTTCAAGTTCATTCTTCAGCAGGTGGATATCCAGTTTCTCCAGCACTATCTAGCATTCCCCATTGAAAGCTTTTGACATCTAGTCAAAAATCACTTGGCCAGCAGCAGTTAGCGGGTTGGGATGCCCTCATCTCACATTGGGGGAGAGAGATTTGACCTGGCTCCATCGCTGATTCCAGCTCCCTGCTAACTCAAGGGGACACTGATGATAGTTCGAGTAAATGGGCTCCTTCTACCACAGGAGAGACCAGGCCACTTGGGCATTTGGGGGATGAAGTGGTGGATAGGAGCTATTTTTTTTTTCAATTGACTATGCAAGAGTTCATTTCTGGGTTCACTCCTCTTTATTTATTTATTTTTAGATTATTTATTTATTTATTTGAGAGGCAGAATTACAGACAGTGAGAGGGAGAGAAAGAGAGAAAGGTCTTCCTTCGGTTCACCCCCAAAATGGCCGCTATGGCTGGAGTTATGCCGATCCGAAGCCAGGAGCCAGGTGCTTCCTCCTGGTCTCCCATGGGGTGCAGGGCCCAAGCACTTGGGCCATCCTCCACTGCCCTCCTGGGCCATGGCAGAGAGCTGGACTGGAAGAGAAGCAACCGGGACTAGAACCCAGCACCCATATGGGATTCCGGCGCCGAAGGCGGAGGATTAGCCAAGTGAGCCACGGCGCCAGCCCATGGGTTCACTCCTCTTTTCCACTGGTTTCTATGTTTGCCTTTATGCCAGTACCAAAGGTTTATGCTATATATATATATATATATATATATATATATATATATATAGTGAGCATTAAAATCAGGAAGCGTGAGACCTCTAACTTTGTTTTCCCTTTTAGTGAGTGTTTTAGGTATTTGGGGTCCGTTGACCTTACATATTAATTTTGGGGTGAATTTTTTCATTTCTGTAAAGCACTTTGTGATGCTGACAGAGACTGCATTACAACTTTGATCTTAACAGCATCAAGCCTTTCAATCCACAAACATGGCATATGTGTTCACTTATTAATGTTTTCTTTCATTAATAGTTTATAGTTTTCATTGTACAAGTTTTCCCTCCTAGTTAATTCTTAAGTATTTTTGATGCTTTTATAAATAGAATTGCTTCTGTAATTTTATTTTCAGGAAAAAACTGTTCATTGTTAGTTTTAGAAACGTGGCTGATTTTTGTGTGTTGATTTGTATCTAGTGGATTCATTTATTCTGTTTTTAAGAATGTGGCATCTTTAAGGCTTTTTACATATATGATCATGTCATCTACAAGCAGAGATAATCCAACTTCTTCCTTTCGCATTTGTATGACTGTTATTTCTTTTTCTTGCCTGGTTGTTCTGGCTACAATGTCTATGCTACTTTGAATAGAAGTGATGAGGGCCGGCATTGTGGGATAGTGGGTTAAGCCGCTGCAGGTGACACTGGCATCCCATATGGGTACAAGTCCAGCTGTTTCACTTTTAATCTTGCTGCTAATGCACCTGGGAAAGCAGCAGAGGACGGCCCAAGAGCTCGGGTCCCTGAACTCACATGGGAGACGCAGATGAAGCTCTGGGCTCCTGGCTTCATCCTGGCCCAGCCCTGGCCATTGTGGACATTTGGGGAGCGAACCAGCAGATGGAAGATCTGTGTGTGTCTCCCTCAAACTCTGCCTTTCAAATAAACAAATCTTTAAAATAAAATAGAAGTGATAAAAGTATACAATGCTGCCTCATTCTTGCTCTGGGAGGAAAAACTTTCACTTTTTCACTATTCAGTATATTGTTTGTTGTGACTTTTCCATACATGGGTTTTATTATGTCGGGATAGTTTCTTTCCATTCTTGGTTTTCTTAAAAATGTTGTTTTAAAAATGCTTGGTGGGGGGTGGGGAAGGTGGTCCATCCACTGGTTGACTCATCGATGTACCAACAGCCAGGACTGGGTCAGGCTGAAGCCAGGAGCTCCATCTTGGTCTCCCACATGGGTGGCAGGGACCCAAGGACTTGGGCCATCACCTGTTGTGTCCCAGGGTGTGCTCAGCAGGAAACCCGAACTGGAAGTGGAGCCAAGACTTTAAAACCAGGCAATGTGATGGGATGTGGGCATCCCAACCTTACTAGAGCGAACACCAGCCCCCTCCACGAACTTTAAGTTTTTTAAAGTTTATTTCATTTGAAAGGAAGAGACACACAGAGAGGGACAGAGAGGGGTCTTCTGCCTGCTGCTTCACTCCCCTGTTGCCTGCAAGAGCCAGGGCTGAGCAGGGCAAAGCAAAGAGCCAGGACCCTGTATGAGCGGCAGGAATCGAGCACTTGAGCCATCAGCTGCTGCCTCCCAGGGTGCGCAGCAGGAAGCCGGAATCTGAAGCAGAGCCAGGATGTGCACGCACCCAGGCACTCTGATCCGGCACGCAGGTGCTCCAGGGTGTCAACCACTGTGCTCAATGCCTCCCTCAGCCATGACCTTTGTGCAGGTCCCACATAATATGCATGAATTTTGA
Source organism: Lepus europaeus (assembly GCF_033115175.1). Lineage (NCBI taxonomy): Eukaryota > Metazoa > Chordata > Mammalia > Lagomorpha > Leporidae > Lepus > Lepus europaeus. Next base: position 152,643,354 of record NC_084831.1, read on the forward strand.
ACATGTTTTGCAGCAAAATAAACTTTTACTCTTTTAAAATAAACTTCTAATATCTTTAAATCTCATTTTTTAAAACTTCACTTGAGAGCAAGCTCCAATCTGCTGGTTCATTCTCCAAGTGGCCACAATAGCCAGGGCTGAGGCCGGGAACTGGGAACTCAACCTAGGCCCCCCACACGACAGGGACCAAACTAGCTGAGCCATCGCTGCTGCCTCCCAGGTCTTGTTAGCAGAAGTTGGAATAAAACGCCAGAGGTGGGAATCAAATCCAGGCATGTCTGCAACGCCAAAACCCCATCCATCCCTAATTCCATTTTCTACAACCATTTTTTCTAAGATTTATTTAATTTTTTTGAAAGGCAGAGTTAGAGAGAGAGAGAGAACTTCCATCTGCTGGTTCACTTCCCAGATGGCCTCAACTGTCAGAGTTAGGCTGATCTAAAGCCAGGAGCTTCTTCTGGGTCTCTCACATGGGTGCAGGGACCCAAGCACTTGGGCCACCCTCTGCTGCTTCACCAGGTCATTAGCAGGGAGCAGGATCGGAAGTGGAGCAGCCAGGACTCAAACCAGTGCCTGTGGTGGAATGAGAAGGCCATGCCAAGATGGCCGCTGGCAAGGGAGCGTCAGTTACTCAGGAATGGCTTTGAAACCCACCTGGCAACGGAGCCTGCCTGGCAACAGGCTGTGATTGGTTAGGGCATACACCGCCCCTTGACCGGATTGGCTGTCTTGGCTATATAAGCTGTTGTACCAACTGAAATAATCGAGTCTGCGGGCTGCTTGCCTCTGGCCTGCTTTCACCTGACTCCCGGGGTCTGTGTGGTGACTCCGCGCCTCTTGCCCCCACCACGCTCCTCCTCTCAGAACGAATCCACCTCAACAAGTGCCTATGTGAGATGCCAGTGCTGCAGGCAACAGCTTTACCCACTATGCCACAGCACCGGTTCCCCTTTCCCCCCATTTTCTATAAACTTTTGAAGTATCCTTACAGTTTCTAAAAAAAAAATCCCTCATTTCCTGAATTAGTCCCCTTGTTCCTTTATTTATTTGTAAAATGTTTATTTCTCATTTCCTTTTGTGTATATACTATATTTATTGTTTTTGTGGTTACCACGGGGAGCACAGTTAACTTCTTACAATTGTAACACTGTAATTGGAATTTATAGTTTAACTTCAATAACATACAGCAACTGCTCCTTTACAGCTCAGACTCCACCCCTTTTTGTTGTCCAAAAAAAAAAAAAAAATCTCATCCTAGGCATGTGTGCTCTCAAACCTAAGGCTTCTTTTAAATGCACCCATCTCTTGAATTACATGGAGAACACAATGTGGACTTACAAGCCAAAGGTATGGTAGTAATAGCTTCTAGAGCAACAATAAAAGTCTTAGTCCCTCACATCCCTTAGTGGATGAGTTACAAACAGCTGTTACAGAACCCTAGTTTTATAACTGCCTCTGTATTTACCTTCACTGTGATCTTTAGTTATTCATAGTTATGACCAGAGTCCCTGTCTCACCTCGACCATCTGCTCGCAGGGAAGGTCTCTGGCCATGAACTCTCTCAGCCTGTTTCCCAGATGTCACGGATGTAGGCTTCTTGGTTGACTAACACAGGGGCCCACGGACTTCAGGCCTCCCAATGGTGAGAAATCAGGTGATAATCCGAGCAGCGTGATGAGTAGTTTCCCTCCTGCTGCTCTTGGGTCTGTCCCAAGTTGGATGATGGTGTGTCTTAGCATGGGTGTGAGTGCATTTTACTTGGAGCTGTTAACTTCTTGGATGTTTATGTTCGTGTCTACTCACGTTTGGGCAGGTTTCAGCTGTAACTGTTCCAGTTCTCTCCGTGCGCTCCTCCTCTCCTGCAACTCCGAGTGGGGGTTGCCGGTCCACTTGATTAGGTTTCTCTGTTCACTTTTACTCAACTTTTTTTTTCCTGACTTTCTCCCAGATTCAATAATTTCTACTTTTCAAAGATTTATTTATTTATTTTAAAGTCAGAGTTTGGGTGTAGGGGGGAGATTGAAAGAATCTTCCATCTTCCATCTGCTGGTTCACTCCCCAGATGGCTGCAATGGCCAAGGCTGGGCCAGGCTGAAGCCAGGAGCCAGGAGCTTCATCTCCATCTCCCACGAGGGAGGGAGCCCAAGCACTTGGACCATCTTCTGCTGCGTTTCCCAGGCCATTAAGCAGGGAGCTGGAGCAGCTGGGAAAAGAACCGGCTCTCATATGGGATGCTGGCATCACCACAACGCGGGCCCCTCCAACTGTCTTATTTTCATTAAGTGGATTTTTTTTTTTCCTGTCTGCTCCAATTTGCCTCTGAATACCTCTAATACATTTTTTTGTCACTGTATTTTTCAGTGCCAGATTTTTTTAGGTCTTCTCTTGAGATTTCCGTTTTGTCCCGTGTATTGTTTCTGGGATTTCTCCACATCTTTAATTCTTCGAGCATCTTTAAGACAACTGTTCTAGTCTCTGTAGATCTGCCACCAGGTCTTTTTCAGTGGCTGTTTTTTGTTTCTTTGTATATCTTGCGGCTCTGGAAATCAGAAGGGGAGAAGCTGGAACACGTATCATCCCTTTTCCTGGGCACCTGCAGGTGCTATTTTCCCCCATGGATGCACATGCATGTTTTTAATGGCTGGCTCCTGAAGGGAGAGAGAAAACCCTGAAGTTCCCTGGGAGGTCACCTCAACCGGAGAGAGGAGCTTGCCACCAGCCTCTGCACCTGCACCTCTGAGATCAGAGCAGCGTCAGCAGCAGCCAGCAGCTCTCCTATCTGGAGGACGGGGTCCCATTTTGCCCACTCTGGCTCGTGGAGATCGTGGGCAAGCTGCTCCAGGAACACGTTCACAGGCCAGGGAGATGTTCCGGTCTTAGCAGCTGAAATGGATTCACAATGATCTGCACACTCCTGCCCAAGTCCTCCTCTGGAAATCGCAAGCCTAATGACCAGTCGCAAAGCAGTTACAACAGCACCCTCTTATCCACAGGGGATACTTCCAAGACCCCCAGGAGATGCGAAACCTCAGAGGTACTCAACTTCCTGCACATATAAATGTGCAGAGACGCACTGCCTTGTCTAGCTTGTCTAAGCACCTAATCACAACGTCTGCAGTTTGAGATGGGACAACACACAATTCTCCTTTCCCACATTTCACTATAACACAAGCTTCAATGCCACTGTAGATTTTAGTAAATTCAGCAATCAGTTTATTCAGTTGGCAACTTTCACTGTTTCACTTGAACGAAGCCATTCATGGTTTCCTATGGCAAACGTAAATTGCCCTTACTCCTGTGTTTTGGGGCTATTTACTACTGAGTAAAATAATGGTTACCTGAACACCAGCACAGTGATGCGCTGACAGCCAATCTGATCTGATAACCAAGATGGCTACCATGTGACCTAATAGGTGCTCAGCATATACAGCTGGGGATGCTGGGTAAGGCGACGGTGTGTGTCTGGGGCGATGGAGAAGGATGGCACAACATTTCATCACACTACTCAGAGACTGAAACGTGACAAATTATTTCTGGGATTTTCCATTTTAATATTTTCATTATGCAACTGTAGGTAAGAGGGTACTAATATATATGACAGCTTCAGGGTAGTGGTGGTTCTGTGCCTAGGTTCAAGTCCTGGCTCTTCAGAATCCAGATTCCTGCTAATGGCTCAAATACTCAGGTCCCTGCCACTCACCTGGGAAACCCGAGTGGAATTTCTGGCTCCTGTCTTTGGCCTGGCCCAGGCCTGGCTACTGTGAGCATCTGGGGACCCAATCGACAGATGGAAGATCTCTCCCCGTCACTCTGCTGATTATATATTTGAAATAATAAATGTGTATTTGTATTAAAGAGCTTCTGCCAGTGCAATGGTTATGTAGGTTAGGAGATTCCTGGTGCTTTCTACTCTGCCATCTTCCCAGAATCCTCTCCCATGGCTGTTTTAATTTTGATGTTGTATTTTAACAAGTGGAATTGAAACAATTACCACAGAACATTTGTCAAGTAGGTGGATGTGTTCAAAGCCAATGGAATGGAAACAATAGAGGAAAGCAGAAGTGAGAAAAATCAAATATATCTTCACAGGAAAATTAAAGCATTAAAATGGACATACCTTGAATTCCCAGTAATAAACCAAATGAGAATTAAAACTTCTATCACCAGGGCTGGCGCTGTGGCATAGTGGGGAAAGTTGCCACCTGCAGTGCCAGCATCCCATATGGGCACTGGTTTGAGTTCTGGCTACTCCACTTCTAATCCAGCTCTGCTATGGCCTGGGAAAGCAGAAGATGGCCCACATGCTTGGAGACCTGGAAGAAACTTCTGGCTCCTGGCTTCAGATCTGCGCAGCTCCGGCCGCTGCAGCCAACTGGCCAATGAACCTGCAGATAGAAGACCTTTCTCTCTCTCTGCCTCTCCTTCCCTCTCTGTGTAACTCTTCCAAATAAATAAATCTTACATATAAAACAAAACCTCCTATCACCATCAGGAAAGAATGGCTTTTGCTCTCAAATTTGGATGTCATGCATTTCTCGTATTTGGACTTTTCCAGTAGTAATTGACTTTTTTTTTTTTTTTTTTTTTTGACTTTTTTTTTGACAGAGTGGACAGTGAGAGAGAGAGAGAGAGAGAAAGGTCTTCCTTTGCCGTTGGTTCACCTTCCAATGGCTGCCACAGCCGGCGCACAGCGCCGATCTGAAGGCAGGAGCCAGATGCTTCTCCTGGTCTCCCCTGGGGTGCAGGGCCCAAGCACTTTGGGCCATCCTCCACTGCACTCCCGGGAGTAATTGACTTTCTAACGCCTGAAATAAGTTATAAACTATTTGTGACTTACTTGGTTCTTTAAGGAAAACTATTGGGATGCTCTGTATGAAATTGCCATTTTATAAGTCAAAACTGGTTAAATACTGACAATTTCATATGGCTCCACTAATGGTCTGGCTGCAGAACTCTGACATCTGGTGCTACTTGTCTGTTACGGGGAAACAGGAAATGCCAGCTAATTTATTCAGCATTCAGAGATGCTCTTCCAGTCTTTACCTAACCTGTTTTTATACCAGTGTGGCTTTCCAAGGTACAGATGTTGAGGGTGACATTACATCTAACTCCACCAAATTAAAAATAACGTGACCAGCGTATCTGGAGTGTATTTACAGGAAGGGCTATTGCTTTTGTGTGTTCCGCGGACAGTACTAGAGTGTGTGTGATGGTCTTAAGTTGGGCAGAGGTTTGAGGGAGGTGGAAAGTCAAGTCTTCCTAACCTGAGTCTGAAAGAAATCGGGCTAGGATTATAGGAACTGAGTCGAGGACAGACGTTCCACTAAAGCTCAGGTTAGTTAAGCCATCACCCCAGTCTGACCTACTGAGAGCCTATTTCTACTGCTAGCAGGCAAGGAGCACACAGAGGGACACACCCACTCTTGCAGGTCTGCTTCAGGATGCAACATTTAGCTTTTAGCTCAACAACGTGAATCAGTTTAGGTTGGCTTCTTCCAGGTCCAGCAGCCTAAACTTCTGCTGACAGAGGTTAACGTTCAGGGAAGCGCTAAGGTCCCCTGCCGAGCATAAGCCGAGTCCCGAGACAGAGCAAGTCACCAGAGAGAGCAATGTTTCTCGAGGTCCCTTCTCTGCTGTGGGGGGGGGTGTGCTGTACGCTGGGGTCTCTAGTTGTGCCCCTTGCCTGGACGCTTGCAGAACCCTCTCCCAGCTGTGACAACCAAAAATGCCTCTGCACACTGACAACTGTCTCCTGACACTTGAAAATGAGTGATAGAAAGAAATTTAATCACAGGCTGACAGCCTTGGTTTTGCTGTTTCCTTATCACCCAGTATCTCACTGAGTTCTGACACTGATGAGTGGCGGCTCGGAGTAAATGGGCCCTTATTTCCTACTTGAGAAAAAACATAAATGAGCGTTAGAAGAAAAAGCAGAAATTTAAGATGAAGGTTAGTCTGCCTAAAAAAAAAGACACTTGGACTATACTGTTAGGCTCCGCTTAGGGTTCACAGCAGAGCGGTACGATCTACGGAGGTTTTCTGATGAGGCCAGCTGGACTCTTAGGCACACTGTCACTGCTTCTAGTCCAATATTGTGCTGGAGACCTAGACACATGCAGTTAAGACAAGAAAAAAAGATAAGGTGCAGAATTGGAAAGGAAGAGACAGCTAGTAAGTGATTCCAGGAGAATCGAAGGGCAAGTGCAACAAGGTTAATGGCTGTCCGGATCAACACAGAAATCAACAGCATTCCTATACGCAGGCAATAATCAATGAGGAAAAGTCACATACAAGGAACATATTCACAGTAAAACATATCCATTCACCTAGGTATAAGCTAGCAGAGAGATGTGTGGGATCACCGGGAGAAAGCTGGAAGATGTCACTGAAGGACCTCATAATCCTGGAACAGATGGACAGACATTTCATGTTGGCCCATCAATCAACTTTCCAAAAGCTGTTACATCAATCTAGAAACCCAAAGACCTTCAATAAAAGCCATAGCAGTGTTTTCACTGGACACAAAAAGCTGATCCTAGATTCTCAGGGGAGATGAGAGTCAAGACCGGTCAGAGCAGTCCTGAGGCACACGCAGTTACCTCACACGGTAATGAAGACACTGTGGTGTTGGCTGGGTGACAGGCAACCAAGGAAACAGTACAGGAGACCCAGAATCCTACCACACAGATATGGAGACGGATGTACAACAAAAGGGACACTGTGCTATGTCAAGACAGGCGGACCCCATGGGAGAACTGTCTCTTGTTTGATTCCTGTAAAGGGACAGTGAGAATTTTCAAAGGCCACTACAGAGGTGAGAACACTTGAAAACTATGATGGTTATACTGTGTGTTCAGTCCTGGCAGGAGGACCCCCAAACCATTCTACGAGGTGAAGCTCCGTGGCATTTTTATACCTACAGGGAGACGCAACACAGGTGGGTGTGGACTTCTTCCAGGTTAAAGCTCCATAGGCTGGAAGACGGATTCTGTTTTCAGACGTGGTAAAATGAAAAAAATGTCCTCCTTTAGAGCCTATGCAATAGAGTGTCAGCCAAGAGGACCCTCTCTGGGGGCTGCTCACATCATATCACATATTCAAGGTTAGGAGAAACAGCCGGAAACGTCACAGCCTTGCACACCAGCGGGCCTGGCCCCTTGGTCCACAGGGCAGGGCACGTCCTTGTTCTGAGCTGCAGGAGAGCACCCACAGTTTACTCAGATGGAGCTTCCCCTGTGCTGCCAGTTCTGGGTGACGACTTTGGAAAGGAGAGAGAAGAAATGTAAAGTTTACTCGCACTTCAGAAGTTAATGATCAACATGCGGACATGGTAACAAAACATTCTTGCACAATCTATAATTTTAAGTCATTTATTTCAATAGAAATATTTCAGAAAACTGTACTTAAGTCCATTTTAAGTTAGCTTATGCAAACACACTGAAGATCGCACACTCACAATTGCATATTAAAAAGAAACAAAGTGCGGGAGAAACCAAGCTGCACGTCGCTCAAGGAGGTCATAGTGCAATCACAGAGCTGGGTACAGATTAAAATGGCTTGTGTGTCCCTGTGTATTACTCTCATTGGGTACTTATCCCTACAGGAGTTGGATTTCCTTCAGACCATGCTGCGAACCAGTTCCCCACCCGCTTCCCATAAAAATACCCTTCAGCAGGCCATAAAACAATGAATTTGTCCGTAGCAAGGCATTGACGCGCTTGACGGGTGGGTGACTTATTGTCAGCTATTTGATCTTATCTACTAAGTCAAGAGTTACTGGACTGTATTTGTGAGTAGTCCTAGAGGTGATACTCACAGGGAAAATTCACTGTTACCTGGTATCTAACATCTAATTATTTATAGTCCTCTTTTTCTATCAAGGAAAGAAAGTTCAATCCCAAAGCATTCTATGTATTGTTTTACTCCTGCCACCCCTTTGCAGTCCAAATGGCTGGAATCAAATTTAAATCCTGCTAACAGCCCTCAAGGACCAGTTGACCGTTTTCAGTTGGCTCTACAGACTGGGTCCACTTGACCACTCTGAGGCAGAGTAGTAGCCCGTTTAAAATCGTGAAACCAGCATCTTAACCTAGATAAACACCAGTAACTCCAGGTCTTCCAACGGTAATCTCGGAGAAGCAAGGTATTCCCAAATGTTGCTTTCACAAGCTTAGCCTCTTAACGTCCTTTACTTCATACACTGGTGTTATTTTCGCTCATTAGCATAACATTTTCAGAGAAACAACAATGAACAGGATAACTGACTGCTTGTTCATTCTGTCTTACTTAAATGGAAGAATGAACTGCAAAACACCTCACTGTGGTCAAAGGGGCTCTTCCGTACAAGACTTCTGTAGCTTTAATAAAATCCTAATAAATCTTTCTGGCTGTATGCATTTCTTACTCATTTAGGGATTTTCCAAAAGGCCTTATCATTAGATCGATGCTCAAAACAAACAACACACACAACAAAATAAAAAAAAGCCTCAGCTGCACGAACGCTCTTCAGAGTTGTTAGGGGCTGAGTTGAGCGTGGGTTTATTTTGATTCTCCTACCACAAAAGGGGAGACGCAGGGAGGGAGCTTGTTTAAAAAGACCAAAGTCAAGAAGGCCTGCACCAATTCCCTAGAGGCATTTGCACACTTTCTGACACACGCTGTGAAAAAAACACGAAGCTGGGGGAGATGGATAGCACACGCTCCCGAAATAAGAGGAGCAAGAGGGCAAATGATTCTTGTCATACTCGATGCCCTACACTTGGTCTTCACATTGATAAGGCACTGACCAAATCCTCCCCACCTGACAACTTGAGACACAAACATAATGACATTGCTCTCAAGTAAGCTTCATGAGTTTGTCTCCACAGCTTCCTTACTCACTGTAACTCTCCAAAGCCACAAGCCATTTTTAAGGGGGCAAAACCAAAAGGTACTTATTTTGAAAAGGTTCATGTGGAAAGCAATTCGTCATCAGTGCGCTCAAACTTTTTTTTTTTTTTGCATCTTAAACAAAAAAGAATACCACTGTGGCTGTAAAATCATAAATTTACTATGTTTGAAAGGGAGAATGCAAAAGAGATGGAAAATAGAAGCAGTGCCTGAAGGTCCCTAGAGAAGTCAGATGGCCTCCTTGCTTGTTCTCCACCATCCGCTCACACAACAGCAGTACCACTGCTACTGGCTCACAGCTGAGTCCACCTTCGTTTTCAAAAGGGATCCAATTATTTTGGTAACCTCTGAGGCTGAGGGTTTCTTTCACGAAATATTATCTTCCGTTAAGCAACACTGTTCTCCCCTTGTTTTCAGAAGATAATTTAAAAGCTGGGTATAAAGGAATGTGCCTCAAAACAAAACAAAACAAAACAACAACCAAAAAAAATCTGAACCCAGAAGCAGAGCAACAGTGGATACATCCGTTAAAAAGCAATGGATTAAATCTGCTAATATTATTTATTTCCAACTAATATGATGCCTTACAGTTTTTTTTCCAGTAGTAAATGTATATACTTTACATATTTAACCTTAAAAAGGAAAAAAAAAGGCTATACTCAAATCCTTTGGCCAGTGAAATTCTAATCATCCTAAGAGATCAACAGGCTGCTCTTACAGGGCCCCTGTTTCAACCAGCACTGACACTCTCACAGTGTCAACATCTTTTCCGTTCTTCTTTGCCTGCTCTCACATTAGTGCTTCTTGGGCTCCTTTATAAATCTTACAGGAGAAAAAAAATGCCACTTATAAAACTTTGTAGCTATACACACCCTGATTCTTGATACAACAGAAAGACCCACTACCAACACAGTCGGTCCATACAGAGGTGGTGCAATAAATAAATTGTATTTTCCTCACAGAAAAAAAAAATTGCCATTGAAGCACATGCCTACGGAAGAAAAAAAAATACTAAAAACTCAAAATTTTGGATCCCTTTTTGCAATGTTTAAAAAAGTAATATTTACATAGGGAAGAAAATGAATAGGAAGGTGTTTGTTCAGTTCTTAAATTCGTACAGTTCAGACGTTATGCTGAAAACAATTCTTTGAGAGCGAAGCAGGCCTGAACACAAAGGCGGCATGAAACCAAACACGGTGCTCTGAAGGGCATTCTACAGTGCTGCTGGAGCTAGGTTTAAGGAACCGATATGTTACTTCCACATGAAAACCAAGCCTCCACATTCAAAAACAGTTAAAGGAGATTCGCCTCAAATTGTATGTTGGCTAATTTTATATATTACTACACAGGCCATATAGCATGCCAACTGTTATATGCTTATCACAAATCAGCTTAAGTTTAATCTACAATTAAATTTCTTGGTTTGGGAAGAAACACGAGTTTGATGTTGACAGAAATTTTGAGCTTTTGAGTCATGAATTTATAACTGAGGGTAGTAGGTTTAATAAGAAGATTCATCTTCTGATGAGTAAACTAAGTATTTTTTTTTGCTTGAATTATTGTCAGATATAATTTACTGAATTACAGATCAAAACCTCACCCATACTATTTTAGGTCATTTCTCTTAGTGGTTTCTATTTGCCTTAAAGGATAAAACAATCTTAAAACGCATTAACCAATCTTGTGAATGGAGAAAAAGCAATGATGACTTCTACGGCACTGCTAAGAGCTTCAGTGAGTCACAGGCCACAGCTCTGCCTGCAGACTGCTCACCAAATGTGAGAACTACTGTTGCTCTAGTCAAGCAGCCATTAATGGTTAGAGCTGAAAACATCAAACACATCTTCCATCTGAGCTTTCTCTTTGGCAAAACTGTGAGATGTCACGCTCTACTTCCAGTGGCATACCTCTGCAGATACACTACACCTAAAACATACCTACTTTAGCTTATTTACGACAAACAAACAAAAAAATCCACAGGGTCTCATTCACAATGCTTTTTTTTTTTTTTTAAAAGTACATATACTGTTAAAATGCTATTTCCAAACAGAAATAAACAAATCAAAGAATTTTTTAAAAAATGCAAAACAAAAGTAAAAATGTGCAAGTCTACACAGAGTAATACTGCTGGCTATGCAGATGGTACCTTTCTATGGACCCAACATGGGTTAAGCTCAGAACATTAACTGAAAAATCATTCTGCACAAGAAACATTTTGCCCTTTCCAGCCTACATTACCAAAACCCAGAAGTAATGGTACTTTTAACTACTGTATGAGAAACAAATTTGAATTCTTAACCTCTTTTCCAAGTAGAAAACTAAATTTAAAAACTTAATACTAAAAAGGCTCTTCTACTTTCCTTTGATTTTTTTCAGCTAAGTATTGTATCAACAATATTTCCTATTTGAGTTTCATGGACTCAAGGGCAGAACACTTACGATAAAAACCAGCATGAAATTCTCTAAGAATACAAATATGGGAAATTTTACGTGAGGTCCAAAGTAAAAGAAGTCTATTAGCAGTTGCCAGTCAAAAAGTATTTCTTACTCTGGTCACAGCTAAAATTTATAATGTGCCCAGAGTTTATAACGTTCAACACATTGTCTTGGTTCAAGCGCCATCTTTTGTCAAAATTCGCAGGTATCTCACCTTCACGCTTTCTGATTTGGTAACCCAACATGTATCTTAGAAAGGCATTTCTGCGTGAGGAGCCCTCACAAAACCACCAGGACAACTGACAACATGTGGTTCACGTCAGGGACCTAGTATGGTAGGGTTCCGAAAAACGTGGTGTGTTTATGGTAAGCCATATAAAGAGGAAAATTCTAATACTTAAAGTTCTCAGGATCTCAACTTTTATTCCTCTTAAAATTATTTTCTATGTCTTACGATAAAATACATACATTACGTATGTATGTGGAATCTTTTAAACAAATATGATCTTGAATCTCATACTGAACCAAAACACAGATGAGTAATAAAAAAATAACTCTGGCATTATGCACATGAAACACTGTAAAAGAAAATACCCTGACAAAATGTCAATATATAGCCTTAACACCAAAAGCAACTTGTGAGAAGGAGAAGGGCTCACGCAGTTAACTTGAAATAAAGAGAGTCTGAGGTTGGGGTTACAGTCCTTCCCCGACAGCTCTGCGCTCCAGCGGTGGGCTGGCTCACTTTAGCCCCCGTTAGGAACTGCCTACTTTTAAACCCCCTGGCAAGTGAACAGCTCAGCCTTTGCACCTCCGGCAAGAAGCAATGTTCCCTATACAGTACTGAATTTTGGAAGTTTAGTGTTCAACAAAATAAACTCCCCTCCTCCCCCGCCCCCGCCCCAACCCCGACGACTCACATTATGAGCGTGTCTAACTCCTACGTTCTCTTGGGAGAGAACAGGTGAGGCTGCCGATCGCCGGAGGCGGCTGCTGGTGTCACCCCTACTGAATTCTCTTTTCACCATAGTTCAAAACCAGCTCCTGATGTGATCCATAAGAAATAGGTTTCCGTTTTAAGTGTATCTAAAAAAAGGTGATCCCCCCGTCCAAAATTAGTACAAAGTTAAAAGAAATGCAAATTCGCTACGATCTACTCCAAGCACAGCACCGCCAGAGATCCACACACACTATTTGGTGTTGCATGTTGGTTTTCCTTTCATTCTTTAAGGCAGTGGTTTCCACAGGTCAGTTCAGATAAGAAGCATGGTTCATGGCAGTTTGTTCTGTAACTCCAGTTTGTTCTCTGGGAATATCTCACTTCATTCCCTGAAATTAGTGCTTTTTTGGTTCAGGACTCCACAGGCTGGGCTGAGCCCTGAGCTCTCCCTGGCACAGGATGGTATACAGCTGGCGCTCACTCATCAGGTCCCAGCTCTCACAGAGGAGCACAGGGCACCTCTCTCCTTTCTCAGGCTTCTACTCAAAAGTCATCAAGTTTGTAGGAACCTAGAAAAGAGAAGCATTATATTACACAAACCATGTGTAAAAGTCAGTTTTCACACTATTTATCTTTCCTTATTAGGCAAACCCAAGTCTTTCTGATCCAAGTATCTTTTTTTTTTTGACAGGCAGAGTGGATAGTGAGAGAGAGAGAGACAGAGAGAAAGGTCTTCCTTTTGCCATTGGTTCACCCTCCAATGGCCTCTGCGGCCGGCACATCGCGCTGATCCGAAGCTTGGAGCCAGGTGCTTCTCCTGGTCTCCCATGCGGGTGCAGGGCCCAAGGACTTGGGCCATCCTCCACTGCCTTCCTGGGCCATAGCAGAGAGCTGGCCTGGAAGAGGGGCAACTGGGATAGAATCTGACGCCCCAACCGGGACTAGAACCCGGTGTGCTGGCGCTGCAAGGCGGAGGATTAGCCTGTTGAGCCACGGCGCCGGCCCCAAGTATCTTTTAAAAGGACTTTTGACAGGCATTCCAATAAATTTATGAATAATGACTATGTTAGGCATATTATATTCATTATAAGAAGAAAAAGTCACTGGGATGTGTTAACACTCTCTAGTAAGCTGACTTCTGGATGAAAGGAAGGTAGAATACCATCTCTGGTTTAACAGAGGGGGCTCGGTAATATTTCCTAAATAAATGAAAGACGAATGAGTATGACTGTACTAGGGTAGATTCCAGACAAACTTGCTATTTATTTTCTCATTTTATTTTTTACAAGGAATTACTACATGCACACAAAAACCAGCTCAGACAATTTTATAAGTGTGATTAATAATTGCACAAAAGCATAAGATTCATTAACAGATGAATTATGATCTGACATACCTCTGAAAAATCAATGTTCTATAATTGTTTAGCACTTACAGGTTGCATCATATTGATTTCCTCTCTGAAACATACTAAAAACATGAATATATTTTTTAAAATATTTAACTTAGTCAAGAATTAGAGTCACAGAGAGAGGGAGAGACAGAGAGAAAAGGGCCTCTATCTGCTGGTTCACTCCACAGGTGGCCACAACAGCCAGAGCTGGGATGATCCAAAGTCAGGAGCCAGGAGCTTCTTCCAGTCCCCCATGCAGGTGCAGGGGCCCAAGGATTTGGGCCATCCTCCACTCTTTTCCCATGTCGTAGCAGAGAGCTGGGTGGGAAGAGGAGTAGCTGGGACTCCAACCGGTGCCCATATGGGATATAGGCACTACAGGGAGATGCTTAGCCCATTACACCATGGTGCGGGCCCCAAAAAACATGAATATCTTCTGTCAACTTCTGAATGAAAAATTTCTGTTGGACAATATAATCCTAAGTGAATTATAAATCAAATACAATACAAATGCTCGTGTGCTTAAAGTACAAATCCTCTGGTCTGGTTATTAAAAAACCCATATTTAAATATAGTAAACATTTCATTTAAGTTGCCTGAATGTGGATTAAGCTAGTTTGCATTTGAGTCAGATTCTTCTATAAAAATTTCCAATTTCACAGGTTCTACTTATAAATCTTCTATGACTCTGATTATTTCAAATACAGAAACAAAGAAAAAACAGGATTACACACATGGTTAAACTGATACTGCTGGGAGGTCCCCCGACACAGTAAAAAAAGAAAAAATGAGCCTCTGCTGTTGTGCTTACACTGTCTGCTGTAACCGAGGAATATGAACCTTATTTTATTATTTATTTATTTGACAGGTAGAGTTATAGACAGTGAGAGAGAGAGAGAGACAGAGAGAAAGGTCTTCCTTCCGTTGGTTCACCTCCCAAATGGCTGCCATGGCCTGCGCTGTGCCGATCTGAAGCCAGGAGCCAGGTGCTTCCTCCTGGTCTCCCACCTGAGTACAGGGGCCCAAGCACCTGGGCCATCTTCCACAGCCCTCCCCTGGCCACAGCAGAGAGCTGGACTGGAAGAGGAGCAACTGGGACCAGAACCGGCACCCATATGGGAAATTGGCGCCGCAGGCAGAGGATTAACCAAGTGAGCCATGGTGCCGGCCCAAACCTTATTTTTTTAAAATAAATAAAGCTTAATACCTTAAGTTGCATTTTAAAAAAAGCATGGGAAGCAAATCTTGAAAGTCTCAGACTTAGACAAAAGAAGGTCTGTTCCTAGGGCCAGTGCTGTGGCGTAGTGGGAAAAGCTGCCGCCTTCAGTGCCAGCATCCCAAATGGGCACCAGTTCGAGTCCCGGCTACTTCACTTCTGATCCCGCTCTCTGCTATGGCCTGGGAAAGCAGTAGAAGATGGCCCAAGAGCTTGGACCCCTGCATTGCATGGGAGACCCGAAAGAAGCTCCTGGCTCCTGGCTTCGGATTGCTGCAGCTCTGGCCATTGTAGACATCTGGGGAATGAACCAGCGGATGGAAGACCTTTCTCTCTCTCTCTCTCTTTCCTCTGCCTGTGTCTCTGCCTCTAAGTCTGCCTTTCAAATAAATAAATAAACAAATCTTTAAAGAACAAAGAAGGTCTGTTGCTTTCATCCTGCTCTAGACACTAACAACATGGCAAGAGGCAATTCTTCTCCTAGGTATTCATGTCCTTTACAGAGGTGACTAAAAGTGGTACCAAGTCTGCAATCACATACATGTGTAATAACAATTAGGAGAGAACAAAGCTCACCTGAACAATATTTTAAAAGAATGGAATTAACAATATGAACCTAGTGGGTCTCAGGTCAACCATTTTTTACTATATAAGCCCATTTAATATCTGTGAATCTTGGTTTCTTCATTTACAAAAACAAAGATAATAACTTAAATCTTGATATCAGAGGGTAAAAAATTACTCTTTCTACTTAGTTTTGTAAAGTACAGAGTGCTAACAATACATTAAAATTAACTACCGACAACACCTAGTATACCTTGGTATCAACACTGTCCTATGTCAATGATGAATTACATTCCGAATCCAGGTCTAATCATGTCTATGAGAAACTTCCCCGATGGCAGTTAATGTTTACGTTATGTCTGCTCTATCAATTTGTGGTCCCACTCTTAGTTCGTTTTTTTCTTACACTCACCAATCTTAATTGTTCAGTCATTAGTCTGTGTGTGGGGAAGACAACACAATGGATTTCTTCTCCTTTGCAGCTGAAAGCCTATTTCATGCAGCCCATCTTTGTTTCAGTACAATAAAAACAACAATAAAATGCAAATGGGTTTTGGTTTCACTGCCATCACAGGAACCCACAACAAGCCATCAACTGATAAAATTAAGAACCAGAGTAATTTTTCTTTATTTAAAGTGCCACGCGCCTTTGCCCCTTCCGCAGCTGCACGCTCGCTGTGCGATGCCGACGTCTTTCCCTCCACTGCGCACTGCGAGCTGGCTCCTCCGCAGGGCTGCATCTGCCGCACCCTGTCCCAGCAGCCCCTCCTCCCCCTCTGCACAGGCTGCTCCTCTGGAGTTCAAGAGAGCCCTGCTGCTTACCCAGCTTCTCGGAGGCTGTCTCTGCTCCTGTACTCTGCAGCACTGAATTCTACTGTTTCACCTTTAAATACTTCTTACTCCCTGAAATGCTGCTTACTTGTCCATAGTCTCCTCCCTGAAATGAGGACTTCCTGTCTCGCTGACTGTTGTCAACTAGAGAAATGCTCACCTGTTGTTTGTTACTTTGGCAGGCTGCACTCAGATGCTTAAACCACAGCATCGCATTCATCCTATTGCCAGCTTGAAACTTGTATGAATTTCCTGAAATTACCAAAATAAGGGGAAAAGAAAAATATTAGGACTATGACACATGGTAATTCTGCTCCATGTTAAAGAATGCACTAAATGTGACCAGAGTGCTCAGTTTCAGAAATGTATTCATTTAGCAGATGGTTTCTACCGCAAATAAAAACAGGAGCTCTCTATGTGACACATTTCCCCACTACCATATATTCAGAAAGTCACTGTTTTGTTGCTTATGAATTTCTCCTAAGAAATAATTTTGTTTTCTTAAATGTTCTTTAGAATAAAGTACAACTAAATAAAACAACCATGTGGTTGTATGTTATTCAACACAGCCCACCTTCCAATTTCTCTCATCTCCTTTACAAATTCCAGTGGTCAACAGTCAAGTATTTTATTCATTCATTCATGTCTCCTTATATTGTATACATGATATTTTAATTTGCTTGAAAAATGATTTAAGCCAAATAACCGATTAATTCAAAGTAACACAGTAAAAATCACTGAGGAAAACTTGGACAAATTTAGAACTTAAGAATGACAATCTTGGGTGGGCAGGTTAAATAGCCCCTGTGACCCAGCATCCCATGAGTGGCAGCATGAGTCCCAGCTGCTCTACTCCTGATCCAGCTCCCTGCTCATGTCCCTTGGAAGACAGCAGAAGATGACCCAAGTACTTGGGCACCGGCCTCCCACATGGAAGAACTGGATGGAGTTCTATGCTTCTGGCTTTGGCCTGGCCCAGCCCTGGTTGTGTGGTCATTTGGGGAGTTAAACATCAGATGGATGATCTCTCTTTCAAATAAACAAAAAAATTAAAAAAAATCATTTTCCAGGGTTGCCTTTGTGGTGCAACAGGTTAGGATGCTGATATGGGGTAAGTCAGGTAGCAAGCTTAGGGTGGAAGCCCAGCTCCCTGGCTCAGTGTAATCTTATCCACCCACCTATCAATCAGATGACCCCTTCCCCAGGCTGTACCTCCCCCTACCTGGAACCTAGTGTAACTACCTCACTTTTCTAAACTCATAAGCAGCCTAGTAGAGGGGAGAAGTGGGTCCTTTCCCTTCTCTCTCCCTCCACATGGACCCAGAACGAACACGGCACGGCAATCTCTCTTTTCCTTTCCTGGCCCACTCTCCCTAACACGACTACACGTGCATGCGAGTCTTCCTCACTTTGTAAACAGACTTTACCATGCTGCAGGTCGTGTCTCTGCCCGTTCTTAGAATGCTTCTTTAAAAGACACTTAGGCCCAACCTAGCCCACAGCAATGCCAGACCCCACCTGCCACACTGGCACTCCAATATTACAGTGCCAGCCTGAGTCCCGGTGGCTCATCTTCTGATCCAACTCCTTGCTAATGTGTCTGGGAAAGCAGCAGCAGAAGACCCCACGGCTTGGTCCCTACCATCCACATGGGAGACCTGGATGGAGTTCTGGGTTTCTGGTTTCAGCATGAACGGGCCCTGGCCATGCAGCCACTTGAGGACTGAAACAGTGGATGGAAGATTTCTCTCTCTCTCTGGGTCTCTCTTTCTCTAACTCAGCCTTTCAAATGACAATCTACTTCAGGGTGCAGATGAAAGGGTATTGCCTATATGGCAAATCTCTGAGATCTTAGAATGACAATGGGCTACATATTCTCAGATTCCCTTCTTCCAGCCTTCCCCCCTTCCCTCCCTGGTTATCTTTCTAGGGATTAACTGGGCTTTTAATTTTCAAGTTTATGCCCATGAAGCAAATACAGGCTCTAAAAATACTATCATTAATCATATTATGTGACAAAAAACCGCTCCAGTAAATAAAGCTACACACACACTTTCCCTGTTGGGTATTCCAGTTACATCCTCACAATCACCTTTCTCAGAGTCCGTGAGCAAGAAGAGGTCCGGGTGCTCCGGGTCGTCAGCCATCATCACCATCCAGCCGACCACAGATACATTCTTATTTGACGTAGACTTGAACTGAAAGATCAAAAGATGGTGAGTGAAAACAAAATTTTTGGGTAATCTAAACAGAAATTAAGCGTTTCCGAGAGCTTCCTTTCAGTTTCTTGTAATGAGACGAGATCTGTGACTTCATGCTGGTCCAGGTCAGCTTGGGACCTTTTACTACTAAATTCCATCTAGCCATGCTTTCTTCACCTGGTCTCCTTTCCAGACCTTTCCCAGCTTCAACTCTTCGTCAAGACCGAATGTTCCATCTCCACTCCCAAGGAGCAGGTCTGCCCGGCAGCCGATGAATTCACCTACCTTGTTTCTCCTAAGCTGCCCTTCTGCCCCTTGTAGTAAACACATCTGCATTTTAATGGCTGCCTTGTCCTAAATCTTGTCATTAAATGAACCAGCAGTGCTACCAGAGAATTAATGGTCATTAAAACACATGCTTACTGTGTTTCTCACAAAAAGGGTAATCTTAGCATGCTTTTTACTTCTTTTTTTTTTTTTAAAGATTTATTTTATTTATTTGAAAGAGTTACAAAGAGAGGCAGAGACAGAGAGAGAGGTCTTCCATCTGCTGGTTCACTCCCCAGATGGCCACAACAGCCGGAGCTGCGCCGATCTGAAGCCAGGAGCTTCCTCCAGGTCTCCCACATGGGTGCATGGGCCCAAGCACTTGGGCCACTTCTACTGCTATCCCAGGCCATGGCAGAGAGCTGGATCGAACAGGAGCAGCCAGGACTAGAACTGGCTTCCATATGGGATGCCAGCGCTTCAGGCCAGGGCTTTAACCTCCCATGCCACAGCGTCGGCCCCGTTTTTATACTTTCGTAGTTAACTATTCATTTATTTTGAGGTTAACTATTCTTTTATTTATTAATTGCAGTTACACTTCTTTAGAACAATTATTAAATTACCACATTAACAGATTAAAGGAGAAGACTTATGATCAATTCAACACCAATAAAAATTTTGGGAAAATGTACTGCATACTGTGTTAAAGGCACAGGCACTCAGAATACAAGGGAATTTCCTAATACAAGTGCATTTCAAAAGGAACCACTCACAAACAAGTCAGGTAGACAGACAAGACAAACCAAACACTGCAGCACATACGTACTTACACATGTAAGGATACAATGCTAAAAACACTTAAAAACCAAGTATCACGACAGTGATGTTAGCCCTGATATCTAGTATCACCACTGCTAGCTCCGTCATCGCTGAGTCAGAATACGTAGGTCAACAAGAACACAGAAGGGAAAGAAGACGTAAGGGTGAGGAGGCAGTTATCTTTAAAAGGATGACATTATCTACAGAAAATTAATCCACATCCACCGAATGAATGAGAAAGATCACCACGGTTGCTGGGAACCGAGAACTAAAAAAATCCATCACGCAAGAGGAATCTAGGAACACAAACAACAAACACATAGAAAGTTTAATAGTTAAAAGACATTAGAGAAGACCTAAATCAATGGAGAAATACTGTCCAACTTTAAAAAAAGTTCAGTGTTATAGAGACAGCAGTTCTCCCTAAACTGATCCGTAAGTTCAGTGTCATTTCAAAGAAAATTTTAAAAAAGTTTTAATGTTTAACCTGCCAAGCTAATTCTAAAATTTACATGGAATAGTGAAAGATCAATGATAATGAAATACTCGTGAGAAAGGCAGCACTCGCTCTGCTACACATCAAGACTTACAAAGCCACCAAAAGGCAAACAGCCCTGGGAGGTAAGGACTCAGCTTGAAGTTGGTGGTCATTTCATGCTGTATGTCAAAGCAAGGCTGTAATGCAAGTAATTTTGCCAACTGTACCTTAGAAAGCTGAAAAAAAAAAATGACAAAAGCTAAAGTAACTGAAATCAAGGGTTACTGGGGCAGGAACAGACCAACAGGGCAATGAAATCTAGAAAGGAATCTATGAGTAACATAAACTCATATGGCACGAGCAGGCTCTGCAGGTCAGCCATGGCAGAATGAACCACTCTGTCAACAGAGGCAGGAAAGTCAGCCGTGCATACAAAGTCATAAAAACCAACGGCTACGTCACACCACATCACACTCCTACACTCCAGACAAATCTGTTATTGAAAAAAACTACTAGTAGATAACAATGGAGCTTGTTAATGATCTCAGGCTGGAGCTGGATTTTTAAAATACATTCAGAAAGTACCAACCATAAAGAGAGAGAAAAATTCTATTACTATAAAATTAAGAACTCTTCACCAAAAGACACCCTGAAGAGAGTGAAATGATAAGTCAAATACACTGGAAGACACCTGCAACATACCCTCCAGAATGAGTGTGTGTGTGTGTGTGTGTGTAGTTAAGAACATATATGTAATATATATTTAAGACATTTGATGGTTTAGAATAAGATTAAGCAACATATTTACTCAGGTATTCACAGAAGAAACATAAATGACCAGAAAACATGAAAAAATTTCCAACTCAGTAAGCAATCAGGGGTATACAAGTTAAATTATGAGGTGCTACTTCATATATACTAGATTCACCAAAATATAAAAGCCTGACAATACAGTGAGGATATAAAGTCTGATTGTGCCATTCGTGAGTGTGTAAATTGATTTGCCATTTTCTAACAAAGTTCAAAATTTGCACTCTAGATATATAATCTAGAGAACCTGTGCACAAAAATATTTACAACAGGGGTCAACTTTGTGGTGCAGCAGGTTGAGCCATTGTCTGCAGTGTCGGTATCCCATATGGGCACTGGTTTGAGTCTTGGCTGCTCTACTTCCGATCCAGCTCCTGCTAATGGCCTGGGAAAGCAGTGGAGGATGGCCTAAGTGCTTGGGCCCCTGCACCCACGTGAGAGACCTGGATGGAGTTCCTGGCTCTTAACTGTAGCCTGGCCCAGCACCAGCCATTGTGGCCATCTGGTGAGTCAATCAGCGGATGGAAGACCTCTCTCTTTCTCTGTAATTCAAATAAATAAAATAAATGTTTAAAAAATATTTATAGCAGCACTGTTAGAAATAGCAAAACAAGCTTTTTTTGGTTCCTCCTTGCTCCCCAGGAGTCTCCGCAGCTGTACTCGGTTGGAGATCATCTTGCACCTAAGGCAGGAAGAAGCCGGCTGCAAAGCAGATGAAAGAGTCAGTGGAGTCGATCAACTCTAGACTCCACTAGTGCTGAAGAGTGGAAAACACACGCTGGGGTACACGCAGTCTCCGAAGAGGACCAGACAAGGCAAAGAGAAACTGGTCATCCTTGCCAGCAACTGCCCAGCTTCCAGGGAATCTGAAAGAGTATTACGTCACGTTGTCCCAAACTGGTGTCTATCCACAGTGGTGAGAATACTGAACTGGGAACAGCACACGGAAAATACTACAGAGTATGCACTCTTTCTATCACTGATCCAAGTGATTCTGATATTATAAGAAGCATGCCAGAACAGACTGGTGAAAAGTAAACCATGCAAATTTTTTTTAAATACAACTTTCCAGAGCTTGTATTTAAAAAAATAACAAAACAAAAAAACCAAAGAAACTGGGGCCAGCACTGTGGCACAGTAGGTTAAGTGTCCACTTGCAGCATAAGGATCCCATATGGGTGCTTGTTCAAGTCTCAGCTGCTCTACTTCTGGTCCAGCTCCTTGCTAATGGCCTGGGAAAACAGTGGAAAGATGGCCCAAGTGTTTGGGGCTCTGCAACCATATGGGAGACCCAGAACAAACTCTTGGCTCTGGATCTGCCGAGCTCTGTCTGCTGTGGCCATTTGGGGAATGAATCAGCAGATGGAAGACCTCTCTCTCTCTCTGTGACTCTGCCTCTCTCAAATAACCAAATCTAAACAAAACAAAACCAAAGAAGCAAACGCAAAACTAAAACCCTAATCTGGAAATCATCCAAATATCCAGTTGTGAAAAGGAGTATGTGTCGGCTTATGCACACCTACAACAATGGATCACAAAGTAATTCCAAGCAAAAAAATTCTTAGTCCCTAAGAATATACATGTGAATCTATTCAAGTACATTTAAAAAATGGAACAATGCATTAAAGGAATCATACAAAACTTACAAGAAAATCACAGCAATGACTAATAAGGAATTCAGGACAGTGCCAGCTGTGAGGCTGATTTATGAGAAAGGCAGGAGATGCTCCGTGGGCAGGCTTTGGCCCTTCTGACAATGCCCTGCTATATCCTATAAGGTCATTTTGTCACGCTGTGAAATGCATGAGTACAATACTATCTTCTTTTGTATGTTTTAAAGGTTTCACAGTGAAAAGGAGAAGAATGAACACAGAAAATTTTAACAAAATAGAACACTAAGGTCAGGAGGTTTTAATACATGGAGAATGAAACTGGCAATATCACAGAACTGATGATTTGACAGTTCCTAATGTACTTCAAAGTGGCTAGCATGATCTTCTGATATACTTGTCCTGACTCACACAATCTCTGCCTCATCTGCTTCTCTGAAGAACAACAAAGTAACTCAAGAAACATAAGCCCTTCATGCAGAGGGATGAAGGTGAGACGGGGCAAACGGCCCCCGCCCACCAGCTGACTCCTTCACAGGGTGATGCCCTTCAGAACTTTCTCTGTGCATTTACAACACAGGCTTTTAAAAGATCTATTTATTTAGTTGAAAGGCAGAGTTACAGAGAGGCAGAGGCAGGGTGGGGGGAGGAGGGGAGTCTTCCACCTGCCACTCCCCAGATGGTGGCAACACCAGAGGCTTCTTCGTGCGGTTGCTGCTGTTGGTGTCTTGTATACTGACAGGGGCATGTCTCTACGCTGAGTGAGGTTTTCAGCTGTCAGTAACTCTTTCTGGGTAAGCATTTTGGCTGTTCCCATAGTTCTGCTGTCATAAACATCACTACAGATATCTTGGTGTACTTGTTTCAGGATTCTGTAGCAGACTCTCAGGTAAGGAATGGTTGGCTGTTCCTGTGCCACACACTGCCTCCACTGACGCAGACTGCCTATCACAGAAACACCAACACTTTAAACGTCTGAGCCCTGCGGATGCTAAGTCCATGTCTCCCTACCTCATGGCCAGTACAACACTGTCCAACTTTAAAACGTTAGCCTAATGGCAAGAAAAAGCATCGTTTAATCTGTACTTTTGCATAAGTAGTGAGGCTGCTTTTCATGTTTATCAGACATTTGTATTTTGTTTTCAATTTATTTATTTTTCCCATTTTTCTATTTTATTTATTCATGAAAAGTCTTAACATATTTGGTGCATTTTTTTAGGTGTAGATTTATTTCTAAAATTTAACTGCTCAAACATTTACTCAGTCGTTACCATGTAGAGAGTAGGTTCAAATATGTAAAATTATTTCTTATACTTCTTATACTTCTGCTAAATACTTGTTTTTACTATGAATATGTGTTCCTTTTTAATAATTCAAAAATAGAAAAATAACATAACATTCTCCCTCCTTTCTTTCCAGCCATTCTATCCTTATAAGGTCCTTCGATGCAGAAAAAAATGAATACATTAGGTAAAACTACAATATAGGAATGCAGGCTTGCAGATTTCCCTTTCTGCACTTATGGGATTTCCCACATTCACTTAAACCAAAAATGTCCACTTTTATACCTTCAGCCTTATTAAAGGGCTAAAACTGGGACAGAAAAAAATTTCTCTGAATTATGTTGTGTCATGTAGGTGACTTATAAGTAGAAAAAGTACTTAAAATTTTTCTTTAGTGATTCACCTTTCCTCAGTAGTGTAAACCACTTAAATTTTCTCCATCCCCCCAAAATACATGATTTAGAATTAAATTTGTCTCGAAGAGATTTTATTAATGCAACATGGAAAATTATTATTCCTTTTAAAGACTGTTTTACAGCCATATAAAACACAGCAGGCAAGCCCAAGTTCTTGGGTCCCTGCCACCCACATGGAGACCCGGAAAGAGTTGCTGGCTCCTGGCTTTGGCCTGGCCCAGCTCCAGCTGTTGCAGCTATTTGTGGAGTGCAACTGATGGAAGATCGATTTCTCTCTCTCTCTCTTTTCCCTCTCTGTCACCCTGGCTTTCAAATCAATAAAACAAAACAAAACAAAACAAAATTTAAAAACAGCATGCAAAATAGAGCCACAGGACACTTCTAAATATTCTAAGTAATACGAAATGCAAGACAGTGGACTGCAGCTAACTATTGTGATCACTCATTCCTCTTTACTCCGGGGAAAATCACTGACTGATGGGGAAAGAACTTTCGACATTGGTTCCAAATCATCACATTTTGTACATTAGGAACTGAGACTCCAAGGCAATCATTTTGAATCGCGTTCTGAACCAGAAACTCAAGTCTGAGAAAGCTATGCTACCAAGATAGAAATCTGTAATGTGCAATTGAGACATCTGCAATGGAAGAACATCATTCAAAAAACAAACCTCAAAATACGGAATTTATTCCAAGACCTTCCTTGGAATGGTCCACCAGAATCAAAACTCCATTACAGCATTCATACAAGGAATATAAATTGGGGAAAAATGAAAAACAAACAACCTCCCCTCCACCTCGTCAACATCCTTGTGTCCCATTAGGACTGTTTTCTTAACAACCACAAAGAAACAGCTGTGAAACAAGGTTACAATTGTAGAGGAAAAAAACTTACATGTTTTCTTTCTGTAGCCTTTAGAGATTTGGCAGCATAGTAAAAAAGTTGTGTCCCACACAAAGCTGCCCAGTATTTTGTCCAAGCTGCTACCTGGGGAGGGTAAGCACATGAATATACTATTAAAAACGCTATGGGCTTTTCAGTCTCTTTACCCTTCTTTGTGCCAAAGATACACTGTACTCTCTGTCATCAAAGGACTAACAGCCTTGAATTCTCTCACTTCTGCAATCTTCACCTCAAATATTCCCATGATTCCAGCTAATAGACCATAGCATCCTCATCAAAGTAATTCTTGCTCTCATTAAGATTCCTATTGCTTTTTAATATTCTCTAGCATTTCCACTATCCCTTCCCTCCCAATGCCACTCTTGCCTTCTTTTTCTTCGTATCTAGCCTATATATCCCATGATCCAACACTGCATCCTTTCCCTTCCAGATACTTTAATTCAACTGCCCTCTCCCGCTAAAACCCAGATCTAATCATCTGATTATCTGGCACAACATACCACAGTAGCTGAGTATTACTGAAGAAATCACACAGCTAGACCAACAGATAACATTATGATCACAAATCTCAGGTGCATATCAGTCGTACTTCCCTCTTCCTCAATCTAGTCATTATGTACACACGGTCTCTCTGGAGACAGTCTCACACCTTCTCAAAACTCTCATTACCAGAATGCAATCACTGCATACTCCAGAGAAAACCAGACGACTCTGCTGAGAACCGCCTCCCGCTCAGCACGAGTCCACCTGACGAGCTGTCCTTGCGAAGCTGGCTCCAGTGCTGGCCTCTGACTTGCACCTTGCCCATTTCTCAATTTCCTTCATTTGGCTCTCAGGCTGAACTGCTGCTGCCTGCTGAGGTCCGCAAAGCCTCTCCGCATCACTGCAGCCTCTCTGCAGGGCCGCCTTTCCTCTTCAAGCACTTTCACCTGCCAGCCTTCTGGGATGACAACTGCTTACTGTGCACTCCTGGAGCAGACCTATACTTACTACAGAACTCCACCCCTGGCCCGTTTTTCTTCCCCAGCGACACTTTCTTCACAGATAATCCACCTCATCCAGTTCCACTCCTCAAATACTCTGTATGCCAGTGACTTCCAAATCTCTGGCCACCACTCCTGTGTTGTCCTCTTGAGCTACACTTTTTCAAGGGCCAAAATGACTAAGCACATGGATCTGGAGTAGGTCAAGGCTTACTCGACCAACTCTGTTTCAATAAACGTCTCCAACACTTGTCTACCTCAGTCTCCAAGCTCAGAAGTTACCGTGTTTCCACTCATTTCTTTGCACCTCACATCTACATCTCAAGCGACTCCAGCCTTTGTCTCTGTCATCTCTTCTACTTCCTGCCCACTTTCAGTGCCTGCAAAGACTAACTCACCTTCCTTACTGAGATCTCAGCTCAAACACCTTGCCATGGTGACATCTCATGCTTCTTCTCATTTCTCCTCATTGGAATCGAATCCTTAGAGGCAGGCACTGACTCATCTGCTCTGTTTCTAGCATTGGACATGTTATAGGTTTGGTAACAGTTCAACTGACAGGCTATTCTTAGTTCACTAGCTGCTCTGATGTGGCTTCTTGATTGTATGTGCCTTTGGTTTCCTGATTTGTAAGTGGTAAAATAAGATTTTATACATGAAATCATCTTTATAAGAATTCTTCATATCTTCAAAAACTTTAAGTGTGGATGTATGCCAAAGATTTCATAATCCAAATTAGATAAACTACAATAATATTTGAGGAAAAAAGTGATCTTTGTCCAGTGGTCAAGGAGCCATGCTGGTCCTGGGGAAGAATAGACTTATCCATTACATGCAAATAGCTCCGCTTTACCATGCTTCCCCCTCCCCCCCAAAAATGTAGTGTTTTGGAGGACACTTAATATCTGGGTTCTACACCACACAGGAAAAAAAAAACCCTACATTACTTAAAAACCAGTGAAGCAGGGTTGGAGTTGTGGTGTAGTGGGTTAAGTAGCTGCCTGCAATGGCTGGCATCCCAGACGGGCACCGATTCAAGACCCAGCTGCTTGGGAAAGCAGCAGAAGATGGGCCAACTATTTGGGTCCCTCTACTCTAGAACCAGAGGAAGCTCCGGGCTCCTGGCCTTAGCCTAGCCCAGCCTTGGCTGTTGTGGCCATTTGGGATGCGAACCTGTGGATGGACGATCTCTCTCTCTCTCTCTCTCTCTCTCTCTCTCTCTCATTTTCTCCCCACCTCTAATTCTGCCTTTCAAATAAATAAAAAATAAACCTTAAAAAAACACAAAACAATGAAGCAACATTAGTTGAACTTCATTTTAAGGTTCTTATTGCCTATTTTCTAATTTTCCTTATCTTTACTAAAATAATTCTTAATGATATATGTTCATATTTCTACAGGAACAGTTTAATATACATACTATATTGAAGATAAAAGAAAAGTGTAGGAGTGCCTTTATTTAAGCATATGTAATATATGATTTCTGTATGGAGGTAACTTTAGGAAACACGGCGAGGCAAATGTGTCTTTTATAATATTCAAGTCTACTATACACCTGATTTCATTGCAATTGCTTTAATTATTTTTAGGATCTTATTTTCACATATTTTAGAGGTGTGTTAAAATACAACATAGTGCAATCTTACTGTAGGTTTTTTGCCTTCTTTTAACAAAGTTTTTCTCCTGAGAACACCTTGGATAGTAACCGCTCCTGGATACAAATGCACTGCCAAGTCTTCTGACTCTGCAGAACTGTAATAATGAAAATAAAACACCACATAAGATCCGGGTATGTATTTTAAGCAGTGGGTACTTAAAATGTAATTACTTTTAATTTTAAAATTTTGTTGCTTTATTCACAGTTAAGAAGATGTGGATGATTTTTAAAGATTTATTGATATGAAGTGTATAAGCTGGCATGAAATTAGGAAGCTGTTAAAGTCAGCAGGCACTAAACACACACTAATATGCATTTGAGTAAGTACAATTTAGAAAGAATGCAGTAATTTACTTTAGTAGAGATTAAGCATTTAAGAATTTTTTTCTTAATATGCCACATTGCATCATTATCATAACTTTATTTTCCTCATTAGAAACTCTGAAGTCCTGGTAGGAAAGATGGAAATTCTGTTAAAAGCACTTACGAAAATAAAACAAAACTGAAAATAAAAGTAGCAGAAGCTCAGTAAAAGTAAAAATCCATGCTTAATTTAATTCTAAAATAGGTTAATTAATAAAGTAATAAAAATAATAACATTAAAAAAAACTTTCTGCAATAACTTTTAAAGGCATTTGAGTGCTTTCAGCATACAAGCATTTGATTATGGTCTAACAGTTCTTCAAGAAAGGAACTCCAAACTCAAGATTGCCCTTTCATGTAAGTTAAAAAAAAAAAAAAAAGACAGAACAACCGAACATTTTGATATATTTTCCAAAATGATTTAAGGTCCTATATTTAAAACCAGAATTATTTCTACATGAACCAATTAATATATATTGATAAACATGTCGTTTTTTGATGATTTGATACAAGCTGTAGAATTCCTACAACAGCAAAGAAATCTGAAGTTTGCCAGTTTACTTTTTTATGGTTCTTTAGGTGTCTTCAAAGTGACTTAAAAACTTAGAAACCACAAGAAACTCTATGCTCAGCCACTTACATTCAGGGATGTACACTTGCACACAAGGAGATCCAGTATCATCAAACTGACATAAAGTTTGCTTCAAGTTTGTTAGTTTGGTGTTTCAAGAGTTGGCTGACTGGGCTGAGTAGGTTAAACCTCTGCCTGTGGTGCCAGCAATCCCTATGGTTTGAGTCTTGGATGCTCCACTTCCCATCTAGCTCCCTGCTAACAGCCTGGGAAAGCAGTGGAAGATGGCCCAAATGCTTGGGCCTCTGAATCCATGTGGGAGACCTAAAGAAGCTCCAGGTTCCTGGCTTCAGATCAACCCAGCTCCAGCTGTTGCAGCCATCTGGGGAATAAACCAGAGGATGGAAGACCTCTTTCTCTGTCTCTCCTTCTCTGTCTGTAATTCTGCCTTTCAAATAAATAATCTTTAAAAAAAACAAAAACAAAAAACAAGAGTTGGCTGATCACCCCCTTACCACTAAACCTTATGTTTCCAATCAATGGTATAATCCTTATTTGACACCACACCTCAATGAGTTGAAATACATAAATATTATTTAATGAAAGAGACTGGTCTAAATTCATGGCCTGTGGTTTATCTGAAAAAATCATTTAAAAAGAAATCAAATGTAGACTTTTTAGCAAAGTAAATGCTTTGATTGAAGCTTATAAACAACAGCAGATTATTATAATATTCTCTCAAATAACTAGCAGCATTAGAAAGACTTGTGCAGTTAAAAGGCTACCAATTCATTAACATTTTAAAAATATGACATAAAGAGCCAGCGCCGTGGCTCACTAGGCTAATCCTCCGCCTTGCGGCGCCGGCACACCGGGTTCTAGTCCCGGTCGGGGCACCGGATTCTATCCCGGTCGCCCCTCTTCCAGGCCAGCTCTCTGCTGTGGCCAGGGAGTGCAGTGGAGGATGGCCCAAGTGCTTGGGCCCTGCACCCCATGGGAGACCAGGAGAAGCACCTGGCTCCTGCCATCGGATCAGCGCGGTGCGCCGGCCGCAGCGCGCTGGCCGCGGCGGCCATTGGAGGGTGAACCAACGGCAAAGGAAGACCTTTCTCTCTGTCTCTCTCTCTCACTGTCCACTCTGCCTGTCCAAAAAAAAAAAAAAAAATGACATAAAGACAAAAGCTTTAGCAATTAGCTGTGTGGATCAGAAAGAGTAGTTCAAATTTATCTTCATGTCAAATCTTGGAAAGAAAGTTTTTCTGGGCGATTTATCTAGTTTTTCAATCAGTTAGTTGAGAAAGAACAGAAAAAATGCCAGACCACAACCATGGGAGCCAATCACCATCACCAGAGGGGGTTCTGCAGCCCCTGAGTGCAGGGGGATTGTACCTGCTGGCCTTCACGTGGCTTCGATAGCCATTTCGTGCCACTCTTGTCACCGGGCCGAGAGAATGGTATAATCTGTTCCTGTTGGATTCCATTATAAATTGTATATATTACATATACTTTTATTCATACAATCATCAATTCCTAAAACAGTATAATAGCTTCTTCATGTAACAGTTTTCTAAATCTGACAAAAAGCATGTGATCGATCTTCTGTTTTTTAAAACATGAAGATAGATTTCAAAAAATTCTTTTCTCCTGTTGTCTCTAAAAATACTTATAGGTGTTAAGAACATACCATACATTTACATTTACATTAGCTTTCACAAATCTGCTAAAAGAATGAAAAAGTGATTTATAGCCAAATATAAAACCTAAAAAATACTTCAAAAATTCTTTTACTTCTATTCCATTTCTTGGAATCTAGTTTAAACAGGATGCCTGGATTTATATAAATACCTCCTTTTATTGTATGTCCCTATGAAGACACCTAAAAGCAATGTGGCTTGTAACTGAAGACTAATGTGAAAAACCTTATCTTCTTTTTTATTCTACTTGGTAAATCAAAGAAAAGTAATAAAGGAGATGACCAACTGAGTAATAAATATAGGTATTATTTTACTTCTAAATTAACTGATGAATAAATGAAAAAATGATAGGAATTCATATTTATCTAAAATGAAACATATTGTTATCAAAGGGAGTAAACACAAACACATAAAACACTGGTATTCCTTTGCCTGAAAACAGCCAAAAGTAGCACTGCTGACAAATATTTTAAACAAAAAGCATTATTTTAGTAATGTAAGCAACAACATATTTGATGTCTAAGAAAAAAGAACAGCGAGTGACAAGCTAACATTCAGAGTATGGTTCCACGCTCACTATCCACAAGCAGTACTCTAAACCCCAGCTCTTGGTTCACTTTTTGTTATTTCACATCTGAATCCTGCAGGCCAGCATGCATTTAACTGTTCTCAAAATGTCCCCAGGGTCACTGACTTCAACTTGGCATAGGTACAGTGGATTTTTTAGCTGCAAATGTCTGCAAAGTAAAATATTTGTCATACAAGAAAAATACTGTTTTGAGACATGAAAGTAACACCATTAAACACTCTTCACAAGCAGCCTGCTGGGATGAGAATAGATTGTTTAAGACAACACAATTCTGGTTAAACACTTACATAACTCAAGCAATTTAGGAAGCCATTTTACTAGTCAATATTTTTATCTAAAATTTTTAAAATATTTATTTATTTATTTGAAAGTCAGAGTTACACAGAGAGAGGAGAGGCAGAGAAAGAGAGAGAGAGGGAGAGACAGGTCTTCCATCCGCTGGTTCACTCCCCAATTGGCTGAAACGGTTGGAGCTGTGCTGATCTGAAGCCAGGAGTCAGGAGCTTCTTCCGGGTCTCCAACACGGGGGCCCAAGGACTTGGGTCATCTTCCACTGCTTTCTCAGGCCAGAGCAGAGAGCTGGATCGGAAGTGGAGCAGCCAGGACTTGAACTGGCACCCATATGGGATGCCAACACTGCAGGCGGCAGCTTTCCCCGATGCCACAGCGCCAGCCCCTTTATCTAAGTATTATAATGAAGCCTGTCATCACAGTATCTGATAGTGTTATGCTCTTTCTCTAGCAGAAACACAATCTGTACATGGCCAAGGCAATGCTTGCGTCTTTCTCACTTCTGGAAAACCCAAATAAAGAGACTTAAAAGTAAAAGTTGGGGGGAACTTAAAAGTAAAGGTTGGGGGGCCGGAGCTGTGGTGCAGTAGGTTAATCCTCCACCTGCAGTGCCAGCGTCCCTTATGGGCGCCAGTTTGAGTCCTGGCTGCTCCACTTCCAATCCAGCTCTGCTCTGGCCTGGGAAAGCAGCAGCAGATGGCCCAAGTCCTTGGGCCCCTGCACCTAAGTGGGAGACCTGGAATAAGCTCCAGGCTCCTGGCTTCAGATCGGCCCAGCTCCGGCTGTTGTGATTTGAGGGGTGAACCAGTGGGTGGAAGACCTCTCTGTCTCTACCTCTCACTATCTGTAACTCTACCTCTCAAATAAAGTTTTTTTTTTTTTTTTAAAGTAAAGGTTAGAAAGAAACAACATGTAAAAATAAACTGTTAAGAAACCTCCAAACTAAAAGAACAAACTTCGAGAACATCGATAATGAAAGGAGAAAGGAATAAAAGTATTTTGAAATATAGGGCTTCTAAGTAAAATCTTAATCACATAATGATGATAAATACCTATGAAGTTTTGTCTGGAACATGATCTAAATCTTCCAATTAGCTTAAAGTTAACTGATTCAAGTATAATTCAAATTGCTTTCTACGAAATAGTGACTGATAGGGAGTTAGATAACTAAATATTTTTAGCTCTGTTTTTGTGTTATGTGAAAGGCAGTGTAGAGAGACAGGAGAGGGAGAGAGGAGGAGAGAAAATGAGGTGAAGGGAGGCAGTGAATCGTTCACCCTCTGGTTCACTCCCCAAATGCCCCCAACAGCCAGGGATGGGCCACTGCATGCCAGGAGCCTGGAACTCAGTCTGGGCCAGTCTTGGGCGGCAGGGACCCAAGTATGTGAGCCATCCTCTGTTGCCAGGATGTACGCAGGGAGCTGGATTGGAAGAGGAGCTGATTTGAACCCAGACATTCCAACATGGGATGAGGGTATCTCAGGGCATCTTCACCGCTGCTGTCAAACACCCAGTTTCTCAACTCCAGTTTTAACATGGCATTACCAACACTCTTGTTGCCTTACAAGTTTCTTCGTTTATGTACAAAATGGAGAGGTTACTTTGTTCAAGAGTCAAATATCTCAGGAGTTTAAAATGGCAGAAGTGGAATGGTTAGAAATAATCTAAGATTCTAATGAATATTTAAGAACTATTAGTAATAATTATTTGTGTTGTTTGGCTACATTCTTAGGGAGATCTTGTATTTAAAGATCAATATAACATGGTATTTGCTGCAAGCAGATGATGGCTTTACAGCTTAAAGCAATAAGGAAGTTGGGAGTCTGATGGAGTATTTCAGTAAGGTGCAAATTCTGAATTTACGATAATTTAAATCTGAACTTCAAGCTGCTTTATTTACGGCATAATTTAAAATCTACTAAAATATTTTGTCCTTGAGAAAGCAGCAGAGGATGAAACGGACTACTCATTCCATAAAATGTCTTAAAATAAACCAGACTTAAGGAAATAATTTCATTTCTGAATACACAGGTAGTGAGTTGACTGTAGTTGGTTATTTATTTACTGTGAGAGGTGGAGAAGCAGAGAGAGAAGACAGAGAGCTCCCATCCACTGGTTCAGTCCCCAGATGCCTGCACTGGGTTGGGCCAAAGCTGAGAGCCAGGAAGTCAATCCAGGTCTCCCACATGTATTTGGCAGGCACTCACCCATGGGCCTTCAGCACTGCTGGCCAGGGTCTGCATTAGGAGCCCGAGCTGGAGCTGGGTATCAAACCCAGAAACTAAGATATGGGATGCGATGTTTTAACTGCAAGGCTAAATGCCTTGTAGTTATTATTTTTGAGTCACAATTTTAAATGCACTAAAATTCAAATACATGTGTCAAGCCACGAAATAAACATACACATTAGATAAACTATCAACTAATCATTCTCATTACTTACATTTCTGAAAGTAAAATATCAATTTCTAAATTTATTTTACCATCAGGAAACTAAAATAGTCCCTTAGGTGTAAGTGCTATTTCTTAAAATTCATATTATTATGTACTTTAAGACAGACAAACTCAGAGCAGTTCAAATGGACGACTTCTCTTACCTTTCAAAAGCAGGCCATGAGGTCTCTTCACTTAGTTCAGAACCATCACTGCTACCTGAATCAGAAGTTGTTCCATTTTTAGAATTATTCTTCCAGTTTTGATTTCATACATTCCCTAGCTGGCTCCCAAGATGTCAATCACATTGCAGATGAATATACACATATATTAATTTAATATCACTGCTGCTAGGTTTATTTTGCAATATACTGAAATATAGTTGATGAGACTACCTAACATTATAAAACACTAAAACAAAACAAAACAAAACAAAACAAAAAAAACAAAACTCCTGCATACTCAACTTACAGCTCAAACTCATTATCTTAATAGATCACTTTCCCCCTTCAGAGAATGCACACTACAATTTTTTCAGGTTTTTCATAACTTAGGACCAATATTATTATGAAATCCTTAGAAGTTCATGGCATATGTCTTTTTTAGTGAAATCCATTACTACCCTAGGAGTAAAAAGCTTAAAAAAATTCAATTCTTCACTGTTAAGATAGACAAGCTGAAGAGGATGGAATTAAAAAAACAAAAACCAGAAACAAACGGTACTATAACAAAGTAACAATTTCCTCTTTGGCCATTGTAACATTTAAGATGGTCCTTAAATAGAAAGTTTAAAACTGGCTGGAAAAACATGTGAAGGGTGAAGATTTTGGAGAGCTCAAAACAGCTTCAGCAGACCTCAGTTCTGAGAGGTAACCCTGGCTCTCCGAAAGATTAAGAGGAAGCGTCTGCCAGACTTGTAACTGGGGTCTGACGCTGATGCTACGAGGTGGCTACTACAGGCGGCTGAAGAAGGCCTCTCCCACGTGTCTGGAAGGGCATGAGTTCCCCTTCTTGGTGAACTGAGTAACAGGCACAGAAGCATCTTCCCTGTAATGTGTAGCAGAGGTGAGGAACCAGAGGTAAACCGCTGGTGGTGGTGGCGGCACGCGGTGCACGTGGCAATGGAGGCACACTTGCAGTGTGGCGTGGAGCTCAGGGTGGACATGCCTCCTTGGCCAGGCAGCACTGCTCTAGGGTAGCCAGGACATACTTTCCACTTGAGAAATTGTTTGGGGTCACTGTCTCAAGCCCTGGTTGATTTTTTAAAATAGTACTTTCTCAGGATCCATGGTATAGATTAATAGCACATAAAAACTACAGTTAAGGGAAAGATTCTTGTGTATGCATGTTAACCTTTACCATCTCATGGTAATAGATTTAAAGTTGTAAAACAAAAATCTTGGAAGGCAAATGCCTATGTGTAATGTTACTAATTTACTAAAAGGATGCAATAATCTTCAACTGTTTACCAAGTACCAGCCTTAGAATAATCAAAAAGATTAACACAAAGGCGAAAAATCTGCTTTAGAAATCTCTAAACTGAGACCCTAACTGTAACCCAATGAAACAGGTTGTTAACTATCTTGTGGTAACCAAAAGCTCGCCTATGGAAAGTAAAGATCATCATTAGCACACTTAAGATGAGTGGGGTGGGGGCTTGGTGCAGCAGTTAAGGTACCACTTTGGAAATGTGAATCTCATCTGCAGAGAGCCTGGGTTTGAGACCCAGCTCTGCTCCCAATTCCAGCTTCCTACTAGTGCACACCTTTGGGAGGTAGGGTGACGGCTCAAGTATCTGGGTGCTTGCTACACAGCTGGGACACCTGGACTGGGCTCCTGGTTTTTTGGTTACAGCCCTGGCTGTTAAAAGCATTTGGGATGTGAACCAGCTGATGGAAGATTTCTTTCTCTCTCTCTCTCTCTCTCTCTCTCTCTCTCTCTGTGTGTGTGTGTGTGTCTGTCTCTTTGTTCTTTCAAACATGAAATCTAAAAAGAGTTAGGATGAGGAAAAAGTCAAATACAAAGCATTTGATAGAAGTAATTTTAAAAATTATTATTTTGGAGCTGGTGGTGTGGCACAGAGGGTTAAGTTGGCACTGGAGAAACAGGCATCCCATATCAGTATGCCAGTTTGATTCCTGGCAGCTGCTTCTCATCCAGCTTCCTGCTAATGTGCCTAGGAAAGCAATGGAAAGCAGCTCAAGTACTGGGGGCCCTACCACCCACATGGGAGACCAGAATGGAGCTCTTGGCTCCTGGCTTCAGGAGCTTGGCCCAGACCTAGCTGCTGTGGTCACTTGGAGACGAACCAGCAGATGGAAACACTCTCTCATTCTCTGCCTCTCAAATGAATAATGAATGAATGAGTGAATCTTTAAAAAAGTATTAGTTTTTGCTTCAAGTGGCATGCAAGATTCATTAATCAAAAGATTTTAAATTTTTTTAATTAACTAACTGAGAGACATGGAGAGACAGGGATGGTAGGGGAGAGAGGAATCTGGGTTGGACCAGACTGAAGCCAGGAGCAAGAAACTCAATCTGGGTTTTCCAGATGGGTGGCAGGGATCCAAGTACATGAGCCATCACTGCTGTCTCTCTGGCTACACAGTCGTAGGAAGAATTGGGAATGGACTCGAATCCAGGCACTTCAATTTGGGTTATGGGTGTCCCAAATTGCATCTTAACTGTGAGGCCAAACGTCTGTCCCCATAGGTATAAGAAACTTTTAACTGAAAAGAATTCCTTTTTTTTTGCAAAATTATTGTGTACTATTTTTCAGACTGAGTTTGTCATTTGCACACAGGCAACTTGCAACATTATTAAAGAGGTATTTTAGGTGATAAATATCTTCTGTGCCAAAAATTTTGTCATCACTGGCATTTATAAAAAGGGGAACGTCAAAATCAACTGCTGAATGGTGCTGAGAACTCTGAAGCAATTTTGTTTTCAGGGTGTGGAACTCTCAGAGGCCAAAGATGTCAAGAAAACAAATCTCCTTTTGTATCTCTTTCCATTGGCCATTTATCAACACTGAGACAGTCACAGTAACACAGCGGGCTTAGCCTTTGAGTGAGCTGCTACTTAATCAAAAAGAAAAACCATTTTCCTCCTTTATCCCTTTTTAAAAATTAAAATGATACGGATTATTTTCTAATGATGAATTGAAATAATTTAAGATCCAGAAAATAAATAAAAGTTTAGGAAGTTGCTACAATTTGAATATGGCCTCCATCCCCCAGATTCCCAGAGTTTAATCCTCAGAGTCACATGCCAGTGGTGTTAAGAAGGTAAACTTGATCCCACCAGGGCTTTTAGAGGTGGCGTCTTTGGAAAGTGATAAGGTTTAGATCAGGTACTCAGGGAGGAGCTCTGTGTCCTGTCGGTATAAGAGGAAGAGCAACAGGGCCTAGACAGAGAGATCGTGGTGTGAGGTGGACAGGGGCCCTGGCAAGAGACTGTGCCATGCTGCTTGGACTTCCACCCTACACTGGGTTAGATACACCTCTTTTCTTTAGAAAGTAGCTTGCCTTAGGTATTTTGCTACAGTACTGAAAAGCTGACTAATACAGACATTATACAATCCCCTCTCTTGGCCAATGCTGTGGTGTAGCGAGTGCAACCACTGCCTGCAGTGATGGCATCCCATATGGGTGCTGGTTTTTGTCCCGGCTGCTCCACTTCCAATCCAGCTCTCTGCTATGGCCTGGGAAAGCATAGAAGATGGCCCAAGTCTTTGGGCCTCTGCACCCACGTGGGAGATAGGGGAAAAGTTCCAGGCTCCTGGATTTGGATTGGCCCAGCTCCAGCCATTGCAGCCATATGGGTAGTGAACCAGTGGATGGAAGACCTCTCTCTCTCTGCCTTTCAAGTAAATAAATAAATATTAAAAAAAAAAAAAAATCCTCTCTTTACCTTTCTTTCCTCCCACTCTCAAATCCACTCCAATACAGGTTTTGCCTTCACCATTTTATGAAGCAACTCTTGTCAAGATCATACTTATCTTGCCAAGACCCCTGGTCAATTCCCTATTCTCATTGTAGCTCCCTTTTCTGCATCTCATACTGATACTAAGCATGTCCCTCTTCCTTCAGATACTTGGTATCATGACACCACACTCGGGTTTTCTCCCCTACTTAATGGTCCTTGCCCTTCATAATCTGATGTGATGGCACACCCTTCTTTCAGAAATAAATCAGTCAAGAATGGGCATTTGGCCTGGTGGTTCAGTTGTCGTTTGGGATGTCAGTATCCCACATAGGAGTGTCTGTGTTTGCATCCTAGCTCACTCCCAATTCTGCTTTACTGCCAATGTCCTGGAAGGCAGAAGGTGATGGCTCAAGTAGTTAGATCCAGGTCACCCACTTAGGAGACCTGGACTGAGTCTTGGACTCCTGACTTTGACTCGGCTTAGCCCTGGCTGTTTCAGGCATCTGGGGAGTGAAGAGAGGATGGAAGATCTCTCTCTCACTCTCTAGCTCTGAATTTCAAATAAAAAAAATAAATAAATCTTCAAAAAATTATTATTATTTTTTTTTTATTTTTGACAGGCAGAGTGGACAGTGAGAGAGAGAGACAGAGAGAAAGGTCTTCCTTTTGCCGTTGGTTCACCCTCCAATGGCCGCCGCGGTAGCGTGCTGCGGCCGGCGCACCGCGCTGTTCCGATGGCAGGAGCCAGGTGCTTCTCCTGGTCTCCCATGGGGTGCAGGGCCCAAGCACTTGGGCCATCCTCCACTGCACTCCCTGACCACAGCAGAGAGCTGGCCTGGAAGAGGGGCAACCGGGACAGGATCGGTGCCCCGACCGGGACTAGAACCCGGTGTGCCGGCGCCGCAAGGCGGAGGATTAGCCTGTTGAGCCACGGCGCCGGCAATCTTCAAAAAATTAAATCAGATCTTTGAATGAGAGGAAGTTCTTCTATTTAATATTTACACTCTTGCTTGGTGATCTCAACAAGTCCCATGGTGTGAAATATCATAAATATGCTAATTCTCATAACTTCAGACATGACCTTACCCCTCTTGGCTCTAGATTCATATTCAACAAAGTACCTAACATCTCAATAGGGACTAAAGACGTCCACAACAGAATTCTTAACGGTGCAAATTCAGCCAGCCTTCACGATTAACACACTGTACACAAATGATTACTCCTCCAGTCTTCCCTGCCTTGGCAACGGTGTCACATCTTTTTTTTTTTTTTTTTTTAATTTATTTATTTGACAGGTAGAGTTGTAGACAGTGAGAGAGAGAGAGAGAGAGACAGAAAGAAAGGTATTCCATCCGTTGGTTCACTCCCCAAATGGCTGCTACAGCCAGCGCTGCACTGATCTGAAGCCAGGAACCAGGTGCTTCTTCCTGGTCTCCCATGCGCGTGCAGGGCCCAAGCACTTGCGCCATCCTCCACTGCCCTCCCAGGCCACAGCAGAGAGCTGGACTGGAAGAGGAGCAACCCGGCGCCCATATGGGATGCCAGCGCCGCAGGTGGAGGATTAACCAAGTGAGTCACGGCACCGGCCCCCAACAACATCTAACCAACTGCTTAACCCAAATAATCTCGAGTCACACTCGACTCCAACCTTTGCTCATTCCCACGTGCAGTTAACCAGTGCAACCAGCCCATGTTCTATTCCCATCATTCTTCAAATGCATTCTCTAAAGGAGTCAAAAACATCAAGCACTTTAAACTTATTAACTTCATTCTATATTTTCCATTTAGGCCTCTTCCAACATTTTGTTTAAATTCTCACTTTATCTAAGTTGGAACTCCCTCAGAGAAGTACTTCTTACCTATTGATATTCCACTAGAAAGAGTAGAACTCTCAGCCTGGCCTCGAGACGGTGCATGGGGCTCCATGACGCTATCGTCTAACAGATGTCTTGGCCCTGCATTTGGGAATGTTGCACTCTTAAACTCTGCTGTGTTCATTTTATGAATGAAACTGGAAACAAAGAGAAATATTTTTCAATATTTATACTTTTACTAATTCCAGCTATAAAAGATACCTTTATATAAAGATTCAGAATATAAAAGATTTACCTGCTACCCTGAACTAATTCCTGAATTCTCATATACAGATTTTGCCATGAAAGCTTCAAACTAACAGTTTAGGTAAACTGTTATGGAAACCTGGCCATATTTACCCAAACTAGAACATTTTTCCATCTTCAGAATCAGGTCCATTCAAAAATTGTTTTACAATTAGTTTTGGTGAAGTCATAAAATTTTTTCAAAAATGATGGTAAAGGTGAATGTGGGACCCTTTTCTGAGAAAGTAACATTGCAAAACAAATACAGTTAAACAAAATATG
The DNA here is from genome assembly GCF_033115175.1 of Lepus europaeus. Lineage (NCBI taxonomy): Eukaryota > Metazoa > Chordata > Mammalia > Lagomorpha > Leporidae > Lepus > Lepus europaeus. The sequence goes on from NC_084831.1 coordinate 152,683,300, forward strand.
CATTTCCTTTTATTTGTATTTAGTTATAAAGAGTAATTTTTATAGAACTTAGATTACTACTTATTTTGGTTTTGATAAACAATGGCTGTCCTGTTACGAAGGTTATGATTCGAAAGGAAATGGTGTATCACTATCCTGATTCTACTTATGATGGCTCTTTGTAAAGTTCATTTATCTTCCCTAATTAATGAAGGCACAATTCAGAAAACCTCATTTCTAAGTTCAGAGACTGAAGAAACAAATGCTTATAGCAAACAAGATGTTTTACTCCATCATAACTCCTGTCTTAAGGAAAAGAGGGAATAAAATCAACTACACACAACTTATACACATGAAAGATAATTAAAAATGCTGACTTATAACCCAAGCTATGGCACTTCCTATGTCCATGTGGAATCAGATTCCGTGGGGACGGGGGTGTCTGTGGTAGCAAGGCTCCTTCAGCGGCCACACTCTTCCTCCCACTCTGTGGCGATGCCCCCACTTCAGGACCTAAGGGTTAAATTAAAAAGAGGCAGGAGGTGGGGGCAAGAAGGGGATAGAAGGAAAAATAGTTTTAAATGATTATTTTACTTTTAATCCTTTGATATTACACAAATGGCTTAAAGTGTAATGTTAACGTTAGCTCTATTTAATTGTCTTACAGATGAAAAATACTTCCTTCCAAGTTCTAAAACACAAAATGCCAAACAAAACAAACCCACTAATTTATATCTGTCTTTCCTGCACTAAGTAGAGGCAGTGTAAATATTTTTCCTGTTCACACAGGACGAAGCTGAATTAAAAGAGATCAGCTGTGGCCAGTGCTGTGGCATAGTGGGTGAAGCTGCTGCCTGCTGTGCCAGCATCCCCTTTGAACGCTGGCTGGAGTCATGGCTGTTCCACTTCTGATCCAGCTCCCTGCTAACGGCCTAGGAAAAGCAGTGGAGGATGGCTCAAGTGTTTGGATCCCCACTAAGGGAGAAGCTCCTGTCTGGCCCAGCACTGGCTGTTGTGCCATTTAGGGGTGAACCAGTGGATGGAAGACCTCTCATTTCCTCTCCCTCTCTCTAACTCTGACTCTCAAATAAATAAAGTAATTAAAAAAAACAAAACAAAAAAAAAACAGATCAGCTCAGGACTTTATATCACAGACAAAATCTGGATGAATTATTCTGAGTCCTAGGTTCAGCACTCTTTTAACTTGACACACTACTTTTTAACTCCTAGTTTCAGCTTCCTCTTAGACAAAGAACATAAGGTAGGTCAAACAACTTTATTTGGAAGTTACATGCATACTGACATAGTTCAGGCTTATGGGTAAAAAACAATTTAAAAATACACAGATTTATAAAACACAGTTTTTTAAAAAAATTTATTTGAGGCCGGTGCTGTGGCATAGCGGGTAAAGCTGCCGCCTGCAATGCTGGCATTCCATGTGGGCGCCGATTTGAGTCCTGGCTGCTCCACTTCTGATCCAGCTCTCTGCTGTGGCCTGGGAAAGCAGTGGAAGATACCCAAGTCTTTGGGCCCCTGCACCCATGTGGGAGACCCAGAGGAAGCTCCTGGCTCCTGGCTTTGGACCAGCTCAACTCCAGCTGTTGTGGCCATCTGGGGAGGGAACCAGTGGATGGAAGGCCTCTCTCTCCTTGCAGCTCTGCCTTTCAATAAGTAAATAAATCTTTAAAAAATTATTTATTTGTCTTAAAGATACAGAGAGAGAGGAGGAGAGGAAAAGAGACTGAGATTGTTCATCTGTTGGTTCACTCCTCAAATGCCTGCAAAAGCCAAAGTTAGGTCAGGATCTTTGAACCCAGTTGGGATCTCCCATGTGGGTGGCAGGGACCCAAGTATTTGGACCATCACCTGCTGCCTCCCAATCTAGGAAACTAGATTGGAACCAGAGGAGCCAGGAGTCAAATCTGCACTCTGACATGGGATGCAGGCATCCTATGCTGTGGTTTAATCTGCTATGCTATAATGTCTGTCCCAAATCTCACTTTAAAGATGAAACAGAAATGCAAATCCAAGAGTTTTAAAATGAGTTTTTTTAAAAGCTTAAAAAATGTTTATTCTATTTTCATCTACTTGAAAGGTATAGCAAGAGTGAGAGTGAGAGAGAGAGAGAGAAAGAAAATGAATGAATTGTCTTCCCTCTGCTGGTTTACTCCCTAAATGCAATGCCCACCACAGCCAGGGCTGGGCCAGGGGCCAGGAGCTCCATCCCAGGGACTCAAGGACCTCAGTCACCAGCTGCTGCCTCCCCAGTGCATTTGCTGGGAGCTGGATCCAAAGGTGGAGGAGGGACTGGATCTCAGGTACTCGACACAGGGTGTAGGCTCCCCAGGCAGCGGATGAACCTGCTGTACCACAAAGTCTGCCCCAAATACCACTTTAAGAAAGGAACTAAAAGCAAATATAAGCGCTTCAGACTGAAATGTTTCCTTCCGCTTGGAATGCTCATCCTCCTACGGCCATGGCTTGTCCCCTCACTTCTTCATGTTTTACCACATAGGTTTCCTTTTCTTTTCTTTCTTTTTTTTAATTAATTAATTAATTTTTTTTTTTTGACAGGCAGAGTGGATAGTGAGAGAGAGACAGAGAGAAAGGTCTTCCTTTGCCGTTGGTTCACCCTCCAATGGCCGCCGCGGCTGGCGTGCTGCGGCGAGCGCACCGCGCTGATCCGAAGGCAGGAGCCAGGTGCTTATCCTGGTCTCTCGTGCGGGTGCAGGGCCCAAGGACTTGGGCCATCCTCCACTGCACTCCAGGGCCACAGCAGAGAGCTGGCCTGGAAGAGGGGCAACCGGGACAGAATCCGGCGCCCCGACTGGGACTAGAACCTGGTGTGCCGGCGCCGCAAGGTGGAGGATTAGCCTAGTGAGCCGCGGTGCTGGCCCAGATAGGTTTTCAAATATGTATAGAAGATACGCTATGAAGCTTAGTGTCAAAATCTGCATTGGGAATTTTTATCAATTATTTCTTTATGTTTTTGATTACTTGTGATATGCATATAATATCCCCATTGTAATCCAACAGGTAAAGCAGGAAGTATGATTTTTATATTTTTAGTAGTTGGTCCAGTATTAAACATTAAAAAAAGTTACTAAAATTGACTGTCATAAATTGTTCAAAATATTGTAATTTTCCACTGAGACCTAAAAAATTCTAGTGTAATCAAATTTCACTGCCTAGAACAATGCATTCTTAGTAATTAAAAGATGAATATGATATTCACAAAATACCTATTATTCTGTCACACCTATTTTTCCTGATGAGGTAGCGTTATTTATTTTTACATCACTGACAAACTTCAAAACAAGTTTCTGATGAAAAACAAACCCAGAAAGGACTGAGATCTTAATACCAAAAGTATATTTTACACACAGTACAAGATGTGCTAACTATTTATTTAATTTGGAATTTATTCCTTCTTATTAGGCAATCTGATTTATTTGATGATGAGAGAAAACCACACACTAACCTACTAAATCTTCCCTGGAGGCAGCAGAACGTGGTGTGCTTGTCCCTGGTTCTATCTTTAATGAAAGCCTGAGTTTTAAAAAGAAAAAACACATAAAATAATTAGCACAACAAAAATGTTAGTCATGTATTTTCTCACAAAAACAAAACATTTCTGTGGAATAATTTTATTTATATATTTTTCTTCAAAAGCAATTTTTAAGATGTTAAGTCTTCTATTTCTTTCATACAAAGCTCATCTTATAGTTACTACGGGACATATTAAAGGAGAGGAAAAACATCAAAAAGTTGTATTTAAAAACACAGTCATCCCAGTTATTCACCCCAAAGGTCCAAACCATTCAATGCATTTAAAGGTACTTGATAACTTACTAAAAGTTGATTTAACGTGAACTTATATTGACATATCTAAATTCAGGAACAATCACAAAAATTGTTAAATAAATTATGCAAATTATTTGTCTTCTTTACTGGATGAAGTACTGTTAACACTGAAAATTTTATTGTTCTTTACTGTTTCTTTGACTGTTAACACTGAAAATTTCAAAACATCTTATTTAGAACTAACCATCTGACAAACCAACTAACACAACTCATCAAAAGAAAGATCTACACAAATAAAAAGGCTGTCTGGGGGCTGGTGCTGTGGCATAGTAAGTAAAGCTGCAGCCTGCAGTGCTGGCATCCTATTTGGGCACCGGTTTGAGTCCCAGCTGCTCCACTTCCAATATAGCTCTCTGCTATGGCCTGGGAAAGTTGTAGAAGATGGCCCAAGTGCTTGGGCCCCTGGACCCACATGGGAGACCTGGAAGAAGCTCCTGGCTTTGGATCGGCGCAGCTCCGGCCATTGCAGCCATCTGGGAAGTGAATGGAAGGCCTCTCCTCACCCCACCTTTTTTTTTTTTTTTTTAAAAAAAAAGGTTGTTCGGAAAATTCCTAGTAAATTCCTGCCTAAGTCAAAGCTTATTAGTTGTTAGTTAAGTTCTATTTAGGATAATATTTCCAGGTTTGAGTCCCATGGCAAAGAAATTATGGTTCCTAGCAGTGGAAACAATTTCAGGATGGAGGAGTTGTGGAAAATGCTTTAGGGACATATATGAAGGCTAATATTTCTAAGAATGCCTGAAAATTAATGAAGACTGTTGAGCATTACCTTACAAACTAGAATTTTTAATGAAATTGTAAAATACATATGGCATACATAATGATAAACAAATCTATTATAAATTATTTTCTCTTTGATAACCTAAGAGGGAATTATACATGCTTATATTTCAACTATTTGACAATGTAAAATGCATGGATTGAATAGATATTTGATTAACCAGAACACTCTATTTTTTACAGGAGTTTATTTATGTAAGCTACCGACGACACTGCATTCATTCATTTGACAAGCATCTGTTGAACACCTGTTTTATGTTGGGGACTGTGCTCAGCACCAGAATATCACGGAGACAAAGGCAGACATGATATTTCTGCCCTTCTGAAGCTTACAGTCTAGTAGATGAAGACCAACAGAGCAAACAAGGTACCTACAATGTCTTAACACAGCACTAAAACCAAAGGAGCAGTGAGTTTACTGAGTGAATCACATTGGTATTGGCAGCCCCTAATAGCTGACAGCAGCATGAAAAGCAGCAGCATCTTAACTAGCAGAGAAGGGAGGGCTACTGAGAGTGAGTTGCTGATACACTCATCAGAGCATGTCCAGTATTGACTGAGAAAGAGTGTCCTCCTGACTGAAAGCCATGCATGTAACCCGTACTGTCTCTACTGGCTGCGCAAAACACAAGTCTTTAGATAAGTAAGCTGTCACCTGTATCTAAATAGAAATGGACTAATTTCAACAGGCTCATGCAAACCAACAGTATTATTAGAAAAACAACCCCCTTTCCAACAACACAGAATGCTGTACTTCCTAAGCAGGCAAATAAACCAGTTTTTGCCACCCCCTTCTTTTGATGGTCCTACCTCGAAGGCCTTTCCTTACCTTCATGTGGGCCTGCCTCCTACTCACCTGCTAAGACAATGTCTCCTGAAGCCCTTTACGTTCCTGCTCTACTTTTCCCACCTAAAGCTGGTTAGGTCTCCTCCTCTGTTTCCCAGGCATGCTGGCCCTATGGCGAGTGTAACACTGTCTGAAAATGTTTGTAATCACTGGTCTTGTGGATATGTCTTACATGAGACTGAGTTACTGGAGGCCTAGAATATCTCAATCTACTTAGCGTCAGTCTTCCGAAAAAAATGAAGGTATCTTATGTCACCTTACAAACAGAACTAGTCAACGGCTTCGATGGCCATATCTATCCATTTAGGAGAGTAACTATCAGATTAGCTTCAATAAATATTATACTTTTACTCCTGTCAACAAAAAGTTACCATTCTCTGTAAATGTTCAAAATTTTCTTAGACTCCACATCTACTTAATAAGCTTTAATTCCTCTTAAATCCAAGGATAAAATTTCCAATCAGGTAAAAATTTAATATTTACTAAATGTGTAAGAAATCTGTTCTATATCTCACTTGACAAAACCTATGTGTTTCTTACATGTAAGTTCTATGACAGTAATAGGAGAGATGGGAAAAATCATGGAAAATACAGACACAGATCACTAAACTTGAGAAACTGGTAACTCAGGGCACAGATTTGTTAAACTCCAGCCATACAATGCTGATAAACTGATCTCATGTATTTTCAAGTAAGTTGCCATGTAAAAAATTTTGTAAAATAAAAGTTGGTGTGGAAACATAAAACACTAATATGCCATGGGGGAAAACACAGCATTCAAAGTGTTTTGAAAATTAATAAAATTTTAGGTACAGTTAAGTATCTAATACAATAAAATATCCAGAGCTGAGAAAAGCTAATTTCTAATTAGATTCTGGAATTATTTCCAGCCTTTTAATGGGACTAATTTTGTTCTGCAGAATTAAAAAATAAACTGTTAAAATCTACAGAACAATGAAACATAATCATACCCAAAGGGTAAGAAAAAAATTTTTATATAATACCTTAATAATGAAAAACAATCTAATCTCTTCCTTTGATACATTTCAAAACCATGATCTTCAATTGGAAAAATATTTGTGGAAAACACTAAATTCAATTGGAAAGCATGGGAAAAACAGACACAACAACGCTAAGCAATTTTAGAAAGATTAACAATGAAGCTAAAAGAAAAATGTGAAGCTTCAAGAGACATATGCTCTCCATTCTTTGATCTTTTTGTTGAAACAAAATGCTGAGCAGTTATGATGTAAAGCATACCACTGAAAGAAATAGTAACCTAAAAATAGCCTCTCCCTGAGAAAGACATGTGTATCAACTATTTTAAAAAATTTTCAATAAGGGACTTGTTATAATACAGAGAACATAATAAATATGGTGCTATATATAGGAGAAACATGTCTCTGACCTACAGGCAAGAAGGGTCTACTCTCAACACACAAAAACAACTGAAAATAAGATCAATGATGTATCAAAAATTATCATTAAGAAACAAGTAATTTTTCTTTATTATACTGTTTCATTAGCTTTTCCTATTAAAACATAAATTTTCATAAAAACTCAATGATTGGATATAGTTCAAACTAGAACTATCAAATATCAGCTTTCTACAACTTAAAACATTTTAGCCATAGAACACATGAAGTGTTAAATTGGCTAAATTATATCAAGCGATTAAAGACAAATCTATGTAATTACTTTTTTTTTTTTTTTTTTTTTTGGACAAGCAGGGTTAGACAGAGAGAGAGAGAGAGAGAGAAAGGTCTTCCTTCCGTTGGTTCACCCCCAAATGGCCGCCATGGCTGGCGTGCTGCACCGATCCAAAGCCAGGAGCCAGGTGCCTCCTCCTGGTCTCCCATGCGGGTGCAGGGCCCAGGCACTTGGGCCATCCTCCACTGCCTTCCCGGGCCACAGCAGAGAGCTGGACTGGAAGATGAGCAACCGGGACAGAATCTGGCGCCCCAACTGGGACTAGAACCTGGGGTGCTGGCACCGCAGGTGGAGGATTAGCCAAGTGAGCCGTGGCGCTGGCCTATGTAAGCACTTTTATCCTTGTAAATATGACACTGGATTAGGCATTTGAATGATACAATCTAAAATGTAGATGTTTAGGGGCCAACACTGTGGTGTACCACGTTAAAGCCACCGCCCGCAGTGCCAGCATCCCATATGGGTGCTAGTTCAAGTCCCAGCTGCACCACTTCCAATTCAGCTCTCTGCTATGGCCTGGGAAAGCAATAGAAGATGGCTCACATCCTTGGTCCCCTGCACCCGTGTTGGAGACCCAGAGGAAGCTTCTGGCTCCTGGCTTCAGATTGGCATAGCTCCAGCCACTGCGGCCATCTGGGGAGTGAACCAGTGGATGGAAGACCTACCTCTCTCTCTCTCTCTGCCTCTGCCTCTCTGTAACTCAACCTTTCAAATAAATAAATAAATCTTAAAAGAAAAAAAAGAATGTAGACATTTAAACAGGAGGGAATGGGAGGATGGAGGACAAGACAAAGGCATACAAACCACTTTTGAATATCCAACTTACTTGTAATTATCATCTTCCACAAACTTTTGCAGTTCTTCTATATATTGAACAGAGTTCAGATATTTTTGAACATGAGGCAACAAGGGAATATCTAGGAAAAATGTGAGCAACAATTATCTAATACGGCACACCTTAACCAGAACTTTAAAAGTTGAGAGGAATAACTTGAAGGTAAAATAAGGTCACGTGGCAACAGCATTTACATTACTTCTACAAGGAATTCGCTGAGGCATATTTTAATGTGAAATGGAAGGCTACTCAGAAAATTACAGCGGTAGGCTGTTTTGTATAGATACTTAAGAAGAAAACCCAGTTTTAACTACAAAGACTCATATTTGAGAAACTTCATAGGAAAAAAATCTGGGACTTCATTATGATATATAGTAGAATCTCAGCACAAGATGTGGAGGTATTTATTTATTTATTTTAAAAATTTATTTGACAGATAGACAGTGAGAGAGAGAGACAGAGAAAGGTCTTCCTTCCATTGGTTCACCACTCAAATGGCCGCCATGGCCGGAGCTATGCTGATCCGAAGCCAGGAACCAGGTACTTCTTCCTGGTCTCCCATGCGGGTACAGGGGCCCAAGCACTTGGGCCATCCTCCACTGCCCTCCTGGGCCACAGCAGAGAGCTGGATCGGAAGAGGAGCAACTGGGACTAGAAACCGGCGCCCATATGGGATGCTGGTGCCGCAGGTGGAGGATTAACCAAGTGAGCCACGGCACCGGCTGGTATTTATTTTCTTTTAAAGAGATCTGGCTCCCATTTACAAATGTGGTTTCTCTACCTTTTCCTATATAGATTTCCAACAAGATAAATTTAAAACTTCACCTTGGTATTAGGTTTTTGCAAAATGCAAAAAAAGAGATAAAATTTTACCACTGGGGCCTGTGCTGTGGCATAATCCTTGGGCCCCTGCACCGATGTGGAGACCCAGATGAAGCTCCTGGCTCCTGGCTTCAGATAGGCTCAGCTCTGGCCATTGCAGCCATTTGCGGAGTGAACCAGCAGACGAAGACCTCTTTCTCTCTCCCTCTCTGTCTATAAACTCCTCTCAAATAAATAAATAAAAAACCTTAAAAAAAAAACCTATAAAAAATTCTATCACCACATACACATTTGGGAAGTCTTCTTAAAATATGGGTGCATATAAATTAAGTTAGCTTTAAGAAAAATTTTAAAATAATTACATAAAGTCATTATTTTTAATAAGCTAAAAGTATATTTTAACAGCCCAACTTCATTCCCTAACAATTGAAACCATCCAAATTATTTTGAAATCCCCCTTTGCTAACCATTTGGGCTCACCTCTTGCTATACATGTCAAGGCATAAAATATACCTTGGACAAAAACTGGTTATTTACTTAATACTGAATCAGGAAAGCTAGTCTGCGGGTGAGTGCTATGGCACAGCAGGTTAAGCTGCTGCCTGGGATGCTCACAACCCATCTCTGAGTGGCAGGTAGAGTCCGGCTATTCTGCTTCCCATCCAGCTGTCTGCTAAAGCTCCTGGGAAAGCAGCAGAAGACGGCCCAAGTGCTTGAGTCCCTGCCACTCATGTGGACACCAGGATGGAGCTCCAGGCTCCTGGCTTAAATCTGGTCCAGCCCTGGCTGCTGCAGTCATGTGGGGAGTGAACCAGCACATGGAAGACCTCTCTCTCTCTCTCTCTCTCTGACTCTGCGTCTCAATGCCACTCTGCCTTTTAAATAAAATAAAACAAAAAACTAATCAAAACGCCAGCCAAACTCTTAAAAAAAAAGGTAGTCTACTGTCACTGGGATAAATGGCCTCAGTTATTTTCTTACTTGAAAAATAAGAACTATTTATGTAATAGATGAAGGCAATCAAGTGAGATGAAGATAACAGAAAGTAATTTAGTAAACTATAAAGGGCTAAACAAATGTGCAGTGGCAGTATTAAATATGTACTGTTCTTGTGCTTTGTCAGCAAAGCTGCTACAAAACAGTGCAACAGCAAAGATGAAAATGAGAAATCTTATTTTATTTTATTTGACAGGCAAAGTTAGACAGTGAGAGAGAGACAGAGAGAGAGTTATACAGTAAGAGAGACAGAGAGAAAGGTCTTCCTTCCGTTGGTTCACCCCCCCCAAATGGCTGCTATGGCCGGTGCTGCGCCGATCTGAAGCCAGGAGCCAGGTGCTTCTCCTGGTCTCCCACGTGGGTGTAGGGCCCAAGCACTTGGGCCATCCTCCACTGCCCTCCCGGGCCATAGCAGAGAGTGGACTGGAAGAGGAGCAACCGGGACAGAATCCGGCACCCCAATCGGGACTAGAACCTGGGGTGCTGGTGCCGCAGGTGGAGAATTAGCCTAGTGAGCCACGGCACCGGCTGAAAATGAGAAATTTAAATATTAAATGCTTCAATTCTTTAAAAACAAAACAGATGCTGAATAGCAAATAGTGTAATAACTATAGTAATAGTTGCGATAGAATAAAGAAACTCAGGGCCGGTGCTGTGGCATAATGGGTAAAGTCGCCACCTGCAATGCTGGCATCCCATATGGGCACCAGTTTGAGTCCTAGCTGCTCTACTTCCGATCCAGCTCTCTGCTATGACCTGGGAAAGCAGTAGAAGATGGCCCAAGGGACTTGGGTTCCTGTACACGTGTGGGAGACCTGGAAGAAGCTCCTGGCTCCTGGCCCTGGATCAGCACAGCTCCCGCCACTGCGGCTAATTGGGAAATGGACCAGCGGATTAAAGACCTCTCTCCCTCTCTCTCTGTTAACTCTGACTTTCAAGTAAACAAATAAGTCTTCAAAACAAAAACACTGATGTTTTCTGTTGTGTAAAAGGTGGTCATCAACAGGTGTGACTGAATCATGGAGCAACAGGAGGATGGCGGCTTAGCATTATGTCCCAGAAACTCACCATATTCACAGGACTGCTGTAAATCAGAAATGATCCGAAGAATGTTATTCATTAAATTTGATCTTTGCTCATTTTCTAGGATGCTGCCAGTTGATGGGTACGCTGAATCAATGTATGTTAAATCTGACAGATAGATGCCTGAAACAAAATCAGATAAATCAGTGTTTTCTTACCTGTAGTTTGGAAGAGTATGACAACATAAAGGGGGGAAAACATTCGTTTACAGATAAACGCCAATCTGTGCCATATTTAGGGTACACTGTTATTAATACCTTGAAGGCTTGTAAAACAGGACCACTGGAGGCTTAGCCTTCCATAGGGTCAAGGCCAGACACGCAAACAACATGTTCTGTGCAACCATTTTCAAGTACTGTTTGAGACTAAAGTCAGAAACTTCAGTACACATGGGACTCAATGGAAAGAAGCTGAGTTCTTGAACCAGCAATGCCTCTGACTTAGTTGCAACGAAGACAGTGTTTTAAATCTGGACATCAGTTTTCACACCTACACAATGAGTATTTTTCAAGTTGTGTTACAGCCTGAAGAAGCTAACTCAGCCAGCTCAGCCAGCGTTTTATATGCGGAAATTATTTAACATTACTTTTATACTCCTTGCCTTGACAGCTATCATTTGTGTCTTGACCAGGAAAAAACTCTCAAATCTGGTAGAATGTCTTATGTTTGAAACATCAACAAAAGTAGACTTCTGAAACAGTTCATGTGATACAAACTGAACTTTTTCTTACTCCTCCCTGCCACGTTTTCTGTATCAATGAAAATGGCACATCCCCCTAAATGATTTGGTTGAACTACTCTCAAACATGGAAGGTCACTCATTTAAAAATATTTCCTGAGGGTTTTACTATGCACACCTAAAACGTATGAGACAAGTGTAACCAGAAAGGAAAATATGTATGTTCTCTTATTACTTCACACTCACAAACTCTCAGGGTCCAAATGCAGCCAGTAGCATACCTGCTGCCTTCTATATAATCTCCACATCTTACGCTTGCTGTTTTCTTCTATCTTGAATATTTTCTAGAATTATCCTGCCCAATAAAACCTTTTAACTTATATATCCAGTTCAATGTTAACTGTGTTCTAGTTTTCACACAGTTTCTAAGAAAAGAATTTGGAACCCATCTAGCCTAACTGCCTCTGCTTATAGAAGAAACTTAAAAGCTCAGATGGTCTGAGCATGCCAACTTTCGGGAAGAGTTCAATTTCAGAGATTTTACTTGTAACACATGTTTATTTTTAAACTACATTCTATTATAGATTATCTATACTATTCAATTAGTAACTTTTATGACTTTATAATTTATTAATTTTTTTTCTATGTCTCCCAGTGAACCTACAGCTTAGGTCTCTCCTACTTCCTCCGATCTCAGAGCAAGAAGAATCTGCGTCCTCTTCCCAAATCTAGACTCTGATTTTGAATGTGACTGCTACTACCTCTTACCAAACACCTACTAGTCCCCTTACTCTCATATTTGAAAAGCAAGGCAACAACAGATGGAGAGACTGATCCGTCTGCTGGTTCACTCCCCAGATAGTTGCAACAGTCAGGTCTGAGTGAGGCTGAAGCCAGGAGTCAGGAACTCCACTGTGGTCTCTCACATGGGTTGCAGGAACCTGAGCACTTGGGTCATTTCTTCTGCCTTCCCATTGCACCAGCAGGAAGCTGGATCGGAAGCACAGTAGTGGTGACTAAAACCAGCATGCCAACATGGATATTAGCATTGAAGGAGACAGGTAACCTGCTGTGCCGAAGCCACAATGCTGGCTCCTCCTTTGTTTTTACCCAAAACATTTATCCATGCACATAGTGTTATTTTCTTATGTTTGAGCTTTTAAACTCATATTTTATGTATGTACCTGCCATTCCCATTTCCTACTTTGGTTAGTGATACTATTAATCACTTGAGTTAGAAGTCTCAACTCTCTGCTGTGGCCTGGGAAAGCAGTAGAGGATGGCCCAAGTGCACCCACGTGGGAGACCTGGAAGAAGCTCCTGGCTCCTGGCTTTGGATAGGTGCAGCTCCAGCCATTGCAGTCATCTGGGGAGTGAACGAGCAGGTGGAAAACCTCTTTCTCTTTCTGCCTCTCTAATAAATAAATAAATCATTTTTTTAAAAATTTCTTTTTTTAAAGATTTATTTATTTATTTGAAAGTCAGAGTTACTCACAGAGAGAGGAGAGGCAGAGAGAGAGAGAGAGGTCTTCCATCGGCTGGTTCACTCCCCAGTTAGCCACAATGGCCGGAGCTGCGCCGATCCAAAGCCAGGAGCTTCTTCCAGGTCTCCCATGTGGGTGCAGGGGCCCAAGGACTTGGGCCATCTTCTACAGCTTTCCCAGGCCATAGCAGAGAGCTGGATCGGAAGAGGAGCAGCCAGGACTTGAACCGGCGCCCATATGGGATGCCGGCTCTGCAGGCGGCGGCTTTACCCGCTACATCACAGCACCAGCCCCAATAAATAAATAAATTAAAAAAAAAAAAAGTTAAGGATGAATCTACTATCTCACACCATTAGTGAACAGGCATCACTGAATAGTCATGTAGTATATCTATAATGAAAGCCAGAGGTTAGAAGACGGCAGCTTAGGGGCCAGCACTGTGCCACGGCAGGTTGAGTCACTGCTAGAGGCCAGCATCCTGTATCAGAGTCCCAGTTCAAGTCCGGGCTGCTCTGCTTTCAATCCAGTTTCCTCCTACTGTGCATGGGCAGGCAGCAGAGGATGGCTCAAGTGCTAGGACCCCTGCCACCCATGTGGGAGACCAAGATAGAGCTTCTGGCTCCTGGTTTCAGCCTGGCCCAGACCCGGCTATTGTAGCCATTTGGCGAGTGAGCCAGTCGATGGATCTCTGTCTCTCCCTCTCTGTCACTTCGCCTTTTAAATGAATAAAATAAATCTTAAAAATAAAAAAAAAATTACAGCTCATCTCTCCCCGTATTTTTAATATCAGGAAATATAGGGAACATCAAAATGACTCTCTTCTTGAAAAAGTGGGCAGACCTGGAAATGCTGTCTCAATCTTTCTTGGTGTCAAGCAGGGCTAGGGAGACAGTGCAGCTCCCTTTAAATTACCCACAAAGATGCCTGCTGGGCAGAACTCCCATTTTATTATCTCTCTTGGTTTACTTATTTACATCTGCTCCTTTTTTGTTGCAAGTATTTACCTTTATAGGCCCTTGAGTGTGCAACCCCTGATAGATCTATGTACGGCACAGGAATTCAAAGAAATTCTGTGAAGGAGGTAGAAATTAAGCTCAGATTTTCAATAAAGGAGATGGCTGCATCTGTAGGGCCCACCAGAAAGAGCAACAGCGCAAGTTAAGGCAACAAGGAGGGGAAAGCCTGAGGCCTGAGGTCTTATCTAGAGGAGCATTCAGCAACCGAGGGAGAGGATGGCACAGTGCTTTGAGGTTCCATTCAAACCCCAGTTCCACTACTTAGCACTTCAGCTCCAAGTCAAGTTTCTGCTGATGCATAAGGTTGCTCTTTCTCAGCTACTGAATTACTTAACACTTTTTGATTAAAAAAGAAAACAGTATGTTTTTCCTAAACATTTACTAATTCCTCCTCTATTACCCTGTATTCATCCCAGAAGAGGGGTGGGCCAGGGGCGGATGCAGTGCTTTGTCTGAGGAGTCAGAACTCCCGCTTCTCACTCAGTGCCTGGTTGTGTCTGATTTAAAATGACAGTCCAGCAAGAGGCGCCGTTCTGTAGAACATGACGATGTGACACTGCACGATACCAGAATTTAATATTAAAAAGCATTCCGTTTCTGAAAGAATCTCACTTATTCTTGGTAATTAAACTTGACCTTAAGAAATTATATATTACAGAGTCATCTTAAGAAGTGTTACACAGTAAGGTACACTAGAGCAGAATCATGTTTCTTGTAAGCTCAGAGTCTTGTAACACAGCAAGTAGGAAGTAAAATGTTTTAAACATTCTTGTAGGCAACAGAGTTTTCGTATTTAGGCGGCTGTCTCCTGACAAAGCCTAGCTCTAGTTTCTTGTAACAAAAACTAAACTCATCAGCCTGCAAGTACTTCCACTAAGTGAAGTTCAGTACACATTAAAGGTCGCTGGCAACCGCCTGAAATGTGTGTTTTGTAATTGCCACTGAACTCTGATAGTTTGTTTCCAGATGGTGCCCTTCCTTCAACCTGCACACAATCTCCCCTTGTTCCCAGCTATTCAACCTCCTGCTGATCCCACTACCCCCACCCTATTTAAGGCTACAGAGAGGAAATCCTAAGGAGGAGATTTTCCCCCTAGTCTCCAGCAATTTTGTTGGTGACGTAATATGTGGGCTGAACTTCAGTCCACTGAGAAAGAGGGAATCACTATTCAAGGGTACTGTATATACAATCTGTCAGCTGCAGCTGGTTACCACATTTCTCCATGTGGCAGACACAGCAAAGCCACAACGCTTTCTCCGCTGGATTAAGGACAGCCCACAGACCAGAACTTCTACTACACGACTTAAAATTACATAGGTGGCTTGTCAAACTCAATTGATTAGTACTGTAAAAAGAAAAAGAAGCCCCTTATTACAGCTTGGATTCAACGGTCCAAAACAAAAATGCAGTTGCCATTAAAGTCACAGATGAACAAACTTCTAAACTGATTTTTTAAATCAAGAATAAGGGCAGCAAGTCTCTGGATTCGTTTTACCAACAGACACAAAAAGGTATTTTAATATTTCTTTTATTTTGTTTGAAAATACTTTGTGTATCAAAATGCATATTTTGTATTTGTAGTTGAAATTTTAAAATCTGTTACTAAACAAAGAACTTAAGAAAATACTACAACTTAGCTCATTTGAAAAAGGTTTTGTTTTGCAACTTCATATAAAAACTGGTCATTAAGTACTTTATGATGTTTAATGCATTATTTCAAGTTGAATTTAATGCTACTTAGTATATATTGCTATAGAGTGATACATACATGCTGGGTTTTGGAAAACAAATGCTTTTTAGTGACACAAGAAAGGAATCTTAACAAGTAACAGATTAAATGTAGAAGGCTCATAGCACAGTGATCAAAAACAACGGGATACAAAATAAAGCAGAGCGGTAAACGCAGTTAGTTTCTTTCCCACAAACAAAACTAAGCAGATACAAAAGTCACTGAAAGGCTTTGCCACAAAAGCCCAGTTATATTATAATCAAATATTAAGCAGAAACTTGTGAAGATGAGGTAAGTCTATGGTATTTCTTGCTATTTCTCAGAATGTTAAAAGTTTTTCAGGCTTACATGTAACAACAACTTAATTTGGGTAACAGAAATTATTAACTGCTAAAACTAGAATTACTTAAGGAAAGCAAAGTTATTGATACAAAACCACTAAATCTTCTTACAGGTTAAGATTATGTAAGCAATCAGCATTAACAATAGAAAATATGGACCTAGAAGTCACATTACTTCAGCAGATGGTAAAAAGGTTAAAAACAAGTAATATTCTTAGACAGAAATAATTTTGATAAAATATTAGAGGAAACCCTTTATGGATGGTTATCTAGGTGCTTTGTAACTATATTATGAAAATTATTAAAAGCAAAATTACTCATTACCAATATTAAATTTTAACACCCGAGACACTTTGGAAGTCTCTGGGCCTTGAAGTTTTAACTGTAAGAATATTCAACAAGCCAGTAACAGTAAATTAATATTAACTTCATTTTCATGTCCTTTCTTTAAAGGTTCAAAACTCTAAATATGAGTTTCTCTCTCTGTTAAGCACATGTTCTGTAAGAAGCTCTGATGACATAATTCCCATGCAATGCTGGATCTGAAGCACTGTCATCTCTTTTTTTGTTGCTTGCTGTGCAAAGTGCCGGCCCTCATTAAGCTTTAGTTCTTACTGATGCCTCAGGCAAGCACTTACTCCGATATCCAAATCACACACACAACTATTTATCCCTTTCTTAAATAAATACAAGGGATGAGATTATTCTCAAGTCTCTTCCACAATCTAGAAGTCTTTATCTAACACACATCCTCAAGGCCATACATTCATCTTCATTGTCTCATGTTTTCAGTGCATCGCACAGCCAATTAAAAGCCTCTCTGAGTACAGCATCTGAAAGGACTAAATCCTGACTTCTAATTCTTTACTAGCTGCTAATGTAGCAACCACGAAGAGAAATACTACTAACAAAATTAACAAAATGCATAGAAGATTTTTTTTCCCCTCAAAACAACCAAGCAAAGGCAGATTTTAACTTCAGTATACCAGAACAAATTTACAACATTCTCTTGGGACTAAGGAAAATTTTAGCATATACAGAAAGGTTTTATGAGGTAACATAGATTTATGGATGTTTCACTTTTAAAACTGAACATATGTGGGAAAATATTAAATAAGAGAACGTTTTTAACAGCAAATGTATTTTTAAAACCAGTTCTTTACACATGACGTAGTCAGTCTACCATTTAACAAACGTGCCTCCTTGCTCTGCTTCAAGTGACTCCTAAGTCATTGCTTTTAAAAGGATAAGGGAATTATATTTATTTTAAAAAAGTTAACTTTCAGTTGCCTCATTTACATACTAACGTAAAATAAATTTTATGACTTAATCATACAGGAACCTCAGGTAACCACAATGACCCAAGGCAAAACACACACAAGAACATTTTGACTTTTTTTTTTTTTTTTGGGGGGGGTGGTTCTTAACTGAGAACACTGATAAAAAATCTTGCATAACACATCTTACTTGTCATAGGAAAATCTTTGGTACTAAGACAATATATTAATACAGTCAGTATGATTCATAGATTTTACTTGTTTTAAAGTTTCTTGACACACTCTGATTTTTCCTTGTTTTGGTAGCTTATTTCATGGCAGAAATTATTTAAGTAAACTAATTTTATGATCTAAGAGTATCCATTCTACTATTAAAATGAAACCAGATTTTAGTACAAGTTAAATATACAAGAGAAATGATATACATTTATGTAACCAGGATGCTGATGGCTTTTATTTTATTCTTCCTAGTTTATTTTTTAATAAGCTATATCTAAATTCGATGAATCTGAAAATAGAACATGGTATCTTTTATTAGTTTTTGGTATAGGTAACTTTTGCATAGTAAAGGTCTTTTTAAAACAAAACATGATAGATGATTCCTAAGGTCTTAATTTTCTATTGACGTCACACAGCAAGGTTCAGAAACACACAAAGCCAGAAGCAGCCACGCATGTGTGCTTTGGGCAGACAGCAGAAAGCCTGACACAAACATGGGATGCTGTTCTGCTTGCTCTCCCTATCCTGAGCAAGTCAGTAAAGGAAAAGCAGTTCCATCCGCTCTTTGCCTGATTTCCATCATCTATCCATTACTCACCTGAAAACACCGAAAATAAGCAGACAAGGTTTGAGAAAGTGAAAGTAGCAGCTGAACAGCCTACATCTCAATGATACAATTTTATTTTTTGGAGGGCATCAAAATCACACACTAGACAGATAAATATCAACAGAGAGAATACATATGAAGAGAAACGAATGGCAGAAAAGTCTGGGATGTAAAAATGTTGGAAACAAATTCTAACAAAAATGTTCCACAAATATGTTCGTATAATTAGGCAGCCAGTCAATGAAAAAAGATACAAACCAGGCAAAGCCCATGCAAAACAAGAAGCATAAACTTGAGATTCTGCTGTAGTTACAACCTAAGATAAAAATTCCAGGTGTGGGAAAGTTATGAGTAGGAAGTTTGGATCCTGTTAGTGTTTTAGCTTCTACAGGACCTCACTCCTTTGTAAAATGCTGCAGCATTTACTTCACAGTGTTGCTGTGAATGTGAACAGTTAATATGTATTATGCACTACATAAATGTAAGGTATTGTCACAGAGTTGCTCACAGAAAAAAGAGTTTAGAATGTGTTGCTATATAATGTAATGCCAAATTAAAAACATCAACTCTGGAGTCTTTCGCCTTTATTAAAATTCTGGCTTCATCCCTGTGTGACTCTCGATAGGGTCTTTACATTTTGGATGCCAATTTCATCTGAATATAGGGATCATAATAGCTTACTTTATGGGGTTGCAGTGGGGAGCAATGACTTGATGCATGCATAAGACCTAAGACACTGTCTGGCACTGAATAAGCACCCAGTAAAAATGAAGTCTTGTTACCATTGTGTTGTTGTGAACAGTCAAAAATGACTTTGGACCTGACTTCTCAAATTAAGAAACAAATGCACAGGTGGGACACTGGGCAGAAAAGGTCTCTTAGGGTATCACCGCCAACTCCAAAAAGAGCAGGTAGGAATCCTGTTTATAAGTGCGGGAAGCTAGGCTGTAATACAGAAGCTTGTAAGTGAACATGATGGAATAAACACACTTTACCTTTCTACTACACTTTACAGTAACTACCAAGAAAAGAAGTGTTAGCTCTTGGAACCAGTTCTAGTGTTTCATCTGAAGAAACTGTACTATAAAGAACAAACATTTCTCGTCTGCCACAGCAAAAATGAAGTGTTCCCAGCACACATTTTGGCATACGTGTCACTGCTATGGCGACAGACTGACTGAAGACCCGGCTCTCAGTGCCGAGGACCTGGTCTTCAACAACAACACAGGTCCAAAGAGTCTCTAAGGCATATTCCAACTCTAACATTCATACGGCTTCTTTCCTTGGTCATGCTTGTAGAAAATCACAATACAGAGCAGCAGAACTGCTGATAACAGAATGAACCTATCAAATCATCCATGAATTTAGAGCATATACAAGACGACAGTTCAGGAAACACCATCACCCACAATAAGTCAGTCACCAATCCAAAAAGGAGAGACTACAAAAACAAAAACAAACAGATGATGCTAAAACTATCTTGTTTTGGATATGTCTAAAATGTTTGACAAATTAAAAAAGCAGGTTGGCTAACTGGCTGAATGTTGCTCCATTATCTGAATTAATGACTACAGGAGGGGTAACTGTTGTGCCCTATGAAAAAGTCAGTTCTGCACATCAGATTCTGTTGCATTCATATACAATAAGCAGTAGTCCATTGGATAACATACAAATCAATTTTAGGAGAACAGTGTAGTCTAGACTTTTGGAAGTCAACTGGATATAAACGTTAATTAAAAGTCCTTTGAGTGAACAATTTAACCCCTCTTGCTGTAGTAAGAGAAGGTGGTCTTGGACAAAGGATTGAAAACATTCAAGGCATGGTCAAGGCTAAAAGTCTGAAATGGACACCATTGGAAGATCTAAGAGGAATAAAAGAGGAAACACAGAAGGGGTTAGAACTTAGATATGGAGATTACCACATGAACAGTTAAAAACTTTGAGTATGGGTTACTGACACAATTGTTGAGCTGTAAATATTTTTAAGTTTATTTGTGCAGTTAAATTCCATTTTAACAAGAGTCAATGTGGGAAAAAAGTTCGCAACACTGAAATTATTTCTAAGCTCCCCCTCCCAGAAGCCTGTTATTCATTACAATGGATCGATTTCATTGAAACTGCATGGTAGAAATCTAAAATGCTAAGTTATTTGGTAATCTTTACACTGGCGAGGCTAAGAATGTTTTAATTAATGCCTAACAAACACTGTGTATCATCTTCCCAATCTTAAGGGACAGTGAATTTTTTTAAAGGTAAGAAAGGAGTTAGGGTTTCAAAAGTCCCAATAGGCCCTAGCAGTGTACCTCTGTCTTCAGTGGGCAGTGACCAAACTCTGCCCTATGAACTTGGGAAGACATAGGGTTACAATAAAGTGGTGTTGGAAGGGTTATTTGTTCAACTCTAATCTTTCAGCAAATGTCAAAGCATTCTAACTTCATATCAAATTTAAGAAATTAATAAGCTACTTCTCAGCTAATTTATTAACACTAATAATAATACTCCATTTCCTCCTTTTTGTATATCACTGACTTTAAATATAGATTAATATGAATTCTTTTCACTTTTCCCCCTTCGCTGATTTGTTTTCAAAAGACGTCATTGTACAACTTCATTTCAAAATGAAGGCTTTTATCTGGACCGCAGGTGTGTTAATTTTCCTGCTGATTGGCACTGGACACTGTAGAGGAGGACAGTTCAAAATAAAGAAAATGACCCAGAGGAGATACCCTCGTGCCACAGACGGCAAAGAGGAGGTAAAGAAATGTTCATACACGTTCCTGGTGCCTGAACAAAAAATAACGGGGCCAATCTGTGTCAACACCAAAGGGCAGGATGCGGGTGCCATGAAAGACATGGTCACCAGGATGGACCTTGAAAACCTGAAGGACGTGCTCTCCAGGCAGAAGCGGGAGATAGACGTCCTGCAGCTGGTGGTGGACGTGGACGGCAACATCGTCAATGAGGTGAAGCTGCTGAGGAAAGAGAGCCGAAACATGAACTCCCGCGTCACTCAGCTCTACATGCAGCTGCTGCATGAGATCATTCGGAAGAGGGATAATTCACTGGAGCTCTCCCAGCTGGAAAACAAAATCCTCAATGTCACCACCGAAATGCTGAAGATGGCAACCAGGTACAGAGAACTAGAGGTGAAATACGCTTCTCTGACTGATCTTGTCAATAACCAGTCTGTGATGATCACTTTGCTGGAAGAACAGTGCTTGAGAATATTTTCCCGACAAGACACCCATGTGTCTCCCCCTCTTGTCCAGGTGGTGCCACAACATATCCCTAACAGTCATCAGTATACCCCTGGTCTGCTGGGAGGCAATGAGATACAGAGGGACCCAGGGTATCCCCGAGATTTAATGCCACCACCTGACCTGGCGACTTCTCCCACCAAAAGCCCTTTCAAGATGCCACCTGTAACATTCATCAATGAAGGTGAGTTACTTTCCTGTTATTAACAATGCTCATTATAAATGCTTAATCATCTCGATATTATGATGCATGTACATTACAATTTCTATTTTTTATGAATATCATCAAGAATAAAATACACATCTTCTTCCAGCTCAAAGGTTCTAGGCATTCTAAAACTTCGTGTCTTCTGTGAAAGAACAGTCTTCTATCCAAATGCGTACAGTCCAGATTCTTATCGAGATGATCCATTCCTCACCTACGGAGCCTTGCTCCACACCAGCCCTCAGCTTCCAGCTAGCGCCTCACGACAATGCGCAATCCTTTCATTTACCGCCTGCTGCTCTCACCACTGCCCTCTTAAAAAGGAGCACTAAGATTCTGCTCTCCCTGTCTGCAAGCCTGTAGTTACATCTCTTTTCCTCCACTCAGCAGACAACTCATCTACAACCGCAGGAAGAGAAAGTCTAATCAGGTCTGGGTTCTTTGTTCTTTCCCATCCTGGAGGAAACAGCATCTGTACAAAACCCATGTCCTCCTGTCCTCCAGTCTCAAGATGAGAAGCTATCTCTCCTACTGCTCAAGGCTAAACTAATGATTTACATCTTGTATCCATATTAGTTTTATTACAAGACCTCCTTCCTCTATTTCTTAATTTCATTCCTTCCTCTTTTCACTATTAGTTGTTTATCTAGTTGCTCAGAAAACAAAGACAAACAGTTCATCTTTGTTGCATTAGTAAAATCGCTGCTTACTCTGCTTACTTTCTGAATGAGTACTGTGTAACTGTTTTATACTTGCATTCATTTTCTAAGCCACTCTCTCAAATCCTTTAGCATGAAAGGGGAAATCCACATGTCCAAAAGTAAAAATAAAAGTGAGTAAACCTCAATCCATTCACTTACTGAAAAGGCAAGACATAAAACTGTGAACAGACTATGAAGTGATTTTAAATGACACCAAAACCACAGAGCCTGGCAAGGAAGAATCAGAGTGGTTGTGCCTGTCCGCAGCAGGGACACTGCTGCTTTCCTGTTTCCAGACTACCACACTCCTGCTCTTCCCACATCTCCAAGTCTTCCAGTGCCATCTTTTTTGTTTAAAAGATTTATTTATTTATTTGAGAGGCAGAGTTACAGAGAGGAAGGGACAGAGAGAAAGGTCTTCCATCCCCTGGTTTACTCCCCAGATGGCTGCAATGGCTGGAGCTGAGCTGATCTGAAGCCTGGAGCGAGGAGCTTCCTCCCGATCTCCCACACAGGTGCAGGGCCCAAGCACTTGGGCCATCCTCCACTGCTTTCCCAGGCCATAGCAGAGAGCTGGATCGGAGGAGCAGCAATCAGAATTCGAACCGGTGCCCATGCTGCCGCACCACAGGAGGAGGCTTAGTCCACCAGGCCAAAGCGTAGGCCCCAGCATACTTTTTCTTTTCTGCCTTAAGGCTTTCTTTAAGATGTTCTATTTAGAGGCTGCACAGAACATTAAGGCTTCACATATCACATATCAGGATGACTCCTGAATGGAGCTCCTCCTCCAGAGTCTAACCAAAGCTAAAATGTTCTACCATCACCTCACATGCTGCTGCTTCCTCTATTGAAATGTCATTTTTACCTTATCTGTCAACTTAGCAGATTTCAAAGCTTAAAAATACTGTTAACAATTATACCTCTCCAGATTTAAACATACATACTTCTAAATGGCTCTTGTCCCAATCAATGACTATTTTTGAACATGTTTTCTACATTAAATTACACTGAAGTTATTTACTTATTTGTCTCTGCTAGTCTGAATGCTTCTATAAGGTAAAGTATTGTCTTTCCATTATTCTGTGTCAGCACTGAGCCAGGATCAAGTGTGGCATACTGTGTGCCCAGGATATTTCAGGCGCTTGAACACTGAATGGATGAAGTAGTTAACTAAGCTGTAATGCAATCCTTTTCCCAAATCAGCATTCTCCTTTTAGAAATAAGAAAATTATCATTATAAAAGTAACACATAATTTACTGAAGAAAGTTTAGAAATCCCAATGAACTGCTCCAAGAAGCCTCATGGGATGTCCAAAAGCTGAGAAGTACACTTTGGTAATAACAATTACATGTCTTCTTTTCTAGCATAACAAAATAATCCATATTCTTGTAGTTTAAAACTTTTTTTTCTTCTTTTATTTTTCCATAATTGTATTTCTAGGACAAACTTCTTCAAGTAAAACTGAAGGATCAAATAGTTTTTGGTTTCTCTATTTTGACATGTGTCACCATCCACTTCTGAATTAGCTCAGCTTATCTCTGGTATTTCCCACCTGGCCCACAGAGTCAGCAGAATTCCACCTGTCTCTTTCCAGTCTCCCTCATTTCTGATCGGAGCCAGAAGTCTTCCATTCAGATTACCCATGGCAGCAGCTAGAAGACAGAGACTCCCTGGGTTACCAGCTGTGAGGCTGTGGGTGGGATGGGTAGATCTCTGTGTTAGCTTCCTCATCTCTGAAATGGGAATAAAAATAGTACCTCACAGAGTTGAATGCCTGAAGAGTGCTTACAACAATGTCTGGCTCTCCGAAGTTAGCTCTTTTTTTCCTTTAAAAAATATGTATGTATGTATTTTAAAGTCAAAGTTAGAGAGAGAGACAGGCAGATAGAGACAGACACACAGAGATCCTACATCTGCTGGTTCACAAAAGCCAGGAGTCAGGGGCTTCTTCCAGGTCGCCCACATGCCATCTTCCACTGCTTTCCCAGGCCATTAGCAGGGATCAGAAGTGGAGCAGTCGGGACTTGAACTGGCACCCTATCTATAGAATGCAGGCATCACAGGTGGTGGCTTTACCTTCTATGCCACAATGCAGTTCCCAAATGTTAGCTCTTTCTAAGAGCTACACAATAGCCTGCCAACTGGTCTCTTTCTCCATCAAAAATATATTCTGGATTCCAACAGACCTGTCTTCCTCATCTACCCGCACACTGCATTTCTCATTAGTCCCCCACTGGAAACCAACTCCAATTTGCCTAGGGTGGCTAAGAATAGCGTCCTCTTCTAAAGGATCAAAGCTTCTCTTGCTAGTTTTCCTTGCATGCGTTTCCCTCACAAAACCCCTCTACTCCAATAAAAAGGATCCACTCATTTTCTAAATATTTTTCATCTTTCTGACTATCCAAACTATAAGGCTCAGATTAAAAACAAAACAAAACAAAACAAAAAACCAAAAAAACCCGCAACTCTTCCTCGAAGCTACGTTGATGACCCCATGGGTCTGAAGTGACTGCTCCTCCCCTCTGTCACATTCATGCACTCTACATGTGCACACAGCACATGTGCATGGCTGCCAACTGTATTACCGGCTTCTTCCTGGTACATGGATACTGTGGCTCATCTGCAGTTGCTACATAAATGTTAGCTGATTTGCTAACATCTGTATAGAGCTTCTTAAGGTTGTCATTCCAAAGACCTTTATGAAATTACTTTAATGCATTTTACTGGATTAGTTGATTTTATACTGCTCTAATGAACAGAGGTCAGAGCATGAATTAATTCCATAAAGGATGCTCAATGTTAATATCCCTCAAGCCCTTTGATTTCCAAAGGGAAGCTATGCATGAAATGACCAGTGGGTACAAACAGAAAAACTATATATTTATTCTTGAGATTTGTTCAAAAATTCTATACAGGTTTTATGTAAGCTTTTGATGTATATATTTTATCAGCACAGTAGTTTGTATACATAATTTACAAATAAATATAATTGAGATGTGTGGTTTTTTGTGGCAAACTCACAAGGTATACAACTCTGAGTATGGAGATGACTGCCAAGGAGTATTCTACATGGGCCTTGAATCTTAAGTGAATGCTATCACTAATTCCAGCAGAAATGACTACTCACATGTGTACACACTGACAAACTAAGAAACTGCTTACACAAAATGGCACATATCAATTCTAAGTTATGTTATATACTGAGCTTTACACAAGAAAAATCTGCTGTCACCGAATTAAATCCTGGGTCAGAATTCAGCATGTCAGAAATACTTCGAAACATATTTTGCTTTAATGACACCATGGTGTGTATAGCTCCAATAAACCAACACAAACTAAGGAGATAACCATTTTCTTTTATTCATTATTTCTTTAGGTAAACATCACTTTTTACTTATTTTATTCCATGAATGTTGGCCACCTAAATTCAAGGCATAATTAGCTACACCATAAGAACCATTACACTAACAAATCCCTCATGCACATGTAAAAGAAAAGAGCACAGAATTTAGAAAACATGTATCCACCATACCTCTGCCTTGTGACCTTGAGTAAGTCATTTTGCCTGTTTCTATTTCCTCATTTGCACAGTCAGAGTCCTGGTTAGACTGGCTGATTCTGATATCCCTTCCAGTATCAATAGCTGGTGACTCTTACCAAATATAAATTACTATAAGCAACAATAAACAGGCTTGGTATTTATTTTATGTGCTAAATCATTTGCTTAAATTGTTTTTATTTCTCTCTGGAAAAGATGTGTAAAGCTATTTGAGTACCTGTACAAAAGCCAAGATGGATGAGGTCTGCTGAGCTTGTGGATGTTTCTGGAACCAAGAAACCCCTACCACTGCACTCTGCATGCTGGTACCTCTAAAAGCATAATGTGAAAATACATGCAATCTGCATTACTTAACAAGATGCTCAGCTAGTCATCAAATGACAAATACTCCTTAAAGTCCTACTTACATAGTGTTCAGTGGGGGCAGGGCACCAGGTTTGTGGGATGAAGGGTTTGGGAGACAGGGTCATGGCTGCACCACACTGTAAACACTGAAGTCCACAGAACCGTGTGACTGAAAGTGGGCAGGGTACTCTGGTGTCTCTTCAAGTCATACAAATCTTCCACCTGGCCGGCGCCGCGGCTCAATAGGCTAATCCTCCACCTTGCGGCGCTGGCACACCAGGTTCTAGTCCCGGTCGAGGCGCTGGATTCTGTCCCGGTTGCCCCTCTTCCAGGCCAGCTCTCTGCTGTGGCCAGGGAATGCAGTGGAGGATGGCCCAAGTGCTTGGGCCCTGCACCCGCAAGGGAGACCAGGAGAAGCACCTGGCTCCTGGCTTCGGATCAGTGCGATGCGCCGGCCGCAGCAGCCATTGGAGGGTGAACCAACGGCAAAAAGGAAGACCTTTCTCTCTGTCTCTCTCTATCTACTCTGCCTGTCCAAAGGAAAAAAAAATTTAAAAAAAAAAACAAGTCTTCCACTTTTCCCAAAAGTGGGCAGGACAGTACATCTGGCTTTATATGTATTTTACCACACATTTGAAAAAAGGTGTTATAATGACAAGCACTTTTATATTTTCTTTTAAAAAGGTCATTAGAAAAATGCACCTTAAAAATGAATGTACAGAAAATGATTTTTTTAGTCAAAAACATTTTTCAGAAACATTACCTTTTCTTTACATTAAAAACAAATTTTGGGCAAAGTAAACATCTAAACATCTGAAAATCTGACATTGATAATTAAATTTCTACCTATTAATATCATTTGCTAGTTGTTTTTGGACAATTTTTATATAAAAGAAACATTTTATATAAGGAACATCCTCATAAAAATAAGTTCATTCATTGTAGGTGAACGGCGTTGAGCAAGTTCCTTCCCAGTCCGAGGGAGAGCACAGATCTGAGCGGCAGCAAACATGCGGCAAGGCTTTGCTGAGGCTCAGCTGACTCTTTTGTAAACGAGATTCACTGCAATGACTGGATGAGGCGATACACCTAAAAACCTTGTGTATGAGCTGATCACTATTATCACACCTTTGGGATGCACTTCTCCTTATTTACCTTGCATGTTAGATATACAGGAGCATGAAAGGTAAACCTAAAAAGTTAAACTTGAAAAAGAATCACTGGAAACTAAAAATGTACTTTTCAATGACAGCAGCACTTTAAATCACTGAATATTAACATCAAAAATTATATGTAATACTTCCTAATAGTAGACTGCTTAGATACATTTGGTTTCAGTGGAATAATTATATTAACAAGACAAACAAACAAAAAAACCCCCTAAAGATTGGGCAAGCACAGGCTGTTGGAATATAACTGTATTAATAAGTTATTTAAAAAACTGATAAATTAGTATTTAAAACTTTGGGTTAGTAATTATAGCTTAAACACACAAATTAATATATGTAACTCAGATTATTACAAGAATAACTTTATTATCTCTTTTTGCCTATAACTTCCCACTTCATAAATGCTGCTGAATGTATCTCATAGTTAACTCACATTTTATTTATTTATTTATTTTTTGACAGGCAGAGTTAGACAGTGAGAGAGAGACAGAGAGGTCTTCCTTCCTTTGGTTCACCCCACAAATGGCCACTACGGCCGGCGTGCTGTGCTCATCTGAAGCTAGGAGCCAGGTGCTTCCTCCCAAGCACTTGGGCCATCCTCCACTGCCTTCCTGGGCCACAGCAGAGAGCTGGACTGGAAGAGGAGCAACTGGGAAAGAATCCGGTGCCCCAACTGGGACTAGAACCTGGGGTGCTGGTGCCGCAGGCGGAGGATTAGCCTAGTGAGCTGTGAACCGGCCCTATTTATTTATCTGACAGGTAGAGTTACAGACAGTGAGAGAGAGAGACAGAAAGGTCTTCCTTCCATTGGTTCACTCCCCAAATGGCCACCACAGCCAGCGCTGTGCTGATCCGAAGCCAGGAGCCAGGTGCTTCCTCCTGGTCTCCCATGTGGGTGCAGGGCCCAAGCACTTGGGCCATCCTCCACTGCCTTCCCGGGCCACAGCAGAGAGCTAGACTGGAAGAGGAGCAACCAGGATTAGAACTCGGTGTCCATATGGGATGCCGGTGCCACAGGCGGAGGATTAACCAAGTGAGCCACGGCGCCAGCCCGTTAACTCACTTTTTAACCCAATTAAAAAATTTATCTCTCAAAAGAGTCTTATTAATCAGTTACTTAAAACCTTCAAATTGATTATGAACTTTGTGCTGCATTTCTCCTGTCACTGAGGATTCTTCTTATAATTTAATTAAAAAGTCCCACATGTAGAAAGAGGACGGATGGCTCCCAGGAAAGCTGCTATTCAAAATATACTAAAAAAACCTTTAAAGCACATGCTACAGGCAAAATACAGATTCTTATGAAAAACAGATCTTGGAAAATAATACAGCGTGGCTAGTCAATATTTTTCCTTCTATGAATCAGACTTATTAATTTGAGTATGTTAGCCCTATGAAAACTTTAATCATCACATAACTTTTAGAAAGGTTGATTTCTTCAAATTCAACATACAGAATTCCAGTTTTCTGCTTTGAGAATAATCCAAATGTGCATCACAAAGATGAGTCTATTTCAAGATTATTCAACACAAGATTAACATCTAGTTTTTAAACAGCACTTTCAGGCTATCCTCTTTGAACTATCATAAACAAATTCCTGAATCATACGTCAATGAGTTTATTTCTGTTAATATGCAAACCAGCAAGTTACATTTGACCCCTCAAGAATAAAGCTGATAATTTTCTACTAGTTAAGGATTTCTACTAAGCAATTTTTTTTATGGTACACAGAAAGCACTAGAACATTTAATATGGGAACAATTTATAATCTAATTATAGAATGGAAAGTAAATAAGATATGAAAATAACAATGAAAAAATATTTCTTCCAAGATTCACGATACTCAACAGGTTAAGACAGGCTAGTGGTTTATCTATAAAAATAAGCACGGGCTGACGTTGTGGCCTAGAAGGTTAAACTCTGCCTGCAATGCCGGCACCCCAAGTGGGCGCAGGTTCGAGACCTGGCTCTTCACTTCCTATCCAGATCCCTGCTGTCACACCTGGGAAAGCAGCGAAAGATGGCCCAAGTGCTTGGGCCCCTGCATCCACCTGGGAGACTCCTGGCTTTGGAATGGCTCAGTCCTGGCCATTGCAGCCATTTGGGGAGTGAATCAGTGGATAAAAGATCTCTTTCACTCTCTCTCTCTTTCCTCTGCTCTCTCTACTCTGCCTTTCAAATAAATAAATAATCTTAAAAACATTAAGCAAATATTGGATTCTGATATTTACTGTCTTTGCTGAGGAGAAAAGACTGCCTAAGCAATGCTAATTTTAGCCATGTGTTCTGCAAAAGATTTTAATTTTCCTAATGCTTTTTATCAACCAGGTCTACCCAAAACCCACACTGTGCACTGTACTAAAAGTTCATAATCATATCTGCACAAACTGCAGCCTTCTTAAGCGAATCTAGCTGTATGCAACGAACATGGGCTGACTATGTCTACTTCGCAAATGCTATGAAATCCGAAACTTTGTGAGCCACAACATGATGACCAGTTTGTTTTTTTTTAAAGATTTATTTATTTATATGAAAGTCAGAGTTACACAGAGAGAGGAGAGGCAGAGAGAGAGAAGAGAGGCAGAGAGAGAGGAGAGGCAGAGAGAGAGAGGTCCTCCATCTGCTGGTTCACTCCCCAATTGGCCTCAATGGCCGGAGCTGCGCGGATCTGAAGCAAGGAGCCAAGAGTTTCTTCCAGGTCTCCCACGTGGTTACAAGGGCCCAAGAACTTGGGCCACCTTCCACTGCTTTCCTAAGCCATAGCAGGGAGCTGGATTGGAAGTGGAGCATCCAGGACTTGAATTGGCGCTCATACAGGATGCCAGCACTGCAGGCGGTGGCTTTACCTGTTATGCCACAGCACCGGCCCTGATCAAACAGTTTTGATTTCAAAGCATTTGATATTTCGAGTTTTCAGATTAGGGATGCTCAATCAGCAAAGTCTATGTAAAAATTCCAAAATCCAAAACACCCGAAAACCTAGAACACTTTTGTCCCAAGCATTTTGGGTAAAGGGTACATTAAAGGGTATTCAACCTGTACCCTGTCAACATTTAACACCTTGATGTTCCTAAAGATTTTATAGCGCTTCAAGTAGCCTAGTGAAAATCTAACTCCTAAATGTAAACTTTAAATGTAAATTGTAAACACGGAAACTGTTCTCCAGTAAGCATAAACATTGACAAAGATGCCATTCACAGAACAAGCAATGCAAATTTCTGAAATGAGAGAAATATTTGAGCTTCTCTATGGCCCCTCCAGATGCTATGTAGAGCACACAAAAAACCACTTTGTGTGTACACTAACTGCATCATCAGTAATTTAAGACCAACGTGCCACAGATATTCCGGATTACTTTGAAAGTAACAACACAGAACAAAAGCCAGGTGAACTCTGGAAGTAACCATGACTGCACCAGAACCATCAGACAACTCAGACTAGCTCAAGAGCTCTAAGTATCATCTCTAGCCATTTACAGCTCAGACATACAACACCTCCAGCTCCTTCCCATACCTCAGCACATTAGCTACGTGTGGCCTTGAAGACTCCCTCCCCCTCCCCCACAGCCTAGCATTTTTTTTTTTTTAACTCATCTTCAAAACAGCTCAGATATAGGTAGACTCCCATCTCCTTCCCCCAAATGTCAGTGAGCTAATTCTTAGACATGGTTACCACATGCCCTGAAGAACTCTATCAAAGTACTTGCTATACTGTAGTTAGAAGTGGTAACAAAGAGGTACTCTATCTCCCACTTGACTCTAAAGTTGCTTCTCTGTCCCTTGAGAATTATACAGTCTCTAGCCTATGCTAAATGCAAAAAAATATATATATATATATTTTTTATTTATTTGACAGGTAGAGTTATAGACAGTGAGAGAGAGAGAGAGAGAGAAAGGTCTTCCTTCTGTTGGTTCACTCCCCAAATGGCCGCTACGGCTGGCGCTGTGCCAATCTGAAGTCAGGAGCCAGGTGCTTCTTCCTGGTCTCCCATGCGGGTGCAGGGGCCCAAGCACTTGGGCCATCCTCCACTGCCCTCCCAGGCCACAGCAGAGAGCAGACTGGAAGAGAAACAACTGGGACAAGAACCTGGCGCCCATATGGGATGCTGGCGCCACAGGCAGAGGATTAACCAAGTGAGCCATGGCGCCGGCCCAAAAAAATATATTTCTTGAAAGAAAATGTAGAAATGAAGAAATTCTGGAATTCATGCCTACCAGGAATCATTTAGTTCAACAAATACTTGAGAGCCCAGGACAAAGTCCATGCCTATGAATAAACAAATATCTTAGCATGCAACATACAAAATAAACTAAGCATGGACTTGGGAGTCATATTGCATTTCTCCCTCTATCTACTTCCCATGTATGAAATTAAAATTCTGCAAATTTCATTCTACTTAAAATACAGCCTCTCTACCTTTCTCTAATTTGACTATAATGCTTGTTTCTGTAATGTGAAGCAGCTCATATGTGATCAGTTAAAAAAAGTAATAGGAGAATACTATCAGTAAAACAAAGAGATCATATCAGTTTCCATGGGATTTTTCCCTGCAAGAATATTAATGTTTTGTGCCGTAGGTAATGGCAGCTAAGTAGCTATTATTTCTTAGTGTGATTTGCAGATCGTTGGTCATTTCAGGAACATACTATTTCTCAGGAGTAAAAGGACTATTCATCTTTAATCATCCATACTGAATTCATTAATTACATAAGCACCCATTTTATAAATGAGCTGCAAGATCAGAAATGAAGGAGAAAAGATGATGGTTACTTTAGTTACTGTGTTAGGACTCTGCATACCTTGACCAAGTTGAGTCTATGCCAGGAATGTTATTCACCATATAAACAAACAAAACAAAAAAACCCTTTATCATCTCAGTAGATATATAAAAGGTCTTTGGAAAGAAAATCCAAAATGCATTCATGATGGGAAAAACCCTTGCCACAAAGCAGGAATAGGAAGAATGAAAAATTTAAAGTACCTTTATGCTGGGCTATCTTCAATCCCTTTATAATGAAGGCAAAAATGGGTATCTCAAAAGAGAAATTAAAACAAACCAAACTGAAAACTTTGCAACAAAAAATTGCAATCCCTAAAATAATATAGTCTAAGATAGACAACATAAATCTACTATTTCTCAACTTTTTTTTTTTTTTACTAGTAATCTATACTGCTATGGACATTTTATCATAGCTTTAAAAAACCTGAAAGTGAAATATCAATATAATAAAAATCTAGACTAGAGAAACTGATCTTCATTTTTGTGTGTGCTTTTTAATTTCCTTATATTTAAAATGAGAGCAATGAATTGACTCATTTATTTAACAAAAACTATTGCTAACTAAGAGTTAAAACAGGGATGACACGAATTTAGAAGAAAAACAAAAAGGGTCTGTCTTCCAGGAGCAATCTAGATGGAAGAGGTCATAGTCTCTAAGAACTCCTTCTAATGGTAGAGACATGTAACTATTTAATGAGATTAATTCTATTCCAATAAGGATGCAGTATTTATTTGGCACAGTATAGGTAATACATTTCTTGAAATGTCACAATCCTATTATTTTTATAATACAGAAGTTCTTGTAAGAATTTGACTAAACTATCCATTATCATAAATTTCTAAAAATTATGTATATTAGAATTTTTTAATGTCTAGGAAAATGTAAAATTTGACAAACAAAATGTTTATATTTTTGTTCTAATAAATCTTTATGGTAGTTATTTTTTATGAATTGCTTACTGTTTTTTGCATGTTTATAAAAAAAGGCTCAAAACAGAGAAGGGTCATGAAGAATGTTCAGTTACATTAGAAACGTCTTTATCTAAACCCCAAAATGTATACATCTCAAGTTCAAGACTCAAACACCCTACAAATGATATTTTACAAGATACTCTGTCACTTAAAAAAGTCTGAATAACTTTCTGGTGGGTTAAAAATAGTTAATACCTAAAACCATGAAATAGCACAGGAGCAAATGCACCCTAACATTTCAGAGTATGGACTCTGGGGTCAGAAAAAAATGGGCTGAAGTTTAAGGGTTTACCACTTTCCAAGATACATGACCTCAGTTAACTGTTCTATCTTAGAACACTTATCAGCTATCACAGGGTCACTACACAGAGTAAGAAAACCAGCTAGTCATATAAATTTAGATCAATATTCCAGAAACGTACTCTCACGGGCTGTTAGTAAGTGCTCCATGGGGGGAAATGCAGACTGTAAAAGTCTGGCTGACTCCAGCTCCTTTATCTCAGGAATTCTCAGTCTTTAGTATGTGATGTACGTTGTGGGTTTCAAAAAGAGAAACACAACATTCAATATTTCTAAAATGTCTGTGATCTTAGTACTCTATTTTCTTTCTTTTTTTTAAGTTTAATTAATTTGAAAGGCAGTGAAAGGGAGAGACCGAGATTTTTCATTTGCTGGTTCACTCCCCAAACGCCCACACAGCAGGAGTTGGGATAGGCCAAAGCCAGGACCTTCATCTGGGTCTTCCATGTGGGTGCCAGAAACCCAAACGCTTGGCCATCATCTTCTGCCTCCCAGACTGGCAAATTATCAGGATGCTGGATCAGAAGTGGGGGCAGGACTTGATCCCAGGTGCTCCAAGATGGGATGTGGACATCCCAAGCAACAACTTAACCCACTGTGCTACAATGCTTGTCTTGATACCCCATATTCATCAAGTATTTCAAGGGACCAGTGTACTCCACTGAAATCCATTTTTAGAAATTGTAAACTGGGGACTATGAAGAGCTGTGAAAGGGTAGCTATACCTCTGGCTCAACAGATCAATTCCTCAGCTTCTCTGTATGTACATGAGAAGAAACCAAACCAGTAAGAATGAAGATACTTTGTGTGATTTTTAGAATAGCAAAAATCAGATGAAATGTAAAGACTTATGGAAATGTTTGTTAAAATAAGACCGAATCCAATTTCTATGTGGTTTAGGATTACAGTAATATAAAAAGGCATGTGTATGAACAAAGACAAGAACAGTGCAAAACAATTTAACGTCTGGAGAGTGGGACTGAAGTCACCCTTTCATTTAGTTTAACTTTCATAATACTGTGTATATAACACATAAAAAGTAGTAACTGTGAAGACAGGTAAGAACCTTGATTATAATTATTTTCACATGTCTCTGTACATATTAAATTTCTACATACTACATTGCAGGACCATTCAAAGACTGCCAGCAAGCCAAAGAAGCCGGGCACTCAGTCAGTGGGATTTACCTGATCAAACCTGAAAACAGCAATGGACCAATGCAGTTATGGTGTGAAAACAGTCTGGACCCTGGGGGTTGGACCGTTATTCAGAAAAGAAAAGATGGCTCTGTCAACTTTTTCAGAAACTGGGAAAATTATAAGGTAAATCAGTGATTCAGGCCTGGAGGAAGTGGAACAAAGATCTTAGAATCGTGGTCATTCTACCTGATAAACAAGATAGTGAACAAATTAAGGTTTTTCATTATCTGCACCTGTCAAAAAGATGATTCCTCCTTGTCTGAAAAGTCCAAATTAAAATGTAAAAAAGAAACTGAAGGCTTATTTTTAAATGTTCACTTTCTGTCTGGATTATTTATATGAGAGGTCTTCAAAAAACTCATGGAAAATGTATATTATGAAAAAAACTATGCATGGATTTAAAACTGCTTTTGCAACAAAATAAACTTGGGGTTGGCACTGCAGTCACCTGGGTTAAGCTGCTGCTTGTGATATGAGCATCCACTATGGAAGGGCTGCTTCAAGACCCAGCTGCTCCACTTCTCATTCAAGTTCCTACTAACATGCAAAGGAGGTTAGTCGATCATGGCCCACGTGCATGGGACCTGCCACGCATGTGGGAGACCTGGACAGAGCTCCTGGCTTCTGGCTTTGGCCTGGCCCAGCCCTGGCTGTTGTGGCCATATGGGGAGTGAAACAGTACACAGACCTCTTTCTTTCTTGCTCTGCCTTTCAAATAAAGCACATAAAAACTCCTTATCTTTAATCCCCTTCCCATGAACTTTCTGAAAACCCCCACATAGATAACTTAATACTCTGTGAAGTATTTTTCTAAGAAGACAACTGCTTTTTTGTTTACAATTACACTTGTACTATCAGATGTATTTAAGCAAAAGTGTGAAGTACAGAACTTCAAAAAACTCAGAACCCCCTTTTCTTGGACTAATTACCTCTGATAATCAAGCCACCATGTTCTGTGACACAAGCACTGGTGCTACAGTTTCACATTTGACCAGAATCTTGTGATACCAATTCTGGAAAGGTAGACAATTGGTCTTTGTTAACAAGTGTGATGGTCATGCTTCTGAGTAACACACACACACACCACACATACACCCCTGCAGTTCAAGGATGGCAAACAGGAAGTATGTTTTCTAGATGCTTAATTGCACTTCTAAAACTACAAAGTAACATGACTGCTCACTCTTATGTGAAATTCTACTGGCAGTTACAAATGGAAATTCATAGATCCGTGTCAGAAGTTGTACAGATTTCTAAACATGTAAGTAGCACAAATGAGAGAGTGAAAAATTCTCTAACACCACCTTCTTGAGGATATACTTGGAGTTTTAAGATCAGGTTTACTAAGTGTATTTTGCTGCACATTTGCAATGTCGAATGCTTGCTAAAGTATGATAGCAGTTAACTGATTCTTTTTTCTAAACATTAATTTACAATTTTTGAAAAAAACTCTGAAGATTATTACTTTATCTTATATTTACTGATTTTACTTAAAGAATTTATTCTAAAACACATGCTATTATTTTTTTATTGAACAATCTTAATAATGTTAGATATCCTTTTTTGTTTGATTATGGTAGAGACAGTATCATACTTTTAGAAAAAAAATTTTGGGTATTTGGGGAGTATTAACGAGATTAAGAACCCTTTTTTTTTTAAGAGACGGAGTAGTTCACTAATGCTTTTTGTAGCTAGGAATAAATTTTGCCCTCTTCTGCTTTTATCTTATTTGCTTTCATATTTATCTGACAGATTAAGAGAAAGCAAAGTAAAACAAAGTGTCTATGCAGGGTTTACAAAAGTCAGGTGATCAATTCAAATGGAAGTTTACATTATCACGTAAATGGACAGTATCTTTAAGCTATCAAACATTTAAAACTTCTGTTTCTTTGTTTATTAAACAGAAAGGGTTTGGAAACATTGATGGAGAATATTGGCTTGGATTGGAAAATATCTACATGCTTAGCAATCAAGATAATTATAAGTTGTTAATTGAACTGGAAGACTGGAGTGATAAAAAAGTCTACGCAGAATACAGTAGCTTCCGTCTGGAGCCTGAAAGTGAATACTACAGGCTGCGGCTGGGAACTTACCAGGGAAACGCAGGGGATTCTTTGATGTGGCATAATGGAAAACAATTCACCACACTGGACAGAGATAAAGATGTGTATACAGGTGGGTAAGAAAAAGTGTTCATTCTTTGTGGTGGACAACAGAGCCTAGGGTGGGTGCTATTTTCATCTGGATTGGCTCCTGTGACAAGACAGCATTTAAGTCAGGGCCAGCAGGGAACAGATGAAGCAAACCTTCTAACTACACAACGTAAGCACCGGAATGGCAAAATGACTTGCATCAGATGGGAAATTCATGGTTTTTTTTTTTTTTTTTTTAAAAACCAATTCAACGACTTTTTTTTTTGAAAGGCAGAGAGAGAGATACAGAGAGAGAGGGAGAGACAGAGATAGATCTTCCATCCACTGGTTCACTGGTCAAATAGCCACAACAGTCAGGAGCCTGGAACTACAAAAAGTCAGGAGCCAAAGTCAGGAGGCTATGTCTCCTGTGTGGGTGCAGGGGCCCAAGGACTTGGGCCACACTTCACTGCCTTCCCATGTGCATTAGCAGGGAGTGGGATCAAAAGCTGGGACTCAACCAGAACCCATATGGAGTGCCAGTGTCACAGATGGCAGCTTAACTCACTGTACCACAATGCCAAAACCATGTTATTACTTTTCTAACATATGTTTTTGGCCTTGATAAAGAGATACGCTGCCTGAAAATTTATTCTTCTCTTAAGTTATATCTTGGCAAGCAGCATACAGGTTTCTATTTTACACTGGTAAAAGCTGGAGAAAATAAAGACATGATCATAGTTTATGCATGATTTGCAGAAACTCATTTGATTGCTGCTAGTGCTATTTTACAGTAGTTTTGGCTTTTTTTTTTTTTTTAAGATTTTATGTATTTCTTTGAAAGGCAGAGATACAGAAAAAGAAGTGGGTTGTGGGGGAGAGGGAGAGAAAGATAGAGATCTTTTATCTGCTTCTTCACTCTGCAAATGGCCAGGTCTGGACCAGGTTGAATCCAGGAGCTAGGAGCTTCTTCCAGGTCTCCCATGTGGGTGCTCCTTTCCCAAGTGCATTAGGAGGGAGCTGGGTAGGAAGTGGAACAGCCAGGAACCGAACTGGTGCTGCCGGTGGAGGCTTAATCTTCTATGTCACAGCACCAGCCCCCATGGCTACTTATTTCCAGAATGAATTTTTCTAAATTTTTTTCTTTATTAGTACCCTGTCATCTGTCTTTCCCAATCTTTCCTTCTGTGTCTCTGACACACACTTCTTGCATTTTATTTATGTTGTTATGTAGAAAATTAAATCCACCCCCCTTTTTGAAAAGAAAAAAAAGATGAATTCAGCAACTGAAGAGCAAAATCTGATCTTTCACCAGTTAATGAGATGGCTACAGAATGAAAACACAAACCCAACAGAAAAAAGTAACTGAAATCAGTTAGAAAGGTTAAAAAAAAAAATTCCAAAGAGAGAATAAGCTTTTGATTTTTTAAGAGTATCATATTTAAGAGAAACTTTTCCTTTGACATCTCTATTTTTTTTCCTTCAAAGGAAACTGTGCTCACTTTCACAAAGGAGGCTGGTGGTACAACGCCTGTGCACATTCTAACCTAAATGGAGTATGGTACCGAGGAGGCCATTACAGAAGCAAGCACCAAGACGGAATATTCTGGGCTGAATACAGAGGCGGGTCATACTCCTTGAGAGCAGTGCAGATGATGATCAAACCTATTGACTGAAGAGGGACAGTCTTCCAGGTTAAATGGCATAGAACTTTGTATTTTTCTGTTCCTAGAAATGTAAATGTCACATGTATATTACTTTGCACATTTAATTCTACAGTTTCCAAAATGAATTTTACAATTCTACAAAGGAATCTAAGAATGTAGTTCCATCTAGCTTCAATATACCACAGAATACTATTTGTATCCATATCCTAGTTGAAAAAAAATTATATTGCCTGGGTATAGGCAACATTTATTTTCTAAAATGTACATATTTGCCACATGTAAAACAAATCTTAGATTTATTTTAAATCAAAAATGAATATATGTCTAAAATACTTAACAATTTATTTAAAAACTATGAGACTGCTCTGATTTCCAACAAAAAACAATTTTTAAGATTTCAGTCAAGTAAGCCATTTTATTTATATAAAGACAGGAAATTAGAGAGAAATCTCTAGTTTTGCCAACAGAAAATACATTTTCCACTGAATAAAGATTATTTCAAGTCAATTTGTGCCTTTTACATCTAATGATTACACCTGAGTTCTTGTATATCTGAATTATAATTCTAAACTGCTTATTAATGCCTTTTTTTCTAACTTACTAATCCTTACCATTAAAAAAATGTGTGTGGTAGGTCAGAGCGCCTGGCTAGCTTTATAAGCGTTAGTGCTCAACTACAGGTGGGACCAAAACTACTTCAAGAAACTGCTGGATGTTTTCCCAGTACTGACGGCTCAGCAGCTTCACAGCAGAATCCACAACGGCTTGAACAGTCCCGATAATTAATTCTATTTCACAGTGTTTGGTTTGGTGCTAATGCTTAGTGTCACTTCATCTTTAACTCTCCTTTGCAATCAACAACTTTATTAGTCATCTTCCAGAAGAACTTCCTTCCAGAAATATATCCACTGCTTAGAGTTGACTCCCTTAATTCATTTGTAAAGCTAAACTTTTGAAGAACTCACAAAACTTTTGGTTCTATCAAAAGGAAAATTCAATCAGAATTAAAAATGTGTCAAAACTATCCATAGGAATGGTTTGATCTGAAGATAATCATTTGAACTCAAGTCTATTAACCTGACCACATCTCAAAATAAAACTTATAGTGAAAGGAGAGACCACCCAGATCTTACAGTGGTGTCATTCTTTGTTTTATGTACTGTTATCTCAAAATGGCTTTGAGCTCCCTCTCAAGTCTGCTGTGAGCTCTCTGGGAGGAATCAGGCCTCTAAGTGCTGTAACAAACCTTGACTGAATGAAACCTCACCAGGGTGTCTCATCTGTTGACAGAGCTACAGCTGTTCACCTACACACATCAAACTATATTCCAGAAAAGTGTTGCAGAACTTACCGTGGAAGAATATTATTGCAACTGGAATGATGCAGAAGTCAACAAACAAACCAGAAAACTAGACTGAAATGTTCTATGCCTTAGGCAACAGGTTCACGGAGCAGACAAACTGCCCTGAGGTTAGTTCCTAGAGAGCTTAAGCATAACTTGGGCAACTACGCTTTTTGAGAGGATCCAAGAGGCAGCACTGAATGATGATCAGTGCAGGCTCCAGGGTCAGCACTGCTTAGGTCTGCGGCTCAGCTCTACCATTCGTGGGCTGTGTTCCCTTGGGCAATGCATACACTCCCATCTCAGTTTTCGTTTTCTATAAAATGGGGATAATATTTATACCCAGCTCATGTGTTATTGTGATGAGTGAGGTAACAAATGTAAAACACTAAGATTTATGCCTGATGCACTCATAAATACTCAGTATTCTGTAGCTACAAATATTGTTACTCCTACATACTTTCTGCATTATCAATGGTACCTTGCACAGAGTAGGCAGTCAATAAATACGCTTAAACAAACAGTATCCATGTTTTCAAGTACGAAATTGCACTGATCTATGATCTTCACATGAAAACCTAACAGAGATACATCAGTTGGCAGTTAAGAGGTAGAAGCATAAAATATTCAAAAGAAAATTTAAGGCAAGAATAGCCACAGTAGACATTTCAGCCAAAAGAGAGTCTTGTGAGAAGAGGTTTGGTCACTCGTGTGGTAGGGAAGGCTCATGAGCTACCTAGTCTGCAGGCTACCTTGAAATAAAGACATAGCTCCAAGACTGAACTTGAGCAGACTGATCGATGGACTCTTTATGACTGCTTACTGTTTGTATATGCAGTGAAGTTTAGGCCTGGGCCCTATTCTGCACTGAATGGCAGGCCTAGGACACTATGCCTCTCTGAAGCAAAATTCTTCAAACTGGAGATTCTGAATAATGTCAAGGATAGATGCCATTTTGAAATTTAGTAGGTATCTACAAACAAGGTTATTATCTTCAGGCTCCAAGTCTGTGAGGATAAAGATCAATCTTCAGTCTCATGTTCACTTAACTCTTAGCCACGAAATGAGAGGGTAAATTCTTTCACCATTCTGTTTCTTAGGATTCATACTGGTAAAAAATACAATAAGCCTTCAAAAATTTCTGCAATCAAGAAAGTGTTTAAAATTACTTATAAATCTGTACTATTATTTATAGACAGTATATTTAAAATAATCTTAACAATAAGCTAAATAATATACTCCAACTAGTTTTGGTCTTCTATTTTAGTGTCTGTTAAAGAGAACCAAGTAAGAAAAAAAAGACTGAACTCACGATACAATTACTTCCCCCTGAAAAAAGTCATCCAAAAATAGGCTTTTTAATTTTGTCGGTAGGGTTAAACAGTTATCAAGTTGCAATTCTGTAATGAGTACAGGAAGGCTGATGAACTCACAGTTTTTACCTAAAAAACAGATTCCCCAAATTTTAATATATAAAACTTTGTATAAACTTTCAATGAAATAATTATAATGCATTTCTCTATAGCAATTCAACTTAACCTTGCTTGCCTCAGTTTCTTTACCTGTAAAATATATCACCTACCAATAACATTACTATTATGTATTAGATAATTTATATAAAACATAATATCAATAATGATAAATGCTGAATAAGTGCTATTAAAATTATTTTCTGGTTCAGGTTTGCTCAAAAATTATCAAATAAATTATAGAAATATCAACAGTAAGAAACATCAGTAACAAAGCAACTGCTGAAATAAGGGGGAATATGATTTTGCTTATAACTAGCACACGGACATGTACACTCACTATTCTTATTTGTTAAAATCATATAAGTTCTGAAAAAAAAAACTATGCATATGGAGATGAAATTAATGCAACTTCCATCTCAACTCTTTTATATCACAAGTCTATGGTCCACAGTGAGCTTCAGAGTATACAAAAAAAAAGAACATTGGAGCAATTTTAAATATGTAAAAAAGAACAAGAGTAAAAAAGGATATAAATGATGTAATGGAAAACGGGGATGTAATTTTGGCTAAAGAAAAACCTAGGGCTAGCTGCCATTTGGTTAGCATTCATTCTCAGGATCCAAAAGAAGTTGACTAAACATACTTTATTGTTATTTTAGAATAAAATATATAACAGTACATATCAGAAGAAAAGGGTAAAGCAATCCATATAGTGTATACTATTTACAAACCAAACCAAAACAAGGAAGACAGAATAAAACTCCTAAAATATTCAAAGTCAGTGACAATTTTATTATTACTCATTTTTGAGATCAGTGTCAGAGCCTTTTATGTATTTAATCAGGTAAAATTACATTAAAGAGGAAGAAAAATATCCCATTAATTCCCACAGAGCTGTAGAAAGCCTTGGGCATTACTGAAACTGTCTGAACAGAAATGTGAATTAAAATTACTGCTTTTAAAAATATTTGTACATAGCTTAGAAGAAGTTTCCAAAGTTCATGTAAACCTAAAGAACTGTATTCTGCTGAGAGACAAGTGTTTAACATTTTAGTACAGGCAAAGACTGCTGAAAAATATTATTAAAGGATCAAATAAAACCTGAAGAGTCTTCTGAGTATGCTTTGAAAATTCACTAATGGTGATGAGACATCACTAACAATGCAAGGTGCAAAGCAACGAATGGTGTGCCCTGTTCCATAGCAAAGGAAAGAAAACATTATTCATGAAGCAGTGATAGTAACCTGCACCTTTGCTACTAGAGATGTATAGAGGCAGACACCATGTCTATGTCATCACCTGCTATGTAGACCTGCCCCAAGCATGGTGCTAAGAAACACTGCTTGCTTGCGGAGGTAACCAAAGAAAACTGGAGATACAGCAGAAGTTGTTGATCCATGCAAATCTGTCATAAAAATAAGCTTACTGTATTTCAACAGAAATTAAAACAAATTAAATTAATGGAACAATGGGAAGAGCCAGAAAGGGGTCATTTAATTGGCTGAGCCACTAACTATTAAGTGCCTACTTCTGTTCTATATGTTGTTAAGAATAAATCCTTGAACCAAGACAAATATGGGCTTACACTCTGTCTGGAGGTAGGGGCAGCTTAATGGAAGTATTATAATGGAAATGAAACAGGATGTCTCTTGAAAGTGGTGGGCAAGGGGAACCATATCACATAGGTCATACATTATTATTTTGTATATTATCATACACATCATTACATGACAGCCTTTTCTTTTCTCAAAAAAAAAAAAAAAAGTCCTATCATGAAAATCTGACATTAAATTGGAGATAAATGGTGAAGGACAAAAAGCTCTCTCTCTGAGAGTGAGAAGACATATTTAGATACATCAACTCAGTGTACTCATGCCTTACTGAACGGCTGGAGACTTCAGAAAAACCTGGCTAACATTCTGCTTCTACCTAATAGGAAGCAATACATAGTGCTGCAGCAATTTACTTATTTTCATAGCTTTTTTAAAAACATGCATTCTTTCCCAAAGAGCATCCTGAGCTGGCTGAGCTTCTGAACTTATCATCACACGAATAAAGTAGAAATGAGGCTTAGAAAACGCACATGAAAGAGTACTTATGTTTCATACAGCTGAATATTTTGGTACAGTCACCTAGCTTTCTCTTTGCAGCAAAGCAAAACTCCCCATGCCAAATTCCTCAACAAGCCCCTGAAGATTACTCTCCAATGACAAGAACAAATGAGTGTTGTTAATGATTTTCAGATTTAAAGCAGTAATTCATATAAAGTAATTTTTTCCTTGAGATCTGCCAAACTATTCTGCTGTAGACAAATAGTATCCTTGTTCTAAGAAATCTTCACTGTATTATCCAAGCTGACTAATTTTTACCTTGAATGCAAACCAACATAAGGTATTTTTTCAAAGGATCTGAGTTGAGAGCCAAGAAAACATCTTCTACTTCTTACAGTG
This sequence comes from Lepus europaeus, assembly GCF_033115175.1. Taxonomy (NCBI): domain Eukaryota; kingdom Metazoa; phylum Chordata; class Mammalia; order Lagomorpha; family Leporidae; genus Lepus; species Lepus europaeus. The sequence goes on from NC_084831.1 coordinate 152,727,120, forward strand.
TAACCCACATTAAATCACAGATAAACTTAACAGTCTCAAAATAGGACTTCTGTTGACACAGAAACCTCTACCCCCTTTTCAAAGTTTCACAAGGAGTGGTTGGTTTCGACCACCATTTTTAGTGGGAAGTTGCTAAGAGTTTGAACCCCATCTCTTATGTTAAGAAAACAGATGACTAGCTTTCTCTATGCTATCACTTCTGCAGATGATGTATTCTTTCCTAAGAACTCCTGCAGTCAAAATGGATAAAGGGTGTATTATGCAAATTCTTTACATTTCAAGAGTAACAGTTAAAAACAGTTACCAACATGTGTAAGAAATATTATCTTTTACATCTTCAGGGTAAGTTCACTCTGATCAAATGTACAGCATCTCATAAATGCTGAAGCTTTTGGCACCTGTACTAAATGGGAAAGGATTCTGAAGTCAAGACAAGTTAAATTTAAAAATTACAATCTAATTAATTTAAATTAGAATAAACTATGAAAAATTTAACTCTGCTAGGATATATATTGTTAAATCTTGGGGCTGGCGCTGTGGCATAGTGGGTAAAGCCACCACCTGCAGTGCTGGCATCCCATATGGGCGCCGGTTTGAGTCTCGGCTGCTCTACTTCTGATCCAGCTCTCTGCAATAGCCTGGGAAAGCAGGAGAAGATGGCCCAAGTGCTTTGGCCTCTGCACTCACATGGGAGACCCAGAAGAAGCTCCTGGCTCTCAGCTTCTGATTGCTGTAGCTCCGGCCATTCTGGCCAACTGGGGAGTGAATCAGCCGATGGAAGACCTCTCTCTCTCTCTGCCTCTCCTTCTCTCTCTGTTTAACTCTAACTAAATAAATAAATTTTTAAACTGTTAAATCTTTCTTCAACATACTTCAGTACAAAAGATAAGGAATTTAAAAAAAGAACCACCTGTCCATCAAGCAGCCAGAAAGCTGTATAAGAGATTTGCTTCACATTTTCTTAGGAAAAGCATGTGTGTTTTTGGAGACTGAATACATTTAACCTCAAGATTTGCTATAGAACAAAACTGTTACTACTTTAAAAGGACAATTTTCATGCCAGAGACTACCAAAACCAAGTCATAATAACTTATATGACAGATGCTTCATTTTCTTTTTTCAAATCTAACAAATGTTTATGCCAAGCAGTGTACAATGATCACATATAAATATATGCTCCTTCACACGAAAGTATAGGGGTGAACTATACGAAGCCTATCAACATATAAAATTATGTAGATGCTAAAGTCTATGTCCTCCATTTTCATGTCTTATGTTGTTTGTCATTTTTTCCCATTTTAGTTTCTAACTTAGATTATCCTCAGACACATTCATCTCACTTTACCGGAGAATACAGTTCAGAGAGAAGGAAGAAGGGAAGTGTGGTGAAACCGCAGGTTGGGAGGTTGGTACAGCAGTGAAGTTACACTAATATGGTCCTTGTAGACTACAGGTAAGACAGGGAGCGGGTCTGGAGGAAGGGGGAAAGATAATGAATCCATTTCTGCACACATTCAATTGGAGTTACCTGGATATTCAATCAATCAGTACTTGAGCAGCTAAAACGTGATGAAGCCCCCACATGATAAGACAGCTAAACATACAGCTCTATTCTAGATCTGGGAGTGAATGAGACCACTTAAAATGACTGTAAGAAGTAAGAAAAGAATTGGACTGAGACCTTTACTAAAAGATAAAGGCAAACAGAGCAGCCAATAAACAAAGTCCAGAAGACAAAGCACAACTCCTCTGTAGTCAACGAAGGCTGATGCTCTCCAGCAGCTGGACCCATGTCTCAACTGCCTTGGCCCTTCTTATCCTTTAGCCACTGGTGCAGCAAAGGCAGCAGAGTGGAGTTTCCTAAACCAATAACGGGCTTTGCAGTTACTCTCAGAAACAGCGATTCTGAAATGCAGACTGAGTAGTTACATAAAGGCCGAGTCTAGCTCCCTGGTCCTACGCGGTAGGGGGAGCGGTGTTTAGAAAGAAGCAAGCTTTATCATCTGCTTACTCTCTACGTAGGATTAAATCAATTTATTTTAATACATGCTAGTTATATATCAGAGTTTTTCTATATATTTAATTTATATACAAATTAAATAGAACAGTTTGAGACTTCAAACACCTAATAAAACATCTGTATTTTGATGCAAATGATTTTATGAAGTTATTGGTTAAATATTTCTTGAAATTTAGAAGCACTGTAAGACGCACAGAAGTAAATTCTTATCCAATAATATTTAAAACACAGAGCTGAGTCAGCACTAAGTTGAATTTCTAAAGCAAAACAACTCACTTCATCCAAGTCAACAATAATGCCAACATTCATTGAGATTACTCTTCAGAATTCACATTAAAATATCTGCCAATTATCTAAGCATCTTGATCAACTTTTTAGTTATTTTAAATTAACTTCATTATTAACTTTTATTTTTAAAAAGCATTAATAACATGTATTATTTTAATATTACCATATAGCCCATCCTTTAGAAAACTTAACAGTCTGAGAAAATCTTAAGAACAAAAGGCTAACTTCACATGAAAATACATTCCAGATAAAAAGTAACAACTTCCTTTATTCAGTATTTCCAACTTATCATCTTGCAGGAATTTATATAAAGGATATATTCACTTAAAAATACACTGAATTGCAAACTACTAGAAATAATGAACGCACAGTGCTGTAACTCACCTAAATAGGGGATGCAAGGCGTCATCTTCAAGCTACTTATATAGTCTCGGAGTCTTTTGTAGTTATCCTCTTTACTCATTACATACTCTAATTTTTCAAAGGTAGTTTTGTCTTTTCGACTTAGTAACTGAAAAAAAAAAAAGAAAAAAATCCAAGTTATTTACAAATCCCATTTTATTGTAGCAAAGACCTCAAGTGACATTGTATTTACTGTCAATCTGCATTCTAATTTCAAATTATGCCTTCATTAAATATATTTTGGTAATGCAGAAACAAAATTAGTTATGTCTATTTAGATAATCACCCATATTAATTATTTGTAACATAGCTTTTGTATGTTTATCAAAACAATTTACTAAGTATAAATTATATTTATCTTTAATATCTTAAATGATTAAGCAATTTCTGACTATTTTCGTAATTTAAAATAATTATGTATTCATACTTAGCTCACTGCCCAAATGTTTAAACTGGCTGATCTCTCTCCTAAAAGTAAGAGATCATTCTTGCATATCATTAAGAAATAAATACTAAATTTTTATAACAATTTTTCTTGACACATTTAATCATAGCCAGTCTTAATAATAACTTTAAAACATTGCAGAAATTTTTCTCTCTGATTTCTCTTATCAATGCTTTCTCTTAGACAACACAACTAAAAGGTAGTGTTTTAAGGGGCCTAAAGGGTAAATTGTAATGATCGCCCTCTGATCTCAACAATCAAGGGGAGTAAGGGAAAAGCAGTCAGTTACCCACCAAACGTTAACCAAAAGTTCAGGAATTCTTTTGAATCATTCCAAAGACCATGGGAAAGCATTTCTTTATAAACCTATGAAGCTACTATTTCCTTACTACATAATAAAATTTTGCTTTATCTCATGTCAAAATATTGGTATTATTGTACAGCAAGCAAAACACTTCCACCTACAGAATTCTCGGCTAATTCTCTTATGCGATTAACAAAAGACTCTGAGTATTAAGAGGATCACAGGGTTAGCAAAGAGCAGAATATATAATTATGTGCACTCATCTGCTCATAAAGACGTATGTCCCTGGCTCTCAGTATCTCAGTCTGGTTCTGGAGATAAAAGTATTCTGACATCTAATCCACTACTTGTCCCATATTATAAATAGTATGGTTGGGATCTACTTTTCTTAGGTTCAAAGACACAGATTATCTTCAGGTAAACTCCATCAAAAAATACTTGAGCAGTATCCCTCCCTCTTTAAAACAGGGCTTCAAGAAGTACTTTAATGTTTTAGCTGGATATTCCATGGTCTAAAACAATGGTTTTCACTAACTATACACGTCCTACTTCAGTACATTTGCCTAAAGTTTCCAAGATTAGGTGCATTCTAGCCATTAGCCATCCCTTGCTCTCCTATGTAACAAAGCATTCAGATATGCAAAATACAGCTGTATGTATGGGCTCCCCAAATCCATAAAAAACTGTAGTACAATATGAGAAACCAACTACTTATAACTGATCTTGCCACAGGTAAAACAAAACCGTAGTAAAGAACTACATGGTTTAAGATGCCTAAAAATAAATTTTTGTACTTTTTGTAATAAATAAGTAACTTGAATAATAGGATTCAATTTGGGCTGTGATAGGAGAGATCTGCTTCCAGAGACTAACTGGGGGAAGAATACATTTATATAAATAAAAATATATAATATATATAAATATATATAAAATATATAAACACACATATTTTCTTCTTGATAACTCAGAAACTTAGTATTATTATAAAGTCATTTTTTTATTTTTAAAGATTTTTATTTATTTGAGAGGTAGAGTTACAGACAGACAGACAAAGAAAGCAAAAGGTCTTCCATCTGCTGGTTCACTCCCCAGATGGCCACAATGGCTGGAGCTGCGCTCATTCAAAGTGGGTGCAGGGGCCCAAGGACTTGGGCGATCTTCCAGTGCTTTCCCATGCCATAGCAGAGAGCTGGGTAGAAGAGGAACAGCCGGGACTAGAACTGGTGCCCACATGGGACGCCGGCACCACAGGTGGAGAACCTACTGTGCACACCGCTGGCCCCCAATTTTTTTTTTTAAGGTATATTTATTTATTTGAAAGGCAGAGTTAGAGAGAGGCAGAGGCAGAGGCAGAGAGAGGTCTTCCACCCACTGGTTCACTCCCCAGATGGCCACAAGAGCCATAGCTGTGCCAATCCGAAGGCAAGAACCTCTTCTAGGTCTCTCATGCGGGTGCAGGGGCCTAAAGACTTGGGCCATCTTCCACTATTTCTCAGGCCACAGCAGAGAGCTGGACTGGAAATGGAGTAGCTGGGACCTGAACTGGCACCCATATGAGATGCCAGCACTGCAGGCAGCAGCCCTACCTACTACGCCACAGAACCGGCAACCCCACAATTAATTTTTATATCACTCATACACTCAGCCTCTGTATTAAACTCTATTCTAAAAAGCTGTGAAGTATACATAAAATTTACCATTTCAGTCATTTTTTAAAAAAATTCTTTTTATAAAGATTTACTTATATATTTATTTGAGAGGTAGAGTTATGGACACAGAGACAGAGAGAAAGGTTTTCCATCTGCTGGTTCACTCCCCAAATGGCTGCAACGGCCAGAGCTGGGTTGATCTGAAACCAGGAGCCAGGAGTTTCTTCCAAGTCTCCCACTGGGACCCAAGGACTTGGGCCATCTTCTACTGCCTTCCCAGGCCATAGCAGAGAGCTGGATCAGAAGTTTAGCAGCCGGGACTTGAACTGGTGCTCACATGCGATGCCATTTTTCCTGCTACTCCACAATGCTGGTCATAAAAAAATTTTTTTAACTTATTTACATTTTTTTTGATAGGCAGAGATCAGCAGATGGAAGATCCTTCTCCTTGATATTATACAGCAAGGTCCTGACGCTTTCCCTACATAAAATGCTTCAGGTTTTTTTGTAAATCCTTTTACCAGTTAAAATAAAATCATAGGGGTTGGCACTATGACATAGCAGGTTAAGCTGCTGCCTGAAGTGCTGGCATCCCATATGGGCGGCGCTTTGAGTCCCAGCTGTTCCACCTCTGATCCAGCTCCCTGCTAATGCGCCTGGGAAAGCAGTGGAAGATGGCCCTGTATCCACGTGAGAGACCCAGAGGAAGTTACTGTTTCCTGGCTTAGGATCGGCTCAACTCTGGCCACTATGGCCATTTGGAGAGTGAACCAGTGGATGGAAGAACTCTCTCTCTCTGTCTCTGTCTCCCTGTCTCTCCCTAACTCTGCTTTTCAAATAAATAAATTTAAAAATAAAAAAAAAAAAATCACAACAACCATGTCCCGCAGGGATTGGTATTTAGCCTTGTGGTTTAGACATTCATGTTCCAGACTGGAATGGCTGGGTTTAATACTTGGCTCTGGCTCCTGATTCGATTCTTGCTAATGCAAACTCTGGGAGGCAACAATAATTACTCAAATAACTGGGTTCCTGCCGTCCACAAAGAAGAACTGGACTGGGTTCCTGTCTCCTGCCTTCATTCTAGCGCTACCCGTTACTAGCATCTGGGGAATGAGTCAGTGCTCAGGAGCTCGCTCTCTCTCTCTCTCTCTCAAATTAAAAACAAACAAAAAAACCCTCACTTCTTCATTCATCAAAAAATTTAACCCAAATTGGCATGAAACCCACACAATCTTCATTATTCTCTGACTTGACGCAATAGTCTACACCAGCTAAACCGTTCAAACTGGAACTCATAGACCATCCTCTGCAAAACCCCCATCCTTAATCTTTTCTTTAAACATTATCTGTCTTCTTATAAACCTGGTAGGTGGTAGGTGCAATGTTTCTTCCTTACTCTTCATAATAGATTCCAATTATCATCCCCACCCCTATGATTCTCCAAAAGGATGTGTGAAGATGGAAATCTCTGATGTCTGTGCTTTCCATTACAATACCCACAACTGACTACTGAGCACTTGCAATGTGGTTAGTATGGCTGAAGAACTGAATTTTTATTCACTTTTAATGATTTAAATTTGACAGTCACGTAGCTGGTGGTTACCATATCAGACAAGAGAGCACTAGACTACAACACTATGTAAACTATAATTTAGAGACGTGCAAGTCATTGCCCCTCCAGTATCTTGAAGATTTTAGAAGTTACAGAAAAAGAGCCCATGAGCCAGTATTAATTCTGTCACAAATCTTAGTGACTGCAGTCTTCATGTAGGTAATATTACTAATCCCTTGGTTTTAAAATATTGGAAACTGGAGGGCCAGCGCTGTGGCTCACTTGGTTAATCCTCCGCCTGTGGCGCCAACATCCCATATGGGCACCGGGTTCTAGTCCCGGTTGCTCCTCTTCCTATCCAGCTCTCTGCTGTGGCCCGGGAAGGCAGTGGAGGATGGCCCAAGTGCTTGGGCCCTGCACCCGCATGGAAGACCAGGAGGAAGCACCTGGCTCCTGGCTTCGGATTGGCATAGCGCGCCAGCTGTAGCAGCCATTTAGGGGGTGAACCAACGGAAGGACGATCTTTCTCTCTGCCTCTCTCTGTCTATAACTCTACCTGTCAAATAAAAAAATAAAATAAAATGGAAGTTCTCAAAAACAAATTCTTGAACTACAGAAATCCTTCATGGACAAGATAGAAAATCTCTCTCGTGAAAGTGAAATATTAAGGAGGAATCAAAATGAAATGAAACAACTAGTGGAACAAGAAACTCTGATAGTGACTAGAAATCATAATGAAATGAAGAGTTCAATAGATCAAATGACAAACACATTAGAGAGCCTTAAAAACAGAATGGGCGAAGCAGAAGAGAGAATATCAGACTTAGAAGACAGAGAACAGGAAAGGAAACAGGCAAACCAAAGAAAAGAAGAAGAAATTAGAAATCTAAAAAATATTGTCAGGAATTTACAGGATACTATTAAAAAACCCAACATTCGGGTTCTAGGAGTTCCTGAAGGCATGGAGAGGGAGAAAGGATTAGAAGGCATTTTCAGTGAGATACTAGCAGAAAATTTCCCAGGTTTGGAGAAGGACAGAGGCATCTTAGTACAGGAAGCTTATAGAACCCCTAATAAACATGACCAAAAGAGATCCTCACCACGACATGTTGTAATCAAACTCACCACAGTGAAACATAAAGAAAAGATCCTAAAAGGTGCAAGAGAGAAACGTCGGATCACTCTTAGAGGATCTCCAATTAGACTCACAGCAGACTTCTCATCAGAAACCCTACAAGCTAGAAGGGAATGGCGAGACATAGCCCAGGTACTAAGAGAGAAAAACTGCCAGCCCAGAATACTATATCCTACAAAGCTCTCATTTGTGAATGAAGGTGAAATTAAGACTTTTCATAGCAAACAGAAACTGAAAGAATTTGTTGCCACTCATCCTGCCCTGCAAAAGATGCTTAAAGATGTGTTACACACAGAAACATAGAAACATGGTCACCAATATGAAAGAAGGTAAAGGAAGGAAACCTCACAGCAAAAGATCACAGGAAGCTCAATTTCTCTTTGACATAGAATTAAACTCTGATGCTCTGTTAAAGCAATGTGTTAAAGTAATCTATTATGTTCTCTTGATGTCTGTTAAATTCTAATTGTTCAAAAACAGCTGAATTTTTATTAAGAGCAATGGGTTATTTAAATATGTGCTTTTTTCAAAAATTTGAATATCTGCTGCTCATAAAACTAAAGCGTTGTTGGTTCTGTGTTTAGCTGTCCTCCTATAGGTTCCTATGGACTTTTTCCAGCCACTTTTATTGTATTCAGTACTTTGGGATGGCTCTGTAAACAGATGAAGCCAATAATGTATTAACAGTACCAACTGAGAGAAAGTATGGTTAACTGAGGTTACTAAAAAGAAAAAGCAATTCAAATCAATTGGCAATCTACAAAAAGAGTTAAAGATTTTAAAAGCTATTATTAAAATTGATGTATTGGTCTATTATGCTATATTATATGTGTGTACATATTGTATGTCCACATGGGGAAATTTTATTAAGAGTTTTATTTTAAATGGCTTATAGATAAGATTGTCCATAAATTTAAGCTGCTAAAATCAATCAAAGATACATTTTAATTTGTGGGACCTGAATCTGTGTATCATATGTTTTAGACTTGTTGGTAGAAAGAAACTAAAAACATTTTAGATGGTTGTGCTTAAGTTTACTGGCTAAACAAACTACACCATGTTAGATATTTAAGAGGTGTTTTCAAATACATGATTCTTAAAATTTATAGAAGGCATTGGACCTTCTGGTAAATGTTTTCTTAAGTTGTTATCTAATGGTTGAAACGGTTTGCTAAGTATTCATGTGATATTGCTATTGTCAGCAAGCGATCTAGGACTTGCTCCCTCATTTCTCTATTCGAAGCCCAACTTGTTCTTTCATTTCTCTATTCTCTTCAAGGTAGGAAACTAATTCTATTATGAAGGAATCTGTAGGATGCACAATTTAATCTTTAGACCTTATAAAAGAGATGGCTAACATTTTTCTGCAATAGCATAGCCAAAATAAGAACTCAAATAATAATCTCATAGCTAGATTCACTTCGCCATCAGCGAAGTATACAGTAAGTAGAAAAAACCTCCCTTTCAGACCAAAGGGAAAGAAAGTTTGAAAGTGAGAATATAATTTTCCTCATGGGCATTGTCTACCTTAGAAAAACTACTACAGAACATGCCTGTGACTATAGACTTGTAGTTCAGGCCACCGAAGATTAGAGATGGGAAACGGGCACTCCCTTGACTTGCATCCTCTGGTCTGCTTTAACACAAACCAGGAGGAAAAGAAAGCTCGGCATCAGAAGCAATGGGTGGCAGGCCTATTAATGGCTGATCTGTACAGTGATCTGCCCTCAAGGAGACCCAACAGGCCAGTCCACTGCAGTGGCTTTCAATGTGGTAAGCCTGGGCTTCAGCAGAAGTCAGCTTGTGAAGAGCCCTGGCAGCTCTGCCAAGAGTTGGATCACTGGTAATGGACCTGCCCTGGAGTCGAAGGATGCCCAGGTCAGAGCCACAGATCTTATTGGCTCTAAGCTGAAAAGCCCTTCACTCAGCCCAACTTCCAAAGTGACCACTGCAGCTGAGGGGATGGTCAAGTAGGGTCAGCAACATTGCAGGCAGAACTGTAAATTTCTTGTTAGAGATGCCACCTGCCTTTACCTGGCCAGCTCTCCTCCCAGGCCAGCCAAGTAATGAAAGTCAACAGAGTGCCTTCCCCTAGGAGGTTCACATCTCCCTTAGGATATACCCCATGTGAAGAGATAGATAGGTCTGGGCCTCTGAATTTACAAGGCCTAAAGCCCACCAGATTATTATCAAGCCCCTTCTATCAGGTTCTATTTGCCTCTCAATCAGAAAACTTAATTGTAGCTTAGACAGCACCTTTCTTAGCTCCTCTAACAATGACTCTGTCCTTTGTTCTAGGCCCTGTCTAGTGCACTTGGGCCTCATTTCTTTGTAATCATAACCTCTACTCTACCACCAATGGCTCTACTCCCAACATGTGTGTACTGATGGTCCTCTTCCCCACTTAATGCTGTATAATTGTTCAAACCTGGTAAATGCCACTCTTAGGATCATTGGTTACTATCCTCACTCTGTCTTTTATGACCTTGTCTAAATATGATCAGAGTCGGCAAACTTGGAAGGCTTCCATAGCCTTGGCAACTCATGACGACAGCCTAGGATGGTTACTGGCGCCATAAACTAGAGTGTCAATTTGTTGGGTCAACAACAGGAGCCACTGTGCACTTGCTCCTCATGTGGGATCTCTGTCCTTAATGTGCTGTACATTGTGATTTAATGCTATAACTAGTACTCAAACAGTATGTTTCACTTTGTGTTTCTATGTGGGTGCAAACTGTTGAAACCTTTATACTAAATTGATCTTCTGTATATAAAGAGAATTGAAAATGAATCTTGATGCAAATGGAAGGGGAGAGGGAGCGGGAGGGGGGGAGGGTTGCGGGTGGGAGGGAAGTTATTGGGGGGGGAAGCCATTGTAATCCATAAGCTGTACACTGGAAATTTATATTCATTAAATAAAAGTTAAAAAAAAAAAAGGAAAATAAAAAAAAAAAAAAAATAAAATAAAATGAAATATTGGAAATTGAAATCAGTGATTTTTTTGAAACTTATAATTTATATCTTCTACAAACTTCCTAAAAGCATAATCTTTAAATTAATAAATGCATTTTTTGCAATCAGATAAAACAGATGAATATGAAATACTAAACTGTCAGAGAAGTTACAAAAATGATTCCCTAAACAGCAGAGACAAAGCAGCAAACTGTAATCAACCCCAAAATCACTTGCAAAACCATGGAACACTTTAGAAGAGAAAATGTAGGTTCAAAGAGCAAAGTAATTTAAAATCCCTATCTATTATCATAATATTATCCTTACCAAGAACTACAAAAAGAACAAATACATCTTTATTCTCGCAGGAACAACCTTTCATTAGCCAAGGAAGATTACTCACCGCCCATGTCTTAGTCAACCTGAAAATTGGGGCGCTCTGTAAGCCAGAAACCACTGCCATAAGTGCGTGAAGGTTATTCAGCTCATACAGTTTCTGAAGATTTAAGAAAAAGCGGGGAGAAAAAGCAGAAGTAAACATGAGTGCAAGAAACATTTATATTAACAAGTACAATCTGGGCAAACTGGTGTTCCAGTACTTCCTATCCTGTTCCTGAGATTTGTCTTTTGAGTACCTGCCGTGCTTACGGTGAGCTGGCTTTGGAACACAACAGAGCTTCCATCTTCTATGCTGGCACTGTCCCCAACTCTGGGAATAAACATACCTCTGCTTGGGTACTATATCTGAAAACTCAAAGTTACCGCTGAGTGTCAAGTTCACCTGTATGGTCAAGCACCTGTTTCTAGTAAGCAGTTTCCTTTCTTACACTACACACCACGGGGCTTCTGCTTTATGTTCCTAGTTGTGTAAATTCTATCTAAAACCTGGACTTTGATCTGCTTTCACACCCAGCATTCCTGTTACTCCAGGGCTGGGTTTTCAGGCTGTTTCCCACAGTCATCCTGCCTGCCTTCCTTCATGCTGGACTGGAACACTGCTGTTACAATTTGCATGCAGAAAGCACTTGCCCAACAGGAGAGGTATGCCAAGAGGTTGACTTGGCACTCACGTCTAACTTCCTTTATTTTCTCACACTACTTGATGCTTACATCCCAAAGGTCCTGTCTAAAAAATTCAGTCATTTTAGAACTGTCCTAGCCCTGCTACCAGGCCCCAGGTCTAGAAAATGCTGTGATGAACCATTTAACTAAAAATCCAAAGAAAACAAATGAGAAAAATAAATAAATAAATAAATATAAGACAGGGTACAAACCTTTGCATAAGAAGGTTATATAAACTACTTGGGAAATCATTCAATAAATGTGTACTGAGCCATTTACTGTAGCTTAGGCACAATGCTAGACTACACACACAAAAATGGAAAGTAAGATGCCCCAGCATAGCGAGGGAAGCAGACATGAAAACAAGCTGCCTATTTCTAGAATAACAGTGTGTTCGGAGTCTGCCTCTGTCAGAAAGGCCGGATTTCCAGAAGTGACACGTGCCAGTGAGGGAGGCCCTGTGAGAAAGAGGAACACAGGGTAGAGACAGCACAAAGGCATGGAGAACTCCAGAGATGGCTGCATGCAGGGCCCGGATGCAGGCAAGACAGCACCGGCGATTTCACATACGAATTAAGGAAGCTACTGCTCTCACAAGCAGCATGGACTCCAGTGGAGGATGTAGAGAATTTTCAAAATTCAGAATGATAAATTCAAATAGCACTTTCCTTGCAATTCTAAAAATCCAAAGACTGAAAAGTCAAAAGTTTTCTTTTTTTCTTTCTTTTTTTTTTCTGATAAGTATGGCCTCAAATTCATTTGCTGGAAAAACCTGACCTGATGTGAGGTTTATGACAGACATGCTTTGGTCCAAAAATAGTTAATGTGAAAGGGGAGAGGACTGTACAAGCTTTCTATAACTTTAGGGAAAAAAAATTCTACACGTATCTGACCCCAAAGGCTCTGGATAAGTATTAAAGATTTGCACTGCATTTTAGAAAGATCAGAGTGAAAGGCAGCACACAGGAAGGGAACAGTTGGGAACCTTTTTAGTGGTCCAGGTAAGAGAAGATGATAAGGATTTCAAATACACCAGGGTCAGAGGAGCTGCAGTGAAAGGAAGGCTTTATATCCAGCAAAGGCATGGCGAATTAGACACCTTGAAAACAAAGTACCAGGTAAGACATGAGAAGCATCTCATGAAATGCACTGTTAGGCCAGCAAGAAAGTATGGAACACTCGGAGGCAATCACCTGGTTAGTCTTCCCAGCTTTGGGGGACACAATGCCCAGGGCCATTTTAAGAAGAGGTGTTAATAAAAGACCCTCACCACAGAAGGCAGAGATACCAGGACTGCAGTTGCTGGGTAGGGGGACAGAAGTAAATCCCACCAACCACCAACAGACTGCAAACAACAATGCCCATTCTGAATCTCAGGACAAAGGAAAAGTGTAGAGGCAACTCATGCAAATTTGTAGCCCAAATAAATACTTGAAAATGAGCAAAGAATAACAACACCTCAAGCTGGACTGGCAGTTTCACGCAGAACAAGAGGTACCCTGTTCTGGCCATAACAGCAAGGAAACAAAATAAAGAAGTTTTTGCCTAAAACATTGGAGAACTTTTCTTTCCCACTCCTCCAATTTTTACAATCATCTACTCTCAAGTCTAATTTACATGCAAAATTGAAGAATATGAACCATACGATTATCTCAACAGATGCAAAAGCATTTGAAAAAATGCAACATCCTTTCATGATGAAAACTCTAAGCAAATTAGGTATAGAAGGAACATTCCTCAACACAATCAAGGCAATTCATGACAAACCCACAGCCAGCATCTTATTGAATGGGGAAAAGCGCTGGAAGTATTTCCACTAAGATCCGGAACCAGACAAGGATGCCACTCTCACCATTGCTATTCAATACAGTCAGTCCTGGAAGTTTTAGCCAGAGCCATTAGGCAAGAAAAAGAAATCAAAGGGATACAAATTGGAAGGGAGGAAGTCAAATTATCCATGTTTGCAGATGACATGATTCTATATATAGGGGAATCAAGAGACTCCAAGAGACTATTGGAACTCTTTTATAAAAGAGTTTGGTAAAGTTACAGGATATATATAATACATCACACACCAATCAATAGCCTTGGGGCTGGTGTTGGGGCGTATTAGGTTAAGCCTCCACCTGCAACGCTGGCATTGCACATGAGAACCGGTTTGTGTCCCCGCTGCTCCTCTTCAGAACGAGCTCTCTGCTTATGTCCTAGGAAAGCAGTGGAAGATGGCCCAAGTGGGAGACCCAGAGGAAACTCCTGGGGCTCCTGGCTTTAGATTGGCCTAGCTCTGGCCACTGCGGCCATTTGGGGAGTGAACCAGCATATGGAGGATCTCTCTCTCTCTCTGTAGCTCTACCTCTCAAATAAATAAATAAATCTTTAAAAATCATTAAAGAAACAAGTAGAAGACACACACACACAAATTGGAAAAATCTTCCACATTTGTGAATTGGAAGACTATCAACAAAATGTCCACATTACTGAAAGCAATTTACAGATTCAATGTGATCCCAAACTACCAACGACATTCTTCTCAGATCTAGAAAAAATGAGGCAGTTTCTAATGAAGTTAAAACATATTCTCTCTACGAATCAATTTTTTGTTTTTTAACCCTCCTTAAAAGGGCTTTTGAGTTATAAAAACTCTTAACCTGTCGTTGTTGCTGCAGATAAATAATGATTGTTCTGGGAAATCTGGATCATTGGCCTCTGTGCTTTCTTTCATTTGTAGACGTTTGCTGTTCTCATGAGCAAAAGGCTGCTGCTGCCCTCAAAGTGATGGCTGTGGGTACTCCTGCCAGCCGCAAGCCCCTGTGGCAAGGTTAGGAACAGGGAAATGGTGTTGTGAGGTTCTGATTCAACACCTGTGAGCTCTGCTTCCCTGGCCCACTCAGTGAGCTCCAAGTCTAGCCATCCTTCAAGGATGTTCATTTTGGCAAATATACACTGTAATCTTGGTCTAAATTTATATGTGAAATGCTACTGTTTTTAAAATAAGAAGCTAAATGAAATTATTTTACTATAAAAAAAATATGCTGAAACAAACCCAGCAGTCCACTTCCAAGTATAAACTAAGAAAAATGTTCCACAAGAATTATCACAATCTTTATTCATAAAGGTCAAAAATTGAAAATAATTCAAGTGTCCATTAATAATAAAATAATGATTAGTGGAATATCCATATACTAGAAATGTACTCAACAATAAAAAAGTGGACTACTGATAACAAGGAACATGATGACTCTCAACACTGTGGTGGCAGAAACAGCAGGCCACAGGAGAGTGCATCCTGTACAATGCCACTTACGTAACTCTCAGGAGCACTTCCACCTGCAGGACTGTTGCAGTGGGGCACGTTGGTGGGGCAGGGTTACACCATTTGGAAATCACTTGAAGAAATTATGAGATAACAGAAATATTCTGTATCTTATTTTGGGTACTATTTAAATGGGTATATACCTTATAAATAGGTAAAATCATATCAAACCTTCCTTAAAAATTACATTATTTTCATTTATTTGAGAGAGTGAGAGAGAGATCGATTAACTGATCTTTTTATCTGCTGATTCACCAAATGCCCACAATGGAAAGGACTGGGCCAGGCCAAAGTCAGGAGCCCAGGACTTCAACCAGGTCTCCCTCATGGGTGGCAGGAACCCAAGCACTTGAGACAGCAGCACCTGCTGCCTTGGAGGGTGCACATTAGCAGGATGCTGGAATGGGAATGGAACCAGGACTTGAACCTAGGAACTCCAACATAGGATACAGTTATCCTAAGTGGTGTCTTAACTGCCAAGCCATAAGCCTGCCCCTGCACATTTTAAAATGAACAAACTGGCCAGCGCTGCGGCTCACTTGGCTAATCCTCTGCCTGTGGCGCCAGCACTCCAGGTTCCAGTCCCCGTTGGGGCACTGGATTCTGTCCTGGTTGCTCCTTTTCCAGTCCAGCTCTCTGATGTGGCCCGAAAAGGCAGTGGAGGATGGCCCAAGTGCTTGGGCCCTGCACCACGTGGGAGACCAGGAAGAAGCACCTGGCTCCTGGCTTCGGATTGGTACAGCGTGCTAGCCGTAGCGGCCATTTGGGAGGTGAACTAACAGAAGAAAGACCTTTTTCTCTGTCTCTAACTCTGCCTGTCAAAAAAAAAAAAAAAAAAAATCACAAAAGCTTTAAGAAGGTAGAGTCCAACAGAGAAATTACTGTCATACTGGTTTGCCCTGGTTTCCAGATAGAGACGAATGAAAATCCATTCTGAAGGTATCATCTGTTACAGTGAGGTCAGAGGGCCAGCCTCACCCAGTGACTGGTGTCCTTACCAAAGCGATGTGAACACAGAGGGAGAATGCTACATGGTAATAAGACAGTCCTTGAAAGCCAAAGAGGGAGGCCTGCGATGATGCCTTTCTGCACAGCTTCCAGAGGAACCAGACTTCCAGCCTCCACAACACTGACAGAACACATTTCTGCTGTGTAAGGCCAGTTTTTGATACTTTCAGTCCTAGGGAAATAATACAGAATTCTGCCTCAAGCCTGCCTTCAGATTCAGTATCAACGCCAGGATTTCCAGCCTGTTAGGCAGGCCTACAGATGTCAGACTTGCCAGCTTCCACATCACATGAACCAATGTCTGTAAGTGTCACACACACACCATACTGGTGTTGTTTCTCTGGAAAACCCTTAACACCAAACTCAAAAAGTTCTCACAAGGTTTTCAGAAAAAAACAGAACACAAGAAAATAGGAATTCACAAGTGGAAGCCAACAATTTCAAGTACTGAATAAAGATTAATTTAAAAATAGAGATTCAATATGAAAAAAATCAAGGCCACAACACAGATATCACAGAACTGGTGGGGAGGATGACATTTGTGTTAAATGATGTGAAAGATCAAGAAAAGCCAAAATTCATCTAGCTCAAGTTGCAGAAGATGAAAATAACAATGCAGTAGAAACAGTATTTGAGAGACAAAGGCAAAGAATTGTCCTAAATTCTTGAGACACACTCATTCCTAAGGCCAGAGAGCTTAAGAAATCCTGAACAGAGTAAATAAAAAGAAATCCAAAGTTAGACATATCATACTGAAAGGGCAGGCCAAAGACAAAAATTTTAAAAGCAAAAGAGCAAAAGCTGAGTTCTTAATAGCACCAATGGGAACTCAAATACTGTGGAACAAAATTCTTACCTAAGGGGGGGAACTCTCAGTCTAAAACAGTACTTTTTAAGATATTATTAATTGAAAGGCAGAAACACACAGAGAGAAGGGGGGTGGTGAACGGAAGGAAAGAGGGAGAGGGAGAGGGTGGGAGGGAGAGGGATAGAGAGAGAGAGAATCTTTCATCCACTGGCTTACTCCCCAAATGGCTCCAATAGCCAGGACTAGGCCAGGCCAAAGCCAGGAGCCAGGAGCATCTTCCTGGTCTCCCACGCGGGTGCAGGGGCCCAAGCACTTGGGCCATCCTCCACTGCACTCCCGGCCACAGCAGAGAGCTGGAGAGGAAGTGGAGCAGCCAGGACACAAAGTGGTGCCCATATGGGATGCCAGCAGCTCAGAATGAGGCTTAATCTTCCATGCCACAGTGCCGGCTGCTGAAACAGCACTTTTCAAGAAAAATGATAAAGATGCTTTTAGATAAAATATAAACAAAGCTTTACAAAAGAAGGATTTTTCAAAAAATGGTGCCAGCGATCAGGCATTCAGCCTGCTGGTTAGGATGCCAGTGCCTGGGTTGCACACTCACCTCTAGCTCTGGACTCTGGCTTCCAGCTAGGCAGACCCTGGGAGGCAGTGGTGACGGACACATAAACTGAGTTCCTGCTAAGTATGTGGGAGACCTGGACTGTGTTTCTACCCTCCAGTTTCAGTACTGACCCAGCTTTGGTCACTGTAGGCATTTGGGGAATAAATTAATGGATGGGACCTGTCTCTCTGCCTCTCAAACTTTAAAAATTAAAAAGAAGCACACACCAAAAATATGGCCCCAAGTTAAAAAAAAAAATTTAAGGTACCAGAATAACTAACTATTCATTTGGAAATATAAGAAATAGAATCTCTATATCACATAAGGGTATATAAAAATGTATTCCAGGTAGATGAAACACTCACGTAAAAAAATCAAAGCTATAAAATTCTTAAGAATAATATACAGGGGCTGGCACCGCATCTCAATAGGCTAATCCTCCGCCTATGGCGCCGGCACACCGGGTTCTAGTCCCGGTCGGGGTGCCAGATTCTGTCCTGGTTGCCCCTCTTCCAGTCCAGCTCTCTGCTGTGGCCCGGGAAGGCAGTGGAGGATAGCCCAAGTCCTTGGGCCTTGCACCTGCATGGGAGACCAGGAGAAGCACCTGGCTCCTGGCTTCGGATCAGTGCAGTGCGCCGGCTGCAGCAGCCATTGAGGGGGTGAACCAATGGAAAAAGGAAGACCTTTCTCTCTGTCTCTCTCTCTCACTGTCCACTCTGCCTGTCAAAAAAAAAAAAAAAAAGAAAGAATAATATACAGGAAATATACAAGAATATCTCTCATATTCTCAGAAGCTAGGCTAAGATTTTCAGAGTGAGATGTTTTAGAATAAGGTAATAAAGAGTAACCAGTTGCTACTGAGACAGGATACAAACACCCTATGTTAAGCCCCTCCCAACCTGATACATACCTATCTCCAGCTCCAAACTTATCATGAACAAGGAGCATCTAGATTTAATTGCAAAGACCCCCTTCTGCCCTGCTGGGGACTTCCTAAACCTGCGTGCAGGCCCAGAACATCCCAATGTGACTGACGGATGACTTTCCAGTGGTGGCATAGCGAGCAACAACGCCATTCTGAGTGCATTGTGTGCGAAAGAAGGAACCAAGCCTGCAGAGAACACTGAGCTGAGTGCAAGGCGACATAGCATGTGCCCAAGAGTCAGAACTCTGGGCTGAGCGTAGACGGAAGTGCCCTGTGCAGGGGAACCGCCACATCTCCCACCCAGCTCCCTCACTGAGCCAGCACTGGGACCTCTTCCTGCTGTGCTGCCTTACTTGTGTTCAAGCACAGCCATAACAAATCTGCCCAGGCTTGCGCTTTGGCCTCTTGTCAATTTCTATTCATAAGTGAGCCAAAGAACCTGGGTTGGTAACACTATGGCCTGAACAGTAGTGTCATCCCAAACTTTGTCTTTTCTTTTTTAAGGTTTTATTTATTTATTTGAGAGGTAGAGTTATAGAGAGAGGGAGAGACACAGAGAAAGGTCTTCCATCTGCTGGTTCACTCCCTAAATGTCCACAATGACTAAAGCTGGGCTGATCCAAAGCCAGGAGCCAGAAGCTTGTTCCAGGTCTCCCATGTGGGTGCAGGGGCCCAAGTACACCGGCCATCTGCTGCTGCTTTCCCCGGTGCATTAACAGGAAGCTGGATCAGAAGAGGAGCAGCTGGGACATGACTTGGCACCCATGTGAGATGCTGGTGCTGCACATGTAAGCTTAGCCTACTAAGCCACAGCGCCAGCCCCAAAATTTATGTCAGGACTTCAATCCCTCATGTGACACCATTAAGAGGTGGGGCTTCTGAGGGGCATTAAAAAGTGGGGCCCAACTTACTTCTTCTTCTTCTTCTTTTTTTTTTTTTTTTGACAGGTAGAGTTACAGAGAGAGAGACAGAGAGAAAGGTCTTCCTTTTGCCGTTGGTTCACCCTCCAATGGCCGCCGCGGCCGGCGCACCGCGTTGATCCAATGGCAGGAGCCAGGTGCTTCTCCTGGTCTCCCATGCGGGTGCAGGGCCCAAGCACTTGGGCCATCCTCCACTGCACTCCCGGGCCACAGCAGAGAGCTGGACTGGAAGAGGAGCCACCGGGACAGAACTGGCGCCCATATGGGATGCCGGCACCACAGGTGGAGGATTAACCAAGTGAGCCACAGTGCCGCGCGCCCCCCCCCCCCCCCAACTTACTTCTAAGGATAGAGTTTAAAAGCTTGTCAGGGGACTCCAAATTCCATTAAAATTGGTGGTAAAAATGTCATCTTAATTGTTAAAGTGATCATATTAAGTGTTAAAGTGAACATATAGATAGGATTAAGTGTTAAAGAAATCATATGAATACCATCAAGTTCCTGGTAATACAAGTAGAATTTAAAAGAAAGGAATGTCCAACATGGGAAGCAGTCCACACAGCAGACTCATACAAGGACAATTGCTTTAAGTTAACACTCAGACCTCAGAATCGGCCCTTATGGCATTCGGATGTGGCTGAAAAGCCCATGAGAACATTTCAGGCATGGAAAGCCAAGACACTGTGGCAAAAAATATCCTACATGAAGGATCTCTGTGAGTGAGACCCCAGTGGAAAGAATGAGCCATCAAAGAAGGAGGTATCTTTCTCTGAAGGGAGGAGAGAACTACTTTGCTTATGGCCTTGTCTAAATACTGATGGAGTTTGTGGTCACATAAGGCGTCCATAGCCTTGGCAATTCATGGCAAGAGCCTCAGGTAATCAATGACATCATAAATAAGAGTGTTAATTATTCAATTAACAACCGAAGTCACTGTGCACTTACTCCCCATGTATAGGACATCTGTCCTTAATGAGTTGTACTATGAGAATTAACTGCAAAACTTGTTTTCAAACAGTACTTTATGTGTTGTGTGTGTGGGTGCAAACTGTTGAAATCTTTACTTAGTATAGAGTTGGTCTTTGTATATAAAGTTAATTAAAAATAAACCTTAATGAAGAATGGAATGGGAGAGGGAGTAGAAGGTGGGACAGAAGTGAGGGTGGTAGGGTGGGTATGGAGGGAAGAACCACTATATTCCTAAAGTTGTACCTATGAAAGCAGCATTCATTAAATAAAAAATTTAAAAAAAAAAATGGGGCCCTTGGCTTTGTGCTCTCATGAAAGAGGACTACAGAGAGCTGCTGTGCAACCTTTCCCGTGAATTGGTGGTGCTACAACTCAGACAACAGGATGTAGGCAGGAAGGGAGGGGCCTCAGAAACCCAAGCAGAGAATCTGAAAGCTCACTCAATGTAGCTTTCTTTTCAGGGGACGTTCCAAGGAAAGCTTATCTTCCAACACTGTACTCAGAGGTGGGGCAGACTACCACAGACAAGGAAAGCTCCAAGACATCAGCCGGAGTCAAGGTTTTCGGACATAAGTTGTACAAGATGTACACTGCAAGCAGGAAGGACCCTCCCTCACTCCCCCTCCTCTACATCCTGGACACTCCCCTTGCCCTTGCTATGAAAGCCCTAGCAGGGGCCGGCGCATGTGGGTAAAGCCACCACCTGCAGTCCGGCACCCTATATGGGCGCGGTTCGAGTCCCGGCTGCTCCACTTCCGATCCAGCTCTCTGCTATGGCCTGGGAAAGCAGTAGAGGTTGGCCCACATGCTTGGGCCCCTGCACCCTTGAGGGAGACCTGGAAGAAGCTCCTGGCTCCTGGCTTCAGATCGGCGCAGCTCTGGCTGTTGCGGCCAATTGGGGAGTGAACCAGCAGAGGGAAGACTTCCCTCTCTGGCTCTTCTTCTCTCTCTGTGTAACTCTTTCAAATAAATAAATAAATAAATAAATAAATAAATAAATAAATAGAAGGAAGGAAGGAAGGAAGGAAGGAAGGAAGAAGGAAGGGAAGGAAGGAAAGGAAGGAAGGAAGGAAGGAAGGGAAGGAAGGAAGGAAGGAAGGAAGGAAGGAAGGAAGGAAAGAGCCCTAGCAAACTGCTTCTCAGGAAGAGTTTCTTTGGGGACCTATACTTTCCCACTGTCTCCCATACTTGTCACAAGTAAATACAGTTCTCCTCTGAGCAACTCCCATGCACACCGATTATTTGGTGAGACACCAAGCAAATGAATCCTTTCTGTTTGATCTTGAATGTGATCTTCACAGTTCTCCAGAACTGTTAGAAAAAAGTGTGTTGTTTATAAGCCACTCAGTCTATGGCATTGTTTTTCTAGCAGCTTAAACAGATTAAGAAAAAAAATTAAAGACTAGTAAATTTGAGTACTAAAATCAAGAACATCAAAAGATAAAAGAGTGATGACAAGCCACAAATAGGAAGATTATGCAAAGCATATTTTACAGAACTAACTTCTAGAGAAACATAAAGAACTCAAATAACCAATGAAAACTGTTGAAAGATCATGAACAGATGTTTCAGAACAGAACATCTAAGCTGCCAAAATGGAAAAGATGTTCATTCCTGTAAGATTCAATGAAACATTTAAAAATGAGGTACCTTCAACACTCACTGTAACTTGCAATAATGAAAAATTCTAGTATCAAACAAATATGCCATGAGCAACAGGTACCTTCATACATTGTATATTTGTGGAATACACTGTATATTCGTGGAATCAATTTGGAAAACAAAGTTAAAGAGATGACTCGGCAATTTCACTTCTAATATGAACTTGATACTTCTAAGACTTCAACCCTTACACAAGTACAAAGATACTCCTAAGAATGCTCATTGCAGCAGCGTTTATAATGGCAAAAACCTGGTAATTATCCAAACTGCATTTGTGGCATATGTAAACAGGAAACTCCACTACACTGACATTTTTACAAGTTATGAAAGTTGAGAGAATACTTTCAAAAGTTCATGGAAACTTGAATTAAAAGATGTTTACCTGCTCCACCACAATGCCAGCCCCAATGGTAAAGTTTTACATGTCAACTTTTGCTACACTACAGTACTAGCTATGTAATAAAATACTGATCTAGGAGTTGCCATGAAGATATTTTATATATGTAGCTGCAGTTTCAATTATTTATTTTTTAAAAACTTTCATTTAATAAATATAAATTTTGAAAGTACAACTTTTGCATTATAGTGGTTTTCTCCCCATAACCACCCTCCCACCCGCAAATCATCCCATCTCCTATACCCTCTCCCATCCCATTCTTCATTAAGATTCATTTTTAATTATTTTTATATACAGAAGATCAACTTAGTATATACTAAGTAAAGATTTCAACAGTTTGCACCCACACAGAAACACAAAGTATAAAGTACTGTTTGAAGACTATTTTTACCATTAATTCGCATAGTACAACACATTAAGTACAGATATCCTACATGGGGAGTAAGTGCACAGTGACTCCTGTTGTTGATTTAACAACTGACACTCTTATTTATGACATCAGTGATCACCTGAGGCTCTTGTCATGAGCTGCCAAGGCTATGGAAGCCTCTTGAGTCCACA
This sequence comes from Lepus europaeus, assembly GCF_033115175.1. Taxonomy (NCBI): domain Eukaryota; kingdom Metazoa; phylum Chordata; class Mammalia; order Lagomorpha; family Leporidae; genus Lepus; species Lepus europaeus. The sequence continues at coordinate 152,750,099 of NC_084831.1, forward strand.
AACTCTGACATTATTTAGATAAGGCCATAATCAAAGTGGAAGTTCTCTCCTCACTTCAGAGAAAGGTACCTCCTTCTTTGATGGCTCATTCTTTCTACTGGGATCTCACTCACAGAGATCCTTCATGTAGGATATTTTTTGCCAGTGTCTTGGCTTCCCATGCCTGAGAAACTCTCATGGGCATTTTAGCCAGATCCAAATGCCTTAAGGGCTGATTCTGAGGCCAGAGTGCTGTTTAGGGCATTTGGCATTCTATGAGTTTGCTGTGTATCCCGTTTCCTATGTTGGACTGTTCTCTCCTTTTTAATTCTATCAAGTATTATTAGCAGACACTGGTCTTATTTGTGTGATCCCTTTGACACTTAATCCTAGCTTTATGATCAATTATGAACTTAAACTGATCACTTTAACCAGTAAGATGGCATTGGTACCAGCCAACTTAATGGGATTTGGAGTCCCATGGCATGTTTCTAGCTTTACCATTAGGGGTAAGTCCAAGTGAGCGTGTGCTGAACTGTACATCTCCTCCCTCTCTTATTCCCACTCTTATTTTTAACAGGGATCAATTTTCAGTTGAATTTAAACACCTAAGAATAATTGTGTACAGTTATTAATTTTAAGAAAAAGAGATTACACTTGATAATATACGGGCACATGATTCAATCAGTTGAGGCCTTATGAGTAAAAACTGAGGCTTTCCAGGAACAAAGAAATTCTTCCTCAAGACTCTTGCCAAAGGGCTGGCGTGGCACTGCAAGTAAAGCCACAGCTTGTGATGCCAGTATCCCAGAACAGAGTGAAGCTGCAGTACTGGCTGCTCTGTTTCTGATCCAGCTGCCTGCTAATGTGCCTGGGAAAGCAGCGAATGATGTCTCAAGTGCCTGGGCCCCGCCACTTGCAGTTGAAGCCATCTGGGGAGTGAACCAGTGTACAGACAATCTCTCTGTCTCTATTTCTCCCTCTCTCTCTGAAGCTCAACTTTCAAATAAATAAAAATCCTTAAAAAAATAAAAACAAAAAAGATGACTACCTCAACTCCTGCCCTAGTTCCAGCCTATTGGCTCACCTTACAGATTTCAGGCTTGGCAGACCCTACAATCATATGAGCCAGTTCCTCAGATCTCTTCATATATTTTCTATCTATATTTCTTCATATGGGCTTATATAGAATATGCTGGTTCTGTCTCTCTGGAGAACACTGACTGGCACTCTACTAAAGGAGAATGACAAATGTGCTACTTTATTTATTTAAAAGAGTTACAGAGTCAGAAACTCTATCTGCGTCTCTCATATGGGTGGCAGAGGCTCAAGTACCTAGGCCATCCTCCACTGCTTTCCCAGGTGCATTAGCAAAGAGCTGGATGGAAGCAGAGTAGCCTGGACTAGAACCGGTGCCCATAGGGGAAGCTGGTGTCACAAGTGGCAGCTTTACCAGCCACACCACAATGCCAGCCCCAACTTGCCAGTTTCATAACAGTGAATCTAGAACGTAGAGTCAGAATAAAGGGGTTTAAGAAACAGTGATAGATAAAAATAATCAGGAATTCAGGGCTTGGCTTGAAGGCAAGTGCTATAAAAAAATAACTCAAAGTCTAAGAGTCCAAACAAGAATTCAATGATTATTTGTTGAGAAGGACAGTGGTGGGTTTGATGGATAAATCTGCTGATTTTGATTTTTGATTGTAACATTTAAGTAAATACAAAAACTAATAAAAATATCTAAGAAATGTAATGGAAAATCAAGCCTATGCAAAAAAAGTCATTATTTTCTCCTAGTTAAAAACCCTATGTGTATCTAACATATCATAAGAATATTTTTAAAATTTGGATGACTCTTTTGCAAAATATTACTTTGTAGAAGACCAGCTCTGCCACCTAGTGCCACAGAATTTGTTAGAAGACATTTGCTTCCATGTATTTCAGGAAAATATGGAAAAGTCAAGTCACTATAGACATAGCATCCTTACTTATTGCACTTTAATTCTCAAGTGACATACGTTATTTATTACAGGAATAATGAAGAATGAGTATGGCTACAATTCCCACACTTCTTAGAGACCTTAACACAAATCTGGCGCTGATATATCTTTTAATGAAATCTCAGTATCCTGTTTAGAGTATCCTAAACCCCACTTCTCTGAGTTTGGACTATTCTTGAAATTCCCGCTCCACTCCATGTCTCTTGCTTCACTGCCCATGTATGCCGTAACAGTAACTGCTCAGTTAATTTATTCGGTAACATCACATATGCTATGCTTTAAAAACAGTCTTATTATTCTCCATACCGCTTGCAGAGTGATGTTTTGGAAGCAAAATAACTGGTATGTATTCTCTACTTAATTCTATGTAGCTTTCTCCATCATCTGCAGAGCATGCCAATATTTTATTAGTATCATACTTTACCATGACACTGAATATTTATCCAGTGAAATAGATCACGGAACTCAGCTGCTCAAAGAGGAAGGATACAGAAGGAGTGGAAAATAAGAGTAAAGGGAAAAGCAGAGAAAATAGGCATCCAATTTAAAAAATTAACTTATATTGATTATAAGCCTAATTCCCCAATATCATTATAAGATAAATGGTAAATATTCACTCAGAAACATTTCTGAATGGTTGAACTTAGAAAATAAAAAACACAGGATTTCCTTACCTTTGCAGTTTTAATATAGTGACTCAAAACTTCTGCTCTAATCTTTAATGTCTGAGCATGAAGAATCTCTCTAACAACCCAAAAGCTTACCTGAAAAGAAAAATTAAGATAGTGCTGAAGGTTATGTATAAAGTTTGCAAATATACAGAATGTCTATATTTTACAAAGTCATCTTATATCTGGTTCTATATTTAAGCTAGTAAAGGCAGTAAATCTCCCAGATTCCAACACGATTTACTTACAAAAAATATCAAAAGTTATAGATATTTTAATAACCTGAGAAGATTTCATCTATGAATTCAAATCCAAACAGCATGATCACTGAGTGAATTCAATGTCACACAAATGCAAGCGTGATTGTAAAATACAGATTCTTTGTTACTCTTTCAAAGCATGCTTGTGACCAATATGATGAATGGAGTAATAGTGAAACCGACGCTAACTTCCAGGACAAGTGTAAAAGATCATGTGGTACCTGCCTTCATTGCTGGAACATTGTCTCCTGGAGCCCTAAGCGACCAAATTAAAATACTAATCAGTCTAAGATCACCATGCTGGAAAGGCTGAGAGTAGCGGGCACCCAACTAACAGCCCCAATTAAGCCAATCACCCTGGTGAATGTCAGTAAGACGGTGCCACCTTCCTAACCAGGACTGTTTTGTGGAGGCCTTACATTGGTGCTGTGACTCAGATCCACGCTCCCCCGGTGACTTTGCTCTCCCTTCAGGGATCTCTGAGCTGCCTTGGGGTCCTGGATTTCTGCCAGTCACAAAACACACCCCCAGAACTCCTTCCACACCACCAAACGCTTCGTGATCTCCATCCATACAGTGGCCTTCCAAATTCTGAGGTAAGACGGGGAATGGGAATTCCCATGGCAACTTCTACTACGGGTTGTGGTTCTACTCTCATCCCCAAGTACTGGTACTGGGCAAAACCACAACTCTCTATGGCCTTCAGTCTCTATGGACACTGTGTCCGGGTAACAGTGGGTGTGGTGATGACTCAATATCCTGTTTCCCTTCTATGGGCTAAGCCCTAAGCTCCAGTGGGCTCGTGGGTGACAATCCCTGCCCTCTGTTCCCGTATCGTCTCATCAGTCGGACGGCTGTGTTCCTGGAGATGCCTAATATCCACTGATCCAACTTTACAGGTCACCATGGGAGCTTCTTTCTTCTCACATTCAAATTCTCCTCTCGTTTGCCTTCTAAGTAATATGGTCCCTCTCAAATTGGCTCCAGACCTCAAACGCCAACCCTGATAGCTTTATCATTTCTGTGAGTGATAGGGAAAATGGAAAGAGAACCCACATGCTCAAGCTTTTCCTATCTTCGATCTAAACCTTCTATGTGTACTTTCTGCTCTGTGGCCCAGGTCCTTCGGTCTCCAAAGTTTCCACTAGAGCTCAAGGGCCTGAGCTGAAACCTCTTCCTTCTATGTTCGTGGCCCCGATTCTTCAATGTCTCGGCTCACTGTACCTCCCCCTCCTGTGCAAGAATTCTGACTTTTCTTAGAACGAGGCCTGGTCCAAAGCCTACTCCCCTTGTCTTATCAATGATCTTCCCACAAGTTTGGGAATGGCCGCCTCTGTGCTTTCACCCTCGAGCCCTAGTCCTCCAACTGGTCTCTGCCCCTCCCTCTCCTGTTCCAGTTTTACCTTAAGAATAGCAAGGGAGTGGTAATCCCATCCTTCAGAGCCCCTGCTTACTCAGAAACAAATCAGATGGCTCACCCTTGCCACGGCTTTTTTTTCTCATGAGCGAGCTAGACAGGAAAATCGGGTCTCCTGACCTCCACCGCAGTGGACCTCCTGTCTTTGGTGCATCAGCCACTGGCCCACCGTCACCTTTGGGAAGTGTTTGGCAGCTGCCTGAACGTCTGTTTCAGAGGCAGTCCCAAGTGGCAACTGATGACTAGGGTATCACCGACCTAAGGTCCTCTTAGGGTAAAAAAGCAACTGTAACTAGACACTGAGTTTGAAGAACTTTCTCTCTTTGAATCTAGGAAGATCACTACCTTTAAAAACATTGCTTTGTAACTTGCTGAACTTATTTTGCAATTTATTTTAACAGGTCTCTGGATAATCAGTACTCAATGAAACAGCAATGAATAATCAGTACTTGTTTTAGATGAACACAATTTTAATTTAACTGAATTCAGATAGAGAAATAATATCAGCATCTTAAGTCATTTAGGTGTATCTGCTAATTTAAATTGGTAAAAGTAAATGAGATAAATGCGCCTAAATATAAACTTTGGTACTCTCAACACCTTATATTCTACAGAAAAACTAATAATTGAATTTACTAACATATTTTCATAGATTGTCCATATGAATATAGTTCAACGTCATTTGAAAGTAAGTAGGGTTGAGAGTCAATGTTATCTGGCCAGTGCTGTGGCTCACTTGGCCAATCCTCCACCTGCGGCGCTGGCACCCTGGGTTCTAGACCCAGTTGGGGCACCAGGTACTAGTCCCGGTTGGGGCACCAGGTACTAGTCCTGGTTGCTCCTCCTCCTATCCAGCTTTCTGCTGTGGCTCAGAAAGGCAATGGAGGATGGCCCAAGTGCTTGGGCCCTGCACCCCATGGGAGACCAGAAAGAAGCACCTGGCTCCTGGCTTCGGATCTGCACAGCGTGCTGGCCGCAGTGGCCATTTTGGGGGTGAACCAAGGGAAGGAAGATCTTTCTCTCTGTCTCTCTCTCTGTATCTCTCTATCACTGTCTCACTCTGCATGTCAAAAAAAAAAAAAAAAAAAGAAAAGAAAAAGAAAAAGAAATTCAATGTTATCTTATTTAAAAATATTATTGTAATTTGAAGATTTTTAACAAGCTTATTTCAAAATGTAAATCAAGGAAACTGGAAGATGGAAAACATCACAAGTATAGAAATGTGCACTTGTGTAAGAAAGGTTAAGAAGGAAAGAGTTTTTTGAATAAGGGGAGGACACGGTTTATAAGAATTCCTTTATACTGATGGCTACTTCACTCTAGACTGGAGTGGAAATGACAGAACATTTCAAGTAAGTTGAAGAGGGTGTGTGGAAGTCACAGAAGGTTATAAAAGAGGGGCCGGCGCTGTGGCGCAGTGGGTTAATGCCCTGGCCTGAAGCGCCGGCATCCCATATGGGCGCCGGTTCTAGTCCCAGCTGCTCCACTTCCAATCCAGCTCTCTGCTATGGCCTGGGAAAGCAGTGGAAGATGGCCCAAATGCTTAGGCCCCTGCACCCATGTGGGAGACCCAGAAGAAGCTCCTGGCTTTAGATGGGCGCAGCTCTGGCCATTGCGGCCATCTGGGGAGTGAACCTCTGCCTCTCCTCTCTCTGTGTAACTCTGACTTTCAAATAAATAAATAATCTTTTTTAAAAAAGAAGGTTATAAAATAAATTTTTGGAATAAAAAGCTATTAATCTATGTCTCTGACACAAAATTAGAATCTGATACTCTGTTAAAGCAATGAGCTAAAGTAATCTATTACATTCTCTTAATGTCTCTGTTAGGTTCTAATTGTTCAACAGCAGCTGAGTTTTTTTATTAAGAGTTATGATTTATTTGAATATGCTTATTCTAAAACATTTGAGTAATCACCTTGTAACTGATCAAATCTGGTCTATATTATGTCAAGATGTTAAGGAATTTTATTTCAAGCAGATATTTTAAGCTTTGTTGGCATCCTTGAGAGGCATTAAAAAAAAAAGTCAAAGTTCCAAATTATCTGGACTTTGATATATCCAGTTGGGTCCTTGGAAATATCAGGCTATTTGGATTATATTACAGTACTGTCAAGATGTGAAGTGGGGCTAAGTTTTAAGTTATGATACTGTAAAATGTTATTGATACAAATGTCTAAAAGTTAAAAAATTTAATGATCTTGTGTTCCCAGAAATGACAGTTATCTTAATGAGAAGGGCCCAGAGGCCTAAAAGGGGCAAATGTTTTTTTAAAATCCTACCACAGACTTCTACTTTAGAACATCAAAAATTAGAAGACGGGACTGGAGCCACCCCCTTGACTTGCATTCTCTGTTCTCCTTTAACGAAAACCAGGAGAAAGAGAAGGCCAGGCAGCAGAAAAAACACAAAGGTAGGTGGCAGGCCAATTAATGGCTGCTCTACAGTGATCGGCCCTCAAGGAGACCCAACAGGCCAGTCCACTGCAGTGGCTTTCAATGTGGAAAGCCTGGGCTTCAGCAGAAGTCAGCTTGTGAAGAGCCCTGGTAGCTCTGCCAGCCAAGAGTTGGATCACTGGAAATGGGATTGCCCTGGAGTCGAAGGACTTCAGGTCAGAGCCACAGATCTTGTTTGTTGGCTCCAAGCTGAAAAGTCCTTCACTCGGCCCAGCTTCCAAAATAACCACCACTGCTGGGGGTCGGCCAAGTAGGGTCAGCAACATGGCAGGCAGAACTGTAAACTTCCTGTTAGAGATGCCACCTGCCTTTATCCAGCCAGCTCAGTAATGGAAGTCAACAGGGTGCCTTCCCAAGGAGGTTCACACCTCCCTTGTGGTGTATCCCCTGTGGAGAGAGACAGGTCTGGGCCTCATAACTGGCAAGGCCTTGGAGCCCACCTGATTATTGTCAAGCCCCTTTTGTCAGTTTCTATTTGCCTGTCAATCGGAAAACTTATCCATGGTTTAGACAGCATCTTTCTTAGGTCCTCTAATAATGACTGTCCTTTATTTTAGCCCTGTCTAGTCGACTTGGCCTCATTCCTTTTTAATCATACCTTCTACTCTTATAACCTCCAAACCCGTGTGGATTGATGGTCTTCTTTCCCCAATTAACATATGATAATTCAGAGTTTCTACAGACAAACCCCTCTACCCACAAGAGATGAGCGGCCCTTCTCCAAGTCTTGGTTGAGATCAGCTTTGCAGCCTCTCTGTCCTAAGTAGGGATCTCAGGAATAGCTTTGGGCCACAACATTTTCTCGACCAACCAACTCAAAACAACTCCAACAGTCACAAGAGGTCAGTAAGTCGACTGAGACCCCAGCTGATGCCACCTGAGGTCTACAAAGCCAGATCACCTCACTAGCAGTGTTTAACAGGAGGTGATAATGGAATAAACCAAAGCCTTCACCAACCAGGCAGTTGACCAAATGCTACCACAGGGATATACTCGGCTCCCCATCCAGGACATCACCACTTTAGACATCACCCCATGCCAGCAAAGAGTAACTCGTCACTCCATTACAGCAGGAAGCAGCTCTAGTAGATCATCATTCCTCCACCCCTCCTGGACTTTTGTGGCCGATATAATCCCACACAACACTTGCTTTATAAAAAACAAAAGTGGGGAATGTTAGTAAAATGGTGCCATCTTCCTAAGCCCAGCCTGGCTTACTAGAAGTCAGGTGACCAAATGGCCCAAGCACAAGTGTCAGCTCCACCCACACTCTACGGGCTTTGCTGCTCCCACTTCCTAACCTCTGCAAAGCTACAGAAGACCTGCTCTCCCAGTACAAGCTGTTCTCTCTGTGCACGGCGAGGCAGCCTGTCGGGTTGCCTCCACTCGACAATCAACCTTTTCCCTTACTCTGGTGTTTGGTGTGTTTGGGGTGGCCTTTCCTTTCAATGAATACTGACTCAGAATAACAAACACCAAGACACAGCTTAATGAAATTACTGGCTTTAAAGGCAAAACTATTTTGGACATCTACACAAAAAGATAAAATGATCTCTGTGAGTGAGATCCCAGTGGAAAGAACGGGGCCATCAAAGAAGGAGGTACCCTTCTCCGAAGGGAGGAGAGAACTTCCACTTTGACTATGACCCTATCGGAATAAGATCAAAGTCAGCGAACTCTAAAGGCTTCCATAGCCCTGGCAACTCATGACTAGAGCCTAGGGAGATTACTGACGCCATGAACAGGAGTGTCAAATTGTTAAATCAGCAACAGGAGTCACTGTGTACTTACACCCCATGTGGGATCTGTCCCTAATGTGTCGTCTAAAGCCAAGTGATGCTATAACTAGTACTGAAACAGTATTTTTATACTTTGCGTTTCTGTGTGGGCACAAACTGATGAGGTCTTTACTAATTATATACTGAAGTGATCTTCTGTATATAAAGAGAATTGGAAATGAAAAAAAAAAAAAAACAACATGGTGTTAAAATGGAAATGGCATAGAAAATTAATTAATTTGAAAAAAAAATTATGTAGGATCTCTGTCTTTAATGTGCTGTACATTGCTATTTAATGCTATAATTAGTAATCCAATGGTAGTTTTTTCACTTTATGTTGCTATATGGGCAAAATGTTGAAATCTTTACCTAATATATACTAAACTGATCTTCTGTATACAAAGAGAATTGAAAATGAATCTTTACATGAATGGAAGGGGAAAGGAAGCGGGAAAGGGGAGGGTTGTGGGCGGGAGGGAAGTTATGGGAGGGGGGAAGCCATTGTAACCCATAAGCTATACTTTGGAAATTTATATTCATTAAATAAAAGTTTAAAAAAAAAAGATAAAATGATTTCTAAAGAACAGAAAGCTTAATTGTCAGCAGACTTTTCAACTCCCACACTCCATACCAGAAAAAAAAAAAAAAAAAGAGGGGTGGGGAGTAGAATAACAAACATAATCAAGGGAAGACAATCCTGAAGATAACTTTTTCATCTATGAAGAGCACAGGCAAACCTGTCAACATGTTGAAGCTCAGGAAATACTGTTCAATGCATCCTTCTGAAGTAATCTATGTGAAAACAAGCTTCAGATAACCAAAACAACCACAGAACAATATAAGGCTAGCAGACAGCACTAAATATGTACTTACTTTTAGAGCTAAGACTAAATGAGGGCTAATAGGGAGAGCACGTTATATAATGCATAAGTTCCCATACAATACATAGTTCGGCTATAAAAAATGGGAATGGGGAGAGCAGAGAGAACCTCTGTAATATACACACCTGTCTGCCACAATGATGCTGGTAATGGTGGTATTAGTATTATTATCCTGAGACCACTGTTACGTACAGTCAAGAAAATAAGTAAACTACAGGATATTGTATCATGGCCTGTGTTCCTTGAAAACCGAAATTCAGGGTAAGAGGCTATGGAAGAGTTAGAGTAAAAACTCTGGTCCTGAATCTGAATTCAAATGATCAGTATGAACCCACAACATATGTTCTCTTTAATTAATTGTGTACATAAAACATATTGCTGGCCTAGTAGCATTTGCTAAAAAGACCTAGAAGTTATGATCTAAACAGCAATGAGCACTAGCACCCAGATCCACTTCCCACTATAAGAAATTAGGATTGCTTAAAGAAACGTTGGATTCCAGGCAAAAGGCAGAAGCAACAGACGAACAAAACAAGCCTGCAACACTGTGGCACATCATATGGCAAAGAAACTTACAGTCATGACACAACACATAAAAGCCAATGTGAACAGACCACCACTCTAACAAAACTGGAACAATACGATAAATATGGGTTTCAATAAGGATAATAATTGTAATGGATGAAGCTCATCATATGTGCTTAAGTCTAGGAGTTCATAATGATACTACTAAAAAATAAAAAAATGATTTGGTCACCACCCTTAGATGACAGAGCATCAGTTCACTGTCTTCAAATTCTTTATCCTAAATAAACAGGAAGATTGAAATCTCCTCCCTTATCCTGCCTTTACCATAGGAAACGCACCTCTGGATACCCAAATATTCGATTAAGGAAAAATCTCTCTGCCTAAAAACATTCCAACTACTAAATGAAATATAATGAAATGAGAATTCACCTCTCAACAAATCCACTCAATTAATGGATCTACACAAAACTACTGACATCCTCAAAGACACAACCAGATACTATGTGCCTCCAGGTGAGAACACACACACAACCTATTCTCCTGCCAAAGAGACTGAACATGACCGAACCTTTGCAAACAACAGGGCACTTGCAGAAAGCACAGGGCATGCAAGACCACAGTGAACACAGTCTAGACTGTGGGAGACTACACATGTCAAAATACCTGGGTTCCTCTACTTAAATTGTAAATAAAAGGCACAGAGGGGTTAAGTGGTAGGTTAACACAACTTACACACCAATTCTTTTAAATAGGCATGACTAAACTATAGTGTTAGATATCGAAATTTTGGTAATAAAACTCCAAAAAGAAACACAAGAAAGTGAGTACTATAAAAGTCAGGACAGCAGCTGGTTACAAGAGTGTTCAGTGAGCCTAGGCATATGGAGGGAGTTCCTAGAGTAACTGGAAATTTTATTTTATGACCTGGGTGGGGATTACAGACATTTACCTAACAATAATTAACTGAACCATACTTACGTTTTGTAGTTTTTGGTATTCATGTTCTATTTTACAATAAGCAGTTTAAGGTAAGTAATAGACAAGAAAATAATAAAAATGGCCAGCAAGATTTTGAAATGGTAGCACTCTTAAAATGGAAAAAAAATAAAACTAAGAAGAATGTAGAGATATACTATACAGCACAGTGACTATAATAATAATGTACAGTATACCTGGAATTTGCTAAGAGATTTTAAATGTTCTCATAAAAATGTAAACACTTGGAGCCGTTGTGGTAGCACAGTGGGTTAAGCTGCTGCCTGCAATACTGGCATCCCACATGAGGAATGGTACAAAACAGGCAGCTCCACTCCAGCTCTGCACAATGCTGACAAACCTAGAAAAGCAGTGGAAGGTGGCTCAAGTACTGGGGGCCCTGTCACCCAAGTGGGAGATTCAGATGGAACTCCAGGTTCCTGGATTCATCCTGGTCCAGCTCTGGCTGTGGCAGCCATTTGGGGAGTAAAGCAGTAGATGGGAGATTCTCTCTCTCTTTTTCTAACTCTTTCAAATAAATAAATAAATCTTTAAAAAAAAAAAAAAAAGTAAATGGATGTGTTGGCATGATTTAAATGTTCTATAAGGTCTACACATATCAAAACATAATGTTGTACACCATAAATATATACAACTTATCATTTGTCAATAAAAATACAAAAGAAAATGGGTGGGGCCTGTGCTGTGGCACCACGATTTAAAACCCTGGCCTGAAGCGCCGGCATCCCATATGGGTGCTGGTTCGAGTCCCGGCTGCTCCTCTTCCGTTCCAGCTCTCTGCTATGCCCTGGGAAAGCAGTAGAAGATGGCCATGGGGTGCAGGGCCCAAGCACTTGGGCCATCTTCCACTGCCTTCCCAGGCCACAGCAGAGAGCTGGACTGGAAGAGGAGCAGCCGGGACTCGAACCAGCACCCATATGGGATGCTGGCGCCGCAGGTGGAGGATTAGCCAAGTGAGCCATGCCGCAGGCCCCAGCAAATCTTTTCTTTAGCTATGTGTCTGCACTGAGTTGCAAGCTAAAATATTTTATCTTGCTGTGGGCCGCAGTCAAAAAAAGTTTGCAAGTCACTGCCTAGAGAGTCTCTGCATATGCACAGCAAAAGAATCCTAGAATATTCACACAACATTCTTCACAGCAGCAAAAACTATGAAAGATACATCACGTTTTCCCTCAAAAGGATGATAAATGTATTCTAATGCATTCATGCAATGAAATCCTCGAGAACAAGCAGTGAAAATCAATGGACTAGAGCCACACGAATCAGCGTGGATGCCTCACAGAAATTCTCAGTGAAAAGCTGTAGAAAAATCAGTATCATATAATGGTATATTTGATAAAGATAAAAGGCAGGCATGATTATATAACATGTTTATACAAATGAATACCCCTGTATAGGGATACAAATATTGTCTGCAAATCTGTAAATGAATTATGGAGAGGTTTAAAAAAACTGAAATGGGGAAAAAACGAAAAAATATACATAAAAATTTACAGCTAATGATTATCTACTGAGTGAAGGTGGAGGGAAGAACATGTAAAATGCTTCAATAATTTTGGTAATATTTTTAGGCGGTAAATTCACAGTTGTGTGTGATAACATTTCTTAATAAATATTGGTAATTATAAATTTGCCATTCTCATATGCTAAGGGTAGCCTAACATCAGCAATTTCACATGATTCAAACAAGTATTTATGCTATTCTTCAAAATGTATCAAGTATCTCAAAAAGATAAATCTTACATAACATTTTTTCATAGATTTTTTTTTTTTTATTTGAGAGGCAGAGTTACAGAGAGACAGAAGTGAAGTCAGAAAGTTTCCAAAGTGCTTTTATGATATAAAGACGTCTACAGGGGTACTTCAAAAAGCTCATGAAAAACAGAATTAAAAGAAAATGTGCATCTTCCAAGAGCTTTTTTGAAGACCCCTTGTACAGTGCATTAAATTGCCATGAATTATATGTATAATATCTATTAGAGTAAGAAAAAAATAAAGAATGAAAAGATATATCTAAAATGTTAACAGTCACTTCTGGGTGATTTTCCCCCCTACTTTTTATATATTTCTGAATTTTTTTCAATTTTCCTGCAACACATGTTATTATTTTGAATGGGGGGAAGCACAGTTTTTAAAGATAGGGGACAGAGTTCTGCTTTTGATTAATGGCAGAGTAAGCAGTTGATATCTCTGGGAGAGCTTGTTTGATTATACTTACAAAATGTAAAAAAACAACTAGGCAAAGGACAAGGGAAGGGCCAAAAATAGGCAGAAACTAGACAACTGGCCTTGGAAAGGAGGAAACAGAATTAGCTAAGTCCATCTTAAAAAAAAAAAAAAATCCAATAGCCTAAGCCATTCTCCAGGTACCCCCATTTAGGGCAGCTAACTCTCCAGAGGATGTCAAGACCCACTGGAACCACAGGACTGTGCTGTGGCTCCTTATTGGACAGAAAGGGGATTCCTCTGGGGAGACAGTCCCTAAAATCTATATATAAACTCTAACCAAATTCCTGGCTAACCTTGGCCTGTGGCATAAATAGAGGGGGGAAATACAAAAAAAACCTAACTGAAAACAAAACAAACCTGAAGGCTAGAATAAATGATCTGTTCTCCAAGGAGAGACAGAATTTGGTCTACGAGTCCTACCAAGTTAACTGACCACTAAAATACAAAACACTCTTCAAGAGAAGAAAACACAATCTAGAATCTCTAACACATCATCCAAAATTATTATACAATTGAAAAAAATTACCAAACATGCAAAGAAACATGAAAAGTTGACTGAGAGTTAAGAGAAAAGCTGTTGATACAGACCCCAAAATAACCCTTTTTTGGAATTAGTGACAACTAAATGCAGTATGGAACCCAAAATGCTATCTCAGAACAACAGCCAAAAGGGTGCTAATGGTACTTTAGTCAATGGTATTGTACCACTGTTAGTTTTCTGGTTCTGATAACAATACAATCAATAGTTAAGGAAGACGCCAATATGGGGGTGAGAGGCTATGCACAGATGAAAATTCAGAACTATATTGACTTTTCTTCTAAGTTTAAATGAAAAAGCAGAGATTGCCAGACTGCCTACAATACGCTGCCTACAAGAGACTCATTTTAAAAATAAATATGTACCCACAGGTTCTCCCTTAAGAACTCCTAACTTACTTTTTATCTCAAGACTTTGATGGCTGGCGCCGTGGCTCACTTGGTTAATCCTCTGCCTGTGGCGCCGGCATCCCATATGGGCACCGGGTTCTAGTCCCGGTTGCTCCTCTTCAAGTCCAGCTCTCTGCTGTGGCCCGGGAGGGCAGTAGAAGATGGCCCAAGTGCTTGGGCCCCTGCACCTGCATGGGAGACCAGGAGGAAGCACCTGGCTCCTGGCTTCAGATCGGCGCAGTGCTGGCCATGGCAGCCATTTGGGGGGTGAACCAACAGAAGGAAGACCTTTCTCTCTGTTTCTCTCTCTCTCACTGTCTATAACTCTACCTGTCAAAAAAAAAAAAAGACTTTGAATTTAACAAGACTCCACTAGAGAGTAATAGAGTCAATGCAGGAACTACGTAACAGAGTTTACTATAGGATCAACTGTGATTGGGAATACAGATAAAAGCTTTTGGTATATTGTCACATATTTAACTGATAATTTTTTGTTTGCCTTATTAAACAAAATAGGAGTACTTAAAATCTAAAGCCAGGGACCGGCGCCATGGCACAGGTTAATCCTCTGCCTGCGGCGTCAGCATCCCATATGGGTGTCAGTTCTAGTCTCGGCTGCTCCTCTTCCAGTCCAGCTCTCTGCTGTGGCCCGGGAAGGCAGTGGAGGATGGCCCAGGTACTTGGGCCCTGCACCCACATGGGAGACCAGGAGAAGCACCTGGCTCCTGGCTTCTGATCCGCGCAGCTCTGGCTGTAGCGGCCATCTGGGGAGTGAACCAACAGTGGGAGGACCTTTCTCTCTGTCTCTACCTCTCACTGTCGGTAACTCTACCTCTCAAATAAATAAATAAAATCTTTAAAAAAAAAAAAAAGAAAGTTGTCAAATAATTTTTTAAAAATAATAAAATAAAATCTAAAGCCAAATTTGAGTATTGTGCCGTAATGCTTTTGCGAGACACACACACTAAAATAAAAAACACACATTTTTACTGTAATGATAAATTCTGACCACGTTAGAAAAAACTTAAAAAACAACTTCTGCATAACTCAAATATGTAATTCAGTACAAGATATGTTTATCCTGTGCCCCTAATAATGGGTTTAACCAAATTTAAAAAAACTTTTGAACCCACTTCTACTTTTGAGAATACAATAAACCAAACAACCTGAGAAACTACTCTAAGCCCCTAGAAATGCCAGGTTAAATTAATCCAAAAACATATGCCTAAGTTAGAAGGAAAATAAAGGATTTCCCTAGAAGCCAAAAACAAGAGACAGAACTAAAAGCAAAGCAGGGGCTGGCGCTGTACGTTAATCCTCTGCAGTGCCAGCATCCCACATGCGTGCCGGTTTGAGTCCCAACTACTCCACTTCCAATCCAGCTCTCTGCTATGGCCTGGGAAAGCAGTAGAAGATGGCCCAAGTCCTTGGGCCCCTGCACCCACGTGGGAGACCCGGAAGAAGCTCCTCGCTCCTGGCTTCAGATCAGCTCAGTTCCTGCCATTGCGGCCAACAGGGGAGGGAACCAGTGGATGGAAGATCTCTGTCTCTGTCTCTCCCTCTCATTGTCTGTAGCTCTATCTCTTAAACTATTAAATAAAAATCTTTAAAAAAAAAAAAAAGTAAAGTAGTGGCTCTAAAAGTAGACATAGCAGCTGTCCTTAGAGGACTGCCTATCTCAATACTCTGGGGCTTGAGAATTAATATTCCTTCAACAACCTAACAGGAGGCCTCATACCTCTCCCTATTCTTCTATATTACTAGGGCCTCTCAAAGGGCTACAATCTCAGTGAAAGGTGGACTGAAACAATCACACACGTTTACCTGAACAGGCCGAAACTCCGAGCAGTCAAGAGAAAGAAGTCTTCAATTTACAACCACAGGCTTGCCTTTCACTGTATCTGGAATTTACACTTTCACTACAGAGCAGTGCTGATCTTCCTCAAAACGACCAACTATTGAACATAAAATGTGTTCTGATGTCTGTCATGGCTCTGGGTACCAACAAAGACAAACAGCCCCTCAGAAGAGATGTGCTATAAAGAAAACTCAAAGTATGTCATGATAAAAATTAAAAGAAAGTTAAGAAAAGGAGGGAGGGTGGGAGTAAGGGAAGGGTGAGATGGATTATGTTCTTTTTTTTTTTCCTTGACAGGCAGAGTTAGACAGTAAGGGAGAGAGACAGAGAGAAAGGTCTTCCTTCCATTGGTTCACCCCCCAAATGGCTGCTGCAGCGGGTACACTGCGCCGATCTGAAGCCAGGAGCCAGGTGCCTCCTCCTGGTCTCCCATGCGGGTGCAGGGCCCAAGGACCTGGGCCATCCTCCACTGCCTTCCCGGGCCACAGCAGAGAGCTGGACTGGAAGAGGAACAACCAGGACAGAATCCATGCCCCAACTGGGACTAGAATCCGGGGTGCCAGTGCCGCAGGCAGAGGATTAGCCAAGTGAGCCACGGCGCCGGCAGGGTTATGTTCTTAAAACCATGAATATGAAATACATGAAATTTCCCCCTTTTTAATAAATTTTAAAAATCAAATTAAAAAAGGGATGTAATTTCAATCTAGACAGGGCAAAACTCCCACAAAGCTTAAATAGACCTGAGTTTTTTAATTCAACGTTACAAAACCCATAAGAAAACAAAGTATTCTAAGAGTCAGCAGAAACAGAGAATTAGCACTCCTAGGACTTCAAATAGTAGCATAAACTAAAGGAAATACTGAAAATTATTTTAACAGGTTTAAAAAATAAGACCATAACACTACTATAAAGTACACAGGTTTGTAATAGATAAAACACATCTGAGGAGAACAAGCAAACTGAAATATGGATCTGAGGAAATCATTCACAACAGAGCATAAAGAGACAGATGCAAAATATGAAAGGTTAAGAGACAAGTAGGAAACAATATCAAGTTCTAGCAAATCTCCAATAAGACTACGGCGGGGGAAAAGCAGGGATCACGCAGACAACATTTGAAGAGATACTGGCCAAGATGTCTCCAGAACTGAGGTGAAATATTAAACTATTTCTTAGTGAAAAAGTATACACTGAGACTCTACATTTCAGAAACTATTAAAATCTTACGAAGAACTCACATGATTAAATCTTCTTGTGAAAGCAACAGCATTTGGTGCAGAACTGTATTTTTCTTTTTTATTCCATCCACAACTTGAAAGCTCCTGGAAAATTAAAGTGAAAATTTAATATAAATTCAAGAAATAGCCCAGTTTCCTTGTCACAGTGTAGATTTCAGAACATTAAAGTCAGCCTGTGTCCTTTTCTAGAACTACTTATCTAATATTATAACCATTCAGTTACATTACACAAACTGATTTTATTAGAATATAAGAAAGCAAAATTCTTTTCTATGAGAATACATTTATACTCCATTGGTGGAATATTGGTGGATTGTTTTCTGAAGAGATCTGAATCCCCGGAGGAAAGACCCGCAGATAATAAAAGTTGAGCATCTCACAATACACAGTGAAGGCTATCAGCTGTCATGCCCCTCCCCCTCACTCACAGCTCCAAAACTGCTTTTCTGTATCTTACTCCTTCAGCGGACAGTCAATGAGCCTAGAGACTTGGCAAACCTCTCTAGAGGAGTTCTTGATCCTGCAAAGTGTTAACAGAATTCAAAGAGCCCACGAACTTGGATGTTTAAAAAAAAACAAGAAAAAAATCAATTTTTATTTCATGCTAGCCTCTAATAGGCATAAGACATTTTTATTAATTATAAATGTAGGCTACCCACTAGTAGTAGAAATACATATGACTGTAACCAATAAAGTCATTGATATTTTCATATCACATTATAGTTGGTGATAATTTATCAAAATTTCCTTTTACACTCCTCACTACTACAACACTGTGGTAGCTATTATACCTATCTCTAGATGTCAGTTACTATGTTAGTAAAGAAGCACATATATTGCTACCTAAGAGCTTTTAAAAATGTTTTATTAGGTGTTATGTTAACAGAACTGATCTCCTTTGATTTTAATGAGCTTCAAATTCCACAAACTACAGACTGCCCAAGGGTTCCAAAGTCTAGAATAGTTTAGTGATCCTCTGTAATACAACAACCAGAGAGAGAATATGAATCCAAAAACAAAAACAAAAACCAAATAGAAGGAAAAAAAAAGAACTCTCTTTAGTTAGGGGAGGGAATAGAACCAAGTTGAGGGGGCAAAACAGAAAACCCATTTAATTGTTACTGTCAGATGACAAAAGGTACTGTGCCACTAGGCAAAAACAAATTAGCATGTAAAAAAGAAGTTAAAGAACAAAACTGAGCTTTTAGAAATTAAAAAGAGAAACAAAAAACTTGCTAGAAGGACTGTGAGATAAATATGATCTTTTTAAACAAAAAAAAAACTAAAAAGCGGACCAAAATATTTTTATGTTAATTATAACAGGCAACATTTGAATAACAGAAATTATATAGAAATAACAGAGAAAAATGGAGGAAAGTAGCTTATCAAAAATTTATTTCAAGAAAATATTCTAGACTCAATCCAAGGCATGGCATCCAAAAACAAAACAAAACAAAACAAAACAAAAAACACTGCAAGGGGTGGCACTGTGGCGCAGATTAAGCACCACTTGTGACAGGTGCATCCCATTATCAGAGTACTGGGTTAAGTCCTGACTGCTCTGCTTCCAGTCAGCTTCCTGCTGATGTGAACCCTGGGCAGGCATCAGAGCAGGGCTTAAGGGCTTGGGTCCCTGCCACCCAGATGGAGTTCTGGGCTCCGGGCTTCAGGCTGGCCCAGCCATT
The DNA here is from genome assembly GCF_033115175.1 of Lepus europaeus. Lineage (NCBI taxonomy): Eukaryota > Metazoa > Chordata > Mammalia > Lagomorpha > Leporidae > Lepus > Lepus europaeus. The sequence goes on from NC_084831.1 coordinate 152,768,998, forward strand.
TGAGAAGTGAACCAGCAGATGGTATCTTGGTATCTCCAGCCCCCCACCCTTCCCTCCTTTGTTCCTTCCTCCCTCGGTCAATCTGTACTTCAAAGAAAGAAATCTTTTCAAAAAAATTTCAGGGTAATGCAGCCAGATCATAAATCTATTGAATTCAAAAGAAGAAAAATACAGATCACATATGAGTTACTGGGAACAGCTAATTCTACAGCAGCACCGGAAGTTACCCAACTGAACCAATCCCTTCAAAACAGCAAAGGGACTGTGAAATGCCTACAAACCTATTACGCCAAAGGAAGCCTATGTACACAAACATTCAACCTTCTTTATGCACAAATGTGGCCTGTTTGATACTTACTTTTGTAAGGTAGTGATCTTTTCCTGTGTGATTCACTCCACAGACTGTTTTAAAAAAACCTCTGTATTCTGAGAAGGGATGTCTTACACACCACCACCACCAGTGAGCACTAATAACAGAGATTTCTAGGCGCCAGCATAAGTGCTTTAGACAAATCAACTCATCTGACTTGACAGTGAATTGTGTCTTTGCTTTTTACATAAAAACTTATGTTTGATACTTGAAATAAGAAACACTAAGGTGTTCTAGAAAATCTACTCAATTCTTTGAACTTTTTAACAGCATTCATTTAATGGAAAAACACCTGGTCACTTTAAGAAAACTGCTAGGGATGCAGTGTTGTGGTGCAGTGGGTTGTCATAGCTTGAGACATCCACACCCCATATTGGAGTGCCCGGGATCAAGTCCCACCTCTGCTTACTTTCCAGCTTCCTGTTGATGTGCCAGGAAGGCAATGGCTCATGTTCTTGGGTGCCTGTCACCCACATGGGAGACCCAAATGGAGTTCTGGGCTCCTGGCTTGGGCCTGCCCAGCCCTAGCTATTGTAGGCATTTGGGGAATAAGCAGGAAGAGTATCTCTCCACCTTTCAAATACATGAAAATAACTAAAAAAAAAAAAAAAAAAAAAAAAGAAGGAAAACTTCTGGAGGGAACAAGCATTTAGTCCAGCAGCTAACATGCTCAACATGCTCACATCCCTACAGGGGTACCAAGGGTTGATGCTTGGCTTCAGTTCTGGACCAGTCCCAGCCTCAGCCTTTGAGAAGTGATCCAGAAGACAGCAGCTCTGTCTGCCTCCAGGAAGGAAGGAAGAAAAGACAGTGAGTAAGTGAGAGAGAGAGAGAGAGAGAGAGAGAGAGAGAGAAAGAAAGAAAGAAAACTGTTAGGAGTTGACGGGAAGCAAGGAAGTAGAGGGAGAGGTACAAATTATCTGTGAGTAAATAGTTAGAATTCCATTGGAGCCCTCTACTTCAAAGAAGCTTATAATTAGAAAAATGAAAAAAAAAAAATCTCAATAGTTCCTGCTTCAGGAAAATTTCTGCCTTTGAAACAATGTTATATTACTAGACTACCTAACTGAACAAACTATAAAGATGGAAGAACAAATTAGTGGTTGCCTGGAGTTAAGGGTAGTGTGTGACTATGAAAGGGACCACAAGCAGAGATCTTTGGAAGAGATCTGTACCTTGACCAAGATGGAGGTAAGAAATCTACATATAGGATAAAATATCACAGAACTATATATAGAAAGGTCTCTTAAAAATGTTAATTTCCTGGGCCCAGCACTGTGGTGTAGTGGGTAAAGCCACCACCTGCGCTGCCAGCATTCTATACAGGCATTGGTTCAAATCCCAGCTGCTCCACTTCTAATCCAGTTCCCTGCTAATGCACCTGGGAAAGCAGCACAAGACAGTCCAAGTCCATGGGCCCCTACCACCCATGTTGGAGACCTGGAAGAAGCTCCTGGCTTCTGTCTTTGGATCGGCCCAGCCCTAACCATTGGGGCCATTTGGGAAGCAAACCAGTGGATGGAAGATCTCTCTCTTTCTGCCTTTCAAATAAATAAGTAAATCTCTTTTTTTTTTTTTTAAAGGAGATAACTTTTAAGAAAAAAATTTCCTGGTTTTGACTTTATACTACAATATCTAAGATACAACTGAGATGTAACTGCTGAAGCCTGGGTGAAGAGTAATGGGACTTCTCTACAATATGTCTGCCGCTTCCTATTAATCTCTAATTTATCTCTGCACAATCTTTTTGCAACTTCCTATTATTCTGTAATTATCTCGAAGTTTAAAAACAGTAACAACAAACTCAATGGATTATAAAGCTGAAATTGTACTCTAGGAACTCACTGGCCACTTTCTTCTTAAACTTTGGCATATTTTCCTAGCTACCAGGCTTTAAAGGGATTTCTCCTTGTCCCATGTCTACTTCTCATCAGCTACTTGATGTCTCTGTTAAAAAAAAAAAAATTCTTTTCTCTGTGTCTTGAGGGAATAGGCTACCCCAAACGTCCTTCTGTGGCATATTTTCTGTTAGTTCAGAGAAAATGCAAGACCTCTAGATTTAGAGGAATGGCTCTGAAAAACTGTCCTTTTATGAAAAGCAATTTCCACCTTCTACATTAGTAGAGTAAATGGCAGACACAGGCAGAGGCTTTCTCTCTGGATCTCCTTATTTCCACAGATGTTTTTACAGGAAGAAGAGACTGGGGGATTCTTACAACAGCGGCCTCTAAGGACCACTCCCTGGTAAACTGCCTCCATAAGATGAGTTTTAAGCACCACTTAGCTCCTCTCCTTGCTTGAGTCGCCACCCTAGCCCCAAGACACCCATACTCCTTGTGTAACATAAGATACCATATACATTTAACCACCAGCCCTTCCCTTGGGTCTTACACTTTGTGTTTCTTTCTCATGTCTATGCCGATAATGGTTTTCCTCCTGTCAATATGCCTATTGTTGATTCATTTCAGAAACTGAAATTAACAAACTGGGGCAGGCACTTGGCACAGCAGTTAAGAGGACACTTGAGAAACCCACATGAGGCCGGCGCTGTGGTGTAGCAGGTAAAGCCACCGCCTGCAGTGCGGCATCCCATGTGGGCGCCAGTTTGAGTCCTGGCTGCTTCACTTTCAATCCAGCTCTCTGCTATGGCCTGGGAAAGCAGTGGAAGATGGCCCAAGTCCTTGGGCCCCGTGCCCATGTGGGAGACCTGGAGGAAGCTTCTGGATCCTGGCTTCCAAACAACTCAGCTCAGGCCAATTCAGCCAGTTGGGGACTGAACCAGTGGGTGGAAGACCTCTCTCAATCAATCTCTCTCCCTCTCTCCCTCTCTCTCATTCGCTCTCATTTTCTTTCAAATAAATAAATCTTAAAAATAAAAAAGAAAAACCCCACATACCATGTCAAAATGCTTGGTTTGTGTCCTGGCCCCTTGGCTTCAAAACTGCTTCCTGCTAATGTGCACCCGGGGAAGCAGAAGATAATGGCTCAGGTAGCTGAGCTCCTGGCACCCATATGGGAGAATGGATTGAGTTCTGGCCTCCTGGCTTTGGTCTGGCCTAACCTTGGCTATTATGGGTATTTGGGGAGTAAACCAGCAGATGGAAGATCTCTGCCTCTCTCTTTCAAATTAAAGTAAAAAATAAAAGTGTTTAAATACATAAAAGTATCAAGTCTTCAAAGGGAAAAGAGAAAATTTAAACCTCCCCTACAGTCTCCTCTCTCCTCTAAGACTCTAATATATCTGCTTCCCAGCCACACCAGAACAGAATCTAAGACATAAATTTTGTCTCAGCTGTCATCTTTACACACAGAGTTTGTCAGCCTAGTCAAGAGTTATTCTATACAAAACACCTCACATGAATGCCAAAAAGCTGAAGCAAACTCAGTGACTCAAAGGATGCTTATGTTAAGGGTCTGGCTTAAGGGCTACTTTGGGTATATTATGTAAGTAAGCCTACTTCTTGGCAAAGGCTAACTGAAATATAGCAGCCTTGATATCCCTTACAATTTATTCCAATAGATTTAACTAGCAATTTTCTTTTAAAGATTTATTTTATTTGAAGGCAGAGTTATACAGAGAAAGAGAGAGAGAAAGAAAGAAAGAGAAAGAGAGATCTATCCACTGGTTCACCCCCTAAATGGCCACAACAGCTGGAGCTGGGACAGTCTGAAGCCAGGAGCCAGGAGCTTCTTCCATGGTCCATGGATGCAGGGGCCCAAGCACTCGGGCCATCCTCTGCTGCTTTTCGAGGTGCATTAGCTGGCAGCTAAATCAGAAGTGGAGCAACAAGGACTCAAACTGGTACCCAACAGGATGCTGGCACTGCAGGCAGTGGTTTTACCTGCTATGCCACATTGCAAGCCCCTAAATTAGCAATTTTTAAATCAGGCAATAAAGAGAAATCTTTAAATGGCAACTCAGATATATAAGGACAATTTCTTTTTAAAACATTTTTTTTGTTTGTTTGTTTTAAAGACAGACACACACACACACAAACACACACACACAGGGAGAGAGATCAAGCTTTCATCCACTGGTTCACTCATAAATGCCTACAATTGCCAGGGCTGGGTCAGGCCAAAGCTGGGAACTGGGAACTCAATCCAGGTCTCCCATGTAAATGGCAGGGGTGCAAGTACTTGAACCATCATCTGCTACCTCCCAGGGTGCACATCAGCAGGAAGCTGGAATCTGGAGCAGAGCTGGACGTGAAACTGTGCCACCCAATGGCATCTTAACCACTGCACCAAACGCCTGCCTCATCTGGTTCTTTCTTCATAGTCATTAAAAAGTGTATTTGAAAGAACATTCAAATTCATTAACCATGAAACTACTGAGACCAACTTTGTTAAATTTATTTTGGAAGCTTATGGGAAAACAAAACCCCACAACTAATGACCACCTACCCTGTGAAAGAATTACTGAATTCACAGGAGTCAGCGCTTCTCTTATGTCTTGTAGGTTTGTTCTGTAAAGTGAAATTCTTGATCTAAATTTCATCTTGTAGGTTCCAACACTCTTAAAAGGACTGTTCTAAGGGTGGTGATGTAGGGACACCTATAGACAGAAGAAGAGAAAAGGCCAATATAGACCAACATGTAGACAAATGGAGGGGAGAAAAGGAAAAGCAGTGAGAGCTGTAAAGCGGGGTGGGGGTCCTCACAGGAAAAGACAACGTCTATGAGCTATCTATGGATGCAAAAGTGGGACATGGCACATCCATTAGTATTCTGCCCATGGCAACTGAGAACCAAGTCTCAGCTACTCTCAGCCACAGATAAAGGACTTGCTACAGTCTGTATTTTTAAATTTTTAAACCCTAAAAATAGGCTTTAGGGGCTAGTGGTGTGACCCATCAGGTTTAGCCGTGGCCTCTGATGCTGGTATCTGCTATCACAGCACTGGTTTGAGTGTTGACTGCTCTGCTCCCAATCTAGCTCCCTGCTAAAGTGCCTGGGAAGGCAAAAGAAGATGTCCCAAGTACTCGGGTCCCTGTCACCCATATGGGAGATTGGAATGGAATTCCAGGCTCCTGGCTTTGGCCTGGCCCAGACCCGGCCATTGCTGCCGTTTGAGAAGTGAACCACAGGATGAAAGAACTCTATCTCTGTCACTCTGCCTTTCAAATAAACACACACACACACAAAAACAAACAAACAAACAAACAAAAAAAACCCTTTACAAACAAAAGTCTGCACAAAGAACATTCCAAAAGTCCGCACAAAGAACATTCCTCATGTGTATCATCAGAAACATCTCAAGTTTTTAAGGATTATTTTAAGTAAGACTCAGAATTACTATTAGGTACTTTCCGCATTTAATCAGCACATCCTTTTTGTACCCCAGCTATACAGAAGGACTCTATTCTTTTTATTTTATGTCTGTTTGTTGATATCATCTAAATGACTTTCAATGTTGATCTACTAGGTTAAAAAAGGTAGAAATTTCATCTTTGAAGGTAATATATGTCAGAAACTTTATGAACACTTGAGAACCTTATAAGAAAGGCAAAGATTACCCAACATAACTACTACAGTTCAGTTCTCAGGCATAATTCGCCCCTTAAAACTCAACAAAAGCACCAGAGAACTGCCATTGAAGAGAAAACCGGGTGGCAAGCCACCATTCTGTCCTAACTCCTCCAGGCTGCATAACACAGCAGTCATTCTCAAGAGGAGCCCCACTGTCGTAATGTAGGTGCCAATGTCTCCTGAAGAAATATAATCTCAAATAGCATCAGAGAATTCTCAACAGACAGAAACAAGACCAGAAACCCTGGGAAGCGGTAGGCCTTTGGTGCAATGGTTAAGACACCAGCGGGGACGCCTGATCCCATACTGGAGTTTCTGAGTGCGAGTCCCCATTCTGCCCCTAGACGCCGACTGCCTGCTTAATGTGCATCCTGAGAGGCAGCAGGGGATGGCTCAAGTAGCTGGATCCCTGCCACTCCTAAAGGGTGAGTTCCCACCTCCTGGCTTCAGCCTGGCCCCATCCCAGATGTTGCAGATACTGGAGAATAAGCCTCTGGAAGGGAGCTCTCTGTCTCTCAAATAATTAATAAATAAATAAACGCCCTATGAATGTAGTAACATGGATAGACCTTCAAAATACAATCAATCTTCCTCACCATGGAATAATTCGTACTGGAGAGAAGCACTATAAATGTGCAGGAATTTCCTACAAGAAACCACAATCAAAAGAGAAAGCACACCAAGGAGATCTGTGTATACAAGAAATGTGGAGAAATTTTAATAAAAACTGAGCTTTGAATACAAGAAATCATACTAGAAATTAATAAATGCATAGAACCCTTCAACTCAACTTTTGAACTTACTCAGCACTAAAGATTTCATACGAAGGCTGAAACCTAAAATATTCTAAATTATGGGAGGAAGGGAAAGGGGCGTGGCAGAGGGAAGGGAGAGAGGCACTACGTAAGAGTTTTAAGGATGTATGAACAATGGCTGATGTAATGTTCAGACTACCCATCACTCTGCTTCTCTGTAATCACTGTAACTAATGTTGGCAATGTTATTACCGTGTTTTCTCCTAATCACTGAGAGGGAAAGGCTACTTCCTGCTCAGAGGGGAGAACTGCTAACTCCTGGTACTGTGTGAGAGGGGTCACCGTAAACAGAAGCTCCCACATTTAGCCATGCTGCTTGGGCCAATGAGCAAACGAAGACTGAGGATTTCTGTACTGCTAGCTATGGAAAACCAGGACAAAGTGTTGAGACCAGAGGTAGCAAGGAAAACTGGCAGGGCACATACACACACACAAGCACATGACTGGCTGAGCTGAAGGCTGTCCTGGGCCCCACAGTCAAGTACAGACACGAAAGAACACTCCTCTGTTTAGAGCTACTCTCCAAAAAAGCAAGAGCTGACAGGAGAGGCGAAGGGGAGAAAAGCTTTTAGGAAGTAAAATCACCTGGAGAACAAGGGAAGGAGGACAGAGAGAGAAGGGAAACAGATGACTCCTAGGTTTCTCACTTGCATTAAAATGGGTAGATGGCACCAATCACTTAGACAGGGAGCCTTAAATATAACAGACAGCAAAGTTTTATTTTTTTTTTCTTCTAGGCTAGGTAAATATATTCCTACTAGTTTTCTTTTTCTTTTTTTTTTTAAGATTTATTTATTTATTTGAAAGTTAGAGTTACGCACAGAAAAAGAGGCAGAGAGAGAGAGGTCTTCAATCTGCTGGTTCACTCCCCAATTGGCCACAACGGCCAGAGCTGAGCCAATCCGAAGCCAAGAGCCAGGAGCTTCTTCCAGGTCTCCCACACGGGTACAGGGCCATCTTCTATTGCTTTCCCAGGCCACCACAAAGAGCTGGATTGGAAGTGGAGCAGCCAGGTCTCAAACCGGTGCCCATATAGGATGCCGGCACTGCAGGCGATGGCTTTACCCGCTACATCACAGCGCTGGCCCTCCTACTAGTTTTCTAAAATGAACTTTCCTTTAATTCTGAAATCTTTTCCTGGGAAACATGTTTTCATTTCTTCACTACTATTAAGAAATGAAACACCGAAATTTATCTGTTTCTGTGGTAATTCCAAGAGCACTACAGGGGAAGACAAAACCAGACTTAGCATCATGTCTGATTTGAATCTGCTCTTACAGATTTGGTTTTAGGGGACAGGTACGCAGCAGGGCACATGTGATGGCACAGCAGTTAAGGTGCCATGTGGGGTACCCACACCCCATACTGCAGTGCCTGGGTCAAATTCAGGCCCTCTGCTTTTGACCCAGAAGTGTGCCCCGGCCAGCAGCAGCAGATGGCTCAAGTTCTTGGGTCCCTGCCATTCATGTGGGAGACTTGGATGGAGCTCCAGGCTCTTGGCTTCCTCAAGGTGCAGCCTTGGCTGCTGCGGCCAGCTGGGGAGTGAACCAGCAGATGGAAGCTCTCTCTGCCTGCCTTTCAAATAAAACGAAAATAAATAACTAAAGAAAAAATTCCTTTTAAAAGATGTGATTTTATCTGCCAGTATTCTATTGATGACTAAGGACAGCCTTTGTATAAATAAAAACAATTTTGACTCATCAGAGGTAAGGCAAGTTTGTACAGTGATTAAAGCTTGGGATTTTTTTCCTAAGCATTTTTGAGGTTCACAGTATGACAGACATCGTAGACTGTAGATAAGCAGCTCTCTATAGTTTCTTCCTACAAGTCAAGCACAACTTTACGTAGAGCAAGTTTAGCTAAATTCTGCTAAACATGATGGATCTCACAATGCAGAATTCCATAAACTGCTGAGAATTACCAGGTTCTATTTCAGAAATGAATAACTTAGATAACTCAGGAACTGCCTCTATTATAGAAAACTGAGATGGCATGGTTCAATCACCAATCTCCAACTAAAATTACTATGTTGCATAGTTGGATTCGAAATATATATTCTTTAACCCACTGAGCCACAGCCCCAGCCCCAAAATATATATTCTTTAAAGTTCAAATTCAGTACAGATTTCAGAAAATAAGAATAAACCACCTGAAATATACATGGATATAAACATACACATAAAAATGAGCTTTGATTTACACAGCTTTCATGTAAATTGACTAAAGATTGTTTAAACAGTTTAATAAAGTGCATTGTACTGTTAGATATATGGGAGATTTCAAAAAGTTCACAAAAAATGCAATTTTGGTGCAAAAATGTTGAAATTCATGCACACTTTTTTCAAATATGCATTTCAAATATACAATACATTGAACACTGGTACAATGGACAGAAACACAAAATAAATGTATTAGTTCTAGGCTCAGAGATAATTGCTATATTTGCATCTGAGGTTTGGAGTGGGCACTGTGGCACAGTGGGTGAAGTTGCTGATTGTGATGCCCACATCCCACATCAGAGGGCCTAGAGTCAAGCCCCAGCCCCTCTGCTTCTGATCCAGCTTCCTGCTAATAAGCCTGGGAGGCAGAAGATGGTTTAGTACTTGAATTCTTGTTTCCCACATGGGAGACCGGATGGGGTTCCTGCCTCCTGGTTTTGGGTTGGCCCAAGTCTCAGCCCATTGCAGGCATTTGGGGAGTAAACCACTGGAGAGAACACAGATCTAATAAGAGAGGGAGGAGATGTACAATTTGGGACATGCACAATCTGACTTGCCGCAAATGATGGAGTTAGAAATGTACCAGGGGATTCTAATACAATCCCATCAAGGTGGCATGTACCAATGCCATCTCACTAGTCCCAGTGATTAATTTCAGTTCACAACTGATGGCTCTGATAGGTCTAAGAATCAAAGGGATCACACAAACAAGACAAGTGTCTACTAATACTAACTGATAGAATCAAAAAGGGAGAGAAAGATCCAACATGGGAAATGGGATACGACAGCAGACTCATAGAATGGCAGGCGTCCTAAACAACACTCTGGCCTCAGAATCAGCCCTTAAGGCATTTGGATCTGGCTCAAGAGCCCATGAGAGTACTGTAGGCATGGAAAGCCAAGACACCATGGAAAAGAAAAAAAGAAGAAGAAGACCTAAATGAAAGATCTCTGTGAGTGAGATCCCAGTGGAAAGAACGGGGCCATCAAAGAAGAAAGTACCTTTCTCTGAAGGGAGGAGAGAACTTCCACTTTGACTATGACCCTATCGGAATAAGATCAAAGTCAGCGAACTCTAAAGGCTTCCATAGCCCTGGCAACTCATGACTAGAGCCTAGGGAGATTACTGACGCCATGAACAGGAGTGTCAAATTGTTAAGTCAGCAACAGGAGTCACTGTGTACTTACATCCCATGTGGGATCTGTCCTTAATGTGTTATCTAATGTGCAGTGATGCTATAACTAATACTGAAACAGTATTTTTACACTTTGTGTTTCTGCGTGGGTACAAACTGATGTGATCTTTACTAATTATATACTGAAGTGATCTTCTGTATATAAAGAGAATTGGAAATGAAAAAAAAAAAAAACCCTGGTGTTAAATTGGAAATGGCATAGAAAATTAATTAATTTTTTTAAAAAAAATATTATGTAGGATCTCTGTCTTTAATGTGCTGTACACTCTTATTTAATGCTATAACTAGTACTCCAACAATATTTTTTTTTCACTATGTGTTGCTATATGGCGGCAAACTGTTGAAATCGTTCTCTAATATATACTAAACTGATCTTCTGTATATAAAGAGAATTGAAAATGAATCATGATGTGATTGGAAGGGGAGAGGGAGCGGGAAAGGGGAGGGTTGCGGGTGGGAGGGAAGTTTTGGGAGGGGGAAGCCATTGTAACCCATAAGCTGTACTTTGGAAATTTATATTCATTAAATAAAAGTTTAATTAAAAAATAAATAAATAAAAAAAAATTAATGAACATTTAAAAATGAGAGAGAGACAGAGAGAAAGGTCTTCCTTTGCCATTGGTTCACCCTTCAATGGCCGCCGCGGTAGGCGCGCTGCGGCCGGCACACCGCGCTGATCCGATGGCAGGAGCCAGGTGCTTCTCCTGGTCTCCCATGGGGTGCAGGGCCCAAGGACTTGGGCCATCCTCCACTGCACTCCCGGGCCACAGCAGAGAGCTGGCCTGGAAGAGGGGCAACCAGGACAGGATCGGTGCCCCGACCGGGACTAGAACCCGGTGTGCCGGCGAAGCAAGGCGGAGGATTAGCCTAGTGAGCCGCGGCGCCGGCCTTAAAATGAGATTTAATTCTAACAACTAGAATCCCTTCATCCTTCAGTGAAGGTAAAATTCTAACTACATACTTAAGGAGATGGATACCACTTTATGCTAACAAATAAGACTAATATATTAGACAGGTTGATAATAATGGCTTAAACAATCTTGAGACATCAGCAGCACAAGTTTTGACATAATATTAACTGTACAACCAATTTGGAAATGTTTGATAAATGTAAATATGTTTGTGCTCCATAACTCCATGATTAAAGCACTAAAACAAGGGCCAGTGTTGTGACGTGGGGGGTAAAGGCACAGCCTGCAGTGCTAGCATCCCATATGGGCACCAGTTCATTCCCTAGTTATTCCACTTCCAATCCAGCTCCCTGCTAATGGCCTGAAAAAAGCAGCGAAGGATGGCCCAAGTGCTTGGGCCCCTGCCACCCACATGGGAGAACTGGAAGAAGCTCCTGGCTCCTGGCTTTGGCCTGGCCTAGCCCTGGCCATTACAGCCATCTGGGGAGTGAATCAACAGACAGAAGATTTCTCTGTATCTCCCTCTCCCTCTCTGTTAACTGACTTACAAATCAATAAATCAATCTTGTATTTATCAACACAGATGTTAGGGAACAATGTGGAATATAAAAAGCAAGCTAAAAAAAGTCAAAAACAATAGGATTTACTTAAAAACTTTAAGACCTGCATTAGTACACAGTGCTAAGAGATGCCTACAATTACAGAAAAATAACCCGAATGGACAGAGTATACAGACCAACAGTGCACAGCAGTGCCCTGGTGAGGATGCAGAGGGGCTTCACTACTGGCTAACAAGGATTTTCACTTCTAGTTTTTCAGGCCTTGCTGCATGTCTTCAACATTTCATACAAAATTTAAAATAAACTTTTTTCCTCTGCCAGATGTCAAAGTCCTGTTTATGCTGGCCAGATTTACACGAATCTTGGTAATTACATGAGATTATATACGGAACAAGAGTATCTTGGTGCTACATTACTGCTTCCAGGAGAGTTAAGTTGTCATTAAAAAAAAAATCTCTCATGGAACCTTTACTAGACACCATGTTAATTTTCTCTTCTAAATACTGAGGTCCCATGATGTGCCAGATAAAATAGTAAGCAGAAAAGTATCAGTCTCTACCCTCATCTAGCTTAAAAACCAGGGACAGGCCATCAACATGCAAATCAGCGCACTATCAACATCACTACACCTGGTCAATCACACCTTCCTTCTTTAAAAGGCTTCCTAGATTCCCACCCTGCACTGGCTTTCCTCCTCAATCACTGGCTGCTGTCTTGGCCGTTGTTCCCTTCTTTTCTTTATCCATTTTCACTTTCTCGATAATCTCATCCACATTCTAGGTACCTTCTCTACACTGACATGTCCCAAATTTACAGGCACCTATGCCAGTACAGGCTGAGCAACTCTAATGTGAAAATCCAAAACGCTCCAGAATCCAAATCTTTGAGCACCGACATGATACCACAAGTGAAAGTTCCACCCCTTGACCTCAAGATGATGGGGCAGTCAAAACACAAGCCTACTAAAAATACAGTACCAACTTACCTTCATGCTGTGTGTATAGGTCTATATGAAACATAAATGACTTTAATGTTTACATTTGAACCCTATCCCTAAGACATCTCACTATAAATATTCCAAAATCCAAAACAAATCCAAAGGCTGAAATACTTCCCAAGCTTTTCTGGAAAGGAATACTCAAACTGTTACTCAGTATTCTCCTTAGATGTCTCAAAGGCATGTAAAATTACATATGTCCAAAGACAAACTCCTCTTGCCTCAAAATCTCTTCCTCCACCCTTTCTCTACAAAGCTGCGTTGCACATAATTCTGTGCACAGCAGCCCCACAAGTAGTATAACCTGTCTTAGTTTTCCATTTCAGAGACGACCAACTTCACTTGTCTGCTGTCAGGTGAGAAGCACTGACATTATCCTTAACTCCTCCTGCACATTAGCAGGGTCTGATAACTTCACTATCTCCTCTACTGCCACACTGATCCAAGCCATCTGCATCTCTCCCCTGGTCGCCTAGATGCCGTCCTTGGTACCACCTCCCTATGCTTGCTTCCCCACATACGCTAGTCAGCAGTCAGAAAGAGCTGACTCAAAATCCTTCCATGGCTTCCCATCTTTTCCAAAGTACTGACCTTCTAGCCCCCATGGCCCCTAGCTCTCACTCTACCTCTCATCTTCTCATGTGTGCCCTCCTGTGCTCATGCATCTATGGCTCCCTGGTTTCCGCCTGGCTGTTCTCTCTGCCTGGAACAGTCTTTCTCTCAAACACTGGTTTGGCTTTCAGGTCTTTGCTTAGATGTTTCCCTCTCAGAGAAACTTCTGATCACACCCTCAGGAATGGCAACTCTCCCAACCCCTACTCCCTGTTTCATGTTGCTCCTGACACTGTCTAGCTCACCTGACCCACATGGGGGACCCACAGGGACTGGGACTTTAGTTCTGCTCACTGCTGTATCACCAGCAACCTAGCTAGTGCCCTGCATACAACAGGCACCCGGTAAACTCTTGCTGAAGATACCACAAACGTGAAACTGCAACTTTAAGACTAGTGAAGGGGCTGGTGCTGTGGCACAGCGGGTTAAAGCCCTGGTCTGAAGCACCAGCATCCCATGTGGGTACTGGTTCAAAACCCAGCTACTCCACTTCTGATCCAGCTCTCTGCTATGGCCTGGGAAAAGAGGTAGAGGATGGCCCAAGTTCTTGGGCCCCTGCACCTGCCTGGGAGACCTGGAAGAAGCTCCTGTCTCCTGGCTTCGGATCAGTGCAGCTCCGGCCGTTGTAGCCATCTGGGGAGTGAACCATCAGACAGAAGACCCCTCTCTCTCTCTCTGCCTCTCCTCTCTCTATGTAACTCTGACTTTCAAATAAAAAAATAAATAAATAATTTTAAAAAGTAAGACTAGTGAACAATTAGAGTGCTGGGAGAGTCTACACCACAGAAAAGCAAACAATAAAACCTTACCTGAGAAAGTCAAACCTGATCTGAAAACAGGAAGTTAACCAGTGGAGTTAACAGGCTCAGAGGAGAAGGCCAGTGTAGCTAGATGAGGACACAGAATAGGCTTACAGCAAGCATGGAGAAGTGAGGAAGGGGCAGAAAGCTATGAAGAGACTTGTAGACCGTATTAGTGTGCAGGTTTATTCTTAGAGCAACAGGATGCTGCTGCGAGGTACACATAAGCAGGTTGACATGCTGAAAAATGACCACATCGGTGGGGTAGAAGAGAGCTCAGAGGGGTCGGAGGGAACACGGATGGGTCAGGAAACAGAGTATGACAGTAACTCAGATGAGAGAAGCCAGTATCTTGAACTGGGATGCTGCGAATGATACAGATTAGATAAGTAAGATACCAAGAGGTTTTTAAAAAATGGGATTCTAAATTTCACAAAGTACTGTTAGATGCCTCAGGGGAACACAAATTCCTTTAGATGTGAAGTCTGTCTTTAAAGGCAGTATTGTCCAAGTCTTTCATGTACAAGCCCCTAGCCACAAATGACTACTGTGCACTGGAAATGCAGCTATTCCAAATAAATATATATTGTTAGTAAAATATATACATATTAGATTTCAAAGAATGTAAAAACATCGCAGTACTTTTTTATACTGATTACAAGGTGAATTCAAGTTTTGGATGTAGCCAAGTTAAATGAAATCATCTTAACTGATTTTATCGGTTTCTTTTTACTTTATAATGCAGCTATTAGAAGATATAAATGGCTTACATTTTATTTCCCTTATGCATTACTACTCTCATATGAAACAGCAACATAATTGTGACAGTTTATTCAAAAGGAAAAAATACATCTAAGGAGAAGACCATAGAATTTCAGGACTAAGAAAATGTAATTTTGGTTAAGAATTTAATTTCTTTGGTTTTGTGCTAGGAAGTAAGAAAATGAATGTTACACGTTGTTGTTTTTTGCCATTTAGACACAAAAGCCATTTTCTATTTGTGCAGTATTTTTTTAAAGATTTATTTATTTATTTGAAAGGGAAAATTATAGAGAGGCAGAGAGAGAGAGACAGAGAGATCTCTTCCATCCCTTGGTTCACTCACCAGTTGGTCACAATGCCCAGAGCTGTGCTGATCCAAAGCCAGGAGCCAGAAGCTTCTTCCGGGTCACCTACACGGGTGCAAGGGCCAAGGGCTTTCCCAGGCCATAGCAGAGAGCTGGATCGGAAGTGGAGCAGCCTGAACCCAAATCAGTGCCCATATGGGATGCTGGCACTGCAGGAGGCAGCTTTGACCAATACGCCACAGTGCCATCCCCTTGTGCACTGCTTATAGAGTACATTGTTTCTCTTCTTCTATTGCTAATTCAATGGTTCTACTGTAGAGGACCCCCAGCGGTACAAGGAAAAACTAAGGGAATCTGGAATTGTAGAAATGACAGACTCAAGATCACTGAGGCCTACTGCCCCAATTTACAAGTGACAAACTTCAGATACTAAGATATTAAGTAACTCGCATGAATGTCACAATAGGAATGCTGCCTATATCACATACAAAATAGACGGAAACCTGCTATGGGTTTCAGGGCCACTATGCATTTCACATATGAGAACAAAGTGGTTTCAAAAACTGGCAGAAAAAAATGGAATTAAAAGGTAAGATTATTTTAGTGCAAAAACTTTTGGAATTTTTTTTAATAATAATAGTACAGATTTCCCATGAACTTTCTAAAACATCATTATATTTTGCTCCCAAAATAACTAAAAAAGTGGGGTGGACATTTGGTGCAATAGTTAAGACAGTTCTTCAGGGAACCAGTGTTGCAGCACACAGGGTTAAGCCACCGTCTGCCATCCTGGCAGTTCCACTTCCAATCCAGCTTCCTGCTAATGCTCCTGGGAAAGCAGAGGAAGAAGGTCAAAGTGCTGGGGTCCCTACAACCACATGGGAGACCTGGAAGCAGCTCCTGGCTCCTGGCCTGCCCTGTCTGTTGCTGCCATTTGGAGAGTGAACCAGCAGATGGATGATCTTTGCATTTCTCTCCCTAACTCTTTCAAATAAACAAATAAGTATTAAAAAAAAAAAAAAAAAAGATGCTTCTTCAGATGCCTGCATCCTGTAACAGAGTGCCAGGGTCAAGTCCCCAGCTTTCTGCTAGTGTGCACCTGGGAGGCAGCAGGCAACAACTTAAGTACTTGAGTCCCTAGCACCCATGCAGGGGACCTAGACTGAGCTGCTGGCTCTCAGCTTCAGCCTGACCCAGACCCAGCTATTGTAGACATTTGGGGAATTAACTAGAGGATCAATCTCTGTCTCACTGCCTCTGTCACTCTGCTTTTTAAATTCATTTTAAATTCATTCATTCATTAACAATGAAGTATCTATCTTATGGTACTGAATTTCAGGATTATCATTTACTCTGGGGGTTTAGAACCTTACTTATATTCTTACTTGGTAAGAGCAGAAAAAGTATCTGTTTTTAGAATTTGAAGCCCAGTTCCAACACTTAACTGTTACAAGGGCAGTTCTCACTCTTTTCCTCTCAGTCAGAGACAACATCACACCCGGGTTGTGAAAATGACAGGAATGCTAAAGCATTCAACACACAAGTACACACCCCTCTCCAAACTCTCAATATAGTCATTATACAAAGTTATAAATGAAGAGATTATTGAAGTGAGTTGTAAAAACTCAGTTTCTAATTTTTCACTTCATATTAGAAAGGTTCAAAGTCACAAGTAAATCACTCAACCCAAGTCCATCCCTCCTTCCCATGGAGTGATGAAGCCACCAAGCAAACAGGAGTCAAAATGACCCAGGGATGTGTGGCTATGGATGACACATGGAGTTCTAAGGCCTGAGTGGACAGACAAGTTAGATCAACCACTTCAAACACTTCAAAATTAATATGAAGTACAATTTGACATTTTAAAAACTTTAACTGGGCACACATTGAAAAGTAACATTCTTAAAAACTACTTACATCTGGTTGAATAGCTTTAAATACTGGAACATCCATTAGTGTTATCTGACCCTGGAATACAAAGTGAAATGTGAAGTGTAACTTAGAAAGCTGTCTTTAAGAGCCTACAGTTTCTCTTACCTTGCCCACCTCATCCCTCTGCTGGCTCCATACTTGTGCTACTCTCCCCAACAATTCCCACATGCAGCTTTTTGTTCATCATCTCTTCCACTGAGCCCACAGATTCACTACCTCCACAGCACCGATATGTAAACTGTGTGCAAAGGACAGAGAAGGGAAAGGCTGAACACTTACCGCATATTCTTCTGGTGTAACCTTAAGAACATCAAATACCACAGCATCAAAGCTTTTCTTCAGTTCGGAACCTTTGTCACTTAATGACTCAGAGCTGCTACTTTTCTGTTAAATTGAAAGAAAACGCAGTCAATTTAATTCGGTGTCACAGTCAATGTCACAGAAACCGAACAGGCCATAAAAACTACAAAACCAACAGGTCAGAAGTGCTGGAGAGAAGCTGAGTGGAACAGGCTGCTTTCCTGGAAATGGACTGGGTGAAAGGACAGGCAAAAACCTGCTCTAGAGTTTTAGGCTCTTAAATCATTGTCTTGTATGTTTCCTCATGCTGACATCCTATCATTTCTTACAGAAATAAGACTCTGACAACTTCACTGATTCTCAAATGGAATAAAGAACAGGCTGGGGAAAAGGATATTTATAAACTATTTTAATAATTTTTACAACCAATTTTATTAAGAAAAAGGCAAACTACTATTTTAACAGAAAACATTCAGAATCCCATTAACTAAAGAGCTGTATAATCCAATTGTGTTTTTTTAAAAAAAGATTTATTTATTTATTTGAAAGTCAGAGATACAGAGAGAGAGGGAGTCGTAGAGAGAGAAAGAGATCTTCCATCCCTGGTCAACTCCCCAGATGACTACAATGGCCAGGCCAAACCCAGTCAGGAGTAAGGAGCTTTACCCACATGGGTGCAGGGACTCCAAACAATTGGGCCACCTCATGCTGCTTCTCCCACACCATCCGCAGGGAGCTGGACTGGAAGTGGAACAGCCAAGACACGTATTGGGGCCCACATGAGATGTCAGTGTCGCAGGCAATGGCTTTACCACTACACAACAACAGCCCCCTTTTGTATTTCTGAAGCAATGTCTGTGATTAGTTAACTGATATTGCTCATCCCACTACATTACAAACTTAAGTCTCTTCTGCTTTAAGGTTACTGTTTTAATTTTAAATCTGCTGTTGCTACATGTAGAACAAATGGTGATTTGGGGCTCTGAAAATCTGTTAAATTTCTACTTCATCTGTGCTACACATACAAATATATTCTGCATCAACTGGCTGAGTTCTTATCCTCAGTACATGAACAATTAGAACAGCCTCTACCAAAATAGTGGCAGGTCATCAGGCTACAAAAAGGTAATGGCACAAAAAAGTAATCGAAGTTTCAATTTCTAGAGTAACTGAAATTAAACTGGATAACTGAAATAAAACTGGATAAATTGAAATAAAACTGGAGTTTTATGGACCTGTCAACATGCCCCATTTTAATTTTGGCCCATTCAGTAGCAGCTAAATATCAAGCATGGACTCATTATTATTTACAAAGGGAAGGATGCCATTCATTTTGGAAAATTCTCAACATTATTTCAAACATTTCTTTGGTTCTTTTCTCTCTTCCTATATTCCCATTATGTCGCTTATCATAGTCCCACAGGTGTTGGCAATTCTGTTTTTTGTTTTTTGTTTTTTTTTTTAAATCTGATCTTCCCTTTGTATTTCAGTTTGTGAAGTTCTATTACAAATCAGCAAAGTCACTGATTCCTTCTGTGGTTTTCTACGGTCATCAGTCTTTTGATGAGTTCATCAATGGCATTCTTCATTTCTGTAAACAATGTTTTTAATTCAAGCATTTCAATATCCCTGCATATATTATCCATCTGTATTTGCATGTTGCCCACGTTTTTGTAAAAAAGAGTTCTTGGCATATTCATGATGGCAATTTAAATTCCCAATCTAATAATTATAAAATCCCTGTCGTATCTGAGTCTGGCTCTGTTGCTTAATTTACCTTTTCTTTTTTTTTTTTTTTTAACATTATTTATTTGAAAGACATAGTTACAGAGAGAGGTAGAGACAGAGAGAGAGGTTTTCCATCCGCTCGTTCACTCTCCAACTGGCTGCAACGGCTGTGGCTGCGCTGATCCAAAGCCAGGAGCCAGGAGCTTCTTTCGGGTCTCCCACATGAGTGCAGGAGCCCAAGGACTTGGGCCATCTTCTACTGTTTCCCAGGCTGTAGCAGAGAGCTGGATCAGAAGTGGAACAGCCGGGACTAGAACTGGTGCCCATATGGGATGCCAGCGCTTCAGGCCAGGGCGTTAACCCGCTGTGCCACAGCGCCGGCCCTTAATTTACCTTTTCAAAGTATGTGTTTTTCTTGCCATGAGCATGCCTTGTAACCTTCTGTTAACAGACAGACATGATATATGGGTAACAGGAACCCATTAGTGTTAAGGGTTTATGCTCACATGCCAGGTAGGAGTTATGCTGTGGTTATAGTTTGGTGTTGCTAAAAATGAGTCTAAGTCTCAAATTGCTTCTAATATTCTTGTGTTTTTTCTTCCTCCTCTCCTGTCTCTGGAGTTTTCTTAGAGTCGGATCCTTGCAGTTCTTGCAGCTAAGTCATCACACAGGAGCCTGTTGGTGTGGTGGGTGGTAAGGCGGAAGTGGAGCACCGTTCTAAAACCCTGGGATTCGGCTTCAGTCTCCTGGTGAGGCTGTGTCCCTGAACAAAGACCATCACACACGTTTCTCAGTCCCCTTCACTCTGCTCAGGTCACAGCCAGTGCCTGAAGCCGGAGTAAGTTAGGCTCTAGTACAGCGGCTTCCCTTGCGTGTGGCCTTGGACATACCTGAAAATGGATACTTTCCCCCTCACTTCCTGGAAACAGAGGAAGATTTTTTTTTTTTCTGATCCTGAGAACTTGGTCACCACCCGAGAGGTAATAAAACTCAGGCCCTTAGCGGTTTCTTTTTTTTTTTTTTTTTTCTTTCAGAATCTTTTAAATTATCAGTCCCTCTGGCTTAATTTGGGGTGGAGGGGCTGTCACTATATTTATTCATTTTTGTTTTTACTTAATTTAAGGTATACAAATTTCATATATATAGATTTAGGAACATAGTGATTCTTCCCACACATGCTCTCTCTACCCTTCTTTGTCCTCTCTCTCCTACTCCTATGCTCAATTTTTACAAAGACCTATTCAGTTTACTTTATACACATAAGATTAACCCTACACTAAGTAAAGAGCTCAACAAATAGTATGAAGGAAAAAAACCAATGTTCAACAGTAGAGATAAGGACTGTAAACAATCATGGAATGTCAGTCGCACTCCTACACATTACATTTCAGGTACTCTAACAGTTACCACAGATCAGGGGAACATATGGTATTTGTGTTTTGGGGACTGGCTTATTTCACTAAGTATCATGGTTTCCAGCTGCATCCACTTTGTTGCAAAGTTAGGATTTCACTTTTCTTTCAATTACTGAGTAGTACTCCTTAGTGCATATATGCCATAATTTCTTTATCCAGTCATCAGCTGATGGATGAGGAGTTTCTAACTCTCAACCTAGTGCACAGGCAGCCAGCAACTGTCTGTGGGCTACAGCTTGTTCCTAGGCTCCTCCGGCCCCCTCGGTTCTGCTCCTGTCTCTCCGGGTGATGCTTCCCATTTGCCTGTCTCTCCGGGTGCTGGGGCATCACCGTTTGCTCTGTGACATCAATTCTCTGACAGACCTAAGAGGGATTCATTTTCAGTTTGTTCAGCTTTTTTCCTACTGCGAGGACAGGAGTGAGAAATTCCAACCTTTTTACCAATCCTCACAAAAACTTGAAAACTCCTGTAAATGGATCCAAGCAGAAGCCTAAAGTCCCATACATAAAATGGAGTGTTTATTTCATGTGCTCAATCTCTGTAACTACAGCTAGGTTACAGTAAGGCAACGATGTTATGCTCTAAGACTAATATGCAATATACAACAATGCAGTAACTGTACAAATAATTAAATATTTTGCCAGGTAAATACATTATCTGCAACATAAGCTGGTAATTTTCTCCAAGTTTTTAACTCAAAGTAAGTCTTTAAATCTGATGGCAGTTTTGTTGCTTATCAAAGAGTAACCACTTCCTGTTTTTGTTGTAAGCCCCTAGTAGAGGCTTAAAAATTACTAGTAATGCAATTCGACCTGCTTCCCCAAGACCAGTAATAAACTGGCAATGATCAGAAGCTGAGCAGTACTTAGCCTGACGTCTACCATGAGATGAGCTGCTATTCTCTACTAAAGGCAAGACTCAGTAAACTGCTGACACTCCTAATTAGCTGCAAATAAGGTCACTGAAATTCTCTGACTGGGGACAGAAGACTCAAGCAGAGGTTCAACACAAAAGGTACTGAGAAAGGAAAAGTAAACCAACCCAGATCAAGTATTGTTTTTAAAGATTTATTTATTTATTTGAAAGTCAGAGTTACAGAAAGAGAGAGGGAGAAACAAAAAGAAAGAGAAAGAGAGAGAGAGAGACAATCTTCCATCCATTGGTTCACTCTGCAGATGGCCGCAATGGCCAAATCCAGGAGCTTCAGCCAGGTCTCCACGTGGTTGGCAGGTGCCCAAGCACTTGGGCCATCTTCCGCTGCTTCTCCCAGGCCAATGGCAGGGAGCTGAATAGGAAATAGAGTAGCCGAGACACAAGCCCACACCCATATGGGATGCCAGCACCACAAGCAGCGGCTTAACCTGCTGTGCCACAACACCAGTCCCACAACTAAAGTATTTCATCCATTCTGTAATCTGATCACTTTTATAAATAATTTGCATTATGGAATGTTAATGGATCTGGATTTTAAGAAAAAGTAGAAAATATTCTTTTCAATTTTTTCTTGCCACAGTAGTAAGAATATTTGGAAGGCAGACCTTTCCCTCTCCTTACTTCTTGTATACTAATTTACACTACTCTATTTTTTTTTTTTTTTTTGACAGGCACAGTGGACAGTGATAGAGAGAAAGAGAGAAAGGTCTTCCTTTCTGTTGGTTCACCCCCCAGCGGCTGCTGTGGCCGGCGCATCGCACCAATCCGAAGCCAGGAGCCAGGTGCTTTTCCTGGTCTCCGATGCGGGTGCAGGGCCCAAGCACTTGGGCCATCCTCCACTGCACTCCAGGGCCACAGCAGAGAGCTGGACTGGAAGAGGAGCAACTGGGACAGAATCCGGCGCCCTGACCAGGACTAGAACCTGGGGAGCCGGCACCGCAGGCGGAGGATTAGCCTATTGAGCCACGGCGCCGGCCTACACTACTCTTATTTTTAAGATGTATTTATTTACCTGAAAGGCAGAGTGAGAGAGAGAGGGAAAGGGGGAGAGAGATTTTTCATCTGCCAACTCATTCCTCAAATATTTGCAACAGACAGAGTTTGGGCCAGGCTGAATCCAGGAGCCAGGAATTCCATCCTGGTCTCCGAGATGGGTGTCAGAGGCCCTAGCACTTGGACCATTTTCCTCTGCCTTCCCAGGTACGTTAGCAAGAAGCTGTACTGGAAGCAGAATAGCCGGTGCTCAAATCAGCACTCCAACATGAGACGTCAGCACGCCAGGCAGTGGCTTAACCTTTTGCACTAAAAGGTTAGTCCCTAAATTATACAATTCTAAGCCTGATCTAATTCACTGACTTTAAGAAATGGTCTATCTTATTTCACAAACAACTGTGTACTGCCTCCCATAACCACTAGATCAGGGATTTTTGGATATAGAGTTACAAACACAACATATTCAAGAAATAGTTATAATACATACACCACATAAACAAATATATAATATAAACATATATACAAATGTAATCCCTGTATCAAAGAGAAAGAAGAGCCATATATAAATTTATGTTAAAAATTATAGAGGTAGGGAGACAGCATTGTGGTGTATGGAGCAGATTAAGCCACTGCCTACAACACATGGGCGCCAGCCAGTTCATGTCCTGGCTGCTCCATTTCCAATCTAGCTCCCTGCTAATGGTCCTGGGAAAAGCAACAGATGATGCCCCAAATGCTTGGGCCCTTGCTACCCATGTGGGAGACCAGGATAAAGCTCTTGGTTCCTGACTTTGGCCTGGCCACAGCCACTATGGCCATCTGGGGAGTAAACCAGCGGATGTAAGATCGCTCTCTGTGTCTCTCCCTCTCTCTTGGAAACTATGTCAAATAAATAAATAAAAATCTAAAATACACACAAAGTACGGGGTGGGCACTTGGAGCAGTAGCTAAGTCACTACTAGGGATGCCTGCATTCCGTATCCAAGTCAGCTCTCTGCTCGGGTCGTTTCCAGCGAACGCAGACCCTGGGAGGCAGCAGTGATGGCTCAAGTACTTGGGTTCCTGCCGCCCATGTGGGAGACCTGATTGAGTCCTGCGTTCCCAGCTTTGGCCTGGCTCAGCCCTAGCTGTTGTAGGCATTCAGGGAGTAAAACAGGGGTTGGAAGTACTTTCTCTCTATCTGCCTTTCAAATAAAATTAAAATAATTAAGAATTCTTTAATTACAAGGTTTTTTTTCAAATGCTAATTTAAAAATTAGGAAAGTTCCCATCTGTTTAGGAGATTAGCAAAGGCTTTATTAACAGGATAGCTTTTGAAAGACAAATTTTTTTTTTTTTTTTTTTGACAGGCAGAGTAGACAATGAGAGAGAGAGAGACAGACAGAAAGCTCTTCCTTTGCCGTTGGTTCACCCTCCAATGGCCGCTGCGGACAGCACACCGCGCTGATCCGAAGGCAGGAGCCAGGTGCTTCTCCTGGTCTCCCAATGCGGGTGCAGGGCCCGAGCACTTGAGCCATCCTCCACTGCACTCCCGGGCCACAGCAGAGAGCTGGCCTGGAAGAGGGGCAACCGGGACAGAATCCGGCGCCCCCACTGGGACTAGAACCCGGTGTGCTGGCGCCACAGGTGGAAGATTAGCCTATTGAGCCGTGGCGCCGGCCTGAAAGACAAAATTTTTATCTGTGTGTATTGAGGAGGGGACATTAGGATAGAAAAGGCAAAGTTATACCAGAAGTAGGAAAACCTAGTGGTTTACACAAACTTTAGCTAAATGTAGTATCCTTTCATTAAAATGTCAGCTTCAGGACCACCATGACACTGGCATCCCATATGAGTGCTGGTTCAAGTCCTGGCTGCTCCACTTCCAACTCAGCTCCCTGCTAACAGCCTGGGGAAAAAAGCAGAAGATGGCCAAAGTGCTTGGGCTCCTACAACCATGTGGAAGAATTGGAAGAAGCTCCTGGACCCTGGCTTTAGCCTGGTCCATCCTGGCTGTTGTGGCCATCTGGGGAGTGAACCAACAGATGGAAGATATGTCTGTCCTTTCTCTGTAACTCTTTCAAATAAATAAATAAATCTTTAAAATATACATACAAATGTATGTATGTGAATATATATATATATATATATATATAAATGAATGTCAGCTTCAAGTAGATTTGATAAGGAGGAGCAAAATCTATCAGGGAGAAAACCTGGGGCCATTCTGAGAAAAGTCTAGAATGAAAGGCTGGAGGGACATTTGAATTTAGTTACTAAGCAATGAGGAAATACCAACAGTTTGGGGACAAGATAAAGCTTAAGAGCCGTAATTTTTTTTTTTTTTTTAATTTTTATTTTTTGTCAGGCAGAGTGGACAGTGAGAGAGAGACAGAGAGAAAGGTCTTCCTTTTGCCGTTGGTTCACCCTCCAATGGCCGCCGCAGTAGGCGCGCTGCGGCCAGCGCACCGCGCTGATCCGATGGCAGGAGCAAGGTACTTATCCTGGTCTCCCATGGGGTGCAGGGCCCAAGGACTTGGGCCATCCTCCACTGCACTCCCGGGCCACAGCAGAGAGCTGGCCTGGAAGAGGGGCAACCGGGACAGGATCCGGTGCCCCGACCGGGACTAGAACCCGGTGTGCCGGCGCCGCAAGGCGGAGGATTAGCCTAGTGAGCCGCGGTGCCGGCCAAGAGCCGTAATTTAAGAATATAAACCATAAATGTTAAACTGGCCAAAAACAACAAAGATGTACAAAAGCAAGCTAAAAGGCCAGTGCAATAATCTGAACAAGAACTAATGCAGGCTCCAAGTAGGATGGCGGCAGCAGAGAGGAGGAGGGAAGGCTGGCAGCAGAGCGTGTGCCCAGGCCGGCTCCCAGACGGCTGCCAACAAGGTCTACCTCCCGGCCGTCTCCTTCTTGTGTAACAGCTCTACTCAAGTGTGGGCAGGACCCCGTGACTTGTTTCTAACCAACTGATAGGACAAAAGTGATGGGCTGTTACCTCCACGGTCACACTGCATAAGCTCACAACGTCTGTCTCGCTAGCACTCTGCAGTGGGCAAAGGGCAGTGAAGTAACGGCCTATCTACAGATTCACACTTAGATGGCTCCAAAAATACGGTGAAATTCCAAGAAAGGGTTGGACTATGTTCTCTATAGGTTGTGGAGAAAAACTGTAATGTGGAACTTGATTTTCTTGACATTATAAGTGAAATGTGTGGTCCATCAGAAATGTTTAATAAAACTTATGGGGGGGGGGGGGGCGGCACTGTGGCGTAGCAGGTTAAGCTGCTACCCGCAGTACTGGCATCCCATGGGGGCGCCGGTTTGAGTCCCGGCTGCTCCACTTCTGATCCAGCTCTCTGCTATGGCCTGGGAAAAGCAGTGGAAGATGGCCTAAGTCCTTGGGCCCCTGCACCCACGTGGGAGACCCAGAGGAAGCTCCTGGCTCGACTTTGGATCGGTGCAACTCCAGCCGTTGCAGCGAGTTGAGGAGTGAACCAGCGGATGGAAGACCCCTCTCTCTCTCCCTCTCTCTCTCTGCCTCTCCTTCTCTTTCAAATGTAACTCTTTCAAATAAACAAATAAATTAAAAAAAAAAAAAAAACTTATGAAGGCAGCCAGGAACAGATATAAAAATTGAGAAATCACCTGTACAAGAAAAGTAACTGAAACAACATATTGCCATGTTTTTCTCTACATGAAGGCCTAAGTAACTGGTTGAGCCTAAAAGGAGTTAAGGAACTTCAAAAGAAAAAAAACTTTATTTATTTGAAAGCCAGGAGTAAAGAGAAAGGGAGGGGGAGAGGGAATAATGGAGGGGAAGGGAGGGAGAAGTGGGGGAGAAAGAGAGAGAGAGATATCTTCCATCTGCTGGTCCACTCCCAAGATGACCACAACAGCCAGGACTGGGCCAGGCAGGCCAAAGCCAGGAGCCAGGGGATTCATAAGCGTCTCCCACATGGGTGGCAGGGGCCCTAACATTTCAGCCATCTTCCGCTGTTTTCCTAGGCCACTAGCAGGGAGCTGGATCAGCAGCGGAGTAGCTGGGACTTGGCATGGTATCGCAAGTGGCAGCTCAACCCCACTCCACCACAACCAGGAGTTAAGGAACTTTGAGATTAAGGTGTCAAAGGGACATAGGCCTTATTCTCATCCAATAGAGTCAGAATAAAACATTGGAGAAATACAGGAGCCAGATCCTGAAATTATTAAAGAAAGCAAGCAAGTACCCTAGATTCATAGACAAAGCATTAAAAAAAAAAAAAAAAAAAAGGTGAGACAAAAAGAAAATCGCAGGGGCCGATGCTGTGGCGTAGCAGGTAAAGCTGCCCTCTGCAGCACCGGCACCAGTTCAAGACCTGGCTGCTCCACTTCCGATCCAGCTCTCTGTTGTGGCCTGGGAAAGCAGCGGAGGATGGCCTGAGTGTTTGGGTCCCTGACCTGTGAGGGAGACTCGAAGAAAGCTCCTGGCTCCTGGCTCCTGATAGGCCCAGCTCTGGCTATTGCAGTCATTTAAGAAGTGAGCCTGTGGGTGGAGGATCTCTCTCTCTCTCTCTGCCTCTCTGTGACTCTGCCTTTCAAATAAATATATAAATAAAAAGAGAAAACATAACAAAATGAAATCACCACAGAGCAACATGGGAATTAACAAGCACCTCGTTCAGACTTCATCTGCACCGTGAACTCTATGCTACTCCAGCAGAGTAAGCCCTTCGGCATTGTAGTCTCATAGTTCTCTGACTTCATCCAACAGGCTTCAAACCAAGGGACCCAGACGGCGTGCACAATTCAGTGATTCTAAGTAAAAGAATCTTTCTTTGCCTCACTTGCACAATTTTGCCCCGAAATTCATATAATATAAAAATACCCTGGGGGCCAGCACTGTGGTGTAATAGGCTAACCCTCTGCCTGCAGTGCCGGAATCCCATACGGGCACAGGTTCGAGTCCTGGCTGCTCTACTTCCGAACCAGCTCTCTGCTCTGGCCTGGGAAAGCAGTGGAAGATGTCCCAAGTGCTTGGGCCCCTGCACCTACATGAGAGACCCATAAGAAGCTCTTGGCTTCTCCAGCCACTATGGCCATATGGGGAGTGAACCAGCTGGTGGAAGATCTCTCTGTAACTCTGCCTCTCAAATAAATAAATAAAATCTTAAAAACAAAACAAAATAATACAAAACCCTGGGGCTGGTGCTGTGGTATAGTGGTCTAAGTCTCTGCCTGAGGTGCCAGCATCCCATATGGGTGCCAGTTAGTGTCCCAGCTGCTCCTAATCTGATCCAGCTCTCTGCTAGTGGCCTGAAAACCAGTGGGATGCCCCAAGTCCTTGGGCCCCTGCACCTGTTTGGGAGACCCGGAATAAACTCCTGGCTCCTGACTCCTGGCTTCAGATTAGTCTGGCTGCAGCCACTGCGGCCATTCAAAGAGTAGACCAGCAGATGCAGGACAAGTTTCTCTCTGTTGCTCCCTCTTTCTGTCTGTGGCTCTGCCTTTCAAATACATAAAAAAAATCTTTAAAAAATATACCCTAAAGACAAGTTTTATATTTCCTTCATACTAAAATCTGGAAAAGATTTCAAGTCATCATCTATCATTATTTTTCATGTACTTAAATAAGGATTGTTCCTAAGACACAAAGTAAACAGCAAAATTAAGTTTAAAAAAATTTGAAACGTGTAGGCCTAATGCTTAAAAATTCAGAAAGCCAGGCAGAAACTTTACAACTGAACTTGTTGAACGTCTTACCTCGGAAGCCGTGGCTGCAAGGCTGACGCTGCTTGCCTGCCCATTCATGAGGGCCATGCTTCCCTCGTCAGTCCCTGGCCCTGTGGCAACAGCAACACACGGTGGACTGCTTCATGTCCAAGGCCACAGATGCATCACGTCTGTAGAATACAAACAGAGAAGTCAAAATGTGTCTCTTCCTGTAAGTTTAACAAATCCAAGCCTACCACCAGGCTAAGAAATAAAACACTTCAAGTTCCCTATGCTCTTATTTTTAAATTTTAGCTAAACCACTTACTCCAGGTTAAGGACAATTCCATACGCTTCTCTCAAATGAGAGACACCAAAGAGGCAGTGCTGCTATGTTGCTAATAAGCAAAGTAAAAGTGTAACTTCTTACCTCATAAGTGGGTATTGTGAAAAACAAACACCAAATTGCCTAGCTTTTGTCAGTTTTAAGCAAATAAAGCATTAAAAAAATACCTGCCATAATACAATAAGTTTTTAGAAATCCAAATGACATTCCAAAATCAACAACAGGCTTGCCACTGCTAGCGATTTAGTTTAACAAGATATCACAAATACTTAAAAATATTTTGGAACATGTGATTAAAAATACCAATATAAAGGTGTGTTTATTTGAATAGGACTTTAAAGTTTATGGAGTATCTTCAATCCATTATCATTATCTCATCAATTTTCACAACTACCAATGGCACTAATTAGGTAAGATATTATTATACCCTTGGAATATAAAGAGAGCTCCAAGGATACAAGTTGGCAATGAGGCACCAACAAGCAGACTCAGCCATTTAAAATTCTAGTCAAGAACATATCATGTTAATAAGATGATGATAACAGGGGGAGCTGGGAGTGGGGCATACAGAAACTCTGTACTCCTTCTCAATTTTTGCTTTGTAAATTTAAAATATTCCAAAACAAAAATTTTATTTAAAAATAAGTGAAATCTAGTCAAATAATGTTTCCAATATTTCTTTCCACTTTACTGGAAGTTGGATTATTTATGTGAGGTTCTAGTATCTTTCCACAAATAACCTATCATATAGCAGTGAGCAGTAACTTTGCCTCTCTAGGACAGAATTTCTTCTTCATAAACATGAAAGATCCTTTTTCAACTTTAAATTTCTATGATGTTCTTCATAAAAGAAATGATAGGTGTCTCTAAATTAGGTAGTCTACACTACATTGCATTTTAAAAACTGAGTTTGAAATGTCAGTAATTCCTTCAAGGCTGTCTCATTTCTGTGGAGAAGCAACCTAGCACAGTGGTTTGTTTATTGGTTTAAGACAGCCTCTACCTGAAGCCAGCAAACAGTAACTTCTCGGCGCTCAGGGACCTCATCCAGGAAGCACCTATTCCACAGAGCTGAGGGAGGAGCCGAGTCACATAGAACCCAGAGAGTGCTGGCACATGCCAGGGGTGCTATTAGGGTGGCACAGCTTCCATATCTACCTACTTAACCCAATCATGCTTCCGTGCAATGGAGCCTGCCAAATAAAGTCAAAGACAAAACTCTAGAACCAGACCTAAAGCACATGCTGGTGAGTCTGGCTAAAATCTTAACTGCAAACTCAATGAATGACAATAACTAATGGTTTGTGTTTCAAATGCTTAGAAAGTATTACTAATGATAACAACCTTCAGTCACAATTTAAATTTGTCTGCATTTCTTCAGATATAGCCTAAGCACCCTCTAAGAGCAGAATATCATAACAGAATTTAAAAATAAGAAACATTAAAAATGAAGTTTTATTTTTATTTTTAATTTTTTGACAGGCAGATTTAGACAGTGAGAGAGAGAGACAGAGAGAAAGGTCTTCCTTTCCGTTATTTCACCTCCCAAATGGCCGCTACGGCCGGCGCGCTGTGCTGATCTAAGCCAGGAGCCAGGTGCTTCTCCTGGTTTCCCATGTGGGTGTAGGGCCCAAGGACCTGGGCTATCCTCCACTGCCTTCCCAGGCCACAGCTGAGAGCTGGACTGGAAGAGGAACAACCAGGACAGAATCCGGTGCCCCAACTGGGACTAGAACCCGGGGTGCTGGCGCCACAGGCGGAGGATTAGCCTAGTGAGCCGCGGTGCCGGCCTAAAAATAAGAATTAAGATAATCAAGAACCCACTTAGAAAACCACTTTGGAAATGAATAAAGCACAGACATAGTGTAATTTCCTCCAATCTACACTACGTTATTTCATATGCTTCATTATCCACAACAACTCTGAAATATGAAAAACTTATTAACAATGACATCCTTGCAACAAAATGTTTTTGAATAATTTCATCTTACTCCCTATTCTAAGCATAAAATATGACATGAATTCATAAATCAAGAGCGCCCCCTAGTGCTAAGAAAAATATTGTACATGCTAGGGGATCCATTAACTACAGTACATATTAAATACCTAAATTTTATTAACAATATTTACTTAAAATCAAAAATAACATTAATACAATTATAAACTACAATCATAAAGAATAAAATTTTCTCCACATGTTTTTAATAAGACTTTCAGTTAAATATTCCTTGAAAATTAAGGTCATCTTAGAATTCTTTACATATTAAAAAACAAAACAAAGAATACCTTAAAGAAAACCTTCTATTTACAAAAGCACTTTATGTCAACAGTATTTAATAGTGCTAAAGCACAACAGAGGTTCCTGTGATACTGTAACATCACACTACAAGTCCTCAGACAGAAACGTGCTTTAACTACCAATGTCAAACACATTTTAAAATGTTTACTTTTCCTAGTGCTATAAATGGCACAATCATTCATAATGACTATCAACATCACAACAGCTGTTTTCAAAACTAAATTTATTAGTTTCTACTTATTCTCCCCTCAATTTCTAAAGATGGTTACTGTAGCTATCTTTTGGACTTGAACCCGAAAACAGGAAATCTGAAATGTGTAGATTAAATTCCTCGAGTTCACAGAACAAGATTATCAAACTGTAGGCATAATTGTTCAGCGTAATTGCCCACATTCTCAATAGTATTCCCAGTAAGGAACAATTTTTAATACATTTTTAAGGATTTAAAGTTAAACCAACAATTTCTCACTGATTAATCTCATTTCACAATTACAGTTGAATATTCTTTTCCAAAATAATTCATGCTATCATCACCAGGAATAGTATACCAAACACATTTAATCATCTTACAAAGCACTCCAGAAGAGTCAGGCACTACTATTATAAAAATTCAGTGAGGTGGGGCCGGTGCTGCAGTATAGCAGGTAAAGCCACTGCCTGCTTAGCCAGCATCCCATATGGGTGCTGGTTCCTGTTCTGGCTGCTCCATTTCTGGTCCAGCTCCCTGTTATCAGCCTGGGAAAGCAGCAGAGGATGGCTGCCACCCACACAGGAGACCTAGATGAAACTCCTGGATTCAGCCTGGCTAGCCCATGGTCGTTGTGGCCATCTGAGAGTTAACCAGCAGGCAGAAGATTGATCTCTCTGTTTCTCCTTCTCTAACTGACTTTCAAAATAAATAAATAAATCTTAAAAAAAAAAAAACACTAATGCAAGTAATTAGAGCAATTTCTTTGAAGCAGTGCAATAAAAAATTAATATGCTCATGCATTTTCAGCCCAAATTTTTAGTCCTAGGAATTCATCTTATCAAAATTCTAGAAGAGAGAAAATTATATAATGCTATTCAACCAAGCATTATTTACAATAATTTAAAAACTCAATATCAATGCATTTGTACACAACTACATTTCAAAAATTCAAATTGATACACTTAAGAAACAAAACCACTCTGTTGATGAGAATGTAAACTGGTCAAATGATCATGGGAAACAGTAGGGAGAGGCCTCAGAAAACTAAAAATAGATTTTCCTTATGACCCAGCTACCCACTCCTGGAAACATATCCAAAGGAAATGAAAGCAGCATATGAAAGAGTTACCTGCACTCCCATGTCTATAGCAGCTCAATTCACTAACATATGCTAACATACAGAACCAACCCAGATGCCATCAACTGATGACTGGATAAAGAAAATGTGGTGCGCGTGGGCGCACACACACACACACACAGAGGATAGAGTATTACTCAGCCATTAAAGGTGAAATCCTGGAATCTGCAACAAAACACATGCAATCAGAGATGATTATGTTAAGTGCAATGAACCTGACTCAAAAAGAAAAATATCCTGTTTTATCTTATTTGTAGTAGTTAATACATAAACTACTATAGTTTTAATGATCCAAGACTATTTCAAAATTTACTATATATGGGTGAATTCAACATCTTTTCATTTGATTAGTTTGTAGCCCTTGCCTATATTCCCGCTGAACTACAGTCTTTTTACTTTGTATTTACTTAGTGTGGCATTAGGTCGTTGACTATAATCTAAATTAAAAATAGGATCTCAAAAATCAAGAAAGGGAGGAATAGAAAAGAAAAAAGACAAGAGAAAGGAAGCAAAGGGGAAGGTGGAGGCAGAGAAAAAAGGAGGGAGTGGAAAGAGAGGGAAGAAAGTATCATGGAATTAGAATTGTATCTATGAACTACATTAAATCTATTCTCTTTGTGTGACTATCACATTAATATGAGCATTGTGTTATAATAATTATCATGCATTTACTGTGACCCTGAGAATCTAATATATTAATAAATTCCTTAAAAACAAAGAAACAAAAATAGCAGTGACAAGTTCAATGTCAGAAATTCAATTTCCTTACAATTTTCTTAGAAGCTTCATGAGAACAAAGGTAACAGAGTAAAACTGAAACACCAAAATTGCAATTAATTATTAAAAATTACACAATGCAATTTCCTTTCACATTAATTTCTACATAAAAATTAAAAATACGAAATGTGATGCCCTAGGGTGGGTGCTGTGGTATAGCAGATTAAGCCATGGCCTGCAACACCATCCCATATGGAAATGCCAGTTTGAGTCCCGGCTACTAGCTTTTGATCCAGCTCCCTGCTAATGTGCCTGGTCAGGTAGCAGATGATGGCCCAACTACCTGGGCCCCTAATACTCATATAGGAGGCCTGGATGGAGTGCAGGCTCCTGGCTTCAGCCTGGACCAGCCCTAATTGTATTTGCCATTTAGGAAGTGAACCAGTAGATGGAAGATCTCTTTCTTTCTCGTTCTTGCTCTCGCTCTCTCTGCCCCCTACCAGTCACTCTTTCAAATAAATAAATCTTAAAAAAAAAAAAAAAATAGGGGTTGGTGCCATGGCTCACTTGGTTAATCCTCCACCTGAGGCACCAGCATCCCATATAGGAACCGGATTCTGTCCCGGTTGCTCCTCTTCCAGCCCAGCTCTCTGCTGTGGCCCGGGAGGGCAGTGGAAGATGGCCCAGGTGCTTGGGCCCCTGCACCCGCATGGGAGACCAGGAAGAAGCACCTGGCTCCTGATCAGCACAGCACCGGCCGTAGCGGCCATTTGGGGAGTGAATCAACAGAAGGAAGACCTTTCTCTCTCTCTGCCTCTCTTACTATCTATAACTCTGTCAAATAAATTAAAAAATAAGTAAATAAAATAAAGTGATGCCAATTGGAGGTCCAAACAGACGTCATAGCATTTGTGTGAAACCATATGTGAAAGCTAAGCTTTATTGTCTTATTCCTTTTTTTTAATATAAGAAAATTAGAAATTAGGCCGGCGCCGTGGCTTAACAGGCTAATCCTCCGCCTTGCGGCACCGGCACACCGGGTTCTAGTCCCTGTTGGGGCAACGGATTCTATCCCGGTTGCCCCTCTTCCAGGCTAGCTCTCTGCTATGGCCCAGGACTGCAGTGGGGGATGGCCCAAGTCCTTGGGCCCTGCACCCGCATGGGAGACCAGGAGAAGCACCTGGCAGCGGCCATTGGAGGGTGAACCAACGGCAAAAAGGAAGACCCTTCTCTCTGTCTCTCTCTCTCACTATCCACTCTGCCTGTCAAAAAATAAAAAATAAAAGAAAAGAAAATTAGAAATTTGTCCCAAACTCCCCAACCCGTTGTTTCAATAATTGCAGCCATCAAAATGCTTTTTGACACAGTCAATACCGAGCTATACTGACGAAAGCTTAGTAACAGGCAGTTGTTGCTTAAACCCATTTCTGGAACAGTACTAAGCAAGGTCATCCTCACTATTTATCACTTAGAAAAAGTTCAAGTACTAACACAGAAATTTAGAAAGAATAGTTCTGCTGTATACCTGGGGTTATACAGGGTTCCTGCTCAGTACTCCCATGGAAGCCTTAGTGCATTCAGACTCTTTTTTTTGTCAAAATTCCACTGCTGTATTTTCACACTTGCTATTGTCTGTCTCCTTAATGAACTTTGATTTCCTTGGTGTTAAAGATCATATTCAAAAATAAAACAGGGAACAAAACATAGTGTCATAAAAGGCAGAGCTGCTGCCTGCAATGCTGGCATCCCATATGGATGTCAGTTTGGGTTTCTGGCTGCTCTATACTTCGAATCCAGTTCCCTGCTAGTAACCTGGGAAAAGGCAGCAGAGATGGTCCAAGTGCTTGGGTCCCTGCCACAAGAGTGGGAGACCTGGAGGAGGCTCCTGGTTCCTGGTTATGGCCATCTGAGGAGTGAACCACGAGAGAGAAGATATCTCTCTATCCATCTCTCTCTCTGACTTTCAAAAACATGAATGGATCTTAAAAATAAAAAATAGGCCAGCCCTGTGGCTTAACAGGCTAATCCTCCGCCTTGCGGCACTGGCACACCGGGTTCTGGTCCCGGTTGGGGCAACGGATTCTATCCCGGTTGCCCTCTTCCAGGCCAGTTCTCTGGTATGGCCCGGGAGTGCAGTGGAGGATGGCCCAAGTGCTTGGGCCCTGCATCCCATAGGAGACCAGGAGAAGCACCTGGCTCCTGGCTTCGGATCAGCGAGATGTGCCGTCCGCAGCGGCCATTGGAGGGTGAACCAACGGCAAAAAGGAAGACCTTCCTCTCTGTCTCTCTCTCTCACTATCCACTCTGCCTGTCAAAAAAAAAAAGAAAGAAAGATTTTTCAAGGCACTAAAAGTAACTGTCAACGCAGAATTCCAGACCCTTAAGAGGGGGGAAAATGAAGGCATTTTACACCATAAAAAAAATTTAGCCACAAAATTAGTCCATATGGCAAGCAATTAAGAATATATTCATGAAAAACTAATTTATCCCAAAGTAGAAAAACCTGTCCTAGTTTCTGCTCAACATTACAGCAGTTGAAACTAAAGCTAGGGGTAGAAATAATTATCTTAACTATGACTGCTAAGATGATTAATATTTTTGAATTATTGCCAAAGTTTAGAAGGTCAAAACTGAATTTACAACTATTTTTAAAACAATATGCTCTTATATAAAAAATGTAAACTTCTACTAGAAATTTGTTTTATGCAACAGAATACAAACACAGAAAAGTACAATAACAAAAGCTAACATTTATGGAGGGCTCTGTTCTAAACACCTTTTCCTTAAAAATACTCTCAATCCTCACAACAATCCTATGAGATAATAACATTATGTACCCATTTTTAGAGAACAGGGGACAGGTAATTTGCCCAATCTTAACAAGTAGGACAGGAAGATGCAAGGGAGGAAGAAAGAGAAGGGATGGAGAGTAAACTGTGATGGCTACAGCAGGACTTGTCTTCCCCAAATTCATACAGCTGTTTATTTTTTTTATAAAGATTTATTTATTTATTTTGAAAGAGTTTGAGAAAGAGAGATCTCCCATCTGCTGGTTCATTCCCCAGACATTTGCAACAGCCAGTACTGGGTCAGGCACAAGCCAGGAGCCAGGAGCTTCATCCAGGTCTCCTTGGATACAGGGGCCCAAGCGCTTGGGCCATCCTCCACTGCTTTCCCAGATGCATTAGCAGGGAGCTGGATGGGAGTGGAGCAGCCGGGACTTGAGGTGCTGCAGGCAGCAGCCCTGATGCCAGCCCCTCATGTAGCTGTTTACTTTGATGTCTCTGTGTTAAGGGTGACTGATTAAGAGTGGAAATGATCTAATTACGGCATCTGACAGGCAGGTCTAGTGAGACATGTTTAGGTCACTGGGAGTGTGTCCTCAGAGGGTGGTTCTCATGAGAAGGCTGGTTATCCTGAGCTCAGGTTCTGCCTAGGTTCTCTTCTTTCTAAGCACGTGATCATGCCTCTGCACCAGCCATGACCAGCCTCTACAGTTGTGAGGCTGTGGGGCCACCTGATCCTGAACTCTAATCACCAAACTCTAAGCTAAAATAAACCTTTCCCAGAGAAGCTCCTCCAGGGTATATTAAAGTTGGAAAAAGCACACTGAGCTGGTTCCTACTCCGATCAAGTGTGTAATATGGCCAGAGAAGGAAAGACTCGGGGACTGCTGCAGCCTGTCACTCTGACTCAGCTTCTGGAGTCACTGGATTTCTACAGCAGGACATGTAGAGGACTATTAAGAAGGCAAACTGAGAGCAGGAAGAATGAAGCAGAAGCAACATCAACAACAGCACAAATTCCAAAGTGAGGGCAGAACAGAGAGAAGGTGCAATGTGGCCCACTGGCCTGCTGGGTGCAGAGAACCCAGCAGAGGGTCTCGGCTGTGAAGTGCACCTTTGAAGGCATAGGCACTAGCCGTCATTGAAGTGTTCTGAATAGGGAGGTAACTCTGGATACCAACGCCTGTACGTCAAGGCTGAACATGCCAGGGGTTCAGAGAAAGCCAACAACCAACAGTATGCTCCCCCAAAACAAAGGACTGAAGTCTGCTTCCCCAGTCTCTCTTCTTCAGGACCCTCTTCTCTCCTTAGTCTGCTTCTCACTATATGAAATCTAAAATCTTCTCATAGTTATTTTCTACACCTTTAACTTCACTCACGCACTCGCATCCTGCATCACCCAGTTCACAATTCAGAATCTCCAATCACACAGAAACAGCAATCTGTGACAAATTATACTTAGAAAAAATTAATGCAATTCCCATTAATTAATTAACGACACTCACCACAATCCACCCCAAAGGGACAGGGGAAGCAGCACGGTGTAAAAGCATGTGGCACATGAGTATCACTTTTAGACTTCACTCAAGTGTACTGTGCTGGTTAACTACTTCAGTCAGGACAAAAAGGACACGAATGTCCAAACTTACAGTACTAAGCCAGTGGATTCAATGCTGAGAGATCGCTAAGGAGAGATACCACCTTAGCTCTACTGACTAATTTCTAAGTATAGGCTCTGAGAATCTCTTGTCTGAAATGCTTGGGGACAGAAGTGTTCAGACTTTGGAGTCTACTAATTTTGGAATATTTGCAGTCTTTACCATTGAGCAATCTCAAATCTGAAAAACCTGAAACTCAAAATGCACCAGGGGCCAGCACTGTGTTACAGTGGGTTAAAGCCTGGTCTGAAGCACCGGCATCCCATATGGGCGCCAGTTCTAGTCCTGGCTGTTCCTCTCCCGATCTAGCTCTCTGCTATGGCCTGGGAGAGCAGTAGAAGATGGCCCAAGTCCTTGGGCCCCTGCACCCACGTGGGATACCCAGAAGAAGCTCCTGGCTCCTGGCTTCGGATTGGTGCAGCTCCAGCCGTTGCAGCCATCTGAGGAGTGAACCATTGGATGGAAGACCTCTCTCTCTCTCTGTCTCTACCTCGCTCTGTAACTTTTTCAAATAAATAAAATAAATCTTTTTTAAAAATGCACCAAGACAGTGCTCAAAAAGTTTCAAATTTCAGATCATTTCACATTTTGGATTGGGGTGCTCAACCTGTACATATTAAACCTGAATGTTATTAATTTATTTGAAAGTGTACAATGTGGAATTATCCCCAGTTCTATAGAGCTAAAGGACCATTTATCCTTAGTATGTAATTCAAGGATAAATTTATTCTGAGCTATACTTAATCAAAGCATTTTTAAAAAAGATTATTTATTTGAAAGTCAGAGAGAACAACAGAGGGAGAGAGAGAGATCGAGATCTTTGATCCGCTCGTTCACTCCCCAGATGACTGTTTGAAACAAGGAGCCAGAAGCTTCTTCCAGTCCTCCCTTGTGGGTGGCAGGGGCCTAAGCACCTAGGCCATCCTCCACTGCCCCTCCCAGGCCACCAGCAGGGAACTGGACTAGAAGAGGAGCAGCCAGGATAGAAACCAGTGCCCACATGGGATGCCTGCGTTGCAGGCAGCAGCTTCACCCAGTATGCCAAGATGCTGGTCCCAAGTACTTCTTTTCTTGAATATTTATTTATTTGAGCGGCAGAGTTAGAGAAAGAGAGAGAGAGATACAAACATAGATAACATACATACATACATACATACATACAGGGAGAGATACAGAGAGAGGAATTCCATTCTCTGGTTCACTCCCCAAATGGCCACGCCCGCCAGAACTGCGCCAATCCAAAGCCAGGAGCCAGGAGCTTCTTCCAGGTCTCTGACATGGGTACAGGGGCCCAAGCTCTTGGGCCATCTTCCACTGCTATCCCGGGGTATAAGTAGAGAGCTGCTTTGGAAGAGGAGCAACCAGGACAAGAATTGGCACCCATATGGGATGCTGGCACCACAGGCGGAGGCTTAACCTACTATGCCACAGAGCCAGCTCCCTCATCCCAGCATTTTTTAAATAGTAGTAAACGTGGATAAGAACACATCCTGAAGCTGTCCAAAAAGAAAAAAAAAGACAAGACAGGTTCTGGACAAACTTCAAGCACCAGTAAGCCAACGATAATGATAGGTACAGCAATTTTACATATCACCCAGGTTGCAAAAGAAAAAAAAATTGATAATACCTGAAATAATCTACATATTTAATAAACAGTTTCATGTAAAAAATAAATAAATCATTTCCCAGTAA
This sequence comes from Lepus europaeus, assembly GCF_033115175.1. Classification (NCBI taxonomy): domain Eukaryota; kingdom Metazoa; phylum Chordata; class Mammalia; order Lagomorpha; family Leporidae; genus Lepus; species Lepus europaeus. The sequence continues at coordinate 152,807,881 of NC_084831.1, forward strand.
TGTTTATGCATCACCTACCAAATTATTGTTTAAGTTTAAATATCTATTTATAGCCTGCAGACATATATTTAATTTCTAAATATGTTAGGCACATATACAAAATGTGTGAGAAAGATGATTTCCCAAATAAACTAAGCTAACATCTTAAGTTAGAGGGAAGAAGATAAAGGTAGTACAAAACTTTAATTTCTTACGGTAGACACCTTAATATTCTCCTTGAAGCAGAGTGCACTGTATCAAAGGCAATAGGAAGAAAAAAAAACTGTCCATATGGAATGTATCTCACTATCTTTAAAATAGGAGAAATTATTTCTCAAAGTTTAAAAAAAAAGCTTAAAAATAATGAAGCTACTTAATTCACTTGAGTCAAAATTGCTAACATTAAGTCAATAAAATGAAATTCTACAAAGAAGTCTTTCAGATGTCGTTTCATTGTGTTTGTACTAAAGTGTAAAAGCATTGAGCTGATCCACTGTACACTGTACACTGGCCCACAGCTACACAGCCCATTTACCTACTGAACAGCCTGAAACTAAGACTTTCAAATGACTAAATATCAAAGGGTGAAAAAAAAAAACCTATAAAATAATGCATTTAAAGATTATGTTAAATCCTGTATGGAATTTGCTAGGTAGTTCTAATACACAAGCACTCTGAGATCCCTTATGCTACTTGACCCAAAGCATGAATATAGGTTAACTAGAAATTCTTCAACAGAATGAAGTTTAAAGCCAAATAAATAAATAAATAAGCCATGTTCTAAGCATTTCTATTCTGTTTTTTTTTTTTAAAAAAATATTTATTTGGGGCTGGCACTATGGTATAGTGACTAAAGCTGTTGCATGCAGTGCCAGCATCCCATATGGGCAGGGTTCAAGTCCCAGCTGCTCCACTTCCGATCCAGCTCTCTGCTAAGGCCTGGGAAAGCAGCAGAAGATGGCACAAGTCCTTGGGCCCCTGCACCCATGTGGGAGACCCAGAAGAAGCTCCTGGCTTCGGATAGGCGCAGCTCCAGCGTTGCGGCCAATTGGGAAGTGAACCATTGGATGGAAGACCTCTCTCTCTCTCTGTGTAACTCTTTCAAATATTTATTATTTCAAAGACAGAGTTACAGAGAGGCAGAGGCAGAGGCAGAGAGAGAGGTTCACTCCCCAGATGGCTGCAATGGCCTGAGCTGTGCTGATCCAAAGCCAGGAGCCTCTTCCAGGTCTTGGGCCATCCTCCACAGCCCTCCCAGGCCACAGCAGACAGTGGGATCAGAGTAGAGCAGCCAGGACTTGAACTGGCACCCATATGGGATGCCGGCACTATACCACAGCGCTGGCCCCCTGTTCTGTTTTGTATGCTATTGGTTTTGGTGAGTGAGTAGGCATTTTGGTCAGGTACTCTACTTAAGACTAGCCTATGAAATGCCACTTAATTCATGATACTATATATTTGTGAGAAAACAAACAACAAAAAAATGATTTATCAGCAACCAAAACATTCAAAGAATCCAACTGCATCAGAAACAGAAGTATTTGGTCAAAGTGTGTCACTGTGGACCTAGGGATGGTCAGAGAAAGCAATGTGCCCTCTTAGCGTGGAGCTGGGTCACGCATCAGCTCTCCCCAGTCTCCCGCTTGCTGACTGAGTACTTGGGAGTACTCAGCCTCCGTGACCATGTGGCCAATACTGGAATGAAATTTCTAATACAAAAGGAATTATATATTAAAATTAATGTTATAGATACTATATATAAATTATATAATTAAATGTGCATATAAATACATATTCATACATCCTATTGGTTCTATTTCTCTGGAGAACCTTATTATAAAGTTGTACAAAGTTACTCTTACAACTTTCCTATTAGTTTGAAATTATTTGAAAATCAAAGGAGGGGGCTGTAAATTTTCCTAAATTATACAGAAGCTCCTCAATTTAAAAACCTCCCTCTTGCAAATTTCATAGAAACTAAGAAAGCTACACATCTAGTAAAGTACAATTCTTACCAATAGATGGCATTAGTGCTCACACTGGACTTAAAAGCCAAAATGGGTTCATGAACAATTTTTGGGGAACTAAGCTATATATTAGTATATTGACAAATATTTCTGATGCATGGTAATAGAAAGAACAGATGAATATCATTTAAAAGAAAATTTTTTTTAAGATTTATTTATGTGAAAGGTACAGCAATGGGGAAGGGGGGGCAGTGTAGAGAGAATTTCATCTACTGGTTCACTCCCCAAATGGCCACAAGCCAGGAGCCCGGAACTCTATCCTGGTCTCCCACGTGCATGCAGGGCCCCAAGTACTTGAGCCACCTTCCACTGCCTTCTCAGGAGCATTAGCAGGGAGCTGTATTCAAGGTGGGATGGCTGGGACAAACCAGCACTCCCATACGGGCTGTCGGCTTGGGCAGTTTAACCCACTGCACCACAACACCAGTCCCCCCAACTCCCATCCTTTAAAGATTTATTTATTTGAAAGGCAGAGCAGTGGCAGAGAGAGTGAAGAAGAGTCAGAGAGAGAGAGAGCGAGAGAGAGAGAAAGAGAGAGAGGTGTTCCACCTGCTAGTTCACTCCCCAAAAAGCTCCAACAACCAGGACTGGGCCAGGCTGAAGCCAGGAGCCAGCAGTCAGGAACTCCATCCTGGTCTCCCATGTGGGTGCATCTTCCACTGAGAGCTGAAGAGTTCAGCCAGGAATCCAACCGGCAGAGTCACTAAGTGTAGGCTTAACCTGTTATGACAACACCAGCCTGAGATAAGACTATTTAGAGAGCTCAATTTGGGGTACATTTTAAATTCCCAGGTCTTTCTCATTTTCATATGTGTCCCCTCATGCCAAGGCATGCCCTACCTTTTCCGACCCCATGCAGAGTCATGACTGTAGGAACTTATCGTAAAGTATCAGATTCTTCAAATGTACAGTAATGAAAAACAGAGAACTGGAAGGGTTGGGAAGGGAAAGGAAGAAAAAGAAAGAAAAGTTTGCTAACACTGCTTTTATTCCAATCTCGATTTTACATAAAACGACAGCATGCTGAAGTCACAAGATCTGGCCAAGCTCACATAACCAGTTAATGGCAGAGGTAGGTCTTAAAAGCATGCTTTCTGTTTGCCAATGCTTGGCACATTCTACAAAGCCGGAGTACCTTTCCCTACCAACCCCTGGCTGTTTAAATACCATGGAAATGTGGGAGTGGCAGGAGGCAAAGTATCTAGTTTCTTTTCCTCTTCACTTCCAGCAGTTCATTAGGTGAACAAGATGAAAGAACAGCACACACACAGGCTGGGAAAGGTGAGATCTTCCTTAGACTCGGGACTGCTGATAGTTTGCAGGGCAATATAGCGGGCAAAATGTAAACCAGAGACAGGAAGCATCAGGAACAGAGGCTGGAAAAAACAAGTATAAAGGGCAATGTCTGTCACAGTACAACAAAAGCCTGAACTTTACTCTGTACACAAAGAAAAGGCAAAGTCCTCATAATGCACTGAGAAGTGATATGCTCTTACAAGTCCCAGTGAGAAGGATATACACCGAAAGAGAAAGAGAAACGCAGAGAAAAAGAGCTTCAGGTGGTGCAATTCATTCCTTCTGAATTCAGACATCTCACCAAATGACACCTATGCAACAAATTCAACCACAACACATCCTTGATGTCCCAAGATAACCTCAAAGATCCCTAAATCTGAGATTTCTACCATGGCATATAAAGCACTGAAGCATAGCTTTTTCCTCCTACAGATCTCTAATGATCCTTTTTTAGAAAAGTAAGATTTGTTTATTTATTTGAAAGAGTTACACAAATAGAGAGACACAGAGAGGGATCTTCCATCCACTGGTTTACTACCCATGGTGGCCGCAATGGCCAGGGCTGGGCTAGGCAGAAGCCAGGAGCCTCTTCCAGGCTTGCACATGAGTGGCACCTGAGTCATCTGCTGTTTTCTCCCAGGTCATTAGCAGGGAGCTGGATCAGAAGTGGAGGAGCCAGGACACAACCCCCTGCCCATAAGAGATGCCGGCACTGCAGGCTTTACCTGCTATGCTACAGTGCTGGCCCTGACTTTTAATGATTCTAAGACTGAAATAATTTGTACTTATTTATAAATAACACCATATAAACTGTAAAGCAGACTCACTTGCACCATGAATTTAAGCCAGCACAAAATACTACACTTTACTCTTTACCCAAAATTCCTCCTTCTAGATCTACTGCGCGTTTGTTTTTTGTTTTTTTTCCTTCTCTTTTGGTCACTAGCATTATGAGCTGGCATCAGGGAAGGAACATAGTGCTGTCAACAAGTTACTACACCAAACAGCAGAGATTAATCATTCCCATTGAGAAGTATCCACAGGGTGGTACACTAACAAAATTACAAATTACTACATGCCAGCCATCTTCTCAGTCATCCCTGGAATAGGGAAACCCACAGGCATTTATTTCTAAAAGCCAAGGATCTAGTCTATCAGCAACTAATAGTGAAAAATAATAATAATATAAAAAAGCCAGAAAACAACAAATAAAAAATTCACCTGCTCTAACAGTAAAGATCCCACTGGGCTTTTAAAAAGTTACGGTACGTGTTAACAACATAATACAATCAGCCCTCCTGTCCCCTCAGATTCCGCATTAAGAGGATCCAACCATTTGTAAAACATTTGAGGAGGAAAAAAACAACAAATCTCTATCTAATACTGAAAATGTATGGACCTTATGGCTGTTCCCTGAACAATACAGTGCTACAACTACTTCCAGAGCACTTATATTGCATCAGGTATCGTAAGTCATCTATTCAAGTATAGATGTATACAAGGGGACATGCACAGGCTCCAGGCAAATACTACACCTCTTATACAAGGGGCTTGGAGCATCTGCAGATTTTGGCATCTGCAGGGGAAAGGGTCCTGGAAGCAATCAGCCAGGATACTAAGGGACAACTCTATTTCCAAAGTGCCTTGTAGTTTGCACAGACATCTGAAAGCAATTCCAGCAGAAGGATTTCAAGGAATTCTCTAGTAAATTTATGGGCCAGTTTTCCATTTGAACGTTTGTATTAAGAACTGAGAACACTGAGTCTCTGAAGATACATTATGCCTGTGTTAAGTTCTGGGGCCACACAAAGACCAGAAGGGTATTTCCTACATAAATACTGAAGTGTTGCGGTGACTGGAACACTGCTCTTCATGTATCCTAACAGTTCACTAAGGTAAATATTACACTCAGTTTAGGAAACTAAGACTCAGGTTAAGAAGAGGAATATTTAAGGAGAGCAAAGAGATTACTTTGTAGAAACTTCCCTCTTCCACCCTCCACCAAAAGAAAAGGCTTCTCAATCTGTCTCATTTGCGAGAATTCCTTCATATTTATTTAAGTTTGCCAAGGAAGACATGTTAGCAATATCTCTGCAGAGAATCTGAGATCTCAACTGAGAGTACTAACAAGTAAAATCGGGCAGAAGAGAGGGGGAATGTATGGTAAGGGCAAACCCTGAGACAGGAAATACTATTTGTAAAGCCAGAAGAATGGAATAAACAGGTCCAACAGGAAAATGCTGGTTTATTCTTGGCAGAAAAATTGTGTGATGTGATGTGTGTGTGTGTGTGTGTGTTGATAGCATGGGAAACAAACTTACACTGTATTCTCTAAATCTTGTGACTTCCTAAGAGATCATGAATAAAACTAGGGCCATGAACCACCCAACTCTTCAAAAATATGAAAACCATGTACATGAGCACGCATGAAAATAAACTCATTTTCCAGGATCCATGGCCATCAAATGATTTCCAAAAGGACTTGAGAATAAAAAGAAGTTATCACTGTTCAGGGTGACTAGGAGTACCTATGTAATTACAGGGAGAGAAGCATGTCATAATACTTTTTTAGAAAAGCAAAGTAGGCAACATTTGTGGAGGCCGATGGATTAAAAGGAGAACCTTAAAAACAGAGGACACAGTAAGGAGGTTATTGCCCTACTGCAGCCAAAGGGCTCTATGTACAAAAAAAAAAAAAAAGCTAGTTAGCTGCAGAGACATTTCGAGGTAAATGTGTCAATCTGTCAACCACCCGCAGGAGATTTAAAGACCAAGAGGCAGGAAGCTACCTTATCATCCTGCTTCTCATTTAAAGTTCATGTCATTTACTTGTCCCCTATCATTATCAGTAAAAGCCATGAAATTAAACAGAGTAGCTGTAACCACTTTCTTCCATTTGCAACCATTCTCCACTGGAAAACTAACACACAATACCAAAGGCCCCCAAAGAAACACTGGTGGTGAGGAACAGGGGTTGGCAAGCTAAATCCAGCTTGTTTTTGTAAATAAAAGTTTTAATGGACTGCAGCTACCATCATCTGTTTACGAACGATCTATGGCTGCTTTCACACTCAAAAAGGCAAAATTGGAGAGCCGAAGCAGAGACTTCACTGCCCACAAAGCCTTGAGTATTTACTACCTGGGCTTCTACAGAAATTTTGCCAACCTCTGGTCTGGAATGAAAACAGGGACAGACTCTACTTCAGAGAGCACCACTTCAGCACGACAGATGGAAGCAAGGAGCAAAACAGGGCTGCATGCGCTCCCTCTGCACACGCTCAAACCCTGCCACACAGCCACCAGCCTTCGGGAGCAGCTGCACACGAGCCTGCAGTGGCACCGAGTACTTCTAAAATCCTATTCACATTCAGTCTACAAAATTCCAAGTATATCTGTATTTGGAAAGGTACCCCTCTACACAAGCAACATATCAGGGGCCAAGGTTTTCAACTCACCCAAATCACTTCCCTTCCTCCCATTGTTCCACTCAGTTCTACCTTCTCTTACCTCATGGTTCTCTGTTCCGATGGAAATAAGGTCTTCCCTCCTAAGTGTCATGATTTAGTGTCTCACATCCAAGTGTCATCATGTAAAATTGCTGAAGTATTTGATCTGAGAACTAGGGTCTTGGTCTACCTACACAACACTGACAAAAAGCTGGCTAGGCAGGCATTTTTAATGAATAAGTCTTGATCTAAATTTCAGGTTCCAAATAGGCACTATTTATTTCACGAGCAAAAACTCAATTATAGCCCACTTCTGAAGATCTACTGGTAGCCCTCTAGGAATCTCCATGGGCAACTGTGTGTATGGTGATGGTGATGTTTCAACTTCTTAATGATATAAAAACAAATACTATAATACATCCAAAAAGAACTCCAGGTGCCTATATAAAAATAATTATTTCATAAATCAAAAAATCTTGGGGCTGGCATTGTGTCATAGCAGGTAAGCCATCACCTGCAACGGCAGCATCCCATGTGGGCACCAGTTCATGGACCAGCTACTCTTGCTTCCAATCCAGCTCCCTGCTAATGGCCTGGGAAAATCAGCAGAAGATGGCCCAAGTGCTTGGGCCCCTACAACCACATGGGAGACCCAGAAGAAGCTCCTGGCTCCTGGCTTCAGCCTGGCCCAGCACCAGCTGTTGCAGTCAACTAGGGTGTGAACCAGTGGATGAAGATCGCTCTCTCTCCCTCTCTGTAACGCTTTCAAATAAATAAATACGTCTTTAAAAGAAAAATCTCATAAACGCATAATCCACACATTCCCAAAGGCCTAGGACACAATTTTCTCCAAAGGATTCTGTTCTTTTAGTAACGCAGGATTCAAATAAGCAGCTGAACTGACTTCAACTCTAATCATGGTTTCTCCCCCTTGCCCCCACCGGCATGTGGCACCAGACAACTCTGTTAAGGAGGAATTGCTGTGCACAGTAGGTGATCTGACAGTGTCTCTGGCCTCTACCTACGTGTCTGAGAGGGTGGTGGGTTGCTGAAGATAATGACAAATCACCTCCAATTGAGAACCACAGCTCCATGTCAATTCTATTTTTTTTTTAATTTCAAAGACTTTTCACTCAATTTTTTCTGCTTTGTATATTTAAGGTAATAATAAGCAAGGTGCAGTAACAATATAGTTTTTAATCTCTTATTTCATATCTATAGTAAGATTTTTATTGCATCATTTCTTAATGTGTTATTCTAAAACAGCCTTTTATATAGGTAACCTGTAATGTACTGCACACTTTCAAAGAATAAGCACCCATGAACAATCCTCCATGGTGAAAATGGTATAGACACTTAGCTGCCCCTGAAGTTGTCTTGGCTTAATTAGCATAATTACCTGAATGTATTGTTCAGATCTATTATACCCCTAGATTTTCTGTCTGCTTGCTCTATCTTGAGAGAAGGTTGAAATCTTTAACCAAGATTGTGGATTTGATAGTTTCTCCTTGGAGTTCTATTTTTTCTATCATGCATTTTTAAGTTCAGTTATTAACTATACAAATGTTTAAATTATTATGACCTTGATTAACTGAACTCTATCATTATGTAATGAAATAATTTATCCATCAAAATAGTCTTTGCTCTGAAGTCTATTTTGTCTGATATTATAAACATAACACTTCTCCTTACTATCGTAAGCAAGGTATATATTTTTCCATCTTTTACTTTTAAGATATTAAATATAAGATATTTATAAATGGCCAGCGCCACGGCTCAGTAGGCTAATCCTCCGCCTTGCGGCGCCGGCACACCGGGTTCTAGTCCCAGTCGGGGCACCGATCCTGTCCCGGTTGCCCCTCTTCCAGGCCAGCTCTCTGCTGTGGCCAGGGAGTGCGTGGAGGATGGCCCAGGTCCTTGGGCCCTGCACCCCATGGGAGACCAGGATAAGCACCTGGCTCTTGCCATCGGAACAGCGCGGTGCGCTGGCCGCAGCGCGCCTACCGCAGTGGCCATTGGAGGGTGAACCGACCGCAAAAAGGAAGACCTTTCTCTCTGTCTCCCTCTACTCTCCACTCTGCCTGTCAAAAAAAAAAAAAAAAAAAAGAACATGGCACTGCTCTGGGGACAAGCTTCACAAGCACAGGGAAGACATCCTTGCTAGGGTAAGCACAGGCCAGGAATAGCAGGCAGCTGGCAGGTTGGAGGAGCTAACAGGAGCCACCTGGGAGCCTCTGTGACGGTGGATTTTAGTCTCATCGTTGCTGTGTACCAACTAGCTACCTGGGGCCCCACCTGTCCTGAAGGGGTCCTTCACCCCATGAAGCCTGCCTGGAAGATGTGCCAGCGGGGGGGGGGGGGGGGGCGCTGTTGTGTGGGACAGGGAGGGGAAGGAGGGGGATGGCAGGAGACCGGCCAGTGAGTCTCTAAGACCTTGTTTCATCTTGGTCAGCTTGTCATTTGGGGTTTTAAAAAAAAGAAAAAAAAAAAAAGATATTTATAAACAATGTTTCACATAGGCAGAGAGAGCTGGGTCTTGCTTTTTTCAGAGGGAGTGTGCTTTTTTTTATTTTTAATATTTATTTATTTATTTCCATCTACTTGAAAGAGCAAGACATAGCTTCCATCTGCTGGTTCTCTCCCTAAATGCCCACAAACGCCGGAGCCGGGCCAGGCCAAAGCCAGGCCTAAGCCAGGCCTGGCTTGGAATTCCATCCAGGCCTCCCATGCAGATGGCAAGGACCCAAGCACTTGGGGCATCATCTGCTGCCTCCCAGAATGCATTATCAGGAAGCTGGATTGGGAGCAGAGGGGCCAGGACTACAACTGACACTGCATTATGCGATAGGAGTGTCCTCAGTAGTGGCTTAATACAATGCACCAAAACGTACCCCCTGCCTCTTGCTTTTTAAATCTAACAATCTAACTTTTAAATGGCATGTTTAGACCATTTGTACTTAATGTGATTATTGATATAAGATTTAAATCTATTATCTTGCTATTTGTTTTCTATTTATTCCATGTTCTATTTTTTAACTTTTTATGTCTTCTTTTAAATTGAATATATTTTCTAATTCCATTTTTATCTCTTTTGTTGGCTTATTAGCTATGAAATGTTGTTTTATATGATTACTCTGCAATTTATAGTATACATATTTTAACTTACCATGGCTTTTCTTCAAGTGATATTATGCCATTTCAAGGGTGGTATAAGAATGTTATCATGGTATTCATTCCTAATATATGCTGTCCACCTAATTCTCTATATCTGAGGTATTCTGCATGCTTGTTAAAATGGGAAATAAATAAACATTAGAAAAGCATCAAAGAAATAGCAACTGAGACCTTTCCCTTGCTTCATTTAAGAAGGCAAATGGGGAGCCAGTGCTGTGGCGCAGTGGGTTAAAGCCCTGGCCTGCAGCACCTGGTTCGAGTCCCGGCTGCTCCACTTCCGATCCAGCTCTCTGCTATGGCCTGGGAAAGGTGAAGATGGTCCAAGTGCTTGGGCCCCTGCACTCGCATGGGAGACCCGGAAGAAGCTCCTGGCTCCTGGCTTGGGATCAGTGCAGCTCTGGCTCTTGAGGACATCTAGGGAGTGAACCAGTGGATGGAAGACCTCTCTCTCTGGCTCTACCTCTCTCTGTAACTCTTTCAAATAAATAAAATAAATCTTTAAAAAAAAAAAAAAGGTAAATAAGGGCCAGCACTGTGACACAGCAAGTGAAGCTGCCTCCTGTGACACTGGCACCCTATATGGGCACCGGTTAGGGTTCTGGCTGTTCCACTTCTGATCCAGCTCCCTGCTGATGCACCTGAGAGGGGGCAGTAGAGGTTGGCCCAAGTGGGCCCCTACACCCACATGGGAGACCCCGACGGCCATTTGGGGAGTGAACCAACAGGTGGAAGATCTTTCTGCTCCTCCTTCTCTAATTCTGCCTTTCAAATAAATGAATAAATCTTTGAAAAAGAAAGAAAAGAGGTATGCAGAAGCAAAAGACCACATGGCTGGGAATCGTATGCGAGGGAAAGAGATACTACCTGGCCCCCGATGTCATTCCAGTGCCTGTTCTTGTCCCTCAGACTCAGTTGCACATATTATAATAAATACATAGGTAAATAAAATAGAAAAATAATTAGATAATTAAGAACCAAAACTCTAGACCACCTGGGTTCAAATACTATGTCTGCCACTTATATATTGTATAACCTTGAGTAAACTGGTTAACCTTTTGTGCCTCTGTTTCAGCATCTTAAAATGAACATAACAGTACCTACTGATGAAGATTCAGTAAGTTAACACTGATAAAATGCTCAAAACAACATCAAGCATCCATTAAATGCTCAATATAGAAACAGCAAGTACTGCTATTCATACTACGTGACTACCTTGTTTACCCAGCCAAATGTGGGGTTACACTTCCTTAAGTCAATCTGCAAGTAGATTAATTCTAGCTAAGACTCCAGTTGCAAAAGGAAAACTCAGATTATGTCAAATAGCACACTATTTATCAAACATTGTTACGTGCCTGGCATTGTTGTAAAAGCTTCCCATGTGTCATTCTCAATCCTCCCAGCATCCCTGTGAGGAAAGGTATTGTCAAGGCAGTTACTTTACAGGTGAGATATGAGACACAGGTTAAACAACTCATCCATAGTCACAAACCTGGTACAAGATAAAACCAGAATTCTAATGCCAAAAGTCTGACACCAAAGCCTGCAATCTGTCCTGGGAAAAACTGAATGTCGTATCCAGCAGGACAAGAGCCAAAGAAGTATCACAGCCGCAGAGCCAGAAACCAGTCTCCAGTCTCCCCATTCTGTAGCCCTCTTCTCTTTCTCTAAGACCACACAGTTTCTCCTTAGAAATCTGTTCTGGGGGCCGGCAACGTGGTGCCTAGTGGGTAAAGCCACCCCCTGTAATGCTAGCATCCCTTATGGGCTCCACTTCCAATCTAGCATCCTGCTAGTGGCCTGGGAGAAACAGCAGAAGAGGGCTTAAGTGCTTGGGCCCCTGCTACCCATGTGGGAAACCTGGAAGAAGCTCTTGGCTCCTGGCTTTGGCCTGGCTCAGTCCCCCGCCACTGTGGCCATCTTGGGGAGTGAACCAATGGATGGAAGATCTCTTTTGCTCTGTCTCTCTGTCCTTCTCTGTAACTCTGACTTTCAAATAAGTAAGTAAATCTTAAAAAAAAAAAAAAAAAAAAAGAAGAAGGAAGGAAGGAATGTTGTGCTTTTCTAGGCACATGTGCCCTTTTCTTTTATACTCACCAGATGACCTCCGTACTTCCTGTATCATTTCTGTTAACTCACAGCTTCTGCTTACACCTAAACTTCAGTTTTACAGGACCCTACACCAATGCATCTTTCCAGAACTAGCCCCCATGGCTCAATGGCAAATTAACCCCATGTTTCCTATGACCAGACAGTCCTAGGTTAGGTGACTTATGCATCAGGTCAAATGCCCCTTGCTGGACCAACCCATCGCAATACAACTTTGCATGCTATAAAACACAGCTGTTGAGGTCTGTTCTGCAACATACTGTGGAAAAGAAGTAAATTTCCTTCGAAGGAACTGTGGGCAGTCCAGAACTGTAAACAACCTGTCTAGGATACTGAGTCAGATAAATCATCACTTATCTGGGTCTCAAGTCTTACCGACATTTCTAATCTATGTAGTCACCCTAGCTAAGCTATTACAAATACAAATTTTGGTTGTTACTAAAGAGATCACATAATTTGCAGCATCACACAACACATGGGTTCAGGGTTGCCATACCATACTATATCAACAGTACTACGACTAAAGGGAGGAAAATCTATTGTCATCTATCATTGCTAATTCCGCTTAGACACAGAAGTAGTATCAATGACCCTGCCTACTCCAACAGCCGTATCTCTTGGGCCACATGGGACTGACGCAGATGAGGGGACCAGACTTGCGGACTTCATTACTACAGCTAACTCACAGAGCCCACACTGCTTAGATGCACAAGTGCAGCCCTGAAGGCTTCACCAGTTCTGCCGGCTCCCTTGAATTCAAGCCTCAAAGTGCTATCTTTAAAAATCGTTTGGCAAATGAATCCTACCCTGTACTTTCTGGCTCTCTTAATGGCAGAAGAGTGGGTCAAAACTAAAACTTCTGCATAATTAGCTAAGCATTAGGAACAGAAGCAATAGACATACAACTTATAAATGCTACTTCCTACCAATTTTGTTTCAAGCCTTTCTGTTGGGAAGATTATCTAATATATGCATAACTAGAAGCCTTTTTTTAGAAGACTGGTTCCAAACAATTTGGATTTTCCTCAAGTCTTCATTCACAAACTTTCAATCTACAGCTGTAAAAAGAAAGGAAACAAAGCAAGAAGCCAGAAGTATGTACTATCAATTCAGTTTTAACTTCTGATTCTTCCAAGGGTGAAATAAATCTGGCCCTACACCTTATCAAGTGTAACTGCATTGTCCACTCCATCCCACTCCATCCCATAAACCCTTCAATCCAAAGTGTGCAGAAAAAAATGTACTCCTATTTCCTTATCTTCAGTCATGCTGTTCCCTGACACTTAGTGTGTTCTTTCCACCCAATTGAGTCACGTTCCTCAAAAGCCACCCCTGTCCTCACAAGGCATCCTCTCCAGAGAACATTTGCTGAAGCTCTTCAATCTGCCACAGGACTGCATACTGCGGTTTCACATTCCAGATGCTGCCTGTCACCAGGAATGATAACATTCTCAAGTACTGTGCTCATACAACACACAAAACTGGTGCTGGCTGAAAGAAGAGCTCAAAGGCAGAATTTCTTACCCGTAAGATATTCTCAAAATGTTGCTCCTTAGATTTACTCCTACCTCCCTAGCTTGTAAACAATATAAACCTATAAAAATATATCAGCAAATCAAAACATAAAAGAAAAGTAGCACACACTACCCTAGTGACAACTTATAAAATAAAAGCTATGTCAATCAAACTGAAAACACATGCTAATCTCCCACCTACACATCCCTAAACTGTCTACAAAGATTTCAGCACAGGGCAGGTGTTTGGTGCAGTGGTTAGAAGCGCCTGCACGGAGTGCCCACGCCTCAGAGTGGAGTGTCTGAGTGCAAGCCCCACTTCTGTGCCCCATTCCAGCTCCCTACTAATGCACCCTGGGAGGCAGCAGATGACAACTCAAGTACTAGATACCCTGCCACCCACATGGAAGACCCAGAATAGGTTCTGACTCCTGGCTTCAGCCTGGCCCAGTCCTGGCTGTTATTTAAGTATTTGGGAAATGAACTAGCAGATGGGAGGTCACTCTACCATTCAAAACATTTTTAAAAATTAATAACAAAAATTTCAGCATATACACAAGAGTTCTGCTTAAGAACAGACATAGAAAGCACACAGATTTGTCACACAGGTTAATTCCAGAAGGCCAGAAAAGTTCTAGTCAAAATCTGGGAATCTCAATCAGAATAGGGAGAGATCCAATAAGCACTTCACTCCAATAACCCTGGAGATCTAGAGTAATCTTGAACATACGAGAACCCAGGCGTGATCACAGTCAATCTTCAAAACCTTGAAAGAGAAGCAGTGAAAAACTCGCTCCACAAAAGCTCTACTTATACTTTCTCAGTTAATCCTTACAATAATCCGGTGAGAAGGTAATACTAAAGGTGCATTTTACAAAAAAGAAACAATGTCAAAAAATCTTTTTAAATTAGAAATTATTTCATCGATTCCAAGAATACTCAGATGCTTATTAAAAGATTAAGGCAGGGGGCAGCGCTGTGGCATAGCAGGTAAAGCCACCGCCTGCAGCGCCGGAATCCCATATCGGTGCCAATTCGTGTCCCAGCTGCTCCTCTTCCTATCCAGCTCCTTGCAAGTGTGCCCAAGAAGGCAGTGGAAGGTGGCTCAAGTGCTTGGGCCCCTGCACCCACGTGGGAGACCTGGAAGAAGCTCCTGGCTCTGGCCAGGCCTAGCTCCAGCCCTGTGGCCATTTAGGAGGTGAACCAGTAAATGGAAGATCTCTATGTCTCTCCTCCTCTCTCTGATTCTGTCTTTCAAACAAACAAAAAAGACTGGAAATTAAAAAAAAAAAAAAAAAAAGATTAAAACACAAAGTCAAAGTCAGAATTTAAAAACATACACTCATTAAAAAACACAACTGATAATTTGTAGACTAGACCCAACCAAAATCCAAACCATATTAATGTTTCTCTAGCAATCACATGTGAGCCTATCACTCACTCCTTGCTCAAAAACCATTAATGTCATTTAACTTCATGCCAATTGGTTAATCATTTGACTAAGAAGACAAAAATTAGATCTTACATTAAAGATTAAAAACCATGTAAGCCATAAAAATACCATATGTAAACACGGGTGAATTTTTGCCAAGTATCCTGACATAGGAAAGTCTTTCCAGGACTGACACTGGAAACAGAAACAAAGAGGTCAAATCTGACTAGAAATAAATAAATACAATATTACATATTTTAACAATTCTAAGGGGTTCATATTTTTACCTTGCACAATACCTGAAATCAGGATACTTCTTAAAATTGACAAATTATTATTTTTAGATGTACATAAAATAATATTATATCTTACAACTGAAGCCATCTTAGGATTCAAAATACAAAAGAAAAAACGGGGAAAAGTACATCAAACAAGTGACAAAGAGTTTATGTTTTAAATAATGAGTTCTTACATATTAATGTGTACTAGTAGGGTGCTCCATTGGCTGTTTCATTTCTTGAGTTAACCGTATTATTCTTTTCAAAAAGATTTATTTATTTATTTGAAAGGCAGAAAAAAAGAGAAAGGGAGGAGGAGATAGAGATATCCTCCATCTGCTGGTTCATTCCCCAAATGGCCTCAAAAGTTTAGGGCTAGGCCTGGAACTCCATCCAGGTTTCCCATGTGGGTAGCAGGGGCCCAAATATTTGGGGCACAACACTTGGGACATCTTCTGCTGCCTTCCTAGGTGTATTACCTAGCCCTGAAATTATTCTTTACGTACTTTTTAGTATATCTACTTCATTAAAAGACTGTGCAAAAAAGAAAAGCATAAAGGCTAAGAAGAGGAAACCAGGAAAAAGCTGCACAAATGTCATATAGTGAAAAGTATCAATTTTCATTAAACATGTTTAAAAATGCAAATTATGGCCTGTGCCGCAGCTCACTAGGCTAATCCTTCGCCTGCAGCGCCAGCACTCCAGGTTCTAGTCCCAGTCGGGGCACCGGATTCTGTCCCGGTTGCTCCTCTTCCAGTCCAGCTCTCCGCTGTGGCCCAGGAAGGCAGTGGAGGATGGCCCAAGTGCTTGGGCCCTGCACCCACATGGGAGACCAGGAGGAAGTACCTGGCTCCTGGCTTCGGATCGGCGCAACGCCGGCTGTGGCGGCCATTTGGTGGGGTGAACCAATGGAAGGAAGACCTTTCTCTCTGTCTCTCTCTCTAACTCTGCCTGTCAAAAAAAAAAAAAAAAGTAAATTAAAACAATGAGAAAGTGGTCGGGAAGTGTGTAAGCCACCCTCTGCTGACATCACATATTGGAGTTCTGGTTCCAGCCCCAGCTGTTCTGTTTCGGTCCTGCTAACACACCTGGGAAGGCAGCAATGACCGCCTAGGCACTTGGGCATCTGTCACCCAACTGGGAGACCCAGATGGAGCTCCAGACTTCTGACTTCAGCCTGGACCACTCATTTTGGAGAGTGAACCAGAAGATGGAAGATCTCTTTCTGTCTCTCCCCCATCACGTTCTTCTGCCTTTTAAACAAATAAATTTTTTAAAAAACTATTAGAAAATATTTGTTACACAGCAGATCAGTATACAAGTTTTTAAAGCAAATCAAGTTCTTAAGGGTATAGAGAAACACACATACAGCATGGCAAGTATGAAAATGTACTTAACCTCCAAATACCTAATTCTTCTTTGTCATGGTTTGAACAGAATTTGGCTACTTAATTCAATCAGATGTCTAAACCCCAAAGCCCTATTGTTACTGGCCAATGGATTATTGCTAATCAATGTTAATGGTTGATGGATGATGGGTAGAGACTTGATACGACCATTATGTCTAGAAGGTGGGCCAGGTAGAGGTCTTTAGCTCACTGGGGGTGTGCCCTTAAGGGGATGGTTGGTTAGTTACGCTGAGTTCAGCCTAGCTCTCTCTCTCTGCTTCCTCGCTCACCAAGTGACTCTCATTCTGTCATCCAGTGTCCTCATCAGACACCAGACCCAGGGCGCCAGCTGATCCTGAACTGTGAACCTCCAAAACTGTCACCATCCTTCCTGAGTAGCTCCGCTCAGGTATTTTAGTTAGAGCAAAGCTAACACACACAGGAATTCATCAAAAAGAAACTGTAAGAAAAGTATAGGAACACCTGTATTAAAAAAGCTACTTTCTGTTATTGTTTATAATACAAAAGCTAGGAACAACCTAAATATCCACCAAGAGACTGCTTTGATTACAATTCACAAAACATGACACAATGCAACTATTAAAAAATGATAGTGGGTACATAATCAGTAACGCCATCGCCTGCAGTGTCAGCATCCCATACGGGCGCCGATTCGAGTCCTTGTTGCTTTACTTCTGATCCAGCTCTCTGCTAAGGCCTGGGAAAGCAGAAGATGGCTCAGGTCTTTGGGCCCCTGCATTCATGGGAGACCCCAAGGAGGCTCCTGGTTTCGGATCAGCGCAGCTCCAGCCGTTGCAGCCATCTGGGAGACCTCACTCTCTATCTCTCTGCCTCTCCTCCTCTCTGTTTAACTCTTTCAAATAAATAAATAAATCTTAGGGGAAAAAAAAAATAGTAGACAGAAATTGAAAAATTTCCTCAGAAGTATACATTTTATATGAGCACAAGAAAATTTTTGCTTGTTTATTCATTTTTCCTGGTTTGATTTACTTTACTTTCTTCCTGAAATACACATATATATACAAACTAGAATGTGCCTACATCGAAGGTA
Source organism: Lepus europaeus (assembly GCF_033115175.1). Classification (NCBI taxonomy): domain Eukaryota; kingdom Metazoa; phylum Chordata; class Mammalia; order Lagomorpha; family Leporidae; genus Lepus; species Lepus europaeus. The sequence goes on from NC_084831.1 coordinate 152,825,593, forward strand.
TAATGTTCAATGAACTTTTGCTACACAGAACATTTTTTCAGCACCCAACAAGGCCCCTTTTGTTCCTCTTGCCCTACTAGCTCCAACCCCTACACACCAACCTTGCTTCTATCACAGATGAGTTTGACCTAAACTCACGTAGATGGACTCATACATGATGTACCTTGTGTCTGGTTTCTTCTGTTATGACATCTTGTCCGTGATAATCATCCATGTTTGCTGAGTACAGCTATAGCTCTGTTCCTCACTGCTACATAAAGTGGTCTATCGCATGGCCATACCACCAATGACTTATCCATTGTTGGTTGAGACACTTATGTTGTTTCCAGCTGGGAGTGATCTTGAAACTGAAATAGACATTCCCATACATGCCTTGCTTTTTGAAACTGCCTAACTTATTTAATATATTTCAATTCATTAAAAAAAAAAAAAAAACAACCAGGAAAGTATAAAGAACAAAATGTGCTATCCCACCACACAGACAACTACCACTAACATTTCACTTTTTATATTTTACATACAGTCTTGTTAAGTGGTCAGCCCTCCATATCTGCAGGCCTACATCCACAGATTCAACCAGCAGACTGACACTACTCAAAGAAAAAAAAATACTGAAGTGCCAAAAAGCAAAACAGGAATTGGCCGCACACTAAGAATATGCTGAACTCACAAGTAAAGCAAGGTGTGGTCTCCCACCATCTCCGACCCTCAGCCTCTCTCCAGCACCCAGTGCGAGCACTATTCACCTCACTTCTCATTTGTGTGCTATGTAGATAGGCCTGTGATGTCTGTGTCTGTCCAGACCTTTTTTCTTGTCACTGTGCCTACACTACACAGGGTAAAAACTATTTACATAAGCACTTACATTGCATTAGGTACTAAAAGTAACCCACAGGTGATTTAAAACACAGGGGGGAATGTGCACATGTTATATGTAACTAGTGCTACTTCACCAAAGGGACTGGACACCACTGGACCTTGATATCCACAGGGCACCTGGAACCTGTCCCCCAGGGGTACCAACATGCTGGGTTTCTTTATTTTTTTTTTTGACAGGCAGAGTGGACAGTGAGAGAGAGACAGAGAGAAAGGTCTTCCTTTTGCCGTTGGTTCACCCTCCAATGGCTGCCGCGGTAGGCGCGCTGCGGCCGGCACACCACGCTGATCCGATGGCAGGAGCCAGGCGCTTCTCCTGGTCTCCCATGGGGTGCAGGGCCCAAGGACTCGGGCCATCCTCCACTGCACTCCCTGGCCACAGCAGAGAGCTGGCCTGGAAGAGGGGCAACCGGGACAGGATCGGTGCCCCGACCGGGACTAGAACCCGGTGTGCCGGCGCCGCAAGGCGGAGGATTAGCCTACTGAGCCGCGGCGCCGGCCATGCTGGGTTTCTAAATCAACCCCTTCTCCTTTATCTTTTCCCTTCTTTCTGCCCCTCTCTCTACCTTAGCCTAACCGGATAACAAATGTTTACATTTGGTGTGTAACATGTTTCTACACTTATAAGTCACTCACACAGAAGGCTTTTGCTGTTTGCCTCACAAAAAGGGAATATTTTTACACTTTACTATGCATCTTGTTTTTTCCAAATATGGTGGCACTGTTGTCACTTTACTGACTATTCTTCCTATCTTTTTTTTTTTTTTTTTTTTTTAAGATTTAAATTATTTACTTGAAAGCAGTTACAGAGAGAGAAAAGGAAAGAGACAGAGTGTTCATCCACTGATTCACACTCTAAATGGCTCCAACAGTCTGGGCTGGGCCAGGCCAAAGCCAAGAGCCAGCTCACCACGCCAGCCCCTCTTCCTACTTTTAGCAGCTTTACTGAGATATAATTCACATACCATACAATTTTCTCCTAAACAAAGTATATTCACAGATGTGTACAGCCATCACCCCAGTTAATTTTCAAACATTTTCATCACCTCAGAGAGAAGTTTCACTCTTCATCACCTTCCATCTTCCATTGCAGCCCTCAGCCACAACTAATCTGTTTGGTCCTTGTTGTGGACACTTCCAGTGACTGGAATCTGACAACTGGTGGGTTTTGGTGACTAGCTTCTTTCACCTAGCAAAATGTCACAAAGTTCACCCACGTCATAAGCATGTATCAGTCCTTTCTCTTTTATATTGCTGAACTCTAGCCCACTTCATGTACACAGCACAGGTTAGCTGATGGTCATCTAAGTTGAGAATAACGCTGCCACACTCACTCATGCACAAACTGTTGCAGGGACGTGTCTTCATTTTTTTGAGTACATCCCTAGGAGAGGGAGTGCTGGGCCATGTTCCAGCTCTGAACTTAATCACCTGAAGAAGTGCCAGACCATCTTCAGAGGAGCTGCATCATTTCACTTGCCTAGCAGCCTATGAGGGTTTCAATTTCTCTACATGCACACTTACTTATGATTTACCTTTTTGATTCAGTAGTATGAAGTGATACTCATTAAGGTTTTGATTTCATTTCACCAATAGCTAACATTTATGTCAAACATCTCTTTGTGTGTTTATTGGCCACGTGTATATCTTCTTCAGAGCCTCTGCTCATTTTTAAAATGAGTTGTCTTCCTATTACTGAGTTTTAAGGGTTTTCTGTTATGTTTTAAATACATGTCTCTTATCAGATATATGACTTGTTATCTATTTTCTCCCATTCTGGGAGTTGATTTTTCACTTTCTCTACAGTATCCTTTGATGCACAGTTTTGAATGTTGTTGAAGGCTAATTTATCTGCTTTTTGTTTTGTTGCTCCTGCTTGCGGTGTCATGTCTAAAATTCCTCTGCCTATTCCAGGGTTATAAGATCATTTCTGTTTTTCTTCTAACATAAATGTCTTTTGTTGCACACACACACTGCCTTCTACTGGGTCTACACCCAAAGGGAAATGGTGGATCACAGTGCACACACAGAGCTGGAGCAAATATTACCAAAGAGTTTTTCAAGCCCACTCAAAATATACACGAGCTCTGCCTTCTTATCAGACCTTTGCATTAGCACCATTCTGATAGGCATGTAGTGATATCACACTGTACTTTTAATCTGCAGTTCTTTGAAAAGTATGTGTACTTTTTCACCCTGGCCATCTGGACAATTCATTTTGTAAATGCCTGTTCCAGTCTTCAGCTCATTTGTTTTATAATTGGGTTGCCTGTATATTGGTATTGATTTTGTATTTTTTTAAAAAATTATACCCTGGATACAAGTCTTCTTTCAGACAGTAAGTATTACAAACACCTTTTCCAATGTGTTACTTGCTTTTCTGGTCTCCTAACACTATTCCTTGATGAATAGATGTTCTTCTTATTTCATGAAGTACAATTTATCAATCTTCTCGTTCTGGTTAGCGCTTGTTTGTGTCCTGTTTAAAAATATCTTTGCCTGTGACAACTCATGTAGATACTGTTCTATGCTTTCTTTCAGAAATTTTATTTTTATCTTTCACATTACATATAAATTCCTGCACAGACCATATAAACCCTATATTAGAAGACTACTTCAGGCCGGCGCCGCAGCTCACTAGGCTAATCCTCCGCCTTGCGGCACCGGCACACCGGGTTCTAGTCCCGGTCGGGGCACCGATCCTGTCCCGGTTGGTCCTCTTCCAGGCCAGCTCTCTGCTGTGGCCAGGGAGTGCAGTGGAGGATAGCCCAAGTCCTTGGGCCCTGCACCCCATGGGAGACCAGAAGCACCTGGCTCCTGCCATCGGATCAGCGCGGTGCGCCGGCTGCAGCGCGCCTACTGCGGCGGCCATTGGAGGGTGAACCAACGGCAAAAGGAAGACCTTTCTCTCTGTCTCTCTCTCACTGTCCACTCTGCCTGTCAAAAAAAAAAAAAAAAAAAAAAGACGACTACTTCAGAGACCATTAAAAGGGAAAGCTTCACAACTGATCGCATGAAGTCAGCATAACTTTGAAACTAAAACAAAAACATAAAGCTCATTGGTAAGTATAGTTTTTAAACATCTTGAAGACACTGGCAAATCAAGTTCAGTCCTTGGGGGTAATAAACAACTAGATCACAGCTCAGTGAGATTCAACTCAGGAAGACAAACATGAAAATAAAAGAAGAAAAAAAAAGAAAAAAGAAAAAAAAGGAAGACAAACATGGCTGAAGAGATCATCTATTAATGCAATAAATCCTATGTGCAGTTTAATGGAGAAAGGAAGTATGATCATCTCTATCAATACAGAAAAAAAGCACTTCATGAATTCAACACATTTATTCTCATATTAAAAACAAACGGGCTGGCACTGTGGTACAGTGTGTAACTTGCAGCGCCAGCATCCCACATGGGTGCCAGTTCAAGTCCCGGCTGCTCCACTTCTGATCCAGCTCCCTGCTAATGTGCCTGAGAAAGCAGTGGAAGATGGTTCAAGTCCTTAGGTCCCCGCAGCCACAAAGGAGACTCAGAGGAAGCTCCTGGCTCCTGGCTTCAAACCAAGCCCAGCTCTGGCTATTGCAGCCATTTGGGGAGTGAACCAGAGGATGGAAAATATTCTCTCTCTCCCTCCCTCCCTTCCTCCCTCCCTAACACTGACTTTCAAGTAAATAAGTCTTTAAACAAAGTGCGCATTTGGCACAGCAGTTAAAATGTCACTTAGAACTCTCGCATGAGTCCCAGTTCCACTTCCAATTTCAGCTTCCTACTAGTGCACACCCTGAGAGTTGGCAAGTAATGACTCAAGTACTTAGATCCCTGTCAGCCATGTAGGAAAACCAAACTGAGATCTGGGCTCCTAGCTCTGAACCGACCCAGCCCAGCTATGTAGAGCATCTGGGGAGTGATCCAATAGAGGGAAGACCTGTCTGCCTTTCAAATAAAAAACAAAATTTTAAAATATAAATAGATCACTTGGAATACTAATGCTTTTTATTCTTAGTAAGTACCATATCTAACAATGAAACTTTAGAAGCATTCCTATTGAAGTCAGGAACATCAAGTTCAGAATCATCTGTCTCCAGGGAGCTTTTAGTGCTGCCTGGCAATCACCCTGTATTTCCCTATTCTATTTACTTTTTCACTCTTTGATGGATGCCTATGCTATATACTACCCTCTCTTCTCAAACTTTCAATACAAATTCCCACTCTTCCTTATTCTTAGCTGATGACCCTGGGTCCCATACTCTTAGGTAAACAAACACTCAAAGAACTTCCTCAAGCTACCATCATCATGTCTCTGTCCACATATCCAGTCTTCTCTTCCATTTCTATATAACTCTCCTTACTCCTAGGTCAGGGGTAAAAATCCACAGCCCTCAATGCCTGTGGCTGCTTCCACGCTACAGCAACAAAGCTGAGGAGCAGTGACAGGTGCTGTATTACCCACATTAGCTAAAACACTTACTACTGAGACCGTGCAGAAAAGAGGCTGCTGACACGACGTTAACTCTCCTCTCCCCCTAATCACAGACACTGCTAGGGGAAAGGTCCACTAAGTTGTGTGCACAAGAAATGAAGACTTCCTACAAGACACATAAAATGTCAGGGACGTACCAGACATTCTGATGACAAAGAAAAAAATATGAAGGTCAGGTCACACATAAAAAATAAAGACTTCAGGCAAGGCTGGCGCTGAGGCGTAGTGGGTAAAGCTACTGCCTGTGATGCTGGCATCCCATATGGATGCCAGTTCGAGTCCCGGCTGTTCCACTTCCAACTCAGCACCCTGATAATGCATCTGGGAAAGCAGTAGAAGACAGCCCCAGTACCTGGACCCCTGCACCCATGTGGGAGACTTAGAAGAAGCTCCTGGATTCTGGCATCGTATTGGCCTAGCTCTGGCCACTACAGCCATTTGGTAAGTGAATCAGCAGATGGAAGATCTCTTTATCTCTCCTCCACCCACCCTCTCGCTGTAACTCTGATTTCCAAATAAATAAATAAATAAATCTTTGAAAAAAACAATGAAGAATTCAAATAGCATTAGACTTTTTTTAAAAAAAAAATTTATTTATTTATTTGAAAGTCAGAGTTACACAGAGAGAGGAGAGGTCTACCATCTGTTGGTTCACTCCCCAACTGGCCGCAATGCCAAAGCTGTGCCGATCCGAAGCCAGGAGCTTCCTCTGGGTTTCCCACATGGGTGCAGGAGCTCAAGGACTTGGGCCATCTTCTACTGCTTTCCCAGGCCATAGCAGAGAGCTGGATCAGAAGCAGAGCAGCCAGGTCTTGAACCAGCGTCCCTATGGGTTGCCGGCACTTCAGGCCAGAGTGTTAACATGCTGCGCCACAGCGTCGGCCTCGGCCTAAGACTTTTCAACAACCATTTGAAGCTAGACAATTACAGAGCAATCCCTTATATTTTGAAGGGAAATTATTTTCAGTTTGTAATTCTGTATATAACCCAGCCAAATGTCAAGCAGGTATCAGGGTAGGAGAAAAATATTTTCAACAACTTAAGCATCTTAAAAATTTCACCATACCATCCACTCTAGAGAGCTAACAAAGCTTGCATATCACCAAAACAAAGGAGTAAATCAAGAAGGAGGAAGACATGGATCCAGAGACCATAGGCTCCAACAGAGGAAAAAGGCAAGGAATTCTCACGACCATGATAAAGGCATGTCACAACCTACAGCTGCACAGTGTAACGGGACAGCGATGGTGCAGTTCTGAGTAAGAACATACAGAGCTCACAAGGGCTTTTCTATTTGTTTTTAATTGAATAATCAGTTCCCTGGTGTGTTTGAAGATAACTGGACAGCTTGTAGAGGGGGAAAAAATAGCCAGAGACAAGCAGGAAAGAAAAAAACAGAAAAGATTTAACTCCAAGAAATATAATCATAGTACACTGTAAGTTTCAATGGTGAGCATATTTATAAAGCCATGGTACTGCGAACAATGAACACAGTGATTTAATCAAAAGCACGATATAGCTATGTTGGAAAGACAAACTGAAAGGAAGTTCAAGGAGGCCTAAGAATCCTCAAGCATAGTTTCATCTTCCACAACAGGATACCAATAGCTAATTTCTAAGACTGAAAAACAAATAGGACGGTAGGACCACGCTTTCTTGACTGGAAATCAATAAAAAACCAAATGTTATTGGAAAATATAGAAGTAAACATCAGAAGACACCACTGGAAGCATTGACAAATGGTTGGACTGACAGCAGGGCCAGGGAGAGGATGAGAAAGGGGTGAGGGGAGACAGAGTCTAGGGATTTCATTATAAGCCTTGTGGCACGATTTTCTTTCTAACTGCACAGCTGTACTGCTTAAGGTCAAATATTAGTTTAAAATCCCAACGGTTAAGTCACTCACCCCACAAATGTCTAAGCATCATCTAAGCATCATCTGTAGGTCAGGTGCTTTGCAAGGCGCCATGAAGACAACAGTGAACAAAACTGAATCTTTGCCCTCATGAAGCTTATATTCAAAAAGGGAGGCAGATAAATAAACTAATGTACACCCAGTGTCAGATTAATTAGTGCTGTGAAAAAAAAAAAAATAAAGCAAGACAGGGCACAGTTTGTGACAGAGTTGTTAGGCCAGCAGGGTTTTCAGAAAAGCTCTCCTAAGGGCAGCACCTTGGTGTAACAGGTTAAGCTACCTCCTGTGATGCCGGCATCCCACATGGGTTCTGGTTCAGGTGCTGGCTGCTCTACTTCTGATCCAGCTCCCTGCAAATGCTCCTGGGAAGGCAGAAGATGGCCCAAATGCTTGGACCCCTGTGTCCACATGGGAGACCTGGAAAAAGTTCTTGGCTCCTGGCTTTGGACTGGCCCAGTCTAGGGAGTGGACAGGATTGATTTTCCACCCACTAGTTCACTCCCCAGATGGCTGCAATGGCTGGAGCTGCGCTAATCCAAAGCCAGGAACTTTTTCTGGTCTCCCACATGAGTGCAGAGACCCAAGCACTTGGGCCATCTCCCACCACTTTCCCAGGCCATAAGCAGAGAGCTGGATTCAAAGAGTAGCAGCCAGGACACGAACCACTGCCTATGTGAGATGCCAGAACCACAGGCAGAGGCTTAGCCTACTATGCCACAGCGCTGGCCCCAATAAATAAATCTTTAAAAGAAAAAATAGAAGGTATCTTCAAGCACAACAAAGAAAACCAAACTAAGAAGGAAAAGCTGATAAAGTCATGGAAGTATAATAACGGAGGGTATCAATTAAGTTCAAGGTGAGAGCTTCCTCTTAAGACTCTCACCTTGCAAATGTATCATTCAAGAGCCACCACCAAGAATTCTCTTAAGGGAAAAGAGATTTTGCTGTGTCTCCTCAACTTAAGCCCTATGAACACTGTCATATCCCTAAATATATATTTACATACCTTTCCTGTGGCTCTAACTAGCTATTGACTATCTCCAAACTTTTCTCTCTACTCGAAATAGGCAGATGTCACATATTTTCAATGTCAATGTTTTATTATTATGTAGTTTCATGTTTTCCTAGATCAAAAGCTCAAGACATTATTGAACCAAAAATCCCCAAATTGGATCTATACACACTGAAAATATGAAACAAGATCCTTACCTTATACCTGATACAAAAATCAACACAAAATGAATCAAGAATATAAATTCATGACCTGACACCATCAAATTACTAGAGGATAATATGGGGGAAATTCTGCAAGACATGGGTATAGGCTTCCTGGAAAAGACCCCAGAAGCACAGCCAACAAAAGCAAAAATAGGCAATTGTGATTACATCAAGCTAAGATGCTTCTGCACTGCAAAAGAAACACTCAACAAAGCAACTCACAGAGTAGGAGAAAACATGTGCAAACTATGCAATTGATAAAGGATTAATATCCAGGATCTATAAAGAGCTCAAGAAACTCAACAACAAAACAAACAATCCAGTTAAGAAATAGGCAAGGGACATGAACAAGCATTTTTCAAACGATGCAACTCAAATGGCCAACAGACACATGAAAAAAATTCTCAGAATCAATAGTCATCAGGGAAATGCAAATTAAAACTACATGAGGTTTCACCTCACCCCAGATAGAATGGCTCTGATACATAAATCAACAATAAATGCTAGTGAGGTTAGAAAGAAAAAGGTACCCTAAAACACTGTTGGTGGGAACATAAACTGGTCCAGTCACTGTGGAAGACAGAATGGAGATTCCTCAGAGATCTGAAAATACCTCTACCATATGACCCGGCCATATCACTCCTGGGAATTTACCCAAGTGAAATGAAATCAGCATATCAAAGAGTTATCTGTACCCAATGTGTTTACTTCAGCTCAATTCACAATAGCTAAGATATGAATCAACCTAGATGCCCATCAACTGATGACTAAAGAAAATGTCATATATACACACTAAGGAATACTACTCAGCCATAAAAAAGAATGAAATCCTGTCTTTTGCAGCAAAATGGACATACCTGGAAACCATTATGCTTAGTGAAATAAGCCAGTTTCAAAACTACAGATATGTTTTCTCTGATATGTGGCAGTTAATATAGAACACAAAAAAATGTATAGGAATGAAATGGACATATTGTGATAATATTGTCATTTTTAGCCCTTTTTTATACTCCCATGGAACTGTGGTCTACTTTTTACTTGCTAAATATTATGGTTAGTGGTCAATTAAGCTGTATAGTGTAGATTAAAATTATGTCTTTGCAAAAATTAATGAAAAAAGAGACCTGCGCCATGGCTCACTTGGTTAATCCTCCGCCTGCGGTGCCAGCATCCAATATGGGCGCTGGGTTCTAGTCCCAGTTGCTCTTCTTCCAGTCCAGCTCTCTGCTGTGGCCCAGGAGGGCAGTGGAGGATGGCCCAAGTGCTTGGGCCCCTGCACCTGCATGGGAGACCAGGAAGAAGCACCTGGCTCCTGGCTTTGGATCAGCGCAGCTCCAGCCGTGGTGGCCGTTTGGGGGGTGAACCAATGGAAGGAAGACCTGTCTCTCTGTCTCTCCCTCTCACTATAGCTCTACCTGTCAAATAAAAAAAAAATCAATGAAAAGAAAAGGGAGGGAAGGACGGAAGATTGGTTATCAGAACTGTAGTTATGAAATCCATGAAATCTGTTCTCCTTATATTAATAAAAGTTTTAAAAAACTGAAGAGAAAAATCCCAAATTAATTCCAAGGTACTACGATTTATCACATCCAACCTGAATTCTCACTAAAGAAGAACCAATGGGAATTTGAAATACATTGAAGGAAACAATCCACAGGTTAATGGAATACATTCATTTTTCTCTTCACTCAATATAGTTTGAGATACAATTCTAAGAATATGATAATCTCTCCCTGAGTATCACATTCTAACAAGAGCTACCACTGGGGTTTGAGTTCACTGCTCGCTTATTGATGTTTGCTGAAATTATCATCTCCAAACCTTAGTTTCTGCATCTAAAATAGAAATAATAATGACCACAGAAGGTCACCATTAATTAGCAACAACTCTGCCAAAGAGAACCAACAAAATACTTAGGTATCAATAATACATAAAAAGTGCTTTGTTATCTGGAAAGAACTACACCAATACTTGTCATATTTTAATCAGAACTGAAAACTAAAACTTCCAGTTAGCATTTCTGATTTTAACAACAGTATTTATTAATTATAGGAATGGTCCCTAGTTCACCCACAGCCAGCCAAATGAGGAAAAGGTGATAGTTCCAAAATTTTTATCAAAATGAAAAGAAAAATTGACTCCCTTATAAACAAGTGAGTGCCAAGAGAATATTTTCAGCAAAGATTTCATTTAACTGCATAACCAAAAGATTACAGCTGCTTAACCACAAGTAAACTATGCATCATCTGACATCAGGTAGAATGTTTATCTGTGGTATGCTTAGAAACCAGATACCCAATGTATATAAACACAAGCATATTTTTGAAACTGCCTTAATGCTTTTGTTCACTAAGTAGTAATTTCTACTATTCTCAGACGGAAAAACAAACAATGTCCTTAACCAGAAAGTAATCACAGCGGGGACGATGCTGTGGCATAGCGGCTAAAGCCACTGCCTGTGATGCCCACGTCCCATATGGGCACCAGCTAATATCCCAGCTGCTCCACTTCTGATCCAGCTCCCTGCTAATGGCCTGGGAAAGCATCAGAGGAGGGCCCAAGTGTTTGGGCCCCTGCCACGCATGTGGGAGACCCAGATGAAGCTTCTGGCTCCAGCCTGGCATAGCACCAGCCTTTGGGTGCCTTTTGGGTCATAGGGGGAGTGAACCAATAGATGGATGATCTCTCTGTCTTTTTCTCGATAATTCTTTCAAATAAATAAATAAATATTTCAAAAAGCAAAAAGAAATCAGAGGGGTTTTTACTTCTTTAACTTTTAAGTTAACATATTTACCATTTAAGACCTTTTTCTCTCTGCTGTAGCCCCAACTGGGAAGGAACTAACCAGCAGGAAGTCAACGCTCAATAACTGTGTATAGAAGGATTGGATGAACCGAGCCTCTGGACAAAAGCTTAAATGTTTTATGTTGCAACCGAACAATATAATCTATGTATCCATCATTCACTACTCACAAGCCATCTCAAGTGTAATAACATAACTGAAAAAGGTAAGTACTAGGTATTTCAATAAACACAAATACATGGGAACCTGATTCACAAAGCCAGTTTTATAGCTATATTTTCTTTCAGGACATTTGTTTCTGACAGCACAAATAAATGTCAGAAAAGTAGTTTTCAAACTTGATAACGCAAGCTCTGGCTTTAAATTTCTGTTGCAACCTGGAATAATTAGGCAAAGCAAACAATAACGACTCCAGAGCCCATGCAGAGTGTTTGGAAAGCTCAGATCCCTTAATTCAATGAAAGCTGCAATGTAATGGGGACAAGGCAGTCTTATCAACTCAAAATTATGTCAACTTTAAAAAGAGAAAATGGAGAAAATTAATGAATTACACTGAAACTGTTTATTCGAAATGGCATTTAATGGCCTTACATTTGCTCTTTAAATCTGGCTACCAAGAGGTTATATTCCAAATCCTGGGAGCCACATGATAAACGTCACGACTACTGATTAGGGGTCTCACTTATTAAAATACAATCCTGTTTGGCTCCAAGGTCCAGCGGTGGACATAACCCACTTGATAAATGCACGACTCCGCGGCCGTACCAGCCTAATCCTCGGGGCGGGACAGGCTCCACGGCTGGCAAGCCAGGCTCTGTGTCACGGCAACACTCTGCACGCGTGTCTTGAAGTTTCCCCCCAAACCAAACCTGATGGTCGTCTTCAGAGAGGTCTGAGCAGGAGCCAGCCTGCTGGTGAACACAGAAAAACCCCCAAGTCCACGCAGAGGCAACCAGGCGCTCCGGGCGGGCTGGGGCGGGGGGCGAAATCCAGGCCACGGCGCGGCCCCCCTCCGCGCGCGGTCTCCACGCGCAGGGCACCGGGTACTTCTCAGCTCTCGGGGAGGCGTCAGCCGCGGCGACACTGCCATCAGCGCCCTCTCCTCCTCCTCCTCACCCCTCCCGGCCCCCACCAATTCGCAATCGCACCAAGGTGCCTCCTATCAGCTCGCAGCTTCTTCCCAAACACGCCCACGGACGCCGGAGCCGGCCTGCCGTCTACACCGCACGGGGCTCCAGGAACGGGGCTCCGGGGGGGTGGAGGGGGGCAACTCAGCGCCGTTCCGCAGGTAGCAGCACGTCTTCACCCGCGGCCCCGGCTCCTCCCGAGCACGGTGTTTACGAGCCTACCGAACCCGACACCGCCATGGCGTGCCGGCTGTTAGCGTCCGGAATCCCCCCAGCTTTCCCATGGCCCCGGCTCCCGGCCGCGGGCCCCCACCCGAGGCCAGCGCGGGACGCAGCCCCGCCGGGCGACTCCGCAACAGGTCACGGCGGCCGCCGGCTGCGGGCGGGGGTGTGGCCGGCGCGGCTCACCTGAGGGGGCTGAGGCGCCGCCGGGGCCGCGCGGGCCGAGGCCGGGCGGGTCGGGGGTCGCCGCGCCCCCGGCCTCAGCGCACCGCAGCGCCGCGGCGCCGAGCGCCACCGCCCCCAACGCCCGGTCCCCGCGCACCGCAGCGCCCCAGCCGCCGCCGCCGCCGCCATTCCCCGCGCCGCCGCCGCCGCGGCCCCGCAACACCGACCTGTGCCGCCGCGGCCGTCGCCCCGGAGGACGGGAAGACGACGCCGGCCTCCCGCGCCGCCGCCGCTGAGGCGAGCAGTCGGCGTCTCTCATTCAGCGCCGCCGCCGCCGCCGCTCGGGGGAGGGGAGCGAGCCGGACCCACCCCGTCCGCGCCGGGGTGGGGGAGGAGAGCGGGCCGCGGGGGCGCGCGCCGGGGGCGGGGCGGCGGCGTCGCGCGCGCGCACATACACGCCCCGGCCGGGCGCGCTCGCGCGGGGGTCTTCCCTGCGCGCGCAGCCCCAGGCGCCGCCGCGCGCTGCTGGCGGGAGGCCCGGCCGGCCGCACGGGGGCGGACAGGTGGAGCGCCCCCTCCTCGGCGCGCGCGGGGCCCCGGCCGTGCACCCGCCCCGGGGGCGGCGGCCTGCAGCCCCTGCCCCGCCGTGCAGCCGGAGGGCCGCGTCCGGGAACGCTGGGCCTCGCGCGCTGCAGGGCACGACCCTCGGCCTGGGGAGCAAACGGCCGGAATCGCGCTCCGCGTGCTGGGTCGCGCAGCGGGCCGCCCACGGGAAGGGGCGCCCCGGAAGGCCGGCTGACCCTTCTGAGGGAGCCGCCTGTCCGCCACCGTCCTCAGGCCCTTTGGAGACACGGTTGGTTGGTGACCTCCAGGCCCTGGAATGCGCCAGGCGGAGCGACCCGCGTTGATTCAAACACCTGCAAGGCCCGCAGTGGCTCCCGTTTGGTTCCTGTCCCCTTGGGCCAGGGATTCCTCTACCACATGGAGACTGCCCCTTTCTCCTTTGAGTCACGACGGTTAGTAGGGCAGCCAGCATAGCCTTCGACCTCTCAAGCAGGACCACTGCCTTAGAGCATCCCCGCCCAAAGGTAGGTTAAGAGCAAGAACAGAAACAAGGATGGGGCCAGGGATGTGGGTAAACCGACTGCCTGCAGTGCCCGCATCCCATATGGGCACCGGTTCAAGACCCGGCTGCTCCACTTCCAGTTCACCTCTCTGCGGCGGCCTGATGTAGCAGTGGAAGATGGCCCAAATTCTTGGGCCCCTGCACCTGTGTGGGAGACCCAGAAGAAGCTCCCGGCTCCTGGCTTCCGATCGGCCCAGCTCCAGCTGTTGCCACCATCTGGGGGAGTGAACCAATGGATGCAAGACTACCCTGCCTTTCAAGTAAATAAATCTTAAAAAAAAACAACAAGGATAGGCAACATGCTTCATTTTTATCTCACCTTACTTTCAAAGTCTTGAGTCACAAAATCCCTTGGAGCAGAGAGATCAAAGAGGAGGGGGAGCAGAAAACATTTCAAATGAGAACAGACTTTAAAAAAAAAAAAAATTATTAGAGAAAAGTGGGGAAATATATTGTGTACACAGGAAGTTTTCTCTCAGATGTTAATTGCTTTAGTTCCCAAAGAAACAATGGGCAAGCAGAATTAGCACTTGGGGAAAAACCCATCTAGTTCCTACTGAGTGAGAAAGTGTTTAGCCTTTCAGTATTAGCAAAAGATTAAGGAAAAGATGGCTGGCTGGGTGCCAACAATAATACATACAACAATTTTATTTATATGACAGTATTTCAAAAAGTTCATGGATTATAGAAGCACTGTTCACAATATCCGAAATATGGAATCAACCATCAACAGATGAACAGATGAAGAAAAAAATATATATATAATGGAATATTATTCAGCTATTTTAAACAATGGTGCCAGGACTATGGTGTAGCAGGTAAAGTCACCGCCTGCAATACCAGCATCCCACATGGCTGCTGGTTTGAGTCCTGGTTGCTCCACTTCCTACCCAGCTCCCTGCTAATGCACCTGGAAAAGCAGTGGGAGATGCTCTCTGCTATGGCCTGGGAAAGCAGTGGAACAAGGCCCAGGTCCTTGGGCCCCTGCACCCACGTGGGAGACCTGGAAGAGGCTCCTGGCTCCTGGCTTCAGGTCAGCTCAGCTCTGGATGTTGCACCCATTTGGGGAGTGAACCAGCAGATGGAAGATCTCCCTCCCTCCTACCCTCTCTCTCTCTCTCTCTCTCTCTCTCCTCTATCTCTGCCTCTCCTCTGTAACTCTTTGTCTTTTTTAAAAAAAAAAAAATGAAATCCCATCATTTGCAGCAAAAATGGCTGGAACTGGGAGACAGGATGTTGAGTAAAATAAGCCAGACACAGAGATACTAAAAACCATACGTTCTCCTTTATATATGGAAGCTAAAATTAAAAAAAAAAAAAATCATGGAAAAATGGAATTAAAAGATCAGGGGTTTTTTGGTACAAAACAATTTGGAAATCCATGCTTAGTTTTCTCCATAATGTGCATTTTCCAGAAACTTTTACAATTAAGCAAATTTCCCATTCTGTGGTTCACTTCCCCAATGCCTGCAATGGCTAGAATCAGGAGCCAGGAACTCAATTTAGGTTTCTCACATGGGAAGAACCCAACCTCCTGAGCCATCACCTGCTGCCTGCATAGGTGCGCCCTGGCACTCTGATAGGAGATGCAGATGTCCCAACCAGCATCCTAACTGCTACACCAACAGCTGGCCCCTGCAAAATAAACCATTTTTAAGTGCTCTTGTGTATATATACCATTATGACAAATATTTAACTGTGCTTAAGAAGAAAGAAAAGTAAGAACAGGGAATTTTATTTTGGGTAAATGTCTTGCAATTACTTTAAATTTGAATTAGGTTTTCATATAAATGAGCATGTGTCCCTACATCTGTCAATCATTTTTACAGTTTACTGTAAAAGCAGTGAAATTTTCATTTGGACTTTAAGATTTATTTATTTAAAAGTCAGACTTAACAGAGAGAGGGGGAAGAGACAGAGACTTTCCATCGGCTGCAATGGTCAGAGCTGGGCCAGGCCAAAGCCGGTAGCCAGGAACTGCATCCAGGTCTCCCACGTGGGTGCAGGGGCCAAAGCACTTGGGCCATCTTCCACTGCTATTCCAGGCATGTTAACAGGGAGCTGGATCAGAAGTGGAGCAACCGAAAGAACTGGCATGCCAGGGATGCCGGCATCACAGACGGAGGCTATAACCTGCTATACCGCAAAGCTAGGTCCTTCATTTACACTTTGAAGAGAAAAAAATCGTGTGATTCGTGAATTAGGCCATAGATATGTGAAATTCTTTGCCCACTGAGTTTCTAAGTTTTGACTAATTACCCAAGATCTATTTCACATCTTGATAATCTGTAAAATAATACTTTTATTTACCTTAAGAGTTGTGTTAAGTTGAAATTCCCAAACTTGGTAAGATGAAGAATTTGTATATAAAAGTATGGGGGAAAGGTCATTCTCAGTTCCTGTTTCTTGCTGAGGTGGCATGGGAATGATTTTACAAAGTCACTGTCCCTTCCCATCCATTGCTGTGTAAGTGAAAGAAAGGGCTTTTTACACTTAAGGAGGCTGGGTACCACGCTGTCTTTACCAGAGCTCTTTTATCAAAGTTGAATTCTGTAAGTCATTCTATGGGTTCCCTTTGCTTTTGCCAAAAGACAAGAAATGTGCAGTCTTGGTATAACAAAGTGCTAATGTATAAAGTAGACATGCCATTATAGAAAATAGAAATCAATGAGAATTCAATATGCTTAAAAGTCATTTCAGAGGAATCACCATTATGTAACAGTTTTATTACTTTCCATCAAAATTACTTCCAAGGGGGTAAGCCAAGGAGGTAATTTAGATATAGAACACACAGTTCAAAGACAAGAGACCACCACGGCAAAAAAGCAGATGCACAGATCAGTCAATGTGCTGCAGCTGACAAAACAAAATCAAACCACCATGCTCCCAAAGCTGCTTGTTTCAGTAAACACTTCTGTTACAACCAACATTTCAGGACCAGCACACCCCAGCACCGCGCCTACTTCTCTAAACTTTAATCTCCTTTTTTCTCCTGAATATTTGTAATAGCTGGACATTTGGAGGAAAAAAATGTGTGAGTTAGGTTTGTAGTGTTCTGATGTATAATGTAGACAAGTAACATACCCAAAATTCACTTTGAGAGGAAGCGTACATAAGGGGACGTTCTCCAGAAAATTGAAAGGAAGGTACAAGAAGCACCTGCCATGACCCTCAGTCATGAAACACGCCACTGCTCTGCAGATACAAGGACAAAGATGATCAACGGTCTGTTCAAATAGGAGCATTTTGCATTTTATATTTACTGTGAAGTCACTTCTCACAGTCCAGCTCCATGTTGAATGTGACTCAGCAGGGATTTATTTACTTAACAATGATTAATGTTTCTCTGGATCAACTCTTGAAGAGAGTAGTTAGTGTGTAAATAAATATTTACATACGCTAATACTTTTCAATATTAACTTTAAAGATAGTTTCCGGAATGGCTAGTCTGTCTGACAGGAAGGGCAGGGAGGAGTTGGATAACGAAGGTTTTCGTGTTGAAGTCCTAGAAACAGTTCTTGAATTTATAGGAGAGATCTCTAAAAAACTCATGGAAAATGCATATCATGAAAAAACTATGCATGGATTAAATTTTTTTTCCACTAAAACAGAGGCTGGAGTTTAGTGCAAGAGTTAAGGTATGTCTTGGTGCAACCTCTTGGGACACCTGTATCCCATGTCAGAGTGTTTGAGTTCAAGTCCCAGTTCCACTTCCAATTCCAGCTTCCTGCTAACACAGAGCCTGGGAAGCAACAGGTGATGGCTCAAGTGTGTGGGGTCCCTGCCATCCACATGGGAGACCCGGGTCGAATTCCTGGCTCCCAACTTCATACTGGCCCAGCCCCTGCTGTTGGTGGGCAAATATATAACATTTCAAAATGCTAAAAGAACTCTGATTTGGGGGTGCATTTACTTAGTATAAAGGCCATTCTCCTACCTTCATTTTTCCTCTGTATTTTGGATAATTACATTTAGGCAAATTTTTTTTCCAGACAAGTGAATTATTACTGTATTCTACTTCCATTATATAATGGGAGGAAAGGGCCCTCATCAGTAATGTTCACCACAGTAGTTTGCTTTCCATATATCCTGCATCTCAAAGCAGGTTAGAATTTTTAAAGAAAAACAGGAGGGGCTGGCGCCATGGTGTAGCGGGTAAAGCCGCCGCCTGCAGTGCTGGCATCCCATATGGGTGCTGGTTTGAGTCCCAGCTGCTCCACCACCATGGCCTGAAAAAGCAGTAGAAGATGGCCCAGTTCTTGGGCCTCTGCACTCGCGTGAGAAGACCTGGAGTAAGCTCCTGGCTCCTGGCTTCGGATTGGCACAGCTCCGGCCCTTGTGGCCAACTGGGGAGTGAACCAGCGGATGGAAGACCTCCCTCTCTCTGCCTCTCCTTCTCTCTGTGTAACTCTGACTTTCAAATAAATAAGTAAATCCTTTTTAAAAAAAAACAATAAAAACAGGAATTCATAATACAATAATAAATAGATAAAAATAAATGAAGAAAAAGGAGATCTCTTGCTTGTGGTAGAATGTCAAGGGACTGCAGGTGCTAGAGAATCATCATTTTCCAACTACGATGTTGGAGACTGGGTAAGGCAAGACCATCTACAGATCTAAATGTGGGAAGGATTTTGATGAGGAGCAGGGTATTTGCACGGTCAGTGAGTGTTTCCCCACAAACGTCTCATTACTTGCAAGGAAGGAATGAGTAAGCACTGGAGAAACTGGAACAGGCACTCACCAGGCAAGCACAATTCACATCGCACATGAGGGACGAATGCACTTTACTGGTCCCCAGATATGACTCCCCAAAGACACACATCCATGAGGAAGTAAGGAATCTAATGAAATAGCAGGTAAACCCTGAAGGAGGAATTCTCTGTTTTGCTTTTTTTTTTTTTTTTTTTCTTTTTTTGACAGGCAGAGTGGATAAGGAGCCAGGTGCTTCTCCTGGTCTCCCATGCGGGTGCAGGGCCCAAGGACTTGGGCCATCCTCCACTGCCTTCCCGGGCCATAGCAGAGAGCTGGCCTGGAAGAAGGGCAACCGGGATAGAATCCGGCACCCCAACCGGGACTAGAACCCGGTGTGCCGGCGCTGCAAGGTGGAGGATTAGCCTGTTGAGCCACAGCGCCGGCTGTTTTGCTTTTTAAAACGAGCCTGTATCCTTCCTAGATGTCAATGTTGTAAAAGACAAAGACTGGGAAAATATTCCAGCGAGGGGCCACTGCTCCTAACTGCTCAGTACTCCTAACTGATCTCACAGATTTAGCCACTCTCCACATTTTTCTTTACACGCCTTTTCCTACACCGCTAATTTCATTGTGTCACATATCCCCATCCGTCTCACTTCCCAATCCAAAAATCCACAGTTGAGCCTTGTGGTTTACTAAGATGGTATCCAGGGATTGCCATACCGTCAGTCTACCCTACACGCCTACCTCATCCCCACTCTGCACACAAGTCCAACCATTCTCTGACTTCTCAAAACACATCCATTGTTCCTCATAATCACCGCATAGGTACCTCTTCCTATCATTGCTTTTTAAAGATTTTTTATTTATTTGAAGGGCAGAGTTACAGAGAGGCAGAGAAAGAGAGCGAGAGTGAGAGAGATGTTTCATCCACTGGTTCACTCCCCAAATGGCTGCAAAAGCTGGGACTGGGCAAATCTGAAGCCGGGAGCCAGGAGCCCAGAGCTTCTTCCAGGTCTGCCACATGGGTGCAGTGGCCCTAGGACTTGGGCCACCTTCCGCTGCTCTCCCAGGTGCATTAGCAGGGAGCTGGATCAGAAGTGGAGCAGCTAGGGCTTGAACTGGCATCCATATGGGATGCAGGCACTGTAGGTGGCAGCTTTACCTGCTGCACCACAATGCCAGCCCCTATCATTTTTGCACACCTTTTTTCTGTGATTTGTCTCTATTTGCTCTAAGATTTTCTCTCGGGTCTGACTTAAGACTTGCCTGTGCATCTCTGCTGAGGTTACCATTGGGAACCCTGGTCACCTTGGCAGGCTTTTTTTGTTTTTTATATTTATTTATTTGAAAGTCAGAGTTACACAGAGAGAGGAGCGGCAGAGAGAGAGAGAGAGAGAGAGAGAGAGAGAGGTCTTTGTTCCGCTGGTTTACTCCCCAGTTGGCCGCAACAGCCAGAACTGCGCTGATCTGAAGCCAGGAGCCAGGAGCTTCCTTCCAGGTCTTTCCACGTGGGTGCAGGGGCCCAAGGACTTGAGCCATCTTCTACTGCTTTCCCAGGCCATGGCAGAGAGCTGGATCAGAAGTGGAGCAGCCGGGACTCAAACCAGCACCCATGTGGGATGCTGGCAGCTCAGGTGGCAGCTTTACCCGCTGTGCCACAGCTCCGGCCCCCAGCACTTTGTTATATAATGACTTAAGTTTTATCAGCTCATGCATTTCTTATATCTTCCAATAGATGATAAGCGCTCGGAGAGCACACTCCCAGTCGCTATCTCTGAATTCACTTTTACTGAGCATTTATGACAGGCAGTACACTAAATACCCCATCGATGTCATCTCATTTCATTCTCACGATGTCCCTGAAAGGTAGATATTGTTACAACATTTAAAAAAAAGATTTGTGTATGTATGTATGCATATATGTATTTTTATTTGAAAGGCAAAATGACACAGAGAGAGGGGTGGATAGAGATCTTCCATCTGCTGGTTCACTCCATCCAGGTCTCCCCATGCGGGTTGCAGGGGTCCAAGTACTTGGCCCATCATCTGCATCTCTTATATCCTAGGTGCATTAGCAGGAAGTTGAATCCGGAGCAGAAGCAAGAAGCAGTCCCAGGCATATTGATCTGGAATGTGGGCATCCTAAGTGGCGGTTTAACCCACCATACCACAGTGCCCACATGTTACCACATATTACAGTGAGGCTTCCACAGGCTGAATGACTTGCCCACATCATCCCATTAGAAAATGGCAAAGTTGTGACTCAAATCTAGGCAGCCTACCTCAGTCTCACGCTGTATTGTCTGCCAATAAGTCTGCTTCCTAGGTATTCCTCTCAATGAACAGTGCTACGTCATGTACATCAAGAGACTTGGAAAATACTTACTGAATATAATATGCTTTGTGCTAACAATGAACAATCCAAAATGTGATATCCAATGCATGTCTGATTTGAAAATGGTATTTTTATAATTTGGTTCTGTTGTAGAAGTGTATTCAAGAGTTCTAAAGAGTAAAACTGCTTTCAAAACTCTAAAAATAGTTGTTTTTTTTTTGTTTGTTTGTTTTTTGTTTTTTTACAGAGTGGATAGTAAGAGAGAGAGAGACAGAGAGAAAGGTCTTCCTTTTTGCCGTTGGTTCACCCTCCAATGGCCGCTGCAGCCGGCGCCTTATGCTGATCCGAAGCCAGGAGCCAGGTGCTTCTCCTGGTCTCCCATGCGGGTGCAGGGCCCAAGGACTTGGGCCATCCTCCACTGCCTTCCCGGGCCACAGCAGAGAACTGGCCTGGAAGAGGGGCAACCGGGATAGAATCTGGTGCCCCAACCAGGACTAGAACCCGGTGTGCCGGCGCCGCAAGGTGGAGGATTAGCCTGTTAAGCCACGGCGCCAGCCGCTGATGACTTCTTGATAGCGCCACGTGTCTGGGCCACTGAGTCCTCGTGATGGACCTGAGGATTTGAGGAAGAGAAAAAAATCTAAACTTTTAGAACAACGGGAAAATTAAATTTGGGGGTGGGGGGGGATAGCATCAGATGTCTGCCCAGGTGTGTCAAAAAATATACTGAAGGAGAGAATTTTCTACCAAAGTAGGGCAGTAATAAGTTTGGTTATCACGTTACAGATGAGAAAGGCTGACTGCGTAACCACTGAATCCGCTTCCCTGGAGAGATGCGATTCTATCTGTGGATTCACATTCCAGAAGAAATATTCCTGCTCCTCCTGGAAATCAGTAACATTAAAGTACTTCTGTTAGATCAACCGGTGCATCTGAGGTACTTTTCGCTGAATTTAATTGAGACTTCACTTAGCAAGCGAGCCTTTCTAAATCTGATACTGCATACACAGATTCAATGCTCATTGTTGAGTTTTGGCAATTATATTTGCCATAAAAAGCCACTATAATGTAGCAGAGTATATAAGAGTATTCTACTTAAGAAAATGTAAGTGGTGGTGAACCAGTGGATGGAAGATCTCTCTTTTGCTCTCTCTCTCTCCCTCTCTGTAGCTCTTTTCAGATAAATAAATAGATATTTTTAAAAAGCTGTAATGGGATTTGGGGCTGAGTTAAATCTAAGCAAAAATATTTGTAGAGAATTATGTTTTAGTACTTTTCTTTCCTATCAATGTTATTTGTTTTGAAATATACCCATAAGACAGGCAGAGCTTCTGATAGCTTAAAAACAAACTTATTGATCATCTTCTAAATCAAGTGGATTGAATATACAGATATATGTGTGTGTGTATATATATATCTGTGCTACAGCCAAACACTTCTGAGAATTACAAGAACAATGGGAGAGGAGATACCATATGAGAAGTTTTGGAAGATGGGGGCAGGAAAGGACAACTGGCAACTGAGGTAGCTAAGCAGAGAGGACAGGAGCGGCCTGCCGGAAGAGCTGACGACAGGAGCAGCCGGCTGAGTGGCCCAGAACTCCGGAAAGTGAAGGAACTGGGGACACCAGGTACTGAGGGAAAGAGGGGTTGAGAAACGCCTCCAAACTCAGCATCCTACTAAAGTCTGCACAAGGAACAGTGTAGATTCGCAGCCTCAGTGACACCTGAAGCTCCAAAGGAGGACGGACTTTTGTTCTGGAGAATTAAACCAAGGAGACTGGGGAGAGATCCCGGACTCTTCAATATGAGCACACAGCTTCTTAAGGACCACCAGACATTTCAGGAAGGTCTCCAACAGGAGAGATGAGAGCAGAGCTCCTCTCTACAACCTCTGCTGCCAAAAAAATAAATAAATAAATAAGTGGGAAGAGGGAGTGGGAATTTTTTTTTTAAAGTTTAATGTATCTTTAGAAATACATGGGGGGCCAGCACTGTGGCGTAGCAGGTAAAGTTGCCACCTGCAGTGCCAGTGTTCCATATGGGCGCCAGTTCAAGTCCAAGCTGCTCCACTTCTGATCTAGCTGTCTGCGATGGCCTGGGAAAGCAGTGGAGGATGACCCAAGTCCTTGGGCCCCAGCACCCATGTGGGAGACCTGGAAGAAGCTCCTGGCTCCTGGCTTCGGATCAGCGCAGCTCCGGTCATTGCAGCCCTCTGGGGAGTGAACCAGTGGATGGAAGACCTCTCTCTCTCTCTCTCTCTCTCTCTCTCTCTCTCTCTCTCTCTGTCTCTGCCTCGCCTTCTCTTTCTGTGTAACTCTAACTTTCAAATAAATAAATAAATCTTTTTAAAAAAGAAATACATGGAATAGGTGTTGTGGCAGGTAAAGCCATCACCTTGGATGCTTGAATCCCCTGAATACCTGGGATCCAGTTACATCTCCATCACAGCCTCCAATCCAGCTTCCTGCTAATGTGCCTGGGAAGTAGCACATGATGGTCCAAATACCTGGGTTCCTGACACCCATGTGGGAGACCAGGATGGAGTTCCTGGCTTCTGGCTCTGATCTAGCCCCGACAAGACGGTTGTGGGCCTCTGGGGAGTGAACCAGCAGATATGAGCTCTCTTCCACTCTCTCTCACTCTCTCTCTGTGTATGTCACTCTGCTTTTCAAATAAATACTTAAAGACATGATAATCTATACATTAAATAAAGATGTCAACAGGAGATCAGAAGATAACACTGAAGACATTTCCCAGAAAGAAGAATACTCTAGACCTAATAGTATTGTAACTACACATTGAACTAAAAATGTGGGCAAAGCAGCGCTGTTATAAAGGATTAGCAAAATTTCCACTGAGGGTAGTTGGGCAGCTTCTTTCAGAATTAAAAATGTTTGAAATTCCATTTCTAAGAATTTAATCATACAGAAACTCACTGTTTTGTTTGTTTTTCAAAAATCTGATATATACAAGGAGAGCAATAGCAGAAAAGCTTGGAAACATATTGATGTCATCAACAGGAAACTGGCTAAAAGTTGCACTGCCTCCCCCAGGGGAGTACTGTGCAGCCAGTCATAAAGGAGGTGGCTGCAGGTGCTCTAAGGTATACTGAGAAACCAGGCGTGGGGTCATGTGCTGATGCAGAGAGCCCATTTCATAAAGGATATGCCAGAAATGATGATGGTGTTACCTCCAATAAGGGGAATTAGTGGCTGTGGCTATAGTTGGAAGGGAGGTTAACTTTTCAACGTGAGCCTTTTTGAATCTTTAAATATTATATCTACTTTTTTAAAGATTTATTTATTTATTTTGAAGGCAGAGTTAGAGAAAGATAGAGGCAAAGGAAGAAAGAGAAAGATTTTCCATCCACTGGTTCACTCCCCAAATAGCCACAATGGCTGGAGCTGTGCCAATCTGAACACAGGAGCCAGGAGCTTCCTCTGGGTCTCCAATGTGGGTGCAGGGGCCCAAGGACTTGGGCCATCTTCCACTGCTTTCCCAGGCCATCAGCAGAGAGCTGGATCAGAAGTGGAGCAGCCAGGTCTCAAACTGGCACCCATACGGGATGGTGGGACTGTGGCTGGTGGGTTTACCCGCTACACCACAGCGCCAGCCCCTTTATATCTATTTTTTTTTAATTATCTTTAATCTACTGAGTTAATGCCCCCCGTTTATCTTTATTTGAAAAACCTGAAGTTCCAGCCAGGTTGAAGTTGGTAGCTCTTCTCTGAATCATCCCTGGATCCATGAGGAGCTTTTAGCTAAAGTGCTGAAAATTGGAGCCTGTCCTTGGTAACGATGCTCTTGAACTGAATATGCATTTTATTACAATCAGTGCAGGTGTACAGTCTTCTTTTTGGTTTTTAATTATACGACAATACTTATGGGGAGCTTATGCCCATATGTTTTCTCATAGTTACTGTATGTCCACCTCCTTACTCCACACTTCTACCACTGTCCACAGTCCCTGTTGGAATGGCAGCTCCAAGTGACTGTGAATCGGCAAGCAATCCGCACCTGTGGCTCAGGGTGCTGCTCTAGGCTTCCTGCTTCTTCCAGTGATTTGCAATAGGGCTACTGAGAAATAGTTAGCCTGGGAGCCAAACCTCCCGGTTACTGAGCATCAGGGGATGGCAAAAGAGACACAAGTCATCAGGAAAGAATGCAGTCTCCAGAGAGGAGTGCAAGACGCACGGAGGACAGAGGACCTCGAGAGATAATTCCTGTCATTCCAACTCCAGGCCTGGTCCAGAGAGGAGTGCAAGACGCACGGAGGACAGAGGACCTCGAGAGATAATTCCTGTCACTCCAACTCCAGGCCTGGTCCAGAGAGGAGTGCAAGACGCACGGAGGACAGAGGACCTCGAGAGATAATTCCTGTCACTCCAACTCCAGGCCTGGTCCAGAGAGGAGTGCAAGACGCACGGAGGACAGAGGACCTCGAGAGATAATTCCTGTCACTCCAACTCCAGGCCTGGTCCAGAGAGGAGTGCAAGATGGACGGAGGACAGAGGACCTCGAGAGACAATTCCTGTCACTCCAACTCCAGGCCTGGTCCAGAGAGGAGTGCAAGACGGACGGAGGACAGAGGACCTCGAGAGACAATTCCTGTCACTCCAACTCCAGGCCTGGTCCAGAGAGGAGTGCAAGATGGACGGAGGACAGAGGCCCTCGAGAGACAATTCCTGTCATTCCAACTCCAGGCCTGGTCCAGAGAGGAGTGCAAGACGCACGGAGGACAGAGGACCTCGAGAGACAATTCCTGTCATTCCAACTCCAGGCTTGGTCCAGAGAGGAGTGCAAGATGGACGGAGGACAGAGGACCTCGAGAGACAATTCCTGTCATTCCAACTCCAGGCCTGGTCCAGAGAGGAGTGCAAGACGCATGGAGGACAGAGGACCTCGAGAGACAATTCCTGTCACTCCAACTCCAGGCCTGGTCCAGAGAGGAGTGCAAGACGCACGGAGGACAGAGGCCGCTTGAGAGACAATTCCTGTCACTCCAACTCCAGGCCTGGTCCAGAGAGGAGTGCAAGATGGACGGACGACAGAGGCCCTTGAGAGACAATTCCTGTCATTCCAACTCCAGGCCTGGTCCAGAGAGGAGTGCAAGATGGACGGACGACAGAGGCCCTTGAGAGACAATTCCTGTCATTCCAACTCCAGGCCTGGTCCAGAGAGGAGTGCAAGATGGACGGAGGACAGAGGCCCTTGAGAGACAATTCCTGTCATTCTAACTCCAGGCCTGGTCCAGAGAGGAGTGCAAGACGCATGGAGGACAGAGGACCTCGAGAGACAATTCCTGTCACTCCAACTCCAGGCCTGGTCCAGAGAGGAGTGCAAGATGGACGGAGGACAGAGGACCTCGAGAGATAATTCCTGTCATTCCAGCTCCAGGCCTGGTCCAGAGAGGAGTGCAAGATGGACGGAGGACAGAGGACCTCGAGAGATAATTCCTGTCACTCCAACTCCAGGCCTGGTCCAGAGAGGAGTGCAAGACGCACGGAGGACAGAGGACCTCGAGAGACAATTCCTGTCATTCCAACTCCAGGCCTGGTCCAGAGAGGAGTGCAAGACGCATGGAGGACAGAGGACCTCAAGAGACAATTCCTGTCACTCCAACTCCAGGCCTGGTCCAGAGAGGAGTGCAAGATGGACGGACGACAGAGGCCCTTGAGAGACAATTCCTGTCACTCCAACTCCAGGCCTGGTCCAGAGAGGAGTGCAAGATGGACGGACGACAGAGGCCCTTGAGAGACAATTCCTGTCATTCCAGCTCCAGGCCTGGTCCAGAGAGGAGTGCAAGACGCACGGAGGACAGAGGACCTCGAGAGACAATTCCTGTCATTCCAACTCCAGGCCTGGTCCAGAGAGGAGTGCAAGATGGACGGACGACAGAGGCCCTTGAGAGACAATTCCTGTCATTCCAACTCCAGGCCTGGTCCAGAGAGGAGTGCAAGATGGACGGAGGACAGAGGCCCTTGAGAGACAATTCCTGTCATTCTAACTCCAGGCCTGGTCCAGAGAGGAGTGCAAGACGCATGGAGGACAGAGGACCTCGAGAGACAATTCCTGTCACTCCAACTCCAGGCCTGGTCCAGAGAGGAGTGCAAGACGCACGGAGGACAGAGGCCGCTTGAGAGACAATTCCTGTCACTCCAACTCCAGGCCTGGTCCAGAGAGGAGTGCAAGATGGACGGACGACAGAGGCCCTTGAGAGACAATTCCTGTCATTCCAACTCCAGGCCTGGTCCAGAGAGGAGTGCAAGATGGACGGACGACAGAGGCCCTTGAGAGACAATTCCTGTCATTCCAACTCCAGGCCTGGTCCAGAGAGGAGTGCAAGATGGACGGAGGACAGAGGCCCTTGAGAGACAATTCCTGTCATTCTAACTCCAGGCCTGGTCCAGAGAGGAGTGCAAGACGCATGGAGGACAGAGGACCTCGAGAGACAATTCCTGTCACTCCAACTCCAGGCCTGGTCCAGAGAGGAGTGCAAGATGGACGGAGGACAGAGGCCGCTTGAGAGATAATTCCTGTCATTCCAACTCCAGGCCTGGTCCAGAGAGGAGTGCAAGACGCACAGAGGACAGAGGCCCTTGAGAGATAATTCCTGTCACTCCAACTCCAGGCCTGGTGGCCTTCTTTGCTCTCATATCCTGGTGGTGGGCTGCCATGTCTGTTTCTTAAGCTAAAGGGTGTAGTTTTCTCTTCCTTGTGCCAAACCATGTTCTAGCATCAACTATGATGCTAGACTGTTTTCAAGGCTACTTATTAACAGCCTATCTTTTATTTGTTAATACATCTCAATATTTATCCTGGTAGAAATAATATTATGGTGGATAGATGGTGATCTGGGAGTTAGTCAGCCTTCTTCCAGTAAACCACAATAAACAACCCAACTTTCCTTTCTACATCCAATTTCTTTTACTTTAAAATCAGCCTGACGATATTTGCCCTATCCTCCTTAAATCTTCATTTCGAGGAGTAAATATTTCAAAAACAAAAACAACTTCAAAAAGTGCCTTTAAATATCAACTATTATAAAGATGTTTGGTGTGTGTCATCATGTTAATTTCTGAGCACTTCCCTAAAGCACTGAGGTTAATTTGAGTATTTGTGGCTAATCTGAAGTCGGGGGAACCTGGATGATGGAAGTGTCTCCAAGCTGCTGCTCAGGACCAGCAGATCAATGCATGGGTTGGGCTGTGTTTGCCTTTTTCCAGAAGTGTCCCTCCCATTGTCTTCAGATACCTTTTAATGCTCTGCTTCTCCAACCCTGGCTGGCCTTGCCCTACCCGGATCCAGGTCAGGCTCCTGGAAACCCAAGCAGATACACTTGTGTGGAAGCAGAATTCAGGCAAGTTTACCTGGGTAGCATCTAATTAACACGCTCCATTTGTTCTAGAGTTGTCCATGGTAAACACATGTTAGACTCCAGACTCACGATGTAAAATCTCATTCTCCCAGCACATCTGGGCGACATCTTAGAGATATAGCCTCCCACTGATGTCAGAAAATGAATCATTTTTCAATGCCCATCCTGAAGGAAGGACAATCGCCACCCTATCCTATCCTTATAAACCTGAACTCTTTCCTGACTTCTCCTCTCTTTCCATTTGATGTTATGTGAACACGACTGTTTCTCAGGTTTTATACAACACCCTTGAGACAGCTGAATGGATGCTTAGCTACAAATGACTTTCAAATGAGATATGAATTCTATTCAATTAGCCATACAAAATTTGTTATATAATCAGCAAACAGAAGTCTAAGTCTAAAAATAGTATTCATGATCTAGGACAAGAGATGGAGACAGAAAAGTTAGGAGGAGGACAGAACCCGCAGGAAAACAAATCCTTGTAATTTGACTACTAGGATAGTATTTGTTGCCTTTAGGAAGCCTTCCAACATACTCATCCTATGATGGGATTTCGAATACACTAATAACAAACTAAGTTTGCTCTCTGAATGTCCTCAGGAGGAAACCAGAAACATAGCCCATATAAAACGAGCTGTGAACCAGGAAATTCTAACATGCTGCAAATCTCAATTCCAGTGAAAAAAAGGATTGTGTTCCAATCGAAAAATACATACATATATATATATATACATACATACATATATATATATATATACACACACACATATATATATATATATAAAGGAGAGTCTAGAAAAGTAATTGTTCACACACAAAAGTGACCATGTAGTTACAATAAATATTCTATCTCTCTGACTCATATTATGCAATCTCAATATACAATCCATTCCCAAAATGAATCTATCGCCCAGGAAAGGGGAGGAACTGGGGAGAGAATTAGGGGCTGTACAGATGATCAGTCTCACTGTTCAAATGGGTAATCTAATTTCCATTCTTACTTGTGCTCATTGAATGGGGATCTTGTCAACCTCTGAGTGGCCTAGTTAAATTTTCCATCCTGCTGAAGCCAAGGAGAGCCAGTCTGCATACCTCTCGTACCCAGGAAGCCCTTCCAAAAAGGAGGAGAGTCCCCTCAAGCTCACTGTCACATCTGACGCCTGGGTTCTTTTTTTTTAATAGAAAACTTTTAATTAATAAATATAAACTTCTGGACTATAGTGGTTCTTCCCCCTATAAATACTCTCCCACCCGTAAACTATCCCATCTCCCACTCCCTCTCCCATCCCATTCTTCACTAAGATTCACTTTTAATTATCTTTATATACAGAAGATCAACTCTATCCTAAGTAAAGATTTCAACAGTTTGCACCCACACAGACACACAAAGTATAAAGTACTGTTTGAGTACTAGTTTTACCGTTAATTCTCATAGTGCAACACATTAAGGACAGAGGTCCTACATGGGGAGCAAGTGCACAGTGACTCCTGTTGTTGATTTAACAAAAGACATTTTTATTTATGACGTCAGTAATCACCCAAGGCTCTTGTCATGAGCTGCCAATGATATGGAAGCCTCTTGGGTTCACATACCCTGCCCTTGTTTAAACAAGGCCAGAATCAAAGTGGAAGTTCTCTCCTCCCTTCAGAGAAAGGTACCTCCTTCTTTGATGGCCCCTTCACCTGGGTTCCTTTGTACACTGGTTTTTGAAAATGTGCTTAACAGGATTTCTGGAAACCATTGTGTTGCCAGCCGGTGTTGCCTTTCCATGGCACTGTTCTACCTCATATTTTGTTCACGTAGAACTTCTCAGAACAGACCACAAGCTTCATGAGGGTAATGACACCTTCAACTTTGAGGTCCTTTATTACCACTGTCCTGGTGTCTTGGGCAGGGGTTTTCACTGATATGTAATCAATTGAAATGAGCACTATTAATAAGGGACAAGTCACTTTACCAAAGTCCTTGAATTAAAACGTCCATAGTGGGGCTGGTGCTTGTGGTATAGCGGGTAAACCCGCCGCCTGCAGTGCTGGCATCCCATACGAGCACCGGTTCGAGACCTGGCTGCTCCACTTCCAATCCAGCTCTCTGCTGTGGCCTGGGGAAGCAGTAGAAGAGGGCCCAAGTCCTTGGGCCCCTGCACCCACATGGGAGACCCAGAGGAAGCTTCTGGCTCCTGGCTACAGATCGGTTCAGCTCTAGCCATTGCGGCCATTTAGGGAGTGAACCAGCGGATGGAAGACCTCTCTCTCTCTCTCTCTCTGAGTGTGTGTGTGTGTGTGTGTTTAACTCTGCCTTTCAAGTGTCAATAAATAAATCTTACAAAGCAAAAACAAACAGAAAAAAACTTCTGTAGTGGCAACTGCAACTCCTTTAAACTCCAGGTCACAGCTCACTTTCTCCAGCGTGTTTTCTCTTTCACGTTTTATTGACCTAATTCTTCCTAGAGACACACCACTGCATACCCTGACGAAAGAGCCATTTTCAGGGCTGCGTCTGTTCCCGCAGACCTGTCGTAAACAGGTGCTTTCTCTTTCTGCTAATTTCCAAGTTTCCTTGAAGGGGAAAACCACACCTTCAAGGTCATCACGCCACCCACACAGTACTGTGCACAAGTGCCAACTGCTATGTCCAAGTGCCTTCCCTGTACGGGGTGTCCTCTGGACTCAGTCACTTGGCCTCACAGCAACCCTTCAAAGTAGACACCAGACAGAAGTGGCCGGCACAGGTCAGCTACAAGAGGAGGCTGCGCCAGGATTTGGTCGGAGGCAGTCCTGTTCCGGAGCCCAGGGTCTTAACCACTCTAATTCACTGCCTCCCAGACAGAAAACACTACAATATATTTGTTTTAGTGCCTCACAGCAAGACACCATAGTGGTTTCCAAAACAATTGGCTTAACCTAAAACATTTATTAAAGGCATGATTTTTGATAAACAGCCTTGTGCTACAATGAGGTCAAACAGATTTTTTCTACTCCATTTGTTGTATTATTTATGTCCCTAAAATAGGTCCTTTATTAATGTGATTCTGATTTTCATGAAAATCACGCACTACCACTGTGTTTTCCTTAACACTCTTGACAGTGTGCATCTAGAACGCCAGTCCCAAAGTCCCTGGCTGCTGCTGCCTCACTTAGGTAAGGCACAGGACACTGACCCAAGCGTGATCTCAGCTCTCCTTCTCAGCCACTGTGGAACCTCAGCCGAGTTACCGAACCTGCTCGACCCCAGGCCTGTATCAGAAAAACAGGGATACAAAAAACTCCATCAGCGTGTTACTGCGAGGCTTAGAGATGTGGAGGAAAGATGACTAGCATTGTATGTGGCACACAGTAGGTCTCAACTGAGGGTGGTTGTTATCATTCTCTTAGTAATTCACACAGTTGTTGCTGCAGGAGAGCAGTTGGCATCAAATATTTAAAGGCTTGTCCTCTCGCAAAGTCTACTTGTGCTGTCATTGTCTTGCTGTGCTGTTGTGAAAATGGATCAGACTGTAACTCTCACTGACACTTGGGTCCCATTAAGCAGTGAAAGGAGAGAGTTCCTTGATGGAACCATCTAGCACTGCGTTAGAACTGACGGTGAGGTGTCAGTCACTCCACCTTCCTCGGTTAGCCCCATGGTTGTAGTACAACGGCATCACTGCCCTTGGGATATTTCTTGCAAATAAAGAATAAATTAAAATTTCCCGATCATGCTCCTAATGCAAAGTCGTCTAAAACCGTGTCTCCTAGGACTAAACACTCCTTACAATTCATGGTGGATTGTACCAATTCATCTTTGTCAAAATGAGAAGTTAGAAGGAGGATCTAGGTTCCTGCAGTATCCAAAAGGAAAAAGACAAGTGATCAATGCTTACCATGGTCTGTTCTAAAATTAGGCAGTGTAGGCTGGCGCTGCGGCTCAGTAGGCTAATCCTCCGCCCACGGCGCTGGCACCCCAGGTTCAAGTCCCGGTTGGGGCGCCAGATTGTGTCCCGGTTGCTCCTCTTCCAGGCCAGCTCTCTGCTATGGCCCGGGAAGGCAGTGGAGGATGGCCCAAGTGCTTGGGCCCTGCACCCGCATGGGAGACCAGGAGGAAGCACCTGGCTCCTGGCTTCGGATCGGCCATTTTGGGGGTGAACCAACGGAAGGAAGACCTTTCTCTCTCTCTCACTGTCTAATTCTGCCTGTCAAAAAAATATTAAAAAAAAAAAAATTAGGCAGTGTAGGCTAAAACAATCTTGCATTTGGAGGAGGCTTGACCATCTCTCCATTTCCTCCGGCCCCTGCCTGGTCATTGGATGCCTCGACAAAGAATGAAAAATGTCACCCAGCCTCTGCTTCACCCCTGCCACAAGGCAGCTCCCAGTAATCAATTCTCTTGTTGGCCCACAGTGTTGCTGTAGTCAGATTGTTACCCTTTAAACAAATCAAACTGAGGAGCCAAGGTTATGGTGCAGCAGGCTAAGCCACTGCCATTCCATACCAGAGCACCGGGTTCAAAACCCAGCTGCTCCGCTTCCAATCCAGCTCCCTGATAATGCACCTGGGGAAGCAGCTAGAAGATGGCCCAAGTGCTTGGGTCCCTGCCACCCATGAGGGAGACCTGGGTAGAGTTCCAGGTTCCTGACTTCTGTCTAGCTCAGCCCTAGCCGTTGTGGCCACTGGAGGAGTAAAAGTGGATGGAAGACAGCTTTCTCTCTGTGTCTCTCCGTCTCTGTCACTGTGCCTTTCAAATAAATCTTAAAAAAGAAAAAACTAAGCTGAA
Organism: Lepus europaeus; assembly: GCF_033115175.1. Classification (NCBI taxonomy): domain Eukaryota; kingdom Metazoa; phylum Chordata; class Mammalia; order Lagomorpha; family Leporidae; genus Lepus; species Lepus europaeus. Next base: position 152,858,692 of record NC_084831.1, read on the forward strand.
ATGTATTTTCTATCATCTGGCCCTTTAAATGCATGCTGCTACTGCCTTACTAAACAGCACTGGTTATGAAGGTAAAACTACTAAACAGAGGGTGGAGACACAGGGAGCCGGGTTCTAGTTCTTGTTGTGTCACTAGTCCAGACAAGTCGACCACTGCAAACTCCAGTTTCTTCGACTGTAAAACCCTGGCTCCCTTATCTGTCCTGGCCAGCTGCAGCTCCCCTCTTCAGCAAACTGGTAGGCCCCAACTTACAAATGGGTCCGCTTCCCAAAGGCCACCGAGGCCTATTATTTGTAACACAGAACACATTTTTTCTCTTTGAAGCAACGTTCTAAATGATGGTTAGGATCTCAGATTTGTCCAGAGCCACCTGTTTCATTCATAGTATAAATGATGACACTAGTCTAAGACTGACGTCTAAGACTTCTTCCTCCTTCTCTGGATGTAAGTCAACCCTACACAGAGCTCTGTTTACTCCGGCATTCTCCCACTTCCTGTCCTTTTCCTCACCTCCATCTTTTCATTGCCTTTTACGCTAGGGACCCAAAGGCGCCAACTGTATCATCCGGGCCTGGTTCCCTCCGCGAAGTTCTTCCTCTTCTCCACCCTCTCCATTTCCAGCCTACTGGGGCCGTGGTTTCACCTCCCCCACACTAAGCTCTAATCCTTCTAGGCCCCCTCCCCCCACCATGTTCTCTCATCAAACCTCTGCTCCCTCAGCGAGGCTGTCCTCAGCTAGATTAGGGAGAAGGAAATCTGCTTTGAGTGGCCTGTAAACACCTAAGCTGAGTAGGAGCTGACACTCGCACACTGCTTCCCGTGTGCCTGGCACCACTCTGAGCGTGCATCAGCTCCTTGGAGCCCCAACAGCCCTAGGCAGGAGGTGCCGTCTTGTCTGATTCCACGGATGACAAACTGGGGCATAGGCAGGTGAAGGGACTTGCTTCAGATCAGGATGCCCAGTGAGGGACGGACGTGGGATTTGGACGTGGCCAGTCTGACACTGTTTGCTCTGACGCTGCCCTTGGCAGAGGGCTTTGGATCTTTAACATGGGATGCTTCTCGACACTAATGAATCTTCACCCTTCAGACAGCATAATAGAGAAGCGAAAACTGTTCAAGTCACGTCACAGAAGACATTCCGGGAGCCGGCACTGTGGTACAGTGAGCTAAGCTCTGTATCGGAGTACTGGTTTGAGTCCTGGCTGCTCTGTGTCCAGTCCAGCTAGCTTCCTGATAATGTGCCCGGGAAGCAGCTGATGATGGCCCAAGTACTTGGGCCTCAGCTACCTATGTGGGATACCCGGATGGCAATTCTGACTCCTGTGTTTGGCCTGGTCCAGCCCTGATCATTGTGGCCATTTGCAGACTGAACTCATGGAGGGAAGATTTCTCTCTCTCTCTCTCCCCCTCCCCTTCAAATAAATAAATCTTAAAAAAAAAAAAAAAAAAGGAAGATATTCTGAAGTGGGCAGCCACCGGGCCAGTGTGGTGATAAATGCCAGCAAGCCCTGGGGTGTGGCATGCCAAGGCCCTCCCAGTGGCAACTGGACAACAGGTGTCTCCCCTTGAGCAGCAGCTGCTTCTCAGCCCCAGTGACTTCTGCTATGCAGGCAAGCGATAGCCTGACTCCAGCGCCCAGGCCCAGGCTCTTCCCGAACTGCTGGGTCATATTGCCTGGGTTCAAGTGACACCAAGCCCATGCTTTTTTTTTTTTTTTTTTTTCCATTTATTAAACTTTTATTTAATGAATATAAATTTCCAAAGTACAGCTTATGGGTTACAATGGCTTCCCCCACCCCATAACTTCCCTCCCACCCGCATCCCTCCCCTTTCCTGCTCCCTCTCCCCTTCCAATCACATCAAGATTCATTTTCAATTCTCTTTATATACAGAAGATTAGTTTAATATATATTAGGTAAAGATTTCAACAGTTTGCCCCCGTATAGCAACACAAAGTGAAAAAAATACTGTTGGAGAACTAGTTATAGCATTAAATAACAGTGCACAGCACATTAACGACAGAGATCCTACATAATATTTTTTTAAAAAAATCAATTAATTTTCTATGCCATTTCCAATTTAACACCAGGGTTTTTTTTATTTCCAATTATCTTTATATACAGAAGATCGATTCAGTATATAATTAGTAAAGATCTCATCAGCTTCTTCCCACACAGAAACACAAAGTGTAAAAACACTGTTTCAGTACTAGTTATAGCATCACTGCACATTAGACAACACATTAAGGACAGATCCCACATGGGATGTAAGTACACAGTGACTCCTGTTGCTGACTTAACAATTTGACACTCCTGTTCATGACGTCAGTAATCTCCCTAGGCTCTAGTCATGAGTTGCCAGGGCTATGGAAGCCTTTAGAGTTCGCTGACTTTGATCTTATTCCGATAGGGTCATAGTCAAAGTGGAAGTTCTCTCCTCCCTTCAGAGAAAGGTACCTCCTTCTTTGATCAAGCCCATGCTTTTATAAATTATTTTTTTAATTTGAAAGGGGGAGGGAGGGAAGGAGGAAAAAAGAGAGAGAGAGAGAGAAGAAAGAGAGAGAGATTTCCATTTGCTGGTTAATCCCCCAAATGACTCCAATAGCTGGAGGCTTAGGCTGAAACCAGGAAGTTGGGAACCACTCTGAGTCCCCCATGTGGATGGCAGGGACCCAGGTACCTGCTTCAGCCCATGTTTTTAATGAGTTCAGATGACATTTGGCCCATACTTCATTGTGATATATATGCACTTACAAAGTTAATACTTTTGCCTATGAATAAACTAGAAAGATGCCCATACTTCTCAGGACTTCAGCTCCAAGTGCCACAAATCCAACCAAAATTACCTTTAAAGCATACACAGGTGGGGTGAGCTGTGAGCACACCGCATCAGACATAACTAAATAGGGGTCCGGGCCATCTAATCAGGCCTCCTCTTTCATCTCTGAGGTCCATTTCCGATGGTGAGTTAACCTGAGCTGTGACTACAGCGGGGAAGATAGCTCCCCAGATGCACGTGGGGCTCATTCTGGGGGTTGCACGTCTACTACCTCTGAGCCAATCACATCACCTGAAGAGTTGTGTTATTCTGATTCCCCAGGCCTACTTTATTTACTTGTGGCCGTTTTGGGAGGTGGCAGTGGCAGAGCACTGTGGTGGACGGTCCCACCCTGCTCCAGGTAGGGAGAAGGGACAGTTCTCCAAACAAGGGTGGCTCTGGGGCACCAGGAAATACAGCTGCTTAGTGTAACGTCTAATATTATCTCTGTACTGAAAATGAGAGAGAGTGACACAAACAGCCTACATGTGATAACTTGGAAAACAACCGGGGGCTGGCACTGTGGCTTAGTGGGTAAAGCCGCCGCCTGCAGTGCAGGCATCCCATATGGACGCTGGTTCGAGTCCCAGCAGTTCCATTTCTGACCGAGCTCTCTGCTGTGGCCTGGGAAAGCAGTAGAAGATGGCCCCTACACCTACATGGGAGACCCAGAAGAAGCTACTGGCTCCTGGCTTCAGGCTGGCACAGCTCTGGCTGTTGCGGCCAGTTGGGGAATGAACTAGTAGATGGAAGAACTCTCTCTCTCTGCCTCTCCTTCTCTCTGTGTGTAACTCTGACTTTCAAATAAATAAATAAATAATCTTTAAAAAAGAAAAAGAAAAAGAAAACAACCAGGACCAGTGTTGGTTTCGTGTACTTTTTGCACTTCTTGTGTGCCTTCATGGTTATGACAACTGTTGAAATAAAAGGTGCAAAATTCACTCAAACAAATATTTCGAAAAGATCTTTTGTTGTCTTATGAAAAGTGTAATTGCTCCTTCCTCTGTTTTCTTATCTGGATGTTTTAATGCTTTATAAACCCAATTTAATGTCATAGAACATGTAACACTGAATCATGATTAATGAGTTACAAAGACATTGGATTTTAATAAGCGATTTACTGTCTTGCCATATCATGTTTACCACCAACAAGTTAGAGTTAATGTAGAAAACGAACACAGAACAACATGGAGAGACTGCACTGGCATTACATTTCCATAATAGCATTGAACAAAGAACCAAAATCAAGACATGCTTCATTTAAAAATCAGAAAATCAATAAGTCTTTGTAAGTCTTTGCTATCATTGCCCACTGTGTTCAATTGGTAAGATGTACAATGAAATACCAGATGTCAGGGAAAATTTTAAGCTAATGTCTGTTTCTCCTTTAGAGCATTCAGTATTGCTAGAGCATGCTAAATCCCAAAATTCCCAGTTGTAATACAGTAAAAGTTAAATGAACATTTAATTTCATATGGTCAAGGCAGATTTATTTCCTCACTTGTTACCATGAGGGCTCTGTGCTAAGAGCTGTCCGTGTGTAATTCAGTTAGTCCTCACCAGAGTCTTAGGAGAAACAGACATTTTTACAGCGGAAGAAGTTGGAATAATCAACTGCGGTGATAAAATTTTAATCTTCTACTTTTTTAAAAAGAAGATATACTATAGATTTGAAAGCTAAGATTACAGAGAGAGAGAGAGACAGAGAGAGAGAGAGAGAGAGAGAGAGGAAGACACAGAGAGAGAGAGAGAGAGATCTTCCATCTGCTGGTTCACTCCCCAAATGGCCACAACGGTCAGGGCTGGGCTAGGCCTAACCAAAAGCCCAGGGCTTCAAGTGGGTCTCCCCGCTGGGTGCAGGGAAACCAGACACCTGGGCCATCTTTTACCACTTTCCCAGACTCTTTAGCAGAGAGCGGGACTGGAGGTGGGGCAGCCAGGACATGAACTGACGTCATGCGGGATGCAATGTGGGAGCCGGCAGCTTCATCCACTACGCCGCAGTGCCTGTCCCTAAACGAGAAAACCAAGGCCTGGACACGTTATGAAATTACTCCAAGTCCACAGAGCTGACAAGGGTTAAAACAGGGACTTGAACCTGGGCAGTCTAACTCATGTTTATGTTCTATTTTTTTATGTTTATTTTTATTTTTCATTTACTTGAAAGGCAGAGCAACAGCAAGAGAAGACAAACAGAAATAGAAACAGAGAGATCATCCACCTGCTGCTTCACTCTCCAAATGCCGGCAACAAGCTAGGCTGAAGCCAAGAGCCAGGAACTCCATATGGATGCAGGGCCCAAGCGCCCTAGTCTCCCTCTTGCTTACATTCTTAATCATTTCTCTCTACCTCTCCTAACTGCTTAGTGGTTAGTATATTATCAGGTATGCAACGTATACATGGTGATAGTTAAGGCTTAACCCCAAAATATGCATTAAACCTTGTCTAGGACACCTTAGTCACACTCTCCTCTATAGATCTAAAGTTACAACATTTTTCCTACATTTCATTCTTTTTGGGGAAAAAAAGTGGAAATAACTGATAGCTGCTTTTAATTATAATTCTCAAATAAAATACACCATGATCTGTATGTGCATTTCTCAAAAAGACAGATGTCGCAATGTTGCGCTGATAGAACACGTAATGTCGACATGTCCTTAGGACATGGTCTTTCATTTACTTCTTAAAGATGCATTTATTTGAAAGGCACAGCGACAGAAAGAGAGAGAGATCCTCCATCTACTAGTTCGCTCCTCACACGACCACAACAGCTAGGTCTGGGCCAGGCGGAAGTGAGGAAGGAACCAGGAACTCCACGCTGGCCTCCCACATGAACAGCAGTGGCCCAAGTATTTGAGCCACCTTGTGCAGCTTTCCCAGGCACGTTGTAGCAGGAAGCTGGATTAGTTACAGAGCAGCTGCAACTTGAACCAGCAATTCAATATGGGATGCACGTGTCCCAAGCAGTGGCTTAAACTGCAGTGCCACAACACTGACCCCAATAAATCTTTTAAGAAAAAATCTTTCACCTACCTGTGCCAGCTCGGAGTAAAGAACAGAGAATAACTTGCCCGTTAGGTCATTTGGACCTAACTCTAATCTTTAAAAATAAAAAGTAGTAAGCGGTTGAGATGCCCACATCCCATCTGAAGTGCCTGGGTTTGAGTCCTAACTGCACATCTGATACTAGCTTCCTGCTAATGCTCCCTGAGAGGTAAGGGGTGATGACTCAAATAGTTAGGACCCTGCCACCCATGTGGGAGACCCGGATTGAGTTCCACGCTCTGGACTTTAACCTGGCCTACCCTTGGCTGTTGTAGGCATTTGGGGAGTAAACCAGTGGGTAGAAGAGCTCTGTCTGTCTCTATCTTCTCTGTTTTTTAAATAAAAACTGAAAATAAATTTTTTTTTAAATTATTAAGGACAGAACAAGAGAACGAACTTAAAACTCAGTCTCAATTATGGACACAGAGTCAAAAAAATTATGATGACTCCAGCAGGTTGGATTTATTCCCCTGAAATATAAGGTAGCTTAATAGTACAAAAATCAATCAATATTGTTCACCACATTAACAAATTACAAAATTTATATTTATTAAATAAAAGTTTAAAAAAGAAAAAAACTAAAAAAAAAGAAAAAAACAAAGGAAAATAATTATATTAGTATTCTAAAAGATAAAGAATAAGACTTGGCCAAAATTCAATGTTCATTCCTGATCACAATTCTTTTTTTTTTAAGATTTGTTTTCTTATTTGAAAGGCAAAGTTAGAGAGAGAGAGAGAGAGAATCTTCCATCTGCTGGTTCACTCCCCAAATGGCCACAATGAGCAGGGATGGGTCAGGTTTAAACCAGGAGCCAGGAACTCCATCCAGGTCTCCAAAGTGGGTGGCAAGACCTAAGCACTAGGGCCATCTTCCACAGTTGCATTGGCAGAGAGCAGGATCAGAAGTAGAACAGCCAGGACATGAACCAGAGCTTATACGGGATGCCAGTATCACAGGTGGTAGCTTAACCCACTGTACCACAACGTTAGCTAGCTAGCTAACGATTATCTATCTATCTATCTATCTATCTATCTATTTAAAAGTTTACTTATTTACTTCAAAGGCAGAGTCCTGATCACAATTTTCCTGACAGAAAGTCAGGAAAAGACAAGCTATGTAGAAGGTTGGAAAAACACAGCAATACTATTTTGCTTCTCTCCCCATCCAGAGGCTAACTCTGTTTTCCTGCCTCTTGAAGGTGACCTTTCCCCCACAACTTGCTTTGACCTACAGAATACAATGGCACTTACCTGTTCACACGTTTCTGAGCCCTTGGCTTCCACCTTCACCTACTTGGAAGCCCCGAGCTATGGTGCAACAGGGCCAGGATCTCCCTCTGGACAGGCCAGGCAGAGGTCAAGGCCCCCGAGGAAACACGCGGGAGGACGTTATTTCACCCACCTCAGCTCAGTGGGGCCCTCTCGGATTCTCCTGCCCAAATTGCAGCCAGCTCTCAGATAAGCTCTGTAGCAGACAGATGAGCTGTCACAGTTCAGACCTCCCGCCAACCCACAGAACTGGGAAAGGTCATAAAATGCTTATCACTTTAAGCTATTATAACTTGTAATGGTTTGTTACACAGCAATAAATACCTGACATCATGTATAGTAAAACACCTAGAGTGACCATTATACATCCCGGTGAAACAATGAAATCACTCTCTTTAAGACCTGGACAAGGTCGGGGTGCCTGTCATCACGTCTATTCTACCTCAGCAGGAGGCCCTAACCAGAGCAATTAGAAAGGAAGTTTGAAATAAAAGTGTAAGCATTGGAAGGAGAGGCCCCAGTAAACATGGCAGAGAATCTATAGATAAAGTTGTAGAGTTACTAAGCGTATTTAACCAGGCTGGGGCAGGTGTTGCGGTGCGGTGGGTTAAGCCGCAACTTGTGATGCCTGCATCTCATATCCGAGTGCCAGTTTTGAGTCTCAGCCACTCAGCTTCTGATTCAACCCCCTGCTAACCTACCCGAGAGGCAGCAGACGATGGCTCAAGTGCTTGGGTCCCTGATGCCCGGGTGGGACACTCAGAGGAGTTCTGAGCTCCTGGCTTTGGCCTGACCCAGCCCTGGCTATTGCGGCTATTTGAGGTGGACAAGCAGATGGAAGATTCTCTCTTTCTCTATATATCTTTCAAATAAGTAAATCAAGGTTGAAGGTAGGGGCCAGGGTAATTGGCTTATAAGATAGCAATGCTAACAGAATAGACATTTAGCCTAGAAGTTAAGTGGCAAGGTACACCATGGCTTTGGTAGTGATGCTGTTTCCCACCTGGCCCTAGTGGTACCAGCACCTCCCCCAGCCAGCCTGCCCCAGCTCCACGGTAACCATGTGTGAGTGCAAGGCAGTGATCCAAAATGTGGACATGCCGGAAAAGATGCAATAGGACTTGGCGGCGTGCGCGACCCCAGCGCTGGAGAAACATCACACAGAGAAGGACGTTGTGGCCCCTAGGATGAAGGAGTCTGACGAGAGGTGCAACCTCACCGGGCACTGTGTCATGGGGAGGAACTCCAGTACTTATGTGAAACATGGCACCTAACGCTTCTATTCTCCTGGGCCAGGCGGCCACTCTTCTGTTCAAATGTGGTTAAAACCATGGACTCTGCCACAAACCAGTGATCCATCCTAAAACAAGGGCTGTGGCCCAAATTCCAAACCCCAGAGACGGAATCTTCAGCCTTGCTAAGGGAACACCTCAACCTCTGAACTTCACTGTGCTTCGCATGGGGCATTCTCTGTACTAGTCTGTTGTGGTTATAAAACAATTAGCCAAACAGCTTGTCTTTTTATTTCTCTCTCTCTCTTTTTTTTTTAAAGATTTTATTTATTTTATTTGAAAAGCAGAGTTACAGAGAGGCGGAGGCAGAAGCAGAGAGAGAGAGAGACAGAGAGGTCATCCATCCACTGGTTCACTCCCCAGATGGCCTCAATGGCTGGAGTTGTGCCAATCGAAGCCAGGAGTCAGGAGCTTCTTCAGGGTCTCCCACGTGGATGCAGGGGCCCAAGCAGTTGGCCCATCTTCTGCCGCATTCCCAGGCCATAACAGAGAGCTGGATCAGAAGTGGAGCAGCTGGGACTCGAACAAGCACCCATATGGGATGCCAGCACGCTACACAACCGCACCAGTCCGTGTATTTATTTTCTATTCCATACTTGTCTTCTCCATATTTTTTCCTTTCAATTAATTCCTTTAAAAAATAAATCTGCTGGAGATGTGGGGGAAAAAAAAAAACTTAAGTTGCCTGTATCTCATATCAGAGTGTCTGGGTTCAATTCCTGGCTCCAGTGCCTGTCTCCTGTGTTGCTAACACAGGCCTTGGGAGACAGCAGTTAAGAGTTCAATTAATTGGATTCCTGTCATTCATGTTGGAGGTTTGAGTTCCCAGCTCCCAGTTTCCATCTGGGCCAGGCCTAGCCATTGCAGGCTTTTGGGAAGTGAACCAGCAGATAAGGAGCTCTATTTGTCTTTCTGCCTTTCAAATTAATTAATTTTAAAAATAGCAAGGCTGACTGTAAGTAGGTAGCCTGCATCACCAATGTGTGCCTGTTTGCGTCTCAGCTGCTCTACTTCCCATCCAATTCCCTGCTAGTGCACCTGGGAAAGCAGCAGGTGGTGGCCCAAGTCCTCAGCCTCCTGCTACCCATGTGGGAGACCAGGATGGAGTTCCTGGCTGCAGACTTTCATCAGGCCCAGCCCCCGCTGTTGCAGCCATTTGAAAGAGAGTCAACCAGCAGAATCGAGATCGCTCTCCCTCTCCTTCTCTCTCTCTCTTTCTCTCTCTCTCTCTCTCTCTCTCTTTCTCTTTCCCTCTCCCTTTCTCTCTGTAACTTTCAAATAAGTAAAATAAATCTTAAAAAAAATGAGTGTGGGCCAGTGCCACAGCTCACTAGGCTAATCCTCCACCTGCGGCGCTGGCATCCCCGGTTCTGTCCCGGTCGCTCCTCTTCCAGGCCAGCTCTCTGCTGTGGCCCAGGAAGGCAGTGGAGGATGGCCCAAGTGCTTGGGCCCTGCACCCCATGGGAGACCAGGAGAAGCACCTGGCTCCTGGCTTCGGATTAGCACGGTGCGCTGGCTGCAGCAGCCGTTGGAGGGTGAACCAATGGAAAAAGGAAGACCTTTCTGTCTCTCTCTCTCACTATCCACTCTGCCTGTCAAAATAAAAAAAATAAAATAAAATTAAAAAAAAATGAGTGTGGTGTTAGTTTGGAATAGATAAATTGATTAATAAAACAGAATGGAGGACCCATAAACAGAACCACACAGAATGAAAAGTTGAATTATGTCAGCACTGTCAATGCAAATCATAGGGTTACTATAAAACGCTTCATCCATAAGTGAACAGTTCCTTGGACTCTGTACCTCATACTATATCTCCAGAATCAATTCCAAGTAGACCAACTATTTAATAGTAAGAGGCAGAACAACTACAAAACTTCCAGAAAATAATACAGGGCAATTCTTTGTGATATCAGGGAAAGGGAAGAAGTTCTTGAACAAGAAGTTTGAAACACAAATCCCCCCAGAAGGATTATTCTATTCAATTTATATAAAATCCTCCGGTCATGAAACACAAGCCACATAGTTGAAGAACATATTTGTAAAACATGTCTGGCAAATAATTTATATCCAGGGGTGGGCATTTGGCATACTGGTTAAACATTCACCAGCATTAAGACACCCACATTGCAGGCACAGTGCCTGGGTTTGCCTACCATCCTGGCTCCCTATCCCAGCTTCCTGCCAATGCAGGCTCGGGGCGGAGCAGGTGCTAGCTCAGGTGGTTTGGTCCCTGCCACCCACGTGGCAGACTTGGATTGTATTCCCAGCTCCCAGCTCCAGCCTGGCTCCGTGCTGGCTTGGTAGGCATTTGAGGAGTGAACTTGCAGGTGGGGGCCCTCTGTCTCTGTCAACCTGTCTCTCCCTCTGCCACTCGAATAAAATTTTTAAAAAAAATCCACAGTCAGAATGAATATGAAATAGGAAACAACAGAGCTGAATAGAATATAGGGAAAACACTGGGACAGCCAAGTTTCTTCCCAGAACAAACTTGAATACTCAGTAAAGATATGAAAAAGACACTCAACCTCATCAGTGATCAGGAAAATGCAAATCAAGATCTGACTTTGATGCTGCTGTACAGCTAGTTTGATAAAAAACAAAACCCGACAACAGCAAGTGTTGACAAGTGTATTATGCAATAGGTGACACCCTCACAACACGGCTGATAAGGCACATAAATTGGTACAGCGATTTTAGAAGGCCACTGGTATTATCTAAAAAGCTGAAGAGGCACACGGCCTATAAGATAGAGATCCACTACCAAAGAAATGCCTTAGAGAAACTCAGATGTTTGTGGCAGGAGGGACTCGGACGAGCATGTTTTACAAAACCCAAACCTGGAGCCAATCTAAATACAGATGGACAGTAGACACATCAGGAGCAGCATATGTCACATAACCCAACAGCATAAGGTGGTGAAAAGCAGTGGATTTGGTTGGGTCTTAGGAACATATTTTGGACAGAGCTGTGTCACAGGTGATAGTAGGATTCCGTTTGTACAAACACATGTCAAACTAAACAAGGCCATGTTTAGGGATAAGGAATATAATAAAACTAGCAAGGAAAGCAAAGGAATGTTATTTCCCAACTCCAGGATAGTCCTTAACTCTGAGGAGAAAGGAAGATGGCACAGGGATGGGGCCGCGGGCTATTTTTTTTTTTTTTTATTTGACAGAGTTACAATGTGAGAGAGAGACAGAGAGAAAGGTCTTCCTTCTGTTGGTTCACTCCCCTAATGGCCGCTACGGCCGGCCCTGCACCGATCAGAAGCCAGGAGCCAGGTGCTTCCTCCTGGTCTCCCATGCAGGTGCAGGGCCCAAGCACTTGGGCCATCCTCCACTGCACTCCCGGGCCACAGCAGAGAGCTGGACTGGAAGAGGGGCAACCGGGACTAGAACCAGGCACCCATATGGGATGCCGGCGCCGCAGGTGGAGGATTAACCAAGTGAGCCATGTCACTGGCCTCGCTAATTTTGTTAAACTTGAAGGAGTGAAAATCCATCTCTCTCTCTCTCTCTCTCTCTCTCTCTCTCTGTCTCTCTCTCTCTCGTCTATCTATTCCTTCAAAATCACTGTTATGCCCTTCATGAACTCAGTATTGAGTAAAGATGCTGTCGAGGATCCCAAAAGCCCCAGCATTTACTCCGCATGCCCTCGGAGCGGCATGACCGGACTGCTGCTCTACCTAAGGAAGCCTATAGTGACCTCCTGCGGCGGCCTCCACGGAAGAGACCTGCTCAGCCCCCACGCTCACGCCCCTGTCAACCCGACCCACTCTCTCCCCTGCAGCACCTCCAGCCCTCCTCCTTCTCCACTGGATTTAGTGCTCGCTCGTTTGTAGTCTCAGTATTTTTCACTTCACGCTTTTCAATTGGGTTGCCAGGCCCTTTAGTGCCTCCTTGCCCGGGGGATTTTCACTGGGCCATGTGAAGCCAAAGGCTCTTCTGGGTTTCCTAAAAATCTCCAGGGCCTGGAAGAGAATCATGTCTGGTGCCCTGGAGGAAAGAGAGGAGGGCAAAGATCTTTTTTTTTTAAAAAAAAAAAAAAAAAAAAAAAAAAAAAGGCCGGTGCCACGGCTCAATAGGCTAATCCTCCACCTTGCGGCGCCGGCACATCGGGTTCTAGTCCTGGTTGGGGTGCCGGATTCTATCCCGGTTGCCCCTCTTCCAGGCCAGCTCTCTGCTGTGGCCCAGAAAGGCAGTGGAGGATGGCCCAAGTGCTTGGGCCCTGCACCCATGGGAGACCAGGAGAAGCACCTGGCTCCTGGCTTCGGATCAGCGTGGTGCGCCGGCTGCAGGGCGTTGGCTGCGGCGGCCATTGGAGGGTGAACCAACGGCAAAGGAAGACCTTTCTCTCTGTCTTTCTCTCTCTCACTGTCCACTCTGCCTGTCAAAAAAAAAAAAACAAAAAAAAAAACCAACTTGTTTCCTTTTTCCTCTTGGAGGAATTCACCTGGACTGAGAAGGGAGAGCAGAGGGGCCACTCACCGCTGCTCCCCAGGAAGGGCCTGCAGGGGCCGGCTGCAGATTGGCTCTCGGGAGTAATTACACCAGCACCAGAGGCCCTGGACTCTGGACTGCCGGCCTTCACGGGACCGCAGGCTGGGTCCATGACCACAGCAGAGATGCCTGTGATGTGAGAGAGACTAGAGACCCTCGTACCCGACAGACCTTCCACGCCCACAACACCTGGGTTCAGGAATTGAGCCAGGGTCTCCTGTGGGTGGCAAGGACCTAGCCACTTGAACTTCCCGGTCTGCAGGCGCTGAAGCCAAGTCCTGAACGCCGGCACTCAGATGTGGTACACAGAGCACCCCAACCCGTGTGTGAACCCCCAGGCTAAATGCCCACCCTGCAACGACTCGTCCTGTTCTTGGGGGACGTGTGAGGGCTGGGAGCTGAGAGGTCATTGCATTCAATCCCCTCATCTTACAGACACAAAACTGAGCTCCAAGGGGGCGTTAGCCCTGTCAGATCACACGGCCAGTGATAGATGTGTGGATTCCAGAGTGGGTTTAAGATATTATTTTTAGCCGGCGCCATGGCTCACTAGGCTAATCCTCCGCCTTGCGGCGCCGGCACACCGGGTTCTAGTCCCGGTCGGGGCACCGATCCTGTCCCGGTTGCCCCTCTTCCAGGCCAGCTCTCTGCTGTGGCCAGGGAGTGCAGTGGAGGATGGCCCAAGTACTTGGGTCCTGCACCCCATGGGAGACCAGGAGAAGTACCTGGCTCCTGCCATCGGATCAGCGCGGTGCGCCGGCCGCAGCGCGCTACCGCGGCGGCCATTGGAGGGTGAACCAACGGCAAAAGGAAGACCTTTCTCTCTGTCTCTCTCTCACTGTCCACTCTGCCTGTCAAAAAAAAAAAAAAAAAGATATTATTTTTAGGCCAAAGAAATTAAGAATGAAGTGCCGCGGCAGCTGTGCAGGAAGATATATAGTGAGCCAGCCGCTGCCCCAGACTGTTTGCAGGAGGGCACTCGGATCCCTGCCACCTCAGCCACATTAACAGCTGGTGACAGTTGGGGGCAGCTGTCAGGTCCTGGGATTTTGAGCTTGCACAAACCTTGCAATTAATATCAGGGAATGGCGGTTCCTCCTGCTCCCATCCATCACTCACTGGAAGGTGACTGGGACCACCTGCTCTCCTCACTAGGACAGAAACGAGTCGGAAAGGAGATAAATCCAACGTCAACCCACAGCAAGTTGGCATTTGGAGGAAAATGCCCCGGGGGACGCTGACCTTGTCTTTTTTTAAGATGGGATAAAAAGAAAGAGAGGAAAGTATGGCAAGACAAGATAAAAAGACCCAAAGACATATCTGCGGGGCGGGGTATGACAGTAAATGAAGACGGTAACAGAATCCCCAGGAAGGATAAATAAGGAACTGGTAATCGCCTCCCAGGAGGGCAAGCAAGAGCTGGGGGTTTAGGCGTGGGAGAGACGTCACTGTACCATAGAATATTTTGTGCACCTAGTCTTTGGCTCACATCAATGTTCACTCTTTCTTAATTACATTTTGACACATGTCAACAAGAGAATCTTCTTTATGATTATAGTGGTTTTAAAATAATCCTCGTGGAACAAGGAACGGAGCCTTTCAGAGATTCTGCGGCAGCGTGGCCAGGAGCGCTGCCCCAGGCCATGTAGACCCGGCGATCGTGATGGGAGCGTGACTCTGACATCGGCCAACACACGCTCCTTGGTCTCCTCTAGGATTTCTTGCTGTGACTACTGAACAAGTCTCTGGAAGGAGATACTTCCCTTTTTGGAGATGGATTAAGCATAGGCAGAATCCTCTTTTGGCAACCATCATCCTGCTGTCTACTTTGACGTAGCAGTTTCTCGCCTGGCCCCTAGCCTGTTCTAGCAAGGTTTGCTTATAGTTGTTGGTATATGTGGAGGCAACAGTAGAGGATTAAAAAAAATGCATACTTATTTATTTTATTTATTTGAAAGACAGAACTATGAGAGTTGATAAGAGAGGGAGAGAGAGAGAGAATATGAATCTTCCATCCTGATTCACTTCCCAAAGTCTGAAGCCGGCAGCCAGGAACTCCAATCAGGTTCCCAGTGTGGGTGATAGGGATCCAAGTACTTAGGTCATCTTCTGCTACCTCCCAGGAGCACTAGCAGGAAGCTGGATTGGAAGTGGAGCTGCCAGAACTCCAATCTGTACTCTGATATAGGATGCTGGCGTTGCAAGCGGTAGCTTAACTTGCTGTTGCCACCATGCTGGCCCAGCAGTAGACAATTTTATACACATATGTGCTCACATAGGTTTATATTGTATTTTCTTTAAAATTATGTATACATGTGTATATATATATATATACTGACATATAAATATATAAATTTTTAAAGGTTTATTTATATTTATTTCTAAGGTAATAGTTACAGAGAGAGAGAGGGATATATATATTATATATATATATATATATATATATATATAGAGAGAGAGAGAGAGAGAGAGAGAGAATCTTCCATTTGCTGGTTCACTCCCCAGATGGTCACAATGGCCACTGCTGGGCCAGGCAGGAGCCAGGAGCCAGGAGCTTCATCAGGGTTTCTTATGTGGACAGGAGGGGCCAATACACCTGGGCCATCTTCCACCGCTTTCCCAGGCCATTAGCAGGGAGCTGGTTTGAAGCAGTCAGAATATGAACTGGCACCCCCATACGGGACACCGGCATCCTAGGCAGCAACTTTATTCCTTACGCCACAACGCTGATCCCATAAACACATAAATTGAGAGAAAAATATTTCAGCAGTACAGCATGATCAGGAGTCAGATCCCTAGAGGATACGAAGCAATGGATCTGTTATGCAGGAGACAGCAACAAGGAAGGGTGTGCAACACAGGAGAATCCAGCACGCAGAGGCGGGACAGCGCAGTGATTTACGGCATGAACTCTGTTCCTGGCCACCTATGCATCCCAGCTTCACTATCTAGTTAACGATACAACTCTTACCATAGAGAGGAGGGAACAGTGACTTGCTACACAGTGAGCACCACTGTATACTGTATGTTAGCTACTGTCACTCTGCAAAGAAAAATCTGGAAATGCGGACCTTGCCGCAGTCCTTCTGACCCCCGATAGTGCTCATCATCCACGTGTGAGGATGTATTTTATCTGGACTCATCATGGCCTGGGTGAAACAGTCTCCCAGACAACCCACTCCCTCTTCCTTCCTTTCAAAGATTAACTTATTTATTATTTTATTTGAAAGGCAGAGTGACAGAGAGGTAGACACACACACAGAAAGAGAGCGAGAGACCTTCCATTCTGATTCATTCCCCAAATGGCTTCACTGGCCAAGGCTGGGCCAAAGTTAGGAGCCAGGAACTCCATTTGGATCTCCCACATGGGTGGCAGGGGCCCAAGTACTTAGGCTCTCATCCACTACCTCTCCAGTCCCATTAGCAGGGAACCGAAACAGAAGCAGAGCAGTTGGGGCTCAAACTTGCACTCCGTGCTGGGATGCCAATGTGGCAGGCAGCAGCTTAACCCACTATGTTACAGTACCAGCTCCTAATCCCTCTTCTTTTTTTTTTAACTTTTATTTAATAAATATAAATGTCAAAAGTGCAACTTTTGGATTATAGCGGTTTTCCCCCCATAACCTCCCTCCCACCCGCAGCCATCCCATCTCCCACTCCCTCTCCCATCCCACCCCTCATTAAAATTCATTTTTAACTATCGTTATGTACAGAAGATCAACTTGGTATATACTAAGTAAAGATTTCAGCAGTTTGCAATTCCATCTCCATCCAACAATTGTCTTGATTATTAACCTGCTTTTCCACGTATCAGCGTCTGGGAAAAGGAGCGTGGGCAGCGGAACGAGCAGCAGGGCCTGTCTCCTGCCAGGAAGTGTCCCATCTAGTGACAAAGGAATGCACTGGTGTTGAGGTTCCCCAGGTGCATGTCATCCGGGAAGGTGTCGCGGGGCCTCCACCTCTAGGATGGCATTCACACAGTCTAGCGTGTGGACCTGCCTAACTGAAGCCCAGAATGTGGGCTTTGGAAGTTACCAAGGTCCTGCCACCCAGGAGGCCTCTCAGGGACCAACCAGCTGTGCTCCTCGCTAGGCAAGACCCCTGACGCTGTTACTGTGCCTTACGCTAGCTAACAACCATTCAACACGGTTGCAAAACACAGTGGTCGCTTCGCTGAGCAAAATATTATTTTTTAACTTAGTACTTATGCATAGTAATGATACATTTGAAAACTGCAGTTTATTAAACACAGGTGATAAAATTAACTAGCAAGTAATTCTGTTTTTAAAAACTAAAGTGTGGCCGGCGCCGCGGCTCACTAGGCTAATCCTCCGCCTTGCGGGGCCGGCACACCGGGTTCTAGTCCCGGTCGGGGCACCGATCCTGTCCCGGTTGCCCCTCTTCCAGGCCAGCTCTCTGCTGTGGCCTGGGAGTGCAGTGGAGGATGGCCCAAGTGCTTGGGCCCTGCACCCCATGGGAGACCAGGAGAAGCACCTGGCTCCTGCCATCGGATCAGCGCAGTGCGCCGGCCGCAGCGCGCCTACCGCGGTGGCCATTGGAGGGTGAACCAACGGCAAAAGGAAGACCTTTCTCTCTTTCTCTCTCTCACTGTCCACTCTGCCTGTCAAAAAAAAAAAAAAAAAAACTGAAGTGGAAACAGAAAGGACACTAGGTCTTTGTAGAGGGAAAGAACAAATTGAAAATATGTTTTGAAATACACTTTTCTCTTTTCTCCTATAAGCTCCTGGCTCTGTAGGGTTTGGTTTCCAAATTAGATGGAGGAAACAGGTAGCTTTTTTCAGTGAGAGTTCTTAGGATCGGGGTGCTCAACATCCTAGTACAGTCTCAGGTCCCAGCAGGAGCAGCCCCTTCCAATCCAGGCTCAGGAGGGGGCCCCCTGTGACCTATACTGGTCAGTCTCTATCTGGATGGCAGGTTCTGTTCTGGGAACCTGGGAAGAGGGCCATTAACAAAGTAGAGTTTATCCAAAGGAAGGTAACCTTAGGAAAGAACCAACTTTCCTGCATCTCTCAGGAGATTTCAAGGTGTAATAAATACTAGAATCACTCAGAGCTAAGGAACACAGAACGTGTTGACTCATACCAAAATCACATAATTGCAAAGTACAATTTCCTGCAGATTCCCTTTTCTAGGATTTACAGATACACAAAGACAGATTTTCTCTCCACCTCCCCACTTGCTCTGTGGATATGGCATTATTTGTAGGTACACTTTTCCATGCATAGTCCAAGCCAAATGTCAACAACACCCAAGGCTCCGTGCCTCCTGGTCCCCAACCTACACTTCAGAGCCAGTATTCCTAGCTGAGAGTTTGCTCTGATTGGACTTCCTACTATCAAGTGTCCATTGCTGAAGCCATTACTGTGCCCAGGAAGATGGAACGTTCACCTAGGCTGTGTACCCCACCCTTAGAGCAGAGATGCGGTCAGCTTCTTTAGAATGCACGGAGCCCCACTTGGAAATTAGGGCTATTGGAGATCAGGAAGAGGAAAAGAATATTTCAGAGCAACCGATAAAAGTATGCACTTCAACCTGTGAGAGACGGTGGGAAGAAAGGGGGTCCTCGGCTTGAAGAAATTAGACATAAAAAGACAAGTACTAGTCTATGAATATTTGAAAGTGTAGTTTGGAAGATGCATCAGTCTTATTCTAGTACGGATGGCTGAACCTGATGCAGAGGCAGCAGATTTTGTCTCAATTCAAGCAATTCACGGAGAAGGGGAGATATGCAGTCATAACAGAAGGGTATAAAACTCTCCCTCCTTTCTTCCCTTTCACCCACTGCTGCTTACTTCCCTGCATTTCTACTCCCCAGAAAAAAATTTCTAGGAAAACTTTTCTGAAGATTAGAGCTACCTGTGAGGACTTGGTTAGGTCATAGAGAACTGATATCTGGGCCGGCACTGCGGCATAGTAGACCAAGCCTCTGCCTGCAGCACCAGGATGCAGGTTCATGTTCCAGCTGTTCTTCTTCTGGTCCAGCTCTCTGCTATGGCCTGGCAAAGCAGTAGAAGATGGCCGAAGTGCTTGGGCCCCTAGACCCACATGGGAGATCCAGAAGAAGCTCCTGGCTCCTGGCTTCTGACTGGCCCAGCTCTGGCCATCCTAGCCATTTGGGGAGTAAACCAGTGGATGGAAGACTTTTCTCTCTGTCTCTCCCTGTCTGTAGTGCTATCTCTCAAATAAATAAATAAAATCTTAAAAAAAATTGATGTCCCATCTCTTTGAGCAGGATATCCTAAAGAGGGTCTCCCCTTTACATGAGACATGTACTCTGTAACCAGAAGACACCAGTACTTTGTGTCTGAGGAAAAGTAATTTATGGAGGATTTAGAGAGTTTCTCACACAAGGTGAGAATTTAAGACATTCAAGCCTAAGTGTGTACTGATGGAACAAAAGAATTGTGAACCCCCATTTCTCTAAAACCAGAGCAGTGATGGCAGATGGAATGAGACCCTGGGTAAGGAAAGAGAATGAGACTTAGGAGAGTGCAGGTGAATGTCAGTCTAGACAAAGAGCACCTTGAAGGCCTCAGGTGTAGGAATGAGCAAGACACATAAGGAAGGCAACAGAATTCACAAAGATGTCCTACATGCCCCCGACCTGTAGAAAGGCTGGTCTGGCTGATTGCTACTTGGGCTCTCCTGTTTATATCTGAATAATTAAACATATATACCCTGTCTGTTCTGTGCAATAGTACAAAGAAATGAAAAAAAAAAACACTGTTAACCTTCTTAAATTATTTTACATCTGTACCTGTTTCAATGTACCTCTGATATGTTGGTAAAATAGTGGCTGTAACTTTTTTTTAAAAAAGATTTATTTTTTAATTTGAAAGTTAGAGTTAGAAAGAGAGAGTGAGAAACAGAGATCTTCCATCTGCTGGTTTACCCCCGAGAAGACTACAACAGCCTGGGTTGGGCCAGGCCAAAGCCAGAAGCCAGGAGCTTCTTCCTGGGTGGTAGGAGCCCAAGCTCTTGGGCCATCTTCCACTGCTCTTCTCATGCCATTAGCAGGGAGCTGGGTCAAAAGTGGGGACCAGGACAAAAACCAGCACCCATATGGGATGTCAGCATTGCAGGTGGCAGTTTTACCTCCTATGCCACAACACTGGTCCCAATAGTGACTGTAACTTAATGTTTCTAGTGTGGTCAAACTTATAAGCAAATGATACCTTATATTTTCTCTTTCATAGACTGTAACACCAGTCAAAAGGAGACTCTGTCTTATCCAGGTCTAGTAATATACCAAATTTTAAGTAAGTGCCAATTATTGAATATTTAATATAGTTCATGTCTTACATAGCATGCAACATCTTTCACTTAAGGAAAATTCCAGAAAACTATGAAGGTAACAGTATTACCCCCATTTTTTTTTTTCATAAGAAATAAGTCTGCGAAAGTTAAACAACTTGTCCAAAATTACACAGCTGTAAGCAGTCAAGTTAGAATTGGGAGTCTCTTGTATCTGACAAATTGTAGCCCCTTGCACATGCCTGTCTCTTTATGATATTGACGAGTGGGTGGGTGCGTATAGAGAGCGTGTTCAGGACTCAATGTGGCTCAACATTATTCATGTATACAGAGCAATCTCAACACAGAAATTTTTATTTTCTTGTTTATTGCTCAAAAGAAGAAATTCGCCCAAGAGAGAAGATTAGTGTAAAGAAACAAACATACCACTCAGAGATTGTTCAGTTCTTTGGTGCTTAGCTACAAAGGCCACAAATAGCCTTATTTTTTCCCTTTTGTTGTAGATTTGCTTTTAAATGAGGTGTAACGCAGGGACACATTTGATGGTTATTTCTGAGGTTTGCTTTGAAATATGCATTGTAGCCCTGTGAACTGTGCAGTTCCTAGAATCACACATATTTTCTTAATGACCGCTACACGCAGTGTTTTCTCCAAAACTCACAAGGCAGTATGATCTCCTTGAGCCAACCGGTCTCAGTTTCCAGAGAGCTTTCTGTACCTTGACACTAAGCTAGGTATTCCTTTTCCTAGTCTCCCTTTCAGCATAGCAAGTCCTTCGTGGACTCGGCTGCTTTGCTCCGGGCTTCGAGGGCGTCAGAGGGCGGACACACCGGCCGTGCAGTGTGCTATCGCGGGCTCTTCGGACGGGCAGCCTGGCCTTCCCCACCCTGATCTGAGACCCTCCCCTGCGCCCACCCTCACTGCCCTCCTCACTCCTTCTCGCAGTCCGTGACTTGCTTACCGACTGTTGTGCCCATGAGATATGTATTCTGAGAGAGTACACCTTCATCTGTCTCCCTCACTGCTGTGTCCCCAGCAACCTGGCAGGGTGCCTGGCCTAGGAGGCGCTGAATAAACATTTGTTGAGGGCTGAATCAGAGGGTGTCCCCAGATGCTACCACACGGTGGGGGCCCCACGACTCTTTGTCCGTATGAATGAGTATGGCTGGAAGGGGTCAGGGGAAGGGGCAGGGTCCGATCTGGGTCCAGAACAGACATTTTTGCGGTGAATGCTCCTTAGAACCAGGGACTATAAATTACCAGTTCTTCAGAGGTCCCAGCTGAGACGATGGATGTTCTCCATTCCCCTGGGAACAGAGATCGGCCTCAGATAGGCACAAGGCCCCAGCCAAGTCACTCAGTGTCTTCTCACCAGTAGTATTCAAACTTCAGCTGTAGAAAGGGAGCTGCTGCTGCTCCCCCCCCCCCCCCCACTGGTTTGAGCGCTGCAAGGCTGAGGGGCCCAAGGCAGCTGTCTTCTACTCCCACGGAGAAAACTGGCCCGGGATGACGCCAACAGGCAGACATTCAAAGGCCGGGGATGACAAGAGAGCCCCCACGGCTTAACTGTTCAACTTCAAATCTGAGTCAACCTAGTATGCTCTCATAAATAAACTCCCTGGAAACCAAACCTGCAGCAGCTACTCTGAGCCTGAGACTCCAACTAATACAGACATGGGTGGGCGGGCCACAGGAGGGTGGGGCTTCCGGGCAGGTGCACAGAGCTTAGATTAAGTACTTCTTTCAGGAAAGCTCATGACGAGACGCTTACAGGATAGAAATTGATGACCTTCCGCCAATGGATAATACTGCCCTCTCTTGTATAATCCTCATTTCACAGATAGCTTCGCCATTAAAATATGAAATGAACATGCGGTAAGGTGAGGAAATACTTAGGATACACAGTGAAGGGGAAGAGTTGAATATGAATAGGTACACAGCAAGAGGACAACTACAGAGCACAGGGCTACAGTGACACTGCACAGGCCTTGGAGTTGGACACCAATCTGAATCCAGGTTCAGTTAACTAGGAGAATGATCTTGGACACCTGGCTTAATACCTTTGAGTCTGGATGTCTTCATCTATAGATCACGGATAATACCTACAAATCATGGTAATAGCAAAGGTAAAAGGAAACACAGTGGGTGGGCATTTGGCCTGGGGGTTAGCAGACAGTTTGCAATGCCCACTGCCCACATCAGAGTCCTGAGCTGGACCCCCAGCCGCAGGTCCTAAGTCCAGAGTTCTGCTACTGCATACCCTGGGAAGCAGTGCTGATGGCTCAAGGAATCAGGTGTGTGCCACCCACATGGGAGACCTGGACTGAGTGCCCAGCTCTCAGCTTCGCCCCCCTGGCCACTGGGGGTTTTTGGGGAGTGAGCCAGTGAATGTCTCTCTGCCTCTCAAATAAGTGAACACATAAAAACACTCTGTAAAATGAAATACAGTGTGTAAAATCCCTAGCACAGTGCCTGGCATTTAATGAAAATTACCTTTTATTTTGTTAAAAAAAAAAGTAAAAAGCTCATTGTATGAAAAACTTCAAAACACTAAGAGAACCACATCTATACATGTAAATGTCAACTATACTTGTGGTCAATTCATTCAACAGACATGTACTGAAGGCTGACAGTGGACAGGCACCATGGATACAACAGTAAACAAAACAGTGAAGAGATATGGAACGCAAACCGATAAGTTAATAGCATTTTGCACGTTTCAAAGCACTACAGGCAGGCATGCGGGCGTTTGTGTGAGAGCAGTTGTACAGCACCACAAGCTCTAGATGTGGTACTGGAGGGCTGCTAGGGCGAGGGAGAAGTTCTCTCTCTCTCTCTTTTTTAAATCTACTTTCCCAATTTTTAAAATAAGCATTTAGAAACTGATTTTTTATCTTTTATTTTGGGGGATGGCTTAATATTCCCAGTTTTATTACAGTATGATAGAAAATTAAAATCCCATATATTGAAGATATACAATGTGATGATTTTATATGTATAAATATATATATATATATATATATATATATAGTGAAAAGATAACCATGATCAAGTTAATCAATATTAATAATTCACCAACTCGGCCGGTGCCGCGGCTCACTAGGCTGATCCTCTGCCTTGCGGCGCCGGCACACCGGGTTCTAGTCCCGGTCGGGGCACCGATCCTGTCCCGGTTGCCCCTCTTCCAGGCCAGCTCTCTGCTGTGGCCAGGGAGTGCAGTGGAGGATGGCCCAAGTGCTTGGGCCCTGCACACCATGGGAGACCAGGAGAAGCACCTGGCTCCTGCCATCGGATCAGCGCAGTGCGCCGGCCGCAGCGCGCCTACCGCGGCGGCCATTGGAGGGTGAACCAACGGCAAAAGGAAGACCTTTCTCTCTGTCTCTCTCTCACTGTCCACTCTGCCTGTCAAAAAAAAAAATTCACCAACTCACCTAGTTATCATTTTTTTGGTGCAGTGAAAACACTTAAGATGGATTCGTTTGGCAAATTCCAACTATAAAGATTTTTTTTAACAGACTTAAAAGGTTTTCATTAATTCATTTGTTTTCACTTTTTGTTTGAAAGGCAGAGAGACAGAGAAACAGAGACAAAGACCTTCCATGCACTGACTCGCTCCCTCAGATATCTGCAACAGCCACAGCTGGCCCAGACAGAAGTCAGGAGCCCAGAACTCAATCCAGGTTCCCCCACGTGGGCGGTGGGGACCCAGCTACTTGATCATCACCTGCTGCCTCCCAGAGTGCACATCAGCAGGAAGCTGGAATCAGAAGTGGAGCCAGGACTCCCACCCAGGCACTCTGATACGGGATGCAGGCACCCTAAACCATGCCTTGAGTGCTGCACCAAACACTCACGCCCAGAATTACTACCTACAGTCACCACCACGCTGTACATTAGAGCCTCAAGTGTCATTCATCTCAGGACTGACAGCTCGTTCCCCTTGTAGCCACCATTTCCCCGTGCCCACCACCCGCAATCACCATTCTGTTCTCTGCTTGCGTGAGTTTGACTTGCTTAGGTTCCATATATAAATGAGATCATACAGTATCTGCATTTTTGCAGCTGGCTTAATTAGTATAATGTCTTATACATTCACCCATGCTATCAGAAATGTTCGAATTTCTTTTTTTTCAAGATTTGTTTATTTATTTGAGAGGCAGAGTTACAAAGAGAGGGAGACATGGAGAGAGGTCTTCCATCTGCTTGTTCACCCCAAAAATGGCTGCAACAGCCAGAGCTGGGCCGATCGGAAGCCAGGAGCTTCTTCCAGGTCTGTGGGAGCAAGGGCCCAAGTACTTGGGCCATCTACTGCTTTCCCAGGCCATAAGCAGAGATCTGGATGGAAATGGAGCAGCCGGGACACGAACTGGCCCCTAGATGGGATGCTAGCATTGCAGGCAAAGGCTTATCCTACTATACCACAGCGCCAACCCCAGATTTCCTTCTTTCTATGGCTGAATTACATTTTACTATCTACCATCTCTATCGATCAATCAATCAATCAATCAATCACATTTTCCTCATCCACTCATTGTTGATACTTTGATGGTTTTGACATCATGGCCACTGTGAATTACACTGTAATGAACCTGGCAAACGCAGAGATCTCTTCAAGATACTGACTTCACTTCCTTTGGATAGATACTCAGAAGTGGGCTTGCTGTGCCACGTGGTAGTTCTATTTTTAGCTTTTTGAGAAACCTCCCTCCCTGTTCTTCATGCTATGCCAATGTACATTCCCACCCAGAGTGTGCCAAAATTCTTTTTTCTTCCCATCCTTGCCAACATTTGCTACTCACTGTCTTTTTTGTAATAGCCACTCTACCGGATGTGAGCTGATACCTCACTGTGGTTTTCATTTGCATTTTCTGGAAGATTAGTGATGTTGAGCATCTTCCCATGTTGGCCACTTGTGTGTCTTTGCAGAAATCTCTATTCAACTCATTTTAGTATTGGATTCTTTGGGTTTTTTACTTTTTTTGGCTATTAAATTCTCTGAGTTCCCTATATTAACCCTTCAGCAGACACATAGTTTGCAAGTATTTTGTGTCATTCTGTAGGCTGACTTTCATTATTTTTATTGTTTCTTTTGTTGTACAGAAGTTTTAGCGTGATGTAGTCTCATTTGTTTATTTTTGCTTTTGATACCTGTGCTACTGGCATCATAAACAAAAACATTAGAGACCTATGTCAAGGAGACTTTCCCCTATGTTTTCTTCTTCCAGGTCTTAGATTTAACTCTTTGGTCTATTTAGAGGGTTGTTGTTGTTGTTGTTGTTGTTGTTTTAATATCATGAATGATAAGGGTCCAATTTCAGTGTTTTACATGGCAATATCCAGTTTTTCCAACTTATTTATTGAAAAAACTCTCTTTCCCCCATTACTATTCCTGGGCTTTCTGTCAGTCTATGTGTCTTTTTATGCTAGTACCATACTGTTTTGAATACTATAACTTTATGATTCTACATGAATATTGAGATTATTCTATCTTTGTGAAAAACACCATAGGAATTTTTTTAAAGTAACTTTTAAAAATTGTATCTATGTATTTGTTTATTTTTAATTTTAAAGGCAGAGACAGAGAGGCAGCTAGACAGGAAGAGAGAGGTTTTCCATCCACAGGTTCCTTCTCCAATGCCTGCAACAGCCAGGACTGGGTCAGGCCAAAGTCAGGAGCCCAGAACCCCACCCAGCTTTCCCACACGGAGGACAGGAACCCAAACACTTGATCCGTCATCTGCTGCCTCCTTGGGTGTGCTTTAGTGGGAAGCTGGCATTGGAAATGGAGCCTGAACTCAAACCCAAATACTCTGATATGGGACACAGGAGTCCCAAGCAATACCTTAATCACTATGCCAAACACTCACCCTTGCTATTAAACTTCTTTTTAAATGATTTAATTAATTATTTGAAAGGCAGAGTGACAGAGAGAATGAGAGATGGAGAGAAATCATCCGTCTACTGGTTCACTCCCCAACTGGCCAGGGCTAGGCCAAGCCAAAGCCAGGAGCCTGGAACTCCATAGAGGTCTCCCATGTGAGTGACAGGGGCCCAAGTTACTTGGGACTTCCGCTGTTTCCCGTGCGCATTAGCAGGGGGCTACATCAGAAATAGAGCAGCAAGAACATGAACTGGCACTCCGACATGGGTTGCTTGTGTCAAAAGTGGCAACTTAACCCACTGTGCCACATTGCGGGCCCAGCCATTAGAGTTTTGATAAGGACTGCACTGAAGCTATGGATCACTTTGGGTAGCTTGAGGATTTAAAGAATGTTAGTTCTTTCAACCTGCGAACACAGGTATCTTTCCACTTATTTTGTATCTTCTTCCACCTCTTTTATCAATTTCTTAGAGTTGTCAGTACACATATTTTTCATCTTCTTGGTTAAATTATTCCTAAGTATTTTATAGTTTTCAACGTTATTATAAATAGAGTGATTTTCCTAATTTATTTTTTAGATAGTTCATTTTCAGTGTATAAAAATGCAACCGAATTTGTTGATTTTGTAACCTAGAACTGTACTGAATTTGTTCATCATTCCCAACAGTTTTTGGATAGAATTTTTAGGGTTTTTTGTACATTAGGTCAAAGAGAGGTGATTTAACATCTTCCTTTCCAATCTGAATGCCTTCTGCTTCTGCTTCTCGAGTCAATAATTCTCAAGTTGACTTTCTTCACAGCTTTTGTGCTCACTTCTGTGACAGTGTTTTCATAGCAACCCAGAATCACAGCATACAATTAAGTACAGTGGTGACATTCCAGCTACAATCTATAGCCACAGTAAAGTACAATTGTAAAAAAAAAAAAGTACAGTTGTAAAAATAATTGACCCATAGTTGATAGACTTAACCATTGAGTTTTGTAACAAAAGCCTTTTTTTTTTTCTGTTTGCTGAAATACAGCACAACATGTACAAGTCTAGCAGCAGGAGTAATAAATAAAATTAAAACAGCCTCTGCTCCTACAGTTTGACAAGAACAACAAGAAAGAAGGCAAAGAAAAATAAATGACAAAACAGCAAGGGAGAGGGAAAATTTCTTGGCTGAAAACCCAACCATTTGCTTCAAGAAGTATATAATGATTTTCTAAACTATGTAGAAGTAGAGATAAAGTAAATGAGATAAAATGTGTGGAAGTGCTTAAAGTGTATACAGTAGGTGCCTGTGTCGTGCATTTTCATCTTCATCTAAGATTGAACAAAGGGCAGTAAAGGTACAAGCAACAGCACTCCTCAACTCTGCAAAAGTTTTCAAAGTCTCTTCTGTTACTACCACCTCAACTGATATCAGTTCATTGGTTTAGCTGTTAAATCCACTGGAACACTGCTTTTCAGTTGGACATCCCATGTATGCCTCACCTTTGGTCTATTTTAGAAGCATTGCATTCATTAGCAGCCTTGTAAGTCTCCTCAAATCTCAGAGTCGAGTCAAAGTGAGGGTGGAGGCTTCTGCTCGTAAGAATCTATTCACAAAGCGCGTGATGCGTCTAGACTCATGTCATTGTCACAGCTCCTACAAGAAACGTTCAAATATTTAAGAAGCAAACTAGATCGTTTGAAGGGCAAAGAGAAATTGCTTTGATCTCTATGGATTTTACCAGAAGCCACTTACGATACATAGTCTACTTTGCATAGCTGCACACCATGCAACATTATGTGAATACCAAAGCAGAAAACTCCCCTGGGGTAGATGATTAATGTGCAGCTCGCTCTTCGCCTCTTGGCTCCATCTCACATGGTTTCCCTGAGCTGTAATTCTTGCTTCTTCCCCCTGAAGCTGTCACCACTGGCCAGAATGAACTCCTTCCTGCAGGGGGAGGAGGCTCTCTCCGTCTCTCCCTTCGACAGGAGACGCAGTACTCACGCTGCTAGGGGAACACTGTGTTTGTTCCTGGCATTGTAGCCCCCACGTACTGAGCTGTATGCAAAACGTTGACCAGGAATATGCCAGGAAATACAAATGAGGATTTTTTTTTTTTCACGTTCCCCACCACCACCAGGAGAAAAGAAAACTGCTGCACTATTAATTTTAGAATTGGAGGACTCCACTCGCCATTAGCATCAGAGGGCTCACAGGCAACAGCGCCGTGGAGAAAGTTCAGACCAAAGGGCAGCTCTTGTTTATCGCACTCCTACCACTCAGAGAAGCTTAAGCAAAACTTTCAGGCAAGGAGCTTTGAAGCTGACTGGGATGAGCCTACTCCTTAGTATCTTTTTTTTTTTTTTTTAAACAGGCAGAGTTAGACAGTGAGAGAGAGAGAAAGGTCTTCCTTCCGTTGGTTCACCCCCCAAATGGCCGCTATGGCCGGCGCGCTGCACAGATCCAAAGCCAGGAGACAGGTACTTCTCCTGGTCTCCCATGGGGTGCAGGGCCCAAGCACTTGGGCCATCCTCCACTGCCTTCCCAGGCCACAGCAGAGAGCTGGCCTGGAAGAGGAGCAACCGGGACAGAACCGGCACCCCAACTGGGACTAGAACCCCGGGTGCCGGTGCCACAGGCGGAGGATTAGCCAAGTGAGCCTTGGCGCCGGCTCCTTAGTATCTACTGAGGTTATTCCAGTAGAGCAGCGACACAGGACCAGCTCATGTCAGGTGACTCCTGGTTCTTTCTTTAAACTTGTGTGTGTGTGGTAAACACAAAAAATATAATTGTGCTGATCATTTTAAGTGTACCAATGGGTGGCATTTATTACATACATTCATGAACAAGTTTGTTTATTCAAAAAGCTTAGCTGAGTGCAAACCATGCAGCTGGCACTGCTGTCTGTCAACAAAATAGACCCCTGGCTTCATGGAGCTTTCTTCATTCTGGCAAAGAGTGGCAAGGAAGAAAGAGCAGACGACGGGGCATGTTAGCAGGTGGTGACGGCTGTGGTTAGACCTGGAGCCCAGCGTCTGAGGCTTCGCTGTCCTTCCAACAGCCCATAAGCCCTCGCACCTCTCCCGCCCCTTCTCCTCAAATTCACCTCCAGTGAATTTGGTGAGCTTAGAGCGTTCCCTGCTTACCCCATCAGGTCATCAATAAAGAAGGTGTGTGCACTTGAACTGGTCATTTGCCAAGTACACAGCACACGCTGATGGCAGTGGGAGCTGTCGATAAGAAGCGTAAAGGTCTCTGCTGCCCATAAATTGTGTGCTTTTCCCAAACAAGCGGCCTTCACGGTGAGTGCAAGTGTCCAGACACAGAATTCAAACGCAAAGACATGCTTTCTTCGCCAATACTGTGATGGCTGTTTTTTTTTTTTTTTAAGGGAGGTAATACAACAATATTTGTATTTCAAAAATTCTTTCACCTCAAAAACCTGAACTGGCCAAAGAGAAAAGAGATATGGAATAAAGTAGCTTATTGTATTCTACGGTGACAATAGGAAAGAAACTCTTCTTTGTGCAAGGTCAAGGTGTAGTCAGATGTTTCCTATAAAATGCTGAGTTTCAGGGCTGGCGCTGTGGCATTAGCAGGTAAAGCTGCCACCTGCATTGCTGGCATCCTACATGGATGGAGTTATGGCTGATCCAGCTCTCTGCTGTGGCCTGGGAAAGCAGTGGAAGATGGCCCAAGTCCTTGGGCTGCTGCACCTGCATGGGAGACCTGGAGGAAGCTCCTGGCTCCTGGCTTCGGATTGGCATAGCTCCAGTCGTTGCAGCCAACTGGGGAGTGAACCAGCAGATGGAAGACCTCTCTCTCTCTCTCTCTCTCTCTCTCTCTCTGCCTCTCCTTCTCTCTCTGTGTAACTCTGACTTTCAAATAAATAAATAAGTCTTTTTTTTAAAAGATATTATTGGGACAATTCACAGAATTGGAACATGGGCTTTCAAAAAATGTGTTAAATACATGTAAGACCCAGAATGTACCATTCTGACTACTGTAACTTGCACAGTTTAGTGGCATCAATGTGGGCAGCCATCACTAACTAGTATCTATCTCCAGAGCATCTTTATCTTTTACCTCTGTGTACCTCCCCTTGCCGCACCCCTCCCAGCCCTTGGTCACCGCCACTGGACTTCATGTCTCCAGGAATCTGCCCATTTGAGACGCCTCACATACGTGGACTCACACACTGCTGTTCTGGTCCTCTCACGCCTGGCTTACTTTACTTACAATGTTTCCAAGGGTCATTCACACTGTGGCCTGGCAGAATTTCATTCCTCTTTAAGGCTGAATGCTATTCCATTGTGTGTGTGTGTGTGCACCATATCTTGTGTATCCAGTTCATCTGTTGATGGCTGTTTGGGTTGTTTCCGAAGAGCAATTCCAACTTGCGATTACTGGGACGAATGCTATGAATATTGCTGTAGAAATGTGGCCTGAATTAAAGTAATCCAACAGCGTGAGATTTCTTGAATTTGATACTTGTGTTGTGACTGTAGGAAAACGCCTAAAGAAATACACACTGAAATATTAAGAGGAAGGGGCATGATATATATCTGTACCCTATCTCAGGTACTTCGAAAAAATGAGCGAGCAAATGTGGCAAAATGTGAAAACCTGATAAATCTGGGTAAAGGCCATGTGAATTCTGCGCATTATTCTGGCACCTTATCTGGAAGTTAAACACTTCCAGGGTGTTTGAAACATGGTGGATGTGTGCCAGCAACACACGACCATGGAGGGGGCCACTGAGTCTCCTCAGGCTTAGTCTGGATGGGCAGATTGACGGGAAAAAGAAATGACCAGGAGCTCTGAGGCCAAACACGCGCTTATCATCAATATTTGAATGTAATACTGGGATATGTGGAAGAAACTGAACTCTGCAGAAACTGATGAAGACACGTATGAAGAGATACGAAACACGACATTCCAGTGTTCTTCTCCTGCGAGATGGTGCTGTATGAATCTCCCGTCTGTTGAGAAGTGACGGAAACAAAGACTTTATCCTGTATAGAAACAGTGAAACCTTGTTGAAGGACTGTTTGAAATGTACGAGACATTGAAAAGAGAAACCTGCTTACATCTTGATATCAAGAAATGACCCAAGGATCCTCCCATTCCTGAAGTGAGTTGACTTTCAGATAACTTACAAGTTCTTAAACTAAACAGCATTTTTAAAAACTTTTCTCTAGCCCTTCCAATGAATGTGACCACTGAGACGCAGAACTCTCCCAGGAGTTGGTTTGCTCCACTGCTCTTTCATATAATTTCTGGTTTTTCCTCTTTAAATTAAATTTGATGTTTCCTTTTTTATCGTAAGAAAACCAACTCAGGTCAGGTTTTTGATTTGGTGATTAAGATTCTGCTTAGGGGGCCAGTGCTGTGGCGTAGTGTGTAAAGTGCATAGTGCCTGCACTGCCAGCATCCCATATGGGCATCGGTTCAAGTCCAGGCTGCTCCACTTCCGATCCAGTTCCCTGTTAACCTGCCTGGGAAAGCAGCAGAAGATGGTCTAAGTCCTTGGGCCCCTGCATCCACGTAGGAGACCAAGAAGAAGCTCCTGGCTCCTGGCTTTGGGTGGGCTCAGCTCTGGCTGTTGTGGCCACTTAGGAAGCAAACCAGCAGATGGAAGATCTCTCTTTCTCTGCCTCTGCCTCTCTATAACTCTGCCTTTCAAATAAATAAATAAATTTTTAAAAATAAGAGTCCTGTCCCCTCTAAACTGTTTCTTAAAAGAAAAAAAAAAGTTGCTTGGACACCTATATCCTATCTCAAAGTGCCTAGGTTGGAATCCTGGCTCCATTTCCAATTCCAGTTTCCTGCTAATGTACACCCTGGCAAGCAGCAGTGATGGCTCAAGTAATTGGGTTCCTTACCCAGCAGGGGAGGTCTGGATTGAATTCCTGGCTCACAACTTGGACACAACCCCTCTACTCAGCTGTTGTGGGCATCTGAGAAGTGGATGGGTGCTTTCTATTTATATGTGTGTGTGTGTGTGTCTCAAGTAAACAAATACATAAGTTTTGTTTTAAATAAAAACTACATGAAAAAGGAAGAGAGAAATACCATTTGCAATGAACAGGCTTTGTGAAAGCCTGGCCCTCCCAGAGCCTGGGATGTGACAGGGGAATGGACAGTAGCCCACGACTCAGCACCGCATGGCTGAGTCCTAGCTGGCCCCTGTGAAAGGAAGCTGGCCAACAGGCCTCTTTGTAGTGCTGTTGCCATGGTTTCCCAGCTATTCTGCGGCTTCTTGAGCCGCTCCTGCTCCCACCAGTTTATTTCTCCTTCTTGTGCTCTCTTCCTCTTGTCTTCAGGTTGCTCGAAGCCTCTGTGTGCTCGCAGCTTCTACTTCCCCTTCTTGGCGAGTGTCTGTGTTGGCTGCTGCCGCCATCTCCCTCTTGTCCAGGCAGCTCGGGTGGGCTCAGGTGGTTCAGAGCTGAATATTCTTTGTGCAGAAGGCGCTCCAGCTATGTGATGTAAGTGTGTTGCTTGGCCAGGCCAGGCCGGCTCAAACAACTGTAGCTGGAGTGGTAGGCGTGGTTCAGGGAGCCCGTGTTGGGCTAAGCTAGAGAGAAAAAGGAAACCACCAAATCTCACTGCAGGCAGTGTGTGCCGTGAAAAACAGAAACTATGTCTAAAAATAGCTCAAGAGAATGCCTTCCTTCCTCCTTTCCTTCCACAAAAATTCACTATGTTCCAGCCATTCAGATGGATGCTGTGGAGAATCTTGAACTGTGTGAGATGTAGTCTCTGTCACAAGAAGCTTACATCTAGGGCAGTGAGTTTTAAATGATAGGTTGTTACCCATCAGTGACCAGTAGGCTAAAACTGAGTCAACGCCTCTGACTGGAATCTTAAAAAAAAAAAAAAAAAAAAAAAAAAAAAAAAAAAAAACGCAATAAAATAGAATACTGGAGTCCACCATACTTAGTCACGGTAAATGGTGTTGAGTGAGTTGCATGTGCCTGTGTGCACAGGACTGTGATATGGAATCTGTTTGACCGTGGGATGTAGAAATACTAGATGAAAGTCGCTGACCTAGAAGATAAAG
The DNA here is from genome assembly GCF_033115175.1 of Lepus europaeus. Lineage (NCBI taxonomy): Eukaryota > Metazoa > Chordata > Mammalia > Lagomorpha > Leporidae > Lepus > Lepus europaeus. The sequence continues at coordinate 152,891,818 of NC_084831.1, forward strand.
CGTCAGTGAGTGTTCACGTGCAGATTCTTATCTCCAGCCTAGAGCTTGTTCCTGAGCCCGACTTGGCTGTCCCGCTGTCAACTGGACACATCGACTGTCTTTGTCCTCCCCACATCAGCATCTATCTGGCAACTCAAACCAGGAGCCTGAGGGTTGTCCAAGGTGCCTCCTTCTCCGTGATTCTTCACATCCAAAGAGAGCCAACCTCCTCCTCTCCACTCTCCTCGGTGTTCCATGACTCAGGCCCTATATCATAGCCTACCTGGGTTCTTCCCGCCTTCCCTATCTCCAGTTCTGACCCCTCCCCCACAGGTGCATGCACATTACTTCCCAAATGATCTTCCAAAAATGGTTTCATGACATATATATATATATTTTTTTCTTTAGAAAGGTCTTCCTTCCATTGGTTCACCCCCCAAATGGCCACCACGGCTGGAGCTGCGCTGATCCGAAGCCAGGAGCCAGGTGCCTCCTCCCGGATTCCCATGCGGGTGCAGGGGCCCAAGCACTTGGGCCATCTTCCACTGCCTTCCCGGGCCATAGCAGAGAGCTGGACTGGAAAAGGAGCAGCCGGGACTAGAACCTGGTGCCCATATAGGATGCCAGCGCCACAGTGGAGGATTAACCAAGTGAGCCACAGCACCCAGCCCCAACATATATATTTGTAAATGTATTTGAGAGGAAGACAGAGAGCTCTCACCCAGTGATTCAGTGCTCAAGTGCCTTCAGTGGCTGGGGTAGGGCCGGGGCCAATGATGGGAGCTAGGAACTCAGTGCATCTCCCATGTAGTGGCAGGGACCCAATTACTTGAGCCATCACGGCTGCTACAGCCTTTCCTGATCTACCCTGCTGCCTTCTCCATGTGTTCCAGATCTTCTCTCAACCTCAGCCAGATTTCAGTAGCTCTCAGGTGTTCCCCTGCTTCAGGCACTGCTACTTCTGCCTTGAAGCAAGACACTCCTTGCGCAGAAGGGGCTCTGGCCGTGTGATCTAAGCGCTCTGCTTTGTTGGGCCGGCCCGCCTAAAAGACTGGCTGCAGTACGAGGTATAGCTTAGGAAGATGGTGCTGGGGCTGTGCTGAAGAGAAAGGAAACCACCAAATCTCTCCCCAGGCCATGCCATCCATGCCTGATGCACCTCGAAAATATGTGAAAAAATAGAAACTATGTATACCATCCTCTCAAGAGGACTCCCGCCTTGTTCCCCTATCTGCACCTAAATCCTATGCAGCTCCCGTGTCCTCTGAACTTGGGACTCTTTCAGACTGCCCTCCACGGCTTTCCGGGCATCCTGGGAGTGCTGCTGGGCTAGCAAAATGTGTGTGATCTTTGTTTGGATTGTCTTGGTCATGAACAGTTGTTAGCAAGGACTCTTATTTTTATCTCTATTAAAAGAAAAAAAAAGGCCACAATCCCCCAATGCTTGACATGCCAGGCACTGACCAGACATTTGTTGAAAGAGTTAATGGGGGCCAGAGCTGTAGCACAGCCCTGGCCTGCAGAGCTAGCATCCCCTATGGGTGCCGGTTTGAGTCCCCACTGCTCCACTTCCCATCCAGCTCTCAGCTGTGGCCTAGTGCATGGGTCCCTACACCCACATGGGAGACCTGGAAGAAGCTCCTGCATCCTGGATTTGGCTTGGTCCAGCCCTACCCATTGCGGCCATTTGGGGAATTGAACCAGCAGATGGAGGACCTCTCTCTCTTCTGTCTGTAACATTTTTAAATAAATAAAATAATTTTTAAAAAAATATTTATTTATTTATTTGAAAGCCAGAGTTACAGAGAGGCAGAAACAGGAAGAGAAAGAGAGAGAGAGAGAGAGAGGTCTTCCATCCACTGGTTCACTCCCTAGATGGCCGCAGAGGTCGGAGCCATGCTGATCTGAAGCCAGCAGCCAGGAGCTTCTTCCAGGTCTCCCATGTGGGTGCAGGGGCCCAAGGTCTTGGGCCATCTTCCACTGCTTTCCCAGGCCATAGCAGAGAGCTGGATCAAAAGTGGAACAGCCGGGACTTGAACTGGCACCCACATGGGATGCTAGCACTGCAAGCGGCAGCTTTACCTGCTATGCCACAGCGCCGGCTCCTGAAATAAATCTTAAAAAAATAAAAGAATGAAGGTAGAATCTTTCACAGCTACTCCTTGATTGCAATGATGGTATAACAATAAGATTAAATAATTCTTGCGAAGATTCTCCCTGTCAGAAGTCATTGGAACTGGAGGACTACTGCTTGGCCAGATTTGCTTTATCTAATTCTGTTTCCATCACTCCTTTTCCATGGTGCCCTTCTCTGTCTCCTTCCTAAAACAGGAGGGTAAGAGAACATGGCCATCTGCTTGTGGAAACATCCAGGAATTCTCCCCCCAATAGATTCCCATTTAAAACAAAGCAAAGCGAAAGCAGCCGGAACTGAGAAAAGAAGGCCAGAACACAAGTGGATCATGCTTATTTTAACACTGCTTGTTAGCGTCTGGCCGCACTGTGGTTAGGCCTTGGGGAGGCCGGCCAGGTTCTTCTGTTGCTTGTGTTGCACATGAACTTGCCCAAGAGCAGGGCACTGGGGATGCAGGGATAAAGAATGCATGAACTCTATCTGAAAGGTGAAGGAATAATTTTTCTTTGTTTCTGGGCATAGTCATTCATTATCCTGGGCTTTTTTTTTTTTAGAAAAAAAAAATGCAGTTTTGCCTGAAATTTGCGGGATGTAGCCAGTTCTGAGTTACACAGCAATTGAACTGCAGAAGGTTCCACCTGTATGTTGGGTAGGCAGAGCTATTCTTACTGCAAAGTTCTGAAGCCCAGAAATGGGAGCTCCAAGGGTCAACGCCCCCCTTGTGTGAACTAACCAGAGTGTGGAGGGCAAATGTCCTCCAAGGTTTACTTTGTTCACAGCTGACACAGGGTGTCTCCTTCACTCGTGAGCAGTCACTGGGAAGAACCTGCAAAGCCCCCGGCAGGGAGACAGTACCCAGCGATGTAACCCCCACTACGTGTAATCCTTCCTCCTAGTGCATGGAGAACCGGGGGCGCTGACACCAGACCTGGGAGGATAGGGCAGAGTTCCCACCTCCAAGGCCACGCTGTGGTGTCCCACACAGCAGGAGGCACAGCGGAGGGAAGTGCAATACGTGGGCCCGCTGCAGGCTTGGGAGTAAAGCCGGCGCTGGGGCAGCCTCTAAAATGTCACTCGGTGCCACACAGGGCCACGCCGCCTTGCTCCTCTTTGAGCGGAGGTGGAAGTCAGGAGCTGTAACAGCTTCCACCATCCAATTAGCCGCTCGATCTTAATAGGACAAATGAGTGGGTCCTTGGGGCTTTGCTGCACTTATCCAGGTCAACTCCAGTTTTTTCTCACAGTGCATCAATTCGACAACCCTGGCTTCGGCAGCAACATCTGGAGTCAATGATCTCTCAAAAGGCCACGTGTGTATCTTTAGACCAAGACTACGAAGCACTACTTCGAATCAAAACAAACATTCCACCGTGACAGCCATGATGTTTCTACAACGACGGCAAAAGCAGGGAGTGATTCGCTGCAAACTCACGCGAGATCCTGACATTTCCCCCCAAAATATCTCCGATGTGTTTTCAGGAAGCTTGCCATTCTTATGCACTCATCCAAGAACCAGCCCTCACCGGATTCCACGGCAACAACCACTCCCTGACGCTGAGCAACCGGCGCTTCTCCTGGCCGGGCCCATCCTCATGTCTGCCGAAAGCCCCAGAGCCACGCCTCTTCCTGGGATCTCTCCTCAGGCTGTGGGGAGACCCAGGTGGGCAGCCCTTTATCCTCTGCCAGGGCCCGCCTGAGTCTGCTGGCACAACACTCCTCTGTTCCCAGCTCCAGCGGCTGCAAGACACCACGTACGCTGTGGACACCTTGCCGCCCCCCTGGACGAAGTCACACCCCCACCCAGTGGCTCTCGATGTGACACACGGAACATCTGCTCTGATCAGACCCGTATCTACCTGTTCAAACTCCGTTCTTTTTGCACCTGCCATTTGCTCCCTGCTTCTATCAGAGCAGTTTCTTCTTCCTACCACACACATTTGTGGCCACTTCTGGGCTTTCGTTGTGCCATTTCCCTACCTGCTGAACCACTTTCTCCTCCTCCTTCTTCATCAACCACTTTTGAGATTTTTTTTTTCCCCATTTATTTAAAAGGCAGAGTGACAGAGAGAGAGAGGGAGAGACAAAGATCTTCCATCAGCTGGCTCACTCCCCTAATGCCTATATGACCAGCCAGATCTGGCCCTGGATAAACCAGAAGACAAGGGCGCTTCCTGGGTCTCCCAGGTCCATCAGCAGGAGCTTTGATCAGAAGCAGAGTCAGGACTCAACGTCCCAGGCAGCAGCCCCCTCGATGTGTCACAAGGCTTGCATCCGGGCCCTTTCCCCTTTCCTCATGTTCCCAAGTCTTCCCTTCCTTTCAATGAGCAGACAGAAACCTTTCCCTTCAGTGTTCTAATGCTAGTTTTTATCTTGGTTCCCCAACCTCTTTATTATTAAGTGTTCATATTTATTCAGCACTGGTTCATTCATTCTTGCAACAAATATTTACTAAGAGCCGCCGAGTCATCACTCTTCTACTGTTCAGGATACCACGATGAGACAGAATCTTTGCCCTCTCGGGTTTCATTCCAGTGTAGCAGACGGACAGTGAATCGGTTAGTAAGCAAGAAGGCCTACATCTTCAGATTGTGCTGAGAGAAAAGTGAGATGGCAGGGTCAGGGCTGGAGTGGAATCACGGCGAGAAGGCTGCTTTCCCCAGAGCCCGGGGTTGGGCTCCTTGAAGGACACAGTTGACATCTGGGCAGAGACTTAAATTATGAGAGGAAATCGGTCACTACCCAAGGAAAGATGGCGGCAGATGAAGGGAACAGGAAGTGGAGTTCCCGAGGCAGCAAATATTCTAGAAAGACGAGAGGATGGAGGCCAACGTGGCAAGCAGCACAGGGCTGAGGAGCAGGCTCCAGCGTGGTTGCTCCGGCGCTCACAGTTTTCGTCTCGCCACGCACTTAGCGCGCCAGGCTTTCTCACCCAGAGTGGAGCTCGCCAGGCTCCTGGGGAAGAGCGGGGAGTGCATTTCTCACGGGCTGGATCTGCGAGCTTGTTAAGAGTTCCCAGGTTTAGTGTACTGGCAGTAAACTGACAGCACAGGGAGATGAACCGGTTTGTGCCTAGCCCGAACAGGGCCAGCAGTCAGCCTGGGGCCAAGGCCGCAACGTTCATCAACGTGTAGGCTAAGCACGGTCCGCCCCTCAGTCACCCGACGCACTGTGGTACTAGACAGAAAACTGCCAGCCTAAGTTTGCTTTGCAAGTGGTAACCCCTACTCCTCTCAACAACACCGTGCCATAGGCACCACTGTCCCGTTCTGCAGGTGATGAAACAAGGAGAGCCTTCCCACACGCAGCAAAGTGGTGCTGGGCCTGGCTCCTGGCTTCATGCAGGATGCTACAGAATCTCTGGGAATGGGCACAAGAGTAGTCTGCGTTGAGAAGTAGCTCTAGGATTTTTTAGAAACAAAACAATCGGAATTATGTGAACCAAAGATTCACCGATCTCGTTTGTTCCTTGAAACTCAAAGATATCTTAGTAGATACTCTACCCTAAATTGCTTCTTTTTTGACATCTCTAAATATCCATGTTTATTAGGCTCCATAGGCTGTTCCTAGTGGTATTTTGTGAACCCATCCAGCAAGTTGCTCCAGAGAGGTAAAGTGTGCAATTGCCCAACGAACCAGCTGGCTTTGTCTAAAACATTGACAACAGTTACTGCCCAACCTAAAGGTTCGTACGATAGACACTCTCAGCAAGAGCACACTGTCCTTCCCCATTTTATGATCTGACACATTTGCCTGCACACATCCATAAACAGTGAAATGAATCAACCCCGTGGCCAGCCCGATGACGCGAGCTGTGTGCCTCGCTGGCCCAGAAGGCGTGGGTGGCTGGGCACATTTCAGCTCCGCACTCCCCCGGCTGCTCAAGTTAAAGCCTTTGATGTACAGGACGACCCAGAGCCTTCGGAGAAGACAATCCAGGGATTATTCTCTGACCTTCCTGGATGGTCTCAAGAGCTTATGGGGTGAAAGGGAAATGGAGTCACAGGGGTATATATATTTTTTTCCTTGAAAAGGAACTGAACCCAACAAGGAACGTGTTGGATATGCAAAGCCTTTAGATCCCAGGAGATAACATTCAGTAAACTCCTTTGTTGACAGAGGATTGTGTTTTACTGTCAGGGAACTCCACCCGGACTGACCCTGCCTTTGCATCGTTTGCTCAGTGGGACTGGTTTCACCTGTTTGCAACTGTTAAACTATTAGTCACCAGCCCAGGGGTTGTTTCGGCAGATTTCCCCAGCAGTTTGTTCTTTACACATTTTTTTTAATATCCCACAATAGAAAGCAACAAAGGCCACACACCTGCCTGTACTGTCACACGAGAAAAAACCTTGAACACAACTTGGAACAGAAGTGAGGTCATTCACTAGGCCTACAAAGAACTGAAAATTCGCACTGGAAACCAAGTGTTTGGGGAAAAAAGGAAGGAAGGAAGGAAGGGAGGGATGGAGGAAGGGAGGGAGGGAGGGAGGGAGGAAAATTAATAAATGGGGTGGGATGAGGAAGAAGGAAGTTAGTGGTGAGAGGGGGCAACTGGGATGACTCCTAAGGCTGCCATCTTAGATGTAGTTGTTAGATTTCCTTTACAAATGAGAGGGGAGGGAGGAAGAGGGAGGGAGGGGAGGAAGGAGACAGAGAGGGAGAGAGGAGAGAAAGCAAAGGAGGAAAGTACAAGATGCCTAATTCACTTTGAACTTCAGATGAACTGCAAAGAATTTCTTAGTGTAAGGAAGTGCAGTGTCTGAGACGTACTCATGCTAAACAGTTACTTGCTGTTATCTGAAATTCAAATTTAGGTGAGGATCTTGTGTTTTATTTGGCAACCCTACTCAAGTGGTGCCTTTTAAGCTCAGTGTGAACAAGATCTTTTTACAAAACAGATGTCTTCAGGAAACTGGGTCATGAATTCAACAGCATAAAAACTTGCTAATTATGTTGCACAGTGTGATGGGATTGTACCTTTATTCAATATAAATAAAGCAGCAGCAGTAATGACCAAAACATACCTACTTTGACTTGGAAAACCATCCATTCTGTTTATCTATTTGGCACAAGTAGAAATAAACTCGAAATGGACAACTGAGTCTAACACTTATGGACAAGAAAATCGCTCTCCATTCATTTACTTGTTCTGATTGTTCTTTCTCCATAAAAGGGCCTGCTGGTGGATAGATTTTATTAAATTTTACTTTAGTCATCAAAAGAGCCCTATACAGAGGTCCTGGTAGAGTTTCTTAAATAACCCTGCAGGATAACAGTAAAAGTTTAAAGAGACATGGGACCAGCCAACGACAAAACCAACCCCCAAAGAGACTTAGCAATCTGTCCAATTCCACTTCATCCAGGACAGGATCAACAAGTGGAAGTGCTAAACTGGCCATGGGAGGAGAGAGGGACACAGGGCACGAGGAGGACCGGAAGGCTAAGTGCAAGAGGTCCGCACGTGCTGGTCTCAGGCTGAGGGGAGGTGTGGCATGGGGGACAGAGGGCTGACCTGCGCTTGTCAGGGTACAGGGACGATGGCAGAGTGACCAGGATTACACAGGTGTGTGGGTGGGGACTTGCAGATTGACCAATATTTGAAGGACTGTCAGATGAAAGCAAATTTCCCTGCTTTTATCCAGCTCTGGAGCGTGAAGCCAAGGCCAATAAATAGAACAGATTTTGACACTGCGTAGGCAAGTGCCTTCTCAGCCTTCAAGCCAGCGTGGCTACAGCGGGCCATCTCTGGAAATGCAGACGACAGGCTGGCCAGCAGGGCGCTGGGCAGAGGGTGGAGAGGACCCCCGCCTCGCATGAGCACTGGCCTGGGTGCTCTCATGGCCGCTTCCCATTGGAGGGGTTTATTTCAACCCCCATATGACAGCAAGGACCGTGTCTATTTATTGTTTTATCTTCGGTGCCCAGAATAGTGCTTGGCACACTGTAAGGTCCCAGGAAATCTGCAGGGTCAAAAAGGGAGTGCTTTGTGGAGGAGTGGTGCTATTCTGGGCCTTGGTCTTGATGTTAACAGAGAAAGGGAAACGGGCATGGATGAAATCAGCACACAAAGAGCACCTACAGGGAGTGTGGGCAGCTGCCTAGGGCTACAAGGGTATTCAAAAAGTTCATGGGGTGGCAGTTGCTGTGGCGCAGAGGGTTAACGCCCTGGCCTGAAGCGCCGGCATCCCATACGGGCATGGATTCGAGACCCGGCTGCTCCACTTCCGATCCAGCTCTCTGCTGTGGCCTGGGAGAGTAGTGGAAGATGGCCCAAGTCCTTGGGTCCCTGTGCCCGCCTGGGAGACCCGGAAGAAGCTCCTGGCTCCTGGCTTCGGATCAGCTCAGCTCCGGCTGTTGCGGCCAATTGGGGAGTGAACCAGCGGATGGAAGACCCCCCCCCCTCTTTCTCTCTCTCTGCCTCTTCTCTCTCTGTGTAGCTCTGACTTTCAAATAAATAAATAAATATTTTTTAAAAATGTTCATGGAAAATGGGTGGTATGTTTTTGGCACAGCAGCTAAGATGCCATCTGGGACACTTACATAGCATGTCAGAGTGCCTGGGTCTGATCCCGGGCTCCACTTCTGACTCCAGCTTCCTGCTAATGTGCAATGTGGGAAGCAGTGGTGCTGACTCAAGTAGCTGGGTCCCTGCCAGCCACCTGGGGCACCTAGATTGAGGTCAGAGCTCCTGGCTTCAGCCTGGCCTCGCCCTGACAGCTGTGGGCATGTGGGGAAGTGAACTAGCAGATGGAAGACTTCTTTGCCTCTCTGCCTTTCAAACAAACAAAAAAGGAAATTAAAAAGAAAGCTCACAGAAAAATTGAGTTAAAAGTTAGGTTTGTCTTGGTGTAAATTTTTCTTGAACTTCATGCATACCTTTTTCAAGTATGCATTTTCCATGAAAATTCTGCAGACTCCCTCATATGTTGTGAGCTACAAATATAGAATCCACACGTATCCAATCCATCCTAGCCTCAAAGAAAAATGAGAATAAAATAATAGTAAGAAGTATACAGCTCGGGGGCTGAAGTTGTGGCACAGCAGATAAAGCCACTTGAAATACGGGCCTCCCATATGGGATGCACCACTTCCAATCCAGCTCCCTGCTAATGTGCCTGGGAAAGCAGCAGAAGATGGCCCAAGCGCTGGGGCCCTGCAACATATGGGAGGCCTGGAAGAAGCTCCTGGCTCCTGGCTTCAGCCTGGCCCGGGCCATTGCCATCATCTGAGGAGTGAACCAGTGGATGGAAGAACTCCCTCTCTGGTTCTCTCTGTACCTTTCAAATAAATAAATAAATCTTAAATAAAAAGAAGCATACAGCTCTTATCTGTCAATTAAAAAGCAGACGTGGGGCAGGCTTTTGTGTAGTGGGTAAGATGCCCCTGAGACGTCCACGTCCCATATCCAAGTGCGTGAGTTCGAGTCTCAGCTTAAACACTTGAGTCCCTGCCACTCAGGCGGGAGAACCAGATGCTGTTCCTGGCTTTTGGCTTCAACCACTCTCTAGGCCAGGACAGGCATTTGGGGGAGTGAACCAGTGGAGAGATCTCTTTCTAATAATAAAAGTCCCACCTGCTCCACTCCTGATCCAGCTCCCTGCTAATAGCCTGGGAAAGCAGCAGAAGATGGCCCAAGTGCTTGGGCCCCTGCACCCACGTGGAAGACCCAGCTGAAGCTCCTGGCTCCTGGTGTTGTCCTGGCACAGCCCTGGCTGTTGTAGCCATTTAGGGAATGAACCAGAGAATGGAAGATTTCTCTCTCTGCCTCTCCCTCTTTCTCTGTAACTCTTTCAAATAAATAAATACATCTTTTAAAAAAGAGAAAGAAGGGGAAACACACAAGAAAAGGTTAATAGGTAATGAACAATATATAATTATTTAAAACAAGAAATATAAATCAATCAATTTTCTTTATCCTGAGTGGATTCTGCTTTGGCCAACATTGCCTTTCATCATCTTCGTGGATTTCAAAGCTTTCAAATGTCTCAGAAGGAAACAACTTTACACAATTATAATTGCACAGCATTTTGAAAGTATCTACAGTAAAGGAAGGGCGAAATACCTGCTGGCTGATGGAAACTGAAACCCAGCACTCAGGGGAGAAGCTAGGGCTGCAGGCACATGGACCTGGAGGTCGTTGGTAGATAGGTGATCAATAAATCTCTAGGATAATCAAAGTAAGGGGGAAGGGGCATTGTGCGAGGTGGGAAGATGAGAGGAGCAGGGGTTACCCTCTGGGGCCTTTTCCTCCCAAACCCACCGTCATCAGATCCACATGTACAGGGCTCTACCCAGGACCTCCTGAACCTAAATGGGGCAGGCAAGGGGACCCCTAGGAGCCTGTATTTAAAAGGCGCGCCAGGTGATCCTAATGCAAGCAGAGAAGAGGAGAGTATATTTGCACCAAAGAGAAGGACACCAAGAAAGCAAGTATATTAATGTGCTGCCCCCTGGCCGGTGGCTATCATTGGCTAAAGCTACAGGCTTACACCAAGCAGTGGTTCCTGGAACCGAGGGCTCCAGACTGACATGTTAAGTCATTGTGACCTCCAAATATCAAAAGTTAGTTCAAGAGCTTTAAGCAGAATTGGTCACAGTCTTGGATTTTGTCCCTGCACGGAACTCTTCTGTCACCCTACCTGAACCCCTGGAGTGTCCCAGGACCCCAGGTGAACAGGTGCACAGTGGGGATTCTTCAGGGATGTCTTGATAAGACTTTTGCCTTGCCCTGGTTACTGCTGTGCATTGCATGTAGAGAGGATCGGAGGTGGAGACAGACCCAGAGGCGGTGTCAGGCAGAAGAACATAACTCACTTAACAGAGTGGTAGCTTGTCATTCAGGGGCCCTGTGCTCAATCTAGCCTCCATGCCAGGCCTAAGCCCTCTCTGTGCCCTCTGCCAGTGGGATGAGGAGGTCATAGCAATGCAGACCAGAACCCAAGCACTGGACCAGATGCAAGGTCCAGCCAGCCACAGGCCTCTGATGCCAACATTGGTGAAAGACTCCATCCAGGTGCGCTCTAGGGAGCTGGCAAAGCATGCCCCGGGGAGTTTATTTGAAGAGGACCACCTGTGTGCCATCTGGAAGAATCACTGTTGTGCTAAGAGCTGCAGCTGGCCCAAGCGATGGGGTGTCGAGTCACACCTGTCCTCACGGTGTCGCTTGTACTGTTCTGGTTGCGTGTGGCAGTCAGCGTGTAAGGTGTTCTGATTTTTCACTCGTGACGATTTTGTAAGGAACTGTTTTTATAATATACAGCATTTTTTCTTAAGTCATCCCATCTTCCACTCAGGATGAGTTTGAAGGAGCAAGTTTTGCAGAAAGCGACGAGTTGCTAGCACGCAGGAGCAGACGGAGTTGGTTGTCATGGTGCATGGGGTGTGGGAGTGCCTGTGGGGTGGCTACAGAGGTCCTAGAATCGCGGTCAGTGGCGGGGAGCATCCTGCCTGCCGGCCATAGAACCCCCCACAGAATCATCTGATCTGGCCCTGCCAAAGCAACCGCGGGCAGGACCCAAAATTCAATAAATCCATCACAGGCTAACGTTCAAGTTGCTAATTTTGCATGGCCTAGGAATGATGCTATAAGTACTCAAATGGCCCTGGGCCGAGAAGAGGTTCCCTACCCCTTCGTGAATATGTTGTCATCTTGGAATAAAAATGTTTCTGACTTGATTCAGCACGAACGCTTGGCGCTGAGTGCAGCAGCACGTCACCGAGAGTGCGTGTCCGTTCCCTTCCCTCTCTCCCCATATTCCTTCAGGACGGCAGTACGCCTGGCAGCTTTAAAATCAGCTTTGGGGGCCAGCACCGTGGCAGAGCAGGTAAAGCTGCCCCCTGCAGGGCTGGCATCCCATGTGGGCACTGGTTCTAGTCCCCGCTGCTCCACTTCCAATCCAGCTCTCTGCTATGGCCTGGGAAAACAGTATAAGATGGCCCAAGTCCTTGGGCCCATGCATCCATGTGGGAGACCTGGAAAACACTCCTGGCTTTGGATCGGCTCAGCTCTGGCTGTTACGGCCATTTGGGGAGTGAACCAGTGGATGGAAGAATTCTTGCTCTCCTTTTCTGTAACTCTACCTTTCAAATAAATAAATAATCTTTAAAAATTAGCTTTGGGCAGGTATTTGGCATGGCTGAATCACCTCTTAGGATGCCTGCATCCCATGTTGAAGTGCCTGGTTCAAGTCCCAGCTACTCCACTTCTGATCCAGCTTTCTACCAAGGCACAGCCTAGGAGGCAGCAGATGATGGCTCCCATACTTGGGTCCTTTAAAAAAGAGAAAGAAGAGAAAACATACACAAAAAGATTAAGAGGTAATGAACAATATGCAAGTATTTGAAACAAGAAATACAAATCAATTTTCCTTTATCTTGCGTGGATTCTGCACTTTGGCCAACACTGCCTTTCATCATCTATGGGGATCTCAAAGAATGGCCTTTGCTTTCAAATGTCTCAGAAGTTATCATTGGCTGGCGCCGCGGCTCAACAGGCTAATCCTCCGCCTTGTGGCACCGGCACACCGGGTTCTAGTCCCGGTCGGGGCGCCGGATTCTGTCCCGGTTGCCCCTCTTCCAGGCCAGCTCTCTGCTATGGCCCGGGAGTGCAGTGGAGGATGGCCCAAGTGCTTGGGCCCTGCAGCCGCATGGGAGACCAGGAGAAGCACCTGGCTCCTGGCTTCGGATCAGCGCGATGCGCCGGCCGCGGCGGCCATTGGAGGGTGAACCAACAGCAAAGGAAGACCTTTCTCTCTGTCTCTCTCTCTCTCACTGTCCACTCTGCCTGTCCAAAAAAAAAAAGAAGTTATCATTGCACAGTGTTTTGAAAGAGAGGAAGAGAGAGAGATGCAGACACATATACACACAGAAAAAGAGAGAGATGGATCTCCCATCCACTAATTCACACCCAAAATGTGTGCAAAAGCCAGGGCTGGGCCAGGATAAAACCAGGACCCTGGAATTCAGTCCAGGTCTCCAACATGTGTACCTGAGCCATCACCTCCTGCTTTGCAGGAAGTTGGAACTGGGAGTGGAGCTGGGACTCAAACCCCGGCACTCCGATGATGAGACACCAGGATCCCGCAGTGTGTTAACTGCCCCTAAAACCAGCGTTTAGAACAGCTATTTCATAAATCAAGGGTGTCAGCATCTTAAAATTGTTTCTCCCTCACAGAGAAAAGCCCCGAAGATGGACAGTGACGCAGAAAGGGTGTGTCTGCATAAACCCGTCAGGCATAAATGGTAATGCTCCTTTTTTGCTTGTTCTACACCCTCTTTGTCAAGAGCATAAAAACACAATCCCAGCCTCGACAGACAAGTAGGGCTAACAGCTTAAATACCCTTGAAATCCGAGCTAGATAATCATAGGGATAATTAAGAAGCGACTTTCCATAAAAGGCTAGGGAATGTACAAATCCCTGGGAAAACACGTTCCCCGTGGGAGAGATGAGATAAATGCTTGTAGTGGGGTGTATTCACAGAGACAAGATCCAAGCAGTCAAGATCGGCAGCAAACTGGGCTGCCACAGCCGTGGGGAGCCAGGCTTCGCCCTTGCAGGCACACCAGCAGCCAAGAGATTTGCTGAGCTTCCCGAAGCGCCGCATCTGTCCCTTCTTTAAATCCGATTTTCTTCCCATCTGTTCCTTTACTCCAGCCTGGGCTGTAAACAAAGTTTATGCACAGGGACGCCTGGCGTGGCCAGGCAGCTCTGCAGCGAGCGTCCCTCCCACCCCGCTTCCCGATGGTGTACATTGTGAGAGTTCAAGGTAATTTTAGAAACCCAGTATCCGGTTTCATCTTGTTAGCATGGTCTGACACGCCTGTCTTGTTTTGGAAATTCGGTAAGGAAGCATCTAAACGAATCAGGGGTGCTACTTAGCGCCTAGGAACGGAGTTTCCTGCCCATAAGAGCAATGAGTCCTTATATTTCAAGCCAAATTGAAATGTGTATCTCCCATGCCTTTTTATTTATTTATTTATTTTGCCCCCCTTGGAAAAATATAATTACTTGGAAGAGAGGAAGAGAGGAAGAGAGGAAGAGAGAGAGAGAGAGAGAGAGAGGAGAGAGAGAGATCAGAACTAAACCGGTCCAGGAGAAAACAGGCATCAGCTGCTCCAGGGAGCCCGCTGCCTCCTGGGTTACAGTTTAATGGGCGCGGGAGGGGTTGGTGGTGAGGCTGGTGGGTGGGAGGAGTCGAAGATGCCTTAAAGACATCTAGAATGTATCTAGAATGTACTAGAAGAGCCGACCGACAGACCGGGAGCCGACCGACAGACCGGCCAGAGCTGTGAGAGGGACCAGCTGACCCCTGGCCTCCAGCTGGGGGTTTTACAGCTACATAATATTTATAATGCACTCTTGCTGGGAGAGGCTTGGAGCCTGACACATCTTTGAAGGGATCTAGTTAATCCTTTTACTGTCCTAGGAGCAATCAGAGGAGAGAGGAGCAAACAGGAAAAAAATAATACTGCTTTTAAAGGGGTCGCTGCCGGGGCAAAGTAGAAAATAATGTTCGGGCTGCTAGGCAGTGCCTCTGCTGACCTCACACCTGCAGTCCCCACGGTGGCAGAAGTGGGCGGGGTGCACCCAGAAAGCCTGCATTCTGAGCTCAGCTCAAGTTCCCCGTCGTGGGGGGAAGGGACACGCCTGTTTCCGGGGGCCCATGGCGAGGGGCCCCAGCTTTTGGCCGCTGCAGCTAGGGCACGGATGACACCAGGAGTGATTGAGCAAGTGCGTAAATACACCGAGGACGACAGACGACGGAGGGAGTCGCTTCTTGTGCAAATGCAGAGAGGTTGGAAGGAACCCTGCGGTGGTAGGTGGGAAGTGGAGGCGTAATGGAAGCTCGCAGCTCTATGTAGACACAGACATAGGTACAAATGTGTAGATGTACACGTGTGTGCACACACACACACAAGGAGACCACAAATACATCCACGTATACACACATAGGCATAGGTAGAGAGATATATGCATAGGAGTACACACACATCTTCAAAATCTCACAGAAATGTGTATTATGAAAAAACTATAGATTTCAAACATTTTTGCACCAAAATGAACTTTTTGCAGACTTTCTAAAGTCCCCTAGTATGCTGCCTACTTGTCTGCTGAGAGGCCCACAAGCAAAGAGACCCCGGTAGCAATGGGCACACCCAGGCTTCAGGGCTTGGCTTCCACTTAAAGGGAGCAGGGAGGGTCCCTTGGGGAATGGTTGACTTTGGGACAGGAGCTGGGACATTAAAAACAAGACAGGGGCATCTTCTTGGTCTACGGAGTAAGGACACTTATTCCAAACGGACATGAAAACTACCTTCAAGGAGGCCCTGCTGGGCAGGCCTGGGCAATTTGAGTATCGCAATAAGGGAGCTACTGAGTCTAACCCTTTCCGTCAAGTAGGCTCCGTGAGTCTACACTGATAGACATTAGATAAATAAATGGAGGAGAAAGGAAGCCTCACAGGTGCTTAGAGAGGACTCAGGGGATCAGCTGTAAATCCCAGGCCAACCAATGGGAACAATTAGGAAAACAAGCAATAGGGGCCGATCAGGCGTCTGGCACATCCTGATGTGACACAAGAGGGGCGAGGCCTCCCTCCTGAGGCCTTCTGTCTGCAAGCAAACCCAGCTGCAGGACATCTTCCAGAGCAAGCACATCCACGTCAAGGTCAGGAGGGACAGGGAACACTGAAGACCTGTTCCAAAATGAAGATCCGCAGGAAATGGCACCTGTCGGGGTTCTGCACCTATGCAAGGCGTCGTGGGGACAACAGGGAAAATCGGAATGCGGCCTTTGAGTCACTGTTGGATCCATGTCAGTTGTCTGATTTGTTCATTGTCAAAGTTAATTGCTGGCTGTATTGCGTAAGAGAATGTCCGTGTTTATAGGAAATGCACACTGAAGGGTTAAAGAACCAGAGGCGTCTTGCTTACAACTTTTCTCAAATAGTTCTGGAGAGAATGACGTTAATGTGTGTGTGTGTGTGTACAGAAAGGCTAACACATGGAATAAGATAATACCCGTGGGTAATCAGGCAATTCACCAGTACTCGGTGTATTAAAATCCTTGAAGCTTCAAGTTCTATTTTTACAACTCTTCTATAAATTTGAAATTTCTAAACCCCAAAAATACAAAAAAGAAAAAACTATCTACCAGGCATCCCCTCTCTGCGTGGACTGGAGTGAATCACACTGAGCAGGTCTGCTCAAATCCAGTCCAGCCTGTGGGACTGCAGTGATATTTAGGGCCCCGCGGTCTCCCGCAGACACATAGCCCCAGTCCTCAGGGTGCTCCCCAGGGGAGCTGCAGTGTAGTGGAGTAGGGCAGGGGGAGAGAGAAGCGGGCACGGGGTAGCTGACAGGCAGAGAGGGGCCGCTGCAGGAATTCCCAGGAGACGGGGGCTGCACGGGGAAGGTGGTGTCTGGGTGGGAGGTAGTGGTTCTCCTTAGTGTCCACGCACAAGACTTAGACATTTCTAGGTCGTTCTGCCCGCGCTCTCTCCGATCGCACACAGGCAAGTCTGCTGCTCGCCTGCCTGCTCCTGCCCCCGACACCGCTTCTGCCTGGAGTGTGAGCCGTGTGTGAGCTTGGACGATCCATCCCTGCATTTTGCAAGACTTAGCTCGTGTCTCCTTCTTGGACTTTTCCTGACCAGCTCACTCCGCTGCAGGTGGAAAAGGCTTTTTCTCCCTTGTGCCTCCATTGTTTGTGGTGCGTGTCTTATGCACTTGGCTCTTCGGGACTCTTTTTTTTTAAAGCATCCTTTTTAAGGATTTCCTTATTTATTTGAAAGTCAGAGTTACACACAGAGAGAGAAGAAGAGGCAGAGAGAAAGAGAGAAAGAGAGAGAGGTCTTCCTTTCGCTGGTTCACTCCCCAGTTGGCCACAACTGCAGCTGCGCTGATCCGAAGCCAGGAGCCTGGAGCTTCCTCTAGGTCTTTCCATGTGGCTGCAGGGGCCCAAGGACTTGTGCCATCGTCCACTGCTTTCCCAGGCCATAGCAGAGAGCTGGATCAGAAGTGGAGCAGCTGGGACTTGAACCGGCACCCGTATGGAATGCGGGCACTGCAGGTGGCGGCTTTACCTGCTACGCCACAGTGCAGGCCCCTCTTCATGACTCTTGTCAGTTCGTCTACGCATCCCTCCCAACCTCCCTTTGTGTCTTTTTATCTCCAGTTACTGGCCACTGTGGGGGATTCATAATTATGAAAATAATCCAGTTGACCTAAGATTTCCCTGAGCTGTGTTTCTTGTTTTCTTTTCCATTTTTACTCCTAGGCTAACAGCTTTCCTTATTCAATGAAGACAGTTCATGGACTTCTCAATTTTGATTAGCATGGAGCCATATTTTGGGAAAAAGATCTTCTCTACTCAGAGGTCATCAGCAAAGGTATGGAGAGAGAGAGAGAGAGAGGAGCACGTTGAGCATGTTAGCAATGGCAACCAGGCCTTCCACGCCTTGCATTCCTGGCTGACTCACGGCTCAGCGATTAACCCCTGTGGAAATATGTGAACTCCTGAGGGTGAAGGGAGGTACCCTAATGACCACAGCTGATTGTCAGAGCAACTCCAATTATGCTAAGCACTGGTGCTTGGGGCTCCTTCACATCAAAGCACAGTGTTTACGTAGGACAAACCAACCTTCCAAGCCCAGCACTGTCATGATCATAATTAGTGATAGCCGACATTCCTAGAAGCGCCTTTCAGCCAGGCACCACAAGCGCCCAACAAGCATCTCACACACTCTGTGTGCCCACGGAAGTGCCACAGGGCCCACGTGGGGAAGGAGGCAGCGTTGGGCGGCAGAAGCGTGGGGCAGCTGCTACCTCCGAGGTGGCCATGCCTGACCCCACAGAGGACGGTGACCGAGGCTCCAATGACAGAGCCAGACGCCCTCTCCCCTTCTCCTTTGAGGTTTTTGAGTCAATTTATTTCCCAGGTCTAGCCATACATGAAGTATTGAGATTTCCTGTCTCCCAGGAGCGGCGGGTATCAGCCTGCTGCAGAAGGTGGAGTTTGGAGCGGAGAAGTTGCTTCCTGCTTTTGTTAACCAGTAAGTGTGGCAAAGCTTTCCCTCGTCTCTGCCTTCCTTCTTTCTAAACATCTGTTGGTGCTGAGTGAGGGTTGTTACAGCCTTGGGGGAGCAGCCCCTCACTTCACAGGCCACAGGCAGCCTTTTCAACACCAGGTTATTTCACCCACTGTAAAGTGGGTGAAAACCAACCCTAGGGAAAAGTTCTTGCAAACGAACTTTGAGAAATCAACCAGAACACTCAAGCCCTATACAGCAGTTGACCACGCGAAAATCTAGAATTTTCTGGCTGCCCTGAAACTTTTGCGAGATTCTCTCCGGAAAAACCACATCCCAGGCCATCCTTAGCAAAGAACGACTCGACTCGCTCATGCCCACGTGCTGTTCAGCAGAGGGACGTCTGACCAGCAGCAGGACCACAGAAAGCTGGCTGTAGTTACAGCTTCCGGTTCCAGTGTTTTCACACGGCCATGCTAAAACAGAAGAGCTTACGGGCATATATGACACAATTTCTAAATGTCTCCCTAGCAGTCAACATCAGCTTGCTCCCATAGCGTGTTGACAGGCTCTTAAAGCGGATGAGAAAAACCAGCTGCAGCGCTGGCCGTCACAGAGCACGGCACACGCACATGTGTGTGTTTCAGTACACCACACACCAGCCCGCTTCCGATGGCTGAGCCAGAGGAAACAGAGGTGCCGACAGCTGTGACTGCTCTATCTACGGGCAGCTCACACACCGGCCCAGCCTCGTCCCTCCCATGGGCAGGAGGCAGGGCTAAATGGCGCTTCAAAGAGTTCATGGCAAACACACACACACACACACACACACCCTGCATTTCAAAGACAGGCATTTGGCACCACAGCTCCGGTCTCACATGGGAGCCCACCCCCCATGGAAGTGCTGTGTTAGAGGCCCAGCTCTGCTTCCTACCCCAGCTCCCGGAGAGTGCGCACCCTGGGAGGCAGCCCAGAGGGCGCAAGCACTTGGGCTCCCTG
The DNA here is from genome assembly GCF_033115175.1 of Lepus europaeus. Classification (NCBI taxonomy): domain Eukaryota; kingdom Metazoa; phylum Chordata; class Mammalia; order Lagomorpha; family Leporidae; genus Lepus; species Lepus europaeus. The sequence continues at coordinate 152,910,959 of NC_084831.1, forward strand.
ATACCGAACAAACGGGGAGACTCAGATCGAGTTCTAGATTCTTGGCTTCGGTCTGGCTCAGCCCCAGCTGTTTGGGCATTTGGGGAGTGATCCAGTGGACAGCAGGTCTCCATCTCAGTCTCTCTGCCTTGCAAATCAATCAATCAATCAATACATACTTTATAAAAGTTTTTTTTTTAATGTAAGTTTCTTTTGGGGCAAAAGATCCATGCATAGCATTTAGATTGTACACATTTTCCATGAATTTGTTGAAAACCCCTCGTGTGCATGGGTTTCAAAATTTCTTGCACCAATATAAACTTTTCTGTAAATCCTGCTTCCCCATGAGCTGTTTGAAGTATCTGGGTAATGCCCTCCCCTAACGACAAGGAAGCGAAGGCTCAGAGACAGGCATGGCAGCCAGCCCTGGTTCTCAGGGCCCTAAATTTATCCCATCAAGTCATGACATCACTCCTGGTTGCAGATTATGGTTTTTAAAATGATTGCGCATGCAGCAAATCGTTACGATAAACAATCTAATAATTCACGGTGAAGGATCTAGAAAACCAAGGCTACACCAAGTGTGTGACAGCTCGAATTTGCACCAGCTGTGGGCCCTGGCCACGGGCCAGGATGCCATCTGACCTTTAAGCCCGCCAAAGCACGTGGGCATTTCTTATCAGCACTCCGAACCGAAAAACAGCCGTGATATGTTACAGATAGAGAATTTTGTTAGGGAGGGAGAACCAGGATGAAAATAAAGTGCCTCATGTTTTGAAATGGACTCACTTCTTCCGGGATATGTCTCAGAGCGAAAAGCACCAGTATTACTAATCAAATCGATTTGAGCAGTTCATGACAGGTCTATAACTCTGCATAGAGATTCTCGGGAGACTAAGATACAGTTTTCAAGCTCCATGGTTTTCTGTCCAGTTGTGGGGACCACGAACCTAAGAGGCAGTCTGGACATCCCTGGTAAACCATGGCTGGTAAGCCACGCCCAGCCCTGTTCTTGGTATCTTGGAGAAAAGAATAAAAGTAACCAAGTTTTGTGACATGTGGAAATTCCATGAAATTCAAACGTCAACGTCCATAAATACGATTCCTGTGAGAGCACAGCCACACTGTGGCACTCACGGGCGAGTTACGTGTGCCGGTTTTCACGCTACACCGACCAGCAGAGTTGAGTAGTTGTGACAGAGACCATATGGGCCTCAAAACCGCAAATATTTACCCTCTGGCCCTTTGCAGAAAGAGTTTGCCGACCCTCGCATCAGATAATGCTCTCACGGTGACAAGGGGGTGGTGTGGACACAGTTGAAGAAGCAGAGGACTTCCAAGAGGGGGACATGACCTTGAGTGTCCTTGTCCTGGCTTGGGGAAAGCCCAGCAGGGTGGCTCGTCCACCGCCTCGGGCAATGTGACCTTGCTAAATTCCTTAGTGTTCCTTTTCCTTGGTTTGCTCAGCTGATTGCCTGGACAGGGGTGGAGTCCCAGTAAGAGCCCAGAGGCCAAGCCGTTAGCTCGCAGCCTGGTCCAGAGCAGCCGACTCGCGAACCTCAGCTCTCAATACCTTGAGACAGCGATCGCCCTCAGTTCTCACACCTGGGCAGCTGTGATGCGCCGAAGCCAACAGTCCACCTTACAAAGTCAGCCCTTTGGAAGATATGAATTAATAACCTCGCAGAACCTTCCAAGAAGAATTTGAGGAAGTTGCTTGTTTTTAAGTGCTGTGATAAAAGAATAATAGCATGGGGGAACTATTCCCAGTGTATTCTGTGAAAAGGGAAGAAAATAAGACCATGTCATAAAAACAATCACTTCAGTATAAGACATGTAGTTAGCATAAGACTGAAGAGGCCAGTGCTGTGGCCCAGTGGTTAAAGCCCTGGCTTGTAGTGCCAGCATCCCATGTGGGCGCTGGTTCGAGTCCTGGATGCTCCACTTCCGATCCAGCTCTCTGCTATGGCCTGGGAAAGCAGCAGAAGATGGCCCAAGTGCTTGGGCCCCTGCACCCGCGTGGGGAACCCAGAAGAAGCTCCTGGCTCCTGACTTTGGATCGATGCAGCTCCGGCGTTGCGGCCATCTGGGGAGTGAACCAGCGAATGGAAGACCTCTCTCTCTCTCTCTCTCTTCCTCTTTCTGTAACTGTCTTTCAAATAAATAAAATAAATCTTGAAAGGAAAAAAAAAAAAAGAACTGAAACAAGCAAACCAAAGTGAGGGCCCTGTGTGCCAGGCGCCGCTGTCTTACAGCACAGAATCTGACTGTGGCCGCTTTGTTTTGCATGCCTAGAAATTCTATTTTTGCCAGTACATTCGGATGTGAATCTCTGTGAGCATCTGGTGAAAGCTGTTGACGCCTCTCCGTGACAGACGGTCCCCACTGCACACACATAACCGCACCCACACACACACTTTGCCCACAATCCAAGGACTTAATGGATCCCCCAGTGCCCATCTTTGGCTTCCAGGTTAAGAACTCCTGCGCTAGGGTGGACATTTGGACGATGGATTGAGGAGCCGGTTAGGATGCCCACATCCACGTCAGAGCGTCTGGGCCTGGTGGTACTTGGCTGGGCCTCCTGACCCCAGCTTCCTGCTAATGCAAACCCTAGGAGGCAGCGAGGACAGCTCAAGTAATTGGATCCCTGCCCACATGGGAAACCCAGGTTGAATTCTTGAATCCCGACTTTGCCTGTCCCGGTTCTGGCCATTGCAGGCATCTGGGGAGTGAACCAGCTGATGGGAGCTTGCTCTCTCTTTCTCTCAAATTTGTTTTACAAAAAGAACTACTGCTCTACAATATCGATATAGGAACCCGAATGCCCAACTACTAGTCAATGAAGAAGAGACAACATCAGTGGCCTACAACCCTTGCATTGGCCTACCAGCTTCTTGTCTTGCTACACAAAAAGCTACACAGAGAGCCAAAGTGCAATTAAGAGTGAGTATGGAACCCTAGCAAAGGGAATTCCAGAGCACTCTTGATGGCTCTTGTCACCAAGCTACGAGAGTCTGATGCAGGGCCTTTGTCCTCTGTGTTTGCAGGCACAGTGAAAGCCAGAGTCCTGCTGCCACTCTGCCCGAGCAAGGAGCAGTGCAAGCGCCTGGCTTTGGCACTCACACACGCAGGCTTCCTCACTCTGCAACTCGTCTCTTCTACTAGGAGATGTCACTCAAGCGGCGATGCCTGGCCCTCCATACTTCTTTTTATTTATTTTTTTTAAATATTTATTTTATTTATTTGAAAGAGTTACAGAGAAAGGCAGAGACTGAGAGAGAGAGAGGTCTTCCATTCGCTTGTTCACTCCCCAGATGGCCGCAACGCCGGAGCTGCATCGATCCAAAGCCAGGAGCCAGGAGCTTTTTCTGGGTTCCCCACGTGGGTGCAGGGGCCCAAGCACTTGGGCCATCTTCTACTGCTTTCCCAGGCCATAGCAGAGAGCTGGATCGGAAGTGGAGCAGCCAGGACTGGAACTGGCGCCCATATGGGATGCCGGCACTGCAGGCCAGGGCGTTAACCTGCTGAGCCACAGCACCGGCCCCTTTTTCTTTTTTTTAAAGATTTATTTATTTATTTGAAAGTCAGAGTTACACAGAGAGAGAAGGAGAGGCAGAGAGAGAGAAAGAGAAAGAGAGAGGTCTTCCACCCTCTGGTTCACTCCCAATTGGCCACAACAGAGGCCAGGAGCCAGGAGCTTCTTTGTGGGTCCAGGGGCCCAAGGACTTGGGCCATCTTCCACTGCTTTCCCAGGCCATAGCAGAAGCTGAATCGGAAGTGGACCAGCTGGGACTAGAACCAACGCCCATATGGGATGCCGGCACTGCAGGCAGTGGCTTTAACAGCTATGCCACAGCACCGGCCCCGCCCCAATACTTCTTTCTTCCCTTCCTCTTTTTCTAACAAACACCTTTTATTTTGAAATAGTTTTAGACTTATAAGAGGTTTCTAGGGCCGGCGCTATGGCATAGTGGGCTAAGCCCCTGCCTGCAGGGCCAGCATCCCATATGGGTACCAGTTTGTGTCCTGGCTGCTCCACTTCTGATCCAGCTCTCTGCTATGGCCTGGGAAGGCAGAGGAAGATGGCCCAAGTCCTTGGGCCCCTGGACCCACAAAGAAGATCCTGGCTCCTGGCTCAGATTGGTACAGCTCTGGGCATTGTGACCATCTGGGGAGTGAACCTGTGTGGGAGACTCAGAAGAAATTCCTGGCTCCTGGCTCCTTGCTCCTGGCTTCAGATCTGCCCAGCCCTGGCCCATGAGGCCATTTGGAGAGTGAACCAGCAGATGGAAGACATTCCTCTCTGTCTCTCCCTCTCTCTAACTCTGCCTCTCAAATAAATAAATAAAATATTTTTAAAAAGTTTCAAAAATAGTACAGAAAGCTCCCATGTATGCATCCCATAATAAAATGAAAACATAGTGACACTAAGCCCAAAGAACATATGACCAATGAAAATACCTTATGTACCATAGTACAGTTCCAAACCAGGACATTCTAATGGTATAAAAGTATTAACTTGGGGCCGGTGCAGTGGCGTAGTGAGTAAAGCCACTGCCTGCAGTGCCAGCATCCCGTATGGGTGCCAGTTCGGGTCTTGGCTGCTCCACTTTGGATCCAGCTCTCTGCTATGGCCTGGGAAAGAATTAGAGGATGGCCCAAGTCCTTGGGTCCCCGAACCCGCATGGTTGGCCAGGAAGAAGCTCCTGGCTCCTGGCTCCTGGCTTCAGAAGACCTCTCTCTCTTTCTCTCTCCCTCTCTGTAACTCTGCCTTTCAAATAAATAAATAAACCTTTTTTTTTTTTAAAGTATTAACTCAGGTACAGATTTCATGAGCATTTGCATGCTCTCTTCGTATGACGACTGAGAATCCAACTCCACAATCAGGATACCGCGAAGAAACTGCCTCATCTCACTCCTTCAGTGGTCAGCGGTTTCCTTTGCACTCTGTTCTTTGCTTTAGAACCGGGGGTTCAAGTCTTCTGCTATTTCAGGTACCTGAAATTCATATGCAAATGGCCTGCAGCTGTGGCCTCGCCTCCCCCTCCCCCGGGTGCTAACTGCATTTGGTGTCACCCAAGCCCCAGTGGCAGATTTCAACTCTAATTGTCTTGGGTTTCGTTTCCGAATCTCAATTTGTTGGTCACTGGGCAAAAATCCTTTTTAGTGCATATTCTTGCTCTTGTGTAGAAACAGTCCCGAAGGATTTTTGAAAAATGAGAAGCTCTGCCCATAGCGTCACTACAATTGCGCAAGGCAAAATCATTCTCCCGAATGGATCTGCGAGACACAGAGTGCAGACCCTCACTCTCTACCCTGCACGCATTTTCCTCTTCCCCAAGGTTGTTTCCTCTGGACTCTGCTTTTCCATAAACACCTTCTCCATGTTAGAATGAGTTCCACACGGACATGTGTAGGGCCCTGTGCTCACACGGAAAATACCGCCTGACGCTGCGCGCTTTTCAAATCTACTTTGATGGAGCTGGGTTTCCAATGAATCTCCTGCACTGTGATGGTGCTGTTTGCCTCCACGTTTCTGTAAGCACCTTTGCGTGTCCACCCCCTGAGACTGCCAAAGACTGAATGGCTATTGGAGCCAGCCCAACCAACTAAGTGTTTTAAATAAATAATGACATGTGTATGTGCTGAATGTTAGGATTATAAATGACTGTTGAAGGGCACTGCGGTGAGCAAAGTGGAAGTCAACCCAGGAAAAGTGGCCGGAACGGGCTCAACGCCCTCATTACTTCTTAGGGTAAAAACCTGGGGTTTGACCAGAGATCAGGAGACGCTTGTCGTGTGACACAGGGAGAAGGGAACCCACAGTTGCTGATGGAAAAGTAAAATGGCAAAGCCAATTTCAGGGCCGGTGCTGTGGCGTAGCGGGTAAAAGCGGTCACCTGCAGTGCCGACATCCCATATGGGCGCCGGTTCGAGACCCAGCTGCTCCACTTCTGATTCAGCTCTCTGCTGTGGCCTAGGAAAGCAGTAGAGGACGGCCCAAGTCCTTGGGCCCCTGCACCCATGTGGGAGACCTGGAGGAGGCTCCTGGCTCCTGGCTTCAGATGGGTACAGCTCTGGCCATTGCAGCCAATTGGGGAGTGAACCAGCAAATGGAAGACCTCTCTCTCTCTCTCTCTCTCTGCCTTTCCTTCTCTCTGTGTGTAACTCTGACTTTCAAATAAATAATTTTTTTTAAAAAAGCGCCAGTTTGGAAATCTGTTTGGCTGTTTCCAGTTAAAAGTTAAACATAAACCAACCTGGCAATGCCACTGCTAAGGATTCCCCTAAGAGAAATGAAAACACGTGAGCACACAAAGGCTCACATGATGGTGGTTAGAGCACTGTGATTCATAATCACCAGGCACTAGACTGACCACCAGCAGGTCAATGGATACACACACTGAATTCCTACGTAGAAATGGAATGAGCTGTGGGCACGTGTGTGTCATCCATGAACCAGAGACAGTAAAATAAGTCAGGTGCAGGAGTGCCCATGTTACAACAAGTCCATTTGTATGACACATTTGGAAAACGCAAACAGAGGGGTAGGCATTGTGGCGCAGTGGTAAAGCTACCACTCAGGACACCAGCATCCTCTGGTTCCAGCTTCCTGTTAACATACCTGGGAGGCAGCAGGTGATGGTTCAAGTGCTTGGGGCCTGGCCCCTGACCTGGGAGAACTGAATGGAGTTTTAGGCTCCTGGCTTTGGCCTGGCTATAGCGGGCATTTGGGAAATAAACTAGCAGACAGAAGATCCTCTCTCTTCTTCTTTTTTGTTTGGCCTTTCAAGTTAGGTAAATAAACATTCGAAAACCCAGTAGAGACAGAAAGTGCCTGGTGCTAGAGAAAAGGGCCTGAGGGAGTGAAATGTTCTGGCCATAGTGGCACCCCTTGGCAAGGCTACCGAAAATAAGCAAATTGTACACTTCAAATGGAAAACATATATTGATAATAATGTTCAAAGAAAAACCACAATGCAGATTTTTCTGGAAGGCAGAATGGAGTCTTATGGGGTGAAGATGGGCTTATTTGTGAGCTTGTTGCGGGGTAAAGCTGGCCTGAGGAACGAGGATGGCTGGGCAGTGGCCTGAGGACACAGGAGGATAAAGGGGCTCCTTTAGGATCTACAAGTCCCCCTGGGGAGGAGCCCAGTGGGTGTGGTCAGCACCCAGGCCTGGACAGAGGCCATTCCACTGGGGACTTCCTGCTGCGACGAGGAGCCCCCCCACCTCACCCAGGGACTTGGCAGTTCTCAGTGTCCCGTGTCAGGCAGAACCTGCTCAAGACAACAGAGGAAGCCAGGCTGAAGAGGGGCGAGGGTAGCAGGACAGACCGGGAGAGAGGCCCGGGGAAGGGAGATGCAGCTGTGATGCGCGTGCAGAGTCCAGGAGAAGAGAGCCTGGGCTGAGAACGGCGCGGCGTGGGCATCGTTACGGAGCTTGAATTCAGGTCTCCCACTCGGGGGCTCTGGGTTCTCGTACATTTCCTGCTGTGTCAGCACCTGTCGCTGTGGCTAGTTCATGGCTGTGCATAATGGATCAGCGCTGCGCTGAAACTCAGGGGCGGAGAGCAGTCCTGTGGGGCGGCCCTGGCTCCTCCATGCTCTTGCCTCACATGGGCTTGCATTTGGCTACAGGGGCAGCTGGGGTCGTGCCCGGCTGCAGCTGATTCTCTGTAATTCATCGATTGGTCTGGGACCTTCAAAAATGTTCTTTTTGAGAGAGAGAGGGAGAAAGAAAGAGAGAGACCTACCACAATGTCTGGTACTGAGCAACCCAGGACAGGCTGCATGTGCCATTATCACAAACACTAGCAGTGGTGTTGTTACAACTATTATAGGTTCCGCTCAGCATTTCTCAGTGAGAGAGGTGACAGCGGCAAACCAGAGCCCCTGACCTAGGCAGTTAGGAAGGGATTCCTTGAGAAAATAGGGTTTGAGCTAGCTAATAGATGAACTAAGGTTCATCTAAAGGGGTTGGTGGGGAAAGACCATGGCAGGAGAGGGAGCAGTGTGTGTGCAAGGGCCCTGAGGTTGGCGGTGGGGGGTGGGAGGGACTGTGATGAAAACAGATGATTGGCACTGCAAACCAAGAGAGATTCCCAGGGCGTTAGCAAAAGGCCCACATTTAACATTTGCAGGGCTCAGCGCAAGAGTGTAGAGAAGCCCAGAGACCTGATTTCTAAGTGTTTACAAATCAGAAACCAAGCTAACAACCCATCAATAAACTATGTGCCTTCGCCAGCTTATCAGATGTACCCCTACCACTTCACCCCCTGTGGCTTCCAACTCCAGCTCCATCCTATACAGTGAGAGCCAGGGGCACACACATGTGGACCCCTTAGTTGGCAGATTCAAGCTTCTCTCCAGAAAATGGCCACTGCCCAGAAACCCCTCGCTCCCCCTAGGTGTGGGTGCACCAGCTGTGTGGTCTGCCTGCGGGCAGGACCCAGAGAACAGAGCTCCAGGCTGTTTGAGGAGCCTTTTATGGGATCTTGCGTGCACAGGGTATGACCCACAAGGGAGGGCAAGGCCTCTGGGTGGTCACATTCCCTTTTCCGTGGGCTATTTGCCCTATAAGGAGGGTCAGAGGTCAACCCCCCAAAACCCAGGGCCTGACACAGTGCCTGTTGATCCAGAACGATGCTGGCGGTGGGTTATGGGGGCCCGGAGAGAATAACCGAGGCCGGAGGGAGAGAAAGCGGGGTCAGGGTGGGCTTCCTGAAGGAGGAAGTGCCTAAGCCCAAGGTACATTCTAGCAGCACTGCAGCCCCCGGCATCGTCCATCTCCTGTTTCATGAACTCGAATAGGAAGCGCTACCACCAGATGGCGGCTGTTTTGGGTTTGGTTGAGAGAGCATTTCTCTTTCAGCCCCTCGGCTCGGCCAGCCTCCAGCGCCCTGCTGGACTGCGATGTCAGCTGAGGAGCCCTACTCCACCAGGCCCAAATATGGTAAGGAGAGAGCAGCCGGAGGGCTACGCTCTGGTTTCCAAGGAGTTATCACGGTGACGAGAGAGATTTTCCTAATTTAAGAGCTTAAGTAGGAAAACTCTTAAAACTCCTACACTTGGATGTAAATGCGGTCCTTGGCATGGAATACCGGTTCCCTAAGGGTGGGGAGGGCAGGGGTGCAGGTATGTGCGTCAGCACTTCACATCTCTTCCTAGGACATGCTGGCTGTGGGCAGCCAGGCAGCCACTGTCCCTCCTCGCGCCCCCAAGGTCAACACAGCTGTCCTTGCGACGGATGCAGACATTTGTTCTCCTGTCTGCCCATTTGTTTTGCTGTGAGAATGGCAGTTGTGCACCTGTTTGTGGCTGTCCAAGGCACAGGACGTAAAAGCGATGGAGAGCCAGAAAACCTGGCATTTCAGAATATCTCCATCTCTGTGTTTGGCCCAGGGAGAAACAGCAAAGTGAGGAATGAACTACTCCCTAGCAGCAACGCCCTGGGAGGGAGGCTGGGAGAGCCCACGTGGGGAGGGGGAGGGGCAAAGCTGTGTAACCATGAGCTGAGGGTCTCCCCCACAGCACAGTCCAGGAGCCTTGCACAGGGCGGGCTCCCAGGGACTTTCCTCCCGAGTGCTCTTGCCCGGTCCAAATCCCATCAAGCCAGGCACAGGATAAAGACAGGGGAGGCTGACTCTGGGATGGAGGGGCAGCAGAGGGGGAAGAAGTGACCTCCAGGGGTTTCCAATTCCGGGCCTGTAGGAGCGGGAAGGGGAGGGACGAAGCAGAAGCACGCAGAGACATCGCTCAGCTTGTAACAGGTACAGCTCAAACGTGAACCACTTAATAACCCTACGTGGTTCAGGAAACATTAAAGAAACCCAATGGTATTCGATTTAGGGAACATTTCTAGTTATTCTTCCTGTGTTATCAACAGTGAATTTTTAAAAAGATTTATTTATATATTTGAAAGGCAGAGTTATAGAGAGAGAGAGGAAAGGAGACAGAGATAGAGGAGGAGAGAGAGACAGAGAGGTCTTCCACCTGCTGGTTCACTCCCCAAATGACCGCAATGACCAGGGTTGTGCTAGGCTGAAGCCAGGACCCAGGAGCTTCTTCTGGGTCTCCCACGTGGGTGCAGAGACCCAAGCGCTTGGGCCATCTTCTAATGCTTTCCCAGGTGCATTGGCAGGGAGCGGGATGGGAAATGGAGCAGCCAGGGCTTGAACCGGCGTCCATATGGGATGCTGTAGCTGTGGGCTGTGGCTTAACTCACTGCACCACAGCAATGGCCCAACAGTGAATTTTTACTGGGTGCCTGCTCTATGCCCTGCAGTGCCAAGGCCTGGAAGTAGTAGCTCTGAGAAGTGGATGCAGCCTGAGGCAGGGCTGTGCTCCCATTTCCCAGGTGAAGACGGTGAAGCTGAGCGAGGTTGGGCCCAGGAGAGTAAGGAGGACACTGGGTTCATTTTGGACACAGTGAGTCCTAGGTGGCATCAGTTCCAGAATGGGATCCCCAGCTCTGTTACTGCTCCCAGAAGGAGGCCCAAATGCTTGGGCCCCTGCATCTACATGGGAGACCCAGGTGCACCACCTGGCTTTGGCCTGGCCCAGCCCCAGTTGTTGGGGCCATCTGGGGAGTGAACCAGACGATGGAGGATCTCTCTCCGTGTCTCCCTCTCTCTCTCTCTGTAACTCTGCCTTTAAATACATCAAGATACTTTTTTTTTTTTAAGATACCATCTAAAAGGGGATCCCAGGATGATAGGAAATCAATCAATAAATCAGCCATTGAACCTGGAGGAGGGTGGGAGGGAAGAAGTCAGAGGCAGAAAAGACAAAGGCCGGCAGTTTTCCAGTGTGGCCCCTGCATGCTCTGAGTTTGGGATCATATGACTGTATTAGCTGTTCATGAAATAAACATGTTTTAAAAAATGAGAGGCGGAAATTAATCAAGAGTCAGTGCTGGGGCTGGCACTATGACATAGCAGGTAAAGCCGCCGCCTGCAGTGCCAGCATCCCATATGGGTGCTGGTTTGAGCTCTGGCTGCTCCTTTTCCTATCCAGCTCTCTGCCATGGCCTGGGAAAGCAGTAGAGGATGGCCCAAGTCCTTGGGCCCCTGCACCCATGTGGGAGACCCGGAGGAAGCTCCTGGCTCCTGGCTTCGGATCGGCCCAGCTCCAGCTGTTGCAGCCATCTGGGGAGTGAACCAGTAGATGGAAAACCTCTGTCTCTGCCTTTCAAATAAATATTTAAAAAAAGAGAGCACTAAAAAAAAGTGGGTTTAGGAGGCAGATAAGGTTGAAGACACAGGAGAGAGGTAGGTGAGAAGCCGCCAGCGAGGGGCGGAGTAGTAAGCCAGAAAACCAAGGCCAGAGAGCTGGCTGCTTGCACTTTGGTTTTAGCGAACTGGTGGGAAGCAAGGTTAATACTGCCCTGGGCCACAGTCCAGACCCTCAGCTGACCGACTTAGGGCCCCGGGAGAGAGTCTCACCACCTGGGTGAGCCAGGCAACATCCCCCAAGGCAAGGGTGGGCCTTCTGCAGCTGGGAATAGGGCTCCGCCCCACTCCCCCTGGAGGCCCCGGGCTCGGGAGCTTCCATGAGGAGCCAAGGCCGGTAAACCACAGCGTGGAACTCAATTATGCATCGCTCAGTCTCTTTAATGTTTCCTGAACCAAGTGGGGGTTATTAAATGTTCTTCATTTAATCTGTACCTATTGCAGGTGGAGGCCTGATCTTGCAGAGTCCCAGTCTCCCAGCTCCCTGGCCGGGCCTCTGTCAGCACCAAATAAAGGATGAAGAGGTGGGGACCCGGACCTCCCTCAGGGCAGTGGTCCTCACACCCTAGGTCTTCTTAAACCCGGGGCTCCAACTCCGCAGCGGCTGACACAGGTGCAGTGGGGCCAGAGGGCCTGCTTATCCCCCACCAACTCCCCAGCTGCTGCCGCTCAGGAAGGCCCCCCCCCTGCTCGGAGGACCACTCAACCTGTGCCGCCTGTTTGTCTCACCAACAAGGACGGTGAGGCCTGCACCGACCTTGGCCTAGATCCCCAGCGAATGCAGCGGAATCCCAAGCCCTTTCTTGCCGAATCCGCAGGCTCGGATCTCCTAAGGGCAAGACCTCGCTCCGGCTGACCACAACGCGGTTAGCAGGCCAGCAAGCCGCCTTCAAAGCCGTGCCCCTCACTGCTCCACAGACCTCGCGTCCTGTCAATCAGCCAGCCCGCTGAAGTCCTCGGTCTGGGCCAGTCAGTGTCCTGTTTCTGGAGCGGTTCCGCTGCCTGCCTTTGTCCGTGAGGCCTGGATCTGGGTTTGTCCGAGGGTTCCTTGCTCTGCGCCTTTGGCACAAGCAGTACAGCAGTGGTCCGGACTGGTTCTCAGGAAGCACCTGGGGCCGCTTTGTCCCACTGCAGCTGACCCGGACGCCGCCCACCTGGTCAACACGGTGGCGGCTGGGTTTCTTCACTACCTCGCTGCCCTTTTCCACCTTTGCAATGCGTGTCTTGTGAGGACATAGCTGGAGAACAGGTAGGCGCGTTTCCCGTTGTACTTCCTCGCGGATTTCATCACCCATCAGTGATTCTTGCCTGGAAGCAAACATCAATGCAGGGGTCGCCAGTGGCGAATTCTCTGATTCTATCCTCTCTTCTGCACTGATTCGTGGCAATCCTCCCATAAGGAAGTTTTTCCCTTCTCCTTCACTCACTCATTCACTATGAACTTGTGCACTCTGCTTAATTCCTGAATCCTCATGCATTGTTATCCCAATCAGTCCCCTTACCACCAGGTAGCCCCTGCTGCTTCCGAAGCCACTATTTCCATGATAATTTATTAGCTTATCATCTTTCAAAATAAACATTTTTTTAAATATTTATTTTGATTTATTTGAAAAGCAGAGCTACAGAGAGAGAGAGAGGTCTTCCATCCACTGGTTTACTTCCCAAATGGCCTCAATGGCCAGCGCTAGGTCAGGACAGAGCCAGAAGCCTGGACATTCTTCCAGGTCTCCCAAAAGGGCCCAAGCACTTGGGCCATCTTCCGCTGCTTTTCCAGGCGCACTAGCAGGGAGCTGGATCAGAAGTGGAGCAATAAGGGCTTGAACCAGAGCCTACGTGGGATGCCAGTGTCACAGATGGCAGCTTTACCTGCTGTGCCACAGTGCTGGCCCCCAAAATGGACATATTTCAAAACATGTTATACACCATAAATATACACAATTTTTGTCAATTAAGAACTAAAATACTACATCAGAACTAACAGAAGTATCATGCAAGTTATAAATGAGAGCTATGGGAGTAAATTTTAAGTTTTCTGATAGTCGCAGTGAAAAAAAGAAGAAAGGAAAACAGGACAGGGCCAGCACTGTGGTGTAGCAGGTTAGGCTGCAGCCTGCGAGGCTGGCATCCCATAATGAAGTGCAGGCTCCAGTCCCAGCTGTCTGCTTCCGATCCAGCTCCCTGCCAATGCACCTGGAAAGACAGCAGAAGATGGCTCAGGTGCTTGGGCCCCTGCACCCACATGGGAGCCCAGGATGGAGTTGCTGGCTCCTGGCTTTGGTCTGGCCCAAGTCCAGCCATTGTGGACATTTGGAGAGTGAACTAGCAGTTGGAAGATCTCTTTCTCTATCACTCTACCTTTCTTTTCTTTCTTTCTTTCTTTCTTTTTTTTTTTTTTTTTTTGACAGAGTGGATAAAGAGAGAGAGAGAAAGGTCTTCTTTTGCCGTTGGTTCACCCTCCAATGGCCACCATGGCCAGCGCGCTGCGGCCGGCGCACCGCGCTGATCCCAAGGCAGGAGCCAGGTGCTTCTCCTGGTCTCCCATGGGGTGCAGGGCCCAAGCACTTGGGCCATCCTCCACTGTACTCCTGGGCCATAGCAGAGAACTGGCCTGAAAGAGGGGCAACCGGGACAGAATCCGGTGCCCCGACCGGGACTAGAACCTGGTGTGCCGGCGCCGCTAGGCGGAGAATTAGCCTATTGAGCCACAGCGCCGGCTTTCACTCTTTCAAGTAAATAAATCTTAAAAACACAACAAAATAAACTTGAAACTATTTGCGCAGCCTATACATTGTTGGATCACTCTCTTCTGTCTCACCCGTACAGGCCCCGAGCCAGAACTCAGCCGTGTTGGGAGGGGCTGCAGTCGCTGCTCTGGCTGTGATTTCCAGGATCCCAATAGTGACTTTTGCAAAGTTGCCTTAAAACCAGCGTGCCCATCATTCCACTCCCACCTTGATTCCTCTGAGGCCGAGTGTTCTGAGTCTAGCCCTGCTCGTGCCACAGTCGTTGAGCTAAGTCAAGCTCCCGTCTCAAGCTCAGCTCCTGGGAGAAGGGGTGGGCCGGCCAGCCCCGGCCAATCCTGGTTTCCATGGAAGGTCCCACACCTTGGTTGGCACGTGCTCTGTGCTCATCCTGTCGCCCCACTGTCCCTGGTGTGCCTGGATGAGGGACACTTGGCTTGCACAGGCGTTGGGCCCTGGGAGTCCAAAGAAGAATAGCAACTCAGCAGTAAATAGTTGCCATCTTGACAACCAATTACACTATCTGATCAATTTCATCATTGTGCCATGTGCAAGAGAAGTGCCTTAGCTGTTTGGGAGTTAAAAAAGCAATTCTAGGCACATTTTGTTTTTAGAAACAAACAAAGGCATCTCGGAGGCATAAAGAAGTGGACCTCCCATTTTGGGTTCCATACCCCTGTTTTGTAAGGTGCGTCCCGTGGGCAATCCCTCTCCTGATGAGCCAGCCACCTGTGTGGCTCCAGGATTAGGAGTCTCTGGGAACAAGACAGAGACTTGGAGAGGCTGAGCTGGGAAGTGTCACTCCCTGCCTCCCAAGCCGTAGTGAGACCATCCGCCCAGGGGTGGTTTGCCAGAGGGTGGGCTGGGTTCTTATTCAAAGGTACTTCAAAAATCCAGGGAAAGTGAAACCAAAATGCAAGTTTAATTTGCCATAAAAACAATTGAAATCCATGCACTTGAGGGATCTTTAAAAAGAAACTCGGAGAAAATGTGTATTATTTTAAAAACTGTGCATGGATTTCAAAATTTTCTGCACCCAAAAATACTTACCCTTTAATCCCATTCAACTATCTGAAGCCCCCTCATAGTTGCTCCAGTCAGTGGGGTGGAGACCGACTGGCATGTCATGGGCGGGGCCAATGTGCTAAATATCCCACCACGTGGGGAACAGTCTTGCACAGCAGGGGCTCACTTCCCCCCCCCCACCCCGCCCAAACCACTGCATCCCACAGAGGGACCCTCTGGGGGTTTCCCCAGGAATGTAGAACTGCACCCAGACCCCACTGCTGCAGGACTGCTCTCAAGTGTTGGAAGCCTAGGAGCTGCTGGCTGTGGCCATTGCTCAGTGTAGGCCATGGGGGACCGAAAGCCAGTCTGCATGGAGAGGACTGTGGCAGGTAAAAGGAAACAGGGCAAGTGAGAGTGAGACTCTTGCCCCCACTGTTTATCAAGCCCTGGGCTCTTCCTGCGCCTGCTGGTGTCTGTGGGCCTGCTGTGGGCTTCCATGACACCCTGTTGCTTGCCAACAAGAGGCCTAACTTTGGCAAGACTGGCTTCAGCACTGCCGTCTTCGGCCACATGGGCTGAGCGGCAGGGAGAGAGAGCTGGTGCAGGAAAAGAGAGACACAGAGGCAGAGAGAGCGGGGCTGTGGTCCTGGGGGCTGCCTGGAGGCGGTGTCTGAGGCCTGACCACCTCTGGACCCATCAGATTCGGCCTGACAGCTGAATGCTAGGAGGTGAGCCAGCTGCACTCCAGCCAGAGCAGGCGGGCGGTGCCAGAACCAGAGGAAATTCAGGACAGCAAATTATAGAATCCACTGCTCCCTCAGCAAAGGGCCAGCCCAGACTGCTGGGTGCTTTGCAACCCTCTTGCCCTGGGCCAGCCTGCGTTTGAAATGACTGCCCAATCCAGAACTCTCTGAGCTCTGGGCATGAAGCTGTTTTAGTGTAGGCCTGACTGTGCCCAGGCCACATCCATGGATTAGAAGTTGGGTAAGATAAAACAGCACTCCAGCCTCAGAATCAACCCTTGGGACATTCGGTTCTGGCTAAAAGGTCCATGAGAGTCTCACAGGCATGGAAAGCCATGACACGGTGGCAAAAAACAATCTAAGTGAAAGATCCTGGTGAACAAGACCCCAGCAGAAGGAACAGGCCATCAAGGAGAGAGGCACCTTTCTCTGAAGGGAGGAAGGAACCTCCACTGTGACACGGCCTTGACTAAACAAGTTCAGAGTCGGTGAACTCAAGGGACTTCCATAGCCTAGACAGCTCATAGCAAGAGTCTCAGGTGATTGCTGACGTCATAAATAAGAGTGCCAATTGTTAAATCAACAACGGGAGTCACTGGGTACATGCTCCCCACGTAGGATCTCTGTCCTTAATGTGTTTTACTATGAAACTTAAAAACAACACTACTAGTCGAACAATACCCTATACCTTGTGCGGTTGTGTGAGTGCAGCCTGTTGAAATCCTTGCTTAGTATATACTAAGTTGATCTTCAGTATATGAAGGTAATTGAAAATGAAACTCGATAAAGGGCGGGATGGGAGAGGGAGAGGGGAGGGCACGGGAGGGAGGGAGGTTGGGGGGGAAGCCACAACAATACAAAAGTTGCACTTTGTAAATTCACATTTATGAAATAAAAAATAAAGAAGCTGGGTAAGAAAAGTCCTATCCATGAGCTGAAAATAAGAAAGTCACTTTCTTTGCAGGGAAAACCAAAATAAAACCCCCAGACACGCAAGGGAAAACAGCCCTTGCAATGGTAGCCTTCATTTCCCGATTAGTTTGCTCACCTGCTTGAGATACTCAGGTTTGTGTTGATGATGGGTGGCTGTGTCTACTCCGTTGTAGCTTGGTGAGCTGGAAGTAGTGGTTTAGTGGTTCGTGTCTGTGGGCTGGTGCTTAATTGCCTGGCTGTAGCGTCTCTAACTGAAAAGAGAGAGGAAGAATCTAATTCCAAGAACCTTTGGTTTTGCCAGCCAGCAGATCAGTTAGCCACAACCAAGGCTTCAGAATGGCAGCATCCACTTCCAGCTGTCAGTCACAGGAAGCCCGGGCAGGTGGCTCGGGCCCGGCTCGGGACGTGGTAGTTGGGATTGTGCGTTGCCAGCCTTCGTTCCAGTCTAGCTCACCTGGGCTTTGGGTGAGTTTGCTGGGCTCGGCACTGTTGGTTTCTATCATTTCCACCCATGATCCTGCCCTTGCTACCTCTCCACCCGTCGTCCCCATCACAGAGCCCTGTCATCTGTACGTGTCTGAACACAACATTGGCTGCTTTAAATTTTTAAGATTTTTTTAAAAATTTATTTGTAAGGCAGAGTTAGAGAGAGAGAGAGAGATGTGTCTTCCATCCACTGCTTCACTCCACAAATGTCCACAACAGCCAGCACTCAGAGAGAGAGAGAGAGAGACAGAGAGAGAGAGAGAGAGGTGTCTTCCATCCACTGCTTCACTCCACAAATGTCCACAACAGCCAGCACTCAATCAGGAGCTTCTTCCAGGTCTCCCACACAGGTGTAGGGGCTGAAGCACTTGGGCCATCTTCTACTGCTGTCCCGGGCCATAGCAGAGAGCTGGATGGGAAGAGGAGGAGCCGGGACTCAAACCAGTGCCCATGTGGGATGTCGGCATTGCAGGCGGCAACCTTACCCACTATGCCATAGCACTAGCCCCATTTTAGTCATTCTTGTTATTCAACCCTACTGTGCCTGCATAGCTCTGGGTTGATAGGCAGGGAAGAGCACCTGGCACCTAACACGTGGCAGGTTTCTGTTTAACTTTCTGAGGATCCATTCAGGTCCTGGCCCCGATGGCAGCCTCCAGTCCTTTGCTCAGTACAGAGCACAGCGACCTTCTGGATGACCCCTATGTGGGCCCAGGGGTCCTGCCCTGGGCACTGCTCTTCCTCGTCTCCCTGCAGCGTTTCTCGCCTTTTTCTTTTTTTCTTTTTCTTTTTGACAGGCAGAGTGGATAGTGAGAGAGACAGAGAGAAAGGTCTTCCTTTTGCTGTTGGTTCACCCTCCAATGGCCGCCGCGGTAGGCGCGCTGTGGCCGGCACACCGCGCTGATCCGATGGCAGGAGCCAGGTGCTTCTCCTGGTCTCCCATGGGGTGCAGGGCCCAAGCACTTGGGCCATCCTCCACTGCACTCCCTGGCCACAGCAGAGAGCTGGCCTGGAAGAGGGGCAACCGGGACAGGATCGGTGCCCCGACCGGGACTAGAACCCGGTGTGCCGGCGCCGCAAGGCAGAGGATTAGCCTAGTGAGCCGCGGCACCGGCCCGCCTTTTTCTGCAACGTCGGTCGCTTCTCATCTTGGAGGCCTCAGCTGAAATGTCTTCTCTCTGTTTCTAAAAAGATTTTATTTATTAGAAAGGCAGAGTTACAGAGAGGGTAGAGAAACACACATACACAGCAGGGGAGAGAGAGAGAGAGGTCTTCCATCTGCTAGTTCACTCCCCACACGGCTGCAACAGCTAGGGCTGGGCCAGGCTGAGACCGGGATCCTAATCTCCCTCGTGGGTGGCAGGGACCCAAGTACTGGGGCCGTTTTCCACTGCCTTCCCAGGAGCATTAGCAGGGAGTTGGATGGGAATTGGAGCAGTCAGAACTCGAATCAGCACTCCAGCATGGGATGCCGCATTACCCCCTGAGCCACAACGCTCGCCCTAGAGATGTTTTCTCTTTAGCAGCCTCCCTGACTTCTTGTCATCTCCCCCAGCCCAGCACGGTTCCATTAGAGCATCCTATTTATTTCTCGACAGGGTGTAACTGTCTCCTATGTTATTGCCTTCTTAGCATCCTGTCTGTCTAGACTAGAGCTCACTGTATCTGCAGAACTAGGCTTCCAGGAGCCCATATAAGGCCTGGCCTGAGAGAGAATGATCTGCTTCTCCCTGTGAGAAGATCCAGCCCCTCATGGGCCTGCATCGCGGCCTCTCCTTGCTCCTCCACTAAGCACTCCCGTTCAGCAAAGAACCCTCACAACTGTGTGCATTGCCCTCTTCCCGCCCTGCACCGTGCGCGGTGCACAGCAGAGAGGAACACAATAAAAATGCATAAGTTTAACTGTCCGGGTCCATGGCTTTTGGACCCACAGGCTCACCTGCCTGTGTCCACCCTAACCAAGACGCAGGCATTCCATCATTCCAGAACTTCTCTTGTGGGCTCTCCCGGATGAAGTCTCTCCCACGTTGCCTCTCGCTGCCCTTGCAGAATGATGGGATTATTTGATGTTCATTGTCTCACCTCTTCCTCAGAGAATTTTAAAGTGGCCTTAAAGGGGGGTGAGTGTATTAAAAGTCAGTAAAAAGGGAGACAGCCAGACTAAGGGGAGAGAGGCAGATGGCCCCACAGGGCAAGGGTCTGTAGAGCGTCTATGGCTGAGCTTGAAGCCTTAGAGGATCCCCTGGGAGGAAGAAGTGTTTCCTTTCCCCGGGGCAGACAGCTTCCCGGGGACCACGATTGCTCGCTGAGGCTCGGCGATAGAAGGTTTGGAGGATGCTCCGACGGGCGCGCCCTCAGCCGCAGTCTCACGGCAAAGCAGCAGGAAGAGGCCTCGCCCGCTTTGTCCGGACAATCTTCCCTACACGTTGCTGCGGCAAATAGTGCAGAATTTTCTCTTTGGCCCGCGGGGCTTTGCAGAGAAGTGCGAGCAAACAGTTGCAGTCTGCCCTGGAGAGGGTCTGGAGGCAGGGATTGGGTCTGGGCAGAGACATTTGCTTTGAGACGCAGGTGAGCAGGTGGGCGGGCTCAGGACCAGCCAGGAGACTTGAAAGGACCTGGACAGGATCCCCGTCTACATCAAAGGCCGGGGCGGGGGCTGCGGGGGCGGGAGAAGCGTCAGAGGAAAAGCCAAGATTTTCTTTGGGAACCAGCTTTGGAGCTGGGCCAGCAGAGGCCGGGCCCCTTGAGTTTCCACAGAGGGGAACAGGAAGTCAGGCTTTTACCTCCGGGCTCCCCAGATGAGCCACTCCCGGTTCGCTGGCCTATCAGGGCAGTGTATTCTGTGTGTGTGTGTGTCCCAGGCACTGCTGGGGATTTTAAAGGCACGTTGTGGACTTGCGTGACACCGCTTAAATGCTCATGGCTGCCTGCCCTGAGAAGCATCTTTGATGGCTGAGGTTAAATCCTTGTTTTTGAAAGCGGGTCACATAGCACTAGCACTATTTTCCTCTTTCTGCTTTGTGATAAGAAGACTATACTTGCTGTTGCCTATGCCAGAGGTGTGTCTAAAAGTGGTATCAGTCCCTAAAGACAGACAGGCCGGCCCCACTGCTGCCCTGTTCTATACTACTTAACCTCACCGTCAAGGTCATTCTTCTCACTCCGTGGTTCAGATTTTGCAAGAGCGGTGTTGATAGGCTCAGCCTGTTTAGTGTCTGGATGGTTCCGGCCAGGGATGTGCTGGGGCATGCATAAAAAATGGTGCTTGGAAACACAGCCTGCAGCTACAGCATTGTCTGATGTCCAAGTTTGTGCAGCAACTGCTCCCGTGGTGGAGTTCATGTCACAAAATGTGCAGTGGAAAAGGGACACGTGGCGGTGCCCTATTTTGTGGCCATTCCTCCACTCAGATACAATAGACCTGAGTAATCTCAAGACAGTACATATTAGACATGAATAAGATGTTAAAACATGTACAATGATGTATTTATCACACTTGTTGTTAATATAATTTACTTAATTTTAACTGTTAATTGTTGTTTTTAGCAATCAGTTTGAAGGCCAGCTCTCACGAGTTGGTAGGAACAGGCTCCAGCAAATTGCTGCGTCTGATCCATGACACTGAAGATCAAGGAGAGGCCAATATCTCCCTGAGCCTAAAAAGCACCAAACAGGGAACAGCGCTGTGGCGAGGTGGGCTAAGCCTCTGCCTGCCACAGAGACATCCCATATGAGCGCTGGTTCCAGTCCTGGCTGCTCCTCTTCCGATCCAGTTCTCTGCTATGGCCTGGAACAGCAGTAGAAGATGGTCTAAGTGCTTGGGCCCCTGTACCTACCCGGGAGACCCAGAAGAAGCTCCTGGCTCCTGGCTTTGGATTGGCACAGCTCCAGCAGTAGTAGCCATTTGGGGAGTGAACCAGCGGATGGAAGACCTTTCTCTCTCTCTCTCTTTCTCCCTCTCTCTGTAACTTTAACTCTCAAATAAATAAATAAAAAAAATTTTTTTAAAGCACCAAACATGGTCAATACCACAAAGTGTACAACAGTACACAGAGCACCAGATCTGCCATTCTTTTTTTTTCCCCTTAGGAAAAGAGCTTAATGCTTTGCTGGACAACCCAGCAAACTGAGCAGGATGACAATTTCAAGAGAGTAGCGAGGATTGGCCATTTGGAAAAAACTGTACATTGAGTCCATCAAGAGGGAGGCACTGTTTGACAAAGGTTGGAGTCCACCTGTTACAAACACTGACAAATGGTTTGACCTTTTGACGTCAAAGTTGGGTCTCGAGCTCTAGGCTGTGGAGCAGTTTTCCCTCAGAGCTTTGCGGCTGAAGGTCTCCTCTGATGTCCAGGAGTGTGGGGGTGGGGCCACGCTGGGGGAGAGGACAAGAAGGACCTGGAGCACCACAGCCAAAGCCCGCCCACTTTCCCCGGCCTTAGGCGCAGGCAGAGCACCTGTTGCCTGTTTTCACCTCATTCGAAGGGGACTTCTTGCTTCGCTCACATTCAGCAGGTGCAGACGATGGCGTAGACCCAGCCTGTTAGCTGGCTCCAATCCTTTTAGCTCCTCTCACTAGAAGCTTCCCAGACGATTTGACTTAAAAGCTCTGAATCGTGACGCCTGTGAGGTCTCAGTGCTCCTTATCAGAGGGCACCTTCACAGAGGCCACGTTCCTGTACGTCTTCAGATCTCGACAGTGGCCCAAGCTGCTGGTTCTGTTTTCTCAAAGCATCAGGGTTCTGAGCCAAGCCAAAGAAAATAAGCAAACCAAAGAGATCACAACTCCTAGCAAGCCGGAACTCTCTGAATGTGATAAAGGCCCTGGGGAGTGGCCTGGGGTTCCATCATTGGTCTGGTTGCTAAGATCAAGGTCATTTTGGGTTCATTGGACATTGAGCTGTTTTTCCAGTCCTTGGACAATGAAGGGAATGTAAAGCACTTTTTCTACTGAGATTCTACCCCGAGAGAGCTCCCAGATCATTGTGTACACATGTTCTGATTCACGGACACGTTACACACTGAATAGCTCTCTGATATCCAAGAAGGCTTCACAGTTTTAGTGAAAAATCTCTTCAAAGTATTCTTTTGTTTGAACCCAGCAGTCATGTTTTCCTAAGAATTTGTAACAGCCTATGGAGTTTACATGTGTTTGAAACATCGCCCAAATCCCTATTTTCTCAACTTCAGCATTCCTTTAGAAAGTCTCACATATATAATCAGAACATGTGTGTGTGTGAGTGTGTGTGTGTGAGAGAGAGAGAGAGATAGGGAGGGAGGGAGGGGATCACGTGGTTATGAGCCAGCAATTGTGCTAGGCGTTTTGCACAGTCACTAACACTGTAGCAATATTTGACGGTACATATTCTTTCATTTACAGACCCCAAAGCTGAGGCTCAGGCAGTCTGATGACTTGCCCAAGGCCAGAGCTGACAAGTCCCGAAGCCAGGACTCTGTCGCACTCTCTTTGCTGGGCTCCTCTCAGTTAATTTGTTCAAGTCAGCACAGACTTGAATAATATTCAAATCAGGATAAATATATCTGTCTCTTCAAATGTTCTTTATTTCTTTATGGTGCACACATCCAGAAGCAGTTTTCCAGCCTTTTTAAAGAAAAATCTACAGTGTATTATTGTTACCGATATTCACCCTACTGTGTAGAAGGTCACACTTTTTTCTCTTATCTATGACTTAGTGCCTGTTAGTAATCAACCTTTCCCCATCTCTCTCTCCCCATCACTCTGCTCAGCCTTGGTGACCATGATTCTACTCTCAACTGGACTTTTTTTTTTAATTGGGAAATAAATGAACTTAGAGCTTGAGCCATGACTATTTGGGGGTTTTGGTTATTTGCAACTGAATCTAGTCCGAACGCATGTGCTCACAGAGCTAGAAGTCCACAGCCTTCTGTGTTGGTTTGGTTGGGCAGCTCCCTGATGGTGTCAGGAGTGCTTGTCACTCCAGATCTTTGCTCTGATCTTTCGATGGAGATAATATTGGAATTTATCCCTTGCCCTTGAATCTCGGTTCAGTCTCACACCCTATTGTCTTTACACCCCACCCCTGCATTCTTCCCCTGGTTCTGGGGACTTCACCTCTGCCTGCTGCCTTCTACCCCCACTCCCACCCTGGCCCTCCTAAGATATAAAAGGCCCGGCCCCTGGGTCAAGGCCTCCTGCTCCATTGGCAGTTGGTCACCCACTTCTGCCGACTTATTTTCTCTGAATAAATTCAGTCTGGGGGCCAGCACTGTGGCATAGCAGGTAAAGCCACCGTCTGCAGTGCTGGCAGCCCATATGGGTGCCAGTTCAAGTCCTGGCTGCTCCACTTCCCATCCAGCTCTCTGCTATGGCCTGGGAAAGCAGTAGAAGATGGCCCAAGTCCTTGGGCCCCTGCACCCATGTGGGAGACCTGGAGGAGGCTCCTGGCTCCTGGCTTCGGATCGGTGCAGCTCTGGCCATTGCAGCCAATTGGGGAGTGAACCAGCAAATGGAAGACCTCTCTCTCTCTCTCTCTCTCTCTCTCTCTGTCTCTCTCTTTCTGCCTCTACCTCTCTGTAACTCTGCCTTTCAAATAAAATAAATCTTCTAAAAAATTCAGTCTGGCTATAGATTCGCACTCTGCCTCCTCTCTGTTCCGTGCCTCTTTCCCTAACACCTTTTGTGTTAGTTTCACCCTAAGGCTGGCTCTCTGTGGCTGCCAACAGAAAGCTGGTACGCGTTTCCTTACCACTTTCCCAGCCAGAGTGAAAGTCGTGTCTGGAACCTCCATAAAAATGATAAAGCTCCTTTCCCAGAAGCCATCTGACATCTCGCTTCTCATTGCTTGAAATTAGGGCAAATGCAGCCGGGGGACTGGCGTGAGTGCTTAGTTCTAACATCACTGTGGCGTGAGGATCAGGATTATACTAATTAACTTGGACTAATCAGGGTCTGCCATGGAGGTGGAGCCTTCTCGCTAATGTATTGATTGATTGATGGATTTCGAGAGCGAGGCATACACACAGAAAGGGAGAGAGCTCCCATCCACTAGCCCACTCTCCAAATGCCTGTCCCAGCCAGGGCTAGGCCAGGCTGAAGCCAGAAGCTGCAAACTCAATCCAGATCTCCCACTTGGGTGCAGGAACCCAACTACTTGAGCCATCATCACCTGCCGCCTCCCAGGGTTCCCATAAGGAAGAAGCTGGAATCGGAAGCCAGGGCTGGGAATCAAACTCAGGAACTCCGATACGGGATGCAAGCAGCCTACCTCTTAGGCCAAATGCCCACTCCAGTCTTTCTTTTAAAATTAGGGGTAACAGCGTAGCTTAGAGTCAGTATAATTAATCCTTGGCATTGATGAATTTGACCTTCTTGGTTTGTATTGTGCTTGCAAGACCTCAATGATCCACACCACATCAAGGGGCAACAAAACATCTCCCTTGAATGGCTGCTTAGAGGATTCAGTGAGACAAGTTACCCGCTCGGTTTCCAGGACTAGATCAAGGCTAGCGGGCTGCAGTCACTTTACTGGAAAATCCAAACCTGCTGCTGAGATAAAGCTCCTGGCAACGTGAGAGCCGGGCTGGTGAGAGCAGGGCAGGCTGATGCCTGGGCGCCTCTCCTACAGCCGTTCTCCTCCACTCCGGGGCTGCGCGGGGAGCCCACGATTCCTAGAGTTGATAATCCTCTGCATTAGAGCAGCCTTCCAGGAAGTCCACACTGAATCCCTGCACCAACTTGTTGATCGGGTTCACTGGAGCCCTTCCTCTCATCTCCTTTACCACTGTGCATAATGAGCCAGAGGGCACTCAAGGCATCCTCACAGGACAGGGAACGTTCCCGGGTCAGGTCGATCAGAGAGGGCAAGCTGTGACCTCGCGGCTCAGGATAGGAGGCAGGGTTAACAGAATGAGCAGGGAGTGTGTGTTTGGTCCAGCGCTGTAGATACCACTTGGGATGCTCACATTCCCATATCAGAGTTCCTGGGTTTGAGTTCCCACTCCACTCCCAGTTCCAGCTTCCTGCAGGTGCACACCCTGGGAGGCTTTGGCGAGGGCTCAAGTAGTTGGGTCTCCTCCATCCACATGGGGGATCTGGACTGAGTTCCTGGCTCCTGGCTTTCATCTGGTCCAGCCCGGCTGTCGTGAGTGTCTGGGGAGTGAACCAGAGGGTAAGAGAGCTCTATCTGTCTCTGTCTTTGAAACAAATACATAAAAGGTAAGTTGAGGAAGCGGTACTGAGGACATCAAAGTTGGCTTCAGTGATTTCATAATTTAGCCCGGGGCCAGCCAGAGGCAATCTGCTCTGAGTGACAGCTGTCATTCAGTTCTGTGGCTATCGCCAGGCAGAGCTCCAGTTCTTTGTTTCTTGGCCGCACCAGCAGTTGGCAGCCTCTCTGAAGCTGTTTCTTACTCCTCCATGCGGCCTGTGCGGGCCCTCATGGCTCAGGACCCAGCCTTGTTGGAATGATAGGACTCCTTTAATGAGGCGCCCCGCAATGGAAAGTAACTACCAGAGAAGTGCAGAAATCCTGTTGGAGAAGGAGCAAGCCAGACACTGGCCCGAAACAAGAGGGGAGGGAGCTGAGTTATAGTGGAAAGTGAAAACCTTTCTTTTTTTCAAACAATTCCGAGAGCAATTCTTTAGCAAGCATCTTTGTAGTAATTGCATTTGGAGTCTAACTTTCCATAGGCCACCTGGTCATTAGCATGTTTAAGCTTATCGCTCAAAGCGCTGGGGTAGGTTTAGATGGACCATTTCTAAAGTTCTTCTTGGGTGTTTGGTTCACCTTCACACAAGTGTCATCCTTGGACCATTCATATGCAAATCACCCAGCGGGGGAAAGGGTGGCTGGTGGGGTGTCCAGGGGTAAAAACAGATCTCTGGACGCCCAGTGGGATTCTACTAGATCAGACTCTGGCTGTAGAACCTCAACATGAGCCTTGTTTTCCAGCAAGTCCTGTGATTAGCAGGCACCAGAATGTTCAAGCACACTGATTCCCAGAATGCCAATGACCATACCTTTGGGTCTGTAGGGCTTCGCTTTGCCGGCCTCACCGTGAGTCTCAGGGGAGACTGAGAGCAGGCAGTCCCGTATCCACTGCACAGAGGAGACCACAGTTCTGTGCAGAAGAGCCTTGTGCGAGATTACACACCACTAACCAGGGCAGCCTGGGCGGCAGCTCAGGGTCTGGGGCAGTAACAACATTCCAGTTTACTCAGCAAGAAACCCAAATGTAGGCTGCTGTCTAGAGGGAGAGAAATGAGACACAGAGCAGCCCCAGGAAGGGCTGCTCTTCGTGAAAAGAGAAAACCACACAAAGGTGGGAACTGTCCATAAGCAGTGCACATACAGCCATTGGGGGGATACCAGCAGTGTTGAATTTGATCAACAAACTCAAGTATACTAGAGGACCACTTTTTAGGAACTCTCTGGGTTGGAACTGGCTGACTCAGTCGTGTTGAACAGGAATGTTCGAGATTTGACAACACGAAGGACACGATCAGAGATTTGATTACATGCATGGCACATTCATTTCCTTCGAGTCATGACAGGGTTGAATTGGAATCCATGTGAGTCAAGCCCGAGTCAAGGAGAGGTGGAATTACTCAGCCCCAGTTGCCTTTGTCAGCAATCCGTGATGCCCTGGGTTCATTGCGAATTTCACTGGGGTCTCAGGAACTCAAACTTATCTCACGCATTACGCTGTGGTTCGGTTAGAATTATTAGCCAATCCAAGGGTGTTGGGAGATCCAAGTTCCACAACCCTAGTGTTAGGTAGGTGAGTGCTTCCTGCAGAGCCTTATTTGGAGTGCAAACCTGGTTTTCCCCTCAGAATCTCAGGGACCACAAGGTAGGGTCCTGTGGGTCCCACTCAACCATTGATTTGTAACATAATGCTATGCAAGGCCACCTGCTGTGTTGGGCCCTGTGTGCAACTGGAACTGCCAGCTAGGCTGTGCTTCCTGGGCACCCATCCGGTGTCCTGGGAGCACACGTGGTTGCTTCTCCAGGGTCACAAGCTTCTGACCTCCTTCTGGGTAGGTGCAGGAAGCAAGCCTTGGTAAGATTCTACAGAAGCTGGGGAGGTCCTATGGTAACTTAGACTCTGCCTGAATTTTTGTGCTAATGTAAGTGAAAAGTCAGATGACACTCCTGGAGTTATAATCTTGCAATTAAAGCATTTGGATAATAGTCACTTCTATCGTAGTGTATCCTGAATTAGAAGGAATCCAGGCCGTTTGGTGGCAATCTGGATGCCACATGTGGTTGTATTTTTCAGAGTGCTGGTCAGGCTGTGTGTTTATCCATGACCCCTCTGTCTAATTATTTCTCTGTTTTTCACCTTATTACTTTAGATCTAAAAATGTATCTTTCCTTTACCATTGAGACAATTCATAGCTTAGTTCTTAGTTAACAGTCTGTGGTTATTTAGCAATGCCCTGATCCTGTGGATGCACTGAAATACAGGATGTGTGTGATACAAGTGTGAGTCCCACTATACTTGAGGTACAAGAACTATCACTTGTTTATTTTTCCAGCTCATGGAATCCAGCCCCAGGTTCTACTCCCCTCCCCATACCCAGGCACACAACGGCACTTAATGAACAAATAAAATTACAAATTTAAACATTTTAAAAAATAGAGGGGGCTGTGGTGCAGCAAGTTAAATCACTGCCTGTGACGCTGCCATCCCACATCAGTGTTGCTGTGGATTTGTTCTGAGAGGAGAAGCGCGATGGGGGCAAGAGGCACGGAGTCACCACACAGACCCCGGGAGTCTGGTGAAAGCAGGCCAGAGGTGAGCAGCTCCCAGACTCATTTATTTCAGTTGGTGCAGCAGCTTATATAGCCGAGGCAGCCAATCCGGTCAAGGGGCAGTTTATGCCCTAACCAATCACAGCCTGTTGCCAGGCAGGCTCCTTTGCCAGGTGGGTTCCGAAGCTATTTCCTGAGTAACTGATACTCACTCCCAGTGCCATCTTGGCACGGTCTTCTCATTCCACCACACATCAGGGTGCCAGTTTGAGTCTTGGTTGCTCTGCTTTCTATCCAGCTCCTTACTAATGCACCCAGGCAGTCAGCAGAAGATGGCCCAAGTGCTTAGGCCCCTGCACCTACATGGAAGACCTCAATAGAGTCTGGGGATCCTGACTTCAGCCTGAGTCAGCCCCAGCAGTTGCAGTCATTTGGAGAGTGAACCAGTGGATGAAAGATTCCCTCTCTCTCTCTTTCCCTCTCTCTCTCTCCTGAGCACCATCACTTCGCTTTTCTTTTTTCTTTTCTTTTCTTTTTTTTTTTTTTTGACAGGCAGAGTGGATAGTGAGAGAGAGAGAGAGACAGAGAGAGAGACAGAGAGAAAGGTCTTCCTTTTTGCCATTGGCTCACCCTCCAATGGCCACTGCGGCCGGCGCATCGCGCTGATCCGAAGCCAGGAGCCAGGTGCTTCTCCTGGTCTCCCTTGCGGGTGCAGGGCCCAAGGACTTGGGCCATCCTCCACTGCCTTCCCGGGCCATAGCAGAGAGCTGGCCTGGCAGAGGGGCAATTGGGATAGAGTCCGGCGCCCCAACCGGGACTAGAACCTGGTGTGCCGGTGCCGCAAGGCGGAGGATTAGCCTGTTAAGCCATGGCACCGGCTCATCACTTCGCTTTTCAAATCAATAGAATAAAATCTTTAAAAAAAATAAACAAAATAAAACTAGAATTAAAAGATAAATTTATTTTGGTGCAAAAACTTTGAAATCCATCCACAGTATTTTCTTTCTTTCTTTCTTCCTTCCTTTCTTTCTTTCTTTTGATTTATTTATTTGAAAGGGAGAGAGAGAGAGAGATCTTCTAACTGCTGGTTTACCTCCCAGATGGCTGCAATGGCTGGAGCTGCACCAATCTGAAGCCAGGAGCCAGGAGCTTCCTCCAGGTCTCCCACATGGGTGCAGGGACCTAAGGACTTGGGCCATCTTCTACTACTTTCCCAGGCCATAGCAGAGAGATAGATGGGAAATGGAGCAGCAGGGACTTGAATTGGTGCCCATATGGAATGCCAGTACTGCAGGTGGCAGCTTTACCCACTACATACAGCGCTGGTCCCCATCCATGGTGGGTTCATAATATCATTCTTCATGATTTTTTTTTTAAGAACACACATATTGGCTCTTAGGTCTCACTTCTTTAAGGTATAAACTTCAGTATAGAAACTTCTTACTCAAATATCTGGAGTTTGCAAAAGGAAAAGGTGTTGAATTGACCTGACTTACTTCTTGGCTTCTATTGAGATAATGAAGTCATTTTACAACTTTTTCATGAACCTGATGATTTAAAACCTGCCACTTGATGCATATGTGGGCAATACAGTAATATCAAGATTTGGCTCATAACTCAAGGCTAAAAAACAAAGCAGCAAGCAAGTAAACAAATCAACCCACGCAGTAGCTGGGAGAAGCCTGAGCCACTTTGTGAAAGAGGCAGCTTCTTGGGACGTGGAGGACCCCCGGCAGTCTTCTGGGACGTGCCCAGCCGCTTCTTAGCCCTGCTCCTGGGTGTGAGTGTCCTTAGGGTTGGGGTCAGCCTGTGCCGGGCCCTGCGGATGGCCGCCTTTGAGAACCTTCCAGACTTTCCACTGAGCTCTGCAGCCATGGTGCATACTTTTGGTCACCCAATCGTAGGGATGAAAGGTCAGTGACCACCTTGTACGATGAATCATGGCCATTTGGTGTCATCATTTCCATGTCCTGTCATAAAGAGGGTTGGGTCCTCATCACTGGATACACACTGACAATTAGCAACGAGCAGTAGTTTTTCATAAGTGGATACCACGGGAAAACAGCACAGTCCCGAGTCACACGCTCTTGGTTAGAACAACTGCGTAACTCTCTGATGCACGTTGGGCTGCTGTCAACAGTAGAAATGTTTTCTTTATAAGTAGCAAAATAACCTTCTCCTTTTTCCACGCATGGCAAATTGGCAAAGATCACGATCTTTCTTAACCCATAGTTGGCAGAGGCAAGAGCAATTTGGCAGCATCTGCTAGAACTGCAGCTGCAGTGTGGAGACTTTCGGCCTAGCAATTAAGACGCTTGAACCCCAGAGTGCTGGGTCTGACGCCCGGGTCCAGCTCCTGCCTCTGGCTTCCCACTCTCACAGTCCATGGGAAGCAGTGGTGGTGGCTCAAGTGACTGGGTCCCTGCAACCCACCCGGGAGACCTGGATTGAGTTCCGGGCTTCCAGATCCAGGCTGTTGTGAGCATTTGGAGCTCTGTCTGTCTGCCTATCTGTCTCTCTACATCTCAAATAACTAAGTAAAATAAAATTTCTATCTAAAAAAAAATTGCAAATATCCATGCTATTTTGCCTAGTAACTCTACTATTAGATGGTTATTGTGCATCTAAAGATAATATAATACATATACTAAAATATGTGTGCCTATTGTACTTAAAATCTATAATAGTTTAGGGCTGGGATTGTGGAGTAGTGAGTAAGCCTCAGTCTGCAATGCCAGCACCCCATAGTGGTGCCAGTTCAAGTCCTGGCTGCTCCACTTCCGATCCAGCTCCCTGCTAATGTGCTTGAGAAAGCAGTGGAAGATGGCCCAGGTCCTTGGGCCCCTGCACCTGCATGGGAGACCCTGATGAAGTACTGGCTCTGGCTTCCTGGCCCAGCCCTGGCCTTTGCAGCCATTTGGGAAGTGAACCAGGGGATGAAAGACCTCTCTCTCTCTTCCTCTCCCTCACCCTCTCCCCCGACCCTTTTCTCTGTAACTCTGCCTTTAAATAAATAAATCTTTTTTAAAAATTTATAATTTTTTAAAAACCTGGAAATATCTAAAATACATTGACAAACATGATTTGGCCAAGTCAGTCATGATACTGCTGTTCACTGGACTCTCATGTAATTCCTAAAAAGAATAAAACAGTGCCACAGGTCCTGATAGGAGAAGAGGACCAAGATACAGCAAGTGAAAAAACAAGATAGAGAATGAACTGTGCAGTATGCCTTTAGGTTTTTTTTTAAATAAAATTATGCTTTTATATGCATAGAAAAATCCAAGAATAATAGTATTTGGCTATTTTTTAAAAGACTGATTGATTGATTTGAAAAGGTTACAGAGAGGGGGGCAGACAGAGAGAGAGCGCTCTTCCATCCACTGGTTTGCTCCCCACATGGTCCCAAAGGCCAACACTCAGGCAGGCCAAAGCCTGGAGCCAGGAGTTTCATACAGGTATCCCATACGGGTGCAGTGCCCCAGACACATGGGCCATCCTTCACTGCTTATCCCAGGCCATTAGCAGGGAGCTGGATCGGAAGCGGAGCAGCTGGGTGCCCATATGACATGCTGGCATCACAGGCTGTGGCTTTATACAATACTCCACAATGCTGGACCCTTTTGGGCTATTTTTCCATGAGAATATAGAATTTCTGTAATTAAAAATATTTATAAAAATATTTATTGCTCTCACCTAATACAGTTTTATTGTGGAATTTTCAGAACACATGGAAGGGTATACTGGTAACGATGAGAATTACCAGAACATTCTCATGTTTCTTCTTTGGGTATTTTTTTTTTTTTTTGGCAATGTATATTTACACTTAAAAACAAACAAAAAAAGATCAGCATCACAAAGCTCATGCAGGGTTTTTTTTAATGATTTATTTATTTGAGAGGTAGAGTTACACTGAGAGGGAAAGACAGAGAGAAAGGTCTTCCTTCTCTGGTTCACTCCCCAGTGGCTGCAATGGCTGCAGCTGGGCTGATCCAAAGCCAGGAGCCTGGAGCTTCTTCTGAGTCTCTTACCTGGGTACAGGGCCCCAAGGACTTGGGCCATTTTCCACTGCTTTCCCAGGACACAGCAGAGAGCTGAATTGGAAGTGGAGCAGCCAGGACTTGAACTGGTGCCCACATGAGATGCCGGCACTGTAGGTGGGGGCTCTACCCACTACGCCACAGCGCTGGTCACTGCACTTTCAAACAGAAGCCCTTTCGTGTGTGTTGCCGATGCTACCCTTACCTAGAATGTCCTTTATTTCCCCCTGTGCTGGCAAAATCCAGCGCCAACATTTCTGTGAAGCCTTCCCTGACAACCAAGACTAAAGCAATGGCTTCCACGTCTGGACTCCCGGCAGCCCTGGGTCCCAGTGGCTGATCTGCACCCAGTGATCACATAGCTCAAGAATGCCTTGACTCTCGGGGCAAGAATGTCCCCGTTTGGGGTATCTGCCAATCTCATAACTCAACTGCATGTCTGGGTGACCTCCCTTCTTATGCATTACCCGTATTTGGCCACAGCTCAAGGAGCAGGGGTGAACCCTTGAGGGCCTGTGGATTGACAATGAGGATGATACTCAGTGTTGCCGGAACACGCATCTTTGGGAGTGGAGCCTGTCCTTGTGCAGTGCCCACTTTTTGACCCATCGAGGCAGAGAATACTG
This sequence comes from Lepus europaeus, assembly GCF_033115175.1. Lineage (NCBI taxonomy): Eukaryota > Metazoa > Chordata > Mammalia > Lagomorpha > Leporidae > Lepus > Lepus europaeus. The sequence goes on from NC_084831.1 coordinate 152,943,490, forward strand.
TCTGCCGAGAAGATCCCAAAGTGACAAACAGAGATGAACGAACAGAGACGAACATGTAACCCCAGCAAGGAGAGAACGACTGAAAGGAAGTCCTTGGTCCCTGGCAGCTTTTTAATTCTGAATCCCGGTGCCTGAGAGGCCCAGCTGGGCTTCATCTCTTAATCAAGAAAGCTCTTAGGGGCTGGCATTGCCACACAGTGGGATAAGTGCCACCTGTGATGCTAGGATCCCCATCTAGGAGTGCCACTTTGAGTCCTAGCTACTCCACAGCCAATCCAGCTCCCTGCCAGTTAGCCTGGGAAAGAGGCTGAAGATGGCCCAGGGACTTGGTCCCTGACACTCACATGGGGGACCTGGATGGAGCTCCTGGCTTCTGGCTTGGCCTGGCCCAGCCCTGACCAATGCGGCCATTTGCAGAGTGAACCGGCCAGATGGAAGATTCTCTCTCTCTCTCTCTCTCTCTCTCTCTCTCTCTCTCTCTCCTTCCTGGTTACTCTGCCTTTCAAATAACTCTTCTTTAAAAATTAAGGAAATCTCTCCCTTTTGCTCAAGGAAGGGGCTTACCTAAAGAGATAACCACAGAACAGTGTGAATGCTGGGTCGTGGAGACACGGTTTCCCGGGCACCAGGAGATGAGGCCGGGAGTCAGCAGTGGCTTCCTGTAGGAGGTGAGGTTGGGCCGGGCGGAGGGTGTTTCAGGCGGCAGGAACAGCACAGCAGCGGAGAGCTGGTGGGAACTGCGGCAGGTCCGTGCCGCTGGAGCACAGATGTGCGGCGTGGCCGGGAGTGAGGCTGGCGGAGGAGCTGGGAGGCGCGCGGTCAGGAGCCACGGGAAAGAGCTTGGACTTCCTCCTTCAAGTCAGTGGATGTTAGACTTTCCTGGGACACTTCATGCAGAAATGTGGCTGCCCTCCCCCACCCCAACCAATTAAATCAGAATCTCTTGGGGTCGCAGTGGGCGCTTGTTAATTTTCCAGCTGCTCAGGTGTGAATGGCTGTTCAGCCTAGTGGTTAAAGAGCTGAGTGGCTGGGCTTGATTCCAGCCCTGGCTCCTGACTCCGGGTGCCTGCGGAGAGGCAGTGGCGATGGCTCAGGTTCCCCTGTCACTCATGCGAGAGACCTAGATTGAGTTCCCAGCTCCCAGCCCCAGCCCTGGCCCCTCTTGGGGTCTGGGGAGTGAGCCAGTAGACGAGAGGAGTGGTCCCTCTCATCTGTCTCTGTCTCTCTGCCTCTTAAATAAATCACTTTCTTTAAAAGCTGCTCGGGCCATTCTGTGCAGTAGGGCGGAGAACCTCACGGCTGCCTTGCAGGGTTTTCTGCTGGAGACAATGTTTTAGAAAAACGCCATATTGGAAGCTAAGACTGCAAGAGCGTGAGAAGGCGGGCAAAGCGGCTGTTAGCAGAGTGTCCCAGTGCCCAGGGGGAGAGCGGGAGAGCACGGAGGAGGATTTAGTGACTGGGGAGGGAGGGGGAGTCGTCAGGGTTGACATGAGGGTCTCACCTTGAGGAGCTAGACATGCCCCCCGGAGGGACAGACGGACAAGAGGAGGGGGTTTGCAGTTAGCCAGCCAGCTCTATTTTGGGTCACCCTCGTAGCTTACAGGAGCGTGGTGGGTGATAAAAGCCAGGAGTGGGCGTGCCCCCATCACCTCCGGAGACAGGGCTAGGGGTGACGTGTGGCTGCGAGGGGTGCTGTGCGGGTGGGTGGTGAGGCTGCGGCACACCCCACCTTGGCCTCGTCTATGCCAAGGTTCGGGGGTCCAGCAAGTGCCTGCTGCTTTGAAGAATTCCCCCAGGAGCCGTGCGCCGCGCCAGTGAGCTCAGAGGGAGCAGAACACGGAGGAGCAGGTCCAGACAGGACCGCAGGGGAGAGTGGGAGAGGAGCAGCTGGCGCTGGGGAGTCAGCTGGGTCCCCACACTGAAAACGCGCCAAGATGGGCCGTGTGCTGTGCGTGGAAGAGAGCTGTGTCAATGCCTCCTTGTGGGTTTTCACTCTCTGTCGTGGTTTAACCTGGGCCCCAGGGCTGCCCACGCCACCATCCTGGGGAGGAGGCTGGGAGGTCGGGGGAGTTACAAGGGAACCACCGCCGTGGCATGGCAGGTTAAGCCCCTGCCTTCAGTGCCCATGTGCCCACGGGTTCCATTCCTAGCTGTTCCACTTCCCATCCAGCTCCCTGCTATGGCACCTGGGAAAGCAGTGGAAGATGGCCCAAGCGCTCGGGCCCCTGTACTCAAGTGGGAGACCTGGAAGAAGCTCCTGGCTTCTGGCTTCAGAATTCCAGCCGAATTCTGGCGAATTCTTCCTTGGATCGAGGAAGCGCTTCGATTACTTGGAAGCAAACAGCAGCCAATTCATTCGTGAGAGAGGGCCGAGAAGGCTCCAAGGGCTGGACACACTGCAGGAGGACCTGCGTGCTAGAGGTGGGAACTCTGGACGGAGAAAGCTGGGAGCAGGTGGGACTGGGGCTGCCACCCTACCCCTCCTTTCAAATCGGAGGCTCCCATTTTGCGGGCTACTCAACAGCCCATTTACTTGACTTTTGCTCTGTAGCTGGCAAAGGCCTTTAAAAAAAAAAAAAAAAAAAAACTTGATTTATTCAGTTGGGAGAGACAAAAAGAGACAGGGAGAGCTCCTAGCTGCTGGTCCACTCCTCGGCCTTGGCATTTATAGGTCAGAGTCCACCGAGGCTCGGTTTTGCTGCAGAACCCAAATGGATGAAGACGTGTGTGTATTAGTTGGACAGTCACAAGAACGTGAAGGATTTACGGCCCACTTTTAAAGAAGGCCACTAGTGAAGAGGACATAAACTTCTTTAAAAAAAAAAAAAGATTTATTTATTTGAAAGAGTTAGAGAGAGGAGAGACAGAGAGAGACAGAGGTCTTCCATCTGCTGGTTCACCCCCCAATTGGCCACAACAGCTGGAGCTGTGCTGATCAGAAACCAGGAGCCAGGAGCTTCTTCTGGGTCTCCCACATGGATGCAGAGGCCCAAGGACTTGGGCCATCTTCTGCTGCTTTCCCAGGCCATAGCAGAGAGCTGGATTGGAAGTGGAGCAGCCGGGTCTCGAACCAGCGCCCACATGGGATGCCGGCGCTTCAGGTGGCAGCTTTACCTGCTATGCCACAGCGCCAGCCCCAAGGGACATAAACTTCTGATGAAAGCATACAACATTTTTTTTTAAAAGAATCTTAGCTGCAGGACAAAATGCTGGTGTAATGGACACAGGTAGCAAAATCTGTTCCTATTCTCTGCAGGTGATCAGCATCTCATTTAATGACTATTATCTTGAATTAACCCAACAGGCCTCAGGATTTAGAAGCCTAGGCCAACCTCCAGACGTGAGCCAGGTCAAGGCCCCAGATATATACACTTTAGATGTTTTAAGAAAGTCACATCATTCCAGAGAACGTATGGCTACCTCACAGAGACGCTGAGGACAACGTCATGGCTTTGATTGTTTTGTAAAGCGAGAATCAGGATTGGTCAGAGAGAAAGGGAGAGACAGGGAGAGAAAGAGACACTTCCGTTTGCTGGTTCACTCCCTCAAATGGCCACAATAGCCAGAGCTGGGCCAGGCTGAAGCCAGGAGCCAGGAACTCCATCCAAGTCTCCCACGTGGGTGGCAGGGACCCAAGGAGTTGGGCCATCCTCCACTGCCTTCCCAGGGCTGCCAGCCGGAAGCTGGAGCAGAAGCAGAACAGCGAGGGCTCGGATAAGCACTCTCAGGTGGGCTGCTGGCCTGCAGGCAGCTGCTTAACTCTGCACCACAGCGTCCGCCTCGGGGTTGGTCTTTAAATTATGACGTAGCATTGCAGAAAACCCAGGTTCTCTGGATAGGCTGGCCTCCGTGCCTTGAGTTCTGCAGTGATCCAAACTAAGATACCTCGCCTGGCTGCTGTAAAAAGATATTCACTTTACCAGCTGAGTCCCCCGAGGGCAGGTGCCCCAGAAAGAGAAAATGCAACGTCTTTTCATAGTCTAACTCTTTTTGGCTAAGGCAGCTTCCCTATTGGACTCTGTCCTGTTGGATAACCTCAGGTGTGGAATGTGTCAGAGCTGTGATGGTATCTGGCTGAGAACCTGGAGGCTGGGGGTGTGGACAGGGGAGAGAAGAATTCACCATAGTTTGAGTGCTGCCAGGGATCTGGGAGATAATCTAATGCCTTTCCTGATGATCCCTGCCTCCTAGTGTCCGTTCCCTTGTGTAATCTCCCTACCGCGTGACTCGCTCTAATGGAGAGAATACGGCAAGAGTTATGGTGTGACGCTCTACAGATTAGATTACACGCAGACAGACTCTGGTTTGCCTTCTAGCTTGCTCTGTGTCTTCGATCTTCTGTCATTTTGAATAGGGCATGACTAACATCTCTTGTTCATCCGTTGTTTTTAAATCCTTCTTGGTGTTCCGTGAGCTTCCTGGTTTGGCAGTTTGGTGTCTGACTTTAATTTGCGGGATTTCTCGGTCACAAGTGTTTCCACTGTTTGTTCTGTTTCTTTCTTCTCCTTCCAGTATTCTCATTGTGCATGTTGATGCCTTGTGCAGTTCTTTCACTGTTTTGTTTTGTTTTTCAGTTTCTATGGGCAAATCCTCAAGCTCAGAGATCCTTTGCTCAGCCATATCCTGTCTCCTGGGCAGCCCAGCAAGGGCATTCTCCATTTCAGTTACAGTGTTTTTTACTTCCAGCATTTCCTTTCGGTTCTAAGGATTTCCATTTCTCTGCTTACACTGCTGGTCTGTTCTTGCGCGCTGTCTACCTTATCCCTTACTGTTTCAGTAATCATACTTCTCTTGTATTTTATTTTAAAGTTTTACTTATTTATTTGAAAGCCAGAGTTACATAGAGAGAGAGAGAGAGAGAGAGAGAGAGAGACAGAGGTAAGTGAGATCTTTCTCCCACTGGTTCATTCCCCAAGTGGTCACAATAGCCAGAGTGAGCCAGGCCCAAGCCGGGAGCTCCAAGCTTCATGCTAGTCTCCCATGTGGGTGGCAGAGGCTGAAGTCCTTGGGCCATCTTCCACTGCTTTCCCAGGTGCATTAGCAGGGAGCTGAATTGGAAGTGGAGCAGCTGGGATTTGAACCATATGTGATGCTGGTGTTGCAGGCGGCGGCTTTACCTGCTGTACAACACCAACCTCTGCTCTTTTATTTATTTCCAACATCCCTCTGTATGCAGCTCTGGTGTTTGCTTCGCCCTCTAAACTCTAATTTTTGTTTTAGTATGCCCTGCGATTTCTTTCTGGACATGATGTGTGGGGTAAAAGAAACTGCTGTATGTGGTCCTGGTAAGGCAGAGATAAGGCGTGAGGGGAGAGGAAGCTCTTTTATGGTCAGGTCTGAGTCTTACTGAGCCCGGGCCTCTGGGCTGTGAACTTCCCAAGTGCTTCTCAGCTGCTGCCCTTCCACACCCTGCGGTGTGACAGAGCCGCTGCTGGAGGTCGGGACTTCCCAGATCAGTTAGGCTATGATAAAACCCCAGCAGGTTAGGCACCTGGTTAAATAGTTTCCCAAGGTCTTGTTAACAACACAATGCTCTTGCATATCTCCCTCCATCTGCTGGAAGCAGGGGGGATTTTCCCTGATATTGAACGTGAGCACCTGGTGCAGGTCCTAGAGGGAAATCTCACGTAAGCGTGGGAGGCCCCCTGAGACTTTGCCATCAATCACAGTCCGGATTGATGAGCCTCCCGGCATGGCACTATCAGTGAGCTTCCATACCCACCCTGAAGTGGCTCTCCCTGGGACCTCTCCTGCTACAGATCCAAGAAGAGTTGGTTTTCAGATGGTTCAGCCTTCGCGGTCGTCTGGTTGATGCTTCCTGCGTGCAGAACTGGAAAACTGAGGCCTCCCTCGCTCTCAGGAGGATGCCTTTTGGAAAGACCCTGCAGGGAGACCCCAAGCGAGGCCTCCAGCCGACAGCCAACAGGGCACTGAAGGTGTTCCAGTGGAGGCCCCTATTCTAGGATTCCGAGAGGGCTGACTTCCGGCCATGGCCGCTTAAGCGAGCTGGGGTTGAGCTCCACGGTTGGGCCCCAGCAGACACCTCAACTGTAGCTCCAGGGAGATCCTGATCCAGAGGGCCTGGCTGCCCGGGGCCTGGACGTTGTGCCATGGAATCCCTGAGACCATGCAAGGTGTTTGGGGTCAGTTTTCCAGCCAGTGTCTGTTCTCAGTGAGCCGTGGCGACCAGGAGGGCCTTGGTGTGCTTTCTGAGCGTCTACCAACTCAAACTAGAAGCCAGGCCCAAGACTCCCAGGATTAGTGCTCCTTGAACTCTTTTGAAATTTTTATTTATTTATTTATTGGGAAGGTAGAGAAACAGAGACACAGGAGAGATCTCCCATCCACTGGTTTACTTCTCAAATGCCTTCAACAGCCAGGGCCAAAGCCAGGAGCCAGGGACTTCATCTGGGTCTCCCACGACGGTGGCAGGAACCCAACTACTTGAGCCATCAGCTGCTGCCTCCCTGGTGCACGCTAGCAGGGAACAGGAATGTGAAGTGGAGCCAGAACATGAGCCCAGGCACTCCAACATGGGATGCACACGTCCAACATGGGATGCACACGTCCCAGGTCATCCAGTTATGTCCTGCGCTTCCTGCCTTCCGAGGAGCTACAAGGAGGTGGCTCTGGGAGGGAGGGGGAGGCCCAGAGCACAGCTTTCAGCTTCTGGTCCAGAGAAGGAGAGGATGGGCTGTGATGAGCTCCAGTGAAGCCGGAAGCAGAGAGGGAGTGGACGTGTGGTGACCTGGGCCGAGACAGGGCTGGGGCAGCAATCTGAGCATCAGAAGCGGACTGACAAGCAGAAGTTGCTTGGACCTGGAAGGCAGGACAGCGGCCACCACTGAGGAGGGCAAAGCCAGCCAGGGGACCAGGAACTTAGACCTCAGACACAGGTACCAGCATAGGAAGGCCTTGAGGATGCCTGTTCCTGAAACAGCTGTCTGCCCAGGCGCCTGGAGGCTCCCGGAGACAACCAGAGCATGGGTGTGTCTCATTTGCAGTGCCTTCCCACCATGTCCAGCGCCCTCGAAGTCAGAGAAAGGAGGCAGGCTCTGTGCCGGCTGGCGGTGGGCTGCTCGCCTTCCATGTCTCTCTGCCTATCTGTGTCCAACAACCACGGAAAGGGGAGAGGGGCTCCTCAGCATTTGGCTGCCTTAGGATTTGGGGAGCAGTGATTGGTGGGGCAGACAGGATGGTAGCCCCTTAGGATTCCAGAGAAATCCAGAGAAAAATCCTTCGGCCCCCAAGTGATTGGCTACTTCTTCCTGCCACCTGCTGTGTGCACCAGCCAATTGCTAGGTCATCTTCAAGCCTAAGCTACTGACTCTTGCATGAAATGGAACAAAGGTGTGATGTTGTGAAATCTAACATGGTCTTTGTCCCTCTTTCCTGGCCAATGGCTCCTAAAAACCCTTGGAATCTCCCAAGTGATAAGATTGTCTTTTGTAAGCCAATGAAATGACCCTGGCCAGGAGCCCCTAGGTAGGTTCAGGGTGGGGGCTCTTTACTGGGATTAGATAGTTGGGACTTTCACTCCCACCCCCTAACTTCTGGGGAGGGGAGGGTGCTGAAGGCTGAGTTGACCACCAGCGGCTAATGATGTCATCAGCCACGCCCAGATAAGAGAGCGTCCATGAAACCCAACAAGGCCTGGATGAACACTGGAGATTGCTGCACAGTGGGGCGTGGGAGCCCCATGCCCCTTCTCCCGTATGTCAGTGTCTGTCCCACCTGGGTCTCCAGCTGTGTGTCGTGATACACGGGTAACTGTAAAGGAAATGCTTGTGTGTTGTGGGCCAGTTAGCAAACTAATCGAACCCAAGGTCGGGTCAGAAGCACAGGTCACGGCCGGGGGCTTGTGACGTGGGAACACTCACCTGGGGCTGAGCCTTTTAACTTGTGGGCGTCTGGTGCTATCTCCAGGTGGACAGCGTCAGAACGGAACTGAACTGGAGGGCGCCCAGGTGGTGTTGGTGTGTGGGGACTCCTGTCCCCCAAGTCTAGTGTCAGAAGGGTTGTGTGTTGGGTGTTGTTGTTTTGGGGGTTCCCCCCCCCCACCCCGCCGACTGACTGCAGTCTCTTTAGGCATGCTGCTGGATTCTAGCACTGGAAAAAGTTATCTAGACCAGTTCGGTAATTTAACAAACAAACAAAAAAGGTTGAAGCCACTTAAAAATCCGGATTCTTAACTGCTCCCAGGTTTCCGGCCACGTGGTTCCCTCCTTGTTCCTGGTCCTGAGGCAGGGCCTCCCCTGGGTCCTTGCTCACAGGGCGGATGTGTAAGGACTTGCTGTCCGCTGTTCTCTTTGCCTTCTCTGCCTGGCTACTGCAGGCAGCTGAGATGGTTCCCCATGGGACTGGACCATCAAGCAGACCCAGAGCAGGACACGGACAGCAGAATACAAAGGCTGAGATTCCCGCACTTAAAATACTTGGTTTCTACCTGGGAAGGCATTTTCATAATCCCCTTAATTACATGTCTGTTCCATTTTATTCTTTTCTTCTGTGTTGCACTTTCAAGAGCTCTCATCAGAGAGATTGCCGGAACGAGCTAACTGCACTTATGTAATTAGCATAATAGTGTTGGACAAGATAAATTAGCTTTGCACAGACAGAAAATGAGCAGAAGGAGCCATTTCTCATTAACTGGAAGAAGCCATCCCATGTAGATTACGTCCGGAGTTGCTGCTTTGGTCCGGAGTAATCTGCTTTGATTGAGATGGGAACAGAGTAGCTGAATTTTAATAAGAGAGCAGATGCTAAGCTCAGGGCTGAGCTCCCGAGGAGACAAGGGAGCGGGCACTAGGAGTGAAGCTTCCTATGAGTCTTGTCCAAGAAGAGGCATAATGAAGTGGTTCACCCATCGACCGTCCCAGGGTAACTCTCCCAATGGCCATCCCTGGTTACATTCCATAGGTAAACTGGATTATTTAGTCCTGCCTGCACTGTTTCTTTGCCTCTTATGGGATTGCATTTAACTGGCACTACACTAACAAGTCCCACATTCAATAGATTCTAATTGAATTTGAAAATGTGCTTGCTCAAAAAATCGCTGAGTCAGCGAATCCTGGCCCCTAGCAGTTATTTTGCTCTATAACAGCAAACAGGTGATTTTCACTTTTTTTTTTAAAGATTTATTTATTTGAAAGGCAGAGTTACAGAGAGGCAGAGGCAGAGAGAGAGAGAAAGAGAGAGGGAGAGAGGGAGGAAGAGAAAGGAGAGAGGGAGAGAAGGAGGGAGAGAGGAGAGAGGAAGGGAGAGAGGGAGGGAGGGAGAGAGGGAGGGAGGGAGATCTCCCATCCACTGTCCAAATGGTGGGAAAGGCCAGAGCTGCACCAATCCAAAGCCAGGAGCCAGGAGCTTCCTCCGGTCTCCCAAGCGGGTGCAGGAGCTCAGATACTTGGTCCATCTTCTACTGCTGTCCCAGGCCACAGCAGAGAGCTGGATCAGAAGTGGAACCGCCAGGACTCGAACTGGCGCTGTATGCCGCCCTGCAGGTGGCAGCCTTACTCACTAGGCCACAGCGCCGGCCCCAGATAATTTTCTTATGAAGCTCCTGCTCTGTAGGAATCGTGGAAACAAGGCTCTGAAGCTCCAGGTCTTCCTGGAAACTTTTGCTATTAAGGCAGAGGCAGAAGGAAGAGAGACCAAGAGGCCACATGGCCTGGGCGTCCCTTTACAAGATTGGATCTTTCATAGTCACCTCTGCCTTCCAGTGCTCCTGAACACACAGGCATTGTCATTTTGGGCATGAAATGAAGAAAGAGAGTTAACTTTAAAATGATGCATTTTTAAAAAAAAAAAACTTTTAATTATTTGAAAGGCAAGTTACAGAGAAAGTGGGAGAGACAGAGAAAGATCGTCCATCCGTTCATGGACCTCCCCAGCCCAGGAACACAGGAGGCCTGAAAGCCCCCGTCACTCCGCGGCATCCCACCCCCAACCCCCGCCTTCCACGCGTGAACATTGCCTCCAACCAAGCCCAAGCCGAAATGGCCAGTTCCTGATGTTTTGCTTTTAAATGATTCATCCTCAGTGAGATGTGCAGGTGTTGAAGGGGGGTGGGGTGGGATGAAGCAAAGAACTCCGAGTAAATAAGGGAGAGTCCTTTACGTCTTCTCCAGGTTTGCTGGAGTGGGGCCGCCAGGATGCAGGTAAGACTGCACCCCCACGAGCAGGGGCGAAGGGAGGAGCCGGTTCACCTGCAGCTCCCCTGCAGGAGTGCAAAGCCAGCCCTCGCTGCCTTCCCTGGGAAGGGCGTGAAGAGCGGGCCTGCTTTCTTCCCGTTAGAAATACAAGTGCAAGCTCCCTCTGGGTTTTCTGGCGCATCACAGACGCCCTTATCAGCCTGGCTGGGGCGAAGCAGCTCTGCGGGACGACCTTGACCGTCAGCGCTGCCTAACCCAGTTTCCGGGATGCCCCGCCCCCTTCACCATATGGAACGCTGCTTGTTGCTGAGGCCCCAGGATTTGCACTTCGTCACTGGGGGTGGGGGTGGGGTGTTTTCTTTGAACGCAGTCCAGTCTCCCAGATTCCCACGTCCCAAGCAGCTGCTCTCTGTCGGCCGCAGCATTCTGTTGGTGTTCGCTGAGCCAGTCTTTGTTCTTTTCATGAGAGGGGAGGCCCAGGAGTGGGAAATGGCTCCATGCTCGGTGGGGGGGGGGGGGGGTGTCTACGGGCCTCTTGGGACCTCTGCCGACAAGACAGAGCTGCCTGGGTGGGATGCTGGGATCTGCAGCGGAACCAACCTGCCAGCCCGCCAGGATCTGTCAAAATGTCCTCTCTGTGTGTTGGACCTGGCCGGCTTGTTTAGTTCATGGTAGAGGGGAAGCCAGTTTGTTCTCTAGAGAAAAGTAGGAGAAAACAGGCACCCGGGCTGCTGACAGTGCTCCAGCCGCTTTGTCCCAGGTCACTAAAGCCACCGTTAGACCCAGAGATCACCAGGAGACCCCAGGCCCCTCGGCGTGAGCCCGGGTGCCAGCAGAGGTGGCCCAGAGGCCCCCTAGGTAATGAAGCTAGGGAGGTTTTCTTGATGTTTTCAGAATGGCTGTTGACTTTTTCGCGAACTAATACGCTCTGTAATCAAACTGTGCCTTCACATCTCAATTGCACACTCAACAAATTTTGCTCTACGTCATTAAGTTTGAGGCGGAGCTTCTTCCAATGTAGTAATTATGAGTTAGGCATTGGGCTTGGTGCTTTGAACTTGATCCCCATAACAATTCAGAAAATAGGTATTACGACCACTGTCCATACATGGATGTATTGGACTGTTCTACATTTATATTCCCGTGATGCGTGCCTAGTCGGTTGCTGCTCCAGTGTCTCCTTCACTGCCTGAATGCATTCTTTATCCCAGTTTGTTAATTCTCTTTTTTTAAAAAAAAAAAAAAGATTGATTTATTTATTTGAAAGTCAGAGTTACACAGAGAGAGGAGAGGCAGAGAGAGAGGTCTTCCATCCACTGGTTCACTCCTCAATTGGCCCCAACGGCCGGAGCTGCACCGATCTGAAGCCAGGAGCCAGGAGCTTCTTCCAGGTCTCCCACGTGGGTGCAGGGGCTCAAGGACTTGGGCCATCTTCTACTGCTTTCCTAGACCATAGCAGAGAACTGGATGGGAAGTGGAGCAGCCTGGTCTTAAACCAGCGCCCATATAGGTTGCCAGCCCTGCAGGCCAGGGCGTTAACCCGCTGTGCCACAGTGCCAGCCCTGCTAATTCTCTGTTCAACTATGTTTAGTCCAGGGTCTATTCTACTGAGGGCCCCTGGCCTCTGCCATCGGCTGTGCTTTCCTTCTCCTTGATTCCTCATTGGATCTCCACCCCTGCTTGTTTCTTTTCTCCCAGTTTTGGTGGCATGTTGTATCGGAGACACCTACTCTTTGGATGTAGTTTCTTCATCTCCACACGAATTCCAAATGTAGGGATTTTCAAGTCCTTTTCAGCAGTTTTAAAAATTCTTTTGTTTCTTTCTGGGGAAGAAAACCTCACATTCCGAAGACTGGTTTGACTGGCTGGCTCGGTGTAAGATTTCTTCATGCAGTTTAGAATTGGGCTTAATGGCCAGCGCCGCGGCTCACTAGGCTAATCCTCGGCCTGTGGCACCAGCACCCCGGGTTCTAGTCCCCGTCGGGGCGCTGGATTCTGTCCCGGTCGCCCCTCTTCCAGGCCAGCTCTCTGCTGTGGCCCGGGAGTGCCATGGAGGACGGCCCAAGTGCTTGGACCCTGCACCCCCTGGGAGACCAGGATAAGCATCTGGCTCCTGCCATCAGATCAGCGTGGTGCGCTGGCCGCGGCGGCCATTGTAGGGTGAACCAACGGCAAAGGAAGACCTTTCTCTCTGTCTCTCTCTCACTGTCCACTCTGCCTGTCAAAAAAAAAGAATTGGGCTTACAGGCTCCTGCTACGTGGGAGGTCACCTCCACCCTGCCTTTCTTTTGCCCTCTCTACATCCCCCACTTGCAGCTGAGCGCCACCCCGGGCACTGGGCTGTGCTCAGACCACGGTCAGCGGCAGCTGAGCGCCACCCCGGGCACTGGGCTGTCCTCGGACCACGGTCAGCCGCAGCTGAGCGCCACCCCGGGCACTGGGCTGTCCTCGGACCACGGTCAGCCGCAGCTGAGCGCCACCCCGGGCACTGGGCTGTCTTCGGACCACGGTCAGCGGCAGCTGAGCGCCACCCCGGGCACTGGGCTGTCTTCGGACCATGGTCAGCGGCAGTGGAGCGCCACCCCGGGCAACTGGGCTGTCCTCAGACCACGGTCATCAGCAAGTTTGCCAGCCCAGCCTCCTTTCACCATCAGGCAAGCCCTAGCCTGGCCCCTGGGCCCGGCACAGACCCCTCTGCCTCACACCTAACACTTCTACCCTGTGGTGCACCTTTACCTGTCAAAGCCAAGTTCACAACTGCCCCTTCCCATTTCCAAATCCACAGCCCAGGGGGCTCTTGGATCACTCTCTCCTCACTGCTTGGCACTTCCCTTTTTAAAATGTATTTGAGAGTCAGAGTTACAGCCAAAGAAGAGAGGCAGCACAGGATCTTCCATCCACTGGTTCACTCCCCAGATGGCCACAATGGGCAGGGCTGGGCCAAGCCAAAGCCAGGAGCCAGGAACCAGGAGCCAGGAGCTTCTTCCGGGTCTCCCACGCAGGTGCAGGGTCCCAAGCTTTCCCAGGCACATTAACAGAGAACTGGATCAGAAGAGGAGCCACCGGGACTCGAACTGGTGCCCATATGGGATGCTGGCATCCCATCGCTCTGCTACAACGCCGGCCCCTATAGCAGAAAGTGTTTAGCTGACCGGATTAGAGGGACAACACCAAACCTGAGAAGATCTGCTCTGATTCCTCACAGCTCCAGAAGCCCTTGGAAAGTCAGGATATTTCCAGCGTGGAAGCTGGGAGAGCGTGGGCGGCGGTTTCTAAACAGCCAGAGGGAAGCTGAAGTCAGCAGGTGTAACACAGGGTTCCTGGAAAGGCCGAACAGCAGTGGAGAGCAGGCAGCGCTTAGAAAAAGCCAGAGGAAAGGGACGCGGCCTGGGCCGTCTAGGCCTCAGGCAGGTGGAGGGGACGCCTGAATGGGCTCGCTCCAGGGCCCCGATGGCGTGGGAGTAAGCACACACTGCACTGCGGCCAGGCATGCCTGGGCCTGGGGCATTGTTCCCCAGACCCCGGGGCTGCACCAGCTGGCTAAGCCCGGACGGTTTGTGAGTCACAACCTGTGGAGCGCTTTAGATTTCTCCGGAAGAGATCCACAGAGATGGCCAGGCAGCGTCCTGTGACATCGCCCGGCAGGAACTTCCACCATGGACTGCGCCTGGGCTCTGCCCATCCCCGCTAGGAGCAAGCGTATTTCCAGTGTTTGCGGGAACTGACCGTGCCCCGTGGGCTGCTGTCTGCCCGGCCTTCCTTGTCCTTGTTCCTAGGGCGTCTTGGTGCCGTGGCTGAAACCCTGCTCATGGCAGGTGCGGTAACTTTCCAACTTATCTTAAACCTCCTCTTTTACAAGCAAAATCGAACATACCCGAGTCTTCAAGATCCAAAGCCAGTCCAATCATAACTGCTCTCACCTGGGAGAAGCCGGCGTCCCCTGCCTCCCGGGGGAAGTCCTGTTGGGGACACAGTTTAACACCCCTGACATGGCCGGGAGAGCCCTGTCAACTTAGGACACCCAGGTTCTCACCCGGCTCTGCACTGAGAAAGAGTGTGGCTTTCGGCAAGTCCTTTAGACTCCGTGTTCTCGTCTGGGAAGCGAAGAGTTGGTGTGGACTTCACAGGTCGCCGTGAGCTGCAGTGCGGCCACGTGGGGGAACGCAGCTGCCGAACGCCCTGTACAGTGAGCTACTCCTTTCCTTGGCTTCTCCACATTTGCATAGTCCTGTGACTTCACATGCGTGGGCCAGGGCAGAGCCACACCCCCTGGGCCCCACAGTCCGAGCTGCTTCCTTGTATGGTCTCTGAAGAGAAGCGGTCGTTTCAAAGATACCTTAGGTTCTCCTCCCAGGGTGGTGTTTCCAGTGTCCTAGACAGACAGACCGACCGACCGACCGACCGACCCACTGCTGGGTCGCCATCCCCCATGCCCAAGACCGAATCTGCTGTCTTCAGGTGTACACGCCGGGGTCCCGGGCTCTTCCACACCAGTGCTCTGTGTGTGTCAGCCTGTGTGTCATTTAGATTTCTAAGTCTCTGGGAAAGCCATTTTACCGAGGGTCTCAGGAGAGCGTTTCCTGTACTTCCTTCCCAGATCCTTCCAAGCTAAAGGTGTCACCTGTCTTCCCCCGGGGCTGTCCGGGCAGCTGTCGTGTCTGGTGGTTCTGCTGCTGTTCCATGCCCCAGGCTGCGGCATCGCACCTGGAGAGACCGCTCAGAGAGCGTACAGCGTCCGCTGCAGGCCTTTCCCCCCGCACACGGAACAAGTGGTTTACTGGCGGGATTCAGGCGAGGAAAGCGTGCCAGTTCTCTGGCTCACAGGGTTGACTCACACCGTGGGCGGGATCTGAGCGGTTCGGTAAATCCTCTCACCTACACTGATCTCTGCCATTCTCCCACACCTCACAGCGCTGGGGTTTACCTTTTCTTACTTGATATTCAGGGAGGGCTTTGAAACGGACGTGAGTTGTATCTCTGTGTTCCCAGAGTCACTAGCTGTATACCAGAGGCGAACCAGTGTGGTGTTGTGTTTAAGTGGCTTCCACTGGGAGAATGGTTCCAGGCCCGTAACACCAATGGTTGCCATGTGTGTGTAAGACTGTACTTTTTGAGAGCCAGAGTTACAGATAGGGAGAGAGAGAGAGAAAGGTCTACCATCTGCTGTTCCATCCGCTGTTTCACTCCCCAGATGGCCGCAAGCAGAGCCAATCCAAAGCCAGGAGCTTCTTCTGGGTATCCCACGTTGGTGCAGGAGCCCAAGGACTTGGGTCATCTCCCACTGCTTCCCTGGGCCATAGCAGAGAGCGGGATCAGAAGAGGAGCAGCTGGGACACAAACCAGGGTGCGGCAGGTGGAGGCTTAGCCTTCCCCGCCACAGCGCCGGCTCCTCAGTGGTTCGCCACTAGTCAGAGCCAGCCGGCTCTCCTGAAGGCCCGTGGTTTGGATGACCCATGATGAGCAGGGCAGGAACTGAATTTCACATGGGGGCATCATTCTGCCTCGGACTCAGGGAGCTTAATTTAGCAGCTGCTTGGTCAGAGGGAGTGACTTCTTCCTTTTCTGCCGTGACAACCCCTACGGGCCCAAGTCCGTTTTATGGAGACTCTTTCTGGAAGGGCGCAGCCCATCTTTGCATTTTCTTTTGAGTGGCATGGGCCAGGGAAGAGGAGGAAGAAAGGAGGAGAAAGGAGAGAGGCCGCTGGCAGGGAATTCCAGCGCCGAGCTCCTGGCAGCGAGATCCACTTTTCTTGCCAGAAGGGCGCTTGGGGTCTCACTGTTTGGCCTCTTCCCTCTGCTGAACGCTTTCCCTTGATGTTTCTCTAAACCAAAGCAGTTCCCCTGGGCCAGACAGCAGACCCCTGGCGTGCTGCCAGGGAGTGACACAGGAAGAGCTGCTTTGCCTCTCCACTCCTGCAGTCCAACCCTTTGTCTCTCCTTGACGCCAGGGAGGCATCACAGGGCCACTCACGGCTCCCACACCTGCTGGACTCGCGGGGAAGGCTTCCTGGCCTCCACTCTAGTGTCGCCTGGGGGAGCACCCTGACCCCTGGGTTTCAAGCCTCCAAGCTAACGACCAGAGAACTCCTTGGTAAATGGGTGTGGAATGGGTTCTGTGTCTACACCCAAGGCAGAATGCCGGTCCCTGACTATGCACTATGGGTGCGTGAGAACGAATGGGACCATTGCCATCTCAAGATAACTGGTTCTCAAGCCCTTCCCCACAAGACCTCTGACCAGAGCTATCAATGTCCTCCTTTTCTCCTTTCGGTCTTTGTTTAGGAGCTAATGAACTGGCACAAGGACAGAAGGCGGGCAGTGGTGGGGAGGGTGGGAGTGGTGAGGGAGGGGGAGGGGGAGGGGAAGGGAAGTGAGGAGCCCGAGTCCCTGCCCTGGTCCTGTCCTGTTTGCAGGGGCAGGTAAGGTCTCAGCACCCTTGACCAGCTCGGAAGCTCAGACCTCCCAGGGAGGCCCCTGCCCTCCTTGGAGCCTACCACTCAGGGCCCAAGTACAGAAAATGGAGGGGTTGCCTCTGGGAAAGGAGGGGGAGGAGCTGTTACCAAGGAAACAGTCCTGGTTGACAGTCTAGGACTTTCTTAGCCTCAGGGCTGGCCAGCAAGTGGGCGGGCATGCAAATCCCCACAGGTGCAAGATGTTAAAGAGAAGTGGCCCTGGGTGAGTTTTGCATATGCTCACAGGAAGTGGAAGTTTGGTTCTGGCCCCCTCCAGCTGCAGGGGCCGCCTTTAGAGCTGTTCCCTCCAGCCAGCTAGGGGCTTGCCTGATGCTTTGGCCAAGAGGAGATCTGGTTGGCCCCAGGCCATTGCTGTGTTGGGCTAAGGTTAGGGAAAAATCTCAACTACTTCCCCGCCCCTCAACCAAGTCTGAACATCATAGACGAAAAGCCTAAGCCTGGGCTTGAAGGATGCCCCCCATCTTGCTTGGGGCTGTGAGGCCTCCATCCCTCTGTCCCACCCTAGACCCAAGACAGTGCCTGGATCCCATAAAGCAGACCCCCACCTGGCCTGGCTTGTGGACTGCACCTGACCGCTCCCACGAACCCATCGCCGTATCCTCGCTGTGCTCACAACCCTCACAGATCCACAGAGGGCCTTCGCTTTTGTGGCCCGGCCGCCCCCGGAGGGCTGATGCGCAGCCTCTCTGGCCGCCCATTCTTTCTTCTTTAGCCATAGTTTGAATTCCTATTCCAATGAGCTGCCTTGAGCCATGTGGTAGCCCTTGGACTTTGTGCTGTCCCCGTATTTGCTGGACCCAGGGGCCTGGAGGAAGGGTCTTCCTTGGTGGCCAGAGGAGGGAAGGAGGAGAGCCCCAGAGCTGGCCATGGCAGGGAGGAGATCTGTGGTCCAGTCTCCTCTCTGATGGGGGGTCCGAGCAGCCCCTGAAGTCCAAAAGGGAACAGAGCCCCTGCTGGCCACACCAGGACATCTGTGCTGTGCCCAAGGCGTAGGGCCTCCTCTCCCTTTTCTTCTGAAAAAGAGCTCGGGTGAGAGCTGTGGAGGAGGGGCCGGAAGGATGGTGGTCTCAGGATGTGCCGCTGCCGTGGGTCGGTGCCGGGCAGCCATGCGTGAAGTCTTGGCCGCAGGCGTCTCCGTGAACCTGTGCAAGTGTGTAGGGTGGGGTGGAGAGCTGGACGCTGGGACTCCCTCCCCGTCTCTACCCCAGGCAGCCTGCAGCGTCGCAGGTGAGAGCATGCCCATTAGTCTGGGAGCTGAAGGGCTCTCGTGACGTTAGGAGGAAGCTGTAGGTGCGGTGGCTCCGAAGCAGAGGGGAGGCCGGTTGCGCCTAGATTCTGTCGCTGAGGGGACAGCCTCAAGTACACAGCTGGGACTGTCTAAGAACCGGTCACCCACAGTCCTCCCTGGGCTATTTCCAACCCGGTGGCTTTTCACAGTCACTGGCGATGCTGACAAGGGCAACCTACAGAGCGGGTCTGCTAGTACAACGAAGCATGAAAGCTGTGTTCTCCAGGGGTTGGGCGTCGATCAGACGGGAGCCAGGAACACACAGCAGGACCCGCGTGAACAAACAGGGGATCGCCTATCGCCAGCCACCCAGCTACAGGGTAGATGTGAGTGGGCGGCATCCGCAGCTGCCTCCCAGGTGTGCCGACAAACACGAGAGGGACCCTTCCCTCAGCCTCGGGGCAGGGGGTGAGCTGGGGCCTCAGATGTCTAAACCACTTTGACCTTCGCAAGCTCTGGCTGGCGTTTCTGTTGAAAGATTGTTCCCCGTGGCTTGCTGCCCTTGCCTCCCATGCTGCCCCCTCTAGGAAGTGCTGGCGGCACAAGGCTTCTAAAAACCAACTGACTGCAAACAACACGCAGGCACGGGTAGGACAGCCACTCCATGTAGAGGGTGGAGCGGGAATAAGGTCGCCTCGAAAAAACAAACGGGTGAAGTGGCTGACCCCCTCCCCCCAGACCGTGCCTCTTAAATCGATCCAGCATGGAATTCGTCTTCTCGCTCCAGACAGTTTTGCATGATTCCGTTCTGTTGGACAAACAGGTGCTGAGACAGGTGCATCCTAAGAGAGGGCTGCTGGCTTACCCTGTGCTAGGGTTTGGATCTGGTTTGTCCCCTGGAGGCTCCGTGTGCTGGAAGCTTGGGCCCCAGCCCGGTGGGGTGGAGGGGGTGGTCCCTTTAAGAGGCAGGGCCTCATGGAAGGGAGCGAGGTCATGGGGGCTGCACCCCATGGAGCAATGCAGTCTTGCAAGAGTGCGTGCGGTGTTGCCACGCTGTACCTTGGCTCCTGGGCACACAGGCCGCGCCCTTTCTGCTTCTCTACAGGGTGGCAACACGGCCAGGGCCCTGGGCGGGACAGCAGCAGCTGCCAGAGCCAGAACTGTGGGCTTCTTTACTTTACAGTGACCCAAGCATTTGCTTCCAGCCGCACACAATGAACCAAGAAAGGGCAACTATTTTCCAAAATCATTGCTTCAACCAAAACTCCCACCATCCATAGCTCCCATTACGGTCCAGCCTTACAAGCATTCGTTATTGTTAAACTTCAGAATGTCAACTGATCAGGTGTAGCGATACCTCGCTGTGGGTTTAATTTGCATTTCCCTGATGACTAAATAAAGCTAAGCATCTTTGACTACAGTTTCTGGCCACATGAATTTCCCCTCACGTGACGTGTCTGCTCAGGTCTTTTACTATCTTCCTATGGCCAAAGTTAGGTCCTCTTTTCAAATAAATTTCATCTTCATTAAAACTACATTTGACAAGCATTTGTCCAGTTTGGAAGGAGCCTCTGCTCACTAGAGAACCATATGTAGTTAACGGCTCCATCTCTTAGATCCGTAAGCTTAAACATGACTGTGGTGTTTTTTTTTTTGTTTTGTTTTTTTTTTTTTTTTTGTGCTCCAAATAATTGAGAATATAATAACAATAGAAATTCACATAAAGTTACTTTCCAGATAATATTTTCTTATCTCTGTTTTCCAAATCTGACATCCTGTTATTGACTTCTGTTCCCTTTTGCTTCTCTGTATTTTCATGGAGAACAAACATCCCTCTAGACATCATAGTCCTTTACTTATTATTCTGCTCTGTATTTATCACGCTGTGCGTTATATGCACTGTGGTGAGTTAGCTACAGGGCAATAATACAGGACTGTACTGTTGTGTACGTGACCTTGGCCGTGACAGTAATATTAAGCAAAAGACATAGCCATGTCTACAATAGTTATACATATTTAATAAAAATAAAGAAAAAGCTCCCCAAGTGTGAGCCCAAGCTTTCGCTCACCTTATCTCCTTTAGACATTTGGGTATGAGCTCATCGACAAAGAATGAAGCCAGACAATCTACCATCAAATAAATTATTCAGCAATCTGTGATGTCCTTGTAACATGAGAATCCCCTATTAAAAAAGTAAATAGTTGCACTGTCCACAGAGGCACATGCCTGCTATTTATAGTGTTTATGGGAGTTGCTTTGCTAGCAAACCAGCTAGAGCCCGCCCCCCGGTATACGCATGGATGTTTGTGGCAGGACTGGTACGCTAAGCCATTTCCTCTACGCACATGTGTGCAGCACACACCCACACACAGAGGGCAGCGGAGAGCCTAAGCAGGCATGAGCTACATGTTAGATCTGGCTCGTTCTCCTCCTTAATTCCCTGGAAACTCTAATAGGGACAAAGTGACCACAGGTAAGCTACCACGGATGGAATGATGTGTATTCCTGGCTGCATCCGGGTCATTGGGTCCCTATGTTTTCCAAAGGCGATGTTTCATTTTCTGCTCAGAACACTGGATTTCTCTGCAGACAAACAGAAACGTGGGGGCACTGAGCCTTCCATGAGGCCTCTCCTTTCCCCCCAGGTGCAGCTACGATGACCTCAAAGATGGGGGCCCTGGACTGCAGCTTCCAGATCGGGGTGGGCCAGGTGGCCTGAATGAATTCACATCCTGAAAGGGCTGGAAAAGAAACCTCTGGGTGTCTGTTTTCATGGCTTCATTTTGGGATTAAAAATTCTCTCTGGCTCTGGAGACATGATTGGCATGGAGGCAAAGCAAGCTCCTTTGGAAGGCCATGAACGCTGGCGTAGTGCTTACTCCAATCCTTATGCATCAGTGGGTGGTAACCTCTGAGCTGACATTATAAGAAGGTTCCATTACGTGAAAGCCGACGTTAAGTAAAACATCCAAGGCAGGCATAGACGGGATTCTGGGCACAGCGAAAGAACTGTGAACCGACAAACGAAATGGAATTAAGGGCAACAATCTTTGGATTCTTCCACTGTGTCATGGTTGTTCAGTAGTAAAGAAGTTTCTGGAAAACAAAAATACTGTAAAGCCACACACATAATCCAGTAAGAAAATAAAAAATCAAAAAGTAGAAAGTTTTTAAAATTTAAATTAACCAAGGAGGAATTTTACACCACACCTAGCAGGATGGTTACAATTAAAGGCAATGTCAGGAGCTGGCTGGCAGCAAGGAGGCAGACTGTGGATTGGTGACACCTTGCTGGTGGGCACAGCCACCGTGGAGGACACTTTGGGAGTTTTAATACAACCACACAAAGCAGCCACTGCACTCTCAGAAAAGTAAAATCACGTTCTGCGTGCACACCAAGACTTGTGTGTGAGCGTTCACACAGCACTATCCATCCAGGCCCCGCCTGGCAATGAGCCACGTGTCCCGTGGTGGGCGAGTGGTTCAACAAACCACAGCGCCTCTGCTCCTTGGAATGCTACAGGTGGCGCTAAAGCGAGAGTAAGTGCAAAACAGAAACAATCGCCCAGCGGGTCCTGTGTCTTACGATTTCATTTATGTAACACTCTTACAAGGGCAGCCATGGAGAACGGAGCAGTCGTGAGCAGGGGTCAGGGCTTGGGGTGGGGGGAGGAACAAGATGGAAGTCGGTGGGGTTATAAAGAGGCAGCAAGCGGAGGCGGGCGGTGAGCTTGGTGGTTGAGCCTCTGATGGGAACGCTCACTTCCCATAGTGGAGCGCCTGATTTCCAGGCCCTGCTCTGCCCCCAGTTCCTGCTCCTGATAATGCAGAGCCACCTGGGGAGGTGGCAAAGGACCCATCAAATGGTTGGGTCCCTGCCACCCCTGTGGGAGACCCAGATGGAGTTCTTGGCCTGCCTCAGCGCCAGTGTTGGGAAAGGAACTAGTGGATAGGAGCTCGCCCGCTCGCTCTTTCTCTCTCTCTCTCATAGCTGAATGTGAATCTATACCTATCTCAAAGTGGGTTTTTTATTTATTTATTATTATTATTTTTGACAGGCAGAGTGGGCATTGAGAGAGAGACAGAGAGAAAGGTCTTCCTTTGCCATTGGTTCACCCTCCAATGGCCACTGTGGCTGGCGCATCTCGCTGATCCGAAGCCAGGAGCCAGGTGCTTCTCCTGGTCTCCCATGGGGTGCAGGGCCCAAGCACTTGGGCCATCCTCCACTGCACTCCTGGGCCACAGCAAAGAGCTGGCCTGGAAGAGGGGCAACCGGGACAGAATCCGGCATCCTGACCGGGACTAGAACCCGGGGTGCTGGCGCCACTAGGCAGAGGATTAGCCTGTTGAGCCACGGCGCCGGCCATCAAAGTGTTTAATTAAATGCAAAAAATTAAGTGTGATCGAGTGTTCTCATGGCACACTTGTTAACCTCTCAGAGAGAGAATCGCCGTGTAATGCTAAAGAAAGGCTAGCGGGGACCTGAGGGAAATCCAGAGCGGAGGACAAAGGCAGAAGCTGGGAACCCTCCTGGGTGTGCACGCGTGTGTGTGTGCGCGTGTGTGTGTCTATGCCATTGTGTAACAGGATCAGCAAGGACGTTATGGAGGTGCCAGGGCAGGGGTGGGGAGGGAGCGCGTAGCGATGGCGGCGCCACCATGTGCTAATTAACCCTGCGGAGGCTCCTGGAAGTACAGGAGGAACAGGTGGCAGCTCCAGGCCTGACCACCCGTTCTTTAACCTCAGCATCTCCAACATCAGACGGAGCTGAAGCGCCGCGCGCTGCTGGAACCCAGCCTTGTCTCTGTGCGGCGGATTCGAACCACAGACACAACACTGGGTTCTCCTTGGGGCTGGGTCGGTCACCAGGGCTCCGCCGTGCTTTCGCTCGACTGTCCGGCTGCAGGCCCGCTGTCGCCCACTTTGTGAGCTCAGGGAAAGGCCGCTCTGCTGAACTGAAAACTCGCCCGGGATCTGTCATTACTCTGTGCCCTGGAGCTCAACTAACTCAGCTTTAGGACCATGCAAGGCGGAGGAAACAGAAGGGTTAACCGGTGAGTCGCGGCAGGCCCTGGGGTCTGTTCCTGTGGGCTCTGGGTGGGTTCCACGCACTCTGAAGGCCTGGGCTGGAGCCCAGTCCACCCCACAGCAGGGCGTGGGCAGGAGGGAATACTCACTGGGAGGCTGGGAGTGCAGATGAAAGGGGAAAACAGATTAAAAGGTACCTAGCATTCCTCAGAAGACTGCGACTTTTAATAATGATTTCTTAGTAACAGCTCACACCCGGTACCCAGCTGGTTCCTGACTCTGCAAGCAGGTTCCGTGGTGTTTGGTCCTCACCGGATCTCCTTCTGATTACCACGATTCACCTGCCGACCGAAGACACTCTGTTGGCCTGATGCTTTGGAGAGCACAGATGTGGTTTACAAAGATACCCTAGTGGACCTCTACCGCACACTTGGGGCAGGGCACGGTCACTCCTCCTGGCAGCCTTACAGAATAGGCTGGGGTAAAGGGCGGGGGAAAGGTTGAGCTTTGGGGCCATGGGACAGGTGTGTACTTGCCAGCCATGTGACCTCATCAAGTTACTGAATTCCTCTGGCCCTCAGCTCCTAGTCTGTAAGGCAATGTGGTTAAAGGGTCAGGCTGCAGGCTTGGGTGACCTGCTTTCAATCCCAGTACCACCATCCACTGCCTGGGTGTCCTCGGGTGAATTACGGACCTTACCTAAGCCTCGGGGTTTTTCCCGTGTCAAATGGACATAGCAGAGAGTTTTATGCCTTCCTTAGAAATACGATTTCGGCTTTCAATTTCTAAGGGCCACATTTTTTCACCTCCCTGAAGAGCAGAGGGAAGGGCAAAGGCAGAGCTCTCCTCGCCTGGTTTATGGTAAGGGCATCCCCAACACCCAGCCCAGCCCGCAGCAAACACTGGGAGCCCCGGGGCTCCACAGGCGTCAGGAAATCTGCCCAACCGTTAGCTGACCAGTGAGCCCACTGAGCAGAGCCCTCGGTGGCCACAAATGACAAGGAAAGGGCCGGCGCTGCGGCTCACTAGGCTAATCCTCCGCCTGCAGCGCCGGCACCCCGGGTTCTAGTCCCGGTTGGGGCCCCAGTTCTGTCCCGGTTGCTCCTCTTCCAGGCCAGCTCTCTGCCGTGGCCCAGGAAGGCAGTGGAGGATGGCCCAAGTGCTTGGGCCCTGCACCCGCATGGGAGACCAGGAGGAAGCACCTGGCTCCTGGCTTCGGATTGGCACAGCACCGGCCGTAGCAGCCATTTGGGGGGTGAACCAACAGAAGGAAGACCTTTCTCTCTGTCTCTCTCTCTCACTGTCTAACTCTGCCTGTCAAAAAAAAAATAAAATAAAAATGACAAGGACAACAAGTTCAGAAGAATCACCCAGCAAACTACAGCAAAATCAAGACAGACCTGGGGCGGACAGAGGATCTGACTTTAGCTGCTTGTCTTATATTATTTAAGATGTCTAGATTTTAATGAAAGACTGCCAGCCAAAATCAACAAGAAAGTCTGACTCAAACACGGGAAATTGGCAAAGGGCACATTACATCTCTCTCTCTCTATTATTTCTTATAGCTGAATGTGATTCTGTACCTATTTCAAAATAAAGTGTTTAATTAAATTCAAAAATTAAGTGTGATATGGTGTTCTCAGTATTCAAACTAAGGAAACCATGATAAAGAACTAGATTTATGTATGAAAGTTATGTCTTGTCAGAGAGGGAATTTTAGTAAAGAGATAGAAATTATTTTTAAAAACCAACCAGCTAGAAATCCTGGCATCAGAATGAAAAAACATCCCTCGGGAAGTCCGACAGGTGTGGCAGGTGGGAGAAAGCGCTGGCAAACTTGAGGCCAGACCTCCCCACTGAGGCGTCTCGTCCCAAGGACAGCAAGAAAGGGAATGAAGGGACATGAACAGAGCCTCGAACACGTGTGGGACACACATGAAGTGCTGGCGTATGTGTGACTGGAATTCCAGGAGGCAGAGGAAAGGGCAAAAGAACATTTGAAAAAATAATGGCTGAGAACCTCCCGAGTGTGATGAAAAACTTTTTACGCATCCAAGCAGCTCAAATGTCAATGTACTCAAAATAGGTACCCTGACACTTCAAAGCCGGCCTGTGGGCGATCCTGCAAAAGGTAAGGAGGAAGTAATTCATCAGACTCGAAGGACCCCCAAGAAGATTAACATTTAACCATTTCCATCAAGAGACAAACACTGGCAGAATGGACTAAAAACAACCACCAGCACAACATGACAGGTGGGTGCCTGCACTGGAGTCCTGGCTCCACTTCTGACCCCAGCCTCCTGGGAGCACCCCGGGAGGCAGCAGGTGATGATCAAGAACTTGGCTCCCTGCCACCCACTTGGGAGTCTAGGACTGACTTCTGAACTCCTGGATTTGTCCTGGCCCAGCCCTGGCTGTTGTGGGCCTTTGGGGAGTGGACCAGAAGATGGGAGGCTTCTTTGTCCTGTCCCCTCTCTTTGTCTTTCTTTTAAAAAATAAAAATTTTTATAATGATACAACTATATGCTCTTATAAGAGATACAGTGTAGATCTAAAGACACAGGCAAGCTGAAAGCCAAACAATAGAAAAGACACACCATGTAAATAACAGCCAACAGGAAGCTGGAGAGCTCTGCTAATACAGAGCATTCTACTAATCAATCATACTATGACAAAATTGTTGTTATAGAAAAAGAAGGAAACTTTATGATTAAAAAAGAATCAACTTCTCAAAAAGATAAAACAGTTATAAACATGTGCACCCATCAACAGAATCCCAAAGTATGTGAAGCAAAAAAATGACAAAATTGAAAGTTTGAGACTTCAATACCCCACTTTCAATAATGAAATAAAAACTAGGCAGAATATTAACAAGGAAACAAGATCTGAACAGCACAAACCAATCAGACCCAACGTATCTCCATAACACTCTCAAATGGATGGAGCTTTCCCAGGACAGACAATGTTAGGACATCCAACAAATCTTAGTGATTCCCAAATGACTGAAATTATACAAAGCATGTCCTCTAAAACCCCATGGAATGAACTAAGAAATCAG
Organism: Lepus europaeus; assembly: GCF_033115175.1. Classification (NCBI taxonomy): domain Eukaryota; kingdom Metazoa; phylum Chordata; class Mammalia; order Lagomorpha; family Leporidae; genus Lepus; species Lepus europaeus. Next base: position 152,969,429 of record NC_084831.1, read on the forward strand.
TGCCAGGAATTTGGGAAATTCACAAATATGTAGAAATAAAATAACATATTCCTAAACAGCCAGTGAATTAAAGGAGAACCATCAAGAGGAATTAGAAAGGACTTTGAAATGAGTGACAATGAAAACACAGCACATCAGATTTTATGGGATGCAGCGAAAACAGTGATTAGAGGGAAATTTATTGCTGTCATGCCATGTTATAAAAGAACAATAACCTCAAAGCAATAATTTAGCTTTCTACCTTAAAAAACTGGAAAAGTAAATGCAAATTAAGTCCAAACAAATAGAAGAAAGTATTAAAGATGAGTGGGAAAAATGAAATAGAGAAGAGGAAAAAATTTTAAAAATAAACAAAAGCTGGTGCTTTGAAACAATAAAAAATAACTGGCAAATCATTAGTTACACTGACAAGACAAAATAGACAAAGCTTAGATTATTGGAATCAGAGTGGAAAGAGGGGACGTTAGAGGCTGGCGCTGTGGCCTGCAGTGCCAGCATCCCATGTGGGTACTGGTTTGAGTCCCGGCTGCTCCACTTCCAATCCAGCTCTCTGCTATGGCCTGGAAAAGCAGTAGAGGATGACCCAAGTCCTTGGGCCCCTGCACCCACATGGGAGACCTGGAAGAAGCTCCTGGCTTTGAACTGGTGCAGCTTGGCCATTGCGGCCACTTGGGGAGTGAACCAGCGGATAGAAGACCTCTCTCTCTGTCTCTCTCTCTCTCTCTCTGTCTCTCTCTCTCTCTCTGCCTCTCCTTCTCTCTCTGGGTAACTCTTTCTTCCAAATAAATCAATAAATCTTAAAGAAAGCGGGGACATTACACTGAAACTGGAGAAGCAGGATTATAAGAGCACACCAGGAACAATCATATTCCAACAAATTAGACATCCTAAATGGCACGGCCAAATGCCTACAAGGAGACAAACTACCAGACCTGACTCAGGAAGAAACAGAAAATCTGACTAGACTTATAACAAGAAATTGAATTAGTAATCAAAAATCTTCCCACAAAGGAGAGCTGTGGGACCAGATGATTTTATAGTAAATTCTGCCAAGCAGTTATACACGAATTAGTAACAACGCTTCTCAAACTTCACAAAAACACTGAGGAGTGGGCGGGCATTTGGTGCACAGGCTGTTGCCTCCGGGGACACCCGCATCCCACATCAGAGTGCCTGGTTCAAGTCCAGGCTGCTTGGCCTCCAGGCCAGCTTGCTGCTAATGCACCCCCTGGGAGGCAGAATGGGATGCTTGGGTCCCTGCTACCCACATGGGAAAAATGGACTGAGTTCCCGCCTCTTGGGAACTCTGGTCTGGCCCAGTCCTAGCTGCTCTGGACTTTTGGGGAGTAAACCAGCAGATGGAAGACCTCTCTCCACCTGTTTTGGTCCGTCTTTCTGTCTCTATCTCTTTGCCTTTCTAACAAAATGAAAAACAAGCAAATAAATATTTTAAGTGCCGATACTTAAACAAAATAGAAGAGAAGGGAGCACTTCCTAACTCATTTTATGAAGATGATGGTACCCTGATACCAAAGCCAGACAAGGACAACACAAGAAAAAAAAAAAAAAAAAAACAGGGCCAATATTCCTTATGAATATAAAAGCAAACATTCCAGACAAAACACTAGCAAACCAATCCAGCAACATATAAAAAAAGATTGTATGACGATTAAGTGAAACAGCAAATGCATAGGGGCTGCACCCAGTAACTGCTCCTTTCGTGTCCATTTCTTCCTCCTGTTTTCCCATGAATGGGTGCGCCCCAAGTTACCACTGTTCACCAATATGCCTGGTTTTCCTCTTCAATGCACAGCTGATCCTCATCATTCATGGACTGTGTACTTTCTAATTCACCCACTGGTTAGAATTTATTTGTAACCCCCAAATCAACACTCATGCTGCTTTGAAGGCCACTCATGGATGTTTATAGAGCAATGCAAAACTAGAGCTGCCTGACACACAGATATGCCTGGAGCAAGGCACTCTGTCCGCCTTCTTAGCTCAGCTCTCGTGCTGCCAACAAGTGCTGGAACGCTGACAGAACTAAGCGCAGGAAGCTTGAGATGTGCTTTATGGAGAAGATGCCTGTGTCAGGCTTTGTTCAGGCCTGTCTTTAAGTGCAACTGGCCGTGAGTTCAATGGAAATGAATCAATGGTGTGTAGTAAATAAGAGGGCTGTAAGTACATCCGTGTACAACAAGACCCCGTGTGGCCCAGTTGATGGAAATGGCGTGTCCTGAGGCTCCCAGGAACCCACGCCTTTTTTTTCTCCTGGGAGCGACGGTTCAGTCTTCTCTAATTCAGCATTCACGATGACTTTATAGAACACAGCTATCACGGGTGACAGGACGTGTCTGCACACGTCCCGTGCTGCCATAGACTAAAACACATGGCTGTAAGCGTCACCCCCTTGTCCTCGAGTCTGGACTGGTCTTGTGACCAACCCTGACCAGGACAACATGGCAGCGTGTTCTGTGCTCTCTGGAGCCCGGGCACAGGGGATCTTGCGCCTTTCGCCTTTGTCCTCCTGGAACCCCGTGCTGAGCCCATCATTTGGAGGACGAGGAGTCACCCAGAGAAGGCCCAAGGCACCTCAGCCAGCAGCCAGTGCCAGCTGCCACCCAGTGAGAGAGGACACACTGGACTCTCCAGCTGCTGCGGTCTGGGCGTCAGCTTGGATGCTAAATGTCTCCAAAGGCCCATGTGTTAAAGGTCAGTCCCCGGGGTGGAAGACAAGGCCCTCGGGAGGCAGAGCCTGGTGGCAGGTCCTAAGGTCGCGGGGGGCTTGCCCCGGAGCCTGAGTTGGGCCCAGCCTCCCTGCTTCCGGCTGCCCGAGTGGCCCTTGCACTGCCTTCATTCCGCCAAGGCCATCCGCCGCTCTCACGAGACGTCCAAGCCACAGGGCTACCTGACCTTGAACTCCGAAACCCTCCGCTGGATAAACCTGTCCTCTCTACACAGGTGTCTCACCGTGGAAATGAAAAGCTGGCTAAGACACCAACCTAGCCAGTCCTCCAACCAAACACACTGAATAAACCCCAGGTAAAACCAACAAGGGTTCCCAGAGACTCCCAGAGTGAAGGGAAGTAGTCAGCAGTGTGGAACCAATAACTGACACACCTGCCTGCTTGGGATTCAGCACGACCGTGGTGCACGTATGACATCTGTCACTTACGAGTGACGGCACTCGGGGGCTCTTCCCCGGCGTGCAGCCAGGGAAGCGTGTGTTGATGAAGATGAGCCGTGAGACTGAACGGAACGCCGAGTCAGCGTGCCAGGACGGTGCCTCGGACAGCTACCCAAACCCCAGCAGATCCCGTCTTAGCTATAAAAAAACTTCTGGTTTGGGTGGCTGTTTGTTACCTTAGTATTACCTAGGTACACTGACTGACACTGTCGCTGTAACAGGACTGAGATTTTTAAAAACTATTTTGTTCTTATTTATTTAAGAGACCGAGTTACAGACATAGAGAGGTCTTTCATCTGCTGATTCACTCCCTACATGGCAACAGTGGCCGCAACTGCACTGATCTGAAGCCAGGAGCCAGGAGCTTCTTTCTGGTCTCCTGCGTGGGTGCAGGGGTCCAAGGACTTGGGTCATCTTCTACTGCTTTCCCAGGCACATTAGCGGGGAGCTGGATCGGAAGAGGAGCAGCCGGGACTCGAACCAGCGCCCATAAGGGATGCCGGCACCAGAGGCAGAGGATTAACCTCCCACACCACAGCGCTGGCCGGAAGGTCTGAAACTTTCAGCAGACATTTTCTGTTCCAAGCATAATCCTCACCCTCCAAGAATTTCTAGGCCCAACTAGAAAAGGAAGAAATCCTCTCTCTTTCTCAAACATGAATACGTAAACGATTTTTTTTTTTTTTTGACAGGCAGAGTGGACAGTAAGAGAGAGAGAGACAGAGAGAAAGGTCTTCCTTTGCCGTTGGTTCACCCTCCAATGGCCGCCGTGGTAGGCGCGCTGCAGCCGGCGCACCACGCTGTTCCGATGGCAGGAGCCAGGTGCTTCTCCTGGTCTCCCATGGGGTGCAGGGCCCAAGCACTTGGGCCATCCTCCACTGCACTCCCTGGCCCCAGCAGAGAGCTGGCCTGGAAGAGGAGCAACCGGGACAGGATCAGTGCCCCGATCGGGACTAGAACCCGGTGTGCCAGCGCCGCAAGGCGGAGGATTAGCCTATTGAGCCGCGGCGCCGGCCTGTAAACGATTTTTAAAAGAATGAAGGGAGTGGGGATGAATGGCATCGATATCCAGAAGACTGGGACCACGAAGGCAGTTTCTCCTCTGGCTCGCCCCAGCCCGGCTGTGTCCAGCACGGAGCAGTTTCCACTGTCAAAGTGGAGTCGCCTCGCCCACCTCATAGGGACCCCTGTGAGGCTCAGGGGAGATGCCACGCAGGAAAGGGTGTCCCGGGGGAAGGAGGCTTGGCAGTGAGACGCGAGGTGACCACGCTTCTTCAGCCTGAACGTAGCGACTGTGGACACGGGTTAGGCCCGCCTTCCCTACCCAAGCCCCTGTGGGCCCTCACATGTTGGTGCTTGTGGAGAGGCCTGGCACGGTTTCAAAGGCTGGGGGTGTCAGAATCCTCCCCAGGGACAGCCAGGTCAAGGGTGGCCCAGCTGCATGGAGCAAAAGGGGCCCCAGCTACAGGGAGCCGTCCTAGGACCACGCCCAGCACGGGGAGGTGGCAGGAGGGAGGGGGCTGGGGATCCAGACCCTGGGTGAGGTGGCCTAAGGAGGCAGGGCCGTCATGTGGCACAGCTGCTGTGGGCACTGGTGTCCGTGAGACAGGCAGACCTCCTGGCTCAGACAGGTGGGTGCAGGTGCGGGGGCGGGGAACCCCAACAGTGGAGCTCTCTGCTGCCACCAGCCTCCGGTGCCCTTCAAGTTTGCACCTGACGCCCACTCTGCTTTTCTCAGTTCCCCTTCTCATTTCAAGCCTGTTGTCTGCCTGTTTGGTTTCCTGGTGTCTTCAGCACAGATGCACACCAATGCTGTATTTGTATTGCAAAGGCTGCCAGCTCCTAACCTGCCCTCCTACACACACAGTCTGTCTCCTTTGTTCTTGTCAAAGGCTGGGCATGGGCCAGCGCTGGGGTGCGGCAGGTTAAGCTACAACACCAGCATCCCACCAGAACTCACTGGTTCGAGTCCTGGAGGTTCTGCTTCTGATCCAGCTCCCCGCTAAGGCACCTGGGACAGCAGCAAAGATGGCCCAGATGTTTAGGCCCCTGCTCCTTATGTGGAAGACCCAGAGAGGGTTCCAGGCTCCTGGGTTTGGCCTGGCTCAGCCTTGGCCATGGTGGCCATCTAGGGAGTGAAGCAGCAGGTGGAAGATCTCTATCTCCCTCTCACCCTCCCCATCACTCTGCCTTTCAAATAAACAAATATTTTTTTTTTAAAAAAAAGTTTGAGATATTTTTCTTTTTGGCTGTTTCTGAGCCTAGTATAATTACAAGAGGACTTCGGGGTCAGCACTGTGGCACAGCTGGCTAAGCCTCTGCCTGCTGCGCCGGCATCCCGTATCGGTGCTGGTTCGAGTTCCAGCTGCTCCGCTTCTGATCCGGCTCCCTGCTTAACTGCATGGGAAAAGCAATGGAGGATGGCCCAAGTCCTTAGGCTCCTGCACCCACATGGGAGACCTGTAAGAAAAGATTCCTGGCTCCTGGCTTCAGCCTGGCCCAGCCCCGGCTGTAGCAGCCATTTGGAGAGTGAACCAGCGAATGGAGGATCTCTCTCTGCCTCTATCTCTCTGTAACTCTGCCTTTCAAACAAATAAATCTTTTAAAAAAAAATTACAAGGAGGCTTCAAAAAGTTCATGGAAACGGTGCATGTTTAATTCCATTCCACAAACTTTTTGACGCCTTCTCCTCCTAGTTAGACGAATATACTATAAAAAAGCTTGTAAAAGGACACAGTGTATGTGAATGCGTGTAATTACAGCTTTCAAACCACATCAAAATAAATGAATTGTTCAAGGGGCCAGAAGCTGACACTTAGATCCTTAGCGGCTTTTCTCCTGCGTTGGCATTCATGTTTATCCGGAATATTGCAGTCTATAACATTTCCCTCCTGCGCCATCAGAGACTTAATTAAATGAACACCATTGCTACATTTCTCTGGTACACAAAATGAACACTTCATGAATGAGAAATGCCAACTTGTTAATAGCTTCCCTGAGGTTCTGTTACAAAATCATGACTATTTTCATTGACAACAAACACTGTGTTACAATCTAAAAATAAGAATGTTCTTTGCGGGCCAGTGTGTAGCAGTTAAAGCTGTGGCCTGCAGTGCCGGCATCCCACATGGGTGCCGGTTCGAGTCCTGGCTACTCCACTTCTGATCCAGCTCTCTGCTATGGCCTGGGAAAGCAGCAGAAGATGGCCCCAGTCCTTGGGCCCCTGCACCCACATGAGAGACCTGGAAGAAGCTCTTGGCCCCTGGCTTCGGATCGGTGCAGCTCCGGCCGTTGTGACCATCTGGGGAGTGAACCAGCAGATGAAAGACCTTTCTCTCTCTGTCTCTCTCTGTAACTCTGCCTTCCAAATACATACATAAACTCTTTTAAAAGCAAATAAACAAACAAACAAAAAAAAAGAATGCTTTTTGGGCAATTGATTCCCAAGTGTGGACTGGATATCCTGTAACACACCTTTATCTCTCTTTATATTATAATACTTGACAACAGTTCATTAAAATATTTCATATTATTTTAGTGAAACACCAAATTCAAATAATCTGTTAGATAGCCTGAACTTATTAGAATTAGAGAATTTACAACATTGAAAAAAAAAGCTGGGTCAGGTGTTTGGCCTGGTGGTTAAGATGCCTGTGTCCCGAATCTCAGTGCCTGGACTGCATTCCTGGCTCCAGCTCCTGACTCCAACCCTGCCAGAGCAGGCCCTGGGTGCCTGTGGTGATGGCTCAAGTACCACCCATGTGGGAGGCTCAGATCGCATTTATGTGGGGCAGACCCTGTCCCAGGCCATTATAGGCTTTTTTTTTTTTTTTTTTTTTGACAGGCAGAGTTAGACAGAGAGAGAGACAGAGAGAAAGGTCTTCCTTCTGTTGGTTCACCCCCCAAATGGCTGCTACAGCCGGTGCTGCACCGATCTGAAGCCAGGAGCCAGGTGCTTCTCCTGATCTCCCATGCGGGTGCAGGGCCCAAGCACCTGGGCCATCCCCCACTGCCTTCCCGGGCCACAGCAGAGAGCTGGACTGGGAGAGGAGCAACCGGGACTAGAATCCAGCGCCCCAACCGGGACTAGAACCTGGGGTGCCGGCGCCACAGGTGGAGGATTAGCCAAGTGAGCCGTGGCGCCGGCCGAAAGGCTTTCGAGGAGCAAACCAGCAGACAGAGCTCGCTCTCTCTCTCTCTCTCTCTCTCTCTCTCAAAATAAATAAATAAATAAAGAGAACCTAGGTGGTTAACTTCTTAAAGTTTCCTATCTCTGGGCATGTAGCTGGGTAACTTGGGGGCATTTTGGTTCTTCACCTGTTAAAAGGCCACCAACACAAGCAGCTCACACGTCACAGGCCTCCCACCTGGAAGACTAAACGCACGGAACCCAGGGAGCAGCTCGTGGTGAACACGAAACAGATGCACCTGTTGCTGTCACACGTGGTACCTGAGGTGCTCCCCCCTTGTCCTTCCAAGAAGAGGTCCTGTCCAGCCTCCTGCAGAGAAGGGAGGATCCCTTTACAGGTCACGGCGCTGTCTGCACACCAACAATTACCCTGCTAAGAGCCTGTGTCAGACCTGACATTGTCCTCGCGTTCCTGTGCGCCCCCGGAGTTGTCCTTTAAGCCGTGTCACAGTCGGACCCTGCACCCTTCCCTACGTTCTGTGTCAGTGGCGTCTGAAAGAAGGAAGCTGTGCTGTGCTTGGAGGCCACGGGACAGCACCCAGAGTGGACCCCACCAAGACCACACACCCAGGGCTGAGGGGCGATGCTGGCACGCTCATTTCAAAGCCAGTCGCCTCCATTCCCTAACCACACCCCTGGGGCCTTAAATTCAATCCTGCAAGAGTCTGAATTCATCAGAGCAGCTGGGTTCCCACGCTGCTTCTCTAACTTATTTATTTAGCAGGTCCTTGTGGTTTTGTTCGAGCTTAGCCAGGCTTTTTGCTGTTTCGGCGGCTTTGGTTCTTGGCTCCAGACAGGTGAGTGCAATAACCAGATGAGAATGGACCAGAGCTTTGAGGGGCTGAGCTGGCTAAGACATAGCAAGCTTCTTCCAACCTGGAATAAGAGACGCTACGCCTCATGCTGCCAGGCTGCCCCTCGGCCCTCACACCCCGAGGCAGGCAACCTCGGCGCCCAGGGGCCTCCACACTGCCACCCTCTGTGGCATGGTCTTTCAAGTTTAACAGAGGAACAAGAGGCTGGGAGATCTGTGGCCTCTGGGGAGCCTCCATACTAGGCTGATGGTCCCTGGTGCCCAGGCTGCAGCCCACCCTCCCTGTCTTCCCACCAAGCTCAGGTGCCATGCAAGTGCTCACCTAGGGGGATGTGCACAGTCCACGGGCAAGCCTCGTGAGAGCCACTGCAAACAGCTGGCCCTGGCCACTCGGAGAGACGGGGAGACACTGATGCCATGGTCGGCATGTCAGTGTCCATGGCAGAATTCACACGGAAACTCCATCCCCCGTGCAGCTGCACTAGGAGCGGCCTCTGGGAGGCGGTTAGGCTGGGAGGGCCCTACCTGCAGAGGTGATAGGCACCCTTACACAAGGGCTCCTGGGAGGGGCTTTGCTTGGCTGCCCCTCCGCGTGAGGACATGGTGTTCTCCTGCTCCGGGGGGTGGGGGTGGGGGGCTGCAGCAGCACAGTGCCATCCGGGAGCAGAGCGTAGCCCTCAGCACACAGGGAACACGCCGGTGCACTGATCGTGGACTTCAGACTCCAGGCTGCGGGCAACGAAGGTCTGCTGTTTGGAATTCCTGCTCCTGCACCTTCCTATAGCAGCACCGACAGCCTAAGCCGCCGTTCCCCGCAAATGGGGGTGTGCACACTGGCAGCACCGTCTACTTTGGGAAGACAGGCGGGGAAGGCACCTACGAGCACTTGGATGCCTGGAGAAAGTTCTAGAAGCGGGGGCTGAGGGCTTAGTCCTTGCAAGTGCTGACCTGAGGCTAGGATTCCTCCTCCCTGGCCGGATCTTTTCACTCTCCTTATTGAAGCTGCAGTTCCCCACTTCAAACTGTATTGGAGACAGGAACCCAAACACAAGAGTGGATGATTATAGCCGGCGCCGTGGCTCAACAGGCTAATCCTCCGCCTTGCGGCGCCGGCACCCGGGGGTTCTAGTCCTGGTCGGGGCACCAGATTCTGTCCCGGTCGCCCCTCTTCCAGGCCAGCTCTCTGCTGTGGCCAGGGAGTGCAGTGGAGGATGGCCCAAGTGCTTGGACCCTGCACCCCCTGGGAGACCAGGATAAGCATCTGGCTCCTGCCATCAGATCAGCGCGGTGCGCTGGCCGCGGCGGCCATTGGAGGGTGAACCAACGGCAAAAGGAAGACCTTTCTCTTTGTCTCTCTTTCTCACTATCCACTCTGCCTGTCCAAAAAAAAAAAAAAAAAAAAGAGTGGATGATTTTGAACACTATGGTGTGGGCTGGCACTGTGGTGCAGCAGGTTAAGCCACCAGCACCCCACATGAGAGCACTGGTTTGAGTCCCAGTTGCTCCACTTCCAGTCCATCTCCCTGTTAATGCTCCTGAAAAAGCAGCAGAAGATGGACCAAGCACTCGGGCCCCTGCCACCCAGGGGGGAGACCCGGATGGCGTTCCTGGCTCCTGGCTTCAACCTGACCCAGCCCCAGCTGTTGTGGCCATTTGGGAAGTGACCCAGTGGATGAAGACTTCCCTCTCTGTCAAATAAACCCAGTAAATCTTCTTGAAAGCATGGAACACTGTGGCGTTTTCTCTCCATTACACAAACTTCTGATGAGGCTGGCAAAGGCAGAGGGCTTTGATGCAGCATTGCTATGGAAGCCTCCCCGGAGGAGGTGGCACTGAAGCAGGGGACATCCATCCACTGCACCTTGTACGAGAAGTTATGGTGGCTTTGCCCTCCATGGCATGGTCAACCCTATCGTGTGTTTTATTGGTCACTTTTAAAAGTTATTTTTCTGGGAAACCACTCCGGGGAGACCTCGTTTTCTGTGCGTGTCCTTCAAGACAAAGACAAGCCCCTCAGAGACCCCCTCTCTGCCCTCCCTGCCCCACTCCCGCCGCTGGCCTCCGCTGTGGACAGCGAACTGGCTGGGAACTTTTCACACCCCCTCCCTCGTTCAAGGGCGAAGGAAGTGTCAGAAGTTCCTACAGCAAAATGTTTTTTCTCAAACAGGCTGCTTCGGATTCTTCTCTACATAATTGCAGGCACTTTCCGTCCGGCCGTCCAAACTTGGCCCGAAATTGTCCCCTTAGTCATCTGCCTGGTGTTATGACACATAACAGACCAGGGTGACTTGGGACATAAATCCCAAGGCTCCGTGGAGCTGTCCTGCGGGCACTCGGCTTCCCCGTGGGCTGCGCCTGTCCGCTGGAGTGTTTATGTGTACGGACGGTGTAGCCCTTGGTTTAGGGACTGAAAGGATCATTGTCTTGGCAGCTCCAGCATGAAAACAGGGCAGTGGAGAGGGACACAGATTTCTTGGTCTTCAAGGACAAAAGCGGAGACCACTGTCCTGGCTTTGTAACCGCTGTCGCTGGGAAGTCGCGGCAAGAGCTGGGAGTGCTGCTCACCCAGACTCCCAGGCCCCTTGCCGAGCCGGGCACCCAGGACAGCAGGGGAGCCACCCCACATCCAGCAGGGGACAGTGACAGGGACCAGTCCTTTAGCCTCCCTGAGCCTGGCTCCTCTGTCGGCAAGCAGGCAGCAGCTGAGACAAGTCACAGAAGTCACGGGGAAGCCGAGAAGCAAACGCGGTTCCGCAGGCGCTTAGGGGTGGTCAAAATGCATCTCGAGCCAGGGTTGTGGGACCCAGCCGTCTCCCCGCTGGCCTGGAAGCTCTGGGTCTGCGTGTGTGGTCCTGGGGCTGGGCCTGCTCCGCCTGTGGGGTCCCCAGATAGCCAGATGTCTGCGGTAGGCAAACAAAGCTAAGCTGCTGAGCTGAACAAGCGAGGAAACACAGGTCTCCCAAAGCCCATCTGGAATGGGCAAACAGTACCAGATTCAACTTCCAAATACAAGTTAAAGGTTTTTTATTATTATTATTATTATTATTATTTGAAAGGGAGAGAGAGAGAGAGAGAGAGGTCCTCCATCTGCCTGCTCCCTCCCCAAATGCCTGCAAGAGCCGGGGCTGAGCCAGGCCCACTCAATCTCACACGTGGGTGGCAAGGACCCAACTACTGGAGCCCTCACTGCTGCCTCCCGGGGTGTGCACTGGCAGGAACCTGGACTCAGCAGCAGAGCTGGGACTCAAACCAGGCGCTCTGAGGTGGGATGCGGGCATCCTAAGCCATGCCTATCCCTCTGCTAAAAGCCCTCTCCCCTAAATATAATGTTTAGAAAGCGGTTGAAGTCCACCCCCTCCTCCGCCAACCACAGGACTCTGGAGCCCCTCCCCGAATCGTGCAGCTCTCTCGGAACCCAGCTGCCCTCAGAGTCGAGAGGACGCGCAGCTCCTGAATCCTTAGGGGAGACCCTTTCTCTCTGGCTCTGCTTCCTGTAACCGTGTGGCCAATGAAGGCGCAGGCAAGTCTGAGGCAGGCCCTGCATTTGCCAGGCAGGAGACGAGACCGTTTTCCAATCCTCACTTCTCCCTTGGATTGCACAGACAGCAGGCCCGTGTGGCCCAGTCACCGATGTCTGCCTCCGGAGCGTGCCGGGCGCCAGCCGGCGGCCTCCTCCTCATGAATACCCTGCGATGATCCTTTCCCGTGCTGGGTGTGCATCCCACGGGGTTATTAGCGGGCAGACGGCAGCAGGCAAGGTGCTGTTGACTCATCTGCAAATGTATCCTCCTATTCCCAGGACGATTATAAAGTGCCCTCTGCAAAACGCGGCGACAAATCCCCGGCGGAGGCCACGCGGTGAGATTTCTCTGCCAGCCTTCTATTACCATGGGAGCCGGCTGGGAGTACGCTTTCGGTTCTTCCAGTACATAAAGACAGGCATTTCCTATTTTTTTTTAAAAGTCTACCTATCTAATTTCATGAGAGGCATAAAGAATTAAGGAAATCAGATTGCCAGCCTGGGCTCTGGAGTTCCCAAGGCTGGCGGGGGTGGCAGAGGCTCAGCTCAGAGCGTCTCCAGCTAAGGAGAGAAACTGAAGGGGCTGCACAATGCAGGTTCTTTTTTTTTAAATATTCTGTCATCACCGTGACACTTTTTTTTTTTAAAGGCTTTTTTTTTTTTTTTTTTTTTTTTGGACAGGCAGAGTGGATAGTGAGAGAGAGAGAGACAGAGAGAAAGGTCTTCCTTTTTGCCGTTGGTTCACCCTCCAATGGCCGCTGCAGCCGGCGCATCTCGCTGATCCGAAGGCAGGAGCCAGGTGCTTCTCCTGGTCTCCCATGGGGGTGCAGGGCCCAAGCACTTGGGCCATCCTCCACTGCCTTCCTGGGCCATAGCAGAGAGCTAGCCTGGAAGAGGAGCAACTGGGACAGACTCCAGCGCCCTGACTAGGACTAGAACCCGGTGTGCTGGCGCCGCAAGGTGGAGGATTAGCCTGTTAAGCCACGGCGCCGGCCACTGTGACACTTTTTTTTAAAAAAAATATTTTATTTTTGGGGGCTGGTGCTGTGGCACAGCGGCTTAAAGCCCTGGCCTGAAGCACTGGCATCCCATATGAGCGCCGGTTCGAGACCCAGTTGCTCCACTTCCAATCCAGCTCTCTGCTATGGCCTGGGAAAGCAGCAGAAGATGGCCCAAGTCTTTGGGCCCCTGCACCCACATGGAGACCTGGAAGAAGCTCCTGGCTCCTGGCTTTGGATTGGCACAGCTCTGGCCATTGTGGCCAATTGGGGAGTGAACCAGCGGATAGAAGACTTCTCTCTCTCTTTGCCTCTCCTTCTCTCTGTGTGTAACTCTTTCAAATAAATAAATAAAATCTTTTAAAATTTTTATTTATTTATTTATTTGAGAGGGAGAGACAGAGATCTTCCACCTGCTGGTTCACTCCCCAAATGGCCAAAACAACCAGAGCTGGGCCAATCAGAAGCCAGGAACTTCTTCTGGGTCTCCAATGTGGGTGCAGGGGCCTAAACACTTGGGCCATCTTCTGCTGCTTTCCCGGGTGCATTGGCAGGGAGCTGGATTGGAAGAGGAGCAGCCAGGACTCAAACTGGCACCCATATAGGATGCTGGAGCCGCAGGCAGAGGCTTAGCCCACTACACCATAGCACTGCTTCCAAGAACAGCTAGAAACGGAGAGCTGTGCTGACCACAGAACTTAGGCAGCGCTATGCCGCTGGCCACACCTTCCCAACACCTGAATGCTATTGATGAGCTGACCTTCTGAGGGAGCTGGACTCCACATTCCCATAGGCCAGGGAAAAACAAAATAGTTGTGATCCAAGATCTATAGAGAGGCCGGGGCAAGCGGCAAAATGCTATGAGAGAGACCTTAAGCCAGGCCAGATCAGAGGCAACGCTCACTGAGTTCAAGAGATCCATGACAGGGCCAGCGCTGTGGTGCAGCGGGTAAAGCCTCTGCCTGCAGCGCCGGCATCCCATATGGGTGCTGGTTCGAGTCCCAGCTGCTCTATTTTCCACCCAGCTCTCTGCTATGGCCTGGGAAAGCAGTGGAAGATGGCCCAAGTGCTTGGGCCCCTGCACCCACGTGGGAGACCAGGAAGAAGCTCCTGGCTCCTGCTTCCTGGCTTCAGACCACCCCAGCTCCGGCCGTTGCGGCCATTTGGGGAGTGAACCAGCAGATGGAGGACTTTCCCTCCCTCCCTCCCTCTGCCTCTGCCTCTCTGTAACCCTGCCGAGGTCCACGGGTTACCCGAAGCAGACAGCTGGCACTTTGAGGGGTGGATTCAACCTACCACGGATTGAGAATGTTTTTAAAAATAGTATGTCTGCACCAAACATTTCCTGACCTTTTTTCTTTTTTTTTTTTTTTTTTTTTGACAGGCAGAGTGGACAGTGAGAGAGAGAGACAGAGAGAAAGGTCTTCCTTTGCCGTTGGTTCACCCTCCAATGGCCGCCACGGTAGGCGCACCGTGCTGATCCAAAGGCAGGAGCCAGGTGCTTCTCCTGGTCTCCCATGGGGTGCAGGGCCCAAGCACTTGGGCCATCCTCCACTGCCTTCCCGGGCCATAGCAGAGAGCTGGCCTGGAAGAGGGGTAACCGGGACAGAGTCTGGCACCCCGACCGGGACTAGAACCTGATGTGCCGGCGCCGCTAGGCAGAGGATTAGCCTATTGAACCATGGCGCCAGCCCCTGACCTTTTTTCTTATCATGATTTCCTAACCAGTACAACACAATGACGTAGCATCTGTATCGCTTCAGGTATCACACCTAATTTAGAGATGCAGAATAAGGGAGGCTGGTCTTAGGTTCTGTGCAAAAACTACCCCCTTTTTAATAAAGAGACTTGAGCAGCCCCTGATTTGGGAATCTGTGAGGGTCCTGGAACCCACAGCCTCTCCCCACGCGCCAATACGGAGGGGTGACGGCCTTCCAATGTTGCATACTGAACACTGCTAGGGGATAGAGCCGGAGTGTTCTAACCACAGACACGAAGAATGGCAGGCAATGACACGTTTAAACAGCCCAGCTCCAACCACTCCACCTGCATGGCAGCGTGTTCTGGACACTCACAAACACAATTGTTACTTGTCAATTTAGGGCTGGCCCTGTGGCTCAGTGGGTTACTTGTCAATTTAAACCCGAAGAGCGAGCGAGCTCCGGACTTGCGGCTCCGGGTTCCCCAAGGGCAGGGTTTGTCACGGGAAGGCTGAGGGTGGCGCTGCCTGCCCCCCGCGGAACCCCGGGGGTGTTTATTCAACAGGCCGACCTGGGCTTGCATTCGAGCCATTAGCAATGGGCGTTCTGGACAACACGCCCGGGTCACCTACCTGTGACACGGCTCCCTGGCCCTCGGTAAGCGCCTACTGTGTGCATGGCCGCTTCCCAGGCCCGTCTACACCGCGCACCACTAACGCGCCCCTGACACCTGTCCTGACACCTGTTCCCAGGCGCACTGTCCGGCCCGGCTTCCCCTGCCTGTCCCAGGCCTCACCTGCATCAAACCAAACCCAAACAGGCCGGAGGCTGGAGGGAGGGTCCGGCCACCCCTGGGGGGGGGGGGGGGCATTGCAGCGAGAACCTGCGGCCTCGGCACTGCACCCCGGCCAGAGCCCTCGCTGCAGCCCCACCCACGCCTCCCATCACCTCGCGGTCCGCAGAACCCCGCGGCCTGGCCTTGACCGCCCACTGACCGCACAGCCGCCTGCAGCCACCCGATCCGTAACCCCGCCCAGGCCATCCGCGGCCTCAGCGCCTGCTCGGCGAGGCGCGAAGCCCCAGGGAGAAACGCGGCTGGAAAGCAGAGCGAGGGCCGGGGCGGGCACCGCCGCCGGCCAGCCGCAGCCGGGGCGCGCGTCCACCTCCCGCGCCGCTCGGCCCGGGCGGCTGCGCCACCCCGCGGGCGCCGCGGGAACTGCAGCCGCCGCAGGGCCGCCCGAGCCGGCCCGAGCCCAGCACGCGCTCGGCCCTAGGTGCACCTGCGCATTTATTCTTTAAGGAAAAAGAAGACGGCGGCAGCTGCTGCTGCAATGGCGCTTTCACGTCCCCAGAAGTCGGCGTCCGCGCTCCGGGGCCGCCGGGCGGGGGCCTGGAGCCCCGAGTTAAATGGCGCGGGCGCGCGTTCGCTGGCGCCCTGCGCACCGTCGGCACTGGAAGGGCGCTTCTAGCACCTTCCGATGCGGGCGCCCGTGCCAGTCTCCCTTCTGCTCCCTGCACGGCTTCCCGCCCGGGCCCAGCAAAGCGCGGCCCGGGCCCGACTGAGCACGGGGCCGCCCTGGCAGCGCGTGCCGGCCACGAGCGGCCCCGGGACCTGCCCCGGAGGGACACGTCTTTCACCCTCACTGCGGCTCCTTCCCCTGCATGGGAAGGGCGGGGAGGGCTCGGGACTCGCAGGTGAGGCCGAGAGCTCCCTGGGGCGTTGGGGGTCCGGCGGGGCGTGTCCTAGGGCTGCGGGGTCCCCGCGGCCACCAGCAGTCCTGTCCAAGCAGGCAGAGACTGTGGAAGATCCAAGCAGTTTGTTACGCGAGGGGGCTCATCTGGAACCATTTCCCGAGAACTGGGCGACAGTCCCAAGTGTCTTACAGTATTTATAGGTTCCTCAGCGTCACACCTTAGCTGGTACAGCACTGGTGGGTTTAAACTGCAGCCTGCGTGACTTAGGACCGCACTTCCAGTGGTCGGTGGGCCCGGTATGTTTGTAAAGGAGATACCAGGGGCAGATCTGTGACTGGAGTTAGAGAAGCAGAACTGAGGACGTCTGCCCTCCCTGGACCCGGTAACAGGGCAGCTGCCTCGCTAGCTCACTGCCGCAGCCGCTGTTCACCGTCTGTGTTGGAGCGGGAGGGCCTGCTTTTCTTTCTTGGTCTCTGGCTGCAAGTCTTGCACCCCAGGCGCTCTGGTGTGAGTGCCACAGTCCCCAGCAGCGGCTTCACCTGTGGCACCACCCCTCACGAACCTGCTGGAGACCCGTTCTAGTTGGTGACCAGCTACTGTCCTGAGCCCCCGCCCAGCTGCCCCCTGTCCACCATTCCTCTGAGCCTATCCTCAGCCCCTCCATGTGTCCCCCAAGCCCCACAGCTCAGAGCCACACCTAGCGTGGCCAGGTGCTGGCAGCTCAGGGCTGGGGTTAAATTATTTGGGGTAGCACCCACAGGGTCCTCATTGCTTCTCCCCACCACACCCACACCTGCCTGTCTTTCTTACCTGGGGCAAGGCCCAAGTCCTGATTGCCTGGCCCAGAGCCCTCACCCTGCACACTCACCCTGCTCCGCCTGGTCTGGACCCTGCCTCACTGATTATCTCTCTCAGAGCTCCAGGGGATCTTACCCTTGTCAGTGACTAGCTGGTTGATTGGTTCCAGATCTCTGCCTTGTCTTAGCTGGCCGAGGCACTCCGGGACCAGAGACAGGAGGGGAATGGCCCAGGCTGCACCTGCTAGGGCTGCTTGAGAAGGGGAAGTTTTTGAAAAAGGCCAAGCCAGAGAGAGTAGGGCCGAGCTGGTCAGTGGCGAGCACAGGGGAGCCTGGTGGGGCAGAAGCCCGGGGTTTAGCCCAGAGTAGCAAGGGGCAGAGCAGGAGGCCCGTGCCGAACCCCCATGTGGGATGGGTGCCACCCTTTTGGGCCACACTTGGCCAGAGAGCCGCAGCCGCCCACCGGCCAGGCAGTGCGGCTGAGCAGCACTCACCCCGGCTTGGAGGATGCCTGTCCCACCTGCTGAAGGGCCAGGACGCAGCTCTGAGTGCGGGATTCGGGAAACTTGAGCCTGTGTCCTGATCCCTTAGGGACCCCACCAGGTGCCAGGCCTGCGTGAAGGGTCCGGGACCCCCCATCACTCAGCCAGGTCGGGCACTGTTGAGGGTCACTGCCCCGTGGGAGAACGTTCCCCACCCTGGGATGGATGTTGGGCTTGGGGCTGCCGCCAGCTGCCGGCCGTCCCCTGGGGTTGAATCACCCAGCTGGTGGCCAGTCCTCCTGCACCCCCACCAGGTTCATCCAGGCCGTGTGTTCTGCTGAGCGGCTGTGTCCCCGGTACTGGATAGGCACCTGCAGCCAGGGGAGCCCACAGCCCGGTCTCAAGGACCAACCTTTGGCCGACTAGAATCGCAGCCACACCCCGGAGAGGGGTGACTCAGGTTGGACACAGCGGCTGCAAATGACCTCAGTTGACTCACGGCAAACAGAATGACGGTGACACCCAGTGTCTCGCCTGCCAGCACAGTCCATCCGGCACCTGGCCGTGCCTGCTACCCTCCCCCAGCTCGTTTACCCAGCTGTGTTTAAATGTGGCAACTGGCCCAAATCCCAACCTTGTCCGCCCACCCCGGCCTCGTGTGTCTCCACCTTGGCTGCCCGTTGCAGTCACCTGGGGGAACTTGGAACCATAGAAGTCCCAGGCCCCAGAGGTCTTGGTGGGGTGGACCTAGGGCAGGCCTGGCAGCCCTATCTTCAGAGCTACCCAGTGATCCTAGCGTGCAGCCAGCGCCAAGCCCCAGGAGCGCACTCGGCCCGCTCTTTCCACATCCCATTCGGCCCCAGTGCCTCTGCAGCCTGGCTCGGGCTTTGAGTCGGTGAACCCGTGGTGTGAGCTCTGAGCTCCTTTCTGATCTGAAATCGTCCACAGTGACTTCTGTGTCCAACCCTTCGCCTTGGGTTGGAGTCACTTTGAAGTTTCTTCAGTCTCTGGGCTGTGAGTTGAGACCCCTCTGGGGGGTGGCATTTGGTGAATGGGTCAAGAAACCACTTGGGTTGGCCCACACCTTGTCTTGGTCCCTGGGATCTGGTCTGCTGTTTTGATGACTCCAACAGTTGGGTCCTTGTCACCATGGGGGAGATCAGATGGAGCTCCCGGCTCCTGGCTTTGGCCTGGCCCAGCCCTGGCTGCTGTAGGCATCTGGGGAGTGAACCAGTAGATGGACGCACCTGCTCGCTCTCTCTCTCTCTCTCTCTCTGCCTTGCAAATAACTAAAGGATTTTTAAGAAATCATTTCAAAAATAAACACCTCTGGGAGGCAGCCTATTCATTGCATAAAACCCAGCGATGGGAGAGTGGGTTGAGATGGGACGAGAAAGATGATCTTTGTGTCTGGCACAGTGTGGGTCCCTGCGCTCTGTCATTTTGCGCATGTGTTCGCTTGCTTCTCTGAAGTCATCATTGCGTTACATGTCATGTGTTCCTGTTCCTTACACACACACAAGAGGATACTTCAGAAACGTCCGGGAAGTGGAACTGAAAGACTTCATTTTGGTGAACAACTCGAAATCCATGCGTGCCAAAGGGCTTCCAAAGTTCTTGAAAATGTGTGTGAGGAAAAAACTTGGCATGGATTTCAAAAAGTTGTTTTTGTATCAAAGAGTCTTTTCATTCCATTTTCCCCACAAAACGTTGCGATGTGCCCTGGCACCTTTGTCTGTGTTAGCTTTGTTCACTTTGGCGACTTTGGAGCCTACACAAAAGCAAACAGAGTGGTGTTCTGAGCTACTGTGCACCTCCCGCACCTCAGCCCCAGCGGTGCCGAGCCGGCCCCGTCTCCACACCCGTCATGTTAGCCCATCTTCTATGTTTTGAGGCAAATCCCAGATGCCACACTATTTCATCCATAAAGATTTAGTGAGTCACTTGAACTCCTTTCTATTATATAACAAATGAATGATAATTTGTAGTGTCCAAATATTCCAGTAGTCTCAAAATTACCATGCATTATTTTTTTTAAGGATTTATTTTCATTTATTTGAAAGACAGAGTTACAGAGAGAGCAAGGTCTTCACTCCCCACATGGCCACAGTGGCCAGAGCTGAGCTGATCTGAAGCCAGGAGCCAGGAGCTTCTTCCAGGTCTCCCACATGGGTGCAGGGGCCCAAGGACTTGGGCCATCTTCTACTGCTTTCCCAGGCCATAACAGGGAGCTGGATGGGAAATGGAGCAGCCAGGACTTGAACTGGTGCCCATATGGGCTGGCTGGCACCACAGGCAGATGCCTAACCTACTATGGCATAGTGCCAGCCCCTCCTATAGACTTTAAGAAAATTGTATTTATTTATTTGAGAGTCAGAGAGAAAAGAGAACGGAAGAGGCAGAGTTCCCGTCTGCTGCTTCACTCCCAAAATGCTTAAGCTGGGAACCAGAAAGGCGATCCAAGCGTCCCGTGTGTGGGTGGCTCAATTCCGTGAGCCGTCACTGCTGCCTCCAGGGTCTGCACCCGCAGGAAGCTGGAGTCAGGACCCGGAGCTGGGTCCTGACCCCACGCACTGTGATGTGGGACAGGAGCAGCCTAGCTGGCACCTTTGATTTTTTTTAATTATTCATTCATTTATTTGAAAGGCAGAGCAAAAGAGAGAGGGGGAGGAAGAGAGAGAGAGATCTTCTATCAGCTGGTCTACTCCACAAATGACTGCAACAGCCAAGTCTGGGCCCAGGAGCCAGGAACTCTACATGGGGGGCAGGTGCCTAAGCACTGCGTCTCTTACATGGGTGGCAGGGCCCAGGCACTTGGGCCATCATTGGCTGCCTTCCCAGGCACATTAACAGAAACTTTGGGGTTTTTAATTTATTTTTAAAGATTTTATCTTATTTATTTGAAACAGAGTTACAGAGAGAGAGGTCTTCCATCTGCTGGCTCACTCCCCAGATGGCCGCAACAGCCGGAGCTGCGCCCATCCGAAGCCAGGGGCCAGGAGCTTCTTCTGCACCACGTGGGTGCAGGGGCCCAAGGACTTGGGCATCCTCTACTAACAGAAACTCTGGATTGGGAATGGAGCAACCCACAGCTTAACCTGCTGCACCACAGCGCCAGCCCCTTAAAAACAACATCTTAACGGCTCGGGTAAATGCTCACTCCTGCAGCTTGCTTGTGACGGCTGAGATCTGCAGAGGTACAGTTGGGGTTATGCTCTCAGAAGTAAGCACAGTGGCAGTGAGAGCACAAGGAGCGAGGCAGGGCCCTGCCAGCTTTCAATCCTGCATGGCAGGGACCCAGAACTTCCTGTCATCCTGGCCAAGCCTGCAAGCAAACGGGCTTCCTTCTTTCTCGCCCTGCTTCCTGCGTGGCCAGCAGAGCCTTGCCAGGAGAGAACAGGGGGCCCCTGGGCTTCTCCAGGCAGCTCCTTGGGGAGCCAGAGGTGGGGAGGGGTCGTGCACGGGCTGGAGATGCACCCTCTGCGTGCAGTGACAGTTACGCCCGCTTTGCCGTGGGGCAGCTGCAAGCAGGGGTCCACCTTCACAATGGCCCTGGCACCCCTGACCTCCCCTGCCATCCGGTCTCCCTCACCTCTTACCAGCAGGCTCTCTGGAAACTACCCAGCTGCCAGACCTCAGCACCAGGCCCTCCCTGGCTCGGCAGTTCTCCAAGTCCAGGCTCGTGGTCCATGCTTTTCCCCCAATGGACGGCTCTCTGACCTCCTCCAAGCCCACACAGAGAATTATATAAAAGTCACTGCCATGGGCTCAGAAACATTTATTCTTAACCTGCAAATCCTCGCCTTGCCAGTGCCGTTTCCATATGCGACCCTCTCCCTTTGAAGTTACTCGTGCGCCTCCTGTAAGAGATTGGGTGGTAGCAGTAGCCCCAGCAGGTGCTCAGGCCTTGCTCCCAAAATGCCATCATCATTACGCATGGCCAGAAACGGTCCCTTCCAGCCTACTCCCTGGATGTGGATCCATTAGAGATTCCCTTGTCATGTTGCTGATGGGGGATTAAGGATGATGTCACTTGTGGCCTGTGCTGTGCTGAGCCGGGCAGGCTCTCTCTAACTGATTCGTTGAGAGTTTATCGTGAAAAGATCAGTTTTGTCCAAGGCTTTTTCTGCATCTATTGAGATCATCACTGCTTCTGTCCCCCATTCTGTTGATATGCTGACTCCTGTTTCTTGATTTGTGTACGTCAAACCATCCTTGCATCCCCAGGATACATCCATCTGATCATGGTGACCGAGCCTTTCTATGTGCATCAAATTCCATTTGTTTGTGTTGAGGATTTCTGCATCTGTGTTCGTCAAGGACATGGGCCTGTTGTTTTCTTTTCTTCTAGTGTCTTTGTGTGGCTTTGGTGTTAGGGCAGAGAGTGTGCCCCTGTCCCTTGCTCACCAGTTGTTTGGCCTAGCGTGAGAAGGGCTGGCATTCATTCTTTCTGAAATGTTTGGTGGAGTTCATCAGTGAAGCTGCCAGGACTTCAGTGGCAAAGGGTCACCACCACCAAGTGCTGCTCCATTTCCTGCCGCGCCCCCTGCTCCACCTGCAGGGTCCCCTACAGTGGGGGAGGGGTGGGCTCGGGCCTGGGGGCTAAGATTGCTTTGGTTGTGTTTTGCCGTATGCAGAAATACCCAAGGTCACGTTGATTGCAGGTGCGGGAGACTGCAGAGAGGGTTGGGGAGGTGGTGAGAAGCCCCTTACGTGGGAGCACAGGGCAGGCAGACGTGCTGTATCCAAGGGGTTGGTCAGGGCTGCAGCCAGTGGTACTTGGTGTCTGAGCCCCTCCTGCCCCACCTCTGGGGCTGTCCTGGAGCCTGGGGCTTGGGAAAGGGGCGCTGTGAGTGAGCGCTGTGCCAGGGCCCACGGAAGTCATGGGAGCAGGTGGCTGTCTGGCCTCCTCCCAGCCCGGCCCTCCTCCCTCACTGCCCCAAATACCTCACCCTCCTGTGTGCCTGCATGAGTCAGGAAGGGCCTGAGGCTTCAGGGCCTGGGGCCACCGCACCTGTTATCCCCAGGGCGGGCCAGGGTGAGCCACGGCATTTCATTCATTGTCACCGGCCGCTGAGGTGGCAGCTCGGAGACCTGTTACAGGGACTGTTGCCCCCTCCATGCCAACACTCACGCCTTCCCAAGGTTGCATTCCCTGACATACTCCTCTCAAAACAGCCATACCTCGTTTCTTTATTTTTAACATTAAAGGAGATTAAAACTCCCTTCATCGTGGGCCTGGCCGTGCCCAGAGCGTCAAGGTGTCAGGAGACTGAATCAAGGAAAGCAATTCTGACATCATCGCTGTAATGACATCATTAGTGTAGTGACGTCATCACTGTTATCACCGTGTTTTTAATGACCCGAAGCCTTCTGTGCACACCCTTGTGGAAGCCTCCCGAAAGCCCTGTTCACACAGTGTGGCCCTCCCCAGGGGCCAGGGACAACACTGAGTCTCCCAGAGGGGAGCCAGCACCTGTACCAGGCTTGCACATCCTAGGCCCAGGCACCTCCGCCTCTCCTGTCGCCCCCGGAGGTGCTGCTGGCCCCAGAGGCCACGGAGCATGGGGCGCTAAGTGCCAAGTCGGGCGTCAGACGTCTGGACTCCGGGGCCCGGCTTTGCCACAAGCTGCTGGTGGGGCTGAGGGCACAGAATCCTCCTCAGTAGTCGGAAGAGGCTGGGGTGGACCATCGCTGGGGGCTGCTCTGACCACACGGCCCGAGGAAGGCCCAGAAATCCACTGCACTCCAACAGAAACGGGCTGTGTGGCCCAAGGGCTCAGGGGACTCACGGACAAAGGGAATCTTTTTACAAAATTTATTTTTTTTATTTGACAGGCAAAGAGGAGAGAGAGGGAGGGAGGGAGAGGAGGGAGAGATTTCTCATCTGCTGATTCACTCCCCAGACGCCCCCAGAACCTGATGCTGGATCAGAACGGCAGCCAAGATCCCAGAACCCCACCCAGGTCTCCCATGTGGGTGGCAGGGACCCAACCGCTGGAGCCATTATTCACCGCCTCCCAGGGTCTGCATTTACAGGAATCTGGAATGGGAGGTGGAGCTGGGACTTGAACCTGGGCACTCGCAGGCATCCCACGCTGTGTCTCAGCCCCTGCACCAAGTGCCCGCCCCTGGGAAGGGGCTCTTGGAGGCCCCGCCGGTTCCGCCTGGGGCTCTGCTTCTCCCAGCTCCTCCGTGTCTTTCTTCCTCTCTCTGCAGGTCAGTTCTCTCTTCCAGCCGTGCCTGCTTCCGTAGGCAACATTTTTCAGATGGCTCCTGGGACCCCAGTTACAAGTGCTCAGTACTGGCGGTGGACTGAGCCTCACCACATTCCAACTCTAAATTTCCGGGGTGGGGGAAAGAGATCCACCAGGGGATGCTAAGCTGGGAACCACTTTGGTCCAACCAACAGGGTCCCGGATGTCCTGGGGGACCAGGCCCTGCGGCACGGAGAAGCTGAGATGCCCCTAGGAGGCCCTGCACACGGGACAGGAACAGCGTTTGTGGGAGTCACTCTCTTCCAGACACAGTGACGTTGAGACCTAGGGAAAAAGTGCGGCTCCTCGCGCTGTCAGCAGCAGTGCTGCCCTGGGCTCCCGGCGGGCCCCTCCCCTGGGGTCCGCATGACAGCTGTCTGGCCTGTCCCTCGGCACACCCTGCTGTCCCGCTGCCCCCGAGCTGGGTGGCATGGGCCCGGGGCACGGGGGAGCTTGGGAAAGGTCGAAAGATGGGGACGGCAGGGACCCAGGCGCCAGCCCTTGGAGCCACGGCATCATTTGCATAAAGAAGACAGGTACAGCTGCTTCCCCGATGACCTTGCTGTGGTTCTCAGGACTGGCATCTGTGTAGAGAGATTTCCTCAGTGCATCGGCACAGCTGAGCGTGTCTGTTTCCAGACGTGATCTGGGGTGGGAAGCCAGCACGTTTTCTTGGGTCCTCCCCAAGGGCTGCTCAGTCCTACAGGGATCCATGTGATGGGAGACCCCTGCTGGCACCTTGGGACCCTTTGGACGCATGGCACAGCCAAGGCCAGAGGTTCCAGGAGTGCAGGGGGAGGGCAACAGGGCTGACGTGACCCTCTCCGGCGAGGCAGAGAAAGCTCAGCGGGTCAGTGTTTCCTGGGCACCTGCCAGTGACGGGGTTCTGACCTCCACGTCCAGGACAAAGGCGAAGCTGTTAGCTCTGCCTGCAGACACTTGCCATCGGCGGGGGGGGGGGGAGGGGGGGGTGTAAGGACAGATGCCGGCTGGATAGAGCCGGGGTAGGGAAAGGTCTCCGAGTGGCCGTGTGGCCTTGTTGGTGAGCCCCAGGGGAGCCGCGGGGAGGCAGGCAGAGGCAGTCCAGCAGGGATGTGGAGGCGATAGCAGCAGGTGGGCACAGGCGGGGCCGTGGGGAGGGAGAGGGCACGTTTGGCACCCTGGAATGTAGGACTCACAGCCACGAGTGGGAGAGGGAAGGTCAGAAATGCGGGGTCTGGGACGGCCGGTTAGCAGGCTGGAGAACGCCTGGGCCTAACGAGTGCTGGGAGAGTTGAAGCCAGGGGTGAGTTGGCAAGGAGAGCCAGTGAGGGGGGAGGGGTGGAAGCAGGCGCACACACAGACTGTGGGTGGTGGGAACCACTACAGTCCCGGCAGCGGCTTGGGGGTGCCGTGGGCCATTCAGGAAGAAGCCAAGCGCTTGCCTGAGTGTGCGCAGGGCAGCAGGAGAGGCAGGAACAGACGTCTAGAATGTTCGTAAGATCCCAAGGGACTTGGTAGCTCATTTGCCAAGGGAGGGCGGGAGAAAGTGTCACACCGGAGTGACGACGTTGTACCCGTGTCGGGAAGGGGGTTGTCTTCATGTGGCAGGTGTGGGGGCAGGATGCCGTGCAGCCCCGGCTCAGTTCTCTTCTGGAAAAGTCCCTGAGAGCCCTCAAAGGTACACCCCGGGGGGATGTGCTAGAGAGAGAAGGAGGAAAGGAGGTCCCGCTGCCCGCCAGGAGCAGGCACTGTTCTCGGACTCTCAGAAACGCTCCAGATAGCCCAGGGAGCTCTGAGAGAGGCTTGCAGGGCTGGGCTGCGTAGGGAGGGGGCTCTGAGCTCTCCATACAACTGCAGGTGTCCTTCTGGGCTTGGCGTCGGGGCACCAGGAGGACAGGCAGAAGATGGGGGGATGAGAGTGCCGCCCTTGCTCTGGCCATCGGAGAGCTGAGCGAGGGCCGGGACCCTGTCAGGAGGTCGGGCAGAGGGCCTGTGTTACTTGAGATTTTATCTGATGCTCACGGGTTGGTGCCTACGGAATGCTACGGAGTTGCTCACGGAGCTGCCTGTTTGCTCACTCTGGAGCTACAGAGCCAAGCCAGACACACTCGACTTCTGCACTCAACCTCCAAGAAGGAAGCCAGGAAGGTGCCTGGAAAACAAGGACACCGAGAGGCCGGCGCTGTGGCGTAGCGGGTGAGGCCGCCGGCTGCAGTGCTAGCGTCCCATGTGGGTCCTGGTTCGAGACCTGCACCCACGTGGGAGACCTAGAAGAAGCTCCTGGCTCCTGGCTTCGATCAACTCAGCTTCAGCCGTTGCAGCCATCTGGGGAGTGAACCAGCGGATGAAAGACCTCTCTCTCCCTTTCTCTGTAACTCTACCTTTCAAATAAATAATCTTAAAAAAAATCGGGGTCATATAGAAGTAAGGACAATGGTCACGAGCATGGATGAGAGCAGGCATGGATCAGGAGCTGGAACACCAGAAAGGTGGACAAAGACTGTGTTAGTTTCTTGTTGCTGCTGTAACAAATTGCCACAAATGTAGTGGCTCCAGACAACCCCACATGGATCCAGAATGGGCCTCTGGGGCTGAAACTGGTGTGGTTCTGGCCGCAGCCTTGCAGAGGCTCTGGAGGGGAATCTGACTTGTCTTTCCCAGATGCCCCTGCTCCTGGGCTCTTGGCCTGCCGCCCCCCCCAAAGCCAGCCGCGGCCAGCCATGCCCATCGCACGCTGCCACTTCACGCGCCCCGTGGCTCTTCTGCCTCCTGTTAAAGGGCCCTTCTGACTATTGCGTGTTCACCTGGATAGTCCAGAATATTTTCAGGTTACTCATCAGCCACCTTGCTGCCCCCTCGCCATGTGACGTTACCCATTCACAGATGTAGGGAGTTAGAGCAGAGACGGCTGGGGGGGACCCTGCCGCTGACCACCAAGTCTCCAAACCCCTGGGAACGCTGCTCCGCTCAGTCCTGGGCTGGGGGGAGAGGTGGTTCTAAACCAGCCTCACAGATTCTTGCATGCTCCCTCTTTCCCTCTGTCTGTCTCTCTCACTGTCTATAACTCTACCTTGTCCAATAAATAAATAACAGATAAATAAGCGACCAAGTTTTGAGTAGCTTGTTACATAACACTGGACAGTGCCTATCTCCTATCCCTTTTTTAAAAAGACTTTAAAGACCAAGGTACACAGTGTATGGTTATGCAGGTGTGTGCAGCTTGGTGAGTTCTCCATAGCACACAGCACTAACGTCACTGCCGAATGCTGCCTGTACTTCTTCCCCATCCACGCCAGCTACCCACCCAGATGGCCGCAGTTCCAGTCTCTACGTATCGCTTTGCCTGCTTTTGACCTTGACATAAATGGAAACACACAGTTATAGTTTTTTGCTCAAAATTATGTCTGTGCAACTCATGCTGATCAAGTGTCTATAGCAAGAGTTCATTACTTTTTAATTCCTGCCAAGTTTCCGTTCTATGAATATACCAAAATCTATGTCTCCATCAGCCTGTTGGTGGTCCAGATTGATTGTTTTTGTTTTGTTCTGTTTTTACAGGCAGAGTTAGACAGTGAGAGAGAGACAGAGAGAAAGGTCTTTTCCATTGGTTCACTCCTGAAATGGCCGCCACGGCCAGCGTGCTGCACTGATCCGAAGCCAGGAGCCAGGTGCTTCTCCTGGTCTCCCATGCGGGTGCAGGGCCCAAGCACTTGGGCCATCCTCCACTGCACTCCTGAGCCATAGCAGAGAGCTGGCCTGGAAGAGGGGCAACCGGGACAGAATCCGGTGCCCTAACCGGGACTAGAACCCGGGGTGCCAGCGCCACAGGCAGAGGATTAGCCAAGCGAGCCGCGGCGCCCACCAGATTGATTGTTTTTAAAGATTTATTTTTTATTTACTTGAAAGGCAGAGAAAAAGGAAAGAGAGAGAGAGAGAGACAGAGACAGAGAGAGGTCTTCCATCCACTGGTTCACTCCCCAGACGGCCACAAAGACCAGAGCTGAGCCAGTCTGGAGCCAGGAGCTTCTTCCAGGTCTCCCACATGGGTGCAGGGGCCCAAGCACTTGGGCCATCTTCCACTGCTTTCCCAGGCACATCAGCAGGGAACCGGATCAGAAGAGGAGCAGCTGTAACTCAACTGGTGCCCATATGGGATCCCAGCACTGTGGGCGGCAGCTTAACCTGTGCGCCACAACACAAGCCCCAGAGGGATTTTTAAAATAAAGTAGAAGCCGTTTCCCAGCTGCCCTCTGTCCACTCTGCCCTGTCTTGACACCTCCCAGGCCCGCAGGGCCCTGCACTCTCCTCTGCTTCCTCTTCACTGAGGAGCGTGGGGAAGCTCTGCCAGCCTCCCTGCCCTCACCTGCTCCATCCTGCACAGCCCCCCCTCCACCTGCCCCTCTTCCGAAGCCACACCCCCCTTTGGCCCTCCTGACTGAGTGCCTCCTGTGGCTAATTCTCCAGGGGTCCCCTCCGTCTCTCCTCTCCGGGGGGACCAGTCCTCCGCCACCTGATGAGAGTGGGGGCTCTCTAATGGAGTACCAGGAGCTGGGGCTTAGCAACAACAGGAATTTCCTTTTCCCTGGTCTGCGGCTGGAAGTCCCAGACCAAAGCACCTGCAGACCTGGAGCCAGTGAGGGCCCGGTTCTCGGTTCCTGGTGGCACCCTTCGCACTGCACCCTCATGTCGGAGGAAGGGCAAGGAGCCTCTCCGGCCTCTGCAGGCACTAAGCCTCGTCTCCTAGTGCGCCACTGCCTGACCAGCATCCCCTGGTGGTGGTGGTGGGGTCAACACCTGCATTTGGGCGAACACGATCAGCCCGACCCCCGTCTCTGCTTGCGTCCTTAGCATGGACGACCTTTAGTCTTTGCTAGGTGTCCCTTTTTTTATGATTTATTTAAAAGTCACATGGGTGCAGGGGCCCAAGGACTTGGGCCATCTTCTACTGCTTTCCCAGGCCATAGCAGAGAGCTGGATCAGAAGTGGAGCAGTGGGGTCTCGAACGAGCGTCCATACGGGATGCTGGTGCCTCAGGCCAGGGCATTAACCCGCTGCGCCACAGTGTCAGCCCCAATTTTTTTGTTCTAAGATTTATTTATTTGCAAGAGTTACACAGAGAGAAGAAGAGACACAGAGAGAGAGACAGAGAGAGAGAGAGAGAGACAGAGAGAGAGAGAAAGGTCTTCCATCTGTTGGTTCACTCTCTAACTGGCCGCAACAGCCAGAGCTGTACCAATCAGAAGCTAGGAGCCAGGAGCCTCCTCTGGGTCCCCCACACGGGTGCAGGGGCCCAAGGACCTGGGCCATCCTCTGCAATCGCAGAGAGCTGGATCAGAGGAGGAGCAGCCAGGACTCGAACTGGCCCCCATAAGGGATGCCAGTGCTGCAGGCGGAGGCTTAGCTCAGTACACCACAGGACCAGCCCAAGGCCCCCAGTTGTTGTTTTTTTTTTTTTAAGATTTATTTATTTGAAAGTCAGAGTCACACAGAGAGAGAGGGGAGAGGCAGAGAAAGAGAGAGAGAGAAAGAGAGGTCTTCCATCCACTAGTTCACTCCCCAGTTGGTCACAAAGACCAGAGCTGAGCCAGTCTGGAGCCAGGAGCTTCTTCCAGGTCACCCACATGGGTGCAGGGGCCCAAGGACTTGAGCCATCTTCCACTGCTTTCCCAGGCTACAGCAGAGAGCTGGACCAGAAGTGGAGCAGCCAGGAGTCGAACCAGTGCCCATATGGGATGCCAGCACTGCAGGCAGCAGCTTTACCCGCTTCGCCACAGCGCCGGCTCCAGGCCCCAATTTTTATGTGCGTGTTTATCATCTCTCCTTAAAGTCCTGCATTTCTGGAAGGCAAGACTCACACCGTGCTTTGGTTTGTTTTTAAAATATGTGTATGAAGCGCCAAATGTGTGGCTCATTACTGTGTAGCCATTAAGAGCTTCAGCACTTGCCATTAGAAGCAGCCAATTAAACAAACAGGAAACAGGAAAGCGCTGATGGGAAAGAAAATATGGGATCCCACGCGTGCCTCCTCCAGCAAACGGAAGCCGGAGAACCAGGCCACAGCTGGCAAGGTCATGGAACAAAAGGACTCTCAAAAAAGGACCGAAGGCCTCTGAAGGGATGTTTTTCCTTTTGGGGCAGAGAGAGGGAGAGGAAATCTTCCAGAGCTAAGGAGAGGGGTGTCCCCAGGGCCCAAGATGACCACCGAGCTCCCATGAGCAGCAGCAGCCTGGGTCGTGCTTGGTCATCAGAAAGCAGGCTGGGCAGCGCTGCTCAGCTCCCAGGCCAGAGGGTGCCCGGCACCACCGATGCTGCCTGGGCCACCCCACGTGCCCTGCAGGGGCTGATGGCCCAGGGAGCGGTGGGCAGGGCAGCGGGGGTCTCGCCCCGCCCCACGCCTGCCCCACGTGCAGTGCAGGGGTTGATGGCCCAGGGAGCGGTGGGCAGGGCAGTGGGGGTCTCGCCCCGCCCCACGTGCAGTGAAGGGGCTGAGCTGGCCCAGGGAGCAGTGGGCAGGCAGTGGGGGTCTCGCCTTGCCCCACGTACCCTGCAGGGGCTGATGGCCCAAGGAGAGGTGGGCGGGGGGGGGGGTCTCGCCCCGCCCCACATGCAGTGCAGGGGCTGAGCTGGCCCAGGGAGCGGTGGGTAGGCAGCGGGGGTCTCGCCCCGCCCCACACCTGCCCCACATGCAGTGCAGGGGCTGAGATGGCCCAGGGAGCGGTGGGCAGGGCAGTGGGGGTCTCGCCCCGCCCCACGCCTGCCCCACGTGCAGTGCAGGGGCTGAGCTGGCCCAGGGAGCGGTGGGCAGGCTGCGGGGGTCCCGCCCCGCCCCACACCTGCCCCACATGCAGTGCAGGGGCTGATGGCCCAGGGAGCGGTGGGCAGGGCGGGGAGGGGTGGTCTCGCCCCGCCCCACGCCTGCCCCACGTGCAGTGCAGGGGCTGAGCTGGCCCAGGGAGCGGTGGGCAGGGCGGGGGGGGGGTGGTCTCGCCCCGCCCCACGCCTGCCCCACGTGCAGTGCAGGGGCTGAGCTGGCCCAGGGAGCTGTGGGCAGGCAGCGGGGGTCTCGCCCCGCCCCACACCTGCCCCACATGCAGTGCAGGGGCTGATGGCCCAGGGAGCGGTGGGCAGGGCGGGGAGGGGTGGTCTCGCCCCGCCCCACGCCTGCCCCACGTGCAGTGCAGGGGCTGAGCTGGCCCAGGGAGCAGTGGGCAGGCAGTGGGGGTCTCGCCCCGCCCCACACCTGCCCCACATGCAGTGCAGGGGCTGATGGCCCAGGGAGCGGTGGGCAGGGCGGGGAGGGGTGGTCTCGCCCCGCCCCACGCCTGCCCCACGTGCAGTGCAGGGGCTGAGCTGGCCCAGGGAGCGGTGGGCAGGGCGGGGGGGGGGGGTGGTCTCGCCCCGCCCCACGCCTGCCCCACGTGCAGTGCAGGGGCTGAGCTGGCCCAGGGAGCGGTGGGCAGGCAGTGGGGGTCTCGCCCCGCCCCACACCTGCCCCACATGCAGTGCAGGGGCTGATGGCCCAGGGAGCGGTGGGCAGGGCCGGGGGGGAGGGTCTCGCCCAAGACCACACACACCAGTGACCATGTAGCATCTCCATGGGGCTTCCCTGTGCTGGGACCGGGCCCTTTATAGAAGCAGGCAGGATGGAGGCAGGTGTAGTGGAGGAGGCGGCTTGGAGGTGGCTTACTGTGGAATTTCCCACGAATCCATTGGGAATCAGCAAGCAGGGTAAGGGTCTGAATACGCTGAATTAGAACCCAAAAAGCTTGAGCCTGCACCCCCGCGTTTTGGGCTGGCATTGCAAACAGCGAGGTCCTTCTCGGCTTTCTGTGAAGACCTTTAATCTGGGGTGGAGGCCTGGGCGGGGCTGGAACTGGAGAGGGCAGCAAACCCTCTCTGTGCAGCTCCGGGAGCGGGGAGGACGGACGGAGCTGCTGGGAGGTCCTGCGGCTGCGCTAGGTCGGAAGCACCTGCTCCATCTCACTGAGGCTTAGGTACAGGTAAATCAGAAGGCAGCTCCAGATGCCAAGGGTGAAAAAGGTGCCCAGGCCTGGCGTGGATGTTTTCTGGTGGGTGGGGAGAAAGGCGGGAGGCTGAGGTCAAGGTCGGGTCAGCGGTGGTGGTGCCCCCGCCCCGCCGCCGGGGCCCCCGCCCCGGGCAGCAGCCTTAGGCTCCTTCCTGATGCCAAGGCCTCTTCTGACGCACACGGTCCTATGCCCTACACACCCACAGGGAGGGGGCAGTAACACTCCCGCTGGGGTCACAAGGCACCCGGTTGAGGCCCAGCTCTTCTCGGCTGGATCTACCTACCCCTGATTGTGGTTGGTCTTTAGGGCACACAACAGACATCCCTCCTGCAGAGGACAGAAATGGCACAAGGAAGAAAAATCGTTTTTCCCCCGGTCCAAGATGGCCAGCCTGCTGGGCACCTCATCAGGCCTTGCCATACGAGAGGACGGACAACTCTGGGGCTTGGGAGCGGGCACGGCCAGGGTCAAGTCCTACATGGTCATGGCTTAGGAAGAGCCACAGGCCTGCAAGGCAACGCAGGTAAGAGAGGGCTCCAGGCTGGGGGTGGTGGGTGGGGAGGTGAGGCGGCATCCCGGGTGGCATCCCAAGGCCAGCAGCGGTGATGGCAGCCCTTGACAGCGAGAGCTCTGGGCAGCCGGAAGGGACCGGGAGACGGGGCGGAGTGCGGGGCTGTGGCTGGCCGGGGCTCCACTTACACAGCAGCTCCTACACTGGTGGGGGGAAGTCAGCAGATCCTTCTTTGGTTTCTGGGGTGCTGTGGTCTTGTGGAGGGCCAGCGATGTTCCATCGGCTCCTTCGGGTTTCTTGAGCCGGAGCTGGGGGTCTGCGTCACTCTTTCCCACCAGCCTGGCGTCTAGCTGCTCCTTGAGTCCTCGTCGAAGGGGACTGGGGGGCCGGGGAGGGGCAGAGAGTGGGGGAGACCATTTCCACCTGCACGACGGTGGCCGAGGGAGACCTCAACTCCAAGCCACAGGGGCGGGAGGAGCCAGGACAGCTCCATGAACAGCCCGGGCATCCTGTGAACCCTGGCATCCTGTGAACCCGGGCATCCTGTGAACAGCCCGGGCATCCTGCGGGGGGTGGGAGTGCCAGGTGGGGGAGACACTCACAGCTTGTTGCTCTTCTGGATGTTTATCAAAATGTCCATCTTCTCATCCATATCTTTCTGCATCTCCTTCGAGAGACAGTTCGAAACTAGAATCTTCCTACCGAACAGCTTTCAAAGTTTTTATTTATATATTTATGCATTTGAAAGGCCAAGAGACAAGGGAGAGAGAGAGCATCCAACTGCTGAGAGAGAGAGAGATCTTCCAACTGCTGGTTCCATCCCCAAAGGCCTGCAACAGCCCGTGCTGGGCCAGGCAGAAGCCAGGAGCCCAGAATGCAATCTGGGTCTCCCACATGGGCGGCAGGGACCCACGTACTTGAGCCATCACTGCTGCCTCCCAGGGTGAACATTAGCAGGAAGCTGGGATCAGAAGCCAAGTCAGGACTTGAACCCAGGCCCTCTCGTATGGAATGCGGGCATCCCAAGCGACATCTTCTCTCCTGCATCAAATGCCCACCCTTTGAAGGGCTCTTGAAACTCCTTTCGCTCACCTCTCTCTGCAAACCACTCTGCATCTCACTTCCCTAGAATCCTCGCTCGGCTAGGGTGAGGTCACATGTGGGATGAAACCCACAAATTTCCTTGATTAGAGGCCTACAAAATGGCAGAACCATGAAAACACATCTTGTAACCCAACGACACTCTGACCCCAGGATTTTGACCCCTGCCAACTACCCAGGTCCTATGTCTGCGATGGCTCCATCTTTAACCCAATGCCTGTCCGAAATGGTCAACACAGAACAGAACCAACAGTAGCTCAAGTGGCACACGACATTGACCATACACTAAGAACTGAAAGATTCATAAAATCTTGGTAAAATTTAGATCTCTAAAATTTGACCTAGGAAAATTGTATAGAAATAGCAGGCATGAAAAAAAAAAATTCTAGGACAGCACAAGCTGTCACTCACCCTTCTTATTCTGGAACAGAAAAGATGTGACCGAATCATTGCAGGGTAGAAAGGAACATAATTTACTCCAATGAACATTTTTATAAAAAAGCAAAGAGGTGGGGCCGGTTTCTGGGGCAACAGGTTAGGCTGCCATATGCAATGCTGGCATCCCATATCAGAGTGCAGGTTTGAGTCCTAGACGCTCTGCTTCTGATCCAGCTCCCTGCTAATGCCCCGGAAAGCAGAGGAAGATGGCCCAAGTGCCTGGGTCTCTGTCACCATGTAGGAACCCCAGGTGGAGTGCCTGGCTCAACAGCAGATGGAAAATCTTCCTCTGTCTCTCTGTGACTCTGCCTTTCAAATAAATAAATAAACCTTAAAAAAAGAAAGTTAAAAATTTGTTAACAGTTTAATTGATTTGCTATAGAAATCTGATCAAGGAAATTATCCTGTATGATTAGAAATGGTTTAGGAAAATATCTTCTTAAAAAGCATTTTTAAATGTTAGTATTGGGGCCGGTGCCATGGCGCAAGTTAATCCTCTGAAGTGCTTGGGCCCCTGCACCGCATGGGAGACCGGGAAGAAGCACCTGGCTCCTGGCTTCGGATTGGCACAGCTCTGGCCATTGTGGCCATTTGGGGGAGTGAACCAACGGAAGGAAGACCTTCCTCTCTGTCTCTCCCTCTCAATGTCTATAACTCTACCTCTCAAATTAAAAAAAAAAAAAGTACAAAAAAATTTTTTAAAATTTCCATTTATTTGTTTGAGTGACAGAGAAAGAGAGTTGAGTTCACTCCCCAAATGCCTGCAACAGCCAGGACTAGGCCAGGCCAAAGCCAGGAGCAGGAACTCCATTCAGGCCTCCCAGTGGATGGCAGGGGCCCAGGTACTTGGACCTTGTTCTCTGCCTCCCAGGTACATTTGCAGGGAGCTGGATGGGACGTGGAGGTGGGACTCTGGTGGGCATCCCACGTGGCAGCTTAACCTGCTGTGCCTCAGCGCCTGCCCAGTACGCATTTTGAATAAAAATAGCTGTATTCATAGAATCAAAATAACCTAATGTCTCCTAGGCTGAAAACATCAAGGTCAACATGCCCCATCTTCTCGCACATCTCACTGTCACTTCCGGCTCAGCCTCCCCTCTGAGCCGGCTCTGTTTCCCAGCGCTCCTGGTCAGCGGCACGCCTTCGGGTCATCATCCACACTGGAACGTGGCGTCTCACGGAGGCTGCCTGCACTCCATATTCAGCCGCTCGCCGAGGGCGGCTGCTGTCCTTCCGGGGCGTCTGTCCTCCTTTTCCCGCACCTGCTTAAGCTCTTTTCACCTTGAGAGCGCTCAGCCTCCTGTCTGGTTTCCTCACTGCCAGCCGGTGCTCACCCGCTCCCTGGCTAACAGCTGCGCAGCGCGCTTTCGCAAGTGCTGCTCGCAGCCTGTTTGTGGATGCAGGGTCTCGAGGGGCCTCTTCCTCTACAGAACCGAGCCTCAGCTCGCCTGCCGTCTCAGACGCCTGCATTCCCCGCTGCCTTTGTGCCCATCAATTGTGTTCCTCACAGTTCCCCAAGCGGTCCCACTCCACGGCTGATCTCCCTGCTGACTGCACAACACAACACATCCATCCTGTTTTCTGCTGGGCTCTGCTGTCCCTGGCCTGAAATAGCCTCCTTTGTTCCTCTCTGGAGAGCTACCTCTGACAAAACCCCTATGCTGTGTGCATTTTAACACAGAATAATGCAAGCCCTCTGGAGAAAGTTTAGGTGATACATAAGAATATGGGAAAATTAAGCGTCTCACCCAGAAATAACTGCTACCAACCCTTTTGGTATATTTTTCTTGAGTCTTTTTTTCTATGCATTTACTTACTCGTTTTTTTTTAAAAAAAAAAAAAAACCTAGGAGCTGGTGCTATAGCGTAGTGGGTAAAGCTGCCGCCTGCAGTGCCTGCATACCGTATGGGTGCCAGTTCAAGTCCTAGCTGCTCCACTTCCAATCCAGCTCCCTGCTGGTGTGCCTAGGAAAGCAGTGGATGATGGCTCAAGTCCTTGGACCCCTGCACCTACATGGGATACCCGGATGAAGCTCCTGGCTCCTAGCTTGACTTCTGAGAAGTGGACTTGGTAAGCGAGGAATCTAGGATACGTTTCACACCAGTTGTCTAGTGGCATCCCAGTTTTGTACAGATTTGCACTCTGTTCAGAATAGCATTCCCTGTTCTCCAAGTGTCATAAATTAAAATTTGCTTATTTCAATGCAACAATGATCTATTATTCATTTACATGCATTGGATTGTCCAGGAGGTAGAAACTTTCAAATATGTTTAGTTGTACTCTGTTCCGTGGGCTGTTTGTTCATGCCCTTGTCTGTTTTCCTGTCTGATTCTTGTTAATTTGTGTGAACACTGTGTGTTATAGATAAAAACCTTTCGTCTATGCATATCAAACTTGGGGCACAAATATTTCCCCCAAACTGGTGTTTGTTTTGTAATTCTGCCTATGGCGCTTTTCTGTCATAATTTCTTTTTTTTTATATAGTTGGGGGGTCTTGTGGTCCAGTTTGTCGAGATGCTTGGGATGCCTGCATCTCATATCCCAGTGCTGAGTTCGAGTCCTGGCTGGTGCTTGTTCCATCCAGCTCCCTGCTAATGTGCCTGGGAAAGCAGGGGAAGATGGCTAAGTCCTTGGGCCCCTGCTCCCCACAGGGGGACCCGGCTGGAGCTCCTGGCTCTCGGCTTCAATCTGGCCCACCCCTGGCTTTTGCAAGCACGTGGGGAGTGAACCAGCAGACGGATGATCTCTGCCCCTCTCTCTGTCATTCTGCCTTTCAAATAAATCTTTTTTAAAATGTCAATCAATATTTCCTTTGTATTTGTATTCAAAACATCCAGTTATGCATTTGCTTGTTGATTTTGTTGGTTTTCGGTATTTAAATTCACTTTACAGAATATTTCACTTGGCAGTGTTAACACAGTTTTTCCATCATGTAGTCAAGCGATATTCTTATATTATTATGTAATCCTCTCTCCTTTATTGGGCCAGCGCTGTGGTGTAGCAGCCTAAGCCTCCGCCTGCAGCTCTAGCATCCCACATGGGCGCCAGTTCGTGTGTGTCCCTGCCTGCTCCACCTCTGATCCAGCTCTCTACCTATGGCCTGGGAAAGCGGTGGGAGATGGCCCAAGTCCTTGGGCCCCTGCACCCGTGTGGGAGACCTGAAAGAAGCCCTGGCTCCTGGCTTCGGATCCGCCCAGCTCTGGCCGTTGCAGCCATTTGGGGAGTGAACCAGTGGATAGAAGATCTTTCTCTTTGTCTCTCTCTCTCTCTCTGTCTGTAACTCTCTCAAATAAAAAGCTCTTTTAAAATCTCCTTTATTATATTTCAAATTGTATAGGTCTATGAGTCCCCACCTTGAGTGGCATTGGAATTGCTTGGACCTCATCTCCAAAGTTTCCGACGTAACTGTTACAGGGCGCAGCCCGGGTGTAGGGGCTCAAATCACTCGGAGTGACTCCAACACGCAGAGGGGCAGTCACTCTTCCGCAGTGTGCAGGGCCTGGTTTCTACCCAAGGGCAACACCAGAGTCCTCGGGGAGTTTCGGACTCTCTGCCCCTCCCTGGAGGTCCCCGTTCCTTCTCTCTGGGCGGGAGTCTGGGTACATGGATTGATCAGACCCTCACAGGTGGCAGAGGGGCTGAGGGTCCCCCACTGCCTTCACTTATCTGTTTATCCCTGGGCTAGGCAGCCATGACTTCATTACGGGTTTTGATGCCTGGTAAGTCTAGTGCCCCCTTACAGCTCTTGAAAACTTTGCAGGAATAATTGCTTTCGCCTGATGCTGTGCCTGCATCACTGGTTCTACCTTTCTCCTGGGGAACCTGACCAAACTACGAGGCCTTAAGCCCCATCTGACCATGCGTCTGGGTGCTGCTGACTTTCTCTTAGCATTCTGGGCGACACCAGGGTCTTTGAGCCACTGTTTTAGAATCTAGATGATTCTGCTGATTGTTTTTGGTGATTTTTCCCCAGTTAAAGGGACGCTCGGAGGATTCGGTTAGGTTTACGCTGCGCTTCTCCCGCAGGCTGAACCTAAGACTCATTTTCTGACTAAGGAGCTCCGGCGGGTCCAGCGCGCACCCACGGCTCGCAACTCTAAATTCGCAATTAACGGGCAGTGGACAGCTCAGCTTGGGATTGCTCCTGGCCAGACTCGTGCTCCCCCTCGAGTGTGCGCACCAGGAGGGGTGGGTTTGGTGTCTTGGCTTCCAGCACGCCAGCCTATCATGGGAGGCACGCAGTGAACGCTCACCTTCATAATTTCCACGAATTCATGAAGTTTATCAAAGTCCTTGTCCATTATGTCCTTTATCTAGGGAGAAAGCAGGGCACAGAACAGTCACTGTGG
Source organism: Lepus europaeus (assembly GCF_033115175.1). Lineage (NCBI taxonomy): Eukaryota > Metazoa > Chordata > Mammalia > Lagomorpha > Leporidae > Lepus > Lepus europaeus. The sequence goes on from NC_084831.1 coordinate 153,007,476, forward strand.
CGTCTTAGGGACACTGCGAGCAAACGGACAGTCACTGTGGCGTCTTAGGGGATGCCGCGAGCAAAAGGACAGTCTGTCCATACCCACGTCCAAGTCAGCCCCTCCGTGGACTGTGTCGCCCCAACCTGGGACTCCGGCCTCCCACGGGTGAGCCGTCGCTCCCGCCCGGCCAGGCTCCAGGGCTCTGGGCCTGCCTTTGCTGCCCCTCGCTGTTCTGAGTTAGTGGGTGCTGCGCCACCCCTTTTGGTCCCCGGTACCTGTTTTATCTCCTCCATTTTCTCCTTCAGTTCTTCCCTCACCTCCCTGAGCTCATTCTGCGGAGGTGAACGGGGAAGGGGAAGTGTGAGGGCCCCTCCTGGGCGGTGCTGGGGCAGGGGGAGACTCGCGCTGGGGAGAGAGGGGATGGGGTGGGACCACGGGATCCCGTGCTGCCATCGGAGTGCGTGGGGCAGGGGCTGGCCTGCCCCAGCCAGGCCTGCCAGACCCTAATCCCAGGGAGGAATGGGGAGACCCCAGGGAGGGCCGTCCTCAGACATGCCAGTGTCCCCAAGGCAGAGGCTGGAGAGAGAGCAGAGAGGTAGCGGTGGGGGCGCCGTGGGACCCGGCATCTGCCCAGCAGTAAGGCTTGCATTTGCTTTAGTGGCTCAGCGGATGAGAGGAGACTGAGGGCCACCGCTTAGTGCTTGCTGTGGGTTCCCCGATGTGGACCGTTGTATCGCGCAGATGTGAGAGAATGGCCTTGATTTCAGAAACCTTACCCTCCTATGGTCCAGAAATACATGCACACATGAGGGCAATTCCAAGAGATCATAGAAAAAGATAAGTTCTGGGGGCTGGCGTTCAGCCTAGCGGTTCAGACGCCCGTGTCCTACTCGGAGTTCCATCCCTGGCTCCGCGGCTGACCCCAGCTTCCTGCTGCTGGGCACCCTGGGAGGCAGTGGGTGATGGCTCAAGTGCTCGGGCCCCTGCCGTCCACATGAGAGACCCAGACTGGGCTCTGGGCTCCTGGCTTCCGCCTGGCCCAGCCCCTGCTGTTGCGGACATTTGAGAGAGCCAGCAAATAGGGATTCTGTGTCTCTGACTCTCAAATTATATACAGATATATTTGCATATGTATACATATATGTAAGTTCTTATTTTTATGTAAAAAACTTTTGAAATGCATGCATTTTTTCAAAATACGCTTTCCGTAAACTTTGGCAGACCCTATGTATATTTTATATGTAAATATATGTATGTTTCTATAGATTTTTTCCTTGTCATTAGTCCCTGAACAATGTAGTGTCGCAGCCACTCCGGAGGCACTGATGTGTGAGGGATCATGGGTAATGCCGAGATGATGGGGAGCGTGTGGGGGGCTGGGAGGAGACCCCACACAAAGGCTGTGCTGTTCTTTGAGGGACCTGGGCATGTGTCCACATGCAGCCCTGGAACCAGCCCCCCACAGACTCCTAGTTACCCTCCCCCAAGATGTAGACGGAGGAGGGGAGAGGAAAGGAGACAGCGGTGGTGCAATAGCGACACTGGGGCCCCACTGCCCAGGGTCACTCGCCCACCTTCAGCTCCCGTGTCACGCCTGTCTTGGCAAACGGCCCCTCCTGCTTCACTCCTTTGTAATTGTAGGTCTGCAGGTGCAAACAGTCACAGAATATTGGGGACTGCAGGTGGCAGGTTGGGATCGCAGAGGCGGGAGGGGAGCACCGAGTCGCCATCCCTCCCCGAGGGCCGGGGGATGGAGGTGAACATTGAGGGCCTGCCTGTGCGGGGGGACCCATCCTGCCCCTCCCACCGGGCAGGTCTCGGCTCATTCGGCCCCTTGAAGAGCCAGGTTCACAGCCGCCGAGGGCCTCTGTGCCTGCTACTTCCCTTGCCTGGAAGTCCCGCCTCGGCCTTGGCCTGGCCAGCTCTCAGCTCCAGTGAGGTCCTCGCTCAGCCACCCAGCCACGCCTCCCCAGTGGGATTCTTGCGTGGCAGGCCACAATACCCAGTTCTCTTGGCCTAGTCATATCTTATCGGTTACTGGCGTGAGATGCCGCTAGAGCCAAGAGAGCTGGCTCTCTCCCTGCGTCCCTCAGCACCTGGGACAGGTCTTGGCCACCAGGAACAGCGAATGACCCCTGACTCCAAGTCACCTCCCCACGGATCTCAGGCCTGGCTGCTGGCATGGCCTCAGAAAAGCTTCTTATTTTGGTCGGCTCTGGTTTCAATTCTAGGCAAACTGCCTTGTAGTTCTTGCTCTGTGGAGAGAGGAGGCTAGGATTCAGCTGGTCCGTGTCAGGTGGGGCGGACGCAGGGAGTCGGCAGTGGACCCCACCCAACCCGGGCCCTGGCCAGGTGCGCTGGCTCACGTGACCCAGGACTGCGCCAGTCTCGTCCCAGAGTCCTCTACTCGCGAGCAAGGGCCTGCCTGTTCAGCACACGGCCTGCTCCCTGCTGGAGGTGCCCGGGTGCGCACGGCACTTCAAGGAGGAGCCCAGGCTGTGTGTAGCCGAGATGCACTTCTCATCTCAGCCGCCCCCTTTACCACCTGGCAGGTTACTTAGCCCTCTGAGCCTCGATTTCCTCATTTGTAAAATGGGCCGATGAGTGGATTCCTCTAGGAAGGGTGCCTGGAGCCCTCGAGCTGCTGGTTAGATGTGGGCCTGGTGCAGGCGTGGGGGGATGGGACAGTGCTCCTTGTCCCCAGAGGCAGCCAGCCAAGGCCTCTTTCCTTCCCTTCCCAAGGCCAGGGAGTCCCACACCCACAGCAGGCAGAGGCCCCCCTGTGCTCAGAGCAGGGGAGAGAAGCCGAGGGTCCCCGGCAGCAGCTTCCGCATCCCCCCGCCCCAGCGCCGCACAGTGGGAGCACAAGGAGGCCCCGCAGTGCCCAGCCATGGTCCTCCTTTACCGGGCTTGTTTTCTTCAGTTCTGCCCTCTTGGCCGCCATGATGGAGGAGGCCAGCGTGTTCTTCAACTTCCCCGACCTCCCCACAAGGGCCCCGGGCCAGGCCACTGTCCTATGCAACTTACAGGCCCAGGTGAGGGCAGGCTGACCGCCTCTTTATGCACGGAACAGCTGAGGTCACAATGGCCAGGACCCGCATCTGGCCCAGGTGCCGTGGCCACTGGACCGAGGGGCTGGGCTGGGCAGTGAAGTCACGAGGGCCCCTCCCGTGGGGAGCAGGCGCTTGCCTGGGAGGTCTGCCTGGCTGGGGGCCGTGGCCCTCACCGCTGAGGTTGTCACCGCTAGGACACAAGGCCAGCTTGGGAGAATCAGGGTTCTTCCTGCCGCAGGACTGACCGCCTGCCGAGGCCGGCCACTTCCCCTCCCTCCCTCAAGGCCTGTGCTGCGCTCCCTCCCTCTCGCCTGTCGTGCCCAGGCTCAGTGTAGGCTCACACACACACACACACACACCCGCCATTCCTCTATGCTGCTGTGTGGGGGTGTGGCACATCTGTCTCTAGGGGAGGTGATGCCTTTCTTTTTAAAAAAGATTTCTTTATTTATTTGAAAGGGGGAATGTTTGGGGAAAGAGAGAGAGAGAGAGAGACAGAGAGAGAGAGAGAGAGAGAGAGAGAGGCAGAGAGAGAGCGCAAGATCTTTATCCGCTGGTTCACTCCCCAAATGGTTACAAAAGCCAGGGCTGGACCAGGCCAAAGCCAGGAGCGAGGAGCCTCTTCCAGGGGCCCAAGCACTGAGTCCATCTTCTGCTGCCTTCTCAGGTGTATTAGGGAACTGGATCATCAGGGGAGCAGCCGGGACTCGAACCAGTGCCCCGATGGGATATTGGCAGTGCAAGCGGCAGCTTAACCCTTTGTGCCTCAACACTGGCCCCAGGGGATGGTTTCTGGTCCTCTGGCCTCATGGCTGTCGCTGTCCTCCTCCATACCTCTCTGCTCCTGGTTCTTCTATCATCCTGGGAAAGGGTTGGAGCAGGAGACAGCATCCAGACAGTGCTAAAGGTGAGAAGCCTTTGGGGGTGGGGCAGGGGAGGGGCGAATACCGAAGAACAGGCCACCGTGTGGGTCAGTGTCATTTGTATAAAGTGGCAGCCAGAGGGCCTGGCGTCCACAGCAGTGAGAGCGTTCAGGTTGGGGGCTTGGAGCCTCCCCTCTTTCCTCCGGTCACTGGAGCGTTCTCTTCCTTCTTCTCAGCGAGTGGTGGCCACAGGAAAGGCCAAGCTGGGCGTTCTCAGAGCGGCAGCACGGGGCGAGGCAGGGGGCGCAGGAGCCGGAGGGAGGTGCGTGCCCACACCTGCAACAACCTTCATTCACCTGCCACCTCCTGCACCTGCCGGGGCCTGTCTTCCCGGAGCCAGGGCACAGGGACTTCCTCTGGGGCTGAACCGCAAGCCCACCCCCACCCTGCCCTTTTCCCTCTTGCTGCCAGCAGCCTACCAACTCCTCCTCCTGTCCCTCCCCACATGGCTCTGGGGTGTTCCCGGGCCACGTGACACATGCACACTTAGAGAGGAACCCTCTAGGGCCCTGGGCTTGGACTTGAAGCTGAGGAAGGGGCGTACATGACCCCATCCTCTGAGTGGCACCATGAAGGTTTCTGTCTTGGGAAAGACAACTCCTTGCACTCACAGTCTAGAGCAAGCCATAGTCGTTTGCTGAATCCTCTCAATACAGTGCTAATTTCTGTGCATCTAATTAATTATTAAATGCAAATGATCCCTTCCTTGCACCCTCACACCTCTAAAAAACCCATGACGTGGGCCAGTGATGCAGTGCAGTGAGTTAAGTCACTGCTTGTAACGCCAACATCCCATATGAGCGCTTGTACGAGGCCCAGCTGCTCCACTTCCAACCCAGCTCCCTGCTCATGTGCTTAAGAAAGCAATGGAAGATGGCCCAAGTACTTGGGTCCCTTCCACCCACACGGGAGACCCAGATGGAGCCCCATGTGCCTGGCTTCAGCCTGACCCAGTCCTGGCCGTTGCAGACATTTATAGCTTCCCCAGATGGCCACAAGGGCCAGGGTGGGCCAGGCCAGAGCTAAGACCTGGAGCTTCTTCCAGGTCTCCCAAGTGGGTGGCAAGCACTTGGGCCATCACCTGCTGTCTTCCAGGCACATTAGTAGGAAGCTGGGTAGGAAGAAGAGTAGTGGGACTTGAGCCAATGCTCTGACATGGATGCCGGTGTCGCGGGCTGTGGCTGGAACCACAACGCTGGCCCCAGAAGCTGGTTCTTAGCAAAGAGCTCTTGCTTAGCGGGCAGGTGACTCGTGCCAGGCCCATTTGCTCAGTGCTCGTCGACTGAGCATTTACTATGTATCAAGCACTGTGTCCGGGCACCGAGGGCATGGGAATAATCGGGGTGTGACCCTGTCCCCAGGGCGTCTGAATACTCGGGGTATGACCCTGTCCCCAGGCGCTCACCCTAGTGGGACTGACAGAGCTGTCGCAAAACAGCAAGTGCAGTGCTGGCGGTGGCCCCAGGGTGCTGGGGGAGCCCAGAGAGGGGCACAGCCCTGTTCGTGGATCCTGGTCTCTGCCGTGTTCCTTTGGGCTTCTTTCCTGGTCTCGTGAGCTCCTCTGCACCCAGGTTCCTCCCTCAACGTGGTGTAGGAGCCGGGCTACACACTGACCGGCAGGCTTGCCCATGCCAACCCTGCCTGGGCCCCCACTCACACCCCCTTCCCTCTCTAGTGGGACCACCCCCTCGTGTTGGCCATGGGGCAGGAAGGTGACACACCTGTCTCAGCAGGTGTGTTCATACCAAATCAGCCGTCTCCGTGTGCTCCATCTGGCTAAGCGCACTTGCACCTGACCCTGTGGCTGTGTGGCGCCTGGGCCACGAGTCTGCCTGGCTCTCAGAGCACCGAACCAGGTGTCCTCTGTGCGAGACTCGTGTTGCACCCATCGGAGCCTGCAGGCAGCGCCATGCAGTCCCAGAGCCCCCGCGCCTTCCTGCCTCGGGAAGTGATGGGATATTCATGAGGGTGGTGACCCCTGAGTTTTGTATGAGCCTCCCTGAGATCTCAGTACGCGGGGAGCTGGACGCTGGACGCCCCTCCGTACCGGCTACATGACCTTAGCGGGTGTCTCCATCTCTCTGAGCTTGATTCTTCCAGTTAGCCAGGGCTTCTGAATTTTGTGTCTGAGAAGTCAGTGAGGCCGAGGGTGCTCAGGGCGGGGCACGTGCTCCTTGCCCTGGTGTGCGGGTCAGTGCCCTGGGCAGGAAGCAGCCTGGTCCCTCCTCCGCCGCCCCTCCCCCAGGAATGGGTGGGGGTGGGGGTGGGAGTCAGGATGGGAGATTTAATAGACAGAAGCACTATTGTCTTTTATTGAAAGATTAATTTATCTATTTTAAAGGCAGAGTCAGAGAGAGGAGAGACAGAGATCTTCCATCCACTAGTTTACTCCAAATGCCCGCAACAGCCACGGCTGGGCCAGGCTGAAGCCGAGAGCCCAGAACTCTGTTCAGGTCTCCCACGTGGGTGCAGGGGCCCAGGCACTTGGGCCATCCTCCGCTGCTTTCCCTGACGCATTAGCGGGGAGCTGGACTGGAAGGCCCCAAGGAGAGACCCAGGCTCTTCTTTTGTCGTGTACGTGAGTGGCCACAACCCTGAAAACAGGGAGTTTGAGCACCTGGGTGCTCTGGCACAGTGCTCTGGCACAGTGGGTGCTCAGAGTCCGGTGACGTTGACGGCCAAGGCAGTGGCTAGCAGAGCTGTTGCCCACTGTTGGTAGGAGTGGAAATGACGCAGCTGCTCTGGAAGGGAGCTGCAGTGAGGGGCAGCGAGAGACCACCCCCACATCCCAGGGATGGCTAAAGCTGATTCTGAGCTGAACACTGACAAAGGGCGATGCGAGGAGAGCACCCTACTCCCTGCTCGCCACACACAGGAGAGAGGCGGCTCCTCTTCTCCAGGTGGCCAGGCCTGAGTCCCTGGGGACAGCTCCAGGTGTGCTGGGCGCGGGGCAGCACCAGGGGACTTGGCACAGCAAACCCGCCTCCCTGGCCCTGCACCGCCTCCGTGCCCATGGACCTGCCCTCCCCCAGGGGCCGCCCTGTGAAGCTCAAGTGCTTTCCCTTTGTCACTGCTCTGAGATGTTCTTTTGTCCACACGTGCTGATGACCCGAGTTCCAGTCACCCCGGGTCACTCCGTGCTGAGTGTTCCCACATGTATGCGGGGCACACGTGTGACCAAGCTCTGCCTGGCTTTTTTTTGGCGGGGGGAATCTGCCTTTTATCTCATTCACAGGCTACAGCTAGAGAACCTGGGAGAGCAGATGGCAGCTGTTTCTTAAAAAAATTCACAGAAAAGCTGCCTGGATTTCAATTTTTTTTGCACCAAAAATCAACTTCTCTTTTATATATATATATATATATATATATATATATGTGTGTGTGTGTATAATATCTATATTTATTTAAGAGACAGAGACAGAGCAATGGCTAGCTCCTGTTCACTGATTCACTCCCTAGATGCCCTCAATGGCTGGGGCTGGGCCAAGGCCAAGTCCAGGAGCTGGGGCCTCAAGCCAGGGCTCCCCCATGAGTTACCTGAGCCATTGCAGCTGCCTCCCAGGTTCATGTCAGCTAAAGCTGGAGCCAGCGGTTGGCCTGAAACCCAGGCACTAGGATGCGGGACCCCCGTCTTGAAGCCTGGGGCAAATGCTCTCTCGCATCTATTTTTACAACCCAATTTTCCACACATTTTTGAGGTTCCTGTGCAGTTACCTTGTCATGTGACACAGCGATCGCTATGGTAGGCATTTACCCCTAAGAAATAAAAGCATGTATCCACACAAAGGCTTCTTCGTGAATGTCGTAGCGACTTTACTCCGAACAGCCCCCAACTGGAAATGATGCCAAGTGCACCAGCAAGCAAATGCAGAAACAAATTGTAGGGTTTGTTTTTTTTTTTTACAATGGAGAATACTTGGCAGGCAAACAGGACTCCTGCTCGGGCAACAACATGGGGCATTTACTGAGTGAAATTCCATCCAAATGGAAGTTCAGGAAACAAATCTACAGTGGCGGAGAGCAGGTGAGAGCTTGCCTGGGGGGGGGGGGTTGACAAGGCAGGAAGGAGGTAGCTTTGTGGGAGCTGGTAAACTTCTGTAACCTGATTGTGGCTGGTTACATCAGAGTGCACGTTTTGCAAAACAAATCAAACTGCACACTTAAAGTAGGTGCATTTTATTGTGCACAGGCCTGAAACATTGACGTTGATCTAGAGATCAAGAGATGCAATGTCCCTTGCGTTCTGGGCTGCGTGGAGTGCCTCAAACTGATGCCAAAGGTGATTTCCTTGTATCATAAAATCATGATCCACTGACAGCTCCAGCTGGCCACGGGACTCCTTGCATTGCGCCTGTTCAGGGGTGTGGCTGGGGTTTGTGGCTATGAGGTGTATTTGCAACAAAGGCCCAGCGTGCTGTTAGCAGCTCCCTCTGCTGTTCTCCGGGACACTGAGAGCTTGCTGAAGTCACAGAGCAGGAGCAGCGTCCGTGCAGGGCTGGGAGCCAAGGTGGAGATGGTGGGAAGGGGAACGCTGTGTGCTCGTCATGCAAAGCAAGTTTATGCCTGGGTGGCTTAGGGAGCTGGCTGCTTCCTCACTCTGCAGTTCCTGGTGCAACTATGCATGCAAGCCATGTCCTGGAGAGGCACCGATGTCCCCTCGAGCCCCTGTCGTCATCCCTCTGTGTTGCTCCAGGCATCTCAAGGTCTCTGCACCAGACAGGGTACCAGGCAGGAGCAGGCATCCAACGAGAATCCTAACAGCAGATGCTGCTCCTAAGAGCCGTAGCGCCTGCCGTTCACTGGAAGGCTGTGCTTTGGGCATTGGGCACAGCCCCTGCTCATGGGCGCTCACAGGCTGCCTGCCTGTTCCTGGCAGGGGGCGGAGGGAGCTTTCTGGGTCAGGACTGGCCGGTTCTCTCTGTCCCCAGAGAGTGGTTCTGAGAGGCCTTGGCACGGGAGGCTCTGCCCCTGGGCCGAAACCACCAGAACCCTCGCTGCATGAGACCCGTCTGGGCAGGACTTGCTGTAGACCGTCTTTGCCCTCTTCCCCCTTTTCCCATTCATTCAGAAGGGCCGTGTGCCCTTCCCTAAAGGAAGGGGGTGAGGGGTGGAGGGCAGAGAGAGCCAGAGACTTCGCGGCTTTGTTTCCCAAAGCTTGGCCTCCAGGGGATGTGTACACAGGAGGCTGGGAGAGGCAGAGCCAGCACGGGTGAGCGAGGTTTGGGTGCCCAGAGCAAGTACTGTGTGCTTCATCAGGGAGCCGCCGACACGGCTGAAGCCTGCTCAGGGCTGTCACCTCCCCAGCTGCTTCCTGCTGCCTCCTAACCACGCAGTCACAAGCGTCACGTTGCTTCTCAGAGCCACGGCTCTCTGATCTCTCTCCCCCGAGCCTGCACCATGGATAATGACAGATTGGGTGTGGTGGTGGCTGGGTGTGGGTGTGAGGGAGGGTGATCTAGCACAGCCTGCCTCTCAGACCCCTTGTCTTTTCTTTCCATCCTGTCCCTTGCTCCTCTGGCCCCCCAAGAGCTCAGGGGACCCCGGGCCCTGTTCTTTGCCACCCTACTTCCCCCCACCCCCACCCCCGAGCCAGCCCCAAGGCCCCTCTGCTCATGAGTGCCCTGGCCCATGTTGCTGTCTCCCTAAGTTAAACAAGAGCAGGGGTCTCATTCAGGCTTTAGCCCCAGTCCCTCGCCCAGTGGCTGGCAGGCAGCCAGCCTGAGTGACATTGGCTTAGTCAACGCCATCATTTGCGTAGCAAAGCAGAGGGAGGAGAGAGTAGGCGAGAACTGAGCAGACCAGGTGCGGCCTCCACCGGAGCTGGGGTCTGGGGCTTGTCCTGTGCCGCGGCCATGCTGCCCTGGGGGCTGCTCGCTCTCTGCCTGGCAGGTAAGGCCCTGGCCTTGGGCAGGACCGGGACTGAGTGCCTCCCAGGGCTCAGGGCTGGGGGAGGGCAGCTTTCCTCGCAGGCTTCCCGATTCCAGGCTTGGACAGGAGGCCGGGAGGGGGGAAGTGGCTATTTATCAAACACTGCACAGCGATGGCGGGGAGGGTCCTCTCCCAGTCTCTGGCTGGACTCCTCGACCCGGGCCCTCCCTGCGCCTCCCTCCCCTCCCTCAAGTTCACGGCCCAGGGTCAGGTCCTAGGGTTTACACTTCTGTCATCTGTCTTCATGCAACCGACCCACCAAGACTGATTTGCTGCCAGGTAGGTACCAGACAGAACTGGTCCCGGGCCTCACCAAATTTCGAGTTTAAAGACCCTTGGGGGGAAGATAAGCAGCAAAGCAGCTACGAAAATGATGCGAGGCGTGCAACGCAGGCAGCCACTGGGGTGTGCACAAGGCCCCCCGGGCAAGGGGCTTCTGGGGGGGGGCACGGGGGGAGTGTCGCCAAGGAAGGAACAGCAGAGATGCGGCCCCAGTGGACAGGCCTGTGCAGGGGCCTGGGTGGTGCTCAGGCCTTTGCCTGCTGTCTGTGGGGTGCAGACACGTCCTGGGGAGCCGCTTCCTTCCACAGCTGCCTGGGGTCCGCAGCCAAGCCTTGTGGCCTGACACGGAGAAAGTGAGGAGGCGAATGTCCCAGAAAATCGCCCAGGCCGCCATGGGTGGCACAGCAGACCAGTGACAAGGTGGCACCTTGGCCAGCACAGCACGGGCACAGATGGAGGAGGAAGTTCATGGGCATTCAGGGCTGGGTGGGCAGGATTTGCTGTGTGGTTGGATGACCAGAAAGAGAGAAAGAGGGGAACCCGTGGGGTGCCGGGCTGGGCTGGCGGCTGGGGTCGAAGGTCAACGTATGTGTTCTGCAAGCACAGCAGTGTGCGCCGGAAGTATGGTGTTGGCGACAGGTGCAGGCTTTTCCGCACTGCCCCGGTGACCCACCGCGTCCTCACGTCACTTCAGGGGCCACAGCCAGTCACTTAAAAATGACAGACTAGAGTAGCAAATGCTGTCTGGAATCGCACGCGGTAAGGAAGCATCAGTTTCCTGTTCCCTTCTCTGGCGCAGGGCTCCTCCGAGGATCCATGACGGACAGCTTCCTCGAAGCTGAGAGATGTGAGCAGCCCCCCGCCCGTCCCCCCCCCCCCCCCCCAGGGTGCACATTCCCCCACCTGGGCCCCGGGCTCCTTCCCTTTGCCCTCCATGGACCTCTGGCTTGAGGCTGCCTCCCTGCGGCGGGGACCCCTCCGAGCGGGCAGCACTCCCCTTGTTCCTTTTCGCCTCCCCAGCCCTGGACAGCACCAGCCGCCTCTGCTGGGGCCCCCGCGAGGGGCAGGGTGAGGGGAGGCAGGGGTGACGGCCAGATCATGGCGCTGGGCTGGGTCCTCAGCAGAAATTTCCTTCTTCCCTCCCCCTTGCTTCGCATTGAGCCCTCTGGATGTGTGAGCAATATGAAGAAAATGGCTTAAACCCTTTTGTCTGCTTCCAAATGGCCTAGACCTATGGTGGAGACAAGCAAAAAGGCGCTTTCCAATTCCAGCTTCCTGCTGATGTAGACCTGGGAGGCAGCAGTCTCGGCTCAAGTCCTTGGGTCCCTGCCGCCCCCGTGGGAGACCTGGATGGAGTTCCCAGTCTCCTGGCTTTGGCCGGGCCCAGCCCTGGCTGTTGTGGACATTTGGGGAGTGAACCAGCAGATGTGAGCGCTCGTTCTCCCTTGCTCTCTCGCCCGCTCTCCCTCTCCCCCTCCCTCCCTCCCACCCTTCCTCCTTCCCTCCACCCATCCATCCCCTCCCCCCTTTTCTTCCTGCCTTTCAAATCAATAAGCCTTAAACAAGCTTGCTGCTGGGCCCAGCAGCAGAGGTTCAGGCCCCTGCTCGGGTGGATCTGTTTTACAGGCGTGCCCTGGGCACCGCCTCTCCGGGGAGCCCTCTCGGCCTCGCCACCCCTCCTGAGCCCCCACATCCTGCTCTGCCTCCTCTTTCTGTGAGTTGTGCTGTTTGGCCTTGGACTCCGCTCCCCAGACCAAGCACCAGGATCACTACACACAGGACCCTGCTTGGCTGGCCCCAGGCTGAGAGCCCCTAGGTTCCGCACCATTCAGACTCACCCAGGGCTTCTTCTGACTGCGTCCCAGCTCGTCCTTGGCGGTGGGGTGGGCGGTACCACAGTGCCTCTCACGGTGCAGCTGCCTGCCCATCACCTGGAGAGGGAGTTTTCCTTAGATTTCTCCTTGTGGATTTTGCAGCCTGGTAGTTGAAAAAAAAAGTCTTTGTGTTGGAATAAGGAGGAATTCTATGGCAAGGGAAACTGTGCTTCCCTGCGCGCACAGAGTGAGCATGGCGCTGGCTTCCAGAGAGATCTGTGTGTGTCTCTTCTCACTGCCCACTGGCTTCCAGGCAAATCTGTGTGTTCCTCTCCTCTCACTGCCCACTGGCTCTCAGGGAGATCTGTGCATCTCCTCTCGCCGCCCACTGGCTTCCCAGGCAGGTCTGTGTGTCTCCTCTCGCCGCCCACTGGCTTCCCAGGCAGGTCTGTGTGTGTACACGCCTCATCTCTCTGCCCAGTCTCTGCCTCTATCTCATTTTCCCTCACCTGGGAGCGGAGGTTAACAGCATCTGTTGGTCAGGGTTACGGTGAGGAGGTGCGGGGCTGGCACATCCTAGGTGCTTAGTTACAGGGAACTCAGTGGAGGGGGCCGACACGGGGCACAGTGGTTAAGCCGCCTCTTGGGATGCCCGTGTGGTGCATGGTTGAGTCCCCGCTACTCTGCCTTGGGTTCAGCTTCCTGCTACTGCACACCTGGGGAGCAGCAGCAGGTGGTTCAAGTGTTAGGGCCCTGCCACCCACGTGGGACACTCAGAGGGAGTTGTGGGCTCCTGGGTTCAGCATGGCCCAGTCTTCGTTGTTGCAGGCATTTGAAGAGATGGAAAATCTCTGTCTCCCCTGTTGCTGTGGATTTGTTCTGAGAGGAGGAGCGTGGTGGGGGCAAGAGGCGAGGAGTCACCACACAGACCCCGGGAGTCACCACACAGACCCCGGGAGTCGGGAGTCTGCAGGCCCTCTCAGAACGAATCCACAGCAACATCTCCTTTTAAATAAACAAATAAATAACCAAAGTATCCGTTTAGATAGGGAAAACCTTAGGCAAATCTTGGTGGGCTCAGGGGAACAGGCTTAGTCAGAGAAGGGAGCCCTGTGTGAACCTGATGTTGTGTCTTCCGGCCCTGCAGACACAAGTGTTTCCTTTATCCGGGTCTCCGGAACCGACTCCCTGGGCCAAGCCCAGGCGCTGGCTGCCTTTCCCAGCCATCCTTGGGTGGAGCCACCAGTGAGTGCATGGCCTATGTGCTGCAGAGTGGACAGGTTTGGGGGCCCTGGCTCAGTCCAGTCTGCAGTTTGAGCAGGGCCTGGAGGTGGCGGCTGTGAGCGGCCAGTCTCTTCGCCCGGGGCGGCAGGGCCACTGTGCCTCCTGTCCCGCAGCTCAGTCTGACGCCGGCTCCCTGACCCTGTGCGCCTAGGGACATCACGTGCTTTCTTCTGCCTTGGCCCCGGAGCCTCCTGAGAGTCCACAGGGCAGCACAGGCCCCAGAAATCAGAGATGAAGGAGGTTCCGAGCCAGAGCTGCCCCACCTACGCCTCCCCCCACATCCTGCCTGCCACGCCACTCAGTGCTTGCTGTCTGCGTGCCGTGTGCCAAAGCCAGTTACAGACATGGCTTCATGTGTCCCGGCCCCAGGAACCAGTACTGGATAAAGAAATGGAGATTGTAAGGCCACATAGCCACAGAAGGGCTCCTTTTTTTTAAGAGGTAGTTGTTTTTTTTTTTGTTTTTTTTTTTCCTTAAAGATTTTTATTCACTTATTTGAAAGGCAGAGTTACAGACAGGCAGGGTCAGAGAGAGCGAGCGACAGGGAGACAGAGGAAGACACACAGAGGTCTTCCATCCGCTGGTTCACTCCCCAGATGGCCACAGCGGCTGGAGCTGGGCCGATCTAGAGCCAGGGGCTTCTTCCAGGTTTCCCAGGCTGGTGCAGGGGCCCGTGGACTTGGGCCATCACAAGAAGCGCTCTTAACCCTGGCCTTCCTTCTTGCTTTGGGCTTCCTGCTGCCCTGATGACGCATCTATCCTCCCAGCCTGGTACAGTGTGGTTTTCGTCAAAACTGCCCCTGGAGGCTGGGGACAAGGGCTCTGTGCAGCGGGCAGCAGGGGCTGGGCTCTTGGACATGCAGGGCCTGAACGCGTGTTCTCCGTGTTCTTTGCTCGCAGTGATAGTTGAGATCGGTAGCCAGACCTTCATGAGATTCGAAGACGTGCAGACATGGTCGTCGGCCCGGCACTACTGCCGCCAGCACCACACGGACCTGGCCAACCTGCAGGAGGTGGCCGACGGCGAGGACCTGAAGCCCATCACTAGAAAGACGGAAGCCTGGATCGGCCTCTACTACAATGCTACCAGCAGCTCCACGAGCTGGGCCGGCAGCCAGAATGACAGCGTGCCCCCGTGGCTGGAGGTGCCCGTGCTGAGCAGGGGCCAGTGCGCCGGGCTCCGCGCCTTCTTCTCCTACACCCCTCGCGTTTCTGCCGTGAACTGCTCCTCACCACAGCCCTTCATCTGCTTCTACGGTGCGTGCCCCCGCCCGCCCAGGCGAGGCCGTGGGGAAGGGGCTTCCTGGGCAGAGGAGACGTCGGGCTAGGTCCGCAGGGGCACGTGGAGACTCCGAGGCTGATGGGATTCCGTCGCGGGCCCCGGAGCCCCCGGTGAGGCGGTTGTATGGTGTTCCTCCTGGGGATCTCTGAACAACGGCCTGGGTGGGGCATTAGCGATAGAAGTAGCGGACAGGGAAGCGATGAAGTGCATGGGCTCTGGAATCAGCTGACCATTTTCAGTTGTTTTTTTTTTTTTATAAGATTTTATTTATTTGAGAGGCAGAGTTACAGAGAGAGGAGAGACAGAGAGGTCTTCCATCCGCTGGCTCACTCCCCAACTGCTGGAGCTGGGCTAATCCGAAGCCGGGAGCCAGGAGCTTCTGCCAGGTCTCCCGTGCAGGTATAGGGGCCCAAGGACTTAAGTCCTCTTCCACTGCCTTCCCAGGCCACAGCAGAGCTGGGACACGGACTGGTGCCCCTGTGGGGTGCTGGCGCCACAGGCCGAAGCTTAGCGCCGGCCCCAGACAGCAGACCACTCTCTAAAAATATAGTGGGCAGCACCTGTGAGCCTCCTGCTCCTCACCTGAAAAATGTGCTGACGAAGAGGGCTGATGACCCCACCCGGGAGGCTGGTGCGGCAGCCGGGTGAGCGAGTGAGCATCAGGGACTGGGCACCCAGGCTGGCACACAGCAAGCGCCCAGCACGCCAGTGCCTGTGGTCGCTGGCACTACCAATGCACAGGGACCAGAGGCATGACTGGGTGCTTTTCTTAAAGCTACTTATTTTCATTTTTTTATTTGAAAGAGAGAGAGAAATAGTGAGATCTTCCATCCCCTAGTGTACTCCAATTGCCTCTAACAGCCAGGGCTGCTTCAGGCTGAAGCCAGGAGCCAGGAGCTCTGTTCTGGGGGAAGGAGTGGGTGTCAGGAACCCAAGCACATGAGCCGTCAGCGGCTGCTCCCCGGCTGTGCCTTAGCAGGCACGTGGGTCAGAGCATAGGCGGGACTCGAACCCAGGCAGTTCGATGTGGGATGCGGGGGTCCCAGGAGTCCAGCCCTCACCTGGTCTGTAGGATGCGCCTCCTCAGGAACAGGCCTCGCCCGGCTTCTCCCTTCCTGCTCTTCCTGTGCTGTTACAATTCTGTTGAGATCTAGCAGCTCCGAGGCCGCCCACGGGGTGGTGCAGTTTGATGGTTTGCGTGTGCTCGTGAGGCCATCCGGCCATCACTGCTGCTTGTAGACATTCCCCCCAAAACTCCTCGCCGTTAGCAGCCCCTGCCTCTCCCCTGGGGTCCACTCCTCCCCCTTCTCCTGCGTGCATTGGCCTGTTCTTTGGATTCAGCGAGAACCATGATCCTCATCGGCACAATCAGACTGACTGCTCCTCCCTCCAGCTGTTGTGAGGGTGGAGATGAGGAAAGCACCTGCCCCCCGCCCCCCGGTGACTGACAGCTGCTGGCGGTGTGGATTCTGCTGTCCGTGATGGGTGCCCTGGCATTTCTTGCAGCTGCACATACTCACTCTTGGCACGTCCCGGCAGATACCTCCACTGGATCCCAGGCTTCCTCCCCAGAAGTCGCCATGGGGACCATGTCCAGGACGAGTCCAGGTATGCTGGCCCGCTGTGGTTGATCGGGGGCTTCTGGGTATGCCCCACTGGACCTCCCCAGAAGGGCCCGGAGAAGGCTCGGCCAGCTGGGCAGGACTTGAGGCCGCTTGTGCAGAGCAGGGTCTCCCTTGGCTGCTGAAGGAGACCAGGAGAGGGGCCGAGGGCTGGGCCTGGGAGATGAGGGGAACATGGCGGAGAGGGTCCTGTGGAAAAGCCACCGGGAAGGCCTCAGAAGGAAGCGCAGCAAATACCGATTTCTTTGAAAGTCAGAGTTAGAGAGATCGTCCATCCACTTGTTCTCTCCCCAAATGGCTGAGGCCAGGCCCAGGCCAGGGGCCAGGAGCTTCTTCCACATGGGTGCAGGGGCCCAAGCACTTTGGCCATCTTCCGCTGTTTTCCTAGGCACATTCGCAGGGAGCTAGATCAGAAGTGGAGCAGCCGGGACTCGAACTGGCACCCATATGGGATGCTGGTGCTGCAGTGCGTAGCTTAAACCACTGCACCACAGCGCCAGCCCCAGGCAAAGCCCCCTTTAAAGGCGGGCTCCTCTGTGGGAGAAGGGGAGGTTGAGCTGCTGGGACTCCGTGTGTGAACTGCTGGGAGGGACAGTGCTGGCGTTCCTGCAGCGTTTGCACACCCCTGAAACAGCTCCACGGCTCTTCGCTCTGTTTGCTTGGGGAGTCTGAAGCCAGCTGGGCAGAGCCACACTCCCCTGGGCTCCTCACAGCGCCCCCTGCAGGGCAGCGCCACTAGCGCCTTGTGTGAGGACACAGAAGTCAGGGGACTGGATCACGGCGGAACAGAACTGCCTTCACTCACTGGCTAGGACTAGGACGTGCGGACGGAGTCCCCGTGCTAGCTGGGCTCGGTCAGTCAGGATCCCCGACACCGACCAGGGTGTCCCAGCCCCGTGGTTACCAAGGAGAGGGTGGGAGGTCCACTTCGCAGGGTGAGGAGGAGGCATGGGCAGAGCGGGGGTGGGGCTGGGCACCCTCAGCTGGAGAGATGGGAGGTGTGGAGCCTGCAGGCCCGGTGTGGGTGGCACTGGCACCCCCCTGGCCCCGGCCGATTCTGGAGAGCCGCCCTGGAACCGCGGCCCCACACACGCCGTCTCTCCTGCCCTAGGGTTCAGCACCAGCCTCACCAGCACCGCACCTGACCCAGCGTCCACCACCAGGCTCCAGCCGCCAGGGAGCCCCGGGCCCACGGAGCTCTGCCTTGGCGCCCCGCACCTCTGCTCTTCTGCTCCCCAGCCCCAAGGAGTTACCCCGTCCGACTCTCCTGCCAACTCCGCATCCCCAGGGAGTACCTCGTCCGTTCCCGAGGGCGTGTCCAGGACCCTGCCGACCACTGCCCAGGGCACATCCCTACATCTCACGGTCCCGGATGGGACCTCAGTCCCCGGGGTAGGGCGTGGTACCCGGCAGGTCCAGGGCACACCCCTAGATCGCGCAGCTTATCCGGGTGGGACCCCAGTTTTCAGCAAAGGGCTCAGGACCCGCCAGCTACTGCCCAGGGCACTTTCCTAATCTCCGGGCCCTGGGTGGGACCCAGGGCCTGGCAGGTCTCTGCCCAGGTATGTCCCTAGATGGGTGCGTGGCGTCCCCCCTAGTCCTGTGCCTGAGGGGGTGTCTCTGTCCCCTGTGAAGGGACTGGGACCCCTGTGGCCTCAGCTCTGAGCTCTGCTTCTGACTCACTGTCCCGCGGGAACCCATTGCCCAGGGCGGCGTGACCTGGTGGCCATCAGCCGCGAACCCCTCACTCGGCTCCACCAGCCAGGCTTCAGCTACTTCCGGGACGGCGGCACCCGCTGGGTCCTCTACATCCAGCTGGTCCCATGGCGCCGAGACTCTGGGCGGCTCTCCAGGGCAGGAAGAGAGCGTGGCGGTGTTGCCCAGGTCGGGGAAGCCAGCTGTGGCCCACGGAACAACCACGCCGCCTGTATCCACAGCCCAGAGCCAGGCTGCAGCTGGAGAGAGCAATGCAACAGGTGCCTGCGTGCCGAGGACTCGAACCCGGGGTGGCTCTGACACCGAATTCCCTCCTTGGGCTTCCACCGCTAGATGACAAACGGCGGTTGTCACTAGCACTCTCTAGACGATCCCACGGC
The DNA here is from genome assembly GCF_033115175.1 of Lepus europaeus. Classification (NCBI taxonomy): domain Eukaryota; kingdom Metazoa; phylum Chordata; class Mammalia; order Lagomorpha; family Leporidae; genus Lepus; species Lepus europaeus. The sequence goes on from NC_084831.1 coordinate 153,025,742, forward strand.
CACAGTCGTGCCCCTCCTGTCCTCCCTGTGTAACCCTGAGGAAGGAGAAGGGGCTGGGAGGGGGAGAGCAGGTGTGCTAAGAGCTGTCTCCCAGGCAGGGGTGGGGACATTGGCTGTGCTTACTGTGTGGCCGTAGGCAGGTTCCCTGACCTCTCTGAACCTCTTTCCCCCATCTTTAATGAAGCGCTATCATCGTAAGGTAGCAGCTACCAGACAGTCAGTGGTGGGTCCGCTGTTCTAGTGTCAGCTCCCTGTGCGAGTGGTGGTGACCATTCCTGTTCTCACCCCTCTGTCTGGGGTGGCCTTATTCCCAGTTGATGAGTTACACATGGTGATGAGAGATCCCAGTGCTGGGCTACAGACACTGCAGACTCTCCCAGGCCTGCGATGGTGCTTTGCATCTTGGCATATGATTTTTTTTTTTTAATTTTTTGACAGGCAGAGTGGACAGTGAGAGAGAGACAGAGAGAAAGGTCTTCCTTTTTTTTTTTTTTTTTTTTTTGCCTTTGGTTCACCCTCCAATGGCCGCCGCGGTAGCGCGCTGCAGCCGGCGCACCGCGCTGATCCGATGGCAGGAGCCAGGTGCTTCTCCTGGTCTCCCATGGGGTGCAGGGCCCAAGGACTTGGGCCATCCTCCACTGCACTCCCTGGCCACAGCAGAGAGCTGGCCTGGAAGAGGGGCAACCGGGACAGGATCGGTGCCCCGACTGGGACTAGAACCCGGTGTGCCGGCGCCACAAGGCGGAAGATTAGCCTAGTGAGCCGCGGCGCCGGCCTTTGGCATATGATTTAATTAAGTCATTTCCTCAGTGCCTGTTTTAAATAAGGCATTGAATTATGCATATCAAGATGAGCAAGACTTGCTTCCTGTTTCTTATTTTTTAAAAATATTTTTCTCTGCGGGGGGTGGAAAAGGGGGGGGGGGAGGGAACTTTCTGTCTGTTGGTTCACTCCTGGCCAGAGCTGGGCCAGGCTGAAGCCAGGATTAAGGAACTCCATCCAGGTCTCCCACATGGGTCATAGAGCAAGGAGCTCCATCCAGGTCTCCCATATGGGTCACAGGGGCCCCAGCACTTGGGCCATCTTCTACTGCTTTCCCAGGCGCATTAGCGGGGAGCTGGATCAGAAACACAGCAGGGGCCAGCGCTGTGGTGTGGAAGGCTAAGCCTCTGCCTGCAGTGCGGCATTCCATATGGGCGCCGGTTTGAGTCCCAGCTGCTCCACTTCCCATCCAGCTCTCTGTTACGGCCTGGGAAGACAGTGGAGGATGACCCAAGTCTTTGGGCCCCTGCACCCACATGGGAGACCTGGAAGAAGCTCCTGGCTTTGGACTGGCGCAGCTCTGGCCATTGCGGCCATCTAGAGAGTGAACCAGTGGATGGAAAACATTTCCCTCTATCTGTCCCTCTGTCTCAAATAAATAATCTTACAAAAAAAAAAAAAAAGAGAATGTGGAGAGAGTGATGATCTTGGGCACGTGGTGTGGGCGGCGTGGGCACTGGCACCACCATTCTGGTGTTGATGTGTGCGTGGCCTTTCCCTACTGAAGGTCCTTGATTGGAGATCAGTTACTAAGGGCACAAGGTAGACACTGCTATAGGCATCCTCCACACCCAGGGTCGGTCACTGAGGTAGTTTATTTATTTTTATTTTTATTTTTTTATAAATATTTTTTTTAAAGATTTATTTTATGTATTTGAAACACAGAGTTACAGAGAGAGGTAGAGACAGAGAGAAAGGCCTTCCATCCACTGGTTCACTCCCCAGATGGCCACAACAGCCAGAGCTGTGCTGATCCAAAGCCAGGAGCCAGGAGCTTCTTCCAGGTCTCCCATATGGGTGCAGGGGCCCAAGCATTTGGGCCATCCTCCACTGCTTTCCCAGGCCATAGCAGAGAGCTGGAGCGGAAGAGGAGCAGCTGGGACTAGAACCGGTGCCCATATGGGATGCCAGTGCTTCAGGCCAGGGCATTAATCCACTACGCCACAGCGCCGGCCCCTGAGGTACTATTTATTACAGTGACATCCTGGAAGCAGTCTAATGCCCCCGAGAACAGATTGGTTAAATAGCTCGGGACATTCAATGAAATCTGCTGCCTTTAGAAGGCCTTAAGGTGGCTTTTCATGTGTTCAAAAAAAAAAAAAAAAAAAAATTCAAGTGGGTGAAGGCTCTTCTCCAGCCATCTGTTAACAGCGGTGGCCCTGGGCTGGGTGCTGGGAATTTTGGTTTCAGTATTTTATAATAGTAAACCACAGAAGTTTACTATGGTAATTTCCATATTAAAAATAAAGACACCGGCAGGGCACTGAGGGGACCTGGGTGACTGAACACAAGAGCAGGTGAGGACACGGCCAGCCTGCCAGGTGCTGGAGGTTGCTGGCGGGGAGAGGCTGAGTGGAGGTGTGACGGGCCCTGCGCGCCATGGGGGAGCTTCTGCACAGCTGGTGGATGACGTAAGGGCACTGGGCCTCTTGGGGTGTGGACCGCTGCAAGGTGCTGATGCAGCCACTTGGGCACTGGTACACACGCCTGTGGAGGTGAGGCGGGGTTGGCGAGGTTTCCCACAGTGACCGTGTGCGTGGCAGTGGCTGCCCGGCCCATGCTGGGGCAGCCGCCTGTATCAGGCGTTCTTCCCCCCTGGGCCATACTGACAGTGACTCCTTTATTTTTCCATGTGTAGCTGTGGTCAGCACAGAGGACAGCACTGAAGTGAGACCCACAGCTGCTGGCACTCAGGCCCAGCGTCTCGCCACCAGCGCATGGACCCGCACGGAGACTGGAGAGAAAGCAGGTAGCTCCCTGGTTTACCGAGTTCCCATGGTAACAGCTCAGCAGGGCAGTGGGAGTGATCGCCCCTGAGCCCAGGGCGCGGGAGACCCTGTTAGGAAAGACAGCAGGAGACGCTGGGGACAGGGACGGGGGTGCAGGTGTGGGTCCCATCTGCGCTCTGTGACTCGTGGAAGCTTGCAGGCCGCAGGGCGCCCTGTGAGCACCAGGAGTGTTGAAAGCAGAGTGGTCCCACTGCGGGGACGGCTGACTGACCCTCCTCGTAGACCCCAGCGCTTTCGGGATTGGAGAACCCAAGGGGGATATGGAGCATCACTCGATACGTTTATTAAAAGGAAGGAGGAAAATGGGCGAGACAGAGCACACACAGTTGCCTGGCGGGTGGACCAGCGTGTGGGAGAGCCAGCACCACCCCAGAGCAGGAGGCGCGTCCTCTTCAGCCGCTCACTGCTCACTGGCCAGTTCATGGTGGCTGAGCCCCCTCTCGGTCCACGGCTTCATCCTTCCATTTGAAGCACCAGATCACCAGGCAGCATCCATGGCGTCCCCGGCCCCCATGACTGCTAAGAGGTTCAGATTCCCAAATGGTGATGGGACACTTCCTGCCTGAGCCGCCCCACTTTCCTTGCTTCAGGGCACACTTTTGGGATCCTGAAGGCAGACTTTGTCATCTCATCTCTGAAGAACCCGGAGGAGATGAAAGACGAATTTCTGAGCGAGGTGAGACTTCGGCCCACTTTTAACTGTGACTTGACAAGCCAGGCAGTGCGCTGCAGATCCGTACATGTAGAGAGAAAGCTCTGAAACCAGCCGAGTGTGTTCCCAGTGCCGTCAGTTTGGCCCTGGTGACGGGCAGGTGGTTGTGTGCCAGGACCTCCTTGGAACCCTCTCCAGCATTTTCTCAGGTTTTTGTTTGAATCAAGACAGCGCAGTCGGAGGGACCTGCGTCTGGGTCTTGGCTTGCAGCTAGTCACTGTGTGACCTTCAACAAGCAACTCTGTCTGTCCCAGGAGACAGGAGCGGCGTACTCCGCTCACCTGGGGGTGCTGTGAAGAAGTGACCTCTCCCACAGAGTGCTCAGAAAACTGGCTGGCACACAGTAGGTACTCGTAAACACTAGCTGTCAGGATCACTAGCAACACTGTTATAGCATCTGATACACATTTGTTGCACAGTATTTTTTCAGTTCTTTGAAAGTATCATGGGATAGGAGACTGTGGCATCGAATTGTTCCTAAATACAGAGATGGGGATTAGAGAGCTTTTGGCTCATTTTGCTAATGACAGAACAAGAGGAAATGACACAGTTCAGCATCTGATGGATTTCTTAGCAAAATTTTACCAAGGTTTACAAAAGTTAAGGGCCTGTGTGTTTTTGCTTTTTTTTAATTTTCGCTGGGGGGTGGGTAGGTGTGAGGGAAGACAAAGGAACTGCAAATTCTCTAGTTAGTTGAGTCCTTAAAATCAGATGTCCTGGATTTGGTCCTGGTTGAGGTCCTTCAGCACTCTTTGGGGGTGTACTTATTTATTTTATTGAGAGTGGACAGTGAGAGAGACAGAGAGAAAGGTCTTCCTTTTACTGTTGGTTCACCCTCCAATGGCCACTACAGCTGACGCACCGCGCTGATCCGAAGCCAGGAGCGAGGTGCTTCTCCTGGTCTCCCATGTGGGTGCAGGGCCCAAGGACTTGGGCCATCCTCCACTGCCTTCCCGGGCCATAGCAGAGAGCTGGCCTGGAAGAAGGGCAACCGGGACAGAATCCGGCGCCCCAACCGGGACTAGAACCCAGTGTGCCGGCGCCGCAAGGTGGAGGATTAGCCTGCTAAGCCACGGCGCTGGCTTGGTCAGCTTTTTGGAATACATCTATTTCACAAATGGGATGGCCATGTTAATACGAAGACTTTCTTTTGTCACGGATTTAAAAGATGAAAGTGGTGGAGACAAGGGGTTTGTGTGGGGGAGGTGGAATAGATATTATCAATTTTAGCATCATTTTAAATTCCACATAGAGAGCCAGCAAACAGTGGTAGCCAGTGCATCCCAGTGTCGGGAATGGGGACAGAAAACACAGTATTCAGAGCTGGGCTTGGACGTGTGGTCTTTTACTCTGGCTGGAGTTAGAACCCTCGGAGCAGGTCCAAGATGCCTGGCCCCAGTCCTTACAAAGGTTCTGTTTCATTGCTGAGTGGTGGGGCTCAGGAGGAAGCCCAACTCTTTAAAAGTCTTTCTAAAATTAATTAATTTATTTGAAGGGCGAAGTGGTAGGGGAGGGAGGGATGGAGAGAAAGAGATTGAGGGGGGTGGTGAGAGAGAGCGAGAGAGAGATTGAGAGATCCATCTTCCAACTGCTGGTTCATTCCCAAACAGCCACGGTAGATGGGACCAGGCCAGGCTGAAGCCAGGAGACAGGAACGCCATCTGGGTCTCCCACGTGGGTGCAGGGGCTCAAGCACCTGGGCCATCCTCTGCTGCTTTCCCAGGTGCATTAGCGGGGAGCTGGATCGGAAGCAGAGCAGCTGGGACGTGAACAGGCACTCAGCTCTGGGATGTCCACGGTGCTAAGTGCTGTCCTCTCCCCTCCACCCCAACACACTTTAAAAAAAACCCTGGGATTCTGATTAATGGTCAGGATTGAGAACCACTGACTTAGTCATTTGTTTCAGTTTCTGTTGTTCCTCTTTTTTTTTTTTTTTTATTGCTCATAAAACTGATGTATATAATTTCCCATTGGTGAAAAGTGCTAATGACAAAAGGCAGACAGCTGGAGAGAGGCTAAAAACACAAATACTTCAGGACTGGGAGGCCCACAGGCTCCCAAGGTGGCATCAGCAGGTTTTCTCTCCCTGCTGTTTCAGATCCAAGCAGTCTTAAAGCGTGCATTAGGCCACGAGCAGTTCAGCCTGAAGTGGGTCGGCGCCGAAGCGAATGGAAGGTAGCACCGGCTGCCCCCCTGCACTTTCCCTTCCACACAGTCGGCTCTGGATTCGGAGTGAATTCTAGGTTTTTTTTTTTTTTTTTTCCTTTTAATTGATTTTTATTGATTTGAAAGAGAGGGACAGGGAGGAAGGCAGGGAGTGAGCTCCCATCTGCTGGTTCCTCCCCAGCTGCCTGGGAGAGCTCCGTCCAGGCGTTCTTCATGGGTGGCAGGGACCTGGGTACGTGGGGCCATCACCGCTGCCTGCCCAGGGTGTGCATGAGCAGGAAGCTGGAGCCTGGAGGGGAAGCAGGACCACGATCCGGGCAGGCCAGTGTGGGGTGTGGGCTTCCCAGGTGGACCCTTAACGTCACCAGCCGCCTGCCCCACATGTCAGTTGTTAAGTGCCTCGTAGACAGCGATTAGAAATAACTGGAGACATGTAAGAGGCACAGACCAACAGCTGGCACAGAGGAAAATTCCATATGAAACCTGCACCCTGGCTCCGAGAGAACGGAACGGGTAAGGCGAAGATGGGATACGTGGAGAAGCAAACCTGCAGAACGTTCAACCACCAAGAACAAAACATCGGAACCAAACAGCGGAAATGCTGAAAAGAAACCCCGTTAGCCTGCGGGGGGCTGAGGGCGGGCAGAAGTGGTCTGGGTGGCTAAACGCGGCCACACTTTGAATCCGACCCAAGGAGGCGCTTCCCAGCCGCAAGCTACCCACGTCCCAGCACGAGGCGCTCTGCGGCCGCTGTCCCAGCTTCTGTGTCCTACGGCTGTTGTTTCACCTGTTCTCAGACGTGCGGTTCAGAGGGACTGTTCCTGCACACGTCTTCTTTCTTGTTTTGCTAGGAGCGCACCTAGCGCCCAGTTGCCCGCTGAAAGTAAGGCAGTAATACGTCAAGTACAGTAGCAACGTGAGCCTGAAATGTTTAAAGTTAAAGTTTATTTGTAGTCTTTGTAGGAATATCAATAAAAGACCTCAAACGTATCTATATCTGTACATGTACAAGAACCGTCAAAAATTATTCACAGAACAAAAATAAATCTTCTTTAGAACAAACTCAGGTAATGAAATGCAGGTATGGATCTCACATATGGAACAATCTACGTGCTACTAGCACAAAAATATGGCTTTAAAAATAAAAACCAAATCTTGGGTTTTGTTTTTCTAAGGTGTATCTCTCTCTTGAAATAAAAAATAAATTATTTAGAGCTATCATTGTAAAATAGTCATGTGTATTAACACACTCTTGTTAAGGCCCTGGGGATGAAAAACAAAATCAGGCTTAGAAGGTAAATTCGTCCTGGGAGTGAGTCGGGTTAAGGTGCTGCTGTCCGCGTGAGCTGAGTTTTCGTGTAACTAAGAAATGTCTAAGCACCAGTCAAGATTTAACCTTTACTATTCCTCTTAACTTTTCTGCAGGATAATGGTGATTGTGACAATTAGTATTTCATCTGCTGGGGGAGTGGGATTGAAATGCTTCCACTGGGAGTTTGGATGTGACATAAAGAGGATGCTTGTACATACATAAATATTTGCAGCCCCACGCAGATGATGGACGTCCCCACAGCACAGCTTCTGTGGAAGTGTCTCTGTACCAACAGAATAAATCTGGTTTTAAGTCCCAAGCCAAGCAATTGCCTAGGGAAAACTGAGGGCATCTGGAAGAAGAACAGCCTGGTGGGACGCTGAAAGGCGTGCGGAAACAGGGGCAAACACGACCTCTCCCCGGCGGCTCGCTGCGTTTGCCGAGTCTCGCTTAGTGGGTTACGTGGACACCTGAGGATTAACTGATCAGGAGCCAAAGCCGCTTCTCTCTGAATCCTACTGGCAGACCAGTGACATTCAACTTTCTAGGACTCCCTCTGGCATCAATAAAGACATCTAGAGTTCTTCAAATTCAGACCCAATCAACTCAAAGTCATTTTAACTTATATATACATATAACACATATAGTACATTGTCAAGAGGATAGGATGAGTGCAGCAAATCTGACACATACTCAGGAAAGTTTGGGAGCCACTGCTGTGTGAACTGAGCTGGGTTAACATTCAGCAAGCAGAAGCCCTAGGCATGGAGTGTTTCGTGTGAGGACGCACGTGTCTACAAAAACCACCCTTCCACACACCTGTGTCTTTTAGGCGTGGGCAAAGGATACAAATCCTCCCGTGTCCTGGAACCTCTGAGCTGCCCGGAAGACTGTCAGGCCTCAGTCTCCTGGGTCACCCATCTCCTTCGGGTCCTTTCACTGCTCCTAAGATAGCACCTATTCCATCTCATGCAAATTACATCACTTTTGTCTTTCTCAAACTCGAGAGCATTAATAACTAGGCCGTGACCACAAGAGAATGCTTCTAGGACGAAAAACGACCATTCAGACAAGAGATTCTATGTAAAAGTCCAACACCCCAGTGATTCTTGCTTTTAAGAAATTAGTTGTCCTTTCTAATGACGTACTGATGAAAAACAAAGTCTCCCACATTTTTGGCTTCCAGGAAAGGGGTGGGAAGGCCACTGCTTATCGCTGGGGGCACGCAGAGATTCTGTTATCAGACTTGAAAAGGGAAGAGGGGTGGAGAAGGCCCTTTGGCTTCCCACTGTTTGAAGGAGAAGGGGCCTGCAAAGGTGAGACTCGAAATGCAGGGGAGGTCACGGCCTCCGGGGCAGCTCCAAACCTCTTCTGCTGGCGGGCCTGTGACAATGGCGCGACAGGTGAGACGGAGAATCCTGAGAGGACACCCCCCCCCCCCCCCCAGCTCAGTGCCATCACTGGCCTGGCTTATCAACAACTCAGCCTTGCAGGAAGCCCAGCAAATGCAAACTCACTGGACGGCAGCTGGAACTTCTGCTCTGGAACTTCCAGAAAAGAATTCTGCTCCCAAATCCAGTGTACCTTGGAAGGCACAGTGAAAGCCCAGGGGTCCGTGGAGGCACAGATCCAGAAACAAAGGCCATACGCTAACATCCAAAGTCAGCCTCATTCTCCAGGGCGCACAGTCAATGCTCACAGTATTCTGAGACAGGACATCTTTTTCTTTCGCTGCCTAACACCATCACGGAGAAAGGGAGGATGTCAATCAGAGAAAGCGGATTCTGACTAACTGGAAACTAAACGAACAACAGTAACAAAAGGGAAAGAGCTGTAGCGGCGTGATTCCCTCGCTTCACCACGGCTGCCTGCCTGGACAGGCTGCCTGCCTGGACAGGTGGCTTGCTTGGTGCTCGAGTGCTTGCTACAGTAGCTACCCGGTGATCTGCTCTCTGTCATGGCCTTGACTGCTGAGACTCGGGGAACACGATGACCCAATGGAAACCAAATGCTTTCACGGCTTCAGCTCAGACAGCTTATCGCTCAGGGGTGTGAAAGGGGAGCAGGGACCTCTGTCTTCTGAGTCTAGGAATAATTGTCCCTGTTCATGGCCAAGAGTGCTTGTCGGCTGGACACTTTGCAAGCGCTTCACCTTAACTTCAGATATCTATGCAACCTTGCTCCTGTGCTGCACCCCGTGAGATGGTGACGTTCTGAGGGAGGCGTGAAATGTCAGGCATGGCCCCTTACCTAACCGTGTGCCTCCTCCCCGTAACAGAGGGGTGTGCCTATTTGGGCTGAAGAAAGGCCAAGTAAGCAACACCCCTGTGGAAATCATTACCTGTTGCTGCTTTTTAAAAAAAGATGTATTTATTTGAAAGGTAGAGTTACAAAGAGAAAGAGGGGACAGAGTGAGCTTCATCTTCTGGTTCACCCCCTAAATGGCTGCAATGGCCAGGGCTGGGCCAGGCCAAGGCTAGGATCCAGGAGCCTCATCCAGATCTCCCACGTGGGTGGCAGGGACCCAAGCACTTGGGCCATCTTCTACTGCCTCCCAGATGCATTAGCAGGGAGCTGGATTGGAAGTGAAGCAGCCGAGTCACAGGCTGCAGCTTAACCTGCAATGCCACCTCGCCTGTTGCTGCCTTCTTCCATTCTCTAAGGATATACTCAGGAAAATGTTCGGGAAGGAGCAGGCTCAAAGGATAATCTAAAATTTAATGTCTGGTAATAGCTTCGAACTTTCTGCTTGCTTCTAACCGTCTTATTTTTTTACTCTTTTCTTCATTCAGATTAGCCTGATGGCAGAGGGCTACACCATCTGCATGAATGTCGGGGTGCCTGATCTTCCAACGTGGACCACTCCACAGAGCTCTCACGATGCTAACAGAGACGCATTGCATCTGTCAGAAACACAGCTGCTGTTCTGGGTCTCGGCTCAGTCCCCAGCACGGGTGAGTGCGTCAGCCCTCTGTAATCCATACCGACGCCCGAGACTTCCCCAACCTCCGTGGAAGACATCACCCACATCACTCACGTACTTAAGGCCACTGAAACCGACAGTCTTTCCCTGGGTCTTCTGCAGCACGGCTGAAGGCTCTTTACAAAGAATGAATTAAAGTGGCTGGAGCTGGGAGTCGCCACGAACAAGAAGAGATTGCTGCTTACAGCCTTTCCCCCAACACGCGACGTGACTCCTGGGAACCTCCGTGTCCTGTTCAGATAAGTGATTTTGGCCACAGTGTGCCCTCGGCGTGAAAGGAACAGACAAGAATTTGTAAAATAACTGCCAAGGGCCAAGAAAACACACCAGTGCCAAAACAGCTTGGCTTGAAGTCTGCAGATCAGATAAGCGCACTGAAGGGCTCCCAGCGTCGCCCTCCGTCAGGCACAGGGCTGTGATGAAAGGGACTGTGAGGAGAGGGTGGGGGCTGGGGCCACGGGCACGCTGCCGAAGCGCAGGCCTGGGACCTGGTGAGAGGGGGCTCAGTGCCTGTGTCTGGGCCTCCCTCAGAGGGCACTGGCCAGCGTCTCCTGCTCCCTGACACACCCGCCATTACGCAGAAGGACTCGCTCCACGCGGCGCACTCCCCCAGGTCTTTCTCCCTCCCCTTTTCTTTCTTTTTTAAATTGCTTTTCCTTAAATTTCATAATTTAAAATAAACATCATTAACTTATTTGAGAAATGCTATTGCTTCCTCAATGTAAAACTGCTTACATCGTGCGGAAAGAGACTCAAGACCCTTTAACATACCTGCCAGCCAGAAGGCAGGACCTCCTCCTGTTAGTGCAGCTCTATGTACATACGTGTGTGTATACATGTATATCTATTTGTTTATAGAATGTCTGGGTAACGCACAAAATCCCACACCTCTGGAAAAAGGAAGCAAGTTGGCTGCCACAGCTTTTTTTGTCCTCTATTAATAAAGACAAGGATGACAAGTGTTGAGACTGGGTCGTTATTGCCAGATCTCCCAAGGGCATGGGAATACCAGTGGGAACCTGTGTGTTCTTCTTACGAGAGTCATCGTCACTTTTGAGCCAACGAAGCTTCAGGTTTGGATTTCCTTTCCGAATTTTACGGAAGGCATAGGAGGAAGAAGGAACTATTTAAAAGGTAGAGATAGAGATAAAATTACCCTGCCCACAGACCTGCTAATTACAATGGATACGATCTTCATCCCAACAAGCATTATAACTTACAAATAAAAAACAATTTTTTTCCTAGGAAATACTCAGAGATTCCTGCGATGGTATGGTTAGCCCTTTTCTATGTGGAAGAAAGGGTGTTCAGTTTGAATGCTTAGGGACAGCACACTGGAATAACCTCTCCAGGGGAGAGTAGACCCTGTTGGCTGAAGACTGCTCCCACCAGCTAGAGGGAAGGGCAGTGGACGTGTGAAGATGAGGATGGTATTGGAGACACATAGATTTATAGCTCTGTAAACTCTAAAGAGGAAGAAGTCCACTCTTCATTACACCCAGGGTAAACAAAGTCCCCCATCGAACAGAGAACACGGAGCTGCTGCAGACAGAGCAGCCCTGACGGGAGCTCAGAGGCAGCCCCTCAGGTCCAGTTGGGATGCAGCAGCTGTGTGCTGTGTCCTCCGACGCGGTGAACCCCAGATCGGATTAGCTGTCCAACCAGAGCCAGGCGTGGTCGGTCACTGGCAGAGATGACTGTTTTGGATCTTGGTATCTGCATTTTTCCTAAAGGACGTGGGGGCGAAGGTGGGGTTTCTAAACTGGCAGACGAATCCCTGAAAAACTCCTTCTGACGAGGCCCCAGGGCACGCCACGTGCTTCCAACAGACAGACGTGTGGCCTCTGCCTACCGCACCCACAGGCTCACGTCGCACGCACATGTACTTCCTACTTTTCCTCAACAACTGCAGCGCTTTCAACAAGAGGAAAAACAATAATAAAAATAGCAATAATTAAAAAGGTATTCTACATTATTAACTCCCATTTGGTATATTACAGTGGTATTTTCTGTACATGGCCCAGAACTAAGTTCCCTATGTACATAGAGACACGGGGGGTGGGGGAGGTGGGGGGGAGGTGGGAAGCATTGACCTTGGAAGTCTTCGCCTTATGCCCTGAAAGACAAGGTTTCTTCCTTCATTGACGAGTTCCTCACCACACCGCCACACTGCCGTTCTGAAGGAGCAACGTTCCGCCGACCTGGAGGGGCCTGGGACGGGCGAGCGGGCAGCGTCCTCGGGTCTCCTCGCACGGCCCGTCAGCAGCTGCTGTTTTTGAATTCACCATTCTCCGTAATGGAAAGCTTGGTGGGGTTGGTGGGGGAGATGCCGTTGCGCACCTGCATGCTGTAGCGCTCCTTCACCTGCGTCAGCGCGCTCATCAGCCTGGTGTTGGCCGAATCCAGCGACACGATCCGTTTTTCCTACAACACACCAATCGGGGCTTTATTCGGGCTCCTTGCGGGCAGGAATACATGTCTGGAATTTTACTGAAAGACTAGCCCGTGCTTTCCCTCAAACAGCAGCACAAATGGAACGTCTCTGCCTCTTTCTGCACATTGATCCAGCTCATGTCCCCTGAGCCCGCGGGGTCTCCGTGTATTTTCTCCCTCTCTTTCTCCTTTCAACAAGAAGAGCTTGTTACGAATAATCTCCGGGGACCCAGGCCATCATATAAAAACGACACCGTGCGTACTGCCTGACTACGCACATGGGTGTCAAGAGCCTCACTGTTTGAAGGGCTCTGGTCAGGACCGAACGTGGCAGTTAAATGGCGAAGAAAGAAGCACCAGAGGTTTCATTCACGGAGAAGTGCACGTGATCCATGGGTTCTGAGCCCCCAGACAGGGCGTGTCACGCACATTTGGAAAGAATTCGCACGGTGCTCAAAATGAACACGATACATGGTGGCAGTTCAGAGTCACCAACAAGGTGAGGATGCAACAGCAAGAGGGGACAAGGCAGCCAGAAGCTCAGACTGAGGGGTTACTGCGACACGGGGAGGGGTGTGGCTGAAGGCGCGCCGCGAACAGTACATGAGGACGAACAGAGAACGCAGCTCCTAGGCCATTCCAGCTCCGTCACTCCAGAAAGCTGCCCGCTGCGGGCACTGCTTTCGTTTCACTTTTGAGTGTCTGCAAAAAATCGCTTTACGGCCATTATTTTGATAAAGGGCTGTTGAATACACATACACAAAAAAATCCCCAGGTGTGTGTGTGTGTGTGTGTGTGTGTGGAGGGGAGCAAACTAAAGGCAAAATGGCAATCTACATAAAAAAAAAAAATCACCCCATGAAAACATCATCAGTCTCACGCTCATAAAGATTAGGAGAGACACCCTAATTGTAGCTCCACAGCCAGGGAATGTATTCCAGAACCTTCCCAACATAAAGTCCACGTTTCAGGAGACAAGGTTAATCAAGGCTTTTCCCAGGCTCACGAAAGTAAGGAGCAAATAGCATGGGAGGAACAACCCCAAAGCCTGAAGCAGTCTCCCTGCTCGGGAGGTGTCACAGTCCACCCAGGGGAGAGCACGGTGAGATGCACACACGGTGAGGTGCGGGCAGAGGCAGAAGGGCTCAGGGCTGCTGTGCACCTCACCATGAGCAGCAGCCACTCACAGCTGCCCAGCAGCCCCACGCAGCCTGGAGACACGCTGTCAGGCACGCAGGGGCAGGTGTGCTGCGCGGGGAGGTGAGGAAAGCCACCCAGGACTACAGCACCCAGAGCCCTTCCTCTGTTCACCGGCTGTGCTACCGTAGTGGGCCGGCAGGGCGGGGTCCACACGGCAGCTGTGCCTGTGGTGGCCAGCTTCAAAGTATGAAAAAACAACAGACTAGCACATGCTTGTTAACACTTAAAGGAAAAAAATTGGTCCTTTCCCTCATGGAGAACGAGGTGTACATAAAACCCGAGTACTAACTAACCATGAATCTAGCATAAGATGCTCTTTATTTTGGAAAGGTAACTTGTTTTAAGGGTAGGCAAAATTCATGGAAAGATGTATAAGGTCTTTCAAGAACAATAATTATATTACAAAAATTAAGAGCCAACGGAGGCCGGCGCTGCGGCTCAATAGGCTAATCCTCCACCTGTGGCGCCGGCACCCCGGGTTCTAGTCCCGGTCGGGGCACCGGATTCTGTCCTGGTTGCCCCTCTTCCAGGCCAGCTCTCTGCTGTGGCCCGGGAGGGCAGTGGAGGATGGCCCAAGTGCTTGGGCCCTGCACCCGCATAGGAGACCAGGAGAAGCACCTGGCTCCTGGCTTTGGATCAGCGTGGCGCGCCGGCCACAGCGGCCATTGGAGGGTGAACCAACGGCAAAAGGAAGACCTTTTTCCCTGTCTCTCTGACTGTCCACTCTGCCTGTCAAAAAAAAAAAAAAAAGAGCCAATGGAACTTACTAGGCTAACAAGAAGTACAGATCTTTTAAAAAGCCAATAGTTTAGGATTGGCCAGCAGTTACTAGAAGACAAAAAGGGAGGAGGCACACATCATGTCCCATGTCCTTGCCCCTCCCCTGTGGTTAGGAATGATCTCTACGCAGGACACTCATTTCTTGAAATGATTAAAGGAGAAAGATATTTATTTCAGTACTGGGATAAGTTATAAGGACCCAACGCTAAGGAAAGCAGGATTCTTCAGGGTTCATCTAAAAAAAAAAATCAGGTATTCATGGAAAATTATTTGAGTCCTACTGAGCCAAAAAGCAGGCCAAGAATTATAACCTAAGATGGTAATTACTTATTGCCTAAAAGCAACAACCAAAGCTAAGCAACTCCCCCAACTAACCCAAATGTGTCCCCCTAGAGAAGCTCTCTTCCTAAGTCCCCACACCGTACTCTCCCAAAAGAAAAGCAAAAGTAAGAGAAAAAAGTATGTACATTTGGAAGTCAAGTTCAGTAGGCAAAACATGCTCTGATATTTGGGTTCCGCCTGGACTGGAAGTCAAAGCAGTCTAATCAGTGCCTGACAGGAAGGATTTCAACGCGGGGAGTGGCAGGAGCTGGAATGTGTAGGAGGCTGGTACACCGGGTCAGGGCTGGGGACTGCTCAGCTAGAGAACGGACGGGGTTTACTTGCCTGTTTGAATAATTTCATCTCCATTTATGACCTGTAATTTAACACAGCGGAGATATCACTTGCAACAGTAACTAGGTAGCTGCTTGGCTTCCCATGGGAAGGGAGCCCATCTAGGTTCTCCATCTGAGTGCCCTGGAGACATCCTGGGGGCGCTGTCTCCTCGTGCTTGGGAGTGGAGCATGGTACATTCCATGGTCTGATATTTAAGAAATGGTTCCTTAGTACCACCATCAGCGGCCCCACGGCCGAGCAACACAGTCTGGGAGGGGTGACTGCTGCTCATCCTTGAGCAGCTCTAGTTAGGAGGCTGGTGTGGGCCTGTGCCTTATAGATGAAGTGGCTCGGGGGGTGGGGGGAGCAAGCCCTTACGTGGCAGCACAGAGCAGCTGAAGGGGCACCTGGGTGCTACTGTTGGGTTTCACTTGAGCGTAAGGAAATCAACTGTATTCATGTCAGAAATATTTTTTATTACCAGTGCACCAAAGTACACGTCAGACAGAAAAGCACAGGTTACCTCGCTGGGAAGCCTCCACCCGCCAGCATGTCTTTAATCTATTCAGTGATGCCACAAGGGTTGCTCTGCTCCATCCAACACTTTGAAGGTAAGAGTTATCCGTAGAAAAGATCCAATGCAAAGCCATTCACCCCAAAGGATGCCTAGGGATGCTCGGTCTCGTTACAGTAAGGTTTTAACGGATCAGTAAGCCAACAGCTAGAAGTGAGAATCCTACCTTTTTAAGTGTTTATAATTTGTTTGTACGTGGTGCAGTGGTTTTACAAATACGGTCTCGTGGATTTGCCAGGCATTCTCTAGGGATCTGGGGTGAGTCTCTGGTAAAATAATTTATCACACAATAATGCCTATATTTGAGAGGGAAACTTTTTATATCTGACCCACTGGCAGAGGATGGTCTTGGCTGTGGAGTGGTCAGTAGGAGCAGCGGGATATTGATCTATGGAAGGTGCCTTGCTTCCATCAAACTAGGCCAGGGAGCTAAGCTATGTGAGAACCCTTGCCTTGAAGTATGGACTCCAAATATTAACTGAGCCAGAGCGCAAGTCGCTGATGCCGACAGATGCTTTGGAGTAATATTTCTCCCTTCCCTTCACCGTGATGCTCTCCCGGTAAATGGAGACAAAGTCCTTACTTTCCAGAGCTTTTGAGCCCTGACAACTCATATTCCCTCTGAGTCTACGACCCGGTTACCTTGCTGTGGATGCTGAAACGGGGGGCAGAATGGGAGAAGAAAGCTTTCGAAGCTAATGATGTTCTGAAGGCCAGTGTCAGCCAACATGCACAGAGTCAGACCACGGCCCACTCCAGCTCCCTCTGCTCAAGACTGGCAGTCTTAGGCTGGCTGGGATGGTTACGAAGGTCTGCCTTGTCTCATTAGAACTGAAACTTCTCATGGTACAGTTAATAGGCCTCCCCCTGCTTTAGCCTGTTACACTGAAATGGCAAAAGCAGCAACCTGTCAACACTAGTTTCCCTGAACGGCCTTCTTTGTCCAGGGCGTCCTCTTTAGCCTCTGGGGGAATTCTCACAGCATGTATAGCAAGACGGCTTTGCCTCCCCCTTATTTATCTTGGGGACACCTAGAAAGATTATGAAGCAAAGAGGACCAAGTAAGACAATTATAGGCAACCTTTCTTCTGATTCTTAGCAGGTCCAGACATCCAGAAATATTTTGGGGGAACGCCACGGATGAGAGTGTGCCACGACTCGCACCTGGCTCAAGTCTACTGTGTGTGAAGGAGTGTGGGGTGCGCGACGCAGTACCCCCCACGTTACGCCTTCAGCCTCACTGTGGAGTCCTCTGAGAATGGAGCTTCGCCCCACACTGACCTGGAAGGAAACTAGGCTGGTAAGCACATGTTAAGAACGCTGGGGGCTCTAACACAGACCACAGGCTCTCAAGTAGACAAGGGCACTGAACATCTATGAACAAAGTCTCTCTCTGGGTGAGAAACAAAACCTGGCTGAGTTGTCTTCAAGGAGGCAGTACGTTCAGTGACTGGACCACCCCCTATCAAGACTGTGCCTGATGCCTGACACCTGTTTCACCTTAAGAAACACAACCATATTTGACACTGGTAAGATGAAGAGGAGTGAAGGCACATGCCCCGCCTCCTGGCCTTTCCTCTGGTCAGGGTCGAGTCTCTGTCTCTGCGGGACACTCTTGCTGGGCATCACGCCGGTGGCATCCTAGGCATCGGCTACACTGAGCAGAGGGTTCTACATTCTAAGTTCACCAAGTTTCTTTTTTTTTTTTTTAAGAGAAAATTTTATCAAAAGAGGCTCACTAGGCACAGTGCCAACAAAGAAGGGCAGCAAAGCACATTCCGAACAGCAGTGCCAGACCCAGAACTGAAGGGGTGATGAGGAGAGGTGCCTGATCCTCCCCCTGCAACTCCATTACCGCCGGGGGCTAGAGGAGGGAGGCAGGGGACGTGACCGACGAGACCAGGAACAGCACAGCCAAGCAGTGGTCAGTGGAGGTCACAGGCCAGACACATGCAGTGCACTTCTGACGGTCACCCTCTTCCAGAAAGTCTTCCTTCCCGTAAGGGAAGAAGCAAACCCCATCATGCACTAGGCTGAGACCCGTGAAGCAACTGGACTAAGCACACTGTCACTGCTGGGTTAACACACTGGGCGCAGTGAAAGAAAGGCAAAACGCTGCAGCTCACAGAGGAGCTGAGTTAATCTCCAAGAGGAGGTGCCAAGAACTCTTCACTGGCCTATTTTCCAGTGCCTGCCTTGGCATTTGCGAGGAGGAGAAATCAGGAAATAGCAGCTATTACAAACAAGTGCCTTCTGACTCGCAGCCACTCACCTGCGCATCAATTATCTTCTGCTTAGCATCGATCACTGCCTGCATCTCAGCGTGATCCTTCTTCAGTTCTTCCTCTACAGCCATTAGCCTGGAACACGGCAGGAAGGAGGAATTAACACTTCAGAGAGAGGGGTGGGTATTCCAGCGAACAGGCAACTCAAAACTTCTCCCACCTCCCCAGCAAAGGCCTGCAATCGCTCTTTGTCCTCCCCAACCTTTGAAGAAGACATCCATGGTTGGCTTTTCTCTGCTTTTTCATCTCCTTTGGAATGAACAGTATTCCCATAATCATTTCTTCTTTCTCCTCTACAGATCCCATCCCTTGCACAACTTAATTTCATGTTAAAATATCAAAGCAAACAACAAAGAACAAATGTCGAACTCAACTGGTCGTCCAACAACTCTCTTCACTCGCAGAGCTAAGTTTTCTAGGTACTCTATTTGTAGTAGCCCTCGTGTCTCTCTCATTCACCACTCACATTTCAGTCCACTGATGTCCCCCTCCAAGACTCTGGCTCTCAGTCAGATTGCTGGTTACTCCCACACTACTAAGACCTTTTGCCCTCCACTGACTGAACCAGTGCATAGCAACTGACAATATGGAAGCCTGGCGTTCATGAGCATAGACTGAGGAGCCCGCCCACCTGGGTTTCACAACACTACGTCACCTTGGGCAAGTGACTTCATCTGTTGCCTGTTTATTTGTAAAACAGAAATAACAATGCCCATCTCAGAGAATGCATGAAGATTAAGCAAATTATTATTTTAAAGTACCTGGTTTTTAGTGAAAAATATGTAAATGTTTGGTAAGACTAACTTCTCCCTTGGCATCGGTGGTACTCTTTTGGTCCTGTGGCCCTAAAGATAACCGGTGAAACTTCTTGCCATGTCTCTGGACTTGTTTTTAAACATGAAATTAGTCTAGGACATTAGATATTCAGATTTTAAACAAAATGTATTTATAGATTTGAGAGGCAGAGAGAGTGACACTGACACACACACAGAGTCAGGACAAGCTCCCACCCACTGGGTCACCCCCCAGACACTTGCACTGGCCAGGGCTGGTGTTGGGACACGGAGTTAAGTCTCCTACGTGGGTGGCAGAGGCTCAACTGATTGAGTCCGCAGTGCTGTCTCCCAGCGTGTGTATCAGTAGGAAGCCAGGCATCAAACCCAGGCACTCTGAGGAGGGAAGCAGGCATCTAACCAGCGTCTTGACCACTAGGCCAAATGCCTGGAATTCTGAGATTTCCTAAACCTAGTTTTCCTTTGAAATATCAAGGGAGTCACTTTGTTTTTATTTTTCCAATTGCATCTTCCTAGGCAGTGAGCTAGGCCTCCTATGGATGCTGTTTGAAGAGACACAGGCAGTCACCACACTTGTGCTGAGTACACAGACAGCTGAACGTGGTGGCTGTTGCTGCTCCTCTGTCTCGCCGCCCACCGCCTCCGGCCCCGCACCTGCTGATGATGCTCTTCATCTGGCTGTCCTTGTCCTCCTGCTGCCTGCGCAGCCGCTCCTCGCTGGCCTCCAGCCGGGCCTTGTACTCCAGCAGCAGCTTCTGCATCTGCTGCTCCTGCACCAGCAGGCGCCGCTCGTACTCCTCCAGCCGCCGGCTGGACGCTCGCAGGCGCTCCTTCAGCTTCGTGATTTCCTGTTCATACTGGAGCGGAGACAAGGAGAGACACACGAGTTACGTTACTGGTGACTGACTTCTGAGCGAGGACAGCCCCGGCAGTGCCGCGCACGCTGCCTGGGCTGCCAGTGCGCTCTCAAATTCTCACTGGCAGAGATGTGGGTGCAGCCCCACCCGCCTTCTAGAATTGCATCTGCAATCTTCACTTGGCATTCTATCATCTAGATATTTTTGTGCCTCTCTCCACATTAAACTACCAGTTGCTACCAGCCACATCCAATCTGTGATGGTATAAAATGAGACGAGCAAAAATAAATAAATAAATAAATAAATAAAGCATTTAGAAGCTTAAAGAATCCCCTGTGTATGACAGAAATGGTTTCTGTGTTATCACCGTGCGGCAGGATTGCTGACAGATCTTGGGATCTCGGCTCAGAGCGCTGTTCCCTCACTCTGCTAGGGGACAAGCGAGATTTCTACCCTGTCCAGTCACTACGTCCACAGACCGTATTCGTGCAGAGGTAGCTGGCGCTGCTCCCTAACTAGACAGGCACAAGGCAGCCAGGGCAGAGTAACACTGCCTTGTGGCTCATGCTCAGGACACAGCTTCTCTGCTCGGTTGGCTCCGTTCCTGCTGGAGCACACGTGTCTGAGGCCTCACTAAGAAGCCCTTGATGGATTAGGAACGCAACACGGCCTTTCTCGTACTGAGGTCGTAGATGCTGGGGTGAGTACACGAGAACATCAGGTTCCCCAGGTGCAGTGAGAAGCAGAGGCTCTCACACGGACGGCCTACTTACTCTCTCTCAGTGATCAATCCACAGGGTGCTCTGTGCCCTGAAATCCGTGTTCACATACTATTTTCACATTTAATTGACCAGCAGACAACCAGTTACTGCCCACCCAACATTATGGTTCTAACCAGGGGTGGAGAACCTTTTTTCTGCCAAGGGCCATTTGGATATTTTGGACATCATCTGCAGGCCACACAAAATTCTCAACTTAAAGATTTGCCTGCTACAGATTTATTGAATTTCGAATCCTGCCTGTGGTTGCCTTGGCAGGAAAAGACCAATCTGTAGGCCTTGTATGGCCTGCGGGCTGGACGTTCCCCACCCTATGTACACATTCATCCAGAAGGTCAAAGGTGAGAGTCTTGAAGGCCTGAAGAGGTAGACTGCATCAATAATCATAGTTAATTGTCTGGTTGTCAATTAATATGATAAGGCTATACAAGATGTCAGGTTCTTGTCTGATAATCCTCTCCCCCCTCCCGTGTCAACTTTTCTTAAAAAATAAATAAATAAATAAATAAATAAAACCTAAGCAGCAGATAATATTCTTTTAAGAATTATCTGCAGGGCTGGGCATTCTTGAACGTTAACCTGAAAAGGCAAAAAGAAATAAACCAAACCCAAACCAAATTGTTACCAAGATATAAGGGGAAGTCTAGTCCTTATATTATTTTTGGCTTTGGTTGA
This sequence comes from Lepus europaeus, assembly GCF_033115175.1. Taxonomy (NCBI): domain Eukaryota; kingdom Metazoa; phylum Chordata; class Mammalia; order Lagomorpha; family Leporidae; genus Lepus; species Lepus europaeus. The sequence continues at coordinate 153,046,780 of NC_084831.1, forward strand.
AGACTAACAACCAAGTTAAAGAGACACTAAATATTTACCTAAAATGACTAGACATGAGTAGCACAGTGTCTTGCAGATTAAGGCAATCTATAATTAAAGAGTCAGGGTTAGCCAACAGCTCTCCTCCAACGTACTGTGGTGGCCACCTCCTACATATGTTCACACTACTGCCCTCTTACACGCAGGTACACACCTAAGAGTTAACATGGGAGGCCAATGTGGCGCTAGGAGTTGGGGGCAGGAGGGATCAAGTCCTGCAAGAAAGTGGCGGGGCCTCTCGCTGAGCAGCACCGTCAGTGAGGACGCATGAGGTTTTACCTTCTCAGCATGCTTCGCTTCGTCTGGATTCTGCTCGGTTTCCTCCACATCCTCTTCATACTGCCCGTTGTTCAGAACCCAGGCTGCTGTCCTCTCTACAGGCGACATGGTGGCAGAGTCCACGGGTGACTGAACCTGCAACAGAAACAGTCACTAGTAGCTCCCTGAGTGCTCACTGACTTGTAGGTTTCACACAGTGGTTCCTGGAAGTCCTATCGCTGCTCTTTCAGCGTTCTAATACACCTTCTCACACCGAGGTCATATTTTATTAAGGCCAGGACCAGGGGTGAGGAAACAGAACATCCATTTGAGTAAAAACAGACGATTCTAAATAGCAATTTGTATACTTCACATCCAAGATTCAGGCTTTCTCTCCCTCTGCAGGAAGCCAAAGTCTTAAAACTGTTAATTCTGCTTGCCCGGTGGTCCAAATGCTGGTAGGTACTAACTAAATTACCTACTGATGATGACAGAATGAGAGACATATGGTTGACTGCTCAGGTTAGGAAACAACTGTTTAACCCAGAAATGACCAGGAACCCAAGAACTGACAATGTTAAACTCACAAGGTGCCAATTTATGTATCAGAATACCTAATATGTGTGATTTTCATTATAACCATTTAAACAAAGAGAAGGATAAGTGATATTGGTTTTTATATACAACTGACTTCCTGGTGGGTTAAGACCACTCATGAGTTCATATTTTAGACAACAAACTTTCTTGATACATACAGGATCCAAACAATGGGCACCGGATAGTCTAAGGGATTTTTATATCTAGCTAGGATAGCAAGATATATAGCCTTTTCCCAATATAGATAAGAGTGTTAAGAATTCTGGCTGGTGCCAGCGCTGTGGGATAGTAGGTTAAACCTGCTTAACCTATTGGTACCTGCAGCACCAGTATCCCATATGGGCACTGGTTCAAGTCTCCACTTCTGATTCAACACCCTGCTAATGGTCTGGAAAAGCAGCAGAAGACGGCGCAAGTACTTGGGCCCCTGCACCCACGTCAGAGACCTGGAAGAAGTTCCTGGCTCTTGGCTTCAGATTGGCCCAACTTTGACTATCGCAGCCATCTGGGGAGTGAACCAGTGGATAGAAGAGCTCTCTCTCCATCTCTCCCTCTCAAATAAATAAATAAATCTTAGGGAAAAAAAATTCTGCCTTTCAGGAACAAGTCTGACACCCAGTAGTCAAGTTACTTAGTCCCTTAAATACATTTTTCCTAATCTACTGAATAGGGCTACCACTGCCATACCCAATATCACCATCCTAACAGGGAGCTTGAGGACTTGGTAATATAACAATAACTTGATAAGATAATAAAGTGTGTGGAAGGCCTTTGGAAACTTCCAAATGAGATAGGTCAGATGTCTATAATTTCTACATCTATGTCTAGAAAGCCGGCACTGGACATTACACTTTATATTAGCCTACTGGATGCTAGCGCTTTTGCCACAAACAGTGATGGAAACACAAGTCTTCCCGACTGGCCTGAGGGGTTCCGAGAGGGAGAGGGAAAGGAAGGGGAGGGGAGGAGAAGGAGGCAAACCTTGTAATTCGAGTTAGCATTTTATAATTAAGATGGATTTATATTTGAGGACCAATACTTCATAAGCTCACAATTGAAGAGAATTTTCTCTCCTCTGAAATGCCATACATTCTAAGAATTTTTATTTCACTTTAGAATAGAACCTAGTTAAGCTCTAAAAAGACATTTTAAAAGAAGGCATGTTTTTGATGACCTTGAGAGTTAGAAAGACTAGATTTTATAAACTGTTACACAGATAAAAGATGGGTTAGGAGAGACTTGAAAACTAACTACACAGGCAGAAGTAGTATGAAGGTCTAAGATCTGAGTAAGAAGCTGGTTCAGATGCTGTTCAGATTCCAGATCTACATCAATGAAAATGGCTCCATGCCTGAGGATGGATGTGTGTGGTTCAACTGTGAGTGAGCTAGCAATTCCTTTTATAAGGGCTTTTCCCTCAATGCATCAGAAACACGCAAGCACGTCCTAAACTCTAGCACCCGTAGATGAGTCTATCCCTGTCTCCACTATGGTAGGTAGATGTGCCTCTTCATTTATTTGTATAACCACGCCTATTGCTTTTGTCATCCCTAGCTTTTCACTGATACATTATTTACTTATTTCTCTCTCTCTCTCTGTTTTTTGTTTTACTTCTCTCTTTTAAAACCACCTTTTAAATTAGGTAAGCCCTTGTGTTAAACAACATCAGTAAAACTTTGAATTTGATGCTTATATATATATATGTATGTTTATAAATAAATGGCCATATATTTTTAATATGTACTAAAATAACTACTTGATTAAATAATTACTTTGTACACACAAGTAATTTTGAATATCACATTTTGGGCATTTACCTATGGGACCGAGTGTCACTTATAAAAGAAAGATAAATATCTTTAATAAGCAACAAGTGAGATAGATTGTGAGAGCACTTGGTAAATTTCAAGGCACTTTACACACACAGACACATATACCACAGTTCTCCCCCTGCTGGACTTTAAAAGCAGAGTATAATAAACTGCTTTAGTACTGGTAAAGATAGGTTATTATTTGATGTATGTGCATCTGAAAGGCAAAAGGATGTAACATTGAGGCTTAACAAATTAGTAGAAGGTCAAGTTTTAAAGGAGACCATTTTAAACAAGATTTTAGTTTTAAATCTTGTCACTTCAGCACAAAGAATATAGGAAAGCTGTGAAACCAGGCTTTTCTATTCAATAGCAATTTGAAATAAAGCAGTGAATAAAACTGATAACTACTGTTTAGAATGTATTATTTCAAGGCAGCTAACTCGACAGCTTCCTGTTCAGGTTGTAAACAAGAAGTCACCTGAATGAACTTTCTTTCCCTGTGATCTGTTACAAGTACCTATCAAGTGTCTAGACAAGCAATGCAAACCAATGGCATTCCTGAGAACACATGCAGGAGCAATCTTAGCTCTAGAAGCATATTAAAACAATTAGGGAAACACTAAATAAGATGTGAAAACAAGGGTTGATTGATTCTATGGGTGAGGATGGCGGCTACTACATCTTCAGAAGGACTAATATAATGTATAGTGAATGGTGGGAGATTAGTCAAAGGGAAATCATCATTCTGAGTCTATTCCTACTTAATTGGTTGACTCTTACTTTCAGTCACTTTCTAATATATCCTAGCACTTTGTCTAACATATAGTAGGTGGTCAACATAACAAAATAAAATTGACAAAAATATCAGACCAATCTTAATTATTCCTTCTATTTACAGAAAAGCCTTGACAAAATCATAAAGACATGAGAAACTGATGTTTCATTTTTTCAAAGATTTATTTGTTAACTTGAAAGGCACAGTTACAGAGAGAGAAAGAGAATTTCCCATCTGCTGGTTTACTCCCCAAATGGCTACAATAGCCAGGGCTGAGCCAGGCTGAAGCCAGGAGCCAGGAACTCAACTGGGGGTGGCCCACATGCATGGCAAGGGCCCAAGTACCCGGGTCATCTTCTGTTGCTTTCCCAGGCATATTAGCAAGGAGCTGGATCAGAAGTGGATCAGCTGGGACATGAACCTTTGCCTATATGGGATGCTGGCAATGCACAGGGTAGCTTAGCCCATAGCAACACAATGCTGACCCCATGAGAAACTAATATTAAGTCAGAAATAGTTATTATACCAGACTGGAAGAAAATAGAGGAGATTTTTATTTCAAAATTATTTTTTGTTGCAATGTGTTCTTCCTTTGAACTATACAAAAATAACATCTGATTGTCTTGAGCATTATGTGTGCTGGTCTTACTGCTGAATTAGGTTGTCAACCTAATAGCACCATATCCTAAGTTCTTTCAAATGACAGTGACTAGCTAAGTGAACATGCAATGTTCAATGAAGTGCTATTCATCTATTAACATCCTAGATTCTCTGAGAATTCATTACTAGCCTAACACCAAGAGAATGACATTTCCTGTTGTACCTCTCATCTGTTGGAAGGGTACCAGAGGCTTTTCCTCAATGACTGCTCCATCTCCTTTAAAGCAGAACAGTCAGAAAAGACAGAGGTTGGGAAGTGGTTCAGATCGATCTTGGTACAGCCTCAGGAAGAGCCTTTGCAGGCACTGAATTTCCGCAAGACCAGCAAAGAGGGGCCAGTGTTGTGGCTTAGTGGCTAACACTGCTTCCTGTAACGCCAGCATCCCACACGGACGCCAGGTCATGTCCTGGCTGTTCCACTTATGATCCAGCTCCCTGCTAAGGACCTGGGAGAAGTAGTGGAAGATGGCCCAACCGTTTGAGCCCCTGCCACCCATATGGGAGACCTGGATGAAACTCCTGGCTCCCGGCTTTGGCCTAGCCCAGCATTGGCTGATGCAGCCATTTTGGGAATAAACCAGAGGATGGAAGATCTCTCTGTCTCTCCCTCTCTCTCTCTCTGTAATTCTGACTTGTAAGAAACAATAAATAAATCTTAAAAATAAACAAACAAATGAAGACCAGCAAAGAAAATGAAAGATGAAAAATAAACAAGGGAAAAAGAGAAAAGAGCAGAAATTCCTGTTAAAAATACCTCCCTCTTGAGACAAAGCTGTACAGAATTTCTTGGGGTTGGGGTGGGGGTGGGTGCTTTAGGGCACAAGAGCCTGGGTAGTTTCACTGACACTACAGTTGGTCAGAGTCTGAGAACAGGCTGGTCCTCTGGTCCCTGTTCCTTGCTAGTATTTATCAACAAGACTTGTTGACTTCAGTCTGTATAGGTTCCCATAAATGAATAATGCTTCTGCCGCGTCAACTCTGAAGGAAGGGCTAAAATAATAAGTAAACTCTGAGAGTTCTCGAGAAGGTTGGTTCGCAGAGGGTTGGACAACTCCCAGTTTGAAAACTGCAATACCATTATCTAGAAGTTCTGGCAAATGCCTACTGTAAAATGCTTCTTCAAACCCGAGTTCCTAAGGTTAGGCAAAACGCTAAGTGTGAACAGCTCATATCCTGTAAATAAAGTCTATTATTTGTATAGAGTACATGACACACGAGAGACAAAACAGATACAAAAATGAGAAAAAAGAAACCTAAGTAGAAGCTAAAAAGGGTAAAAAAAAAAAAATCAAAAGACAGCTTTCTGAAAAAAAAAAAAATCTTTGTGTATTATTTCACTTGGATTTTACTTCCTTCCTGCTTGCTAAATGCAGAACACTGAAGCTTGTCACACTGCCAACAATGACTGCTCCTTTGTGCTAAGATACAAATGGAATTTGCATGGGACAAAGCCACGATAATTATAGACGCCTACAGAACAATCCCCACAAAGAAATCCTCTAGTATTTGGGAGAGAGTTCCCCAGCACAATCTGCAATTACACCATGTAAAGGAATTTGCCTTAAAAATGTGCTTATACAGAACTTTCACAGAATGAGATGAGAACCCCCAAGCAAGAAATAGAAAGATAAGGAATAAAAAGTCAATGACCTAAGTTCAAAAGAATGAATCGTTTGGGTAGAAAAATCCAGGACAGGAAAAAAAAAAAAAAGAAAAGAAAAGAAAAAGCCAGGACAGAAAAACCAGAAACTTGAGCGTTAAAAGACAGGGATTCATGCTTCAACTGACATGACTGTGGCAACTGCAGCAAAGGCATAAACAAAGATGACTATTCAGAGCTGTGCTGGGATGTCTCTGTGACCCCACCCCACTCCATGCCAATGGATTCATCCTGTAGCTTATCGATGGCTGTGGCACAGAAATTAATATTTAAATTGGCTGTTGGAACATTGTATGGGTTTCTCATCTCCCATGCATCCAGGTAGCCTTTATTGGCCCACAGAAACACGCACTGTGTGCCTATATAGGGACAGGTGTCAAATCTTCCATAGGAACAATGTTATAGATGACAATGGCTTCCAGACAAGCACAAAAATGAAATTTAATTCATAATATTTATCAACAACTAACTTGAATCTTGGGCCCCTGGGAACTGAGCATTATAAGATACAGGAGGAATAGGTAAGCAGAAAAAAATTTTTTTAAAAAATTTTCCTTTTCTTTCCAGGGCGGGATTTAAGTTACTTTCTGAAAAGGAAGTGGAGGGGCCTTTCCCCATCCTACCCTTCCTGCTAGTCTCCTGTGCTCTACTCCCTGCCCTTACGCTGCCCTCAGCACCCGTGTATGTCTCTTCCACACAGTATTCCTCTCTAAAATTACTTCCGTTTCTCTTCCCAATAGGCACTCTTAGTTTTCTGAAAGTACTTGGTACTAACTAGAGGTTAGTGCAAAAAGCAATGGGAGGAAACAAACTCACAACAAGGTGTGAAGGATGCATCATCTCTAACACACACACACACATCAGATGCACAGGAGGGTACTATGACACGTTTGTGGCAAATAGAACTAAAATTCAAGGTTATTTTGGTGCGAAGTTTCTTTTGAAATCCATGCATATGAGGGTGTCTTCCAAGAGCCTTGGAGGGGGGATGTTTAGCCTAACAGTTCAGACGCCTATATTCCAGAGTGCAGTTGGGTTCAACTCCTGGCTTCAGCTCCTGCCAGTGCGGACCCTAGGAGGCAGCGGTGATGGCTCAAGTCATGGGACTCTTGCCATTCATTTGCGAGACCTGGACGAGTTTCTGGCTCAAGGCTTCAGCACTGGCCCTCCAGCTGTTGTGGACAAATGGGGAGTGAGATTGTTCACTGCCTCTTTGCCTCTCAAAAAACAAATACTGCATGGATTTCAAAAAATTTTGTACCAAAACAAATTATCTTATAACTCCATTATCCATGAACTTTTCGAGGTATTGTTGTATATTTACATATGCATGTATATATATACATATATATGTATATATGTGTGTATATATATTATATATAATGTATATAAACATATATTTTATATATGTAAAATATGTAAATATATATAATGTACATAAAAGACATATTTTCTGTTTTCTTTAAATGAAAATATTAATTAAATCAATTGAATTGGTGACATTTTGGGAAATGTGACAAAATAAAAATTAAGAAATTAAGAATGACCAACTAGCAGGTTCTGCCCAAAGGTCTATCCCCAGAATCTGCTAAACTTAGTCATGCTTTTCATTCCTTCTCCTACTTCTGTATCCCGGATTCTGTAAATGTTCCACTATTTTAAAGAAGCAACTATCAAAGCAGGAGCAATAGGATCTGCTCGTGGCAGAGCAGAGGCAGGAGCAGCTAAATGAGAATTTTGCAAAAGTATTAAAGATATACATTGGGATTTATTACATAAAAGGATCTGTCACAGACTCTTTTACTCACAAAACCCCTAGTACTTATAAAGTATAAATAGGCTTCAATAAATTCAATGAATACAAAACTTTTTAGGAGAAAAATCTTTTGAGATGAAAGACAGCCAGACACACACATGAGGGTGCTTCAGAAAGTCTGTGGGAAAATTGAATTAAAAGATAGCTTATTTTAGTACAAAAATTTTTTAATCCATGTATGGTTTTTTTCATTTTCTTTGAACTTTTTGAAGTACTTGTGTTTGTGTGCGTGTATTTTTAAAGTTACTTCATCGCAAGGAGTAAAGTGTGTATTGGTGCCTCAAAACATAATATGGAAGGTAGAAGTGACTGAATTACTTGCAAACAGTTTGATTTGTCAAGAAAGCTTGGAACTCTTACCATATAAAGACTGGTGGACACTAGCTGGGCTGTCCATTTGCAAATGTTTAGCATACCTGTTGGTCACCTGGGAGTCTACCTCTCTTTACCCCTTACCTTACCCCTTCTGGTGTTCAGCTGTTTATTTTTCTAGCCATTTCCAGGAAAAGACTTGTGGGACTTGCTATTTCCAGAGGGAGCTGGGGGATGGAATGGAAGCAGTGACTTGAAATTCTTAGTCCAGAATGGAAAACTTTATTTATGGAAGCTTAAGAAAAAAACTAAGGGCTAACTTCAAGATTTCCCAAACACGCTGTGGTTCCTTTGGCCTACAGATTTCACGGTGTAAGTGTCTGCACTCAACTAACATCACAGATCTGTTCCAAGTGCAAACCAAGGCAGCCGAGGCTCCGCTGCTCACAAAGAAGCTAAGGCCCCTGGGTGTTTGTCCCCGAAGGGTACTGAGTCAGAGAGCCTTCTGCTGCCTTACCGGGCCAGGAGCCGCCCTTACATCCAAAGGTTGCAGAAAATACCTGCATGTGCAAACCTCGTTAGCAATCCAGTTTCCCAACCATCTATGTAAGAACCACCAAGGGAGACGTGCAGCGCGTAGACGCCCACCCCCGCCGCACTCAGCCCTACCTGCTGCGTCTGCTGTCTCTGGATGGCTCTCACTTTGGGGACAGGGCTCTCTCTGGAGGAGGAAGACTGCTGCCGAGAGCGGCTCCCGTTCTGCACGGGTTCGGCCACCAGAGCTGCGGACGCCACGGACATGCTCCCGGTGCTGCGGAGGGAGGCGCTATGTGGCAGGGAGGGCGGGGCTTTGGCTCGGGCACCCAACCCGGCCTGGTCCATTTTTCGGGTTTGGGTCTGCCCAGTACTGTTTTGCCGTGGAAGAGCAAGAGGTATGTGTCTGTCCGGCACAGTGTGCCGCCTGGAGAAGTCCTCACTCTGCGTGCTGCGTTTGGTGAAATCTTCCATGCTACTGTTGCTGGGCCCGCTGAGTTTGAAGTCTTCACTGTTGCTTTGGCTTCTGGAACTGGCAGTGCTCAGGTTCTCCAAACTGGAATCCACGGAGGCCTTTGGCATCGACGGAATCGGGTTATTGAGGTGATAGACGGGGTTCTGGAATGACAAGGGCTGGAGGCTGCCTGGCTGGCTCAGGGCCGGGTGCAGGGGCCTCCTCACTTGGGGCGCGCTCTGGGGCGTGCTCTGGGCTTCCCGCAGCTGCGTGAGGCTGGCCACCTGGGAGATGGAAAGCTGGCTTCCGGTCAGGCGCAGCGGCACGTCGAGGACCACAGACGCGTGCTCCCCCTGCGCCGCGTGCGCGTCCTGCAGGTCCATGAGGGAGATGCTGCGGCCGTTGGGCAGGCTGCCTTCCTTCTCCTCCTTCTCAGAGTAAGCCATGCTCTGCGAGGAGGCTTGCTGAACCAGCAGCAGCGTCTTCCCTCGGAAGTAGCTGTCCGTGTTGTCCTGGCTGGGAGACTTCAGCTTGTGCAGATCGCTGCAGGGAGGCAGAGGGCCGCTATTTACTGTCGCGTTAAGACTTCGACTCAGGCACACAAACGCTCCTGACTGCTCACCGGCTGTTGGGACGGGTTTCGTCCTTACAACTCTAATCGAACCGTGCACTTTACACAACACGGGGTGCAGCATCCCGTCACTGCCGTCCCCTTTTACTAGCGTTCCAGTAATTCCTGAGTAAGATCTAATGCCTTCCCGAGGGATTCCAATTCGTACTGCATGAGCTCTGTTTAAACCTTCAAGAGGCGTTCTGAGTACACGACCGAGGGGCCCCGTTAAAGGCTCATACGTGGCCAATTCAGAAAGTCTGAGCGTCAACAATGTGTCTGCTTGTCCAGCTGACACAGCCAGGCTGAAAGGACTTTTAGCAAGGCCTGCTGAGTTTCGAGCGCACAATACATGCAAACATCAATTAATAAAGCCCTTAGCCTTCCATCCAAGCAGGATATAGATTTTTTTATACATTTGGTGACTATAACTCTATACTATCATTCCAGAAAATAAGTGATCCTGGATTTTGTGTTTTACGACAATGCACTGGGTTTGTCTCAGGTCAGACAATTATTTTCGATCGCTCAAGACTTTTCAAGTTGTAAAACCAACAAATAGGTATGTAAACGTTATTTCTCACGTACCTGTCAGTGGGGTCTTCAAATATTTTCTGCAGCCCGGAAGAGAGGCTTCCACTGACATTTGGACTTGAGCTATGCTCTGTGAAGCGTCTCAGCTGCTGCTGTATTGGCGTAGGGTTAGTCAGAGACTTGGTGATATCAGCAAGAACGCGAGGGAGAGGCCCCAGTTTTGCCACGGTCGCCTGTAGGAAGGAATTTTCACCCTAATTGGATAACAAGCATTGCGATATCCACCACAGGTTGTTTTGGGCACCACGATGCCCATTGATGGAGGGGTGTGGTTGGAGGGAAGGGTAGGTGATTGCGCAGGGGAGTGGCAGGTTCATAATGCATTGTTATGGAGCAGCGGAACCATGGCGTCGAGATGAATGGAGGAGGCGAAACAAGGTGCAGCAGACATTGAGGAAAGAAAGGAAATAGAAATTAGCATTATGCAAATAAAAAATGAAAACACATGCTCAAAACAACCAAACTGTTGCCATTCCAACTAAAACAGGCATGCAAAGCAAACTGAATCTTTGGGATGCTAGCGGACCGAGGTGTGGAAGTGAGGGGAAGAACCAAACACCTTCAGACCAAAGGGAACTTCAAGACCAGAGGATGGGTCGGTGTGATGGAATGTCCGGAGAAAAAGGATCATGTGAGAAAGAGATGCATGCCAACATACAGGGGGGTGCCGCATTCCGGGGTGCAGTGCACTGCAGGGCACGGTGGACACGGCCGTTATCTACCCCAGTCAGTCTTGGGAACCCTGACCGACTGCCAAGTGAGTTTCCATCAAGAAGCTACTGCGATAGTTTTTCCAACAGTGAAATCGGGTGAAGTCTATGAGATGTGTCTGGGTGTACTCCTGGTTTCCAGGACTGAGCACAGACTTCTAGGGAGAAAGCCTGACTGCACAGACAAGCCTAGTGCTTAACCAGACCCTGGCCCTGGGTGAACCAGGCCTACTTCACAGGATAACTGTAACAGTAAAGACTACATCCCATTCTGGTCGTTCAAACAAGATGAACATTTCAGTGCTCGCTTTATTGGTCTCCATCATTTGTCTTCTTTAGGGAATAAGTACTCCCGTGGGGTCTTACAGGCCCCTCATCTGTTGGGCAGTTTCACATGGCTGCCTCTGTGTGTTCTCTGTTTCTGAACCACCCAGGTTCTTCCCTGCTGCTGCAATGGACACAGATGCCATCCGAGGGAGACCTGCGCTTGCTCCGCAGTGCTGGGCCAGGACGCACAGTCAGGGAATTTACCCTCGGCAGAGCTGGGACCTCACATCCAGCTAGAGCTGCTGTAAGTGAAAAAGTGGTCCTGGGGACAGGCAGCAGCGGACTGCCGCACACATGTCCCAAACCTTGCTCGAACAGCATCATTCAAGTTTCTTAAAGGAAGTCTTTGCTAATGGGATTTACTTCCCTTCAATTCTATTGGTATAGCATCTTAATGGATAACAGGAAAACGGAGAAAGACAAATACATGTATCCTTATTATAGAAAAATAACCATCTTCTGAAGTTATTCTCACACACCACTATACATATTTATAAAGTACATGTGGCAAATAGAAATACCAATAAATTGTGATTAACCTAGCCAAAGCTTATGAGAGTATTTTCCACTATAAAATCTACTCCTTTTTATAAAATTCAAGACAATGACCGGCAAGTTATACTTTAACTTATAAGTATGATATACACACCAAAATTCTTGAATTATAGTCATAAAGTAAATGATTAAAAATGGTCATTCCTGTGTGTATTCTTAATTCACAACTATGGAGAAAGAAAACTTCAGGATTATCAGATCCCACATGATTCTTAGCACTAATAATTATATCAGACTCTCTGACTTGCAGAGTAAAAAATGTTTTTCATGCGTGAAGTTACCTGAATACAATAAACTCAATATTTCCCTAAGTCTGAACTCTTGTTAGAAATTAGCACATGAGGGTTCATCTATCCTGTTATACATGAATAAGGTTATATATACATGAATACTTAATATTTGTTTCTAGGCAAGTTTCAGGATATATACTGTATATAATTTCATGGCTTTCTAGAATTTCTGATTAGAGATCACATATTTTATTCAGAACTGATAGCTGTTTATGCTAGGACTTGCGGGACAAAGATTCCTTTCAACTGGCAGAAAGGGTGAGCGCCCTCATGCGGCAGGTGCAGTAAAGCTCTCTGTCATCTCTCATCACTCCACCAGCCTACTTTACCTTATCAAGTTGGGAAACTACTTCCCACAGTAAGGAATGCAAAACTGAAAGCTCTCGGCCCAGATCAATGTAGCCATCAAAGCCCGGGGTGTTTGAGATGGTGTCTGGATTAGAGATCTCCAAAAGAAAGCGCTTCATTCCACCCCATTCATGTTCTAGAAAGTCATTCATGAATGCCATGTATTCCTCTTTGTTACCAAACCTAAAGGAGAGGGTGAGAAAATGAGAAAGGACACGTTCAAGAAAAGAGAATCGATCATTCTGAGTTGACTACATGCAGCTATAACATTTATAATATTTAATAGAGGTATTGACTGATTTTACTATCTGTAGGTGATAAATACTAAAACATATTTCCTTAATATGTACTCAAAGACTCTGAAGTACTAACTCTTTCTGTAAGCCAAAACTGTTTTTATATTTCTTGGCATTTAAAGCTCTTTGTAATGTAGCCCCTCACCAACCAAATGCTCACCAGTAACAAAGCTTCAGTATTGCCAGCTTCTTCAGTCTTCCACACGCATCATGCAGCTGTCACTCTTATCTGTTTCAGACCTCTTCAGTGGACAGTACTGAACACCATGTTTTTTCCTACATGCACATTTATGGCAACTTTGGCCTTCGCACCTAAAGGAAGCACTTCACAGCTTCTCTCTGACATATCTGAATTGCTAGCACTTTTGTGCTTTATGGTCATTACCAAGCAAAATAAGGGTTACCTGAACACAGCCACTGTGACACTGTGACGGCGGCTCATCTAATAACCAACCTGTGTGCTAAGTGACTGACTAGGTGGCTCCATCGGACAAAGGATGATGCACATCCTGGGGGTAGGGGGCGATTTCATCAGGTTACTTAGAATAGTATACAAAACATGTGAATTACTGATTCTGGGGATTTCCCATTGGATAGTTTCAGGTTGCAGCTGACTACAGGTAACTGAAACCTTGGAAAATAAACTTGTGGATAAGGGGGAGGGGAAGGGACTGTCGTACTCCTCCTCCTCCAAGCTGGTTTGTTTCCACTATGGAAGAATGTCTCAATCTAACTAGACTGTAGCTCTCTTCAGGGCCTGGTATAAGCCACAATAAACCAGACACAGTCTTTCTCAGAATAGCTCAAATGCGGGTAACTATGTATGCTTCTGCATGGGCTTCTGCAGAGGACGCACCAAGTTCAAACAGTGCTCTTCCACAACACCACCATTTATTCTAGAAAACGATCTGTTTCATCGACGCTCTAACTTTACAGACTTGTCTTTAAGATCATATGGAGTAAATCTGTGAGGAATTCCTTGCTGGTCATTTCTTAAAACAATGCAAAGTGGAGAGAAAGAAGACAGTGTGGGTGTCCCCACAGACCGCACAAGGACATAGCTGCAGCCATTAGTTGCTTGCCTGGAAGTAAATCAAATTCCCTGATGGACTCCTTCATCCCTGCATTCTTCCAAGAGACGGGTTCAGTCCCACACCCTGTACTCTTCCCCACCCCGCCCTCTCCCTTTTTCCCCAGGTTTGTAAGCTCCCTAAACCTGAAAAACTTGTATGAAGAAACTTACCTCCAACGACTGCCCCCCGGCCCCCCACTCTGGACTCCTGGCCCACCCTAAGCTATAGGAGACCCAGCATGCTGGAGGACTGTGCCCTCTGCCACGTGTTCGCGCAGTGTGCACGCCGGCATCGGCCACCTCTGTGGACTGATTTATTTCCTTCTTGAATAAATTCATTTTGGCTGTGAGCTCGTTTACCACCTCCTCTCTGTTCTGCTCCCCTACTCCTTACCCTCATTCCAACTACACAGATGTTAGCTGCTGTTTGCATTGTTGAGTGCATTTCTCCCCAGTTGCTTTCTCTTAACTTTGTTTTGAAAAATTTTCAACCTACAGAAAGGCTGAAAGAATATACAACAAACACCCATTTGCCTCTCATCTATATTAACCAACTGCTAACATTTTGTCAAGTTGTCTTTCACTCTCCCTCTTTGTACATAAACATTTACTTCTTTTCCTGAACCATTTTAATCTAAGTTGTAGGCATCACTTTTCAACACTTTAGCACCCATTTCTTTAGAATAAAGCATATCTCTTACACCAGCCAAAGTTATTTTCACATTAAGACTTTTAAAACACTATTTATGAATTACCTCACACAGTTCATAGATTTTACCATTTGTCTCCCAGATGACTTTTACAGAGTTTTTTTTTTTTCCAATTTGACATCTGAGTAAGTTGTGAGTATTGCATTTAGACTATTAATCTAGAATAGCCCCTCTTCCATCTTTTGCATTCTTCTTAACACCGTCCTTTGTGAAATGGCCAGACTGTAACAACAGAATTTCTCTGACTGTTCTTTCAACTCTTTCACACTTAGATGTTTGTGTTGTTACACTGCCAGGTGACAGCGTATGTATCATTTTTTATCTAATCTTTTTTCTTTTGGCCAAAATATTTTTACTAGCCCTCTTCACTCAATGTTCTATCTTCATCACTTTTTCTTATTATTGAATATTCTTTGAAAATGTTGCAGTGGCTGCAAATATCCCACTCAATTTTTGTACAGCAGTTTACTTAATACATAAGATGCTCTCAATTTTGGATTGTTTTTGTTAATACCACAATGACAATCTGAGAGAAGAGGCTCCCCACATCCAGACTTTAGGCCTCACATATCTTTTAGACAGCATGCTTTTAGAGCAGTAGCAGCATGACCTACTTGGCGAAGTTGGCCAGGTTCTGAATGACCTTGGCGATGAGAGTGAGTGTCCGAGAGGTGCGGTCATCAGGGTACTCCTGCATCAGGTTGAAAAGGCTGGGCGACATGATGGCTGGGCACAGGAAACGGAGAAACAACGAGGCACTGATGAGCCGCTCGCTGATGTCCTGCTTGCCTCGACTCAGGCACTGCTGCTTCCAGGACGCAAACACTTCTTTCAGTTCACGAGGGAAAACACTGGAGAAAGGAAAAACACCCAAAGCCCTAAGTGTGAAAGTGCCAAGACCCAAGGCAGCACAAGTGACCCAACCCTGACCAAGCTGTAGGGAGGACCCGGTAGAGATCCAGTAGAGATCCAGGAATGAGATTCTGCCGGATTTATGGCTAAGAAGTGGCAGAAAATTCACAGAAGGCCAGATGGAGACTGGAAACCCAAAGCTACAAAATTCTGCAGTACTGTAAAATTAGTTTTGCACAGTGAAAAAAAAATGACGTGACATTCCTGACTGAACCATCTGGTTGAATATAGCTCACCATAATCTCGCTAAACACTGTTGACCAAAAATCTCTCCAAATCTCACCAATTGCTGGGGTTACAGCAATGACCAAAATTCATGGCACATCTGTTCAGTAAATATTTTAGAAAGCCAGAAAAATGCTTCTGGTATTACAGAGCGTAGTATAATATTTTGGGAAAGAGTGTATTTATGCAGGCAGCCAGTTTCAGAAGTCCTCCTGTTGACAACAGAGATTAGCTCTCGGACAGAACTGTATCAGGAGAACTTCCGGCTGGGGCTGGAAGGAACAGCGCTGTCACGAGGCGTAAGCGGTCAGACGGGGCCCTGCAGGTGCAGCGGCCAGCCCACCAGTACGAGTTGATGATCTTGCAGAAGGCCAGCTCGCAGCACATCTTCAGGTTGCTCTGGTGGTCTATCAGTTCACTGGAGGAACACCTGCTGGGGTCCACTTCACAGTTCTCATCCGACTCGTACAAAGCTTTGATGAACTCCCCTATTGGAAGAGCAGAGATGAGGAACAGTGTAACTATCACTACAGTGTTTAACTGAATAGAAGACAAGGATTTAGGATTTCTGTCCAATATATAGACTGGGGAGTCCTGTTCTCAGACCTCACATGGAAGGCAGAAAAGACTGCCCGTGAAAGGTCACTGCTACAGAACCAAAGGTCATCACATCCCACAGATCCTGATTATGTTCCTTATCGTGGAAGAGGAATCACAGCCATCACCAAAATCTCATCACAGTGTTTATATAAAAATTGTAACAATACTACTTTAAGCAACGCAGTATCTTTTATCTGAAACTTATAAACATGTTTAATTAGCATGAATTTGCTATTTGTTATAAGGCTCTATCAGAGTGCCCAATGTTTTTGATATTCTTGAAGAACAGACAGCCAGCCTTGATCGAATGGCCCCCTAAGGTTTTCAGTCAGTTGCTAATGTAGGTGCCAAAACAGATGCAAGTTAGGGTCTCTGGGCTTACCTCCCAATCTAGCACAAAATTGTAACTGAAGATCTCTTTGAATAACCTGGACATGCTTTTCCAGATAGGTCTGGCTTAAAAACCCCTTCTATTTATAGCCTATCCTTTATCAATTTATGCCTGAAATTCCCTGAAACAACAAATCCCTATCTTGTCTATCCTCCACTATACACTTTCATATATCTTCTACTGCACACGGTTTTGTGCCTATTTGTTCATGTGTCTGTCTCATTTCTAGGATGAATACTGTCAGAGGTACCAGATTTTATTCATGTTTAAAGCCCCAGACCCTTGAATAGCCCCCAAAGCATTGTCAGTGCTCCATAAATAACAGCGATGGTAGCTACGTATGCTTGGGTTTCTTTTTCTTTACTAACAGGTCTTTGTGAGAGGGGTGTGGACCTTTCAAGGATCCTTCCAAGTCAGTTTATATTGCTTGAGGTTTGGGCTAGTTATGGCAGAGTTCATGGAACTGAACAGTAATTCTTGCAAAATTAAGTAGCAGTAGCAGTATGAAAAGCATTTTCTATGAAAATGGTTAGTGTTGAGATAAAGGGAAGCTTCTAAAAACAGCTATGAAAGAAGATAGCTCCTTGGGAAAAACAGGTTTGGAGGCAGAAAACAAAGAGGGATATAGAAAAGAAGGTGGTATGCAGAAAAGGGTAAAGGCTTTGGAGCCGGAAGACCCATGATCAAATGCTAGATCCATCACTCACATGACTGTGTGGCTTTGAAGTCACTAATTAGTCCAAGCTGCAGTTGTCTTATTTGTAAAACAGCGTTGGTAAGACTCAGTTTGTACTGTTGTGGTGAGGATTGGAAATGATGTATGAAAAGCATGCAATATGGCGCTTAGCAGGGACTGCACCAAAAAGTATGATTTCACACAAGCTACACAACTTTAAAAAAATTTTCATGAAGTGGAATAGCCAAAGCTAGTACACTTGACATAGTTACCAATTCTTGCAAGATATGTATTCAATATGTTCTTCATGTCTCCTATATGTCTCTACACAATTTACATTAAAAGAGTACTTAAGGGGCCGAAGCTGTGGTATAGGGGGTTAAGCCTCTGCCTGCAGTGCCAGTATCCCATATGGGCACTGGTTCGAGCCCTAGCTGCTCCACTCCTGATTCAGCTCCTTACTAATATGCCTGGGAAAGCAGTAGGATGGCCCAAGTGCTTGGGTCCCTGCACCCACGTGGGAGACCTGGAAGAAGCTCCTTTCTGGCTTTGGCCTCCCCATTTGTTGAGTGAACCAGTGGATGGTAGGCTTCCCTCTCCCTGTCTCTTCCTCTGTCTCTAACTCTGCCTTTCAAAATAAAGAAAATAAATTTTAAACACACATACACACAGAGACACATTCAGCACTTCAAAAAATAAATAAATGAACAAACAAACAAACCAGAGTACTTAAATTTAAAACAAAGCCATCAGTGTCAAACGTCCCATGTAAAACTGGCCAAACCGGAAATTTGTAACATAAATATCTATTTGTTTAGGGGCAGCCTAAACAAATAAGCCTCCACTTAGGATGACCACATTCCACATCAGAGTGCTGATTCAAGAACTGGCTACTTCGCTTCCAATCCAGTTTTCTGCTATGCACCTGGGAAGCAGATGACAAGGGCCGTAGTACTCAGGTTCTTGTCACCCATGTGGGAGACCTGGGTTGAATTCCAGGCTCCTGGCCATGGCCTAGTCCAGCTTTGGGTGTTTCAGATAATTAGGGAGTGAACCAGGGGAAGAAAGAAGATCTTCCTCTGTGTGTATTTTTGTCTCTCTCTGTCACTCTGCCTTTCACATGAAAAAAGGAAAAAAACCTAAAAAATGTTCTGCTCAGTGAGTTCTTTTAAGTTATATCTATTCTAGGGAACAATGCTCACATTAATGAGTAACATGAATATTAACAACCTTTTCTTTTAGTCTTCAAGAAAAGAACAAAATCTCTCTAGAGCTCAGAAGTCAGCTGTCTATGCTGCCAGGCTAAAACTATCTCCCTGGTTATGATATACTTAAGTCCTCCAAAATACAGAAAAGCATTTGCACTTTTTTTAAAAAAAATTTTATGTAAGATATACAAATATCACATATCTCCTATATACAGACTCAGGAACACAGTGATAGTTTATCTGACAATGGGAGAGGTATCACATTGAAAAATGAAGCTTTTGTAAATCTGTACCTAGAAGGTGCTTATCTGTTCAAAATTACTGAGACAGATTTAAAACCCATTTAAGTACGTTCTCTTGCCTTTGAAACACATAGCACCAAAGGAGGCACTTTGTGAGTTGTTTAAAAGCATGTCTGCGCCTAGAATGTTCTATGATGTGCTTTCTATGTACATCATCAATCATTAATAGTAATTGTTAATTACTATCTAGTGTCAAAATTTCACGACTGGGAGCAAGTCCACAGGTATGGACACACTACTCCTGCCAGGGTGCAACTCAGGTCTGGTCGGGGATTTCCTTTCTGTACCTCCCAGATGGCATTTCCTGTGTGTCACAGACATCAAGATGCAACCCGATCTCAATCTGAAAAGGTAAAGGGGCTAACAGATGGGAGATTTCAGTCTAAGTTGGAGGCAGCATCGGTGCAGTAAACAGTGAAGCTTTCATCCAGATAAATGCAGACTGGCAACTTTTAACATGAATTCTCTGTGAAAATTCTACAGGTGGTTCGGAAATGGCATCTGTTCCTTGCCCAAAATGTGTGAAATACAGTAGCATTTTGATGGGAAGACGAAAATACAAGCCTTGTCCTGAAGCAGCTCACCAGTGAATGCTGTTCACGCTCCCGAAGGAGCAGCGTTTCTGTCCCCTGGCCCTTGCTCCTGGATCACAGGTATGATCACAGAGCTCTGTACTTGATCCGCATCCCATGCTCAGGGAATCAACTGCCATGCTGCGCTGAGTCAGTCAGCTATTCATTCACTGTTCTATGGAAGGACTTGTATTCACTTCTCATCTTGGAAATCCTTTCATTCAGAAATCTCATCTAGCACATTGAACTTTAGAATATGAATGACACGGCCGGCGCCGCAGCTCACTTGGCTAATCCTCTGCCTGCGGCACCGGCACCCAGGTTCTAGTCCCAGTTGGGGTGCTGGTTCTATCCCGGTTGCTCCTCTTCCAGTCCAGCTCTCTGCTGTGGCCCGGGGAGGGCAGTGGAGGATGGCCCAAGTGCCTGGGCCCTGCACCCCATGGGAGACCAGGAGAAGCACCTGGCTCCTGCCTTCGGATTGGCGCAGCGCGCCGGCTGTAGCAACCATTTGAGGGGTGAACCAACAGAAGGAAGACCTTTCTCTCTGTCTCTCTCTCTTACTAACTCTGCCTGTCAACAAATTAAAAAAAAAAAAAAGAATATGAATGACAGATTTTGAAGAAATCTGACCAATAAATATTCATTCCTATGTTCACAGAACGAAGAGTACTATTTGAAGTGCTTCACTGTTGCCTTTTAGAAGACAATACAAATCATTAAAGCAAACCCTGAGAGATAATTGATGACTATTCTTTATGTAAATGAGACTATGAACTTCTCTGTACCTTTCCTAATGTCAATGAAAATCCATCTTCACCAGTTTCTCATAAATTACCACTAAATATTAAACTTTTTAAAAATTTGTTTTCATTTTAATTTGAAAGGCAAAGGAACAGAGATCTGCCATCCGCTGATACAGTCCCCTACATCAGCCAGGGTTTGGTCAGGTCAAAGCCAGGAGCCGAGGACTCCATCCAGGTTTCTCATGTGTGTGGCAGGGACCCAGGTATCTGAGCCATCATCTGCTGCCTCCCAGGTGCACAACAGTGGGAAGTTAGATTGGAAAATGAAGAGCCAGGATGCAAACCAGGCACTGTGACATGGGACCTGGGCATCCCGCACTGAAACTCAATCACTGTGCAAACGCCCAACCCTTCTTAGATCTTAAACCAAAGTACATGACTGACAGAGAAAACACGAAGATAGCAGGAAGAGAAAGAAATTTGCTTCTTCAGAGTAGAAAACAATGGCTACCATGGTGAGTCCACTTCATGTGAACACAGTAGTGCCGCTCCTTGACCATGGTTCACTTTTCCCTCCTTACAACCTGGCTCCTGCCCTCCTCATACCAGTCTGAGCCATCACCAGTGATTCTAAACTTGTCACATGCAAGACCCATTTTTTGTTGCTGTTGCTCTTTACTTCCTGCAATATCTTCTGATCTTCTCTACTGGTGTCTAGGATTCAGCGTTTGTCTGGTTTTCTCTCTCACTGCACTGTTGTTTTCGTTCTCTGATCACTCCTGTTCTTCCTTCTGTCCCGTAAAGCCAGGTGTACTGTAAGATCTGTCTTTAGGTCTATTTTCTTCTTTCTCAGCTTTATTTAAACCCTCCACAGGGGTAAGTTGGTTTCCAACAGCCAGCTAGACAGATGTCCGTAGAGCTTTCCAACTTCACATTAAATACATATGTGAGGTGGAAACAGAATTTCCCCTCTTTTAAGCTTACTACTTAGATGATTTCCATCTCTGTCAAGAATCTCATTATCCTTCTAGTCACTCACAGAGACCAAAATTCTCTGTAATATTTGACCCCTCTCCCCTTCCCACAGACTGAAAAAGCTGAGCAAGTTCAACTTCTGTAACAGTTCTCGTGTCCACCTTTTTCCTGTTGCAGTGAGCTCCCCCTTCAGAGCCTCCTTACTTCCTGCCTCCCTATCACAACAGCTCTCCACTGACCTCGCTGCTTTCACTGCTTTCTTCGCCAACCCAACTTCATCAGTCAGTTAAATTAATTCTACGGAAGACACCCTGCTCAAAATTCAGTGGCTCCTGAACTGATGCTGTAGAATCTAATCCTCAGCCAGGCATTCAAAGCTTTCAACAAACTGGTTCTACTTGTCTTCTCATCTTTTGTTTTTGTTGTTGCTGTGGTTTACTTGTCTTTTTCATGCTTTTTTTTTTTTTCCAGCTAAAAGGTTTTATTATATACATGCCTGGGTCTTCCCAACTCTATGGCTTTTTGTTCCTGGGGTTCTCTGTCCCGTGATAGTCCTTACCACAGCTCTTGCCCAACACCTTTTCTTATAAAAGCTTTCTACTGGGGCCAGGGCTGTGACGTGGAAGGTTACGCCTCAGTCCGCAGTGCTGGCATCCCATATGAGTCCCAGCTGCTCCAACTCCGATCCGGCTCCCTGCTAATGTGCCTGGGAAAGCAGCGGAGGATGGCTATCCACATGGGAGACCTGGAAGAGGCTCCTGGCTTTGTCCTGGCCAGGGCCTGGCTGTTATGGTCATTTGGGGAGTGGACTAGCGGATGAAAGATATCTATCTGCCTTTCAAATAAATAAATAAATAAATAAATCTTTAAAAAAAAAGCTTCTACCCTTCAAGCAATACATACAACATATATTTAGTTTATATAGCAAATTTTACAATTCTATTGGCTTGAATAAATAAACTTAATTCTTTGGAAAAAAAACACAGGATTTTTTTTTTTTTTAGTTATCTTTATGTCTATACTATAAGCTCCTTGAGGGCAAAAATATCTGCACTCATTCAATAGATCTTTTACTCTTGGTATCACATGTCACTGCTGAGCTAGAGCAATGTGGCTAGTGCGAATTAAAATGTGTGGTATAATGAAAAATACCAAATTTCAAAGAGTATGGTGAAGTAAAATCAAACCGTTAAAACAGTATTTGGATATACTGGGTAAAATAAAATAGGTTGCTAATTTTGCCTGTTTCTTTGTACCCTTTCTATATTATTTCCACATGGCTCATGTTATGTTTCTGGAGAGCACTGCTCCACACTCTGTGGAAAGTACTGGGGATATGGAGATAACCGGTTATTTATTCAAAGACTACGCTCTACTGTGGTGCACATCAAAGTGCGCAGCACAGCACCCTACCCTGATGGTTAACGGCTGAACATCATGACCAGATCTGGAACTGCAAGCCAATGGCTTAGTCAGCAAGAATTACTGACTGGACAAAAATTAGTTACGTTAAACATTCTGGAGACCTTGAAGGCAGAAATTTGGAGTTGAGAGAACTGGGGATAATACCTTTTTTTTAAATTAGAGTTCTGTATTCATGATGATAAATGCTGGGTTAACACTTTTGAGATCAACGTCACATAAGAGTACTTCAAAAAGTTTATGGAAAATAAAATTTAGTGTGGGGCCAAAAATTTAAAATCCATGCATATGAGGGGTCTCGTGGAAAATGTATTATGAAGAAAATTTCAAAAGTTTTTTTTACACCAAAATCAACTTAGCTTTTTAAAACTCCATCTTTCCACAAGCCTTCTGAAGTACACTTGTATGTTTATATCAGGGTATAAATAGCCAATTCTTCAGGGGAAACAGCCCAGCTCAGGTCTGGTAGTGACACCACTTAATATACTATTAGTCCCAGAATCAGGGACCTCGGTGTATACTGGTAGGCCTTCTATTTCCATACATACTGTAAGAAACCAATCCCGAGACTTCTTGCAGCTGAAACTCACACTCGAATACTCTAGAGAGCTGGAGTTTGGCCTCAGCGTGTCTTCCTCATGAGGGTGAAACAGGGGTCAAAATGGGAGAGGAGAGTGGATAAATGGTTTTCTTTTCCATACCCAATGCATCATGAAGATACTGCTGCCCCACCAACTTGAGGTATTCCTCAATGGATTTGGTGGCGATGGTGTTCTCTCTGAAGATTAAGACATCATGCTCGCCACAACGATCCACCTCAGACATCACCAAGTCGGTCAGAAAATCCTGGTGGAATAATGTTCAGTCAGGCCGAGAGCAACGGAATAAATAATACACATTAGAAGACACTGATGAAACCCCAGACGCCCCGAAAGTGCTGTAAAACTAAAGCTACAGATGGATTTGACAGAAAAAAGGCGGTCAGGATTAGATTTTAGGGGTCACTCCCCCTATGTTTCAAATTCCTTCCAAGATTTTTCACTGCACTTTTGATAAAGACCAGAATTCTGGATGCAGTCTACAAAAAGTTTCTATCCTTTCTGTCTCTCCAGCCGTGTCTTGTGCCATTCTGCTCCAGCCTCAGGGGCCTTCTTGTTAGGTCCTTTAATGCACACACCACCGCCCTTCTACATACAATGTCCTCTATTCAGCAGAACCCTGCCTGGCAAATGCTGTTCTCAGTTCTGCTCCACTCCCACCCTTGCTTCCACCCCCACTGTCAGGGAGCAAATTCCTGGGGTCCTTTGGGTCCTAGTTCACACTCCATTTCCTCCAACACTGGCCCCAAACCCACCATCAGGACCTTTGTCCCACACCCTTATCTTGTGTGCCTCACTAGAATTGTTACTGGAGAAGCTATTTCGTGAAGTAGCTGACTAATACAGATTTTCCTCAGAAATCCACAAGCCTCATAAGGCCAAGAGGAGTGCCTATTTTTTGTCCACTATCACACTGCCACCAGCTATCCGTTTTTGGCACACGTTAGGTGTTCAATATATTACAGTTTACAAGTTGGTCCATGGTATTAATGTGAAATTTCTTGATCTTGTCATTTGAACTCATTTTCTAGGCTATTATTGCTTATGCATCTATCCATGGAAAAGGAAGATATAAAGAAAGAGAAAGCCTTGAAGAAACAGCTGCTTTGTTCCTCAACACTTTTAGAAAACTTGATGTAAAATGCAATGCTTTTGGTTGTTCAGTTTGAAAGGTGATACTATCAAATATTTTGAATGTTACCAGTATACTTACTGGGTATTTCAAGGGCTCCAAAACTAAAAACAGGTGGAATATGTTGATTTTCTTTTATATAAAATTAAACATTATAAATATTCATGGGATTCACTTTTGGGCAGCTCAACAGAGTTGTGCAGACTTAGGAATCACTATTAAAACTTCTGCTGAGGGGCTGGCACTGTGGCTCAGTGGGTTAACGCCCTGGCATCCCATATGGGCACTGGTTCTAGTCCCAGCTACTCCTCTTCTGATCCAGCTCTTTGCTATGGCCTGGGAAAGCAATGGAAGATGGCCCAAATCCTTGGGCTCCTGCACTCATGTGGGAGACCCGGAAGAAGCTCCTGGCTCCTGGCTTTGGACTGGCGTAGCTCTGGCCGTTGCGGCCATCTGGGGAGTGAACCATCGGATGGACGACCTCTCTCTCTCCACCTCTCCTCTCTCTGTGTAACTCTGACTTTCAAATAAATAAATAAATCTTTAAAAAAAAAAAAAAAACAAAACTTCTGCTGAGAGGCAGAGGAAACTTTTGGGAGTTTGGATAACATTCTGTATCTCAATTAGGTGGTGGTTTCAGTGGGTGAAAATCTGCCAAACTCGCTGAACTTTTCCACTGTCAATGCATATAGTTTATTGCATATAAATAGAAAACAAATCAGTGACTTTAAAAGAAAATATATATATCCTGAACCTTGAACAAATGAAAAGAAAAATATATTCATACAATTTCAAAGATGGAACTCAAAATTTCAAGGATTTCTCAACCCAAACTCTTAAGCTTTCATAATGACAGAAAGCTTAAAACTATTAAAAGTAAATTAAGCACAAAAATTATAATCAAAAGAAGGCAGATAAGGGACTCATTATTGAATATATTGATACGTTCTGATTTATATCTAGAAATCTTAATAGCACTTTATTTTATTATTTAGTTTGAAATAAGTTATTCTAGCTGTGAACCTCTCTAGAGCTAAAATATAAATTTATCATGACCAGCCACGTCAAATGACTATGCCTCATAGGTCAATGAGTCTATCAGCCGGGTTGTTGTTCTACCTACAGTCAGAATACTTCTTCCTTGTCTACCTTTCTGAACTTTCACTTCTATCCAGGAAAAAACAGATAAGGCTATCATGAAACCTCTACCAATTGTAGAATATCTCCTGGTTTTTAAAATCCCAAATATAGAATTTAATCCTGTAAGGAATGTTGCTAACCCCAAGCATGCCTCTTGAATACTGCCTTCTGTACGTATGGGATATGGTTATCAGTTAATCTTAAAATATAGTGAGGAATTGGGGCCAGTGCTGTGGCAAAGTGGGTAAAGTCACTGCCTGCAGTGCCGGCATCCCATATGGGCGCTGGTTCGAGACCTGGCTGCTCCACTTCCGATCCAGCTCTCTGCTATGGCCTGGGAAAGCAGTAGAAGATGGCCCAAGTCCTTGGGCCCCTGCACTCACATGGAAGACCCGGAAGAAGCTCCTGGCTTTGGATCGACGCAGCTCCGGCTGTTGTGGTCAATTGAGGAGTGAACCAGTTGATGGAAGACCTCTCTCTCTCTCTGCCTCTCCTTCTCTCTCTGTGTAACTCTGACTTTCAAGTAAATAAATGAATCTTTAAATCTATAGAGCTCATAATAACGAACCCTAAACTTACTGTTGGGTTATCACATCAATCCTATCACTTTACTAGACAACAAAGAGCTGACTGTGGCCACTATCTTTCATGTAAATGCACTTTAGACAAATATGCGTTGGTTCCCCTACTTTCTCTAGTTTTATAATCTCCATGTTTTCTGTATCTTGTAACTCCATGTATTTTTTATGTAGTTTTTTTTTTTATTTAATAAATGTGAATTTACAAAGTGCAACTTTTGTATTGTTGTGGCTCCCCCCCACAAACTCCCTCCCTCCCACGGCCCTCCCCTCTCCCACTCCCTCTCCCATCCTGTCCTTTATCGAGTTTCATTTTCAATTACCTTCATATACTGAAGATCAACTTAGTATATACTAAGCAAGGATTTCAACAGGCTGCACTCACACAACCGCACAAGGTATAGGGTATTGTTCCACTAGTAGTGTTGTTTTTAAGTTTCATAGTAAAACACATTAAGGACAGAGATCCTACGTGGGGAGCACGTACCCAGGGACTCCCGTTGTTGATTTAACAATTGGCACTGTTATTTATGACGTCAGCAATCACCCGAGACTCTTGCTATGAGCTGTTTAGGCTATGGAAGCCCCTTGAGTTCACCGACTCTGAACTTGTTTAGTCAAGGCCGTGTCACAGTGGAGGTTCCTTCCTCCCTTCAGAGAAAGGCGCCTCTCTCCTTGATGGCCTGCTCCTTCTGCTGGGGTCTTGTTCACCAGGTTCTTTCATTTAGATTGTTTTTTGCCACCGTGTCATGGCTTTCCATGCCTGTGGTAACTCCATGTATTTTTCTTCTTAAATCTTTTTTCCCCTTTGACTGACCAATAGTAGAGCACATTGACTGTGGATCTCCACAGCGTCCGCCTTCTGCTTTCTTGACAGAAGGTGGTGGGGAGAGCTCTCAGGTAATGCAGCCCCTGTCCACTTACCTTGGCTCTGCCAGTGCTCTGGAGAATGTGCACTAAGGCACAAGCCAGCTCCTCTTTATTCCTCACGCTAATTACTGGCTCAAGGACAGAGCACAGCATGGTGTAGTTGCTGGTGACAAATTCTGCAAATTCTTTGTATTGCTCCATAGGCAGAATGGTGATGGTTTGGAAACGCGATTTAATCCGAATAGAAGGCCCTCCTGTCTTTCCTTTGTTGGGTGTAGGCGTACTCACTGGATACCACTTTTCTACAAACTGGCGACCAGTCACACTGGCAGTGGGGATGTTCACTAGCCCTACATAATTATTCTTGTCCTTTTTTTTCTTTTTTTCCACATCCTTGTAAATGTGAACCGTGATGCTATGAAGAGGTGGAAGGCTGTAGAATTCAAAATGTTCGCCCCAGAAAATATTGTCTGCTTTGGTCTTGCTGGTTGTACGAGCAAAGAGGGTATCATCAAGGCACAGTTCACAGAAATATTTCTTTTTAGGGGCAAGGTCCTTGGCTTCAATGATCCATAAACGGAGAACATTTTCAGCTCGTCTGCAGTTGTCCTTTAAAGAGAAAATAAAGCTGAATTTGAGAGATGATGCCCCAAAAAGAACAGCTTCCTCTTAGAATGGGTGATGTGGCTTATGAACTCTACTCTACATAATCAAAGGAACTGCTATCTCATCACTTAGAATAATAGCAAGTTCTAAACAAGAATGCTTCAGAGTCTTAGAGAATCATATGTATTCTGTTTTGCTTGAGTTAAAAAAAAATAGCTTGTAAAGGTAAGTTCTCATAGAGCTAGCCGAGGGGCAATGAGACTGAGCTCTGCAGATAAAAAAAGAGGCAAGTAGCTGAGAAACTGGGTTCCAGTCCATTTCCGTCAGGTACTAACTTCCGACTGGGGCAGGTCACTGGACTCTGCTGAATCTTTTAACCCACACTAGTAAAACTATGGTAATAAACCTGCAAGATTATTTTTGATATAAAAGGGTACAACAGGCATTGTGCTTTAACTATAAAGTGCTATAACAATTCAATACTCTTACTACATATACCTTCCATTGATTTACTGCTTCCAAAGTGATACATTTTTTGGACCCCCAAAGCCACTCTTACCTTATTTGGTTGAACTGTCCTGCGAAGGTTTTCCATCCACTTATCTCTCTCTGAAGCAGAGTTACAGCTGAAGCATTTACTCCCACTTAAGTAGGTAACCTTCAACAAAAAGTTTAGAGATACGGAAAAGGAAACATCAGATTTGAGGGCTCTATCTTTTTAGCTTAGGACATGCTATGAATCCAAATCATATTTCATGAAACTAAGTGATACTGGCAAGGTTTCTGCTATCTATTTCTAAATCGACATCTGACTTTTGCTTTGTTGTCTAGGTAGCATCCAAGATGAGAACAAAGGCCATTTAGAAATCAGCTGAGGAACCTAAAACTGGCCTATGGTTCAGAAAAATCAAAGCTACAAGCCTTTCAGGCCACCTCTTAAATTACCTGCAAATGAACATGCTTGATTCTGTGTGAGTTAATAAAAAATAACTGGAAGAGGAAGAGTTTCTGAAATAGCTTATCAGATTTCTGCTTTTATTCTAGCATGATTCAAGGGTACAAAATAACACTGAAGAGTTACCAGTATTGAATTACTGTCTTTAGAACCCCTTTCTTCTCCACTAGGCAATCAGCCTCTTTAAATGCCAATCATTTATTAGGTTAGCCTGACCACTGTTACCAGTGCCCTTTGAAAATGAAACACGCTATCTAAATGCCTAGCATCTAACATTGGGCTTGATATATAGCCTATGAAACTAAGTCCCACAAATAAGGAAAACTTCAAGTGATTTTTACAAAAAAGAACAGCAATACACGACTTGTGCAACTTGCTGGTGTTTGCTCACATATTAACTCAATCTCAGGCCATAACCTAGTAGGGCCTGATTATATGCTCTGTGCAACATAGCAGTTTAAGAGGCTAGTGAGTATTTGTAATGTGGGGAGGCCAAGCTGATATGTGCTTTGCTGTAATGCATAACATGCATATCAGAGTTTGGAGATTCAGTACAAAAAGATGTAAAATATCTCATTGCTAATTTTTATATTACACATTGAAATGACCATAGTTAAATTAAAAAACAAAACTTAAAATTGCATACATGGGGGCCAGTGCTATGGCACAGTGGATAAAGCCACCGCCTGCGGCACCAGCATCCCATATGGGCACCGGTTCTGATCCTGGTCCTGGCTGCTCCACTTCTTTTTTTTTTTTTTTTTGACAGGCAGAGTTAGACAGTGAGAGAGAGATACAGAGAGAAAGGTCTTCCTTTTTCCGTTGGTTCAACCCCCAAGTGGCTGCTAGGGCCGGTATGCTGTGCCGATCTGAAGCCAGGAGCCAGGTGCTTCCTCCTGGTCTCCCATGTGGGTGCAGGGCCCAAGCACCTGGGCCATCCTCCACTGCCCTCCCGGGCTACAGTAGAGAGCTGGATTGGAAGAGAAGCAACTGGGACAGAATCCAGCGCCCCGACCGGGACTAGAACCCGGTGTGCCGGTGCCGCAGGTGGAGGATTAGCCTAGTGAGCTGTGGCGCTGACCCCGGCTGCTCCTCCTCCAATCCAGCCCTCTGCTATGGCCTGGGAAAGCAGT
This sequence comes from Lepus europaeus, assembly GCF_033115175.1. NCBI lineage: Eukaryota > Metazoa > Chordata > Mammalia > Lagomorpha > Leporidae > Lepus > Lepus europaeus. The sequence continues at coordinate 153,076,250 of NC_084831.1, forward strand.
AGAAGATGGCCCAAGTCCTGGGCCCCTGCACCCACGTGGGAGACCCAGAAGAAGCTGCTGGCTTCAGATCCGCTCAGCCCCACCCATTGCGGCCAACTGGGGAGTGAACCAGCAGATGGAAGACCTCTCTCTCTCTCTCTCTCTCTCCCTCTCTCTGTCTTTCCTTCTCTCTCTGTGTAATTCTGACTTCCAAAAAAACAAATAAATAAATCTTTAAAAAAATTGCCTACATGGCAAGCATTATATTTTACTGGATAGCAATGGTCCTAAGAGTAAAGACCAAACATCCTTCAGCTTCAGCAACATTTGGCAATGAACTCTTTACTAGCCACTTAATAAGGTCTTGTTAATTAATCCAATCCTACCTCTAATAATTATATGCAGTAAAATTATACATAATTTTAGAATGTAATTTGTAAATAATTAATTGTATACATTTAATTGGGGAGGGAGAAATTCTTATAAAAGTGATAGTCATGGGACCGGTGCTGTGGGGCAGTAGGTTAACCCTCCACTTGTGGCACCAGCATCCCATATGGGCACTGGGTCCAGTCCTGGCTGCTCCTCTACTGATCCAGTTCTCTGCTGTGGCCTCAGAAAGCAGTGAAAGATGGCTCAAGGGCTTGGGCCCCTGCACCCACAAGGGAGACCCAGAGGAAGCTCCTGGCTTCAGAGAGGCCCAGCTCTGGCTGTTGTGACCATTTGGGGAATAGACCAGCGGAAGGAGGACTTTCTCTCTGTCTCTCCCTCTCACTGTCTGTAACTCTCTCAAATAAATAAATAAAATCTTAAAAAAAGTGACAGTCATGATTTTGTGACAATGGGCAGTTTGTTCATTCAAGAAATAGGCACCTGTGATGCAGATGCAAAGAGATTACAAAAATGAATAACACCTGGTCCCGGATCTCCACCTGCTCATACTGAAGTTAGAAAAACTTTGATTTGGGTCATCTTCCATTCATAAAAAAAAAAATTAAAATTGGGAACTTCAGGATTTCAGGAAAAAAAATAATAATACAGTGGATGACACCCTGATCAATACTAAAAAACTAATATAGTAATTTAATAAGTTACTGTTAGTCTTGTGATCTCTGCTAGGAATGTACGAGGTATCCAATTTTTTTTTTCCTGAAAGCAGACAAGACCAAAAGAAGTGAGATGGTATAATTAATCATTTTAATTACAAGTATAATTAGGTTAATAGATTTCCAAGGTTTTCCCTTTAAATAGGTAATTTTCATCAAGTTAAAACCAGGTAAGATAATCAAATAATCTATACCACAGTAATGAAATCACAAAATTACTAGACAGAAAAATCTTGTCAATTAGTTACTTTTCTTCTTACACTTTTTCTCCTCCTTCTTTTTCTTACCTCAAAGCAGAAGTCTTGTCCGAGGATGCTACTATGGAGAGGTTTCACTGATACAGGCTCCCCTCTACCAAGATCCAGACATTCTACTGCACTGCATGGGCTCAGCAGGGATTCATGGGAACGGGACTCTTTCAGTTTGGGCAGCCCACGAGACCTATAAGTAGAGAAAGACAGTTAAGATGCAGTAGGCTTGGCTAACAAGGAAAAGAAGGTCAGATGCACAAATGTCTAAAGGAGGAAGAAATTAATCGTTAATCTCTAAGAGTAATCACATTCATATGACATAAATAAACTATACAAGTGTCTATGTACACACATACATATAAATGTGAGTGCACGCACACACACCTTTTTTCAATCAAGTATAGAAACATACCATAATTTTACCAGTCTCAAGGGAACTGAAGGCTCTACCACAGACATTGTTTTTATTCTCATTCTGATCATGAAAAAAGGAAAAATATGTACTGTTCAAGGTTAGCTTATATACTCTTTTATGAAACGTATTGTCACACTACAGCTTTATCCTGTTCTATCACTGACAAAATAGTAGTGGCTGAATCCTCATTTTGTTTCTTTCTGTCTTGGCAGAATAAACATACACACACACAGAGTCAAAGCCAAACTTTTTCCAACCAGATCCTGCCTTTCAAAAGGCCTAATTTCCATCTCAATACAGAATTCTCAACAGTTTTACTTTTATCTATGCTTTACTGTATAAATATGAATAAAGAATAGAATGCCTCCAGGAACCCTCCCACCAAGAAAAAAATGCCCAAACTCTCACGGAGAACAACAGGTCTTTGTTAGCACTGTTGGGGCATCCCGGCTGATTTTGTTTCCTAGTTGTTTTAAAAAGAATGCTCAGAATGACCACTCTTGTCACTACAGGAGCCATGAGTTCACCTGCCTTCCTCTTGAAACAATTAATGGACTCAAACATTGTGAAGCACAATATTCTTGACTCCAGAACTGGATGACCGTGCAGTTTTAGGCAATAATTACAGTGTTTATTGACTGAAATACGAGAGTTAATTACATATTTCAAGTAGAAGTACTTAGTAATAAGGATAAAGAGAAATGCCCGTGTAAAGACATTTGTTTTTGTAAATCACATTAAATAAGCAGCCTCATTCATTTCCTTGAAATAACCATGTTAACACTAAAAGGAACGGAAATACTTAATGCCAGAGTAGCTTTTAGTTAAATTACAAAGTAATAAGACATAGGAAACTAGCACTCCAGGCTGCCACAGCCCTTCTGTCTCCACTCTAACATTGTTTACTCAAACTCCATCAAATAAAAAACATCTTAAGCAGTAAGGATTTGAGTCCATTTTTTATGCACCCCCCAACACACATACAATCAACCGCCATTTCAAGGTTAGGCTGAAAAGATGTGTGTCGTGATATTCATTAACTTGGAAAGTAAGAAAAGCAGTATTTATATTTCCCACTAATAATATGAAATATGCACAGAAGGGAAACTGCTACCTAACGTCTTGTCATAAAAATACAACAGCTCGCCATTTATTTTCCTTTGTTTTACTGGATCAGACAATGGCACGTTGCATATCACCATTACAGCACATCAAGCACAAATAACTATAACCTACAGGTAAAATACTTTTTTACCTTAACCTTATTATTGTAAACCTTTCCCAACACAATGCACAGGAAGCTTAGGTGAGGCGATGGGACACTGTCATTTTCATAAATACAATACAACAAATCTAGTCCTCCCCCACCCCTCCCCTCCCCCACCACACCAAGGAGTTGCTGAGGGGAGAGCGCTCTCACACTCTGGGCCGAGTCCTCAACAGGAAAGATCAAGCTATATTTAAAACAGAACGAGGATGACAACAGGCCCACTTTTATTTTTTAAATTCTCTAGGAACATTTTTTAAAACATAAATTAATTTTATTTCAAGCAAAATAAATGTCTACCTACATGAAGCAACTGTACAGCCACTTGGCAGTGCAACCCCAAATCATGGCGGTGCCCCACGTGCCGGTGCAGCGAGCCCCTTTCCGAGCTACATCTCGGAAAACAATTCTGTTTAGAAGACAGCAACCAATGGAAGGCAGTGTCGCTGTTGCCTGCCGTTACCGATGACATCTTTGGATGAATGCTTTCCAGGCGTTATCGCAAGTCTTCGACAGAAGCAGAAGAGAAACACACACAGCACGGGAAGTCATCTTGATCCACAGGCTGCAGGAGAGGGAACAGTCCTCCTCCCCCTTCAGCCTGCCCTAGCCCTCAGGTGACACAAACAAGGTTCCCGGCTCTAGGCTCGGCCTGTTGCCATGGTGCTACACCTGTAAGGAGATTAGAGCTGGAAGGCAACAGGGAGAAGCCAGGGCCCAGGGAGCGCCCTCTGCCAGGTGGCAAAGGTGACCCCTGTAGGACTGAGCTGGATGAATGGGGAGGACCCCACCGGTTTCCAGGAACAAGTCTGCAGTCAAAGGCTACAGAAGGGAGACGGAGGCAGCTCTGGGCATGGAGAATCTCCTAAGAAAACCCCGCCAGAGGCCAGCTTCCGCTTGGCTTCATACATGACCCCTACTTCCCACATCCCCTCTTGTTGTACTAGTTTCTCCTCACATGGGTTCTGTTTCCTTTGCACTGCTCACCCTAGTTTAATGCTTCTGGGTATTATTTTACATGAATTTACTTGGCTTACTGATTTTTTTTTCTCTTAGAAAAACTTGGATGAAATAATTTTTTTCACTGCATTTCCAATGCTGAACAAATTTCACTCTGATGCTCAGGTCTAACTCCCCAGTGCAGCCATAAATGGACAGCACAACCAAGCTATCTGGAATTACAACTTCATACTATTCTAGCTACTGAAAGTCAATTACTAATACGTAATGCAGACCTGCCAGTTGTTCAGCACTTGCATGTATGTTCTACATGAACTGAAGACGAAAGGCACAGCCTGCTCAACATCACTACTGAGTAAGTAAGCGAGTCCTCCTAACCGGGAAGACAGCGCCTCTGAGAAGGCAGAAGTAATTCCCAGAGAAGCAAGATCACAGTAAACAGGAAGATCAAACGGCCAGGTAATGGGGGAGGCACTATGTGTATGAATATTTCGATATACTAGCATTAGTCGCCCCAAGTTCCCTCTAGAGCAGGTTCATCTCCTCTTGTATCTTCATATGAATTGATTTTTCTGAGATAAACTAACTACACAGTTTTAGCAGCTCTCTGTGGCCACCAGTCTACTCCTCTAATGGAAAGAAGAATGTGGATTTGTTGAGAGGGTAACGATTTTAAAACAACTTTTCCCGGTTCAATCTGAAAATGGCCTTCATCAAGGAACCTAACTCTGCCTCTCAAGTGGACATTGTGGATCACTTGAGACTGGACACATTCCCAATCACTCCCAAATGACTCAAGGCTCCAATACGACTCTCTACCTCCCTCCATTCCTCTTTTTAAAGATTTATTTATTTATTTGAAAGGCAGAATTACAGAGACAGAGAGAGGTATCCATCTACTGGTTCACTCCCTAGATGGCTACAATGGTCAGCGCTGCACCAGACTTAAGCCAGGAGCCAGGAGCTTTTGCCAAGCCTCCATGTGGGTGCAGGAGCCCAAGCGCCTGGGCCATCTTCCATTGCTTTCCCAGGTGCATTAGCAGGGATCTGGATTGGAAGTGGAGCAGCCCTGGGCCCCTATGGATGGCAACGTTGCAGACCACGGCTTTATCAGCTATGCCACAGTGCCTGTCCTCTACCACTACCTCTTGATTCCACTGGGAAATTGCTTCCCATTGGCAGTTTTACTTCTAATGAAGAACACCATATTCTCCACATTTTTTTGTTTCAAGGTCAGCTGACGATCTGACTTCAAGACCTAGCACGCTGAGACGTAAGGGTTAACAATCTAATTGCCTCGTGGTTGAAGAATGCCCGCTGCTTCTGACCTATTTAAGAGATAAACTACAAGGCAGGAGAGGCTTACAGTTACTCTCCACAGCCCAGGAGTATTATCTCCCTTTGACCCTTATCCCTCCCTGAAATCAGTCTTGCAGGAGAAACAGGGAGGGCTGGGGGTGGGGAACCAGCAAACACAACAGCAGACACCAAGGAAGGCAGGAAAAAAGAGAAAGGAGTAAAAGAACTCTGATTAGCGCGATTTCAAGAAAAGCACAGCTGGAATTTCTTTTTAACCATCCAATTTTTTTTTAAAGCCACATTTCCCCACAGCGTCAATGATGCCTAGATGTGCTAGCTCAGTCTGCCATATGTTTGCAGATTCAGACCCAAATTTAGGAACTGGGAAACTTTTAATTAAAAATGCTTATTGCCACACAAAATCCCGGACTTTCGTGCAGGTGAGTTTCTGCTTGGCTTGGCAGTTATGCTTCCTAGATGGCCTCGCTGAATTCTTAAAGAGACAGCTCAGCCAGTGGCTGTGGTAGGATACCCTGTGTGCATTCCTAGGGTGTTCACTTTGACTGAAAGCTTCCCACGTATTAAGGAACAAAATTCAGTAACCCAGGTTTACATAACATCTAATTTGTCTTTTTTTTTTTTAATTGCATCTGAGATCTCACTTTAGGAAAAATGTAGCTTTACCTGCTCCCAAGATTTTACTGTTTTCCAATCGAGTACGTTATGAAAATATCAATCCACATTTTCTGTTTGAAAACACAGTTCCTTTCCTGCATTCTAACTGTAAAGGTTTCCCTCCCTGGATTACAGCAGAAGAACCAGAGTTCTACTCCTGCGCTAAAAACGCGTCCTCCCCAGAGGATCCGAGGATCCTGCAGGCACCACTGTGCTGGTTTACCCGCCTCAGATAATGTGTCCCCCCCCCCCCCCCCCCCGCGCTTATATTTACTCACTGGCTTTTACGTTAGTTCAAAAATACACAGCACACAACCACTCGCACTGAAAAGCTATTCATGGAAACACACCCTGCAGATCTTCCTTCCCCGCCGTCAGCCTCCAGACAGGATGCTCTAATGAGGCCAGCTGCTAAGGATAAAGAAAGCTAATTGTCAACCTGAATTCCATTTTACACCAACAAACTCAGGGTAAGGAATTCTATCATCACAGACAAAAATGATACCCTCATCTACTCTGGTGCAGGTATGAGGGTACTTCCAAAAAGTCCATGGGAAATGGAATTAAGACATCAGTTTCTTTTGGTTAAAGAAAAACCCTTCGTGCCTATGAAGGGTCTTCAGAGCTTCACAGAAAATTCACATAATGAAAAAACTACATGTGGATTTCAAAATCTTTTTGCAGTAAAACCAACCATCTTTAATTTCATTTGCCATGAACTTTTTGAAGTATCCTGATGCATAGAGAGATGCAATGAAGATAGACACAGAAGGAAGATTGGATTGTAATAATAAAACATGTTTGGGGGGGCAGCAAATTCAACTTTCCTCCAATATGACAGTCACTAGGGAGCGATTTTATTACAGAATCTATACCATATGAAAACATATTTTCTTGTCGTTAAATTGCAAATAGAATAAAATCTGCTAGTGCCTACTGAAAATGTAAGAATGAACAACTAACTGAATGTTAAAAGACAGAATTAGTTTCTCTTATGGTTGAATAAATGAATACATGTATGAATTATGTATCTGAATCCATCTATCCATCTACTAAGTGCTTGGGATGTACCAGGTGTCAGGCATAATACTGGAGGTGCACGCAAGGAATACAAAGGTGAGGAAGAAAGGCTCCCACACGCTCACACACAGTGTTTAGAACAATTCATTCCAGCACCATGTGATGAGACTCAGGAAACGCAGGATGCCAAACAGCCTCGGTGAGCACTACCTTAGGGGGTCTTCAGTTGGGGGTTCAGAGAGGTTCCTTGGAGGACCAAGTCATGTGAAGCTGTGAGCTTAAGGACTGAGGGGTTTTGAAGGAGCTGAGACATCATCTAGAGGGAACGGACAGCCATGACAACGCCTGTTGTGAGAACTGCAAGGCTGGGTTGTGGAGACCCTGGAAGGAACTCAGCAGGGGGCTCTGGCACAGCACGTGTGTGTGTGTGTGTGTGCTTGAGAGAGACCATGATAGCAGGTGCAGTCACGTGTTTGTAGTTCAATCTGCTCACAAGCCTCATGGTTCACTCCAATATGACCACTGGATAGTCACAGAAAGGTTCTGAGCAGTTGGACTGCTACGACCAGGGAGTGGAGAGAAAGAGAGGAAGACAGAGAAGGGAGAGGACAAACGTGAAAGACGAAGAGGCTACTTCACTGATTATGGGAGACCATGATGTGGACAAGCAGAAATGGGGAAGAAGTGGGTGGAGCTGAGATGCAGGTAAGAGGTAAACAGGCCTCAAGGATTGGAATGTTGGCGGCATCGGGAAGAGGGGCTGACTAGTCTGTTCTGGCTTGAAACACTAGGTTGAAAGATGGTGTGGTCCTTCCCAGGGACAGGAAATGAGAGGCAGTGCTGGTGGGGGCGAGAGTGAAAGCGCGATCACTTGGTACCAGTTGAATCTGTCTGAAGTTCCTGTGGGAGTACAAGTGAATTTGAAAGAGAACATGAAGGCTGAGAAAACACCTAAGAAAATAACTTGAGGAATGTTAACATTAAATCTACAAAGTTGCCAGAAGAGACTGATTAATAGCAGCCACTGGATTCGGGGACTGAGAGGTAACAGGATTTTGGCAAGAGCAGTTCAGTGAGGGGATGGAGACAAAACGGAGAGAGTAAATGGGACGTGAGAAAGTGGAGACTAACCCCACGAGTCAGACTGAAGGGGTGGCAACAGCGAACTAGAGGGACACCTGGGTTGATAGGTGGTTTGTTTTTTTTAAAGATTAATCACCATTCTTTTTCCTTTAACAACAAAGTGATAAATGCTCTTGGTAAAAAATGCTAAGAGTTCAGAAGGACAGAAGGCCAAGAATAAAAATAAAGGAACCGCCTACAGAAGATGTCATGAACAACTTTTGTGAGCTTCCAGAAATATTTCATACAGTTATTAAAACATATTTATTCCAAGTATATTTATATACAAATATATAACATACATATAACATATATATGCTTATATTTATCACAAACAGATCCAGTATACCTTTTCTAAGATTTATTTATTTGAAAGTCACAGTTACAGACAGAAAAGGAGAGGTGGAGAGGCAGAGAGAGAGAGAGAGAGAGTCAGTCTTCCATCCACTGGTTCACTCCCCAATTGGCTGCAATGGCTGGAACTGCGCCAATCCGAAGCCAGGAGACAGGAGCTTCTTCCAGGTCTCCCACGCAGATGCAGGGGACCAAGGACTTGGGCTATCCTCTACTGCTTTCCCAGCCCATAGCAGAGAGCTGGATCAGAAGTGGAGCTGCTGCAACTCGAACTGGCGCCCATTTGGAATGCCAGCACTGCAGGCAGTGGCTTTACCCACTACGCCATAGTGCCGGCTCTGATCTAGTATACTTTTTAGAAAACTGTGTATTTTGGACTTCTGTCCATACTGGACTGTGTAGATAAAACTTGTCTTTTTAATGACCACATAATATGTCAGCCTACAGTAGTATGATCAGTCCCTTATGATTGTCTCACGTTTTTCATTTTTTTTCTTGAAAAATCTCAATTTCTTTAAAAATTTTATTTTTATTTTTAAAAAATATTTTATTTATTTATTTGGGAGGTAGAGTTAGAGAGAGTGAGAGTTAGAGACAGAGAGAGGTCTTCCATCTGCTGGTACCCTCCTCAAATGGTCCTAACGGCCGGAGCTGTGCCGATCCGAAGCCAGGAGCCAGGTGCTTCTTCCTAGTCTCCCATGTGGGTGCAGGGGCCAAGGACTTGGGCCTTCTTCTACTGCTTTTCCAGGCCACAGCAGAGAGCTGGATTGGAAGAGGAGCAGCCAGGACTTGAACCGGTGCCCGTATGGGATGCCAGTGCCGCAGGGAGAGGATTAACCTACTGTTCCACAGCACTGGCCCCTCTTTAAAAATTTAAAATTTTTCTTTTAAAAATTCACTTAGAGTTATTTTGGGCGTGGGGAAGAAGTAGATAAAAAGTGTATGGTAGGGACTCACCTTTATGTTTCCTCAAGTTGTGGAAACACTATGACCATACATCAATTCACTGATTATTACCATAAAGTTTTCTATTTTTATTTGTAAGAGTTCAAACCACTCACTAGTAATGTGTCAGGAATGAAATAATTTATTCTTTCTCAACCTCAGTTATCTCATTTGTTAAAACAGATAAATTTCTCTTCCACACCTCACAGTCACTGTGAAACTCACATGCAATAATTTATAATTTCACAAACTGCAGTATTATACAAATGTAAGGGACTGCGATCATAAACATGGAGCCTCTTCAGTGACATGACATGCATTAATTCATTTAAAATTGTGTTTATTTTTATTTATTCGAGAGAGAATGTATGAAAGTTCCCAACTGCTGGCTCACTTCCTAATGCCCACATCAGCCCCAGGTAAGCTGGCAGCCAAAGATGGGGGCCAGACCTCCACTCCAGGTCTCCCACATGGGCGGCAGGAGCCCACTCACTTGAACCATCACTGCTGCCTCCCAGGGTCTGCATGAACAAGAAGCTGGAGTCAGGAGCCAGAGTTGGCCATGCTCCCAGGTACTCTTGCTGTGGGGTCTGTGGTGTCCTAGCTGGAAGCTTAAGTGCAGGCCACATGTCTGTACCTAGTACCTCATGTTACGTGACTCAGTCATCTGGCTGAGATCAGGAAATCCATTCTGAATGTATTCTTTGCTGGAAGAATACAAAGATAGGAAGGACAAATGTGTGAAAAAATGACCTTCTTTTTCTATTAGGATGAAGCATTCTAATGGATTTAAAATGCTATCATGATAAAATTGGAAACTTCCATTGGATTTTAGTTCATAAAATAGAAATCCTTAATTGGCTTATGGCAGTAAACCCAGTAAGGGAAACTCTACAATCTATAGCTAGACTATATTGATTAATTAATGGCCTGGAGTTCAATAATTTCTGAGAAGTTGTCATTATATCCAAGTAGACCATTTTGAAAAAGACTTCTTTATTAACTACAGAGTCAGTTTTGACTCTTCCCATCTGTTTCATGGCAACATTTCATTTATTGTGTTCTTTAACAGGATAGATATTGTCCAAGGAGATGGGGGATAAAAGACTGTTGGGGTTGGCACAATGGCGTAATGAATGGGTAAAGCCACTGCCTACAGTGCCAGCATCCCATATGCTGACTGCTCCACTTCTGATCCAGCTCTCTGCTGTGGCCTGGGAAAGCAGTGGAGGATGGCCCATCTCCTTGGGCCCCTGCAACACTGGTATGGGAGACCTGGAAGAATCTCCTGGCTCCTGGTTTCAGATTGGCCCAGCTCTGGCTATTGCAGCCATTTGGGGAGTGAACCAGTGGATGGAATACACCTCCCTCCCTCTCTCTCTGCCTCTGCCTCTCTGTAGCTCTGCCTTTCAAATAAATAAATAACTAAATCTTAAAAAAAAAAAAAGACTGCATGTACCCTTAGGCTTATAATTGCTACGGTAAGCAGAAATATGGAAAGATAAATTCAATGGAAAACAGCCAGTCCCCTAATAAGGTATGCAGTTGGCCATGTGTGGGCAGGTGGGGCAGACACTTAGTCTAGGGTGACATGTGGGAAGAAAAGAAGTTAGGGAGAGAATGACTTGTGACATGGGTACTGTTGCATGAGTACATATTAGAAGTAAACCTGAGACGGGACAGGGTGCAGGTGAGAAATGGCCTTGGGCAGAAGGGCAAGCACCACCCAAAGCAGGGAACTACGAAGCAGCAGGGCACACACTATGAATGAAAGGCTCAGGGTGGGAACGGCAGGAGACCTGCTGAGAGGGACGGGCTGGGCCTGCTGCTGCCTGTTGTATGTTCAGCTAATGTATTTACGAACGCATTACATCCATACGTGATGAGATCTTAGATTTGAGGCTGCAATCCAGACACCTCGATGAGACAGACACTGCACACCAAAGTGAAGGATTCAGACAAACTGGAGCACTGACAAAGGAAGGATTCTGGTACCAGTTTCACGACTTTGACTCTCTCAGTTTGATCAAGACTATGAGAAGTGGTCAGAGAATAAGGAAGAGAAAACGCGTTGTGAGACATCAGTTTTGGGGGAAAGCTTGAAGCTCATCCCCCTGCACCCACAAAGGATATGAGTAGGGTCTATATAAATGGTGCCAACTGCTGGTGGCAGGGCAAGAGACTGCTGATGCTTTTGGATCAGCCTGCACACAGAGAGCTGCTGAGGGCAGAGGAGTGTTCTTGCAGACCTGAAGACTGCAGGAAGAAACTCCTTCCTAGAGAAGAGTTCCAAGTGAGCACAGAATAAAAACGCCTCAGCTGAAGTCAGTGAAGCACAGATGCGAGTTCCTCAGTGAGAACTCTGCAGAATTCCCATAAGGGGGAACGTGAGCTTTTCCACACCTCAGACTCACACAGTACCCTGGAAGGTTAAGGTAGTACTCGAACATTCTTATCTCCTTCCTATCTCCCCTCGCCAAGGACCGGGAGGACACAGAAAATCCTGGTTAAGCTGGCAAGGAAGAGCAGGTGAGGCCAGGACCAAGTACTCTCCCTCACTTCCTTCTCCAAAGTGGGCAGCAGGCACACTGCCTGCAATCGGCTTGGCTGAGGCAAGTTTGTAGTTTTGATCAATACATTATACTGAACACCAAAGAAATCTTGATCTGAGACCTTATTTAAAGTAACTATATGAACTCTAAATAGACCACAGATCAAAAAAAAAAAAAAAACTTCTAGAAGAAAACATGGGTGAAAACCTCTTGGGACACACACACACACACACACAAGAAAATCCTATAAACAATGTTTGTAAAAATGTAAAATGAATGTACAAAAATCTACATATAAGAGTAGATTCTGTAGAATGCCACATATAGAAACACATATACACACAAAATGAGTGCATGCATTACTGTACCAATGTCAATTACTTGGTTTGATTTTTATTGATTTTTTTAATTGAGAGGCATAGACAGAGACCAAGACAGAGAGACAGAGACAGAGAAACATAGACAGAAACAGCTCCCACTCATTGGTTCCCTCCTCAAATGCCTGCCAAGGTCAGGAACTCCACACAGGTCTCCCACATGGCCGGCGGGGACCCAAGCACTTGAGCCATCACCTGCTGCCTCCCAGTGCACATCAGCAGGAAGGTGAAATCAGAAGCAGATGAGGACTCCAACCCAGACACATTGACATGGGAATAACTGGCATCTTAACAGTCAGGTCAAATGCCTGTCCCAATCACCTAGTTCTAACATTATGTTAGTTATAAGTTGTCATTATTGGCTGGAAGAAGTGTCTAGAGGACTCAATATACTATTTTTGCAACTTCTTGTGAATATATAATTTCAAAATAAAAAGTTAAAATATTAATCCTAATAAGAGAATTAATAAGAGAATCTAAACTCAAGAGATTAGTTAGATTGTTCCAGAATTCCTTCTACCAGTGAACACCACACATACTTTTAGGTATCTTCTAACACAGAGCAAACAGATGACTTCAAAACCATTCTTGCTAGTAAGCCTCAGGCTTGAAGATATAACTGTCAAGGGACATTTGGAGGGCTTGAGAAAATGCTACTTCCTACAAGTCCCTTTGCTTTCAATCTTTGATACATTTAAGTAGCATTGCCAAAGCAAGGTTAGCAAACTGACAGGCATTTGAAATCTTGGAAGGCCTGACTACTGTTTTCAGGTTTTAAGTCTGTCTGAGTCATAGACAGAACTGTCACGGTGTCTTCCCATGCCCCACACCCTCCCACATGACTTTAATGTGGAAATGCTGCCACTATTGGTTCTAGGCAATCACTTTACTTGCTTTTATCTGATTAGATGACTTTGGAACAATGATGACTTTGTGACTTCTATTGATTTGGCCTCCAAAATGTTCCTCCTATCTTGTCTCTGTCTCTCCATTCTCACTGCCACTATCCTCCTTAGAAGCTTCATTATGCCTTACAATAGCTTTCTGCTAGCTTCCAAACTTAGTCTTTGTAAACAAAGTCATCTGAAATTCTGTAATTGTATTCGATTCAGAATAGGTCATGTTCTTATTCAAAAATGTATAAAGGCGTCCCATTGCTTATTAGAGGTTAAAATCCAAACATTTCAGTCTGAAAGTCAAGAACAGCCCTGGGTATGGAATACTGGGTTGAGACTAGTTTGCACTCAGAGTTTTAAAGGCATTACTCAACTGACATCTGGATTTCAATATTTTAATGAGAATTCCAATGCTATTCCTTCCCCCCACACCAACACACACATGCATATACACATACTCCCATGTATGCAACCTAGTTTTTCTTTCTAGAAGCTTTGAAGGGTTTTTGTTTGTTTTGTTTTCTTGAGAGGGAGGAAAGTGGAAAGGGAGAGAGGTGGGGACAAAAGGGGGGAGAGAGAGAGAGAGAGAGAGAGAGTGAGATTGGTATCCACTTGTTCACTCCTCAAATGCCCACAATGACCAGAACTGAGCCGGGCTGAAACTGAGCTAGGCACTCAATTCAAATGTTGCATGTGGGATGGCAGGGACCCAACCACCTGAGCCATCACCCCTGACTCCCAGGGTCCACACTAGCAGGAAGTTGTAGTTAGGAGCCAGAGTTGGGTACTGAACCCAGGTACTCCAGTGTGGGATGTGGGTGTTCTAACCTACAGCTTAACTCCTAGGCTAAATGCCCATCTCTACGAGTTGTTGTATTTTTTTTTAAGCTTCAGTGTTACAAACACTGAAGAGCTAGAGAGAGAGAGAGAGAGGAGAGAGAGAGAAAGACAGAGAGAGACAGACACAAAGAGAAAGCTCTTACATCCACTGGTCCACTTCCTAAATGGTCAAAACGGTCAGAGCCGGGCCTATCTGAAGCCAGGAGCTTCCTCTGGATCTCCTGCACAGATGTAGGGGTCCAAGTGCTTGGGCCATCCTCCACTGCTTTTCCAGGCCACAGCAGAGAGCTGGATGGGAAGAGGAGCAGCTGGGCTCAATCGGACACCTATATGGCATGCCAGCACCGCAGGTGGAGTCTTAATCCACTATGCCACACTGTGCCCACTATGGCCCCAGTACATCTTTTTTTAATTCACTGTGTTGGGATTTTGAAGGCCTTTCAATCTGAACATTCTGTTTTAGGAAATTTTCTTCTATTATTTAATAATTTTCTCTTTTTTTATATTTTTCTAGAATTCTCTGGGTTAATTCTCCCATTTTCTGTTCTACTTTCTAGGAGAATGAAATTTGACTTTTATCATTTTAATTTCCAAGATCTCTCTGTTCCACATTGATTTTCCTTTTATAGCATACTGTTATTGTTTCATCAATATCTAACTTTATCTTTTGAAAATATTCACTGTACTTGTGAAGTTGTTTCTGGCTCCATGTGCTGTCTCTTTTTCCTGGATTCTTCCCTCCCACCATGTATTTGTTTTGGTCTCTGTCAAGTTGGAGGCTTTTTCCAATACCCACAGGTGCTTGGCTATCCGTGTAAGTGAAGCACTGAGAGGCTCAGGGGAAGTTCTGTGTGCTGAAAGTGGGCTCATGGGCTAACGAGCTTCTTTGTGGAGTGCTTCCTGGACAACTGTTTGTTCTTTGAACATCTTTATTGAGACAGAATTCACATACCAAAAAGTCAACCCATTTTTTTTTTTATTTGACAGGTAGAGTTATAGACAGTGGGAGAGAGAGAGAGAGAAATGGCTGCTATTGCCGGCACTGTGCCAATCCGAAGCTAGGAGCCAGATGCTTCTTTCTGGTCTCCCATGTGTGTGCAGGGCCCAGGCACTTGGGCCATCCTCCACTGCCCTCCTGGGCCACAGCAGAGAGCTGGACTGGAAGAGGAGCAACTGGGACTACAACCGGCGTCCATATGGGATGCCAAAGGCGGAGGATTAACCAAATGAGCCACGGCGCCGGCCCCAAAGTCAACCCATTTAAGTATACAAATTTCAATATAGTCAGACTTGTGCAATCAGTACCATAATCTAAGCTTAAACTATTTTTATCAGTTCAAAAGGAAATCTCACGCCCATCAGAAGTCATTCTTCATCCATTACTTCCCCCTGCCCCACATTCCCAGCCTCTGGCAATGACTTGTCTATTCTGGACATTTCAGTTTCATATAAAAGGAATCACACATGTAAAATATATAGTTATTGGTGACAGGCTTCTTTCACTTAGAATAGTGTTTTCAAGGTTGAAAATACTCAAACACATTGTAGCATGTATCTATTCCTTTATGTGATTGGCTAACATTCCATGGCATGAATACATCATATTTGCATACCCATTCATCAGCTGATGGACATTTCAATCTCTACCACTTTGGGTGTTCTGAATAATGTTTCTATGGGGGCTGGAAGTCAGGGCTGTCTTATAGACCCCTCTTTTCCAGTGTCTGAATCATGGATGTCAAGGTTAGAGTTCTAGTAGCTACCTTCTTAGAGAGATCCTTGAAAATCCTAAGAACAGCAGAGCTCGTCTGAACTGTCCACCCTCAGACTTCTTTTATGTGACGCAAAAGTAATTCTGTCTTGTTTAAAATCATTACTCTCCTAGGGGATTTCTTCTTTTTTTTTTTTTTTAAGATTTTTAAATTTATTTGAAAGGCAGAGAGAGAGAGAGAGAGAGAGAGAGAGAGAGAGAGAGAGAGAGAAAGGTCTACCATCTGCTGGTTCACTCCCCAACTGGCCACAATGGCTGAAGCTGCACGGATCCAAAGCCAGGAACTTCCTCCGGGTCCCCCACACAGGTGCAGGGGTCCAAGGATTTGGGCCAACTTCTACTGATCTTCCAGCCACAGCAGAGAGCTGGATCAGAAGTGGAGCAGCCGAGACTTGAACTGGTGCCCATATGGGATGCTGGCACTGCAGGCAGTGGCTTTACCTGCTACGCCACAGCGCCGGTCCCATAAGGGACTTCAATACCCACTTTCAGCAATGGATAGATCAACCAGATAGAAAATCAGCAAGGAAACAGCAGAGTTGATTGACACTATAGACCAAATGAACCTAACAGATATCTACAGAACTTTCCATCCTACAGCTACAGAATACACATTCTTCTCACCAGAACATGGAACTTTCTCTAGGACTGATCACATGCTAGGCCATATTGCAAATCTCAGCAAATTCAAAAAACATCTTCTCTGACCACAATGGAATGAAGCTGAAAATCAACTCAGGAATCTCTAGAACACATGCAAACACATGGAATCTGAACAACATGCTTCTGAATGAAAAATGGGTCATTGAAGAAATCAAAAAATTTCTGGGGGCTGGCGCTGTGGTTTAGTGGGTAAAGCTGCCACCCACAGTGCTGGCATTCCACATGGGTGCCGGTTCGAGACCTGGCTGCTTCATTTCCAATCCAGCTCCCTGCTATGGCCTGGGAAAGTAGTGGAAGATGACCCAAGTCCATGGGCCCCTGCACCTGTGTGGGAGACCTGGAAGAAGCTCCTGGCTCCTGGCTTTAGATCGGTGTAGCTCTGGCCGTTGCGGCCATTTGGGGAGTGAACCAGTGGATGGAAGATACCTCTCTCTTTCTCTCTCTCTCTCTCCCTCTCCTATCTCTGTGTAACTCTGCCTTTCAAAGAAATAAATAAATCTTTAAAAAAAATTTCTGGAAACAAATGAAGACGACAATACAACATATCAAAACTTACGGGATACAGCAAAAACAGTGTTAAGAGGAAAGTTTATAGCAATTGGTGCCTACATCAAGAAATTGGAAAGGCACCAAATAAATGAGTTATCAGTGCATCTCAAGGACCTAGAAAAACAAGAGCAAACTAAAGTCAAAATTAGTAGGAGAAAAGAAATAATTAAAATTAGAGAAGAAATAAACAAAATTGAAACAAAAAAGTAATACAAAGATGAGCAAAATGAAGAGCTGGTTTTATGAAGAAATAAACAAAACTGACACACCATTAGCCCAAATAACCAAAAAAGGAGGGAGAAGACACAAATTGATAAAATTAGAGATGAAAATGGAAATGTGACAATAGACAGAAATAAAAAAGAATCATCAGAAATAACTACAAAAAGCTGTATGCCAATAAACTGGGAAACCTAGACAATATGGATAGATTCCTAGATACATACAACCTACCTAAATTGAGCCATGGAGATATAGAAAACCTAAACAGACCCATTACTAAGACAGAAAATGAATCAGTTACAAAGACTCTCTCAACAAAGAAAAGTCCAGGACCAGAAGGCTTTAATGCTGAATTCTATCAGACATCATAAGAAGAACTAACTCCAATTCTTCTCGAGCTATTCAAAACAACTGAAAAGGAGGGAATCCTCCCAAACTCTTTCTATGAAGCCAGCATCACCTTAATTCCTAAACCTGAAAAAGATACAACAGAGAAAGGTAACTACAGACCAATTTCCCTGACAAACATAGATGCAAAAATCCTAAACACAATACTACCTAATTGGATTCAACAACACATCAGAAAGATCATTTATCCAGACCAAGTGGGATTTATCCCTGGTATGCAGGGATGGTTCAACATTTGCAAATCAATAAATGTGACACATCACATTAACAAACTGAAGAAGAAAAATCACATGATTATCTCAATAGATGCAGAGAAAGCATTTGATAAAATACAACACTCTTTCATGATGAAAACTCGAAGCAAACTAGGTACAGATGGTACATTCCTCAACACAAGGCAATTTATGAAAAACCAACAGCCAATGTCCTATTGAGTAGGGAAAAGTTGTAAGCATTCCCACTGAGATCCAGAACTAGACAAGGATACCCAGTCTCACCACTGCTATTCAATATAGTCCTGGAAGTTTTAGCCAGAGCCATTAGACAAGAAAAAGAAAAAATAAAGGAATACAAATTGGGAAGGAGGAAGTCAAACTATTCCTATTTCCAGATAACATGATTATATATATATAGGAGATCCAAAAGACTCCACTAAGAGACTACTGGAACTCATAGAAGAATTTGGTAAAGTGGCAGGATATAAAATCAACACACAAAAATCAACAGCCTTTGTGTACTTTGCCATGGCTGAGAAAGATTTCCTAAGATCAATCCCATTCACAATAGCTACAAAAAAAAAAAAAAATCAACAACCTTGTAATACATTTAGTCAAGGATGTCAAAGCATTCTACAATGAGGATTTCAAAACAGTAAAGAAAGAAATAGAAGATACAAAAAAATAAAAAATCTTCCATGTTCATGGATTGGAAGAATCAGTATCCCCAAAATGTCCATACTACCAAAAGCAATTTACAGATTCAATGTGATACCAATCAAAATACCAAGGACATTCTTCTCAGATATAGAAAAAATGCTGCCAAAATTCATATGGCAATACAAGAAGCCCCCAATAGCTAAAGCAATCTTATACAATAAAAACAAAGCTGGAGGCATCACAATACCAGATATCAAGACATAATACAGGGCAGTTATAATCAGAACAGCCTGGTACTGGTCCAAAAACAGATGCAAAGACCAATGGAACAGAACAGAAATGCCACAAATCAATCCATGTATCTATAACCAACTTATTGACAAAGGAACTAAAATCAATCCCCGGAGTAAGGGCAGTCTCTTCAACAAATGGTGCTGGGAATAGTGGATCTCCACATGCAGAAGTATGAAACAAGACCCATACCTTATACTTTACACAAAAATACATTCAAAATGGACCCAATACTATCAAATTACTAGAGAACATTGGGGAAACCCTATAAGACATTGGCATAGGCAAAGAATTATTGGAAAAGACCCCAGAGGCACAGGCAATCAAAGCCAAAATTGACAAACAGGATTACATCAAATTGAGAAGCTTCTGTACTGAAAAAGAAAAAAAAAACACTCAGTAAAATGTAGAGGCAACTGACAGAATGTGAAAAATTATCTGTAATCTATGCAACTGATAAATAATTAGTAACCAGAATATAGAAAGAGATTAAGAAACTCAACAAGAGCAAAACAAACAACCCAGTTAAGAAAAGGGCAAAGGACATAAACATGCATTTTTCAAAAGAGGAAATCCAAATGGCCCGATGTGGTAAAATGAGAAGGCTGTGCCAAGATGGTGCTGGCAAGTGGGCATCAGTTACTCAGGAAATGGCAGTGGAACCCACCAGGCAATGGAGCCTGCCTGGCAACAGGCAGTGATTGGTTGCAGCACAAATCACGCCTTGACCAGATTGGCTGCCTTGGCTATATAAGCTGCTGTACCATCTGAAATAAACGAGTCTACAAGCTGCTTTCCTCTAGCCTGCTTTTACCCAACTCCCAATGTCTGTGTCATGACTCTGCGCCTCTTGCCCCCACTGTGCTTCTCTCAGAACGAATCCACAGACACATGAAAAAAAATGCTCAGGATCACTAGCTGTCCTGGAAATGCAAATCAAAATGACAAGTTTCACCTCATTCCCACTAGGATGGCTTCCATGCAGAAATCCACAAACAACAAATGGTGAAAAAGGAACCCTAATGCACTGTTCGTGAGAATGTAAACTGGTAAAACCACTGTGGAAGACAGTATAGAGATACCTCAGAAATCTGAATACAGACCTACTATATGACCCAGGTATCCCACTCCTGGGTTATTTACTCAAGGGAAATGAAAGCAGCATGTGAAAGAGTTATCTGTACCCCATGTTTATTGCAGCTCAATTCATAATAGCTAAGACAAGGAATCAACCCAAATGCTTGTCAACTGAAGACTGGATAAAGAAATTATGGGACATGCACACCATGGAATACTATGCAGTGTCAAAAAAATAAAATCCTGTCATTTGCAACATAATGGATGAAAATGGGAAACATCATACTTAGTGAAATAAGCCAGTCCCAAAAGGACAAATAACATATGTTCTCCCTGGCCTGTGATATAACTAATAGAGCTCCTAAAAGGCAATCTACAGAAGTGAAATTGACACTTTGAGAAGCAATGACTTTGTACAGTGCTTGTCTCAAAGGTTGAAGAACAATTTTTTTTCATACTATTTGTTGAACTCAACACAGAGTTAATCATATGTATATAAAGTTAATTGAAAATAGATCTTAGTAAAGAATAAGAATGGGAATAGGAGAGGGAGGAGGAAGGGGGTGGGAGTGCAGGTATGATGTGATTTAGGAATTTAGGAATACCATGTTCCTAAAGTTGTAATTATGAAATGTATGGAGTTTGTATTCCTTAAATAAAAGCTTTCTGGGAGAAAAAAAAAAAAAAAAAAAAAAACTAACCCAAGCCCTCCCTCTAGCGTAGCATCACAGTTTTAGCTCAGGCCCCCAAGCCCCTTCCCACCACTTTGTATTATATAGACCACTAGTCTATAAAGGAAGGTGCTCTCTCTCTGCTGTGTGTTCACTGGAAACTCTCAGCCATGCATTCACCTGGGAGTGAGTGCCTCTCAGGATTTATTCTTCTGAATACTCCTGGTCCGGCTTTGGCTTCAAATGAATGAATACATAAATAAAAAGAAAATAAAACTATTACTATTTTGGGTCTCTGTTAATTAGCATCTGACCTGAATCCTAAGTGATAGAGACTTATTTTCAGAATTGCAACTACATCTGAACGTCCTCTAATTTTAAGTAATCTATTATTCAGATTTTTCCTAGTTTCATCAAAGTTAGAGTTTATATTTCTCTTTCTTATGTTAATAATCTGTAAGAAAAATAAAAACATAATGGTTTTCTTATAACTTAAAAACCAGAAACTTGGGGCAAGCATTTGGCCTAGTCACTGCCAGTTAGTATGCCAACATCCTGTATCACAGTGCCTGGTTCAACCCCAGCTCTCCTTCTGATTCCAGCTTCTAGCTAACGTGCCCCCTGCAAGACAGCAGGTAGGTGCTCAAGTAGGTGGGTGCCTGCCACTCACATGGAAGACCTGGGCTGAATTCTCAGCTCCTGGTTTGACCTCGCCCAGCCCCAGCTATTATGGACATTTGGAAAGTGAACGAGCAGATGGGAACTTTCTGTTTATCTGTCTCTGCCTATCAAATAAATAAACTTCAAAATAAAATTTAAGAATGAAATCTTCATCTTTCTAATCTTATTTCCTACTTTGCCCTTTACACATTGTGAACTAATCAGTATTTCTCTTCAAACTCTGTAATTTGCAACACTTCTATAGTTCATTATTTACACTGTAAAATAAGCTTTCTTCCTGTGTCTGTTTCTATGTCCAAATTGTATCTGTTCTTTAAGGTTTGACTCACAGACCACGGCCCTCTAAGTTCTTTCCCAATGCCATTTCCTCTGGGGGCGTTTATCTCTCATGGACTCCCTGAGGGTGGGAGCTGAGACTCTGGGTCTCTACATCTGCTTGCAGCACAAGCCATGCTAGCTTGTATGCAACTGTCATAAATTTGATATCAAGAAATTTGATATTATCTAGCAAAATTTTACTTCTTATAACTATGCCTCACAAAGGAAAATTTGAGTTTAAAGACCATTTTTAAAGTGAGCCACAAAGCACAATTGGTATCAAATTCTACCATGATCTCATAAGAGTTTATGACTTGTGGATTATTGGCAAGACAAACCTGGAGCCATTGAGGTCTTTGTGATCAATCAAGTCTGCGTGTTAAAATGCTGTATGGCGCTTTGCATAGCTTACTCTATGAAGTAAACTTTCCTTAGTAAAATTAATTCATTTAAGAATGCTTTCCTGCCACCTTAAAGCATTAATTCAGACCTGACGAGAACAGTTTTATCTTTTAAAAATGGTGTGAGGCAGATAAAGTATGCAGTTATCATGCTCACTATTTCATTCTCTGGGAATGTCTGGATAGAATATTTTTTCCTTTTGACTCAGGGAGAGATAAGGTGATCTGCATAGTAGCATTAAAAATTTAGTGAGAGCCGGCGCCATGGCTGAACAGGCTAATCCTCTGCCTTGTGGCGCCGGCACACCGGGTTCTAGTCCCGGTTGGGGTGCCGGATTCTGTCCCGGTTGCCCCTCTTCCAGGCCAGCTCTCTGCTATGGCCCGGGAAGGCAGTGGAGGATGGCCCAAGTGCTTGGGCCCTGCACCCCCATGGGAGACCAGGAGAAGCACCTGGCTCCTGGCTTCGGATCAGCGAGATGCGCCGGCCGCAGCGGCCATTGGAGGGTGAACCAACGGCAAAAAGGAAGACCCTTCTCTCTGTCTCTCTCTCTCACTATCCACTCTGCCGGTCAAAAAAAAAAAAAAAAAAATTAGTGAGAAACATTTCCCTGGACTCTTTAGTACAGGGATAGTTTAGTTTTGATCAAACTTGACTAAGTAAGCCTGGTCACAAAGAAAAAGACTGATAGATTGGACCAAAGGAAAATCTAAAACATCAGTATAATTCAAAGACATGATTTTAAAATACAAGAAACAGATTAGGAAATAAGTTTAGCAACATGCCAACCAATAATAAAAAATACCACTCTGAATTATGAGAAAAAGGATAAATAATTCAACAGAAAATGTGCTAAGGAAATGAACAGGCAAGTCACAGAAGAACATGTGAGAAAGGATGTTCAGGAAAGTAAACATTAGGAAAATACAAGTTAAGACAAAATAATACCCCTCCCCCATTTATATGAGAAAAATATACAGTAAAGGTTAAGAACATAGACTCTAGAACTTGCCTGGGTATTAACCCTGGTTCTGCCATTGTCCAAGGTGTATGAATTCAGGTCTAGAACTTGCCTGGGTATTAACCTTGGTTCTGCCATTGTCCAAGGTGTATGAATTCAGGTACTTTATTAGTTTCCCTATCTAAGTGTTCTCCTCTTCAAAATGGGGGTTATTAGAGTAACTACCCCACGGAGCGGTAGTGATCATTAAATAAGGCAGACGTGTAAGGTGCTTGGAAGAGCATCTGGCACATAATAAATACTGCAGCTGGACTTACTATTATTCATTCCTCACATTCATTAAATTAAAAAGTTGTTTGAAGGATAAAAGTAATTTTAATCTGGTGGTGGGAATGAAAATGAATACAGCTTTTTTGAAGGACAATTTGATAAGTACTTTCTCTTTATCAAATGTTCCACTTGAAAAATCTAACCCAGTCACACAGGTACAAAAAGGTGCAAGTTCAAAGATGTACACCACTTCCTTATTTTATGCCAGAAAGGGAACAGTTTAAACACCCTTCAATGGAGAAGTGCGTACATTACATTAACGACATTGCAGCATATGCAGGGTGCAGCTGTGAGTCAGAGTGATGTGGGTTTACATGTTCTCATGAACAAAGTGTACAGAATATTTACGGTAAAAAACAAGTGATAAAGTAATATGTACAATATGATCCAGCTTTTATAAAACATATAAAATATACATATGGATAGATGTATGAGTATTATGGACATTTACATTTTATTTTACTTTTTTATTTGAAAGGGGGAGAGAGGAGAGATATTCATCAGCTGGGACTGGGCCGGGCTGAAGCCAGGAGCTGGGAAGTCAAACTGGACCTCCCACATGGGTGGCAGGGATCCAAATGATTGAGCCATCGGCTGCTCCCGCCTATGGTGTGCAATAGCTGGAACAGGGAGAAGAGCTGGGACTCGAACCCAGACACACTGATATGGCAGACAGGCATCCCAAGTGGTGCTATGACAGCTCTGCCAAGTATCTGCCCCTGGATTTTAAATGAGGTTGGAAAATACACTAAGAGTTAATGAGGTTATTTATGTGGGGGGATGGGCAAGATGAAAAGGAACTGTAATTTCATTCTCGCTACTTAGATACTAAAACTTTCTCTCCAACAATGAACACTTATGCACATTCTGTACAATTTATACATTGGGAAAAAAAGGCTGCTTACTGCATTTGATTACCATTTCTGTAAACTGGATATAAAAATAGAAATGGTTTGCTATTTGATTTAAACACTATATTCCATTTTGGAAGAAAAGGCATGACTTCTTCAATTGGTGCATATGACCCAAGAAATCCAGAGGTCCTTGGAAAATCTGGTCACACCATAAGGGCACTAATTCAAATAACCCAGTTGATTAATACCTTGTACCACAGTTCTATTTTTCTGTGTCTTCAGATGACTAAAGATAAGAAATGCCAATTTTTAAACGTAACACATTTAAATCCTAGTTAGTACATCCTGATGCAAGAAGAATACAGTTTTAGAAAATTCTCTGTACAGGAAACCTTTGTAATGCAAATGGATATTTTTTACAAAAAGGATTATCTAATATTTGAGATATAGTAGTACCTTTTTATTGTGCCATGTTTAGGATGCACAGATACTGCTACTGACTGAAGCATAACAGCATGGAAGTCATATATTATAAATTTAGGTCACTGGAAAGGCTAACAACGCAGCAACTCTGTAAGAGCAATATAAGAGACTCTAGGAGAATATAATCTCTTAGTAATTCAATCAAAGAATTCCCATGGGCTATCTAAAACAACATGGAATTGGAGCAAGCAACTCTGTATTAAATATTACCTTCTGTGGAGAAAGCTTTTTCCACAGAAGGTAATATTTAATACAGAGTTAAAAAATAAAATATATGTATAAAAAAACCCTTCTCCTTGTCTTCCAATTTTTCCACATGATCCTGCAGAGCTTAAGAAACTGGCTATGGAATGTTTAATTGTATACAACATCCTTTTTTTTTTAAGAGTCAGTTATTCGAAAGGCAGAGTTACAAACAGAGGGACATGGATACACACGCACATATAAACACTCATTTATCTTCTATCCACTCATTCACTCCCCAAATGAACACAATGTCCAGGGCGGGGCCAGACTGAAGCCAGGAGCCAGAAATACCACCTGATTCTCCAAAGTGGTGGCAGGGGACCAAAGACGTAGGCCATCTTTTGCTGTTTTCCTAGAAGCTTTAGCAGGGAGTTGGATTGGAAGAGGGAAAGCTGGGATAAGAACTTGCACTCAGGCCGGCGCCGTGGCTCAACAGGCTAATCCTCCGCCTTGCGGCGCCAGCACACCGGGTTCTAGTCCCGGTCGGAGCGCCGGATTCTGTCCCGGTTGCCCCTCTTCCAAGCCAGCTCTCTGCTGTGGCCCGGGAAGGCAGTGGAGGATGGCCCAAGTGCTTGGGCCCTGCACCTGCATGGGAGACCAGGAGAAGCACCTGGCTCCTGCCATCGGATCAGCGCGGTGCGCTGGCCGCAGCGCGCCTACCGTGGTGGCCATTGGAGGGTGAACCAACGGCAAAAAGGAAGACCTTTCTCTCTGTCTCTCTCTCTCACTGTCCACTCTGCCTGTCAAAAAAAAAAAAGAACTTGCACTCATATAGGATGCCAGCATCACAGGTGGCAGGTTTAACCTGCTGTGCCACAATGCCAGCCCCAACATCTTTGTTCTTAAAAAGTTTATATTCTAAAGAAAATCTGACATTCTATATTATTGAGATTTATCTACAACTCAAAATATTTTTAATTCCTGGAATGTTGAAAATTGTAGAATAATAATAAACTAAGGATAATATATGAGAAGAAAATCAATTTTTTAACAATTACTTTAAAATAAACAGACATGAAACAGATAATTAACAATACAATTACACATCAAACTGGAATGGACTTGTAACCTCAAAGAGCATCTTCAGCATGGTTCAGAGACAAAAAGCGCTAATACAATGGTACTCCCTCATCAAGTCAGGATGGAGCACAAGTTCCTCCGTCTCTAGAACAAGGACAGTAGTTCTCCGCATGGCAAATCAATGATTTTTATTTCCGTTTGTTAGGCAGATAAATGAAAATAATGCATTTCACTTCGTGAAAGTAAGACAAAAGAAATAACAATAAAAAACACCTCAATGTATAAAATAAGGATATCAAATATGGAGAGGCAGACTCGAGTTAAAATCCAAGCTTTACTATTTACTATCCGTGTTACCTAGGCAAATGTCTCAATGTCTTTACACCTCAGTCTCTCACATATAAAGTGAGGTAATAATAATACCTGGGGTTGCTGTAAATCAGAGATTACATTTAAAGTACTTTGCACATACATAGTAAGCAATTAATAAATATCAACATTTGTGATGATGTGCTTATACAAAAAGCACTATTTCCAAAATTTTGAAGATTATGGAGACATGAAATACTAAAAATATGTCTTAGGATACACTTAACAGCTTTAGAAGGAGGTTATCCTCAGTGAGCTGTATGTCTGAGGTGTACCCAAGCTAGTAGTGCTAATCACTGAAATCCATGCTTCCTCTTCATTGTATGTCTTTTAGATGTAACTGTAGACTGACAACACTACTCCTATATGCTGTACACACAGAACAAGAAAACAGCGAAGAACAGTCTCTGCAGCCAAAGCGCCCAAGTTCAAATGCGGTTTTAGCTATTTACTGGTTATATGTCCACAGGCAATATTACTCAACTTCTCTGTACCTCAGATTCTTCATCTATAAAATAGGGACAATAATAGTACTTATTACATAGGGTCATTAAACAAGATAATGTATATAAAGCATCCAGTACAGTGCTCAAAAAACGTTGGCTATTGTCATCTTCATCCTACAAATTAAAAAGGATACACCTCTGACTACTAGAGCTTGATGCCATAGAAACAGCAGAACTGATTCTTAAATTACTTCTCATGCATCCACAAACTCTTCCATGCTATAAGATTTTTAAACTGGTTGGGCATTTGAGCCAACAATTTATACCTTAATATGAACAACACAAAAAAGTAACTTTTGTATTGGATCTAATTGTTTTTGGTGCAAGGTTAGGGAAGACCAAAACACCTCATCAAATTCCACTATGAAGCTGCTTTCTGTTTTAAGCACAATCAGCTTCCTACCTGTCATCTGTGTTACGAAGGGATGGAAGCCGGAAACTTGTGTTTCTGTCAAGCTTTGATTGGCTTTTGGTTCTCTTGATGGAGCCTTTCAGACGCTTGCTGAAGAAACCCTGGAATGAAAAGGTAGACAGTGATGGGACAGAGAACCAAAAATGGAATCTTACTCTTCTGCACTCTTTGCAAAAGATTTTAGACTTTTGCATTAGCTTAGATTTTTCCAATAAACAGCACAAAGAAAACCTAGCCTTTAGTTTGTTGTTTTATAAATAATAATTGCTTGAAAAAAGATGGTAATGTGATGACAATTTTTTTTGCAATAACTGTGATAATTAAAATTGATGGCATACAAAATTGACAAATGGGATTACATCAAGTTGAGAAGCTTCTGTACTGCAAAAGAAATAATCAGCAAAGTAAAGAGGCAACCAACAGAATAGGAGAAGTTATCTGTAAATTATGCAACTGATAAAGGATTAATAACCAGAATATATAAAGAGATTAAGAAATTCAACAAGAACAAAAAAACAACCCAGTTAAGAAATGGGTAAAGGAATTGAACAGGCGTTTTCCAAAAGAGGAAATCCAAATGGCCAACAGTCACGTGAAAAAATGCTCAGGATCACTAGCCATCAGGGAAATGCAAATCAAAACAATGAAGTTTCACCTCACCCTGTTAGAATGGCTTTCATATAGAAATAAACAAACAACAAATGCTGGTGTGAATGTAGGGAAAATGGTACCCTAATACACTGTTGGTGGGAATGTAAACTGGTAAAGCCACTGTGGAAGACAGTATGGAGATACCTCAAAAATCTGAATACAGACCTACCATATGACCCAGCCATCCCACTCCTGGAAATTTACCCAAGGGGAATGAGATCATCATGTGAAAGAGTTATCTGTACCCCTGTGTTTATTGCAGCTTAATTCACAATAGCTAAGACATGGAATCAACCCAATGTCTGTCAACTGAAGACTGGATAAAGAAATTATGGGATATTTATACCATTGAAAACACACAGTGGTAAAACAAACAAAATTCTCTCATTTGCAACAAAATGGATGAAACTGGAAAACATCATACTAAGTGAAATGAGCCAGTCCCAAAACGGCAAGTACCATATGTTCTCCCTGATCTATGATAACTAATAGAGCACCTAAAAGGTAATCTACAGAAGTGAAATTAATACTTCGAGATTCAATGACTTTGAATAGCCCTTGTCGACTGTTGAGGAGCAATTTTTTTTCATACACTTTGTGGAATTCTTTACTTAGTATAGAGTTACTCATATATGTATAAATTTAATTGAAAATAGATCTTAGTAAAAAATAAGAACGGGTACTCGTATACTGGAGGAACTGAAATATTCTGCTACTAAGAAGAGAAGTTTTATTATAAGGGCTGTAAAAATAAAGATAACTAAGTAGCATAAGGTAACGTGGTGGTAAGCTTAAAAGTGTTAACGTTTAATCCAGCTCACCAACGGATATAGTATTTAAGAGTTAAGCTTTAAATATAGCCAAATTATTATAAAAGAGATCATTTTTTAAATCATTAAAGCAGTTGGACTTTAAAGAACAAAGTGCTTCACAGTCTTAGATCCCTGCTTGCTTCCAGCTACTTCCTGCAGTCTACCTGGAGTTCCCTGAATGTCTTCTTAGATGCAGCATTTGAAATAAATGCATCCTCAACAAAATCTGTTGACAAAAGGATAAATACTGTAATGAGGGCCACTACTTTTAAGAATCTTAAAATACTAATATTGGCAGGTGGAAGGATACTTACAGAAGCATTTTAAAACGCCTTGAGGAAAAGCTGAACTTCAAAGAAAAAGATGTTGACATGTGAAAATGACCCTGTGTGATCATCTTGAGATGAATATTATCACAGACAAGTATGTACAATAAATATTCCCTCCCCAAATACAGGGCCAAC
The DNA here is from genome assembly GCF_033115175.1 of Lepus europaeus. Lineage (NCBI taxonomy): Eukaryota > Metazoa > Chordata > Mammalia > Lagomorpha > Leporidae > Lepus > Lepus europaeus. The sequence goes on from NC_084831.1 coordinate 153,105,341, forward strand.
CCATCAAATCCTTTATACTTTAGTTACCATCAGAACCCACTGTTTTGATGTGAAGACTACACTCCTCCATAAAGTAGGCTATGCTGAGACCAGACCTCTCACAATCCTCGTGGCATAACACATGCTCCACGTCCATGAGCAAGTTAGCTGAGAGGGTGAGGTCCTACTCTATGCAGTCTTCACTTCGTCACACAAGAATGGAGACTCCATTTCTGTGCTTCCATAGTTACTGCAGTACGATAAAGGTAATGCAGCAAATCAGGTACTAGTTTTTAAAGTTTCACGTTACTTCTGTTCTCATTTCATTAGACACAAAAAGTCACAGCACTGGCCTAACTTCAAAAGGGAAGGGTTGTACAATCCTACCACATACCTAGGAAGAGAACCAGAAATAGCTGGTGAACACCAGTATAGACTGCTATAATGCTTTACCAACTCAAGTGTTTTTCAAACTCATGTGTTACTCCTTTCATTAGAGAAAAATATAAACAAACATTTGAATGGAACTATTGAGGTCACTGAAGAAAAATACATACATTACATCTTGTTCTTGCCACCCAAAGAGTAATTGTAAAAACTCACAGAAAATATCACACAGGCTTTCCCTAGATTGTTTACTGTAGCTTATTACAGGTGTATAGAAACTGGAGGGGAGAGAAAAAGGCTATTTTACTTAATTATTTTATTTTATTTTTTTATTTTTGACAGGCAGAGTGGACAGTGAGAGAGAGAGACAGAGAGAAAGGTCTTCCTTTGCTGTTGGTTCACCCTCCAATGGCCGCTCATCCTCTCAGCACCATCAGAGACAATCACTGTCATTAGCCCTCCAGCATAAAGACTTTCTCTATTATTTTCTATGGGTCATAAGCATAGATTATAGCATTCTAGTAGGATTGTTGGGGTTGGTTAAAAAAACCACTGGCCTAAGCTGAGATCTAGCTCAGGGACCTGACTGAATATAATATATAAGCACTTTTCTTTTTTTTTTGAAAAATAGTTTTTCATTTTGAAATAGATTTAAGCAAAGTTACCAAGACAAGCCAGAGTTTCCATACACCTCACACTCCATTTCCCTTATTTTTTTCCCAAAGAAATATTTTATTTAATGAATACAAATTTCATAAGTATAACTTGAGGAATATAGTGATTCTTCTCACTATTCCTGCCCTGCCACCTCCACTCCCACCCCACCTCCTCCTCCCTCTCCCATTCCCAGTCCCATTCTCCATTAAGATTCATTTACAATTAACTTTATACAACAATTTGCACACACACACATACACACACACAAAAACTGTTTGAGAAAAAGTTTTACTGTTAATTCTCATAATGTAGCTCATTGCAACAGAAGTCCTGCATGGGGAGTAAATGCACAGTGACTCCTGTTATTAATTTAACCCTTATGTATCATGTCAGGGATCACCCGAGGCCCCTGACATGAGCTGCCAAGGCTATGGAAGACTTTTGAATCCACAATCTCCATCAGTATTTAGGCAAGGCCATAAGCAAAGTGGAAGTTCTCTTCTCTCTTCAGAGAAAAGTACATCCTTCTTTGATGGTCACTTCTTTCCACTGAGGCATCTCTCACAGAGATCCTTCATGTAGGACATTTTTTGCCACAGTGTCTTGGCATTCCATGCCTGACATGCTCTCATGAGCTTTACAGCCAGACCAGAATGCCTTAAGGGCTGATTCTGAGGTCATAGTGCTGTTTAGAGTGATTATCATTCTATGAGTCTGCTGCATGGACTGCTCCCCATGTTGGAACATCCTCTCCTTTTTAATTCTATCTATTATTATTGCCAGATATTTGATCTTATTTATATGATCCCTTAAATATTAATCCTATCTATATGATCACTTTAACACTTAATATGGTCACTTTAATACTTAAGATGGCATTTTTACCACCCTTTCTAACAAAATGTGATTGTGTATTACACTGAGAATACACTGACAGATGCTCACTTATTTACTACTTTATCTTTATGTGACACTATATCATACAGTATATTTTAATACATTTACTTAGTAAAATTTAATTTAAATTTTTGTATAGAACTATACCAGGAACTATAATGAAAGATAAAGCACATGGAGTTGGTAATTTCAGTATTTAAATACTAAACATAAATATATACATGGGCATATATATATATATAAATACAAATATGCGTGTAGAATGGACATCACTGAGGAAAGAATTTCTGCACATGAGGATGTATCAACAGAAACCTCCAAAACTGAAAAACAAAGTGTAAAAACTGGAAAATCAGAACAGAATATCCAAAGACCATGGGATAATTGTTAAAAAGTGTCACATGCTTGCTACACCAGCATCCCATATGCAACTGCTAGTTTGAGTGCTGGCTACTCTGCTCCTGATCCAGCTTCCTGCTAAAGTACCTGGGAAGGCAGCAGCAGATGGTCTTAGTACTTGGGCCCCTGCCACCTGTGGGAGACTTAGATGGAATTCCTGGCTCCTGGCTTCTGCCTGGCCTAGGAGTGTGGCCACCTGGGGAGTGAAACAGCAGGTGGAAGATCTCTCTCTGTCCCATCTTTTCTCTGTTGCTCTGCCTTTCAAATAAACAAATAAATAAATCTTTTTTTTTTTAAAGGAGAGGAGAAAAAGAACTAGGGAAAGTAACTAAAATGACTGAGATTTTTCCCAAATTAATGTTCGACACCAAACCACAGATTAAGGAAACTCAAAGAAAAGCATGCAGCATACATGCCAAACAAATACACTACTCCTAGGCCTATCATTTTCAAATTGCAGCATATCAAAGATAAAAAATTATGAAGGAAGTGGGGGAGGAGGGATACTTTACAGTGGAACAAAGAATTACATCTGACTTTCCAGAAATCATGGAAGCAAGAGAAGGGTGGGGCGAATATTTAAAGCATTAAGAAAGAAAACCACCAGCACAATATTCTGTAACCTGCAAAATTATCCTTTAAAAGTGAATTAGGAGGACTGGCGCTATGTGTAGTAAGCCCCCAACTGTGGCACTGGCATCCTGTGTGGGCACCAGTTCCTGTCCTGGCTGCTCTCTTTAGATCCAGCTCTTTGCTATGGCCTGGGAAAGCCTGGGAAAGATGGCCCAAGTGCTTGGGCCCCTGAACACACATGAGAGACCTGGAAGAAGCTCCTGGCTTTGGACTGGCCCAGCACCAGCCATTGAGGCTGTTTGGAGAGTGAAGTAGCGAAAGGAACACCTTATTCTCTGTCTCTCCCTCTATCTTTCTGTAATACTCTCCCTCAAATAAATAGAAACATAAAATCCTTTTTAGAAAAGTGAATTAGCAATAGATTTTCTTTCTCAAACAAAAGTTGAGAAGTTTTATGCTACTAGATCTTCTTTGCAAAGAATTTGAAAGAAGTTCCTGAGAGGCATGCAAAATGCAGGCTGAGCATCCTTTATCTAAAATGCTTGGGACTACATATGTTTCAGGTTTGGGGAATTTTTGGATTTTGGGGTACATGCATAGACTTTGATGACAGAGCACCCCTAATCTGAATGGCTCCAAAATGAAAGCAGAAATGCTCTGAAATCCTCAATGCTCAAAATGTATCATTTCAGCACCCAGAGCATTTGGAATTTTGGATTTCGAGATTAGCTGTGCTTAATCTGTAATACAGGTCTGAAACTCAGACCATCATAAAGAAAGGCATTGATGAAGAAATAGATGAAGGTAACATAAAATCTTTCATTTTTCTTATTCTTAGTTAACAGCTAATTGCTCAAAATCAAAATAACAGCAATGTACTTGATTATCTATGCTTATATATCATACATATGCTTATATACAAGTACAATGATCAATAGCAATGATACAAAGCATGAGAAGGAAGAATTACTTTGTTACTAAAATGTATTCAGACTACCTGTGAATATAGTATTATCTGAAAATGGACTTCGATCAGTTGTAAATATATATAACAGATCAGTTGTAAATATATATAACAAACTCTAGAGAAATCTTGAAAAAACATTAAAGACAAAGAAGTATGACTTATCTTCTGCAAAAGGAGAGAAAATGGCATCATGTAAGATGCTATCTTAAAACCATGAAAGGCAGAAAAAGAGTAGAGATAAAAATAGTAACACAGGGACTGGCGCTGTGGGTAAAGCCGCTGCCTGTAGTGCGGGCATAACCCATATAGGCACTGGTTTGAGTCCCGGCTGCTCCACTTCCGATCCAGCTCTCTGCTATGGCCTGGGAAAGCAGTGGAATATGGCCAAGCCCTTGGGCCCCTGCATCCGCATGGGAGACCTGGAAGAAGCTCCTGGCTTTGGATCGGTGCGGCTCCAGCCATTGCGGCAAATGGGGAGTGAACCAGCAGATGGAAGACCTCTCTCTCTCTCTCTGTAACTCTGACTTTCAAATAAATATTTAAAAAAAAATAACAGAGCAAAGGCAACACATACAGCAGAGTTAAAAAAAATAACGTGCCATGTTAACAGCGTAAATAAATCAATTCAATGATACAAGAATTGATAAAAAATTAAGGCCTAGGGCCAGCGTTGTGGTGCAGCAAGTTAAACTGCTGCCTGTGACATTGGCATCTAATAAGAACACCAGTTCGAGTCCCAGCTGCTCTACTCCCCATCCACCTCCCTGCTGATTTGCCTAGGAAAGCAGTGGAAGATGGCTCCAAAGCTTAAGCTCCTGCCACCCACATGGGGGACCAGTTTGGAAGATCTAGGCTCCTAGCTTTGGTCAGTGGCTGTCACGGCTATTTGGGGAGCACACCAGTGGATGGAAGATCTCTCCTTGTCTCTCCCTCTCTGTCACTCCACTTTTCAAATAAATAAGTGAATCTTAAAAAAAAATTAAGGGCAACCATATACTGGTGTCAAGAAACCCACTTTAATTATAAAGACACAGACAAGTAAATGGGTGGGAAAACATCATGGCAGTACATGTCTGCTGTATCTGAAATTACCACAACCATTCCTGTTTGTTTTTTTCAATTAGTACTGCCATGATGTTTTCCCAAACAGGAATGGCTGTGGTAATTTCAGATACAGCAGACATCACAGCAAGGAAAGGTATCACATAACCATAACAGAGTCCTCCAAAAGATGAAACAATCCTTAATGTGCACGTGCCTCACCACAGAACATGAAGAGACAGGAGGCAAAAGTGACAGAGATGCTGGGAGAAACAGATGAATCAATACAAGCATTAGAGACTTCAATATCCCTCTATCAGAAATGGACAGATACAGCAGGCCGAAAATCAGTGAAGACACTGCTGAACTCAACCACACCATCAAACAACTGGATGTAACTGGTATATATAGGCTATTTCACCTAGTAACCATAGAAATGCATTCTTTGATGTCTGATAGAACATTCACTGAGACATATTAGTGGGGCAAGTGCTGTGTCATAGTGGGTAAAGCCACGGCCTGTGATGCCAACATCCTATACGGGCACTGGTTCAAGTCCTGGCTGTTCCACTTCTGATCCAGCTCCCTGCTAATGGCCTGGGAAAAGCACTAGGGGATGGCCCAAGTGTCTGGGTCCCTGCACCCATGTGGGAGCCTGGATGAAGCTCCTGGCTCCTGGCTTTGGCCTGGCCCAGCCCTGGCCCATTGCAGCCATCTGGGGAGTGAACCAGCAGAAGGAAGATCTCTCTCTCTTTCTTTTTAATTAAAAATACACAGATTTATCTGAAAGGCAGAGTTAGAGAGAGAGGAGGGGGTGGGGAGAGAGAGAGAGAGAGAGAAGTCTTCCATCCATTAGTTCACTCCCCAAATGGTTGCAGTGGCCGGAGATGAGCCAATCCAAAGCTAGGAGCTTCTTCTGGGTCTTGCAGGTGGGTGCAGGGATCCAAGGACTTGGACCATCCTCTGCTGCTTTCCCAGGCTCATTAACAGGGAGCTAGATCATAAGTGGAGCAGTCAGGACTCAAACCAGTGTCCATATGGAATGCTAGCACTGCAGGGCTTTAACCCATTGTGTCACAGCGCCAATCCCGAACAAATGCTTTTTTATTTTTTAAAGACCACATTCTGGGTCATAAAACATACCTTAGCAAATTTAAAGAATAGAAATCATACAGTGTTTGCTCTTGGACTACACTAGAATTAAACTAGAAATCAGTAACAACACAAAGATAGCTGGAAAATATTCAAACACATGAGACTGAACAATAATCCTTCTAAATAACACCAGGGTCCAAGAAGAAATCAAACAGAAATTAAAACTACTGTGAAGTAAACTAAAATAAAAACATAACAAAATTGTGGGATGCAGTGAAAACAGGGCTTACAGGAAATTTTAGAGCACTGCATGCATTATTTCAGGAAATTCAAAGTAAGCAGAATGAAAATTAGGGCAGAAATCAGCGAAATCGAAAACAAGAAATTAAAAGAAAAAATTCAATAAAACCAAAAGCTGCTTCCTTGAAAAGATAAATAAAACTGCTAAACCTCTAGCTAGACTTGGAAGAAAAGAGAGAGCAAACAAATTACTAACATCAGAAATGAAATAAGGGACAACACTACAGATGCAACAGGCATCAAATGATAATAAAGGAATATCATGAACAACTCTGTCCACAAATCTGGTAACTTAAATTAACTCCTAGAAAGATGCAACTGGCTAAACTCAAACAAGAAGATGCAGCTGGTCTGAATAGGCCAATATTGATTAGAGAAATTGAATCAATAATTAACCTTCCAAACAGAAAGTAGAGTTTACATGGGTTCACTACTGCATTGCACTAGACATTTAAGGAAAAAAATTATACCAATTGCCTACGGCTTCTTTCAGAACACAGAAGCAGACAGAGTATTTCCAGATTCAGTCCTAGGTTCCCAGTGGAAGGTACAAAGATCTTCCAAAAACCTCCTGCCCCCAAACATAACAGAGGTAGCCACCTCTGTTTTCAACATTTCCCAACAAAATGGAATCTTTGTGACAACTGGTGAATCTACAAGGACACTATCACCTGCCTGACTCTGGAGCTCACAGTAGGGCTCACTATCGATGTTATATACTCTGTAGGCTGCACAAATGTACAAGTATCCTGTTCCACCCTCATGCAGAGTATTTTACTGCCCAGAGCTCCTGTGGGCTCTTCCCATTCACACTTTGCCACTCCCTGCACCCAACCTCTGGCGACCACCCATCATTTCATGGCCTCCACAGCTTCCCCTTTACCAGAATACCAATAGGTGCAATCAAACAGTATGCAGCCTTTTCAGTTTGGCTACATTTGCTTAGCAACACGCACTTGAGGTTCCTCAGGGTCTGTTCTGCTTCTTTTTTTTTTTTTTTTTTTTTTCAGTCTCCTTTCTCTCCTTCCTGTTCAGTTTTGGAAGTTTCTACTGAGTTATCCTTAAACTCAGAGATTCCTTCCTCAGCCACGTTGTCTACAAACAAGCCCATAAAACGCGTTCTTTATTTCTGTGCCACTTTTTTTTTTAATCTAGCATTTCTTGTTGGTTATCTTCTGCAAATTTCGGTCTCTGCTTATACTGACCATCTGTTCTTGAATGCTCTCTACTTTATTCACAAGAGCCCTCAGCATACTAAACATGATTGTTTTAAATTCCTGATCTGATGATTTCAAGGTCTGAGTGAACATCTTGTGTTTTCTGCCTTTCAGCAAGCTTTGTAATATACATTTTTGTTGTTAGCAGAGCGTGATGTACTATATGAAAGGAACTACAGGGAACACTTGGTGTCTATGGCAATATGGTAGGAAGGTGTGCATGTCGGGGGGAGGGGGGTGGAGGAGGGTAAAGGAGTATTCTGTGGATCTAAGATTAGTCTTCTAGTAAGCCTGTGGCTCTGTGAACTTGACAAGTGCTTCTCAAGATCCCTCAGGCCACCCACGCTGAGGACAGGATGGCTAGAGAGGGCCAGGGTTAGGCCCTGGCAAACCCCCTGGAGGCTGGGCTCTGGTTGAACAGAGAGAGAGAGGTCTGAGAGCAGACCTTGTCAGTTAAGAACAGCATGCTCTAGCACATCTGAAAAGGGTTCCTTGCTTCCTCCTCTGGCAGGAAGTGAAATCCAAAGGGCTACTCACTGTGAGAATCTATAGAGCTCCAGGGGGCACAACGCACAAAAGTGTGGGTTCAGTCCCCTTGGAGTTTTTAATCTCCAGCAATTTGTCAATTACAGATCAGGTTTTCCTATTCAGAATCAAGAAGTCTTGCCTTTACACTTTTGAGAGATAGTATAATGCTGTATCTATCTTAACATCTACCATAGTGTTTACATTTAAGTAAGTGCTTAATAAATAACTGATAAATACATACATACAATTATGGGGGTTTTTATAAGAGAAATTCAGATCAGGAAATGTTCAAGATTGCATGGAGTGGTCAGTGGTATTTCATGGAAGTAGTAGAATCTATGGAACTCAGTTTTCATCTCCTTGATGTAATTAAAATGTGTTTGTTATTTTAACCTGAGCACACCAAAGGAAGGGAAGAAAATTAGAAATAAGAAATAAAATTACAACAGCAGGGACTTGTGGCTGCTGCATTCAGTAATGTGCCTGTAGTGATACTTGGTATTTCTTAAGTCACAACATTTGTTGACCAAATGAGTTTATTTAAGGCTTCCTGAGTTCCTGAAATGGCTGGAAGCTTCCCATATGTAAAACCATTTCATCTATGCAGCAAATCCATGAAGTAGGCATTCACCAACTTGCTGAAGGGAGCTAAGATTTAAGTCTGATGTATTGCTAATGGTTACAAAGCTTCATTCATTCATATGTTGAACAGTTACTATTTGTCAGATACTTGAGCATCTGAGAGTATACCCAAGAACAAAACCAAAAACCTTGTCTTCATTCAGCTTCCTTATTAGCGGGAGGAGACCATGAACAAAGAGCACAGTAAGAAAAAGACAAGAGCTACAGAAAAACCGAGTCATGGAAGAGAGGGTGGCGACAGAGCTGGGTCAGGGTAGCCTTCCAGAGAAGGGTTACATTTGAATAAAGACAAGAAGATGACTTAGCCAGCAGAGATCAGAAGGAAAAGTACCCCATGCAACAGGCCCGGGCGAGGCAAAGGCTTTCCAGGCAGAGGCAAGGCTACTGTGTCCAAGGAAGAGCTAAGAAGTCAGTGTGGTTGGAGTGAAGGAAGCGATACGAGGGTAGTGGGAAGTGATGGTAGCAGGGTAACGGTGGTCAAGGCAGAGGCACTGAGTGGTGAGAGTGTGCAGGACCTGCTGGTCACTGCAGGGACCACAGTTTTTACTGGCTAGAGAGGAGGTCACATCTAAGAAAGTCAGCAATGAGAGACAAGACAGCTTAAAGCAGTCATAGTTAAATAAGCATCTGCCCTTCTGAAATACTTTTAGCTACAAAAATAGAAACATGTATTTTCATATGACGTTTTCAGCATGTATGCACAATCTGTGAATTCGTTTCCCACATCTGAATAGCTAAGTTACAGAGAAGGTACATAACTTTCCCAAGGTTAACCGCCGCTAAATGGCAGAACAGAATTCCTAGCCCAGGCATAGCCTGACTCTGGAACACTTGCATATTAACCACTGTGCTATGTTAATTCACAACACTCTAATTCTTCTTCAGATAAATACTCTAAGCACTATAATAAAACTTCATATTCCCCCCTGTGCTGTATTTAATTTCTACATATATCTTACAGAGTTATATACCACAAAGAGCCAGGAGGGCATTAAGACAATTCAATATGTGAGGGGAACAATAGCAAAAGTAAGCAGGGAAAAAAAAAAACCAAAAAACAAACCTACCTGTGTGCCATTTGACTGAGATGAACTTACACCTAGGTTTCCATATAATTAAAGTAAAATTGAAACTACTGAAATTACTTTCATATGTAACGGATTCTGTGGTTACTAGGTATAAAAGATGCAAATAAAAATTTTTAAAACAGATGGATTCCAAGAGGAAAATGCTTCTCTCTTTTTCACATGAAGTACTGATACCATCCAAGTCTTACAGAAATATGAAGTGGGTAAGTGATGCTCCTGCAGGCAAGTCTGAAACCCCAACAGCAAACCGAAACAAAGGAAAGACTACATAAACTGATTGCATCCTCTGACAACAACTTAATTTGAAAACAAACTAATAAACCACTCAACATTACTGCTAGAATATCCAGTTCTCTGAAATGCTGTTGCTATCATCTACAATTCTTAAAAATAGTAAAAAGTTCATTATTTAAAAAAATTACATTCTCACAGCAATTGGTAGAACTAAAAAGACTTACTTTAATTAGTTGGTATTCACTATTTTCTTTCAAAGTAGGGCTTAAAATTAGCAACTGTCAGTTAAAGAAAGAGCCAAATGTTGCCTTTCTTTAGGTTGGTCAATGTTGAGATAATGGGAACAAAAGTTGTTCACCAACCGCAAACTGGGATAACCCCGGAAGACTGCCCTTGGCGATCCAGGCGTGATTGTAACTGAAATAAAGCCGCTGCTATGCAACAGCTCTCCGAAGCCTCCGCGGAGGTAATAAGAGACATTGCCTCGCTGGCATCTAGCACTGTGCTGTTCCCTTAAGACAGGGAGCAGTGGGGCTGGAGAAACATGTCATCACCTTTCACAAGAAAACACAGGGATGTGCTCTAGTTCTGCTGGAGACGTGTTCACGGCAGCAGTCACACAAGGGATTAAGGACAGTATTACAGCAATTCTACGTGATTAAGTAATTTTAATAGCAGTTCCTTTAAATGTTATTATTACTCATACTAAGAAAATGCCACCCTGGCAACTAGAAAGGATCAGGTGAGAATTGTTTTCATTCTTGCTTTTCAAGTTTTAGTTTAACTGGCAAATCAGTCTCTTCTGTATTTTGCATATTTTAGTAGTTCTTTTTAGCATGGATTGTAATTACCAGAGAAGAAAAGCTATGCCATATATAAATGCTCTGTTCCTCACTCTCTTCATACAATTTAAGAACTTTTAAATACTCAGTACGTGTTGGCTAAAACAAAAATATAAAAAATTAACAAGGTAAAAGGGAAAGAACAACTGAAGATGTTCAACTCCTCTTCCTGGTCATCATATTTTACTTAGTTTATTTTCCAGTTATTGGAAATCCAAAGAGGAAAGGAAACTCAAGGAGACAAGAATAACAGAAGAACGAACAGTTACCAGGGCTTTATAGAGAACAAGACATTTTAATATGGATAATTGCTCCCCTACTAATTCATCGAAGTGCAAGAGAAAAGGTTCTAAACTAAATTACAACTGCTTTTCTCACCCAAAGCTGATGAGTCAGAGTCTTTGGGTGTAAGGTGTAGTGATGTGCATTTTTACCAAGTATCCAAGATGACTTTTTTTTATTAAGCAAAACTTTTATTATGAAATTTTAAACATACAAAGCACAGAAATAAACATGTACCCATTAATTATATCTAACCAATGATAATGTCATATTGTTACGAAGACATTATAATTACTGTATTAAAATATAAAATACATAGTATAACTGTTGTACTATAATATGTTAAAACATGTGTGTGTATTGATATCTTAAGATTTGCTGGAAGGGTAAACAGATGATATCTAGCACACTTTCTCTATCACTAATAATATTCTCTATACTATAGATTCATTTTCATTTGATATAACACGGTTATGTCAGATTTCTTTTGATTATTATCCATCTGTTAAATTATTTCAAGCCTTTTACTTTCAACTTTATAGATTGTGTTTAAAAAAAGATTTATTGAGGTATAATTTCACCCCCCCCCCCAAATTCACTATTAGGTGTTGTACAGCTTCAAAAGTTTTGACAAATACATACCCCTACAACTGAGAAATAGATCATTCTATCACCCCCAAATTTCTCTGTGCTCCTTTGTAGTATCTTCCTCTCACCCTCAGTCCCCAGAAACCACTCATTCGATTTGTTCCGATAGCCTTATCTTTCCCAGAATGTCATATAAATGAAACTGTACAGTATGCAGTCTTCTTTAACTTAGCACGTTTTTGAAATTTATCCATGATGTTCTAAGTATCATTGGTTCATTCCTTTTTTTTTCCTGACCAACTATATTGGTTGTCACACTCTTAATAGCTCCTACCAGCCTGAAAGGTGGAAAAGCACTTCACTCGATGTTCTAAAACCTGCATTTCCTTGAATATGAGTCAGTTTGAACATTGTTCTCATATTTCTAGGAAAATTTTTACAGCTTTTTTTAAAAAAATAATTACCTGTTAATGACTTCTTTCTTCTTTTTCTATTGGGTTTTGGTTATTAATCCCTCAATTTTTAATAGTTTTTAAAAAACATGTTGTGCATATTTTCTCCCAGCTATTTGTCTTTTAACTTTGCTTTTTTGCTATGCAATTTTTAAAAGACATTTTTTTGTATAGTCAATTATTTTTATGTTGTGGTTTAAATTGCCTTTGGTCTTTCAGTAATCATTACAGAAAGCTTTTTCCTACATTAAGTTAAAGAATTTACACATTTTTTCTATTAGTTGTATATCATTTTTATATGTAGATCCATAATTCATTTGGAGTGACATATACATCTAATTTTATCTTTTTCCATATAATTACTCAGTTGTCCCTACATCATTTATTTCAAATATCAGTTCCTCAGTAAACCTTTTTTTTTTTGTCTAATAGGACTCAGTGTCTCTCAGTTCTGAATGTCTAAGACTTTCATTCTATACCACTGGTTTCCTCTGCCTTAACCTATAATTAGTTCTCCTATTTTATATCCCCCATGGAATCTTAGCTCCTGAAGGCAAATGGGAAACAAACAACTTGAACTCATTTTTGTATTTCTACAATGTTTAGTGGGCTATTTAATACCTACGGCAGAGTGTTAATAATGATTCATCTAAATTATTTAGAAACGTCAAATCCACTCACAGATATAGAAAAACGGATGTAATATATTTGGGAGGGAAATTTCAAAATTATTAAAAGAGAAGGAAGTTTCGTGTTTAAAGAAATGTCTAGAATTTGAAATATTTGCTTCTGTAGACACTTCAGCTCCTGATGATGAGGCATACGCTGAGTTTTCTATGACTCACAGACTGCGCTCTTCTTATTCAAGTTCACAGAATATGAGTATCAGGGACGATGGCTTTTAGGAATAAAATAATGAGAAATGATGGGTCAAAGCTAAGAACGAGCACATCCTCCTAAAGTGAGATCTATTAGTCTATTGGACAGTCTCCAGGAGGTTATCACAAAAGCCCAAAAAAGCATTAGATAATGTAATGTGAAAGACAGTTTCTCATTGTCAGAGGAGATGCACTAGATGAATTTAATTGAAGTCTTCCATATCTCATTTCTAGGACTCTAAGAATAACAGCATCAAAGATAGAAGGGGACTTTGGAGCTATTAGTTATTTAAAAAAGTAAAAATTTTTACTGCTCTGGTGAAACAAAATGTACCTAAAATCCATATTATAGATTGTGGTGAGCAAAAGGTATAATGTGAAACAATAGAATTACTCTTTATAAATGCCTATCAGGACACGCTATTCCGGGGTGGTGGGGTAAGAGTAGAACAGATATAGATTAAGAGAGGAGAAGGAAAGTAGAAATACTTTGGAAAAGATTTTATTAGGCAAATTTATATTACTTGTAGAGGGTAATTCCTAACTGTACTGTTTCTAATGCTGCAAACAAGTTTTCTATTGTGAATTTAAGCACCAAAATATTAACAAACTGGTCCTTACTATATAGTACCCTCTTATCTGCAAATCTTCAAATCTTAAAATATCTCTATAATAGTTAATTATAAAAAAATAATGGGTCTTAGTGGAGGTCAAACAATTTGGTCTTGGTTATACAAATGTGATGCTAGTTGAACAGAGAGTGAAAAATAAAGTCCTTATCATATCTTTGCCTGTTCCAGGCATAAATCCTTAAATGCCAATAATATTAAATCCTTGTACTGGTACCCTGGCAGAATTAAAAAGGCAGGGTGACACAGACCTTAGACTACACGGTCAGAAGAGTTCAGTCTCCTTCAACTGCAGCTGCCTGATTTTGATGGGAAAGTGCTCCTGAGTAACAGTGGTTTTACTTACTACCTAGGATAGGAACCCAGGTAGCTATGTTTTTGCCTTTATGTCTGCTGATTATAGTGTGTTTTTTCTCCATTTAATTTTTTTTTTGGATTTATTTTTATTTATTTGAAAGAGTTACAGAGAGAGGTAGAGACAGAGAAAGAGGTCTTCTATCTGTTGGTTCACTCCCCAGATGGCCGCAACGGCTGGAGCTGTGCCAATTGGAAGCCAGGAGCCAGGAGCCTCCTCCAGGTCTCTCACATGGGTGCAGAGGCCCAAGGACTTGGGCCATCTTCCACTGCTTTCCCAGGCCATAGCAGAGAGCGGGATCGGAAAAGGAGCAACCAGGACTAGAATCAGCACCCATATGGGATGCTGGTTCTTCAGACCAGGGCTTTAACCAGGTGCGCCACAGCGCCGGCCCCTCCTTTTAACTTTTAAAGAGTTGAGAGGTTGACTGCATTCCTATATTCAAATATAGGAATATAGGACTACATTGAAATATACCTTGAATCAGAAGCAAAACTGAGGAGTTCTTATGAGTTACTCTATCATTATTCTCTTAGAGCATCTATAGAAAGAAAATCTTTTTGTTCTATTCACTGCATTCCACACTTCTTAATTCCATTTTAAACTTAAAAAACCCAGTAGAGGGGTAGGCATCTGGTGGTGTGGTTAAGCTGCTGTTTGGGACTCCCACATCCCACATGAAGACTGCTTAGTTCAAATCCTGACTCTGCTTCTGATTCCAGCCGTCTGCTAATGGGCTCCTGGGAAGCAGAAGGTGGTAGTTGTACTCTGGTCCCTGCCACCCACATGGTAGACCTGCATTCAGCTCCAAGCTCCTGGCTTTGGCCTGGTGTATCTGGGCTGTTGCAGGCCTCTGCAGAGTGACCCAATGGATGGGTGATTGATCAATCAGTCAATCTCTCTCTTTGTCTCTCCCCTCTCTCACTCTGCCTTTAAAATAAGTACAAATAATCTTTATAAAATTTATTATTGAATGTTCCAGAGTTGTACATCAGAGCATTCTTATATTTTATAAGTAAACATCTTGGGACTGCAAATTCAACCAAATTTTATTCATTTGGTACAGTAAGAATAAATTACAAATTGTTTGAAATCCATGCATATGAGGGGTCTTCAAAGATTTCATGAAAAATAGGTATTATGAAAAAACTATGCATGAATTTCAAAAATTTCTGCACCAATATAAACTCATATTTTAATTTCAGTTCCTTGAACTCTTTGAAGCACCCGTGTACACCACCTGTTTGGATACCACTAATTATCAC
Organism: Lepus europaeus; assembly: GCF_033115175.1. Lineage (NCBI taxonomy): Eukaryota > Metazoa > Chordata > Mammalia > Lagomorpha > Leporidae > Lepus > Lepus europaeus. The sequence continues at coordinate 153,120,636 of NC_084831.1, forward strand.
AGAACAGGGAAGGCAGCTATAGAGACAGTATCACTACAGTACGACTGTATGCCTGTTATAGTGGATAATGGCAGACTCCTATGGAAGCACAGAGACGGTCAGGGCCAATGCTGCACAGAAGAGGTGAGAAAACCTCGGAGCTGAGAATGCTTTTAGGAAGGAGGTGAGGTAAACTTCCTGGATATATACGTGTACAGACCTGAGAAACTTAGTCTGGGAAACTCCTAGGTTCGGTAAAGATGGAATATGGGATGTGGAAAGGTAGGGGTGGGGATAGGGATACTCCACACTGGGAAATGAACACACACAGGCAGTCAAAAACCAGACAATGAAAAGCTCTCGGTGCTGACCTAACTTTGGTTTTTATCATCCTGCAACAGGAGTTGGACTCTGAGTTTTCAGCAGGTGATTGATGTCTTTTGAAGAAAATACTCGCTCTGAAGACACTCAAATGAGGGGAAGGAGGAGAGGAAGAATTCACCATGCAAGCCAAATAGCATGTATAATAAAATTTGCTCATGTTCATGGCCATAGAATACCACAGAACTATTAAAAGACTTTTAAGCAAAAGAGAATCAAGTGATGATCAGGTTTAGATTTTAAATAGACCACTGTGCCAAGAATATTTAGGCTAAAGTCGGTGAGGAGGAACTAGAGGGCAAAGGTGAGTTAAGAGTTTTTTATAGAATGGTGCTGGGGAAACTGGATCTCCAAGCGTGGAAGTGTGAAACTAGACCCCTACCTTACACCTTAAACAAAAATCCCTCAAAATGGATCAAAGACCTAAATCTATGACCTGATACCATCAAATCATTAGAGAACTTTTGGAAACTCTGCAAGACATTGGGATAGGCAAAGATTTATTGGAAAATATCCCAGAAGCACAGACAATCAAAGCCAAGATTGACAAATGGGATTACATCAAGCTGAGAAGCTTCTGTACTGAAACAGAAACACTCAGCAAAGTAAAGAGGCAAAGGACAGAATGGGAGAAAATATTTGCAAACTACGCAACTGATAAAGGGTTAACATCTGGAATCGATAGAGGTCAAGGGGCTGGCACTGTGGCTTAGCGAGTAAAGCTGATGCCTGTAGTGCTGGCATCCCATGTGGGTGCTGGTTTGAATCCTGCTTGCTCTGCTTCTGATCCAGCTCTCTGCAGTGATCTTGGAAAGCAGTGGAAGAGGGCTCAAGTCCTTGGGGCCCTGTGCACTTGTGTGGGAGACCTGGAGGAAGCTCATGGCTCTCGGCTTCTCTCTCTCTGCTTCTCTGTAACTTTTTACCTTTCAAATTAATAAATAAATCTTAAAAATAAATAAAGAGCTCAAGAAATTCAATAGCAAAACAAACAACCCAGTTAAGAAATGGGAAAATGACTTGAACAGGCATTTTTCAAGACAGGAAATTCAAATGGCCAATAGACACTTGAGAAAATGCTCAGGATCACTAGCCATGAGGGAAATGCAAATGAAAACCACAATGAAGTTTCTCCTCACTCCAGTTAGAATGGCTGTCATACAGAAATCAACAAATGACAAATGCTGACAAGGATGTGGGTAAAAGATATCCTGGTCCACTGTTGGTGGGATTGTAAACTGGTGCAACCACTGTGGAAGCCAGTATGGAGATACCTCAGAAATCTGAATGTAGACCTACTATATGATTCAGCCATTCCACTCCATGGTAATTTACCCAAACCAAAAGAAATCAGTATATGAAAGAGTTATCTGTACCCCCATGTTCACTGCAGCACAAGTCACAATAGCTAAGATGGAATCAACCCAGATGTCCATCAACTGATGACTGGATAAAGAAATTATGGAATATATACACAATGGAATACTACGCAGTTATAAAAAAAAAATGAAATCCTGTCCTTTGTAACAAGATGGCTGCAACTGGAAACCATTATACTTAGTGAAATAAGCTAGTCCCCAAAAGACAGATATCAAATGTTCTCCCTGATCTGAGGAAGCTAATAGATTATCTGCTCATCAAGGAGGCCTTGGGACTGGGTCAGTGAAGGAACAAAACCGATGACTGAAGTGAGCAAACGGCAGTGGGCTGGAAGAGTGGGGATGGCGGAATCTGGACAGGCAGACAAGAACCTCTGGTGACTGAATTTGACAGAAAGGAAGAATATATTATAATGCTTAGGTTTCTAGGGGTAGGAATGGGAAGACATTTGCAGTACAAGAAAGCTAGATATTAATGAGGAAATTTTTAGGGAAAAACAGGAGTGAATACAGTTTGGGGAATGTTGGGTTTAAATTACTACCGGACATTAGAACCCAGAGGACTATTGGGAATAACGTTTGCCCAAACAGTATCCCTTTCTATTTCTTGATTCATGAAAAATTAATTTCACTGCTACACAAAAGTCCTGAAAAGTCTTTTCTGGGTGGACATTTGTTACAGCAATTAAGATACTGCTTGGAAGACCCACACCCCATATTGGAGGGTGTGGCTAAAGTCCAGGCTCTGCTTCTGATTCCACCCAGCTTCCTGCTAATGTGCACCTGGAGGAAAGCAGGTAATGGTACACGTAGGTGGGTTCCTATCATCTATATGGGAGACATGGATTGAGTTCTGGGCTCCTGGCTTCAGCCTGGCCCAGCCTCAGCTGTTGCAGGCATTTGGGGAAGGGTACCAGTAGATGGGAGACATTTTGTTTCTCTCTCTCTTTCTTTCTCCATCTCTGTCTGCCTTTCAAATAAATAAGTAAATGAGGCCTGAGTATCATGGGCCCATTAAACATTTGATAAGAATGTAGAGGCAGACCACAAGTAATTTAACAGACACAGACTTATGGAAGAAGTTATAAAATGTACCATGTAAGATAGGAATAATAATATACTTTGTTGATAACTTACAAAATTTAAAAACCATGCCACATATATGAAAACACTATAATTCAAATTTTCTTTTCAAAGTAAATGTTGGGGCAGGTGTCATGGCACAATGGGACATCCATCCCATATCAGCGTGCCTGGGACCAAGTGTTACTCTACACTGCTCCAGCTCCCTCCAAATGCACCTGGGAAGCAGCAGATGATGCCCTAGTACTTGGGCCCCTCCCATCATTTGGGAGACCTGGATGAAGTTACTGGCTCCTGGGTTTGGCCTGGCCCAGCCATGACAGTGGCAGGCATTTGGGGAGTGAATAAGGGGATGGAAGATCTCTCTTTTCTTTCTCTCTGCCTTTCAAATTAATTAACTGAAAAAGTAAAATCGAGTAAATGCTATGCTTCCTACTTACTTTTATATTATTGAGTAGAAGTATTCAGTACTGTCTTCCGTATAGCAGGCAAAATTATGGTAGTTTGCATAAAAATGCAAATAAGTAAAGTATTGATAATAAATAATTACCTAAAAAGGTAATATAATAATAATATAATGTATCTTAGTTCCCTAACTGTCCCCTAAAATACATTTTTTAACCTAATATATACAAAATTTTTTCATCCATAATCAATATTAAAAAGATTTTATGTTCCTTTTGTCCTAGGTCTTTGCTTTTTTTCCTAAAGGTTTATTTATGTATTTAAAAGGCAGAGTTACAGAAAGAGACAAGGAGAGATAGAGAGAGAGATCTTCTATCTGCTGGTTCCCTCTGCAGATGGCTGTAACAGCCAGGACTCAGCCAAGCAGAGGCCAGGAACCAGGAGCTTATTTCAGGTCTCTCATGTAGGTGCAGGGGTCCAAACACTTGGGCCATCGTCAGCTGCTTTTCCTTGGTACATTAGCAGGGAGCTGGATCAGACATGAAGCAGCCAGGACTTGAACCAGCACCCATATGGGATGGTGCTGCAGGTGGCAACTTTATCTGGTCCACCAATGCACTGGCCCCTATCCTAAGTCTTTGCAACCTGTGTTCTAATTTTTACATGTTTTTTCTTTTAAAATATTTATTTACTTATTTGAAGGATTGAATTACAGAGAGAGAGAGATCTTCCATCCATTGGTTCACTCTCCAGAAGGATGCAAGGGCCAGGGCTGGGCCAGCCAAAACTAGTAACCAGGAGCTTCATCCAGGTCTCCTACGTGGAGGCAAGGGCCCAGATGCTTGGGCTGTCTTCTGTTGTCCTCCCAGGGATGCACTAGCAGGGAGCTGGATCGGAAGTGGAGCATTGAGAACCTGAACCCATGCCCATATAGGATGCTGGCACTGCAGGTGGTGGCTACCTGCTACACCACAATGCTGGCCCTACTACTTAAAAAAAAAACAAAACACAAAAACCAGCTTTATTGAGATATAATTCGCAAACCACTGAATTCAGTATATTCAAAAAGTTGTGCAAGCATCACCACAGTCTAATTCTGGAACATTTTCATTATCCTAAAAAGGAACTCCACACTCATGAAGAGTCACTTCCCACTCTTCCCACTCTCCTCCAGCCCCCAGCTCATGGCATGTCTCTATGGATTTGCCTTTTCTGGACATTTCATAAGAAGGGAATCATAGTAGATGGGACTTCCTTCACTCAGCACAATGTATTCCAAGTTCACCCATGTTGTAGCCTGTCTCAGTACTAGACTCCTTGTTTTGGCAGAATAATATGTCCTGGTATGGCTAGACTACATTTTGTTTATCTAATCATCAGTTGGTGGACATTTGGGCTGTGTCTTTTTGCTTATTCTGAATATATTTTGTGTGGGCATAAGTTTTCAATTCCCAGGGCTGGCTCTGTGGTGTTAAGCCTCTGCCTGTGATGCTGGCCTCCCATATGGGTGCTGGCTTGAGTCCTGGCTGCTCCTCTTCAGATTCAGCTCTCTAATGGCCTGGGAAGACAGAAGAAGATGGCCCAAATGCTTGGGCTTGGGCCCTGCACCTGTGTGAGAAACCTGGAAGAAGCTCCTGGCTTCAGATCAGCCGGGGTGGCTATTTGGGAAGTGAACTAGCAGGTAGAAGACCTCCCTCTCTGTAGCTCTTGCCCCTCAAATAAATAAATAAATAAATAATAAATAATAAGTATTTTAAAAAAGTTTTCAATTTCCTTGTGTATAGATCTGTAAGTAAAATTGCTAAGTTAAACTATGTTTAACCCTGTGAAGAACTGTCAAACTGTTTATCAAAACGACTATACCATTTTATACACCTACCAGCAAGGGATGAGAGTTCTACTTTCTCTACATCCTCACCTACACTTTTTATTATCCCCATTTTTAGAAAAGATTCATGTACTTATTTGAAAGGCAGAGTTATGGAGAGAGAGGGAGAGAGAGAGAGATATTTTTCCATCCACTGGTTCACTGACCAAGTGGCTACAATGGCCAGGGCTGGGCCAGGCCAAAGCCAGGCGTCCAGAACTCCACTTGGTCTCCCACATGGGCGGCAGGGGACCAAGCTTGTGCCATGTGCACTGCTTTCCCAGGCACATTAGCAGCGGGCTGGATAGGAAGTGAAGCAGCAGAGACAGGAACCAGCACTCACATGGGATATGGGATGCCTGTGAGGCAGGTGGTAGCCGCACTCGCTGTACCACAATGCCAGCCCCTATACCCAATTTTCATTATAATCATCCTAGAGACTATCAAGTGGAAGATCTGTGGTTTTGATTTCCAGTTTACTAACGAGTAAGGATGTTCAGCATTTCTCATGTGCATGTTGCCATCTATTTGTATATCTTCTTTGGAGAAACGTCTATTCAATTCTCAAAAAGTTTTATCGAATAATCTTTAAAATGAAATGAGATGTTTAATCTAAAACTAGGCATTTGAAAATCCAGTGGAATGGTACCAGTCTTGGTTCTAGAATGAAAGGGCCTAACAGCAGGAAGGCCCCCCAATGAGAAGCTGAGAAGGGCAAAACTGTGTTTTTGCACAGCTAAGCCTAGCAAGAGAAAAAACGTCGGTAAATCTTTATCTCTAGTTTCTGAACTTCTGTGAAAAACAAAAGCATCTGTTATCAGTTATCCTTAGTAGCTAATTATGTACATGCTCCTTTAATTGGGCTAACATTTATCTCGCACTGTGATGTCAAAGCTGTGATGCCTAAGCTGTGATGCCTGTCCTCCACCATGATAGTCCAGGAGAAATATCTTGACTCTGATGGGAGACCGGCTTGTCGTACAATATCTGTGAGAATGAGCTATAGGTGAGTATGTCCCACCCTCTCAAACTGCCATCTTCTGTTGGGTAGGAAAGAGCAAATCCTGAGCGGTCAGTGCTGCTGTAAGCCTATTTCTAAAGAATCACCACAGATCGAAGAGGGTTGCCATCATGCTTTGATTCTTCCAAGTTCAAAGTCTTGACAATATTTCCTGCCAAGCCTGCTCTCCACTCCTCCAGATATTTATCAATCCTTACTCTGTCCCCTTAAGGGGTTATATGTAACCTTATTTCTTTTTTTTCTCTGCACCAAGCATCTTAGTTTTAAATTTTATACTTTATAGGATATTATTAAAAGATTTTAAAATTATACTTGTTCTGATTACAAAATGATTTAAAGGTATAGTTAATATCTTCAGATCATAATTTTTCTTTCCTGACATCTCCATGTTCATTATATTATTTTTACCTCTAGTAAGAACATTTTGATAGATATAATATTTGATAGATATAATATTATATATTCTCACACTATGAATATAGATACACTCTTAAAAAAGGTATCACTGCAGGGCGATCCTATTATGGATTTTAATGCTACACATACAGTCAGGGAAGAGAAGGAAGAAAAATGGATACGGAATCTTTTAACATTGGGGAATAACTTTAAGTGTCTTCCTGGATTACGACAGCAATAAGGATAAAAACACTGAAATAGTCTTGTAGCTTGGATGCTCTACATTCAGTTTCATTATGTCACCTCCAAGACTGACTTTCTTAGGCTGGCCTGAGGTCCCTGTGTATTTGACTGGGAATGCCCAGGTGCCACAGGTGACAAACGCACAAGGGAGGTTACATAGGAATACTCAGCCACTGCCTTAATGCAACTGTGCTTTCTGGTTGTCTTGGCGTATTTTTTAGTAACTGGATTCTTTTGGAGCCAAGCTCAAAGCTAATACAAATGAAGCAGCTGCAACTGCATTGTGTTATCCTCACACAGAAGGCCAAATCAAACCATTGTATTATGGAAATGAGAACACTAAGCCGAGCACCTGGCCCGGAACACAAGCAGCTCTCTCCTGGGCTAAAGCCAAATTGACGGCATCATAAAAAGTGGAAGACACACAGAAATCATAAATATCAATAGTCACTTTATAAATAGAGCAGAAAGAAAGAGCTTGTCCCCCAAACTCAGCCAATGTGAAACAACCACACACAACGACACTTTCCATTTCTGAATTAAATTTAAGTACCTTGATAACTTTCATTAATTTGCTCAAGTGTTCCTCATCACACTGTAATAATTTAAATGTGGTTTTACCAAGGAAAAGGCAAATATACAAAGGCAAAAAGTATAGCAACATAAGAAAAACAAAATACATGATCTCAAAAACAGGCATAAACTATTCAAATGACAAATTGCTCTTTGCAGAACCTAACAGTCAAGACTCTAATCTGCAAAAACATTATGAGCTTATACATACATAACATCTAAAAAACTCAAAGAAATATCCCTAGGAACAAATCATTAAGTAAAAAATTCAATCTAGGTTTAATATCCAATATAAGTAGACATAGTGCGCCTTTTTATGACAGAGGTCTTCAAAAGTTTGTAGAAAAGTCATATTTTGAGAAAAAAACTGCATGAGTTTCAAAATTTTTCTCACCAAATGAACTTATCTTTCAATTCTTTCTACAAATTTCATGAGGATCCATTGTATACATATAATACCATAGCTCTGAATTCCAAATATTAACTAAAATATCTTTGATTGAGAAAGAAATCTAACCACTCTACACTGGCATACTCTTTCCAGATGATCTTTTATTAAATGCTTATTAAACATTATTAAATACTTACTATGGCTTTTGACTAGAGACATTATCAGTAACACCAAGAGTATAAATGTAAGATAATCTTATTCTATGCTGGTCCTTCAATAATTTATGTATATTTTATTGATTAAACCAATTATTTGTTGAATGATTTTTATGTGTGAGGTACTGAATTAAACACTGGGGTGGCTACAAGGATAATTAATTAGATAAAAATAATTAGAACAGATACTCATTGTCTAAGGATGGACAGAGACCTACAAGCAAATCATTGCACCTGGGATTAAAGTATATGGGAAGAAATATGGAATGAGAGTACAGGAAGAACATAAAAAATATATGGGTCAGCACTATGGCGTAGCAGGTAAAGCCACTGCCTGCAGTGCCGGCATCCCATATGGTCATCAGTTTGAGTCCCAGCTGCTCCACTTCCGATCCAGCTTTCTGCTGTGGCCTGGGAAAGAAGCAGAAGATGGCCCAAGTCCTTGAGCCCCTGGATCTATGTGGGAGACCTGAAAAAAGCTTCTGGCTCCTGGCTTTGGATAGGCCCAGCTCCGGCCATTGTGGCCATTTGGGGAGTGAACCAGTGGATGGAAGATCTCTCTTTTCTCTTCTCTCTTTTCTCTTCTCTCTTTTCTCTTCTCTCTCCTCTCCTCTCCTCTTTTCTCTCTCTCTGCCCGTAACTCTGCCTTTCAAATAAATAAATCTTTAAAACAAAAAAAAAAATTAAAAATAAACTCCTGTAGGTTACTGCTTTTCCGTTTGAGTAGATAAAAGTAAAAAATGAGACTTTGCCTTAACTTATAGGTTTGGTAGCCACTGAAATTCCTTCTTTTTCTCTCATTTCATATGTTTCTACACATGAATAGCCTGCTATACTAATTACCTGTTTCTGTTTTTAAAAGTATAAATTTCTGTGAATGAGGGAGATGTACAAAGGTTTTTAGGCTTCCCTGCCTCAGCTCCTGCTACGGCGCATATTCTTTCTGCTGTATCTGGCGTCCCCCAACAGGATAAACCCTTATCCACTGGTTCCTCCCAGATCTCCCTAAGGCGTAGGGCCACTCTAGAGCTACCGGGAGTGTCAGCTGAAGGGCCAGGGGAAGGGGTTAGGCTGGCCTCTCACAAATCACTCTGTGTTCAGAGAGTGACAGAAAGAGGAAGGCAGAGTCACTTAGGAACAGTATACTAATTTACCAATACTCCACAGTATTTATGCAACTTGGCTTAGCTTGTGAGCCAAATACAAATTACAATAAGCGTATCTCTGATACTTTTGCAGTTGGTACAATTTAGTTGAGCCCAACAAACCAACCCACTCACAATCTTGCCCGTCTACCTTTCCAGTGCTCTGCCTGCCATTGTCTCCCACACACTCTCCAAGTCCTGTCTCACTTACTAAGTCCTTTCTATTTTCCGTAAGAGCATCAGTCCTCTCGGGATGTGTGCCTTTCCAAAACGCCAACATTCCTCAGCCTGGAGCACTCTTCTTCCCCTGTCAACTCTCTCCTTTCTGCCTTTGAAACTCGGCTCCAGTACTGTTCCTTGGAAAAGCCTTAGCTTATACACTGTGTTGGTAACAACTTATGTGGCCAGGCTTACCTGCCACTTGATGAACCTGATCCTTTTCCAGGTTCTGCTACTGGACTGCAGGCTCCCAGGGAGTGGAAAATTTTGCTGTGCTCATTTCTGTGTCCCCAGTCACAAGCACAATGTGCCAAGAAGATATCAATAAGTGGTGAATCACCAATACTTTGCCCAAATGAAGCCTTCAGTAAGTGTGTCACTGTAAATAATCCCCATCAGGACTTGTTCAAATCTGTCTCATGTGCTTTTAGTAAGTCTGGAATGGCCTGGGAGGAATAAGGCTGTTTTTGGCAGTCCGCTAACTATGTTATTTTGGGAGTCTGGTTCATGTACTGTTTACCACAGTACAAACACCTGAATCCTAGAACCACTAGTCCATGTGCTGAAATGCCACTTCTGCCTCTTCATAAAGCAAACATGGAGATCATCTTTGAGATAATGTATAAATAACAAATTTAAATATCTCAAAATTTGGCTTTGTATTATTTTCCCATATTCAAAGAGTATACTGTGTTATTAATTATAAATATTTTGGGTTGATCTGAAAACTAGCCACACATCTATCTAACCAACAACATATTTAAATGATGTAAGTCATATTAGCTATTGGTATTATATGGAAATTTTAAAGGTACAATGTACTTCTACAGATAACTAAATACTGCAGAGCTTCATTTACCAGCATATTTTAATGTCTCTTAAAAGAATATAAATTCTTTACTTGGTATAATCAGGAATAAGGTATCTTCACAAACCAGACTTTTCTGAATAACATTTTGCATTATATAGCTTCAAGATTTTAAATATTCTCAGTGGATATACATCATGTAATGCTATACTTTCACTTTAAAAATTTAGTACAACAAATGCAATCTCACTTGTTGATGATTCAGGATCATTAGTATTAATGTCCATTTCTGTACTACACATTACCCTGGAATGCAATGGTACCCTATAGGCTATTAATAAATAGAAGACTGTTTGCCTTTAACCCTACCTTTTACCTTTTCTCTGCCTTCCCCCAGTCATTTTTTTGTTGATGATGATGCCAACAGTGAGCTCTGATGCTTATTTTTTCAGAAAACTGTCTAGATGAGAGCCTATGAATGGCTAATGCTTCCAGAGAGCTAAGCACGTGGCTCTGTGAGCACATGGGCGTTGTGACTGCAGTTTGCTAGTGAGAGGCCCTCTCCTTCCCTCCCAACTCCTGAATTCATGAGGTCACTGAGGACTTGTGAGTCTGTCAGCAGCGCTGGCTCTCACATACGCCCACCAATGCACTGAGACTTTCATCAGTAATGACCAGGGGGATGACTAAGATAGACTGTCAACTTACTGTTCAAATATAAATGAAAATTATAGTTCTTAATTTGAATGTAAAAGGCTGGTCAGGAACTTTAGACTCAATATAGGACCCACTTCAGTGTTAGCATTTTTCAGATGCACATTCTTCTTCAGTTGTTGACTTTTTAAAAAGTTTTAAGAATTCACACTATTTGCTTTCAGCACAATAGTGGGAAAATTTCAAAATCTAACTCAGTCTTTTTCAGCAAAATTTGTACATGGTTAGTTAGTTCCATTATAATGATGCTTGCTTCATCAGGAAGAAGAAGATGGGAAAGAAAAATATTTTTTTCATTCATGAAAAAATTTAAAAATAGGTAGCAACGTATATTGAATTAAAAAATTAATAAAAGTCAGCAGATCTGATATTTTAAAGTTCCTGTCATAATTTGGCTGGAATATATATCTAACAGTCTTTAAAAGTGAGAAAAATTTTTAAAAATTTGGAAGGTGTCAAAGTAACAGCCACAAACTCTATAATGACCTGTGATAAAAACAAGTGGAAATCTTGTTCTTTAGGGTTAATGCAAAGTAAACACCCATTTTGGTTAACTCACAAATGAAGGTTAGCTCGTATGCCTTAAAAAAATCAGTTCCATGTAAAAGGTCACCCCAACTTAAAAATAAAAACATTGTAATAAAGAAAGAACACACCATATTAACTTGACTAAATTAAGAGAGAACTTTTTTCTCACAAATAGAAAAGTCTGTTTCTACTTTATACTGATTTTCACTATATCTAGAATGACCAACCTCATGACGCAATTCCAGTGTAAAACAAAGCATTTTAATAATATATGATCAGGAAGTATTTTTCTCACCCAATGAACAAATAAAAGAGATGATTTAAAATCCAAGTTGCCCAGAGTTACACCAAAAAGGACCAAACTAGGCCTGCAACTGGTAGTCAGCTGCCCTAATCCCCTAACCCTTCCATTTCATCATTCTTTCGTATTATTGTCGACTCTCAGTACCAGCTGGTCAGTTTAGGCAGTGTCCATCTTTCCTGATATTTCTTATGTGGTCCTCTAAAAGATGGCTTAGGGTAGACATTTGGCCTAGTAGTTAAGACGCCCACGTCTCACACTGGAGTGCCTGGGTTCGATACTTGGCTCTGCTCCTGATTGGCGATTCCTGGTAATGCAGACTCCGGGAGTTAGCAGTGATGGCTCTAATAATTTGGTTTCCTGCCATCCACGAGGGAGACCTGGACTGTTTCTGGCTCCTGACTCAGCCCCAGCTGGGACTACAATGGGCATTTGGTTAGTGAACTGGTAGGTGGGGGAGCACTCTCTCTGCCTTTCAAAAACAAAACTAAATAAAATCTTAAAAATAAAATAAAAAATGGCTTAAGCAAAGCATAAGCCAGGACTCAGAATTAGAATTCACAATTGCCCAATTCTCTGTGGCTGTGCTCTGCAGCTTTACAAGTCTAACAAAACTGCTTACAATCCAGATGGAGAATTAAACAAACTCACACTTTCATCACTAAAAAACTAACAGTCCTAAGAGCATCTTTACAAATTGTAATAGGTTTTAGCTGGCAACTTGGTAAAAAGATATCTGAAAAGATTTACACACTACAGTTTGGAGGAATTTGAACTTAATGTATCGAGGAATATTTTTTGAAAATAACCTCACAAGTAAAAAAATATTCCCGAAAACTTTAAAAAGCCTAATAATGCTGAAACTAGTGCATATTCACCACAGTTAATCTGTGCAAGCTGATCACTGTCCTTTAACCTCAGTATTATAAAGAAACTCTCATGAAGCAAAATGTTTGGACCACAGAAGAGTACAGTGTTAACTGAGAGCAAACACTCACTGGTACTTTGAAGGGGGAGGTATTGGCAGTGTCCATGGAGTTGGGTTTCTCTGATGTGCTGGTCCCTGAGATACTCCGTCTGCGGGGGGACCTTTCTGCCGGCACCTCTGGAAAAAGAGGAGGAAAAAGTTCAAACATCAACAGGAACCGGTAATTTGCGAGCGTTCACCAAATTATAACATTATTCACTTTTTACCAAAAGAATCAGTTTGCTTTAAAAGTACTTTACGGTCTCCCTCCAACTAATTTGTCTCTCTGTGGTGCTTGAAGTGTCACAATGCTAGAGACTTGGTCACAGCTCAGAACCTGCTCTAAGTGTGACAGCTTCCGTCTTCACCTGTGTGCATTTAAAAGCTAATTTCCTCTGAGCTAAGTTTAATATCTTTAAGTTCACTAAAGATTTGTATCTCACTGTACGAACCTACTCTTCCATTTGTTAGCAATGGAGGAATTAACAGAATCAAATGAAATTTCCAGTATTCTTGTGGACAAAATAAAGTCTAGTGTTGCACATGATTTGACGGTCAGGTCAAAGTTCAATTCTATGCAGAGAGAGAGATGATTCACCAGACTGCAACAAAAGGGCTATGAGAGGAGTGTAAGCTGCTGGCAGGATAAAGTAACATATATGCCTATGCAGATATAAAAATAGACCAGCGTCTCCTTGCTCAGGCAATATGACCTTACTAAGATCTAACTCTGGAATCCTGAATCTATTCAAACTGACCTAATAATCTTAGGATTTTACAGATACTGTGCTCTCCGATTTAATTACTATACACTGTATTAAGAGTACATTTTAAGATCTTTTTTCCACAGTGATAAATATATACACACTATATATATGCACATACACACGCACACACAGATGATAGATATACACATATTATACCTTTATCACAACTGCTTCCCATCTCCACTTCAACTGACAGACACATAGGAATCCAGCTTCTCAGATAACATGAGATAATCTCAACATGAACAAGAAAAAAAATACATCCTAAAAAAAGTGTTCTGTGTTATCTTCCATGTCTTAAAAAATAAGGAGTAAACCGTGACTCCGGAGACTGACATTTTGATTCTTGCTGGTCTCCCTTTAAAAGACAGATGCAGTTTAAACTTCCATTTCTGGCCTCCTGGCCCCTGGGATCCGTGCTACTTCCACTTCAGAGAAAGCGTTTTTTCTCTCGCTCCCTCCCTGTGTCTTGCTCTTCCCCCTCCCTCTCTACAGCTTGCAGGGAGAGCAAGCGAGAAACACACAGGACTGCAGCTATTCAATCAATTGTTCCCACTGCACATCCTCATTAGTTACTTTCAGGCTATTAACAGACACCCAGCCACTGTCTCCCCTCAGTTACAGAAAATTTCACTGTATTACACTAATCTGCAGCAAGACAAACATTTATTGAAATTTATATTCAGCTAGTGCCAAAAGGACACCATTTTACACAGACCCAGTAATGCACACAAATCAATCCTTCCTGGGAAAACCCAACTGCCAAGTGCTTCCCCTGTTACTATCTGCACGCTGGACCCTGGTTTTCTTTTCCATGACTAGACCCTATCTTCTCTGTGATATCTCAACCAGTAAGATGTGAGCCAAATTATAGCATTTCTAATGACTGAGAGGTTCACAATATTGCGTCTCGTATGCCTGCAGTACAAGAGAGTTCTATGTTATTACTGCATTTTAAAATTATGACCAGCAACTGTGTCTCTCAAGTTCTCTCCAACCATCAGTGGTTAAATGAGGCTTAATGTACAAAGCCATTTTCAGAATTAGGCACACATGACTTCTAACGCATATCTCTGAGAAATGGCAGTATAATTAGCTCAGATTCATGAGAATGGCACAAAGCAGTGAATTTAAGCAAATCAGCTTGCTGGAGCACACTGATCAGCAAGACCTGCAGACCTCAAGAGCATGCCTTCACAGGTGATTATCAAGTTAGGCACCTTCTAAGAAGGGGGCACGAGGCCGGTGGGGAGAGGGAGGCGGGGAGAGGGACTGGTGAAGGCGGAAGAAAATCTCATCTTTCCTCTGGCAATTATCTATGAAAGTACCAAAACCTCAGCTATCAAATGAGAAAATACAGGAGACTGAATATGATAATATAGTATATTTTAATCTCTGAAATATTTATGGGGAAAGCAAATTGGGAGAAACATAAATTTCATTAGTTAAGAGAAAATGATCTAGTAAACAGTGTCCTTAATTTGCAATGTTCTGGCTAAGAAAAAATACTAAAACTCATTTCCTCACTTTTTTCCAAACATCTAAATTTTAGTTTTCAGGCATATGAATTCATTAAATACATTTAATTCCAAGCTTTTAACTATTTGAAGTTATATTGGCTAAAGTGAGCAACCATATTTCAAACTCCAATAAATATGGTATTTATTATATTTTTCTCTTTTAGATTCCCTTTCTGTATCATGAAAAAACATCAAACACAAGTATAGGATGTTAATGGGTCCAGAAAGAAGAAATTAAATTATTTTTTCGAAGTGTGAACAATTCCCACTACAGAGGGAAAAGAAAGGAAATTAGGTAATGAAAATCAACTTGAAAAAGAAAAAAAAGAGGAAGTAGTTCACATTGTATTGCTTTCTCAACATCCCCTAATAATGCAATTTATCTGCTGAGGCAGAAGAAGCCTTTGAAATAATCCATGTTCTTTAGGTCACACATCCAACGCCAAGAATCAATGTCCTCTTAGAATCAAAGTGGCAGCCTTAGCAGGAGCGGAAGGTAATGAACTGCTGGGTCAGTTACAGGCAGAGCGATATTAAACTGGCCCAGCTCCCTTTAACTTTAGATCTCCAAACAGAAAAGAGAGCTGCGATTATGATCTTAAAGCTGTATTTCTGCTGAGTTGGAAGGAAAATCTATACTGTTTCCAGTAGGCCAAATATAACAGCTGTCTCCCTTACTCTTACTTGGGCTACATACTATTGTGTTATTTTCACCTGCTGTAAAGTTAATGTTCCTTTTGTATTCACAATATTTAATTATAGTCATTCCTAAAAGTGTTCCCTAAGAGATCAAGACAAGAGACACACAATATTGTTTCTGTAGGTCTGGAACTGCTTCATTCACTTTCTCATCCTCTAAAAATATTTCTCATCTTCAGATTGAAAGGCAAAAAAAGTTATTTAAAGCCTGGTTAAGTTTTAAATTTATCTCTTCATTTCCTTTGTCATTAGTATGAGCTGAAATGATGCGACGATTTATAATTATGAGATAATCTCCAACACGGCTCCATATTGGATGAAATATTGAGCAAAGAGAACATTTGGTGCTTTTCTTAGAAGTTCTATGATTCTGTGTAAGTCATTTCACCTTTCCTTTCTTGGACTTCATCATTTAATAAAAACTGGGCTTTTCAGTCCAGCAAGAGAACACAAGATTATATGCATTATGGAAAATTATCTTTCTGGAAGAAAGAGGTTCTCTAAATCCAAAGAACAGTAATATTTAAATGTCACTGCCTCAACATACACATTTTCCTCTATGGCTCTTTTGGCAAAAACAAAACAAAACAAAACAAAGCAAAAACCTGACATCTGGATAACTATAGAAACAAAGGGACTTTTGGTGGAGGACGCGCCTGTTACAAACGGATGTCAACTTCTGCCACAGAACCTACTGGTGTATTCATGGCCTTTAGTTCACTTTTAAGGAGGCAAATGTAAAAAAACAAAACAAAACAAAAACAAACAAATAAACAAAAAACAAAAACTAAATTTCTTGTAAAGGGAAATATTCATAAACTTGGAAGAATCCTATGGGAATAGTTTGCTGAGATCTAAACAATTATTTCCTTCTTTTAGTATTTCTGAATTTGCTAAAGTTTTTTTTTCAACTTTTACTTAATAAATATAAATTTCCAAAGTACAACTTTTGCTAAAGCTTTACAATAAAAATGTGACTCTGTATTTTTTTTGAAAGAAGTTTTTAAAAAATCACAGATTACCATTCCCAACCGTACCTGGTATGACATTAGTGCTTAAAAATAAATAATAGTATCATAAAATATAAAATAATTAAGTTCTGCTTTTAGCTTCTTCCTCAAAGGCAACTGTGCTCTAGTTCACCAATAGCATGGCTCTTCTTGACTTGTACATGAATTACTGTTCCTTTTGGCATGTGTATATATCTATATGTATACAGATATATTGCTAATATTTTTCTTAAAAAATAACATACACGGGTACTTTAAAAAGTTCATAGAAAAACAGAATTGAAAGGTTATTTTGGTGCAAAAAGTGTGAAATGCATGCATGGTTTTTCAGAACATGCATTTCCCATGAACTTGCTGAAGTATCCACATACGTGTTATGTTTCCCCTCAAGACCTGAGAATAGCTATCTGAGGACAGAGTGCTACTGCAGTTCTTTTAAAAAGTCTGTATGTTTGTTTATTTATTGTCATCTACTTGCAAAGCAGAGCAAGAGAGAAACAGTGAGAAAGATCTCCCATCCACTGGTTCACTCCCTAAATGCTCACAACAGCCAGAGCTGCGCTAGGCCATAGCCAGGAGCTTGGAACTCTACATCTCCCACGTGGATCGCAGGAGCCCAAGTATTTGAGCCATCATCTGCTACCTCCCAGGATCCATTAGCAGGGAGCTGAGCAGCCTGGACTCAAACTGGAAATCTGATATGGGATGTGGGCATCCCAAACGTTGATTAAACCACTGCACCACAAGGCCCACCCCTAGTGGAGTTCTTCTGCACTTACTACCATCAGCAGATCTTCCTCCTTAGGATCTATCTGCTCCCACCATCCTAGCCCTACACCATTATAAGCACTAGACACTTAGGTATAGGAATTTAGTAAACACTTCTGAAATTCTGTTAAAGTCCAATGACTTCTTGTGAAATCACATTTCTTACCCAGTGAAAGATATCGAGTATATGCATGTGTGTACATGTGCATATGCATACGTACATTATGTGAGAATTCATTAACTCATAGTTAATGAATAGTTATAGTTAATTAACTCATAGTGTCTACTGTGAGCTCAGATAAAGGAGGTTTGATTAAACTAGAGAAATGTCTCTGCCTTCATGAACTTAAGTTAGAAAGGCAAACAGTATTCAATACTGGATGTGAAAAGGTGATAAGTGTTTTGAGGGAAATAAGAAGTAGTAAGGGAGGTGGGGAAGTATACTAAAATGCGTACTTGCACTGAGAATGTGGGGTGTGAACCAGTACTCGGGAAGCTGAGCAAGTCAGCCTTGAGATTTATCAGGGAAGACGACTACATGCAGAGGGAAGCCAGTACAAACCTCCTGGGTAAAGTGCAGCAGGAAGGCAATGGAACTGGTGCCTGGGACGGGGAACAGGGAGTAGGGGACGAAGTCTGAGACAAACTGGAGCAGGTGTGCCTATGTCATGCACACATTACAAATCCACCTGTGGCACAGTGGGTTAAGCTGCCGTTGGCAATGCCAGCATCCCATATGGGTGCTGGTTCAAGTCCCAGCTGTACCACTTCCAATCCAGCTTCCTGCTAATGCTCTAGGGAAAGCAGTAGAAGGTGACACAGTACTTGGGCCCCTAGCCATTTGGCAGAGTGACCCAGAGGGTGGAAGATCTCTCTCTCTCTCCCTCTCCCTCTCCCTCTCTCTCTCTCTCTCTGCCTCTCCTTCTGTCTCCGTAACTTTGCCTTTCAAATAAATAAATCCTTAAAAAGATCCACAATTAAGGACATTAGCTTCTTATTCTGAAATATAAAATCATCTGGTCAAATAAATTTCACTAAAAGATGTAGAAACTCTGTAGAGAGTTCCTTTCTCAATTATTTTCCTTAGGGATTTTGAATATTGAATGTGATTCTGAATAAATCTGGATATGTCTGGGCAGGGAGTAAGAGAGCTGTTTATCATATTAACTGATGGTTAGATTGCAAAAGCCTCTGAAGATGTCTTAAATGAGAAGGGTATCTGTAACATAATGCCTTTATGGCCAAATATCTGTAAGTATCAAGAATACCTATTTTTGTTCAATCTCATTTAACTAAAGTTCATATACCATCATGTCATAGGAGGGACTTCAAACTATCTGTGCAAAGATGGAATTAAATGATGACATTCATTTTCAGAAACTTTTTGGAGACTTCGCATATATGCATATATTTAACACAGCTAAAAATGATATGACTTAGTATATCCACCATTTTTAGAATTAGTCACCACAGTTTAAAAACAGGTGGAAAAATGATTTTAAATACTTTTTTTTAAAGAAAAGAAAAAAGAATGCAGGCTGGCAGTGTGTTGCAGGGGGTTAAGTTGCTGCTTGCTATGTGACTATCCTATATCACTGAACAAATTCAAATCCTGGACACTCGGTTTCCAGTTCAGCTTCCTGATAATGCCCCTGGAAGGCAGCAGAACATGACCCAAGTACTTGGGCCCCTGCCACCCATATGGGATGGAATTCCTGGCTCAGCCCTGGCTATTGTAGCCGTTTGGGGAGTGAACCAGCAAATGGAAAAATCTCGCTGTCTCGGACTCTCCCTCTCTCTCTGTTGCTTTGCCTTTCAAATAAGTAAATCTTGAAGAAAAAGGAAAAAAAGATGCACTGTAAGAGCTATTTTAGTGGCTCTTTTGTGAATAATTTATTTGGGGGAAATACTTCAACGATAATTTTAGCTGATACGGAATGTTTGCTATGTGCTAGGTACAGGGTGTAAGCATCTATTGTGCTTAATCCTCGCTGCAGTGTATGGTAGTAAAAATTATTTCTCTCTTTCATGCAAGTAGAGGCAAAATGGAAAAGGAAATAATCTTAACAATATAAGTAAGTTTAGGAAATCAAATGGCAAAGGTGAACAAAATTTATAAGATTTTAATATAGCTTTAATTTGGCAGACAATGATGTAAAGAACCAAAAAACCAAAGTGAAATTCTCAAGTTAGACCAGACTAGAAAAACACTCCATGCTCAAAGACGCAGTCATTTTGGCATATGTATGTCTAAACACTTCACATTAATAGCACTCCAAGCCAATTCCTAGTAATTGTGTGCACAGATTTTTAAAACATGAATAAATGTGAATGCTGTGCCAATTATAATTATGCAGAGGCCCCTTTAATATTTTTGATATTGTATTTAGAAAACAAGGACCTAATGTTATTTTCAAAAGAGGAACTCTTCAGTGCACTTTAAAAGGCTTTTAAAAAAATCAATAACATTTCAACAAAGCATGATAAAAACTGAACACACAGCAAGCAATGTGCACCCATTCAAGTCACTGGCATCTCTGCACGTGTGGTGCTGCTCTGAATGGACCCACTCCACTAGAATCTATTATCCCTTATACTGTGTAAACGATGGCAAAATCAAATAGGATGAGACATGTCAGTGGCTCAAGTTATTAATGAATGAGATAAGCAAATAACTTCTCTCCATGTTGTGCATTCCAAATTAGGAGGAGTCTTCTCTCATGGGAGGCACAGAAGACATTTAAGATACAGAATGGGAAGACAGCAGAGTAGTGGGAAATGGGTTCATACCTCTTTAAAGAGGGTTTTTAATAAAAAAAATAGCAAAATGTGAATGCAAAAAGGCTTTCATGAAAATAAAGTTGCATACCTTTTGTTGGAGAGCTGCTAAAGTTAATGGGAGCTCACAGATAGCATCAGAGAATAGTATTACAAAGGCAGAGCGACTGGAGCAGAGACAAAATCACGTACTGCGGTGGATAGCTGCTAACCCCACAGCACCTGGGCATTTTAGACTGTATCCACCATTTTCAGGAGGGCACCTGCTATATTCCACTTCGACTGCTTTAAAGCTGATGCACTGACAATCACCAGCATTCAGCTGCTCTGAAATACAAATCCCTAGAGTCACTTTAATTCATCCAATTTGTATCACTTAGACTGCAGTACTTCACCGAGACGAGCAGTCCTTTCAAGTCTGCATGTCCACACATTCCAGTGTGTACAAGTCGGAGCTGAGTATATGCATGTGGGGAATTCACAGAAAGTAAAGCCATCTAAGTCTTCCCACCTTTTCCTTGCATCAACACATTTATTCATTATTAGTATTATTTTAAAATATTTCTTCTTGTAAATACAATAGGAAGACAATTTTTCCCCTTGTCAAGGAACCTGAACACCGGTCACAAGTATTCCCTTTCTTCAAGTTAAACTTCACAGAATAATGTTGGCTGAGATAGCAGAGAACAGTTTTTATGTAAATAACACTCTCAACTAAAAGGGCTGAGAAGAGAGCTCAGTTTTTATCTTAAGTTTCAGACTCAAAACATTATCTATTCTTCTTAAAACAGTATCTCTATTTTAATGATGATAAAATAATGATCTTAAAAATGATGATAAAAGCAACAATGATAACCATAACAGCAAAGCATTGTTTATAATGCCTTATTATATGGTAAGGTCTTCTGTGAGTTATCTCTTTAATCTTCACAATTCTCTGGAGTTGGAATTATCACCCGTATTTTACATACTAAAGAAGTAAGGAAAGGGGCCAGCATTTGTGGGTAGTCACAGCCTATGACATCAGCATCCCATACTGGGGTGCCAGTTTAAGTCCCAGCTGCTCCACTTCTGATCCAACTCCCTGCTAATGCGCTTGGGAAAGCAGTGGAAGATGGCCCAAGTGCTTGGGCCCCTGTACCCACGTGGGAGACCCAAAGGAAGCTACTGTCTCCTGGCTTCAGCCTGGCCCAGACACAACTGTTGAGGTCATTTGGGGAGTGAACCAGTAGATGGAAGATCTCTCTCTGTCTCTCTCTCTCTCTTTCTCTCTCTAACTCTGCCTTTCAAATGAACAAAATAAATCTGCATTTTTTTTTAAAGTAAGGAAATGTTCTATAATTCTGCCCATGTTTATGTAACCAATAAAAGTCAGAATCAAGGTTGGAACCTCTACAGCCTGGATTTAGAGCCTATGCTTTCAATCACCGTTTATGCTATCCTGTTATTCATGTATTTTGTATAATGGACTGCAATGGAGGGAAAAAACAAGAAAAATAATCATGGAGACCCATTTTATTGCTTCTTCCTAAAAATAAATCAAGAAACTAGCCAAAGCAGATAAGATGCCCGCATCCTATACCCAGTGACTCAAGTCTCAGCTCTGCTCCTGGCTCCGGCTTCCTGCTGATGTAGACCTTGGGAGGCAGCCGTGACGGCCAAGGACGTTGGTGTCTGCCCCCACATGGGATACCCAGATTGAGATCCTGGCTCCAGGCTTCAGCCTATTGCAGCCCTGGTTGTATGGGCATTTCAGGAGAAAACCAGCACATGGAAGGTCTCTGTTTTCAAATAAAATCAGTTAGTTAGTTAATTTTCTATCTTTTTTTAAAAAAAAGATTTATTTATTTGTTTGGAAAGCTGAATTAAAGGGAGAGAGGGGTAGAAAGGGAGAGAGGGAGGGAGGGAGGGAGGGAGAGAGAGAGAGGGAGGGAGGGAGGGAAAGAGAGAGGGAGGGAGAGGGAGAGAGCGAGATCTTCCATGTGCTGGTTCCTCCCCCAAATGGTTGCAGTGGCCAAGGAGAGGCCAGGCTGAAGCCAAGATCCCAGAGCTCCATTTGGGTCTCCACTCAGGCGTGAGGTCCCAGGCACTTGGGTCATCCTCCGATGCCTTCCCAGGAACATCATCAAGGAACTGGATCAGAAGTGCAGTAGCCAGGACTTGAACTGGTGCTCAAATGGGATGCCCATGTGACAGGTGGTCACTTAATCCACTGTGCCACAATGTTGGCCCCCTGTTAGTATTTTTAAAAAGAAGGCCGGCACAGCAGCTTACTAGGCTAATCCTCTGCCTGTGATGCTGGCACACCGGGTTCTAGTCCCGGTTGGGGCGCTGGATTCTGTCCTGGTTGCTCCTCTTCCAGTCAGCTCTCTGCTGTGGCCTGGGAAGGCAGTGGAGGATGGCCCAAGTGCTTGGGCCCTGCACCCACATGGGAGACCAGGAGGAAGCACCTGGCTCCTGGCTTCTAATCAGTGCAGCGCACCGGCCGTAGTGGCCATTTGGGGGGTGAACCAACGGAAGGAAGACCTTTCTCTCTCTCTCTCTCTCTCTCTCTCTCTGTCTGTCTAACTCTGCCTGTCCAAAATAAATAAATAAATAAAATAAAAAATAAAAGAATATACTAGCCAAGGAACACAATGAGATGACCCGATGGGATAAACAGGGGAGCAGGTTTCTTATTTAATTATGAAAAGTGTAATGGTGAAGTTTTTTGAACAAAACAAGAAAAATACTATAAAGAATATTTAGTAATGATTCCTTCAATAAAAAGTGACGAAAACCCTCCAAAAAATAGCATATCCTTCACTATTCCTACAGTAGTCTCCAGTAGGGAGATAACTAACCAGACAAATTCAATGAGATAAACACCAATTAGAAAACATTAAGATTTTGGATTTTGCAAAAGACAACCTTTATAACTGACAAAGCACTGTTCAGTATAAGATGACTGTTTTGAGTATTTCAAACTAGTTATTTATAAGACTTTCTTAATCTCACAGCTTTATTTTTGTGAGTTATATTTTAATTAACTCTTCAACAGATGTGCTCTAAAACCTTTACATCTAAAGTTTTTCTAGAACGATTTACATATAATTGGTCATATAACATTAGACTTATTCCTACTATGAATTCAGTATTTAGTAGACATAAAAAATGATTTAATCCTTGATTTTGCCCAGGTCTTTTAAGACTAGTTTCAGTTTTATTTCCAAAGGTAATTAACAGAAAGTCTGAAAAAGGAAAACGTACAAAGATGCAGACCTCTAACAGAAAGATGCAAACTTAGTCATGCACTGAAACTAAACATGGACGTGACACTGTACAAAGCAAAACTGTTGACACTCAGCAGCACTACTGGTGAAGGTAACGGTTGGCTTGTGCCCAGTTAGTCTTCAAACACTGCCAAGTGTCTGAGAAATTTACCAGCGTCACTCTGTGCTCTTTATTTCCACTACCATCATCCTGCTCATCCAGGGCTTCTTATCTTCTCATGAAGATTACGGCAGTAACCTCCTGACTGATCTCACTGACTTTGTCTGCTTAAAGCTATCCTGCTCACCATGACCAGATTAATCTCCCCAATGTTACTTTCTTCCTACAGATCATCAGATAGGCAGTCAGGCACTGAGGAGAGGGGGTTGGAGGAAGTCACTCCTCCCTGCCTACAATTTGCCCCAGTCAGGATCGACCTCTGATCTCAAACTAGCCACATGCATTTCTCCAAGCCTATCTTTGCCAATGATTTTCATTTATCTTCCAAATCTTAGGTGACCTTCAATATCAACTTCGATTCACCTATTCCCACAAAACCAGGCCTAATTATTTACATTTCTTGGATTTCCAATTAATACACTTATTTAAATTCATATTACTTGATTATATGTGCTTTAGCTTTGGGAACCAAGAAATAAACTATATTCCTGACTAATACTAATGTTCTGCAACCAGAAACTCAGGCTGCAAGATATGAATCATGAAAATCTTGTCTAAATTTTCAATCTAAGCAAAGTTTTTTTTAAAAATTATTTATTTATTTTAAAGGCTGAGTGACAGAGGGGAAAAGAGAGATAGAGATCTTCCATCTGCCGATTCAATCTCCAAATACCCAGAACAGCCAAGGCTAGGTCAGACCAAAACCAGAAGCCAGGAATTCCATCCAGGTCTCCCATGTGGTTGGCAAGAATTCAAGGACTTGGGCCATCACATGCTGCCTCCCAGGTGCATTAGCAGGAAGCTGGATCAGAAGTGTGAAGGAGCCAGGACTTAAACTAGCACTCTGATATGGAATGTGGATGGCTGTCCAAAGTGGTAGATTAATCTAGTCACATCCCATACACAAATTTTAAAATTATTCTGAGTATTAAGTATTATTCCCACAACGTTTCCATAAACCACTATGCACATTCTTGCTCACCTGTAGGGAGTATTCACATAGAATGAAAGACATCAATTACCAAGTAAATTTTATCTAAGCAACTAAAAAACTGTTAAGCATACTTAGCCTGGATATCCTCTCTTTAATGATGCATATTAATATAATTCTGATATGTTATATTGAGCCATGTAGAACTGTCATTTTTTGCTGGTTAAAATGGTAATATATTAGCAATTTCATGTGGTTCAACTTAATATATAATAAATGTATACATTTTCTAATTATTTCTGATTAATTCATACATGGAATTAAATTCTATTATCTGATCAACCTTTGTCCTGACTGTTGAGTAACAGCTTACTATTTTATTCTTTTTAGTATTTTCTTTTTCTACTTAATACCATTGGTTGAACTCTTTACTTAATACAGAATTACTCTTAAGTGTTTAAATCCAACTGAAAATTGATCCCTGTAAAAAATACGAGTAGGAATAAGAGAGGGAGGAGATGTACAGTTTGGCACACGTTCCCACTGACTTACACCTAAAGGTAAAGATAAAAACTTGCCATGGTACCCCAAAACCCATTAAGTTGGCAGGTACTAATGCCATCGCACTAGTTAAAGTGATCATTTTAAGTGCATAACTGATCATAAAGATAGGAATAAGTGTCAAAAGGATCACATAAATAAGACCAAGTGTCTGCTAATAACAATAGATAGAATTAAAAAGAAGAGAATGATCCAACATGGGAAGTGTGCCACACTCAGAATGATAAACTCCCTAAACTGCACTCTGGCATGCCCATGAGAGCATTTCAGGCATGGAAAGCCAAGACACTGTGGCAAAAAATGGCCTACATGAAAGATCTCTGGGAGTGAGACCCCAGTGGAAAGAAGGGGCCATCAAAGAAGGAGGTACCTTTCCCTGAAGGGAGGCGAGAACTTCCACTTTGATTATGACCTTGTCTAAATAATGTTGGAGTTCGTGGACTCATAAGGCTTCCATAGCCTTGGCAGCTCATGACAAGAGTCTCGGGTGATCACTGACGTCATAAATAAGAGTGTCAATTGTTAAATCAACAACAGGAGTCACTGTGCACTTGCTCCCCATGTAGGACCTTTGTCCTTAATGAGTTGTACTATGAGAATTAATGGTAAAATGAGTCTTCCAACAGTACTTTATACTTTGTGTGTCTGCGTGCAAACTGTTGAACTCTTTACTTGGTACAGAACTGATATTTTGTATATAATTACAAATGAATCTTAATGAAGAATGAGATGGGAGAGGGAGTAGGAGGTCGGACAGGAGTGGTGGTGGGAGGACAGGTATGGGGGGAAGAACTGTTATATTCCAAAAAGCTGTACCTATGAAATTTATATTTATTAAATAAAAGCTTTCAAGAAAAAGAAAAAAATAATAACTTTCCTTTCTGTATATTCACTTGAATCTTCAGCTATAATTGAGATTTTTATATATAAGCTTCATGGGAAATTATGTTTAAAAGTTTTGAAGTGTTTTCTTTCTACGCATTATTCTGTTTAAAAATTCACAAATTTTTTTTTTTGACAGGCAGAGTGGACAGTGAGAGAGAGAACAGAGAGAAAGGTCTTCCTTTGCTGTTGGTTCATCCTCCAATGGCCGCCACGGCCGACGTGGTGCGGCCGGCGCACCGCGGCTGGCGTACCGCGCTGATCCGAAGGCAGGAGCCAGGTGCTTCTCCTGGTCTCCCATGGGGTGCAGGGCCCAAGCACTTGGGCCATCCTCCACTGCCCTCCTGGGCCACAGCAGAGAGCTGGATTGGAAGAGGAGCAACCGGGACAGAATCCAGTGCCCCAACCAGGACTAGAACCTGGTGTGCCGGCGCTGCAGGTGGAGGATTAGCCTCGTGAGCCGCAGCGCTGGCCAGCCCAAGCACTTTATCCATCATCCACTGCCTCTCAGAAAGCATTAGCAGGAAACTGAATAGAAATGGGATATGGGTGGCATAGCTGGAACTCAAACTGGCACACTGATATGGGAATGTATGCGTCCAAGAGGCAGCCTAACCCACTGTCTCAACACCAGACCCAGTTTACTTTAATCTTTTAAATGCACATCCTCATAAGGAAAATTTTTTAAAGATCATCTTCTATTTTTTTTTCTTTTTTCTCCCTGAGCTCAGGAAATTCCCCAAGGATATAAGACTTAAAAACTCTAAGGAACCACGTGAGACTTGAGAAGGATAGAATATCCACGCTGAGGTTTTAGAATGGCTCGTGCGTGCGTGTGTGTGTGTGTGTGTATTAACTTCAGATATTACAATGCCAATTTATTTGTTTGCTATAAAAGAACCGAATCACCACTGATTGGAAATATTAATACAAGTGTGATCTGGCATTCATTCTTTTTCTGAAGTCAAGTTATATGAGAAATCAAACCATAATTTTTTAAACTACTGATTCAATTTCTTCAGTGGTGGTAGGTAGCTGGCCTAATTACATTTTTCATAACTTTCAAATTATATTTTAATAATATTTTCCTCAAATGTTCATTTTGCTTAATTTATCAAATATATTTTCATAAGGGTATTTATGAGTTCTATTTTTCAAATTTGTAATTTTCTAAAATTATATCCTTGGTTCATTTCTAATAGTTTATTTATACTTTCTTTTTTAAAAGATTTATTTGTTTATTAGAAAGGCAGAGTTACAGAGCAGCAGAGGCAGAGAGAGGGAGAGAGAGGTCTTCCATCCACTGGTTCACTCCCCAAATGGCTGCAACTACTGGAGCTATGCCTATCCGAAGCCAGGAGCCAGGAGCTTCTTCCGGGTCTCCCATGTGGGTGCAGGGGCCCAAGGACTTGGGCCATCTTCTACTGCTTTCCCAGGCCATAGCAGAGAGCTGGATTGGAAGTGAAGCAGCCGGGACTCAAACTGACGCCCACATGGGATGCCAGCCCAGCAGGCAATGGCTTTACCCGCTATGCCACAGCGTTGGCCCCATATACTTTCTCTTTTGATTAGAAACTGACAGTTTTATCTATCAGCCGTATTGATTTTTCTTGTTTCCCATTTCATTATTGCTTGTTCTCATCTTCATTATTTCTTTTCCCAATTTTCAATATAAAAGACTAAATTTCACTTCAGAATTATTTTAGCAATTTGCTACAAATTTTGATATGGACTATTTTCTGTGTTACTCAGTTTTAAGTATTTTAAAACTATCGTCATGTTTTCTTCTTTGACTACTTAAAAAACTTCCTTAAAAAGTTTCCCAAGCCAGCATTTTGGCAAGGCGGGTAAAGCTGCTACCTGCAGTGCCGGCATCCTGTGTGTGTGCCAGTTCCAGTCCTGGCTGTTCCACTTCCGATCCAGCTCTGTTATGGCCTGGGAAAGTAGTGGAGGTTGGCCCAAGTCCTTGGGCTCCTTTACCTGTGTGGGAGACCTGGAGCAAACTCCTGGATCCTGCTTTTGTATCAGCGCAGCTCCACCTGTTGCAGCCATCTGGGGCGTGAACCAGCAGATGGAAGTCTCTCTCTCTCTCTCTCTTTCTTTCTCTCTCTCTCTCTCTCTTTCTGCCTCTCTGTAACTCTGCCTTTCAAATAAATAAACAAATCTTTAAAAAAAAAAAAGGAAAAAAAAAAAAAAAACTTCCCCAAATGCTGTCATGCATTGGGTTAAGCTGCTGCCTGTGATGCCAACATTCCAAATCAGAGTGCCAGTTCCAATCTGTGCCGCTTTGCTTCCCATCAAGCTCCTGGGAAAACAGTGGAAGATGGCCGAAGTACTTGGGACCCTGTCACCCACATTGGAGACCTGGAAGGAGTTCCTGGCTCCTGGCTATCTGGAGAGTGAACCAGTAAATGGAAGATCTCTTTCTCTGTCTCTTCCTCTCTCTATGTAACTCTGCCTTTCAAATAAATAAATAAATAAATAAATAAATAAATAAATCAATCTTGGAAAAAATAGTAATAATGAAAAAGGTTTCCAAAATAAAGATTTCTTAACCTAATTTTTAATTTATTGTTCACTTCAACTGTCATCACATAATGCAATGTGTATGACTTTTAAATTTGTTGAGGTTTGTGTCCCAGTTTATTGTCAGTTTTTATAAAGTACGGTATGTGCTTGAGAAGACTCTTAATTGTTGAAGTCAGGATTTAGAACTTAAATTAAGCTTATTGTGTTTATTTTATTTATTTATTTATTTATTTGACAGCAGAGTTATAGACAGTGAGAGAGAGAGAGAGAGAGAGAGAGAGAGAGAGAGAGAGAGAGAGAGAGAAAGGTCTTCCTTCCATTGGTTCAACCCTCAAATGGCCGCTATGGCCGGAGCTATGCTGATCCGAAGCCAGGAGCCAGGTGCTTCCTCCTGGTCTCCCATGCAGGTGCAGGGCCCAAGCACTTGGGCCATCCTCCACTGCCCTCCCAGGCTACAGCAGAGAGCTGGACTGGAAGAGGAGAAATCAAGGCTAGAACTCGGTGCCCATATGGGATGCCAGTGCCGTAGGCAGAGGATTAACCAAGTGAGCCATGGCACCAGCCCCGTTTATTGTGTTTTGATATCTTCTATACCCTTAGTAATTTTTTATGGGCAGCACTGCAGAATTATCAACTTCTCCTTATATCTGTTGATTTTGCCATATAAAATTGGGGGCTTTGTTGTTTGATGCATGTAAAGTTATTATGTCTTCCTAGTGATGTTTACATTTCATCATTATTTAGGGAACACTTTTATTCCTTACAAAGCTTTTTGACATCTTATTTCATTTTCATGGCCACAACAGCTCTCTTTCAAATTAGTACCTGGATGATATTAACTTTGCCAAAACCTTAACTTTGAATTTTCCTGGGCCCTTGTGTTTTAGATATCTCTCTTATTAGCAGTATTAAAGGGAGGAGGGGCAGCGGTATGGCTTAGTGAGTTAAGCTGCCTTCTGCTGTGCAGGCATCCCACATGGGCACCAGTTTGAGTCCTGGCTGCTCCACTTCCGATCCAGCTATGTGCTGATGTGCCTGGGGAAGCAGTGGAGGACAGCCCACATGGGAGACCCAGAAGAAGCTCCTGGCTTCTGGCTTTGGTCTGGCACAGCTTCAGCCATTGCAGCCATCTGGGAATGAACCAGCGGATGGAAGACCTCTGTCGCTTTCTCTCTCTAATTCTGCCTTGCAAATAAGTAAAATAATAATAAAACAAAAACATTAGCCTGTGATTCTTTACCTTTTAACATTTTCAAGTATTGTGTTGTTGGTAGAGTTGAATATTATCTTACCATTTTATTATGGTTATTTATTTGAGAGGCAGAGAGGCACAGAGAAAGACAGGGAGCTCTTATCCACTGGTTCACTCCTCAAATGGCTGTCATGGCTAGGGCTGGGCTGGGGCTGGGCTAGGCCTGAAGCTGAGAGCTGGGAGCTCAATCCAGGTCTCCCACGTGGAAGGCAGGAACCCAATTACTTGAGCCATCACTGCTGCTTCCCAGGGTCTGCATTAATAGAAAGTTGAGGTCAAGAATCAAACCCTGCACTACAATGTGGGCAGTGGGTATCTTAGCTGCCAGGTTAAACCCCTATTCCTTACTGTATTTTGTATTTACTTTTTTTCTATGCTGTTTTCTGACTTTCTGCTCCCCCAATTAATCATTTTAAAAAATTTCATTTTCTCTTCTAATGCTGTTGACATTATGCACTCCTTTTCTATTCTTTTAGTAGTTGCCCTTAACACTTTGGCATGTACACTTAAGAGCTAATCAGGATTTCTATTCTTTGCTTGGATAATTCTTAAAGTGGCTCAGTTTCCATTAACCCTTTCCTATCTCTGACATATTATTGTTGTCTACTATTTTAATTTTACTTTATCAGAATTGTGGTTATGAATTCTGACGGGATATTTTTTCCTCTGACCTGCTGCGCCTAGCAGGGCAATTTCAGACAAATAAGATTTGTCTATTTTTGTCAGAATTTTTTCTTATTTCCACTTTAAAAAAAATATTTATTTGAAAGGCAGAGTTACAGAGAGAGCAGGAGAGACAGGGATAGACTTTCCATCTGCTGTTCACCCCTCAAACAGCTGCAGAAGCCAAGGCCGACCCGGCCGAAGCCAGGAGCGTCATCTGCATGTCCCACATGAGTGCCGGGGCCCAAGTACTTGGACCACCATCCGCTGCTTTTCCCAGGCCATTTGCAGGCAGCTGGATTGGAAGTGGAGCAGCTGGGACTTGAACTAGTGCCTGAATGGGATGCCAACAGCATAGGCAGTGGTTTTACCCGCTACACCACAACTCCAGCCCCTTACTTGCACTTTTGCTGAGGGGTACAGATCGTAGGTACTCAGTCCTAAGGGAACTCTTAGTTCTTAGTCTTTAGTTTCTTTGGAACCTTGGTTCATCTGTTGTCTTATAGCCACTGAAACTTAACTCTGAAACTCTGAGATGGGTAAATGTCTCCAAGGCCATTTACAACCTGGAATTTGAACTTTTCGCTCTCTTTGTTCTCTTCTTGGGGACTTATTTCCTTTTGAAAAGTTCAGCTATTTAGTTAAAAATACTCCACTTTTCTAGTTGTTTCTATATTTATTGGAATATGTAGTCTTTTATGGTACCAGAAATGAGAGTCTCAATTTTTTAATATTTCTCTATTCCCCAATATTAGGTGTATTTCAGGTTATAGTTGTCAACAAGCAAACACTGAACTTCTGTCAGTAGAATCATTTAGAAACTTAGAAATTTTTAAGATCAGGGGCTGGAACCGTGGCTCACTTGGTTAATCTTCTGCCTGTGGTGCCAGCATCCCATATGGGCGCTGGGTTCTAGTCCTGGTTGCTCCTCTTCCAATCCAGCTCTCTGCTGTGGCCCAGGAGTGCATTGGAGGATGGCCCAAGTGCTTGGGCCCTGCACCCCATGGGAGACCAGGAGAAGCACCTGGCTCCTGGCTTCAGATTGGCGCAGTGCCGGCCGTAGCAGCCATTTGGGGAGTGAACCAACAGAAGGAAGACCTTTCTCTCTGTCTCTCTCTCTCACTGTCTATAACTCTGTCAAATAAATTAAAAAAAAATTTAAAAAGGAAAGAAATTTTTAAGATCAAAATTACATTCTTCTTTCAAAGAATTATTCTGCCACCTAAATAACTTCACTAATAAGCGATATGAAATAAATTTGGTTTAGAAAATGTAAAGTGGTTTAAACTATTTATTGAATATTTTCCCTCTTATTCTAGAGTTCAGAAAACCCAATCATAATCTACCAAATAATTATTGTAAATGCTACCAGTGTACCTGAAGTGATACGTACAGATGTGGTTTTACAGAATAGTAGTGGAAAAGGGGAGAAATAACAGCAGATCTGACAGAATAATTTTTGGCAACTTTGAAAAGAACTGTTTAAAAAAACAGAAAAGGAATGTATCTCAGACTCCTGGGTATCCGGACAGCATTCATTAATTAATTCACTCAAAAAAGTAATTATTAAGCACCTACTCATTGCTATTTTAGAATATGCCAAAATATCAAGAGACGATCCCTACCCAGCTGACCCAGGGGAGTATTAGATGAGAAAACAAATAGCATAAATGGGTATATAAATAACTATCCACAGTGCAAGACTCGGTGTATAAATGCCATTTCATAGCCACCTCCGCTGCTGTGTCTCCTCCTCATCCCTATTTTCTATCACCAAATTTCCCCCATCTTCCTTACCTTTCATTGCTACATCTGTCCATGCACACTGGACTCCTGTACGGGTTTCTTTCTTCTCCCAGGCAAGGTTTAATCCTATGATGCTAACTCTACCCTCATCTCTAAATCCGTAAGGTTGTGTTCTCCCAACTGTTTTCTTCTCTTACAGGTTCAATATCTTCCTCTCTCCACTACCCATAAATATACAAAAGTCTTCCCAACTTCAAGAGGGCACATTTTCCTGTCAGTCACAGATTTCTTTAGCTAAGTGACTTCTACCTGCTGTCTTTCTCAATATTATAAAATGTGACTTCTCCCCTACAATCTTATTGAAACAGTACTGACACTTTCACAGGTTATCAGCAATTTCCTAATCGTGTAAAATCCACAATCTTTTCTGACTTTTCTTGGCTTTTGTAATCACTGACACTACTGGCCACATCTTCTCCTTCCTGGTCTTTCTCCCACCTGTTGTATTTTCTCTTCCTCTCCACTACCCCTAAATTGTTGGTGCTCTTCAAGGTTCAACTTCTGCTATATTTTTCCTTGTCAATCCCTCAACAGTGGATCACCTACAGATGCCTGGAAAGTCAATGGTCTTTCTTCCGCAGATTTGTACTTCAAACTGGAGGTAGACTAGTCATCTTAGAATTCAATACACAATCTAGTTTGAATAATAAATAATAAATAATTATGATACAGAGAGATAAGTATTCCAGTAGAGATCATATTCTGAATCTGGACTACTGTAATAGCTTTCAAGCTGGTTTAACTGCTTCCAGTCTACTCCTACCCTGGTGCCACCTTCAGAAGTCTTTTGATCATGTATTTTTCTTGCTCAAGTATCTTTAATTCTGCTCTACGGTTTTCAGGATAAAACTGCCACTCATTGACCAGTCATGAAGTTCCTAAAGCAGGGGTGGGGAACATCTGACCTGTGGGTTATCTACCTAAGATCTGTGAAATCACGTGGTCTGGCCCTACCAAGGCACCTGCAGGTGGGACTCGAAATTTAGTGAATCCACAGCAGGCTAATTTTTAAGCTGATAATTTGGTATGGCCTGCAAGTGATGTTATAAATATCCAAATGGCCTCCGGCAGATAAAAAGGCTCCCCACCCCTACCACAGTGAGCCCCCGAGTACTTTTCAAATGTTCCCTCTCATTACTTCAACACACTGACTCTCAGTTCCCTTTGTGTTACTATACTCATTGGATCTGAAAATAATGTACTATTTCTTATAACACTGCTTTCATACAAATAACTCCACAATGGCCATACAAACATCCATATTTGAAGTTTTCTTTCATTCCAAGACAATCTTCAGTGTTCTTAATGAAAAAGGATTACTTCCATTTCTTAGATTCCTAAGGCAATTTTTGTCTGGACAAATACTTCCACAATTGGGTATTGCCTTATTTTCTATTATTGCCTTTAATCATTATTTATTCTTCCTCACTGAGCATGTGTGTATATATATCTATATCTAGATATATATGTATGTATATATACATTTGTATATATATACACATATCTAGATACAGATATATATAAAACATGTTTTCACCTCAAATTCTAAGCTTCCAGCCACAGCTTCTAACTGTATCTTGAACGCTGTATTTCTTTCACAAACAAGATTTGAAAGAGAGCAGAGTTTTGGAAAGCTGAGTTTGAGCATGTTGATAGAACAGCAAGGGCAGGAGAGGGCAATGCTGGTTAAGAGATAGGAAGTCGATGGGTTTGGCTGGAATGGGGGTTTTGGTGATTTTCCCCTACCCTTAGAGGCAGAATGGAATGTCAGCTAGAAGAGTCAATACAACTCACAGCAAGGCATTTTGACAGGTGATGAAAGAATTATGGCAGGATTTTGAATATAATCATGGACAGGCCAGTGTTCTAATGGCACTAAATTCAGAGGAAGGCCTGAATGTTAGTTAGGTAGCTACTGTCCAGAAGTGAAGTAGCAGAGTCTAACCAGCACAGAGTAATCTCCTTGCATCTCCAGCTTCTAGAGTGATATTTGCCTTACAAATATTTTGGCCGAAGACAGCCTAGTTTGACAGGCTCCTTGACATAGTGTCTCTTGGTTTTGTTCGCTCTGGATCCATCAGAAAGCCCATTTGGTTTTCTTATTTTTTCCTGGCACCTTCTTGAGAAAAGCACATTCTCATTTATGTTGACTGCATTAGCCAATGACTTGTCACAGGGGCTTTGTTTAATCTTCAAGCTACTGCAAGCTGTATCTGAGATTTGCCCCCAATTCCCAATTCACACTTCCTGCTTTTCATGGATGGAGATGTTTGCTACCTATGGTTAGGCAACACCATCAATCCTAAAGATGAGATTTGCTGACCAGGGCTTGGCCCCACCTCAGCAGAGCACGAGATACAGAGTTGTCTATTCACTCAGCAACTAAACAGGCGGAACCACTACTCAGACTTATCTATATTTTATCTACTATTACTTGTACTAGGCTTTTCTTTCATTAGCTGAATAGTAGGGAACTAGAAGTCAACAGAGTAATTTGGAAACATTGCATTACTCTTCCAAGTAAGTTCTGTGTCTTTTTTACCTCTATCGGTGGATAAATAGGAATTTACTAATTCCCCTCATCAGAGGACAGGAGCCAGGATGGGCAGAGGCAATACTATAATGCCTTTTATTTGATCCAATTCATTTCAGGTATAATGGGATAGTGGCAAAGAAAGACACACACACACACAGAGAGAGAGAGAGAGAGAGAAACAAAAAAGACAAACTTGAGGGTAGATAATCTAAATTCCTAAAGGTACACAAAAGCAAAAGGTGTTTAATGACTCTGCTTCCTTTCCCATGTGATAGGGTTTAGGTGGTCGGCTTTACTTAGAGATATTTGTATCTGTTTTACTTCACTGATGTTTTCTTTTATGTGTTGGGGGAGGGGAATGGAAGTAAGTATAATGGAACAGGCTTCAGAGAAAGAAAGACTTTACAAGGTATTTATATTTTAAAGTCACTCCAATGCCCATGCTAAATGAGGATATGATAAACAAATTAAGAGTAGGATTAATAGCTAAATATACCTACAGAATTTGAAAATACATCATTTGATTGATTCTTTACATGTAGACTTCATTTAAAAACAAATCATTTATAGAATGTTAAGATGACAATAGAATTGAATTAAATAAAGCAAATAGAAACTTATGCCAAATATAAGAAAGACTTTTTAATAACAGGCATATCTTTCAGACTGGCAGACAACTATTTATAGGTTGTAGATGACGTTCATGAGGAATAATCAGAACACTAACTGCATTTTGTCCACACATAATAAAGGTATCCTTATATTGAGGTAAATATACCATGGCACAAATCAAGCTTATAAAAAGGATAAATTTGAAGGCTACTGTTAAGGCAACAAAAGTATTCCCAAGTAGAATCTTTTTGTTAAGTATCAAGCTCTCCTAACACATTCAAGATATGATTAAATTTATAAGCCAACTTTTCTAGGAATTTGCTTGTTAAACTGATAATTCCATGGTCAACAATTGCTTTTCTTAGAAATTTTCCAAAAAGCATCTATAAATCCAAAGTTAAAGTAATGACCAGTCCATGTGCTTATTTTATGTACTCAGCAAAAATCACATACGAGCATTACAAATAGTTCACACCTTGCAAAGAAGCTACTTCTCAGTTTGTACACTGGCTTTCCATGGACACAAAGCCTACTTCCACTCTCACACACCAAGTCCTACCAGCACTGTGTCAATAATACAATAAATAACAATATATTTCAGCTAGCCAAAGTTATCTTAAATACCACAGACAGCTGGCCTGATGACATGGTGAGCTTTGTATGGCACTGGCACTCTTTGTTAAAGCAAAGCAAACTGTCTCTTATTTCCCATAGCCAGTGTTGGTGGCATTATTTCTATAGACACAAACAAAACTTGAAAAGCAGATAACTTATACATATTCTTTTAATTCTTCTCCCCCCTCTTAACAAATACACAAGTGAATTTAGAAAATCTGGGGTCTTATTCCCCAAAGTAAGAAAAGTTCAGACAACAAAGGGTTAAAAGAACAAGGGAGCCCTACCGTACCCAGAAATGACAGAAGGCTCTTCTCCTCTTCGGTGCTACTATCCAACCACTCCGCCACATCACCGGGGGAAAGGAGACTCATTCTCCAGCCAGAAAACTTTTCCATACAGAGCACAATTACGGAATGATGAAGCGGGAAAAGAAGAATTCAGAGACTAAATTCTTGGGGGTCCAACACTTAAATTGCTGGCTAGGCAGTAATGATGAAAGAGAAAATGTGACCCTCCCTTGATTCTGAATTCTCTCTGTGACATCAATCTAATACAACAGCGGTGGTGTAGAGGAGAGAAAGAAGGAAAGAGAAAGAGAGGGTTAAAAGAGGATGGAAGAAGAGAGGGAAAGAAAGATTTGTCCTTCTGCCTCTTGGTGTTAAGCTTTAGCCTGAAAGAGAAAGCCAGGATCAAACTGAATAATGATCTGTGTTTAATGACAGGAGAAAGCATAGGAAAATAAAGTATAGAGACACCCAAGGAAAAAGAAAGAGGTTCCTACACTAGAAGCAGCTTAGATAACCGGACAGCACAATAGCTCATCAGTTAAGTAAAGCGTATCATCAAACAAAAACAAAGACAAAAGAACAAATTCAGCATTTGGTTTTGTTCTGGGGAGAATTTCCTTTCAGTCACCCACAAGCACTGCAAGCCCCTAACCCCTCCTGCTTTAGCTATTTCAACAGCACCCCAGCCCCTGTACGGAGATTTCCTGCGAGCAAAGGCAGGTGGATAAATCCGTGAACAGGAAGCTCTCGTCCCTCCTTTCTTCTCCTCCGCCTCCGATCCTCCCCCCACCTCGCATGGCGACTGCATTGATCGACAATAATGGAATCTGTAAGTGACTGCCAACAGCAACATTAAGGATATTACAAGTCCACTTCATAAGAACCTGAGCTGGTGGTCGGAACTTGGGGGCAATTCTGGGCTTCTATTCAATAGCTCTGTCTTTCTTTACGAGAAAGAAAAGGAAGTGCGTGTGTGTGGTGTGTCTGTGTGTGAGAGAGACAGAGACAGTGTGTATACGCACATATGTGCATGTGTCTGTGGGTGTGTGTGTGTGTGTGAAGGAAAGAAGGCTGAAATCTGAAAGAAGTGAAGTAAGCTTGCTGGGCAGAGAATGATCCATCAGCATAGCGAATGCCTGTCTTTCAACTCCTATCACTTACATCCTGACATTCCACTGTCATTGTGAAGGAGTCCGATCCGGAGGAATTTCTTATATGATTTATATGATGGTTTAAGATTATTCCACATAGTTATTCTTTGTTAACAGAGAAAAATCAGGCTGAAGAGGTATGTTCAGGACCCATAAGTCACAAAATTCCTACTCATGGGAGACTGATGGGCTTTTTACTAGAATAAAATAATATTTTAAACATGAGTTTTTCCCTTGCATTAGCAAGACATTAGCTCACTCTAGTCTTTCCTTCTGCCCTAAGGCTCTGCCTTCAGTGGGGGATTCTCACTGCTTACTAGGTCTTACCTCCTGACTATATCCTGAGCCCTACCTTCTCTCCAGTCTTCATCAGTTTTCACCTGGACTCTAGTTTACTTCCACTGTGAACACCCTGAGGACATGAACCTTGCTGTAGATTGATCTTGGGATTCACAGTGGCTAGTTGGTGCCTCTCACTCAGAAGAAGCTCACTAAGTACTACTTAAGTTGAGTAGGCTGCTCAAAAAATTAAACAGCTACAACACTGACAGAATATCAGGCTGAATGTTTTAGGACCTGTTTCTAAAATTAATCATTTGAGAGACAGTTATTTGAAAGTGGTTGTAGCTACAGTACCACTTGAGAAGAAAATATCAAAAATGTATTATGAATTCATGATTAAGTGACTTTTTATTATTCCAAATTGCTACATAAAATTGAAAAGCAGTGGTAATGCAATCTATGCTTGCTTAGGATGTAAACATGGATTGATGATCCTTTTCTAATAGCTTCACAACACAAGAATCTTTGTTACTTCCAGGTTGGAAACTGTTGCCTTAGCAAGCCATGATCAAAAGTCTAAGTGTGATATGGCTTCTACATTTTTTGGGGAGTGATCCACGTTCCCAAATTCCTCAGCCATGCTGCACTATTTATCTGCACTATTTATCTTACTTCCATGTCTTTGCATGTCCCACCAAAATTAGCAGAAAAAATTAATTTGTTTTGTTTACTTGTATATCCCCACTATCTCAGATGTTATGTGGCACATAGTAGGTGCTCAAAGATTTTTGCTGAATGATTCTGGTAACTTCCATGAGGTATCACTCCAGCATATGCACCTGCGAAGATCAAACTGACTGTTCTATTGAGACTCAGCTCAAGAATCCAGGTTTCCCCTGACACTTAAGGTAGAGTTGTAGCTATTATAGCCACACTTTCATGGTTATTATTCTTATTTTGTATTGAAATTATTTGTTTATATAGCTTTCCACCATAACTCACACTTCTAGAAAGCAAAAACTGGATTACACTAATTATTTTTGAAAAAATTGTAGGGTCTTGCATATAAGTGGATGATTTATAAATGTCTACAGAATGATACATTATTTAGAGTGAGATTATAATTCCATCTATGAAGATAGTTTAATAATAAAAGGCCTCATGGGGCTGGTGTTGTGACAAAGTGGGTTTAGCCACCACTTGTGACACTGGCATCTCATATGGGTGCTGGTTCATATCCCAGCTGCTCCACTTATGATTTAATTCTCAACTAATGAACCTGGGAGAGCAGTGGAAGATGGCCCAAGTGCTTGGGTCCCTGCCACCCACGTGGGAGACCACGATGAAGCTCTGGGCTCCTGGCTTCAGCCTGGCTCAGCTCTGGATACTATGACCATTTTGGGAGTGAAGTAGCAGATGGAAGATCTCTCTGTCTCCAGATCTCTCTTTCTAACTTAGCCTTTTAAATAAATTAAAAAAAAAAATCTTTAGAAAAAGATGTTCATATAGTCCTCCTTTAAGAAATCATGCCATTACTCTACACAGAGAAACTGGGTTAAGGAAAAATTAATCTTTTATTTATTTTTTCAAAGAAAAGGCTGTTTAGTAAAAAAAAAAAAAAAATCACCAAATAACCCTTCATACAAACTTGCCCTGTGTAAACTAGAGTTGGCAAATGAGGCACTCAATAAAAAGTTCCAGATTGACATTTTGTCACGACATCTAAGATATCACACTGCATTTCCCTGCTTACCATCAGAACATGACGTAACAGTCCTTTCTATGTAAAATTATACTTAAAAATAAGTCAATGAAATTTATCTGAAGGTGTAACTGTTCTGTAGTGGGGCTTCCCATTTTGCTAAACTGTGAGTAAGGGCATCAAAATCCGGTAAGTATGACTTCAGAAACAATACTTGACTACAAAATTCTAAACACGAGAAAATCCCACACATACTGACAGTCTATCATGTGCCATACATGTAAGTACTTATTCAATATTTGTTGATTTCATTTTATTCATTACTTGCCTTAAGTTGTATAAAGTGTCTACAGAATGCTTGGTGAGTAAAATAATTCCTGTGTAAGAGCATCTGTATTATGTGTGTGTGCTCTTCTGCATATATGTCCAGAGAGCATATGTGTCCAGGTGCCACTTCCTAGGCTGCCACTTCCTATTTACTAAGTACCTAAGGGGACGTGAATCGCGGCACTCCAATATGGGATGCAGGTGTCCCAAGTGGTGTCTTACCAAACACGCAGCACACCAAACATCCACCACGGGTCACACAACTTAAGATGTCTAAGGTACAACAGCTTCTTGTGGAAATGAAATCTGAATTTCTGAATGTTTGGCCAAGATTCTTTATTATACTACTTCATATCCCACAGAGACTAATTAGACAGGGGTCAGACAGTAAATATTTTAGGCTTTGCTTCATATGGTTTCTGTTGTAACTACTTAATCTCCATTGTCATAAAATGAAGGCAACCATAAAGAGACAATACTGTAATATGTAGACAAATGGGAATTGCTATTCTAATACAACTTTACCAAAACAGGTTGTGGCCATACTTTAATGACCCTTGATTCAGGTTAACTCAGCCAACATTTTTTGAGTACTTAATGCCTGGATTTATAGAAGGTCCTTATGACTGAAAGATAAAATTATTATTTGCCATTATTAATTAAAGGTTTATTTTCATTTGAACAACCGCATAAGTACCTTTATTATTTTACCTTCAAGCTTCAAAAACCGTATTATTTTTTCCTACCACTTTGTTTCCTGGTCCTATGATACTTAATTTCTATTTGAATGAAAGGAAGAAAATATTTCATCCCCTTTTTAATTGCTTATTGAATAGGTAGAAGGGTGGATAAACCTAACACACCTAAGATTACTACTGCTCTGTGAGGAAACTAGAAATCATTAAGGTGACATTTCCTCTAATTTGTCTCTAGATCCATCGATAAGTTGAATACTTGTGTCAATATCAGATCAGATGTGTTGTGCACTTACAATGCACTAGATAGCATGTGAAGTGATTTACATGTTTAACCTCATTTATTCTTTATAAACCCATGAGTCTGTAATATTTTCTCCATTTTACAGATAGGCAGCGAAGGGTCTGGAGAAGTGACAGAGTGACACAGCAGCTAAGGGGAGGGGCGGGGTGCAGATATTCCAGCTCCAGAGCTGACACGATGGACACTCTCCCTATCAGAGCTTCTGTCTCAAACTCTTCTTTTGTTTAAAGCTATTTTGGTTCAGGTACAAAAGGTGGAGATAAAGTCATGAATTGGGAAATTAAATAGTTTTCCCTGAACACTGGTTTGGGATACAACAAAGTTAAGTAAACTGTGTACAGAGCCAAAGAGTCAATGGCAGATCAGGAAGCCGGTCCCTGGATTTTATAAGTGACAGGATGCAGAGGTCAGCTTGGACCTTACAGCACACAGACTTTTGTTTGACTTCTTTCCACCAGTGAATGATTTTGGAAGTCTGATTGTCTTTAACAAGTTCTTCTTAACCAAAGGATTTCACTGAACATTAGTGAAACATTTGCCACATGGTAAGTGTTCAATATTTATTAAGTGAGTGAATAAATGAATACATATTTCCATGTCTGATCAGGGTATTTGATGGCTGGCTGACCTTACAAGCATTTCACGATGCTGATGCTGTGTTCTACAAATTTCCCAGTACTAATTTTACAATTGAAACTATGTCAATTTTTATCCATTATTTTAAGTGATGTCTTTCAGGTGAGAGAACACTAAATGTTTAGAGAATAAAATACAACATTTTGTGGTTTCAAGAGAAAATCTCACTGATGTCTGATCAAAACTAATGGGCTTTTGTCACCAAAGGAAACAATCAACAAAATGAAAAGGAAGACCATAGAATAAGAGCAAATATGTGTTAAACATATATCTTACGGGGTTGACATATTGAATATATAATAAACTCACACGACTCAATAGCAAAAAAACCATATATTACAATTGAAAAAAACAGCAAAAGACCTGACTGGACATTTCTCTCACAAGAAGACAAAAATAAGTCAACAGTTACATGAAAAGGTTTTCAGTGTCACTATCATCTAGGAAATGCAAATCAACACCTCAGTGAGTTATCACCTCACACCTGTTAGGATAGAAACAGTAAATGTTGGTAAGGGGTGTAGAGAAAAAAGAGTCCATCCACACTGCTAGGAAAATGTAGATTGGTACATGAACTATGGAAAACAACAGGGAAGCTCATCAAGAAATGTAAAATAGAACTACTGTATGCCCCTGCAATCCCTCCTCTGGGTACCTACCCGAAGGACATGAAATCGCTGCTTAGTAAAGAAAGCTGCCTCTTACATTTACTTCAGCATTATTCACAACAGCCAAGACATGGAAGCCACCAAAGTGTCTGTTGACAGATAGATGGAAAAAGTGTGTGCACGGTAGAATACTATTCAACCTTAAAAAAGAGAAATCTGCTATTTGCAACCATATGGATTAATCTAAAGGACATTATGCTCAGTGAAATAAGCCAGATACAGAAAGAAAACTATTGCATGATCTTTAAAAAGCTGCTACCGTTTGGACATGATTTGGCTCATAAATTCATGTATACTGAGATCCCTCTACAGAGATAAGACACCAAGGCCTTTGAACAGGAAGTAGTCTTTTATTATTTATGCTGCTGTAAGGCCCCGGCAGAATTTTTTATCAACAGCCTAAGCCCAGAAGAAAGAGGCATATCTCCTCAAATATGGTTTTAGCTTCTTTGTTTTCCTTACATGGCTATATGCATACATTTGATTGGATTCTAGTGTTACATGGCAACCACAGGAATTGATACAATACTGTGCATACATATATAGTTACTGCTGATGGGTTTTCTTCCATACATTCTGAGCCATAGGGTATCTCTGTACTAGCAAGCAGAACCGGAAATGGTTACACATAAGCAGATAATAACTACAGTTGAAGCATTCATAGGCAAACAGATAATGACCACATTCCATTTCCAGGGCAAGTTTCTTTTTTCTGCTTGACCTTGGGGCGGCCTCTACTACAGCTTTCATCATGTTAGTCAGAAACAAGTTTAATTAAAAGACAAAGGCCTCTATCACACAGAGCTTAAACTCCAAAGTTTTAAGTTAATGGTACTGAGAAGGTGGAAACCTAATCCCACTATGGTGTTCACTAAGTAGGCCTAGTGGGAGGTTCTTAGGTCACTGGAGACATGCCCTTTGAGGGGTGGCCGTAAAAACCAAGTTGGGGCTAGCCACTCTCTCCCTACTTCCTGGCTTGCAACGTGACTCTTCTCCCATCCACACTCTATGTTCTACCGCTGCCAGCCTCATGAGAAGCCCAGTCAACAAGGCCATATGAACTGGTGGACAGAAGCTATCTCTTTTCTCACATTCTGAAGCTCTGCCTTTCAAATAAAGAAAGAAATATTTTTAAAAGATAAGCTTATTTTTGCTCAAAAGATTTTTTAAAATCCAAACATAGAAGAAGTATTTAAAAAGTTCATGGAAAATGCATATCATGAAAAACCATTCATGGATTTCAAAAACATTTTTTGCAAAAAAAGAGCTTATATTTTAATTCAATTTTTCCATGAACCTTAAGAAAAAGATTTATTTATTTGTAAGGCAGAGTGACAGAGAGAGAAGGAGAAACAGAGAGAAAAAAAGAGATATTCCACCCACTGGTTCACTCCCCAAATACTCTCAACAGCCAGGGCAGGGCCAGGCCAAAGCCAGGAGCCAGGAACTCCACTCAGATCTCCCATATGCAAGGCAAAGACCCAACACTTGGGCCATATTCTGCTGCTTTCCTAGGTGTATTATCAGGGAGGTGGACTGGAAGAAAGTGGAGTGGCCAGGACTCCAATCAGCACTCTGATATGGCATGTTGGAGAAGCAAGCACCACCACACTGGCCCTCTCCATTAACTTTCCAAATAGTCTTACATAAGAAAAAGTTAGGAGAAAATAGTTGCATCAAACTATTGTAAAACGTGCTTTATTTGAATGTAAATGAGTTTAAATTACAGAACTTTTTTACAGTGTAACATTTTTTCTGCCTGAGGAATTCACATAACAATGGAACATCCGCTTGTGGACTATAAAGATGAAATAGAAAAAGACTTGTTCTCAAGAAATTCATGGTCCACAATTCTTTGATAGTGGAATCCATTTTTTTTTAAATTTAAGTTCATGTCTATAGTACAAGGCATATTTATTTACAAATAACATAAATATAGGCTCCAAGTCTATATAATAAATATTTTTGAGATATATTTTTACTTACTTTGAGTAAAAACCAAAGGAATAAAAACTCTACTATTTTCTTCCCATCTACAATTCCTTACTCTTGAGATGGACCTACTTTGGAGAAAGCAAATACGGGGCACATTTTAGGGGATATCCTATTAGGGGATATCCTAAAATGATGATAGCACT
Organism: Lepus europaeus; assembly: GCF_033115175.1. NCBI lineage: Eukaryota > Metazoa > Chordata > Mammalia > Lagomorpha > Leporidae > Lepus > Lepus europaeus. Next base: position 153,164,802 of record NC_084831.1, read on the forward strand.
CATTCTTTCAGAACCAAAGTATGTGCTGAAGTTATTCCAGAAACAATTACTACAAGTTATTACAAAACAATTACAATTACTCTCAGTTGCTACTACAGATGGAAACAGATCTGTTACCTCTTGCCCATCTCAATTCAATACTGGTATTTTAAGACAGGCAGGCAGTCCACCTGTTGATCGCCCATTCACTGAAGCAGTTAAGTGTGCTGGGCCTGCTTTCTGGATACAGACATACTGAAAAGGTCATTTTAAAACACTTTACTCACTGAGGGAGGCCCTAAGTACTGTTAACTCTTGTCAGATTTGGCTTCGCATCCAGGTTTCAGAGGGCAAAGTATCATTTAAGATCTTTCTCACTGAATCAAACTAAGATGAACCCTAGGCAACAGTACAATTTAAAATTAAATACTTAAAATAATATATTACATTAATATATTAGTAATATATATATACATAAGTACAACTTTTATGGAAAGAAAGAAAGAAGGACTCTCCAGTGTGGGTCCCTCTCCAATTGTCCCCTGAAAGTTCACTTCCTATACTTTCTTATTGTTTATCCCTAGCCTAGCACAGAATGTCATTCCCTAATCCACCATCTTGGAATCTTCTCAAGCTAATGGATTCCTGAGTGACACAATTCAACCCATAATAGCCAGATTCTCCCTCCCCCACCCAGGCTTTCTTTAGCGAATCTACTGCCTCTGTTTTCTAACCTGAAATGAATTACTGGTCACCCACATAGATCCTTACCTGAGAGTTTCTTGGTGCTTCCTTATTTGTTTGGGGGAGCTGGATAGGTGGGAGAAAGCACTCTATTCTGGACTAGCAACTAACATGGAACTTGATCTGTCACCCCTCCTTCCCCTGCTTGTAGAGAGCTTGAGGCAATAGACAGAGGCCACTCCTTAGTAAGCACTGAAGAGGCATCTACCCCCGGTTATTTCCCTCTTTAAAATGTGAGAATACCTAGTTCACTTTATAACATGGAGGGTGAGAGAAATGTCCTACTTTATTGTGGCAGTCTGTGCCTACATGAAGAAATTGGAAAAGGCATCAAATAAATGAGCTATCAATGCAAGGACCTAGAAAAACAACAACAAAGCAAACCCAAAACTAGTAGGAGAAATGGAATAATTAAAATTGGAGAATAAACAAAACTAAAACAAAAAAAAAAAATACAAAAAAATTCCAGTGAAATGAAAAGCTGGTTTTTTGAAAAAATAAACAAACTTGATACACCACTGGTGCAACTAACCAGGAAAAAAAAAAAAAAAAAAAAAAACAGAGAAGACCAAATCAATAAGAGATGAAAGAGGAAATGCAACAACAGATACTGATGTGGGCTCTTGCCATGTATCGGAAGAGTAATTCTGAATACTGGCTTAAATAGACCAGATAACATGTTAAGTTTTTAAGGATTTTATTCAGTGAGAGAAATGCACAGAAGAGTGAGGACTTTATTTAGGGGAGAAAGAGAAGTCTAGAAGCTAAGTTGGATCCATGCCAAGCAGAGAGCAGGCTAGAAGCCACGTGCAGCAAGCACACAGGCAGGGAGCAGGCAGCCAAAGGCCATGTGCCCTGAAGGCATGGGCAAAAAGGGCAACAAAGGGAAGGGCCCACCAGGCTACAGGCCTTTTATTCACTCCCAAAGGGGAGTGGTTATATAGTTTGATTGGCAGGTGGGCATACTGGTGGGGTCAGATAGGGGCATGAGTTCACACAGGGGCATGGTTGAGGCATGGTCTCCAGCTTATAGATCTAATAGATTTTATTCTACCTCTCTGCCTATATCAATACCACAGAAATAAAAGGACTCATCAGAAATTACTACAAAGGGCAGTATGCCAGCAAATCAGCAAACCTAGAAGAAATGGATAGATTCCTAGTTACATGCATTCTACCAAAATTGAATCATGAAGACAGAAAACCTAAATAGACCAATAACCAAGGCAGAAAATGAATCAGTAATGAAGACCTTCCCAAAAAAGAAAAGCCCAGGACCAGATGTCTTCACTGCTGAAGTCTACCAAACATTTAAAGAAAAACTAACTCCAATTCTTCTCAAGCTATTCACAACAATTGAAAGGGAGGCAATCCTCCTAAACTCCTTCTATAAAGCCAGTATCACCTTATTTCCTAATCCAGAAAAAGATACAACAGAGAAAATAACTACAGACCAATATCCCTGATGAACATAGATGCAAAAATACTCAACAAAACATTAGCCAGTAAAATACAACACTCTGACCAAGTAGGATTTATCTCTGTTATGCAGGGATAGTTCAACATTTGCAAATCAATAAATGTGATACATCACATTAACAAATTGAAAAACAAAAACCATATGGTTATCTCAATAGATATGCAGAGAAACCAGCTGATAAACTACAATATCCTGTCATGATGAAAACCTTAAGCAAATTGGGTATAGAAGAACATTCCTCAACACATTCAAGGCAATTCACGACAAATTCACGGCCAGCATTCTACTGAATGGGGGAAAGCTGGAAGCACTCCCTCTAAGATCTGGAACCAGACAAGGATGCCCACTCTCACTATTGTTATTTAGTACAGTCCTAGAAGTTTCAGCCAGAGCCATTAGGCAAGAGAAAGAAACTAAAGGGATACAAATTGGAAAGGATGAAATTGAACTACCCCTATTTGCAGATGACATGATTCTATATGAAGGGGATCCAAAAGACTCCACTGAGAGACTATTGGAACTCATAAAAGAGCTTGGTAAAGTGGCAGTGTATAAAATCAACACAGAAAAATCAATAGCCTTCATATACATACACAATGTCATGGCTAAGAAAGACAATTTTTTTAAAAAAAATTATTTATTTCTTTAACAGAGTTACAGAGAGAGAGAGAGAGGGAGGGAGGGAAGGAGAGAGAGAAGGAGGGAGGAAGAGAGAGGTCTCCTATCCAGTGGTTCACTCCCCAATTGGCCACAATGGCCAGAGATGAGCCAATCTGAAGCCAGGAGCCAGGAGCTTCTTCCAGGTCTACCATGCGAGTGCAGGGGCCCAAGGACTTGGGCCATCTTCTACTGCTTTCCCAGGCCATAGCAGAGAGCTAGCTCAGAAGTGGAGTAGCCAAGACTTGAACTGGTGCCCATATGGGATGCTGGCACTGCAGGCAGTGACTTTACCTGCTATACCACAGTGCCAGACCCAAAGAAAGATTATTAAGATCAGTCCCATTCACAATAGCTCCAAAAAGAATTAAATACTTTGGAATATATTTAACCAAGGATGGATGTCAAAGAGCTCCACAATGAAAATTGTAAAACAGTAAAGAAAGAAATAGAAGAAATTAAAAGATGGAAAAATCTTCCATGTTCATAGATTGGAAGAATCAACATCAACAAGATATCCATACTGCCAAAAGCAATTTACAGATTCAATGCAATCCCAAACAAAATACCAATGACATTTTTTGCAGATCTAGATTTTAAAAAAATGATGCTAAAATTAATATGGAAACACAAGAAACCCCAAATAGCTAAAGTACTCTTATACAACAAAAACAAAGCTGGAGGCATCACAATACCAGATTTCAAGACATACTACAGGGCAGTTATAATCAAACCAACTGGAACTGGCACAAAATCAGATGGACGAACAATGGAACAGAATAGAAACTCCAGAAATCAATTCATGCATCTATATCCAACTTATCTTTGACAAAAGATCTAAAATCAATGACTGGAGCAAGGACAGTCTCTAACAAATGGTGCTGGGAAAACTGGGTCTCCACATGCAGAAGTATGAAACTATACCACTACCTTACTAACCTTACACAAAAATCTACTCAAAATGGATCAGAGACCTAAATCTATGACCTGATATCATTAAATTATTAGAGATCACTGGGGAAACTCTGCAATATATTGGCATAGGCAAAAACTTCTTGGAAAAGACCCAGAGGCACAGGTAACCAAAGCCAAAATTGACAAATGGGATTACATCAAGCTGAGAAGCTTCTGCACAGCAGAAAAACACCAGCAAAGTGAAGAAGCAACTGAGAGAATGTGAGAAATTATTTGCAAGCTGCACAACTGAAAACGGATTAACATCCAGGATCTGAAAAGAGCTCAAGAAATTCAACAACAACAATAGAAACAATCCAGTGAAGAAGTGGGCAAAGGACTTGAACAGGCATTTTTCAAGACAGGAAATTCAAATGGCTAGCAGACTTTCAAGAAAATTCTCAGGATCACTAGCAATCAGGAAAATGCAGATCAAAACGACAATGAGGTTTCACCTCACTCCAGTGAGAAAGGCTCATATACACAATTAACAAACAAAAATGCTGGTGAGGATGTGGGGAAATGGGTACCCTGGTCTACTGTTGGTGGGAATGTAAACAGGTGCAGTCACTGTGGATGACAGTATGGACATACCTCAGAAATCTGAAAGCCATTGTAATCCATAAACTGTACTTTGGAAATTTATATTTACTAAATAAAAAAAATTAAAATTAAAAAATTAAAAAAAAACTTCTGAGAAGAAAAATATCTACAAAATATGGAGCCAATTTAATGCTCCATGAGACTTTTCCAGAATAAATCATTTATTGTTCACTGAAAAAAAAATCTGAATATAGACCTCCATATGACCCAGCCATCCCACTTCTAGAATTTTATCCAAACTAAAAGAAATCATTACATGAAAGAGTTATCTGTACCCCCATTCTCACTGCAGCGCAATTCACAATAGCTAAGAGATGGAATCAACTGATGACTGGATAAAGAAATTATGGTATATAGAGACTATGGAGTATTGCTCAGCTGCAAAAATGAATGAAATCTGTCTTTTTCAACAAGATGGACACAACTGGAAACCATCATACTTAGTGAAATAAGCCAGTCCCCAAAAGACAGATATCATCTATTTCCCCTGATCCAAGGTAACTAACAGAGTACCTGAAATGTAATGTACTGGAGTGAAACAGACATTTTGAGATTCAATGATTGTTTATAGCCATTGTCTCTTTTGAGGAAGAGTTTTTTTCTTTTCCACTTCATACTATCTGTTGAACTCTTTTACTTAGAGTAGGGTTTACTATATTATCTTTAAGTATATGAAAATAGATATTTGTAAAAATTAAGAGTGGGAATGTGAGAGGGAAGCGGAAGAAGGGTTGAAGCGTGGGCAGGAGGGGTGGGGTGGGGGAGTTTCACTACGTTCCTAAATCTGTATATATAAAATACATGAAACTTGTATAACTTAAATAAATTTTTTAAAAAAGAATCCATAGTTTAAGGGCTAATCCCCTCTACTTCAGGTTGTGACTGTAGTTGGAAACAGGGCCATTGCTGATGTAATTGGGAGGAGATCACTGGAGTGGACACCAACCCAACATGACTGGCACATTTATGACACAGAATCTGCACACAGATGCACACATCCAGGACAACTCCAAGAGAAGATGTATGCAGAGATTGAGCTGGTGCCTCCACAAGTCACAGGAATCAAAGGCTACCAGCAAACCCCTGGAAGCCAGGTGAGAAACATGTACAACTGATTCACCCTCACAGCCCTCAAGAAATTCTTCATCTCAGGCTTATGGCCTCCAGGACCGAAGTCACCCAGTGTGTGGTTCTTCATTACAACAATGCTGGGAAAACAATACGCTGACCAAGACACAGCTGTGGAGCAGGGTAGCCTCGCTGTCTGGAAGACCCAAGATACAAAGAAAAGATTTAATATATTCCTATGAATTAAGAAGACACCAAAAGGGCTGGTGCTGTAGTGGCAACAGCATCTACTATAGAAGTCAGTTTGAGTCCTGGCTGCTCTACTTCCAATCCAGCTCCCTGCTAACATGCCTGGGAAAGCAGTGGAAAATGGCCCAAGTACTTGGGTCCCTGCACGCACATGGGAGACATAGAAGCTCCTCACTCCTGGCTTTGGATTGGTATAGCTCCAATGTTGTGGCCATCTGGGGAGTGAACTAGTGGATGGAGGATCTGTCTCTCACTCTGTCTGCAGCTGTGCCTCTCAAATAGGTAAATCTTTTTTTTTTTTTAAAGACCCCAAAAAAGATAATAATACCCTTGTTTGGTATAATCAAAATAAGTAAAAAATATTGTAGTCAAATAAATAAACTACAGCAAATATCAAAGATATTAGTAATATAATATTGACATGGAAAAAGTCCCAAGGGAATATATAAAATGTGTCCTTTATATAAAGCTAAAAATAATTAATATTTATAAATGGGTACCAATGCTAAATATCTCCCAAATAATCTAATACACAGTATAATTCCAACTGAAATGTCAGCATATACTTTTCCTTTTTTGGGGGGGCGGAGGCTGGGATAGGGAGGGACTTGATACTATAGTTCATCTGAAAAAATTAATTAATGAATAAAAAGACAAACATTATGAAAGGAAGAAATAATTAGAAGGAATTTGTTAGTATCAGTAAGAGCAACACATTAAAGTCTACAGATGTTAAAACACTATCATACGGATATAGGACTATATTAAACATCCACTGAACAGAAAAAGACCTTTAAATGATAATAAACAATCTTCCAAATCAGTGTGGAAAAAACAGACCATTTAGTAAAAGAAATGTTGAGACAACTGGCTATATAGCTGAAAGAAATCTCATTTCATATAACCAAAAATAAATTCCTGATAAATTTAAATTGAGGAAGGTCTTTTTTAAGCATGACACAGAAGTCAGAAATTAGAAAGGAAAAGGGAGACAGATGTAACAATATAAAAAATAAACACCTTAAACAGAAAAGGCAACATGAACAGGCCTGCAAGGCTATTGAATAGCACCCATTAAAACTCTCTCTTGATTCTATTTCTAAGGCTCAACCCTGGAGAAACACAAGTACAAGGAAATGAAAAGATATATATACCAAGAGGTTTAATACAAAGTTAGTAAATGCAAAAAATAAAAACACTGTAACTGTCCTAATGTAGGTAAAAGATAAGTCTATAATGGAATAATATGCGGCCTTTAAAGGATCTACAGGTGTTAAGTCTAACTAAATGAAAAATGTCTTGGGTATATTCTTTATTTTTATTGTGAAACATGGCATCCTATAGAAAATAATACATAGATACAGAGTGTAATGAATAATACCCCCACAGCATGAATTAGAATACTGTTTGTATAACAAGTAATTCTCCCAATAGTACATTCTAAACCAAATTCCCTCCACCCTTTAGATAACGACTATGTTGATAGATGTAGTAAACATTCCTTGCTTTTATTTATAAAATGGAAAATTAACACTATCTTTTATTTCCACTTTTTCAAGAAGTTTTTGCAGTTCCCTTGTATAAAATATATGTTAGTTTCATTTCTTTTACTTAATAATACATTTTTAAGATTTACTAATGTTCTGTGTTGCCACCCTTTGTCCATTTTCATGCTATGACACTATACAACTATCTAATTTAAAATTTTTATTTGAAAGGGTGAGGGGGGTTGAGAGAGAGCGAGCACTGCCATCCACTGGTTCATTCTTCAAATGCCTGAAACCACTGAGACTGAGCCAGACCAAAGCCAGAAACTGAGAACTCAATTCAGGTCTCCCACAAGGGTGGCAGGAACCCAATCAATTATTTGAGCCATCTGTGCTTGATTAACAAGAAGCTGGAATCAGGAAACAGAGGTAGGTATTGAGCCCTGGCCCCTAGTAGGGAGCTGGGTCAGAAATCGAGCAGCGGGGACATGAACTGGTGCCCATATGGGATGCCAGTGGCATAGGCAGCAGCTTTACCCACTACTCCACAATGAAGGCCCTGTTTGCACATTTTTTAAAGATTTAGTCCTAGGTATTTGTTACTATAATTAGTTTTCTTTTTAAAAATTTCATTTTCAGTTTGTTGATGTGTAGAAATATAATTGACTTTTGTTTATGAATCTTATATCTAGCAACACTGCTAAACTCAGTATCTGTGAAGATTTTACTGAGTTTTTCTAAACAACCAATCATATCATCTACAAATTATGAAAATATTCTTTTTGATTCTTATCTATTTTCTTGTCTTACTGAATCGGTTGAGCCTTCCAACCTAATGTGAGATAGCAAGGGCAATAATGGATTATCCTGATCTTGGTTCTAATGTGAAAGGGAGAGCTTTTCACCATTAAGTGTGATATGGGTTTGGGTAGGTATCATATATAGAATAAAGATGCTCTTTTCTGTTCTCGTTTTGCTAAGAGTTCTTATGAATGGCTGTTAAGTTTTAACAAGTGTGGTTTTTGTATCAATTAAAATGGCTCAAGATTTTTCTCCTTTAGTTCATTGATGGTGATTTATACTAATTTCCTAATATACAATCTACTTTGCATTTGTGAATAACCCAACTTTGTCATACTCTGTTATTCTACTTGCTATTTGCTTAGGATAGTTGTATCTTTGTTAATGAATAACACAGACACAAGAATAATGATCCTATAAAATTGTTTTATTTTTTCATGTCATTCTATTGTGAGGTACTACAACAAGTGATGTTAATCTTATGTCAAATTAGCTGAAGTGTGCAGTCTCTTTTTCTGGAAAATTTGTGTGATTTGAAATTATATATTTCTTAGATATTTCATAGAATAGTTAGATAAAGTCCTCTAGGATTAGATTTTTCTTTATGAAAGACTTTAATTAAAAATTAAATTTCTTTAATGTTTATAAGAGTCCAGGATATCCTACTTTTCCCTGTCAGTTTTGCAAGTTACATTTTCTTAATTTTACCACTTCATCTAAATAAAAAATTGTTTCTTATCAAATTGTTCATATATTTTGTAATCAATTTTTTAATTGTCCACAGGATTGATGGATCGATCAGGATCCATCCATCCCTGATGATAATCTTTTCCTCAGGTTTGCCAGGTTTGTCGATTTTATGTCTTTTCAAATAACCAATTCTTCAGCTTTGCTGATTTTCTCTATTATATGCCTGATGAATTTCTTTTTTTAAAAGATTTATTTATTTCCTGGAAAGTCAGAGTTACACAGAAAAGGAGAAGTCAGAGAAGGAAAGGCAGAGAGAGGGAGAGAGGCCTTCCCTCTGCTGGTTCACTCTCCAATTGGCCGCAACGGCTGGAGCTTCCTCCAGGTCTTCTCACGCTGATACAGGGGCCCAAGGACCTGGACCATATTCTACTGCTTTCCCAGGCCATAGCAGAGAGCTGGACCGGAAGTGGAGCAGCCAGGACTCGAACCGGTGCCCATATGGAATGCAGGCACTGCGGGTGGCAGCTTTACCCGTTATGCCACAGCACCAGCCCCAGATGAATTTCATTAATCTCTACTCTTTCCTCTGCTTGGTGTAGTCTGCTGTGGATGTTTACAACTATAATTTTTTAAAATCATGAATCTTGATGTAAATGGAATGGAATGGGAGAGGGAGCAGGAGATGGGAGGGGTGCGAGTGGGAGGGAAATTATGGGGGAGGGGGAGAAAGCCATTGTAATCCATAAACTGTAATTTGGAAATTTATATTTACTAAATAAAAAAATACAATGAAAATATTTTTTAAAACACTTAACCAAATAAAGTTAGAAAAAAATTCATCTCTGGCAAATTTGCATTAAGGAAATAGTGATGTACATTCTTTAGGCTGAAAGAACATACTAGATGATTGATAGACCAAAAAAAAAAAAAAAAAAAAAGAGCTGTGGGGGGCCTTGTGGCTTAGCAGGTAAAGCTGCCACCTGCCATGCTGGCATCCCATATGGGTACCAGTTTGAGTCCCGGTTGCTCCACTTCCAGGGAGCAGGCTGCTTCCTGCTGATGTGCCTAGGAAAGCAGTGGAAGATGGCCCAAGTTCTTGGGACTCTGCACCCACGTGGGAAACCGGGAAGAAGCTCCAGGTTCCTGGCTTCAGATTGGCTCAGCTCCAGCCATTTCAGCCATTTGGGGAGTGAACCAGTAGATGGAAGATTTCCCTCTCTCTGTCTCTTCCTCTGCATCTCTGTCACTCTCTTTTCAAATAAATAAATAAGTCTTTAAAAAAAAAAAAAAGAGCTCTGTAAAGTTTATAACATATTGCTACATAGCAATAATACTATTAATAATATTATCAGATCTCCAGCTTGCAGATGGTAGATCACAGAACTTAGCTTCCAGAATTATAAATAACCAACTGGAGACACAGAAGAAGACATCTGGCAAAATGACTGGAGACAGGCTATAGGTTTGGGATATGCTTCCCTCTCTCAAAGAACGACTGAAATTTATATGTCTTTTTGTGCATGCATGTAAATATTGGCTAGAATATTTGAGGGAGAGTGCTGGAATACAATGTGGACAAAACGGAGAAGCTAAGAAACAAGATTTGGGATCATCTTGTAAAGAAGGGAACCAAATGCCTTGCCTTGACTCCTCCACTGCTCTGGTCCAGATCAGTTTGAACGTGGAAAAGTCTTCACACAATGGGAAAGAGGTTGCTGCTCCCTGACATTATTTTGAAACCAAGCTCACAATTGCTCTGCTCCTACTGCCTTGTACACCACAACTGCCTGGTTCTGGTAGAGGCCTTATTCCCATATGCTAACGGATACTGAAGGCCAGCAGCTCCTATTGCTACACAAGTCATGCTATATCTACATGAACCAACTGGAATGACTCTACCCCTTGGGATCTGTGGAAATTAGGGGACCCTATTCTCAGTGCCGTGCTTGCTGCAGCACACCTGCCTATGCTTGTTGGAGTAGAAGCGTTCCCACATGACCTACAGAGACTAGCAGGCTCCCTTTCTGCAATGTTGCATGTCTTGTGCCCAGAGCCATCAATTAGGGCTAAAGAAGCCATATGGAGACAACACTATTGCACCTAACTGAAGTCCACAGAGCCTACAAACCAACATCCTAAAATATATTTCTAGGGGGGGCGGCGCCATGGCAAAAAAAAAAAAAAAAAAAAAAAGAAAAAAAAAAAAAGGAAAAAGAAAAGAAAAAGAACCAAACAGAAATCTTGGAAATGAAGAATTAAGTTAAGATAAATTAAAAAAAAAAAAATGCAGTTTAGAGGCAGGCACTGTAGCACAGCAGGTTAATGCCCTGGTCTGAGCGCCAGCATCCCATATGGGCACCGGTTCGAGACCTGGCTGCTCCACTTCTGATCCAGCCTTGTGCTGTGGCTTGGGAAAGCAGTGGAAAATGGCCCAGGTCCTTGGGCCCCTGCACCCAACTGGGAGACCTGGAAGAAGCTCCTGGCTCCAGCTTCGGTTCGGCACAGTTCTGGCGGTTGCAGCCATCTGAGGAGTGAACCATCGGATGGAAGACCTCTCTCTCTGCCTCTCCTCTCTCTGTGTAACTCTCACTTTCAAATAAATAAATAAATCTTTAAAAATTGATTTTAAAAAATTACAGTTGCAAACATCAACAACAGACTACACCAAGCAGAGGAAAGAATATTTGAACTTAAAGAAAGGCCTTTGGAAATATTTGCTAGGGAAAAAAAAGAAAAGAAAAAAGGAGAAGACAGCCATTGACACTTTTGGAACATCATTAAAAGAACAAATATTCAGGGCTGGCGCTGTGGTGTAGCAGGCAAAGCACCCACCTGCGGTGCCAGCATCCCATATAGGCGCTGGTTTGAGTCCTGACTGCTCCACTGTGCGAGACCTGGAAGAACTCCTGGCTCCTGGGTTTGGATCAGCTCTGGCCATTGTGGCCATTTGGGGAGTGAACAAGTGGATGGAATTCTCTCTCTCTCTCTCTCTCTCTCTCTGCCTGTCTATAACTCTGTCTTTCAAATAAAGTAAATAAATCTTTAAAAAAAAAAAAAGAATACACATACTGAGGATTCCTGAGAGTGAATACTGAAGTAGAGAAATAGAACACTTATTTATGAAATAACAGCTTAAAATTTATCCCATCGTGATATTTATCCAAGTACAGGAAAATCACAGGATTACAAATAGAAATGAGTAGATTAGATTCTCACCATGACCTCTTATATGCAAACTCTCAAAAGTACAAAGAGAGAATTCTAAAATTTGTAAGAGAAAATTATACATCACACTTAAGGGGACCTCCATTAGACTAACAGATTTCTTAGCAGTAACCTTATACCACAGGACGGAATGGAATGATATATTACAGGTTCTGAAAGAAAAAACTGCCAATCAAGAACACTATACCCAAAACAAGCTTAAGAGTGCCACATATAAAAGCAAAAGGAAGATAATAAACATTATGAAAATACATGAAAGCATAAGACTCACTCAAGAAGGTCAAATGATATTAGAAATGATCAGAGGAATTTTTTAATGACAGGATGAAGTTATTACTTATCAATAATAAACATGACTATAAATGGACTAAATTTCCCAGTAAGAAAACACAGACTGGCTTTACAGATGAAAAAATAAGACCCCAAAATATGCCACCTCAAGAAATTTACTTTACCAGTAAAGATATACACAGATTGAAAGTTGAAAAGATGTTGTTATCATACAGATAACAAAAGTGAGAAGGAAAAGCTATACTACAGCAGAGAAAATAGACTTCAAGATGAAAACTGTAAAAAAGAGACAGTCACTATATAATGATCAAAGGATCAATTCAAAAAGAAGATATGACAATTGTAAATGCACTTAAAGTCAGATCACCCAACTTTATAAAACAAACATTAGATCCAAATGGAGAGATAAGTTTCCAAATATAATAATAGTGGGATGTTTCAAAACCCCAATTTCATCAATGGACAGATCATAACAACAACAAAAATAAACAAAGAAACAGCAGAGTTAAGCTGCACAACAGACCAAATAGAGCTAACAGACAATTACAGAACATTCCATCCAACAGCTGCAGAACACACATTCATCAGCACAAAGAATATTCTCTAGCAGACCATATATTAAGCCACAAAACAAACAAAATAAAAATAAAGAATCATATTATTTTCTGACCATCATGATATAAAACTAGAAATCAGTAACAAAAGAAACTTTGGAAATTACACAAACACATAGATGAATCAGTATACTTTTGAATAAACAATGGGTCACTGAAAATATTAAAGGAGAAATAAAAAATTTCCTTGAAACTAATGAAAACAGAAGCACAATACACCAAACATATGGAATAAAAATATAGCAGTACTAAGAGGGACATTTATAAGGACACACACATATATACATATACATACATATATACATATACACACACACACATATATATAGATATCAACCTAACCATGCATTAAAAAAAAAAAAAAAAACGAGAAAAATGAGAAAAAAATCCAAACCCGAAGCTAGTATAAGGGAAGAAATAATAAAGATCAGAGCAGAAATAAATGAAATAAAACAAAAAAAAAATACAAAAGATCAGTAACTGAAGAGTTGGTTTTTGAAAAGAAAGACAAAATTGGGCCGGCGCCGTGGCTCATTAGGCTAATCCTCCGCCTTGCAGCACCGGCACACTGGGTTCTAGTCCCGGTCGGAGCACCGGATTCTGTCCCGGTTGCCCCTCTTCCAGGCCAGCTCTCTGCTGTGGCCCGGGAGGGCAGTGGAGGATGGCCCAAGTCCTTGGGCCCTGCACCCCATGGGAGACCAGGAGAAGCACCTGGCTCCTGCCATCGGATCAGTGCGGTGCGCCGGCAGCAGCGCGCCAACCACGGCGCGCCAACCACGGCGGCCATTGGAGGGTGAACCAACAGCAAAGGAAGACCTTTCTCTCTGTCTCTCTCTCTCACTGTCCACTCTGCCTGTCAAAACAGAAAAAAAAAGAAGAAAAAAAGAAAGACAAAATTGATAAACTTTTAGTTAGACTACTAGCACTAAAATAAATAAAATCAATATCAAAATGGAGATTCTAAAACTAATAATACCCTCATTTGAAGGAAGAAGATGAATAAAAATAGGATTAAAGTGAAAAAAAACTAATACCACAGGAATACAAAGGATCACCAGAGACCACCTTGAACAACTATATGCCAATAAAATAGAACATCTAAAAGAAATAGATTTTTAGATACATATAACTTCCTAAAATCAGACTAAGAAAATATAGAACACTTGAACAGACAGATGACAAGTAATGAGATCAAATCAGTTATCAAAAGTCTTCCAAGAAAGAAAACCTCAGGGGCTCAGCTTGGTGGCACAATATGTTCCTGTTGCTTGCAATGCCTGTACTCTATATTGGAGTGCTAGATCAAGTCCTGGCTACTCCATTTCCAGTCCAGTTTCCTGCTAATGACCTGGAAAGGCAGTGGAAGATGACCCCAGTACCTCCTGGTTTCTACCTTCAGCCTGGTCCAGAACAGGCTGTTGTGGCCATTCTGGGAGTGAACCAATGGATGCGAAATTGATCTCCCCTGCTCCCTCTCTCCCCCAGCCTCCCTCACTCTCTCTTTCTGATGCTATACCTTCCAAATAAATACAAGAAGGAGAAGGAGAAGCAAATAAAACCTTAGGATTTGCTGGCTTCACTGCTGAATTCTACCAAACTTTTAAGGAATAGCTAACACCAGTTCTTCTCAAAGTACTCCAAAAAACTGAAAGGGAAGGAACTGTTCCAAACTAATCTCATGAGGCCAACATTACGCTAATTCTAAAACCAGGCAAGGATACAATAACGAAAACTACAGACCAATCTCCTGATGAAGATGATGCAAAAATCATCCCCAAAAATCCTAGCAAACTCAATCTAACAACAAATCAAAAGCATCATTTATCAAAATCAAGTAGGATTTATCCAAGGAATACAGAGATGGTTCAACATACACAATCAACAAATATAATACATCACATCAACAGAATGAAAGATAAAAATTGTATGATACTCTTAATATATGCAGAAAAGCAATTGGATAAAGTTTAACATCAGTTCATCATACAAATGTTGACCAAATTAGATACAGAAGTAATGGACCTCAAAATAATAAAAGCTTTCTATGACAAACTCATAGTCAACATCATATTGAATAGAGAAAAGCTGTCTGTAAGAACTAGTATGAGACAAAAACATCCACACTTGCCATGCTTATTCAGTATTATACTGTGGGTTTTAGCCAGAGCAATTAGACAGCAGAAAGAAAAAAAAAAAGCAAACCAACAGAAAAGGAGGAAATCAATGACCCCTGTCTGCATACATATCGGTGTACGCGCAGAGAAATCCAAAGATTATACCAAGAAACTATCTGAACTCTTAAATTCAGTAAAGTTGCAGGAAATAATAATGAACTCATCAAGAAACCTGGGTGTGTCACCTTAGGCACGCCCTTAAGCCTGGAGAAATGAACAGAGCTATCTGGCCACACCCACTACAAACCTGTAGGCATTCACTGAAAGCAAACATTCCACTTATCTACAGTTATAGTACAAAGATAAAAGCTGCCACCGGAAAAAAAAAAAATCAAGAAGTATCTCCAAAAATGCCACACAACAAACACGCCAATTCAAAAAACAAGTATAAGGAAGACAACATGACACCCCCAAAAGAATGGAACACTTCAATACTAGATTGTGAACATGATTAGATAGAAGAAATGCAAGAAATGGAATTCAAAAAACTGAACATAAGATTACATAACAGTAATCAGAAGCAAATGCACGAACTAGTGAAATCTGTACAAGACATGAAAAAATATTTCTCCCATGAAATTGAGATTTTAAAGAGCAATAAAAATGAAATGAAGAATTCAATACAGCAAACAAATGCAGTGAAGAGCCTTAACAACAGAATCAGTGAAGCAGAAGAAAGAATATCATACTTAAAAGACAAAGCACAGGAAAGTATACAATCAAACCAAAGACAAGAAAAGGAAATTAGAAAACTAAAAAACACTATTGGGAATCTATAGGGCATTATAAAAAGACCCAATATATGGGTTCCAGGAGTTCCTGAAGGCATGCAAAGAGAGAAAGGAGCAGAAGGCCTCTTCAGTGAAATAATAACAGAAAACTTCCCTAGTTTAGAGAAAGAAAAGGAATGCAAGTGCAGTAAGCACACATAACTGCTAATAGACATGACGAGGAAAGATCCTCGCCATGTACACATTTAGAGAAGACTCTAAAATGTGCACAAAAAAAAACGCCAGACTACTTTCAGAGAATCTCCAATTAGACTCACACCGGACTTCTCACCAGAAACCCTATAGATTAGGAAAGAATGGTGAAATATAGTCCAAGTCTTAAGAGAAAAGAACTGTCATCCCAGAATATTATACCCTGTAAAGCTCTCATTTGTGAATGACGGTGAAATAAAGACCTTCCATAAGAAACAGAAATTAAAGAATTTGTCACCACCCATCCAGCCCTACAAAAGATGCTTAAGGATGTATTGCACACAGAATCACAGAAACATGGTCATCCCTATGAAAGAAGGAAAGGAAAAAAATCTCTCAGTAAAAGTTCAAAGAAAATTCAAAGTAAAAAATAGGACTATTTTTGAAAAAAAAAAAAAAAAAAGGCAGGGCAGTTACTTAGCAGTAGTCACCTTGAATGTAAATGGCCTCAATTCCACAGTTAAAAGACACAGACTGGATGAATGGATTGAAAATCAAAACCCATCTATTTGCTGCCTACAAGAAACACATCTCACCAACAAAGATACAAATAGACTGAATGTGAAGGAATGGAAAAAGATATTCCATGCTAACAGAAACAAAAAAAGAGCTGTGTAACCATCCTAATATCAGACATCAGAGATGTTAACAAATGTTAACACAAAAACTGTTAAAAAAGAGAGAAGGACAAGATGTAATGATTAAGGGATCGATTTACAGGATGATGTGACTATAATAAACAACAGGGCATCTAATAACAGGGCACCTGGCTATTTAAAAGAAATGTTATTGGAACCAAAGGGAGGCATACACTGTAACACGAGTAATGGGGAACTTCAATATTCCACTTTCCACAGCAGGCAGATCAACCAGACAGAAAATCAGCAAGGAAAAAACAGAGTTAATTGAAACTATAGACCAAATGGACTTAACAGATCCACAGAATTTTTCATCTAACAGCTGCAGAATACACATTCTTCTCACCAGTACATGGAACTTTCTCTAGGACAGACCACATGCTAGGCCAAAAAGCAAGTCTCAGCAAATTAAAAAAAAACTGAAATCATGCAACGTATCTTCTTTGACTACAATGGAATGAAGCTTGAAATCAACTCAAGTCCTTGGGTCCCTGCATGGGAGACCGGGAGGAAGCAGCGCCGGCCATGGTGGCCATTAGGAGAGTGAATCAATGGAAGGAAGACCTTTCTCTCTGTCTCTCTCTCACTGTCTATAACTCTCTCTGTCTCTCTCTTTCTCTCTCACTGTCTAACTCTGCCTGTCAAAAAACAAACAAACAAAAAATCTTTAGAACATATGCAAACATATTGAGACTGAATAACATGCTCCTGATTGAACAGTAGATCATAGAAGAAATCAAAAGAGAAACAAAAAAAATTTCTGGAAATAAATAAAGATAATACAAAAAAAAAAAAAAAGATGACAATACAACATACCAAAACTTAGGGGATACAGCAAAAGCAGTATTAAGATGAAAGTTTACAGCAAATGGTGCCTACAACAAGAAATTGGAAAGGCACAAAATAAATGAGCTATCAATGCATCTCAAGGACCTACAAAAACAACAGCAAACCAAGCCCAAAATTAGTAGGAGAAATGAAATAGTTAAAGTTATAGAATAAACAAAATTAAATCCAAACCAAACCAAACGATCAACGAGACAGAGCTGATTTTGGAGGGGGGGGATATATATATATGGGGATACCTCAGAAATCTGAATATAGACCTACCAAAAGACCCAGGCATCCCATTCCTGGGAGTTTACCCAAGGGAAACGAAATCAGCACATGAAAGAGTTATCTGTACACCCATGTTCACTGCAGCTCAATTCACAATAGCTAAGATATGGAATCAAACAAAATGTCTGTCAACTGATGACTGGATAAAGAAATTATGGGATGTGTACACCATTGAATACTACACAGTGGTTAAAAAACAAAATGAAATCTAGTCATTTGCAACACAATGTATGCAACTGGAAAACATGCTTAGTGAAATATGCCAGTCTCAAAAGGACAAATACCATATGTTGTCACTGATCTGTGGTAACTAATAGAGTACCTAAAAGGTAATCTATATAAATGAAATTGACACTTGAAATATGATAACTTTGAACAACCCTGTCCCCACTGCTGAGGAACAGTAATTTTTTTCTAGACTATTTGTGGAACTCTTTACTTAGTACAGATTTAATCTTATGTGTATAAAGTTAATTGAAAACAGATCTTGGCGCCGGTGCTGTGGCATAGTGGGTAAAGCTACTACCTACAGTGCTGGCATCCCATATGGGCTGCTCCACTTTCAATGCAGCTCTCTCCTGTGGTCTGAGAAAACAGTGGAAGATTGCCCAAGTCCTTGGGCCCCTGCACCTGTGTAGGAGACCCAGAAGAAGCTCCAGGCTCCTGGCTTTGGATTGGCCCAGCTCAGGCTGTAGTGACTTTTTGGGGAGTGAATCAGTGAATGAAAGACCTTCCTCTCAGTCTCTCTCTCTCTCTGTTAACTCCACCTCTCAAGTAAATAAATTAGTCTTTATAAAAAGTAAAATAAAATGTACTTGCTTTAAAAAAAAAAAAAAGACTGAGTATGAAAATAAAAACACTGCTTTCTTGAGACCATCAGAAAAACTGTAATATAAGCAGCACCTAGACCAAATCCAAAGAGACTTAGAACTGCTTCTATCCTCCTGTAACACAAGTTTGACAGAGGAAGGCAGAAAAAGCCCACTTTTTTTTTTTTTTTTTTTTTTTTTGGACAGGCAAAGTGGACAGTGAGAGAGAGAGACAGAGAGAAAGGTCTTCTTTTGCCGTTGGTTCACCCTCCAATGGCCACCACGGCCAGAGTGCTGCGGCCGGCACACCGCGCTGATCCGATGGCAGGAGCCAGGTGCTTCTCCTGGTTTCCCATGGGGTGCAGGGCCCAGGCACTTGGGCCATCCTCCACTTCACTCCTGGGCCACAGCAGAGAGCTGATCTGGAAAAGGGGCAACCAGGACAGAATCCGGCGCCCTGACCAGGACTAGAACCCGGTGTGCCAGTGCTGCAAGGCAGAGGATTAGCCTATTGAGCCACAGCGCTGGCTAAACTTTTAATATTTTATTCAAGAACTAAGGAAAATGGACATGGGTTTATAATTTTTGACACTTGAAGAAACCTTCTGGGAAACTGTCATAAATCACAGCACTTTTTACAATAAAATAGTCACACCCTTCAAGTTCACTATTTCTTGTTAATTAAAATTTCATTCTCAAATACAATTTGCAGTTTGTTCACTGTAAGATATTCTTCTGAGAAAAACTGGTAAATAATTGGCTGGGTTTTCCTTTTAAAAAGGACCAGACAAAAGCCTGGCTTCTGGTTTTAAATATCCTTTCATCTAAAACAAAATAAAACAAAACAAAAATAAAGAAGTACCATCAAGGGTTGGCCTAAGCATTTCTACTGGGGCACAGTAGACAAATGGCCACACTCCCACTAGACTTCTGCCTTTTATATTATAGTAAATTCCTCCTGCATAGCACACTTTGATGCCGGGTAAGTTAAAAAGTGTTTCCAAGGGCAATAGTTTTCATTCCTTATAATGATAACATTAACTCCTGGGCTTTCTTCTTTACACAATGTTTTTGGTTTCTAGATAATAAAAATTATCTATATCATCTCTCAGAAATGATAATAGAAGTGTATGGGCTCCAGTTGGAAAAAAAATGTAAAACTACTTTTAAAAAATTACTCTTGTTGCCGGCACAGTGGCACAGCGGGTTAAGCCACCGTCTATGACAACGACATCCCATATGGACACCGGTTCAAGACCCAGCTGCTCCACTTCCAATCTAGCTCCTTGCTAATGTGCCTGGGAAAACAGTAGAAGACGGTCCAAGTTCTTGGGCCCCTGCACCTACATGAGAGGTCTGGAAGAAGCTTCTGGCTCCTGGCTTCAGCTGGCACAGCCCCAGCCATTGCAGCCATTTGGGAATGAACCAGTGGATAGAAGATCCCCCCACCCCGTAACTCTGTCATTCAAATAAATAATAAATAATTCTTAAAAATTTTTACCCTTATTAAAAGTTCATCATCTGGGGCCAGCAGCATGGTACAGCAAGAAAAGCCACTGCCTGCAACGCCAGCATTCCATACTGGCACTGGTTCAAGTCCCAGCTGCTCCAGTTCCAATCCAGCTTCCTGCTAATGCAACAGTACAAGATGGACTAAGTGCACCCACATGGGAGACCCAGATGAAACTCCCGGTTCCTAGCCTCAGCCTGGCCCAGCCCCAGCTGTTGGATTTGGGGAGTGAACCAGCAGATGGAAGTTTGTCCATCTGTCTCTCTCTTTCTTTCTCTCTCTCCCACCCCCTTAACATGTCTTTCAAATGAATGTCAATCTTCAAAAAAAAAGAAGAAGAAGAAGAAAATGTGGTTTTAGTCCATAATAGAAGATTATTCTTCCTTGTTAATAGATTTACCACACCTTCACCTGCCCTTTGATGGAATAAACCCAATTCTTTCTATGTTCTCACACAGGCTAGATTTTGGCAGCTCGTCTTGCATTCACTTGGACACATGACTTCTCTTTTTGATTCCACTTTATTTAGTTACCTGACTTTTAACACTCCAGGTTCTCCTGGAAAAGGGAGTTATTATGGTAGGGACCCAACCATCTTATCTTCTCCTATTTGACTCAAGAAATCAGAAATCAAATTAACCACACACAACCTACTTGAAACATCTTAGCAAAAAGGTTACAAACCAGAATATCAGAAAGTGAAAGAATACCCTAATTTTCTAGTCCTCATATAAACTAAAGGTAGCATTATGAAGGATAACTATACAGCAGAGCTGTTAAAATGTTTTTCAAAGGTACTCTATAGGCTTTGAAATAGGATTCACGATGTCCGAGTCAGCAACTTGTCCAACAGGTTGGCTAACCCAGACAACACCTGATCCCAAATGACAGCTGCTTGATCCCAGCAGCTCAAGTTGCTTTGTTTCTAAGAGCAAGCAGAACCAGGTGACTTTTCTTTTTTAAGGAATAGAAGTTCATGAACCTAAACTAATATTTCACGGTGATGTCTCAGTAACTCTTTTACTTATAAAATGCTGTAAAACCTGAGAATGGCAGAAATGTGTAGTTTTGTAGAGTGAGATGATTATTGGGATCTCCCCATTCGTTCCTTATTCCATGTTGAAGTTCATATTACTTCCTGTTACGCTCACTAGTAGGGTCTGAGCAGGAGCAAGGAGGGAGCCAGAGAAGACAGAGACCTTCACTTGATTTTCAGACACCTCAATGAGTCTTGCTGAATGTGTACAAAAGTATTCTGAGTGGTATTGTTTAAGGTTTCTAAGCACACTGAAATTACACCCACAATTAGCGTGTAATTCTCATAGACTGAGTCCCCATCAGCGCTTTAAAAAAAACCTGTTATCAGAGAATTCATACTGCTGAGTCACGACTCAACTTCTTGAATTATTCTGATTCTGTTTTAAGAATCGAGTGAACCTTATTTCACAACAGTCACCTGCTGTTCACGAAAACAAACTGGCTCACATAGAACCGAAAACAAGGGCAACCATGAACAACCACTAGAGAGCGTGAAAGAACAGAAGAGCACAAGTCTGTAACCAACACTTCCTCTCTAGAGAGGGCTGAAGGTCAAGACTGGAACAATCATGATGTCTACATACGAGGATTCCCAGACTTTTGGGAGGATAACTGAGTAACTTTCCGAAGTAAAGAATTAATTTGATAACTCCAAGCATTTTACATTCCCAGCCTTGAGTGCCGCCCCCCCCCCCCCCCATTCCCCTGGCCCCAGCTCCTGCCTTTCCCCTTCATTTTTGTTTTAAGAGATCCCATTCTTTGAAATTTAACTGGGATACAAAACAGAACTATACCAAAGAGCTGGAAAGAAATTTTAACAAAAAGGGAGAAATAATAATTCCTTTGAATGAGTAAAAAGTTTTGATCAGCTATAGCCAAACCATCAGAAAAATGCTAGAACTATATTGCAGTTATACCCTCTCTGAAGATTTTGTGTGTGTGTATGTATATATGTTTACATGGATGTATCTAGTTCAGAGGGAAAAGAAGGCTTAAAACCTAAGAGCAAGGAAAAAAACTCATGTAGTGAAGATGAGATTACCTTTTAAGACAACGCAGGCCAAAAGCCAATCATTTCACCTCCATACATGTTTCTTCCTCATGCTACACATTTCACTCCACCCACTGCCTTCCCACTTAAGATCTGTCATTAGTCACAAACTGGTTCCATTATTACTGCTTTTCTCAAACACAGATATAATAAAGCTGCACACTCTGATATCTGCATTTAAAAGAGAAACTGATGTGTATTTTTCGCAGATAGTTTTCTATTTCTAATTCATGGTAGCAAGTTTTACAATGATTAAATGGGTTACTGAAATGTTTTCAACTGAGCTCAGTAAAAAACCAGCCATAGTTCAATGGACTCTGATAGTTGCTGGTACCAGGAAATACATTCAGACCAAAGGCTCATCTTAACCCCTGTCTCACGCCTTCTATCGAATTATGGACACATGTAATATACATGTACATATATCATGGCAGTCCTTTCACATACTGAAGGATGGATGAAAAAAGGAAAACTCTAAGTCCTATGTAACACAGCATGAACATGTTACACTGGACACTGCATGATGCCCTCATTCGCAGAGCCATCAGCCCTCTTGCACACAGTGTGCTTAAATAATGGCTTCTACAGAAGACAAACCGCCTCTTGTTTCCTACAGGGTGGAGAATTCGCCTTGTAATTTGGTTTCCGAGATAACCACGAGCAGCAATGAAACTATTCCTTACACCGTACTGCCCATCTCCACAGACTTGTAAATCAGCACGGCACCTCCCCAGACCTAGCTGAAAAGTGCAGTGAGCAGGGCAGGTTTGAATGAACAAGGACAGCATCGCTTAGCTGTGCTTCTAGCCACAGCAACTCACTTGTTCCCAGGAGCTGCAAAGGGCCATGACAGATCCTTTTGACAGTGGCTATCTTTACTATTTAGCTCGCTAGAATAGCGCGGCCTCTCTCATCCATACAATGGTCTCTAGAAAAATGGAAGGGCAGCAACCTTTGTCAAGGACTAAATGAAAATGTATGAAGACAGATGTTCACTGTCTGCAGTGACTCTCAAGAGTCTCACTTAAGTCATCCTCTAACACAGAATTCATGAGGATCCTTATAAAGGCAGACACACAGAGCTGGACTTTGGATAAGCAAGCAGTTGGTCCAAACAGTCGGATACTTTAAAAATGTTATCTCACAATTTTTTTTTTTTTGCAATAAACACAGGGAAGGCAGTGAATATGGGAAGCCTTTGTGCTTCTACTAAAAGAGACACAAGTTGATGGATATTTACATATATGAAGTTTGCTACTTATTTATGCAGAAACTGCTGAGTTCTTAAGTCTTTCAGATAAACTAAAAATCAGTGAGTTTAAATTTCTTACAGAGATATTCAAAACATGCCATAGCCAAGTAAACCTTTATATAAAAATAGCATGCACTCTACAGTAATTTTCATGAACTAAAAGCCATCTTTGCTGCTGATAAATATTTTGTTAAATACTCTTTGTTTTGGTCAAGAACTTGTATCAATACTGATTTGATGACATTCCTTCCTCAATATCTCTTCTCCATAACATTTCAGCCTAGATTAATGAACACAATTGGTCTATGTAGACAATAACTTATTGCTCCCGAGGCCAGTGATATAGTATAGATATTTAAAGGCTAAATGTAATTGGTACCATAAATAAAAACATTAAACTGAAAATCAAGAAATATACATTTTCATTTTAATTCTGCCCTAAGTCTGATCTTGAGAAGTTCTGTTTAAGACTTCAACATTCTTGCTGAAAATGCAGAAGAAAAGACTGTTGATAATCTCTAAAGTCTCTTTCAGGTTTAACTCTATGAGTCGATCAGTCCAAGTTTTCTAATTTGTCATCTGTTGACAGAGGATATTAAAAGCCTATCTTGAGGGGAAAAGAAGTCAAAAAACCAAGCATTGGAATGCTCTTGCTGTTGTCTACAGATCCAACCTGTTGATCTTTCTGAATGACACAGATTTATTATGTGCTACTGGGATTCAAGCAATGCTGTAACAATCTTGTTCATTGTCAATATATCCTGTCTACCTCAGAGAAATAAACTATATTCCTTCCCTCTTTATATTTCATAAGGAATTCTGAGGCAGATCCAGCCTAAGAACCAACATTGTAGGAAGAACAGGTACAGAGGTACATGCCGCGGTGCTAATGTTTTACTGCACTCAGTATCCTCTGGATCTGTCCGAGCTTCCCGGGTGTCTGTTCTTGTGCTGGAGCTCATATGGGAACGCTGGCCGATATTCTCCACCCAGTACTCCTGTGAACTCACAGTAAAGAAAACCAATCTGATTTTTAAAGCCAATAACCACAAAGGTAAACAGTCAATACACTTGTGTAATAAGAAAAAGCCACAACACCTAACTATACATAAACTGTTCATTTCAGTCTTGGATCCAGGAACTCTTACCTGGGGTCTGCATCCTGTGAAGTTTCTGGGTGTTGCTAACATGATCTTTCCAGCATGCCAGTCAGAAACTCAAAACACTTTGTGTACGGTGCTCGCCTGCGCTCTCTCTCCCTGTCTCTCCCCTTTTGCTCTCACTGGGTGCCTCAGACAGTTTGGAATGCAGAAAAGCCAGAGCCAATGCCAGACAAACACAAACCTTTTTTACCCAGTTCTTTTGCTAGAGAGCACTAAACAATAGGCACCCTCCTTCCTCATACGCTGTGTCTCTCCTCCGCAGCACTGGTGCAGGCAGGCTACTCCAGAAAAAGCAAGGTGCGTTACCAAGCTAGGTCACTCATTTCTTCTGTCCCAAGAGGTGGGGGGTAGATGTGTGCATCTATGTTTTAAGGAATGATTTTTAAAAAAGCAATCTATTTCAAAACCTGTCCCATTTTAGGGCGAGAAAAATAAATTTCAGGCATTCTTATTTTGAATGTTATGATGAATTCAAATACAAAATTTTTAGTGTACAAAAACCTAGTAAATGTAGACAAAAGTCTATTAACATACACATATAACTATCTAAAACTGCCTTATTAAACAGATCAGTTTCACCTATCATAATGTTAATACCTTAAATTTAGGAAAGAAACATAAAAGGAACAAATTTATCCTTTCCTTAAAACACCTCAGGTCTTAAGCTAGAACTTCATTTTTAAAATAAAGAAAATTAAAAATGAATTTTATAAACTGGTGGCTCTGCTAAACTAATTTTCTACTAGGTATGATAAAATTCCAGACAGCACCACTGTTTCAGTCATCATTTTATTCTGTCTTAAAATCAGACACATTTTGTCCCCTACATTCCAAAAAAGACAGGCAGGTCAGCGATGCAACCTCCGCTGTCGGGAAGACCTAACACATGACGCAGCTGCTTAGCTGCGGAGGTTAGCACATCAGCGCTGATCAACTGAAAACCCACGGTTTGAATCAGTAGACTGCACTTGCCGCTTCAGGCAGTGGAACAGACCAGACACGGGAACACAGTAACCGTCTGTTACCTGACATTTAACAAACAGCTGCCGGAAACACATCCACTCACATGCCAATTTTCATGTATATATGTATTGCAGGCAATAGGAGGAAGTTTCAGGAAAATTCACATGATCCTTTATTTCGATTTTTCCGCAAATTTTCTGATACTCCAGAAGATATGTCAAAAACTTTGTGGAAAAACGAAATTTAAAAATAAGTTTATTTTCACGCAAAAAAAAAATTTTAAATCCACGCAAAGCACCTCTTTCCATGAACCTTCTGAAGAACCTTTGTATGCATCTCACACATTAGATACATCTATCCACATACACGTGTTGTATGTGTATATACTTGTATACATATGTGTGCATGAATGAATGCATGTATAGCCTTTCAAGCTCTATTTTTCCCTCCCCTTTTCTCCCTAAATGTAAATATTTAAACAGTTTCTCTTTTAATACTGTCATCATTTGTTTCGGCCATCCAGTCTCCTACTCCCTCAGGAATCACACCACTCTAACACTGTATTTTTCTGTCTTTACTTTCTGTTTCCTGTTTGCAATTTATTGAAGCACTACTTTAAACCCTATTGCTACACAAGATAAAGGATCACAGAGAAGAAAGGCCTAAACACAAGTTATGCAGAAATACACAAACTGAGGGTTTGACTATGAAGACTTAAGAGTCCAGATGCCTACCTGGCCCTAAAACAAAAACAAACAAAAAAAACACCAACAATCCTGATTTTCTCTCCTTACCAAAGATGCTACAAAGCTATATCACTCACTGCCATTTAGAACTGATCTTAAAATAGTGCAATGCACTGAAAATTTTTTTTTTTTTTTATTTGACAGAGAGTGAGAGAAACAGAGAGAAAGGTCTTCCTTCCGTTGGTTCACCCCCCAAATGGCCACTACAGCCAGAGCTGTGCCGATCTGAAGCCAGGAGCCAGGTGCTTCCTCCTGGTCTCCCATGTGGGTGCAGGGGCCCAAGCACTTGGGCCATCCTCCACTGCCCTCCCAGGCCACAGCAGAGAGCTGGACTGGAAGAGGAGCAACCGGGACTAGAACCCGGTGCCTATATGGGATGCCGGCACCACAGACGGAGGATTAACCAAGTGAGCCACGGCGCCGGCTCCCTGAAATTGTTTTTACTTGTCATTCTTCAGAACAAGTCTAAGAAACAGACCGTGATTTTCAAAATTCTGTTCAAGAATTAAAACTATGCTTTTAGTGAGTCTACTATTGTAACACAGGGAGAGAGATTTCAATTCAATAAAATGGAGTCAGAGTCACTGAAATATGGAATTAGCTTGCAGAAGGGACTGCTAGTACAAGAGACAGCAGGTCCCTAACTGGTCCCACAAACGCTGACTGTCCATTTGATGACTATGATTATGATGCAGTTGGGGGACTGGTGTTCTGGTGACAATGCAGAATGACAGGGAAGGCACTGTGGGGCCAACAGTTTAAGCCCCTGCTTGGGATGCGTACATCCCATACCAGAGTGCCTGGTTTGAGTCTCAGCTACTCTGCACTAGCAATTGGAAGATCTCTCTCACTGTCTCTCTCTCATTGTCACTATACCTTTCAAATAAAAAAATATATTTTTGTAAAAGACCCAGAATAACAGCACTCTTTTCCTAAATGGAAGGAAAAATGCACTTCCTCAGTGTGAATTTTTCTTAAGTACTTTAAAAAAAAAAGCTAGAATCCATTACTATTAAATTAACCTCACAGTAGCCTAGAATGATGCCAACTTCTGGCCAAAATACATTTTTGGATACCTGAAGACTAATTATGATGATTTTTTTTTACTATAGTCAGCAAAAAGTGCTTTTGCCACCTATAGTCTTAAGACCTAAACAAAATAGAGAATCACTGTTACAAGTAACAATTTTTCTTAAACCCAAATATTGCATTCCATTATTCAACACTCTTCAAAGAAGATGATGTATCGTACCTTGTTAATTTCCATAGTAAATTTTCTTTACACTAAACATTATTTTTTTCAATGCATTTATTTATTTGAGAGGGAGGGAGCTAAGAGGCAGGAGAGGGGGAGAGGGGGAGAGGGGGAGAGAGAATATCCCCATCTGCTGGTTTACTTTCCAAATGCCTGCAATAGCTGAGACCAGGCTAGGTTACAGGCTGGGAGCCAGCAACTCAGTCCAGGTCACCCATGTGGGTGGTGGAAGCTGAATCACTATTGCCAACATGGTTGCCTCCCAGTATCTGCATTTTCAGGAAGCTTGAGTCAGAGAACCAGAACCATGAATCAAACTCAGGCACTCTGAAGGTCATCTTCACCAACCAGCAACTTCACTGCTGGGCTAAAATGCCCACTCTACTTTACTATTCTGAATCCCCTGCTTTGTGCCTTCTAGCCTTGGTAGTGCTGCTTCTCCATCTGGAAGGTCTTTCCCTGGTTAGGCTACCTGTCATACTCTTATTTATCCTTCACACACTCAGATTTAAAATGATTTTCTTAGTGCAGCATATTTCCTACCCTGGGTTAATTGCATTCTCCTCTACACCATTTTTCTTATTAAGTTCAACCTTCCTCTTCAATATCTCACTGTACTTAACATATTGTATACTGATGTCTAATGTCTCTTTCCACAAAATGCAAGGTACAGGGTGCTGTGGTTGATGGGGAGGGAGGTGATGGCAGGAACTTTTTCTTATTTCCCACTCATCTCCAGAGCTTAGGAAAAGCACAATATGATAGAAAGATGGATAGATGAAAGACTCTATGTCATTAATCAAACCTTTTAAAGTATTTACACTTGGGAGTGCTTGAGAATAAACTGAGGACAGGGCCAAAACATAACAATTTCCTGACGCCAGAGACCAGGACCATGCATGTTGTGTGGTGAAACAGGAACATTTAGGGATTTATCTCCAGCATATGCGGCTTCAGGTAGCTCACTGAAGCCAACAGAATTAAATACCACGGAAAGATGGCTTTTTCTCCACTGACCCAGTCAGGACCTTCGTGTAATGGATAGGATCTTAACAGCAGAAGCTACTTCTTGAAATAATTTTCACTTCCCCTTCACTGTATGAACACACAGTAACCTGCTGTGGGGCCATGGAGAGGGAAATTCAGATTTGGAGGTAGAGATGGAAGAGATCAATACAACTGTAATCATCTACAGCATTAGAGCTGTCCAGAAGGCTGGAGAAGCATGAGGAAATGTGCCACCACTTAGCCATTAACTCAAGCTAAAACTGGCTGAAGTCCACAGCCATGCAGAAAACCACTCACTGCCTATGAACAACCTCATAGATTCTGATGGAGTTTTGAACAGATTTGTCAGGTCACACAATTAGAACACTCAACTCAGCACCAAGCATGTTCACTGGGAATAGGTGAGTCCACTTAAACCATTTATTTATACAAATATTCCCTGCTATAACTTGCTTTCATAGCTCTCATATAGAGAGTTGAACAGGTTATCTTGACTAATATCTTTTACACAATCCTGAGACACCATTATGCTTAATACATTTTTGTACTGGGATGGTTATGTGAAAGTGTCATTTTTTAAATCCAAAACAGTTAAATACTGGCAATGAACAAATGAGTACTAAGAAATACTCAAGCATCAAATGAAGGATTGGACTAAATGATTTTAAAGGTCTCTTCTAGTTCTGGTATTCCTTGACTTTATAATACAAATACAAATTATCAATGAATTTCAGTCCTTGGTTACCGGTTTATCAAACTATGGTCCTCCTATTATATGATTACATAGCATCTTGATTTGTCCTCCTGGGAACTTAACACCACTATAATTTAGCTCCTCACACATTAGATATCTACCTGCTTTCATTCTGATGAGTATAGGCTCTCTGATGATAGGGACAATACGTGCCTTTGCTCACTGCTGTGATGTGTGCTAAGATACAGTCTGCCACATAGGAACTATTTAATAAATATTTGTTGAATAAATAAAAGGTTTGAAAACAAACATAAGTAGACCATGAGATTCCAAAGTGAAGTAACAAAAATATTAGTTGTAAGACTACCAGAAATTTTTCTAGTTATGAATCAATCAAATAGAATACTTTGTGGATTTTTAAAAAACGTAGACAGTATTCTTGCCCCTAATCCTTTTTTTGGGGGGGAGGGGGGGACAGGCAGAGTGGACAGTGAGAGAGAGAGACAGAGAGAAAGGTCTTCCTTTGCTGTTGGTTCACCCTCCAATGGCCGCCGTGGCTGGCGCACTGCGGCCAGCGCACCGCGCTGATCCAAAGCCAGGAGCCAGGTGCTTCTCCTGGTCTCCCATGGGGTGCAGGGCCCAAGCACTTGGGCCATCCTCCACTGCACTCCCGGGCCACAGCAGAGAGCTGGCCTGGAAGAGGAGTGACCGGGACAGAATCCGGCGCCCCAACCGGGACTAGAACCTGGTGTGCCGGCGCCGCTAGGCAGAGGATTAGCCTGTTGAGCCACAGCGCCGGCGCCCCTAATCCTTTACAAGAGTATCATTATGGAATTCTGACTTTGATACAGGTATAGAATTCAATGCTGGAAACTGAGAAACTCTAAAACTTTAAAGCATGGTTGTCTGAAAATCAAAAAGTGCAAAAAGACAAGCTAGCTGCATACATTAAAAATTATTTGCATATCAATTTTATTTATTAAGTAAATGAACAAGAAATAACCCTGTTAATACTTTCTATTATCTTCTAAGCAGAAACACATCTCAACAGCAAGAAGGTGAGATATAAACCAGGCTGGGTGAGTCTGTCTCTTGCACTTATGTGTGCTTTCTCTTTTGAACAGCAAATCATCATAAACACAGATTCTTCTAACCATAAACACAGTGTCTGTTAATGTTTCCCCATAAACCAGATTGGCATTTTAAAACTGTGCTCTTCCCACAGCATTCCTTTTAGAGTTCATATCAGAAAAAGAAATCATTGTTTACAATTGAAATAACAAACGCCAAAGTCACCCACTTACTCTGAAATGCCACTAAAATTTTAATTTTATTTAATTTCATTTGTATGTCATGGGATCACAGCACAACACAGAGACATACATACATTTCTGTTCTGAAAAAAAAAAAAGGACATTATAAAGACCAAAAGATCTGTTAAGTCATATGGCTTACAAAGAACTTAATTAAAAGTGTTGAGAAAGGGCAGGTGATAAATAAGTAACATAAATTATGAGAGCCACACAATGATTTTTAAACTTATAGCTAAGCATTTGAGCTTAACCTTATTCCTCCAACTAAGATGATTTAGTTGACTGCATTTCCTTACATGGAATAGCAGTTGACTGGGAGGAAGCATTATAGGGAGAAGGCAAAATCAAAGATCTGTTTTCTGGGGCCAGTGCTGTGGCATAGTGGGTTAAACATCCACCTGCAGCACTGGCTTCCCACATGGGAGCCAGTTCAAGTCCTGGGTGCTCCACTTCCTATCTGGTTCCCTGCTGATGGCCTGGGAAAGCAGAAGATGGCCCAAGTGTTTGGGCCCCTGCACCCTTGTGGGAGACCCAGAAGAAGCTCCTGGCCCCTGGCTTCTGATCAGCCCAGCTCCGGCCAATGAGGTCATTTGGGGAATGAACCAGCGGATGGAAGACCTCTCTCTGTCTCTCCCTCTCTGCCTCTCAAGTAAATACATAAATCTTAAAAAAAAAAAAAAAAGTTAAACGACGAAAAAAGATCAGTTCCCTTCCTCAACTTGGGCTGCCATGTGGGCGGTGCTGTGAGAGGATGAAGCCACCATCTGCAGTGTCACCATCCCATATGGGTGCCGGTTTGAGTCCTGGCTGCTCTGCTTCTGACCCAGCTCCCTGTTTATGCCCTGGAAAAGCAGTGGAAGATGTCCCAAGGGGACCCTGCACCACGTGGTAGAACTGGAAGAAGCTCCTGGCTCCTGGCCTTGACATGGTCCAGCCCCAGCCATTGTAGCCATTTAATGAGTAAACCAGCAGATAGAAGATCTCTCTGCCTCTCTGTCTGTCTGTCTGTCCCTCTGTAACTCTTTTTTATTTAAGCATCATACAAAGAAAAATAAGAAAAACCTAAGTGTAAAAATACAAGGAAATCTTTTTACAGTTTTATTTTATTGTATGGGTAAGAATATACTACTGGAGCAAAAGCAACATTTCTATTTTTGTAAAGAAATAATTAATGAACAATAAGAACCATCGGTTTGGGACGGTCCTGGACATTAATGGAGACTATCTCTGGATAGTGCTCATAGAGCCGAGGGCCTGCCCGTGACACTGCTCTCCTCATCTCAAAAGGGAGCTTGACTGAGTGGGTGTTTGGCCTAGAGGTTAAGATACCACTTGAGATGCCACATCAAAGTGCATAGGTTCAAATCCTGGCTCCACTCCCAGAGTCAGCTTCCTGCTAACGTGTACTGCAGGAAGAAGCATGCGATGGCTCAGCTGTTCACAGTGTCCTGTGGGAGATCTGGATGGAGCATGGAGCTTCCAGCTTCCAGCTTCCAGCTCCTGGCTTCAGGCTGGCTCATCTCTGACTACTGTAGGCATTTGGGAGAAGAACCAGCAGTTGTTGTTGTTTTTCTTTTTCTCTCCCTGTCTCTTAAATAGATAAAATTTGGTAACGGTGGTTAAGAGGCTGCTTGGAAAGCCTGCATCCTTTTTCGGAGTGCCTGGGTTAGAGTTCTGGCTCTGCTTCTAACTTCCTGTCAGGTGGCAGGTGATGGCTCAAGTAGTGGGGTCTCTGCCAGCCACATGGGAGACCTGGACTGAGTTCCAGTTGAGTCCTGACTGTTGCAGGAATCTGGGGAGTAAACAAGTGGGTGGGAGATCTCCACTTGTGTGCCTTTCAAATAAAACAAAAATAAAAATTTTAAAAGGAATTGAAATTATACTTTAAAAAACTATTTATTTTAAAGAATTATAGATAGAAAAAGAGATCTTCTATCTACTGGTTCACTCACCAGATGGCCACAATGACCAGGGCTAGGCCAGATGAAACCAGGAGCCAAGAGCTTCTTCCAGTTCTCCCACATGGGTAGCAGGTGTCCAAGTACTCGAATCATCTTCCACTGCCTATGTCAGGCCATTAAAGAGCTGGGACTAAAGTGCAGCAGTGGGGTCTCGATACAGCATCAATATGGGATGCCGGCATTGCAGGCAGCGGCTTTACCTGCTAAGCCACAATGCCAGGCCCTGAAATTATGCTTTAATAAGCCTTTCACAACCTGATTTTCTTCAGTAGCTTTAAAACATAAATATACAGTTATCTGTCAGGCTTCCTGGTTTTTTATTATCTCTGTAACAACTGAAGCATCAGTTCATCTTTCTCATATAATACAGATAACATATCTGTTTAGTAAAAATAACAGTCTTTAAGCAGTTGTTTTGGTCTTCAGTGTAAAGAACATTTGCAACTGTGGGCTACTGCTCCTATGAAATTTACTTAGAGAAAGCATGGATTTTATGGTACAGTCAGTCTGGCACACCACTGATAGAAAAACATAAACATGTACTACGTCATTCAAAATACTACTGCAGTAGTCCACCTCACTCAATTTCTATTATTCCCTTACAACTACCTGAAGAACTCTAAAATCCAAGAGAGCTAGACCGCAAGGGATAAGTTATTAAGCATTTTAAAAGGGGGAAAACAGGGGGCCTGCGCTGAGGCGCATTGGGTTAATGTCCTGGCCTGAAGCGCCAGCATCCCATATGGGCACTGGTTCAAGACCTGGCTGCTCCTCTTCCGATCCAGCTCTCTGGTATGGCCTGGGAAAGCAGAAGAAGATGGCCCAAGTTCTTGGGCCCCTGCACCTGTATGGGAGACCTGGAAGAACTTCCTGGCTCCTGGCTTCAGATTGGTGCAGCTCTGGCCGTTGTGGCCAATTGGGGAGTGAACCATCAGATGGAAGACCTTTCTCTCTCTGCCTCCCCTCTCTCTGTGTAACTCTGATTTTCAAATAAATAAATAAATCTTTAAAAAGGGGGAGGGGGACAAAAAACAAGGCAAGTGTGTGGTGATGTGGTGCAGCTGTTAAGTTTCCACTTGGGATGTCCTAATCTCACACAGGAGTGCCTGGTTGGAGTCCCAGCAGCCACTCTGCTTCTGACCCAGTGTATCCTGGAAAGCAGCAAGTGATGGCCCACAGTGGGTCCCTGCCACCCACATGGGAGACTGAGATTGAATCCTGGGTTCTTGGAGTCTGCCTATAGCAGCCCTGGCTGTTGCAGGCATGTGGGGAATGAACCAACAGATAAAAGAGACCACTCTCTCTCTTTCAAATAAAATGGGGGAAAAAAAAAAAGTAAAAGAAGAAAAAAACAAAAAACAAAGAGGAAAAAATTCTAACAGCATTTTCCAAAGGAACAGAGTTCTAAAGTAAAGAACCTAAGAAGTAAATGTTATTATTTTTGTCTATTTTACAGATCAAGAAATGGAGACACAAAAAGGGAGAGTGAACAGCTTGCCCAAGATTACAAAGTGATAGAGCCAGACTCACACTTCAGCTGGCTGTGAGTGGTTTCCCTGAACCACTGCAGTATATTAAATTTGCCTTTAAGGAACATTTTGGGGTTGTCTACCTTCTTTGTAGTTTTCTGCATTTTCCAAATTTCTCCAGGTTAGCTTAACAGCAGTTGTGGTTCTTTAGTATATGCTTGTCCAGATGCAACAAAATATGTATCTATTAGAACAATATACTGACTTTTCCTCTCACATGCTTTTTCATTTATTTAAGTACCTGGAGAGAGCTGTACCACCCAGCATGTTCAAGGCAGCTCCTGATTTGAACGTGCTCATTCTGAAGCGATGATGTTGAGCAGTTTCTGAACATCTGTGTCCCACCATCTGGGGCACGGGGGAGGAGGAAGATCTCCATTTTTAAGGGAGAAGAGAACAGGCTGACTGAGGAAAGGGCCCATTCTCAGTACCACACACCAAACTGTGTGTTCTCAGGAAAAACTCAATTGAGAGAGAACGAGCTGTCCCTTTTCTCATTGCAATGGTTACTTATTTTCCCTCCTCCAGTTTTAAATGGGCCAACAAACTTACTTAGATCTTATCGGTTATATAAAGAGACAGAAGACAAAATATCATTACAAAGGTATATACAGTCTTTGGTTTGTAGATAGTCTATATTTTTTATAAGATTATTATATCTTGGGGCTGGCACTGTGGCGTAGCGGGTAAAGCTGCTGCCTGCAGTGCTGGCATCCCACAATGGATGCTGGTTCAAGACCCGGATGCTCCTCTTCCGATCCAGCTCTCTGTTATGGCCTGGGAAAGCAGAAGATAGCCCAAGTCCTTGGGCCACTTCACCTGCTTGGAAGACCTGGAAGAAGCTCCTGGCTCCTGGCTTCGTATCGGCACAGCTCTGGTTGTTGCAGCAAATTGGAGAGTGAACCAGCAGATGGAAGATCTCTCTCTCTGCCTCTCCTTCTCTCTCTGTAACTCTTTCAATTAAATAAATAAATCCTTTTTTTAAAAAAGATTATCTCTTAATCAAATCTTTAAAATTATGATCAGGATTATTTTTAACAGAAAATCCATTCCTCAAGGGAAAGTTCAAGTTCTTGGGGAAGGAGAAAATTAATATGTGATCTTTCTACCCATTACCTCTTAAGCATTATGAGGGTGACAGTAATAAAAATGAGGTGTTTTTATTCGATTATTTTCCAGGATCCTAGAGGGCAATCCTGTTCCATTTTATGATACCAATAATCATATTACATTTTCATTTCAAATATTTTATTTCAAAATAGATTTTCCTCTATTTTTTGAGTGGGGTTATTTTTAAAAGTTTCTATGTGATGCAGAAGTGGGGACCCTTTTTGCTGCAGAGGGCTACTTGGCTATTTATAACATCATTTGCAAGCCATACAAAATTATAACTTAAAAATTAGCTTGTTAGATTTATTGAATTTTGAGTCCTGCCTGTGTTTGCTTTGGCAGTGCCAGACCAAATGATTTCATGGGTTCTTACAGGATCCACAGGCTGGACATTCCCCACTGCTGAAATGCTGTGATTTTCTTTTCCTTTTCAAAAGCTGTGATAAATGGAGGCCAGGGTCATGGTGTACTGGGTTAAGCTGCCACCACACAATGCCGGCATCTGTGTGGATGCTGGTTCAGTTCTGGTTGCTGCACTTCTGATCCAGTTCTCTGCTAATGAGCCTGGGAAAGCACAGAAGATGGCCCACGTCCTTGGGCTTCTGCACCTATGTGGGAGACCTGGAAGAAGCTCCTGGCTCCTGGCTTCAGCGTAGCCCAGCCCCAGCTGTTGCGGCCATTCAAGGAGTGAACCAGCAGATGGAAGATGCTTTCTCTCTGTGTGTCTCTCCCTCTCTCTGTAACTCTGCCTTTCAAATAAAGAAAATACATAAATAAATAAAAAAAAGTTGTGCTAAATGAATGATCTTCCAATCTGTTAGATGTAAGTGTAAAACACAGTACACATGAGAAACAAATTCATTAATAATCATTTTTCATTTTATAATATATAAGTAAATAAGAAATATAACTTCCAGTAAGTTAAAACTTTTAAAATTTCTGCACAGAGTAAAAATTACTGTTGTGAAAAAATTGTACATGACAAGAAATAAATTAGTGGTACTCCCAGGAAAGGTAAAAGCACTAGTTAAAAGGCACAGAAGTATCAGACAAGGTACATAATCAATTTATGATCAATTCCAAAACAGTTATCCCACACAAAAAAGACCACATAGTTCAGCAACACAAAGACTACATGCAAAGACTGATATATCGTTGCTTTGAAAACAAGCCAAGTTCTTTCACCCACCACAAAAGCTAGCATATTTTCTTTTGGCAATAAAACATTATATATAAACACATTATTGATGAAACTAAAGATTAAAAATATCACAACCGGGGGATGGACACTTGACACAGTGGTTAATACACCACTTAGGAAGCCCGCATCCTCTGTTGGATTGTCTGGGTTCGAGTCCCAGTTTCACTTCCAATTCCAGCTTCCTCCTAAAATGTACCATGAGAAGCAACAGCTGATGCTCAAGTAGCTGCATTGCTGTCACACACGTGGGAGATCCAGGCTGAGCTCCTGGCTCTGGCTTCATCACAGCCCAGCTCTGGCTGTTGAAGGCATTTGGGGAGTAAACCAGGGGATGAAAGATTTCTCTTTGTCTCTCTCTCTCTCTCTCTTTGCCTTTCAAAAAATCAAAATTTATTTGATGTAATTCCCAGAAAAATTAATTTTGCTTTGAAGATATTCAAGAATGATGATTATGTGTCCTTACTATACCATAACCTATCTTCAGCAGTAGTTACTAGTAATAGATAAATATGTCCCCTGGATAAAGTAAGCATAGGTTATAGTTTAGATTTTCTAGACAGATTTTCAAATACAAATAGGATACTTGCACTTTACATACTTATCTTAAAAATGCCATATCCTCAAAAACCAAAAATGAAGTAAACAAAAGTGAAAATAGCTTCATTTCAGAGAAGTCTTATATTTGTTTTATTTTTTTTTATGGATTTACTTATATATTTGCAAGCCAGAGTTGAGAAGAGGACAGGGGAGGGGAGGGGAGGAGAGGTCTTCCATACGCAGGTTCACTCCCCAGTTGGCCACAAAGGCCGGAGCCGCACCGATCCAAAGCCAGGAGCCAGGAGCTTCTTCCGGGTCTCCCACATGGGTGCAGGGGCCCAAGGACTTGGGCCATCTTCTACTGCTTTCCCAGGCCATAGCAGAGAGCTGGATTGGAAGTGGAGCAGCCGGGTCTCAAACCGGTGCCCATATGGGATGCTGGCACTTCAGGCCAGGGTGTTAACCTGATGTGTCACAGCGCCGGCCCCGAGAAGTCTTATATTTGAATAGTATTATATGAATGACAAAAATTGAAAGAATAGAGGAGAGATTAACACATTTTCTAAGAAAGCGTTCATTCATTGATGACTAAGGGCAGAATCCCATAGGTACTATTACATCTCCCAAAAACACCATACAGAGAAATCAGCATAGGGATATCTTTGTATGAGAACTGGAGATGCCCCTTTCCATCTCCCGTCAGAACATAAACACAATAGTTTCCTTCTCACTGGCAAGAAAGAGGTTATAAAACTAAGTTTGAGAGCATAATTTTCACTTAGAGATGCTACAGGCTTGAATAGGTAAATTTATCAGTGGTCCGTCCCTCATCCTTCACCATTAATTATTCCAGAATTAAAACTGTCTTCCAGGGTGAGCTTTGGCCTCGCAGTTATGAACCCCACACGCAGTACCAGGGTCCCAGCTCCACTCCCAACTCCAGCTAAGGTGTGCGCTGAAAGATAGGGTGCTGGCGCATATAACTGAGACCCTATCACCCACGCTGAGGCTGTTGCTGATAGCTGGGGAGGGAGCCAGTGAATGGGGGCTCTCTCACGCTCTCCTTCTGCTCTCAAATAATAATGACCCTCAAATAAATATAAATTTAAAAAGTTTATCTCCCACAAAAACAGTGAAAATTTCTGAAAATGTATGATACATGGTTTAATTTTTACCCATATGCAAATGAAATAAAATATTATGGACTAGAAAATGCTGGAATAAACTGTACATTCTTACTCAACACTTGATTGAACAGAATATTTTTACTGAATGCCTTTAAACGGTAAATATGTTTTTGGTACAGAAGTTCTTAAAGTGATGCATGAAGTTGCATCTGTAATGAACAATTTCATTTGTCACAGTTTTTCCTATGACTGCCAATGGCAACAAAATCTAGTCTCTTTCAATATTTTTGAATAGATGACTACACATTTTTTTCCCTAAGTTAAAACAGTCGACCTAACTAAGGAATATCTTTAAGGGTATAAGGATTTGATCACTGATCGTGTCCTGAACTCTGCCTCTCTTGCTGACTACTCCTACAGTATTCCTAGGCAGAAAAAGCACAGTGGTTACGAGGACTGCCTTTGGGACTAAACCCTCAGTTCCAACACCAGCTTAGCCATTTACTGCTTACAGGGTCTTGGACAAGCGCTGTCTCAGGTTCATAAAGTATTAACAGGCAGGGATGAGAACAGTACCTGCCTCCCACTGCTATGAGAGTAAGAATTTGCACAGTGCTAGAACAGTACCTGGCTCAAACCACTACAAAAGCACATTTTGTTTTATTTTTATTTTTTTTTTTTTTAGTAAAATAAAATGAAAAGAGGATTCTGGGAGATGGAGGTAGTAAAAAGATCAGAGATGGAAGATGAGATTATTTTTTATCATACATCCCTAATTTGACATAATATTCTTTTCCTCAAAAATCTTGCTTCTTTGCAATAAATATCTGTACAGATCTCATTACTGATCAAGATACACAAGATATCATCACCTTAGAGTCTCTGAGTTCTTTTTCTTTTCCTGCCACTTACAGAAATGCTTTATTCTGTTACTAGGGAACACTTAACAACGTATTCATCACATGGGTCCAGGGGACAGCTCACTATATGATCAAGTGGAAAAGCACCCCTCTACTGTTCAGTCTTTCACTCCATCCATAGAGAATATTACAAATAAGATACTACATACCACGTGCTATAATCAAAGATGCCTAGGCAAGAAAATGCTGATGTCATCAATCACCCATAGCAAGGTATAAAGTACAAATAACTCCTCTGTGAAACCATTTCTCAGGTATGTAGGGCAGTAGTTCACAGAATGTTGGAGTTGTAGTCCATGCAGCAACATTAAAACAAAATAATATATCACTTATGTTTCTAACGTATGGTCTAACATTTTTTTTCTCAAAACTGTTTGGGTAAGTTTAGAAGAATTGGCCTTCTAAACTTATCCAAACAATTTTGAGAAAATATGGCAGGGCTTACTCATCATTTGATAGCTATGTTGTAAAGTGGAACTGTAATACACTAGTGCTTCTACTTTGGAATTTAACAATATTTACCTTCCTTCCACTCCCATAAATGGCTGTGATTACTTAAAGCAATTTAGTCAACAACAGAGTCCACCAAGATTCATGGAGTGTAGAATAAATGCTGACCTAAATATTGCTGAATCTAAATACAGGCCTTCCAGTTTTGTTGGTAGTGACAAGCACATCCAAAGTGGTTGAGGGAATGAGTGTTAAATCTCATCAGTCAAATTAAGTTTTTGGTGTGTACTTAATTTCTAATTAAATTTTACTGTCTGACTTTTTGAAAATGAAGATGTGGGCCAACAATGCCACAGCCATGGGTACATGTACCAAGGCTATCTAATCCTTGTAAAATCCAAAGAGATTACGTCCAGTATCCCAAGGAGTGTGACTTACAAGCTCAACTGACTTGTCCACACTGCCCACTCTAAGCTCATGAAGCAGGCTTATGCCCACACTGCCAGGAGGCTCAGCCCCTGCTGGCCAAATGCCAAGGCCACAGCTCAAACTAAGGACCAGATTTTAGAGGGAGAGAGGAAGAAGAAGAATCATTTGGTAGGATCTCTCTCAAATTAAAATTTTTAAAAATTTATTTTATTTATTTGAAAATCAGAGTTAAAGGGGGTGGGGGGGAGAGAGAGAGAGAGAGAAAGAAAGATGAATCTTCCATTGGCTGGTTCACTACCCAAATGGCTGCAACGGCAGGCCTAGGCCAGGCCGAAGCCAGAAGCTTCTTCTTGGTCTCCCACGTGGGTGCAGGAATCCAAGCACTTGGGCCATCCTCCATGGCTTTCCCAGGCTTTCCCAGGCTTTCCCAGGCACATGAGCAGGGAGCTGGACTAGAAGTGGAGCAGCCGGGACTTGAACTGGAGTCCATAAGGGACACTGGTGTCTCAGGTGGCAGTTTTCTTCACTATGCCGCAACACCAACCCCATCTCTCTTTCAAATTCTAAAATGAACTCTTAGGGTCTAACAACATTTCTTTTGAAAACCTACATGTTAATTATACCTATTAACAAAGAAAAAGAAGGGTGGTTTCTGCTAATGAAATTTTGAATTTATTCTTATTCCCTGATGGGAGCTGATGTAGCCTACCTTTATTTGATCTACAGTTCACCATTTCTAATGTGAAAAGTGTACAAGCAGCCTTTTATATGGGTAAATGAGATTTTGCAAAGTTAATTTTTCTCTAAATTGTTATACCAATTAAAAGTGATAACTGTACTATTGTATATTATGTATTATTTAGTAATAAATATAACAGCAGTTAAATTCATTGACAAACCTTGGGAATGCATAAGAAAAATAATTCTCATTTATCAGAATAACATATTTAACTATAGAAGCTCGTCTTTTACCTATAACCCAATGCTATATATCGCTGATATTAAACATTACTAAAAAAGAGCCTTATCTATCATTGTGGAACTTTCTAGCTTACAGTAGCTATTCCAAGGCAATTTCTATCTAATTGTTATATGCACTGCTAATGACATTCTGCTTTAAATGCATTTTTCTCTTTCTTATTTTTAGCCACACCCAATGTATTACCTCAGTAACTCTATCAATGGCTCATCTGGTTTCTAATACATATATCTAATACTTATCTACAATTCCTACTTTTAAAAATTATTTACAAAAGATTTGTTTAAAGGTACTTTGACTTCTTCATTGGCACTATTTTGATTTAAAGTGAGAAGAGAAAACTATCTCAAGATTTTTAAGTGGAAAAACTGATCTTGGCTCTATTACCACTACTGCTCCTAATTCAGTTTATTTTACTTCTTCCCCTCCTTATAAGCACATGTTTCATCACTCTTTCCTATGCTCACTTTCCTTTCGGTTATTCTCTACACTGTAGAGGTAAAAAGAACATGCTGAATGAACACAAACAAAAGTTTTGTGAGCAAGTGAAAAAAAACTGAAATGGACAGAAGTTTTCTGCAATTAAAACGGGTGGGAGGAGAAGTTAACTTGCAGATATGTGAAGGCAACAGGAAAAAAAATAGGCTGAAGACCCACCTAGTGAACACACAGCTTCAGGAGGAACCGGGAGCTTTCTTTGTTAGGACTGTGACTACAGAGATCAGCTGGCAGGTGGGAGCCGGGGGTCACAACAAACAGGCTGCATTCCTGGAGGCAGCTCTAGTCTGTTTTGTACACAAACTAACTAGATTTTCCCACCTATCTGATTTATAGTTTCTTCTGTTCGAAACAGAAACTGAAAAAGCCTTGGTAAATACCTTAGCCAACCCCAGTGTTGGGGGGAGGGAGGGAAAGAGAGAGAATGACACACACGTAGCATGCAACTAAAATAAACGATACTTATCTAATTTTGTTTAACTTATCTGAATTATATAGTTTTCCTTCTGGAAAAGGTTCTGGGCAGGGAAGGGCCTCAGTCAAGTCTCCCAAATATTATCTCCAGAAGCACTGTAACAAACTCCACTTCCATCTTTTTCTACCTTCATTCTGTAATAGACTGCTGGATTATAACTCTACTAGAGTAGGAGAGTGCCAAACTGCAAATGAGAATGGAAAAACAAACAAGTCAAGTCGTGAGATCCAGAGACAGGATGCTTTCTGAGGTGCTGCACCTCATGTCTTTATTGAGCCTACGTAACTTGTTCAAGCAAAATGAAAAACCTCACACTTAACTCGGTTATCTCGCTGCACCCATGATTTTACAAGAGTCAGAGAGAGTTGTAAGTTTTTCTCAAATCACAGTTTATGTTATTATACCTGTATTCTTCTTTCAAAACATAGTAAGACAGAAATGCTGTGTCTCAGGGTAAGTGATGAGAAGAAATGGAATCTGAGTCTAGGACAGGGCATCTTCAAAGCTTGTGCCATATCCACTGTCCCGGCATTCACTTTCTTTCATAAACCCTCTGTGAAATAACTGCTACATCTGCCTGTGTGGGTTTTTTTTTTTTTTAAAGATTTACATTATTTATTTGAAAGACAGAGTTACAGAGAAAGGTAGAGACAGAGAGAAAGGTCTTCCATCCGCTGGTTCACTCCCCAGATGGCTGCAACTGCTGGAGCTGTGCTGATCAGAAGCCAGGAGCTAGGATCTTCTTCTGGGTCTCCCACATGGGTACAGGGGCCCAAAGACTTGAGCCATCTTCTACTGCTTTTCCCAGGCCATAGCAGAGAGCTGGATCAGAAGAGGAGCATCCGGGACTCGAACCGGAGCCCATATGGGATGCTGGCACTTCAGGACAGGGCTTTGACCTGTGGCGCCACAGCGCTGGCCCCCTGTGTGATTATTTTATAAAAGATTTATTTATTTATTTGAAAGGCAGAGTTACAGAGAGGCAGAGAGAAAGAGAGAGAGAGAGAGGTCTTTTATCCGCTGGTTCACTCCCCAAATGGCCGCAACAGCTGGAGCTGGGCCAATCTGAAGCCAGAAGCTTCGTGGGTGCAGAGGCTCAAGCACTTCAGCCATCTTCCACAGCTTTCCGATGCCATAGCAGAGAGC
Source organism: Lepus europaeus (assembly GCF_033115175.1). Taxonomy (NCBI): domain Eukaryota; kingdom Metazoa; phylum Chordata; class Mammalia; order Lagomorpha; family Leporidae; genus Lepus; species Lepus europaeus. Next base: position 153,207,722 of record NC_084831.1, read on the forward strand.
TGGATCGGATGTGGAACAGCTGGGATTTGAACTAGCGCCCACATGGAATGCCAGCACTGCAGGCAGTGGCTTTACCTGCTATGCCACAGTGCCGGCCCTTGCCTGTGTGATTTTGATATACTAATTAATCTAATAACCGAACATGCTCATGCTATCAAATTGATCTGTAGCAAAAAAAGAATAGCTATTCAGTATAGAAATAACAAAGCATTTAATACAAGCTATTTATTAACAAAATCTTTAAAATAAACACAAACACCTTGTTTAGTAATACAACTATGATTACATATGCTCCAACAGTACATGAGCAACTAAGTGCACTAGACATTGCAATTTATTAACTTGGGTAATGGCACTTACCAACTTTGCAATGATTATAATAACTGCACAACAATGAGTTCTACAATTTCATACCTAAACTGTTTCTCTAAAATTGATATGGTTCTCCCATCAGTATAAAAAATACTTCCAAGGGCATGCGTTGTGGTGCAGTGGACTAAACCACACATGGGGATGCCCACAAACCATATTGAGTGCCTGGGATCAAGTCCTGCCTCTGCCTTCTGATGTAGCTTCCTCTAATGAACCTGGGAGGCGGCAGACAACGGCTGAAGTACATAAGTCCCTGACACCCATACGAAGATCCAGATGAAATTCCAGGCTCCTGGCTTTGGGATGGCCCAACCCAGGCTACGGTGGCCATTTGGGAAGTGAATCAATGAATGGCAGATCTTTCTTTCTGTTTCTCCCTCCCTCCCTGTCTCTCCTTCTCTGTCACTCTGCCTTTCAAATAGCTAAATCTAAAAATACTTGCCACAACTATGATTTATTTTTTACCTTGAGAGCTTTATCTGAAATAATCAAGGAAGGGCTTCCCAGCTGTGTCTCACATTGTTCATACAACAGTTATTCAACCTGCAACAACTTATGAAAAACCTGCTTGCTGTGATGATACCAAAGTAAATTGCATATAGTCCTGCTATTTAAGAAGTCTCAATCTGGGTGTGGGTGGTTAGCCTAGTGGTTAAGACACCTGCATTCCACGTCCAGGTGCCTGGGTATGATTCTCAGCTTAGCTCCTGACTCTAGCTTCCCATAATGCCGTCAGCAGAGATGGCTCAAGTCATTGGGTTTGAGCCAACAATGTGGGAGACCTGGACTGTGTTCCTAGCACCTGGCTCCACGCCAGGCATTTGAGGCAGGAACCAGTAGATAGAAGTTCTGTCTCTGTCTCTACCTCTGAAATAGCATCGTGAAAAAGAGGCTCCAGTTCAGTAAGGAAGATACATACCAATAACTTACTGGAAACACACTTCCAAATATTAGAAGCTCAAGAAGTACTGTTTACCACAGATAAATGCTGCTGAATTATCACTAGTGGAATGAAGGAAAAGATGGCCAAGAGTTGGGCCCCCAGGATAAATGGGATTTACACATATGATAGGTGGGGCTGAAGGTAGAAGAATGGGGTGAGACATTTGAAGTTCGTAGTCCAGTGCGAGCGAAAGCTCACGTGTGTGAGAATGCCTGGAGAACCTGAGCGGTCCTGTGAGGTCCGGACCTAGAGTGCCTACGGTGGTAAGGTAAGATGATACTAGAGAGCTGAGACTGGTTCACAACACAGACGTGCTCTAGGGCCACTGCAAACGCAGACCTCAGCCTCTAGGTGACGGATCCAGCCAAGGTGTTTAAACAAGGAAAGTATTATGATTCAAGTAGTCCTCTAAGATAACGCCCAAAGAGGAGTGAAATGAGTAATACAGGACAAAAATGGAAACAAGAAGAGTGAAATGCTTTCAAGATATCTGGGTAGAAACAAATGAATAAAGCAAACTTAGAAGGATGGTGGTCATATTAACACGAACAGCCATCGCATGAGAACAGGCAGAGAGAAGGAACAAAGAAGAGGAATTACATCAAGATAATGGCTTCAGTTGTGATCATTCTGGTAGAGACATTCAGAAGATAAATTGAGAATTCAGGTTTGGAATTGAGAAGTGGAAGCCAAAAATAAAGACTTATTCATACATATTAGATTTTCCTTTAAAAATATCTATCTATGTATTTGAAAGAGAGACAGAGAGAGAGCTTCTATCTGCTGGTTCACTTTTCAGATGCTCCCAACAGCCAAGGCTATGCTAGGCCAGGCCAAAGCCAGCAGCCTGGAACTTAACACAGGGTGGCAGGGATCCAACCACCTGAGATATTACCAGCTGTATCCCAGAGTGTGCAACAGCAGGAAGTTGGAACCGGAGCAGAGCAGGGACTGGAATCAGGCAGTCTGATACGGGACGCAGGTGTCCTCAGTGCTACGTCAAAGGCCTGACCCAGAAATAGAGATTTACAAGCTGTCAGCAGAGGTGATATTTGGCAGCATGAAAGTATGTGAATTGCAGAGAAAGGACAAACAAAGCAAAGAAGGGTGGTAAGACAAATGTTTAAGCATCTGCAGTTAAAAAGTAGGAAATATTAAGGAGGATACAAAGAAGTAGGACACAATCTATAGAGGTAGAGGGGTAAATGTCACAAAATCCAGGAGGAGCTTTAAAAGGAACTTGATCATTAAACGCCTTGAACAGAATCAGAGGGTGAAGAGGACAAAAGGGATGGAACTTATTACTACATCTCTGATATTGGAGGAAATTTCACTGGCAGATGAAACCAGATTTCAAGGTGGAAAAAGGAAATAGGTGAGGACTCAGAGAGACCACTTTTTGTTGATTTATTTTTAAAGATTTTATTTATTGATTTGAAAGTCATAGCTACAGAGAGAAAGATATCTTCTGGCATCCGTATAGGATGCTGGTGTTGCAGGCAGCGACCTTACCTGCTACGCCACAACACCAGCCCCTTTAGACAGGTAAATGAAGAACTGAGATGACCACCAACATGTTGTACCGTGCACAATCAGATCTAGAACCAACTGATGTATTAAAAACTTAGAATGTGCCTATCAGTAAGAAGGACAACTGAGTTAGGGAACAAAAGCACACTGGGAATAACTCAAGTAATCCTCCCATGGTTTTAATTTACCTACTCTCTAAATAAAGTAAATTTTGTGAATTAAAAATTTACAATAATAAAATGGGAAGAGGCTGTTTTTAGTTATTAAAGTATTAATCTATGATGTTGAACATTGGTATCACAATGAGCACTAAAAAACACAGAAACTTATTAATACTACTTGGAAAACTGTGAAATAAAATTATTTATAAGCAATTTTTAAAAATTTATTCTGCATTTTAGTTGTCTAATACTTCAAGAAACATAATAAAAGTATTCCCAACAAAGGTAGAAAAACTGCACTGCCGGCGCCGCGGCTCACTAGGCTAATCCTCCGCCTTGTGGCGCCGGCACACCAGGTTCTAGTCCCGGTCGGGGCACCGATCCTGTCCCGGTTGCCCCTCTTCCAGGCCAGCTCTCTGCTGTGGCCAGGGAGTACAGTGGAGGATGGCCCAAGTCCTTGGGCCCTGCACCCGCATGGGAGACCAGAGAAGCACCTGGCTCCTGCCTTCGGATCAGCGCGGTGCGCTGGCCGCAGCGCGCCTACCGCGGCGGCCATTGGAGGGTGAACCAACGGCAAAAGGAAGACCTTTCTCTCTGTCTCTCTCTCACTGTCCACTCTGCCTGTCAAAAAAAAAAAAAAAAAAAAAAAAAAAGAAAAAGAAAAACTGCACTGTTTGATCTTGTGTGAGAAAAGATAGCTATAAATGTGTAAGAGACCCATGTACTAGAAATCCATATGTGTTTTACTATGGTCGCTTTTGGGTTTTGAACTCATTGGAATAAATATGAACAATCAAAATAGTATGTTAGGCCTATACACTTGGCTTACAAATTAAGGCACCAGTTGAGTTTCTGGGTTCAACTCCTGGCTCTGGCTCCGCACTTCCAGCTAATACAGACCCTGGGAGGCAGCAGTGATGCTCAAGTAAGGAGGCTTCTGTCACCCACATGAGAGAGCTGGATTGGGCTGGGCTGCTGTGAACATTCGCAGAGTGAACTGTGGATGGGAGTGTGTCTGTCTGTCTGTCTCTCTCTCTCTCTCTCTCTCCCCAATTAATTAATTTTAAATGATACATTTAATCATAGGCACAGCATTAATGATCCAAAGACAACTTGTTCTTCAATATTTAGGCTAAGTTTTATTGGAGAGGCAAAAAGAAGAAAATACCCTTTATAACATTCTTGAAGCATGCAACAGAGGTTATCTTTTTAATCTATTACATTATGATATAATATAAAAACATCAAGAAGTTTTTAGTTGTGTTCATCCAGATTCAATTTATCTTTTGCTATAGTTTGGATACTGGAGTGGGTTTCCACCAGAGACCCACATGGTGGCATGCTGGGAGGTGAGGAAGCTTCAGGAAGTAGGGCCTAGCCTAAGGCCCGTGGGTCGCTGGAGGAGCACCCTTGGGAGGCAGTTCTCCAGACAAAGTTCTTACGAAAGGCTCGGTGTGGGCCCAGCCACACTCTCTCTGCTTCCTGGCTTACTATGTGACCCTCAGCTGGTCCACCATCCACTAAGAGGCCTTGACCAAAGCCTGCATCATGCTGTTTGGACTGTGAATCTCCAAAACTGAGAGCCAAATAAATCTCTCTTCATAAATTAGTTGCCACAAGTATTTCATTATTAATAACAAAAAAATCTAATATATCTTCTTACTTCAGATAAATGAAAACTAAACAGTTTAAACCACCAGCTTCTACAAATGAAAGGCTGAGAATGAGAGACTTAATTTTTTCAGCTGTATATTTTACAAACGTGAAACCCATTGGTTGTCATCAATACCTTCTACCTTTCCAGATAATCCCTAATATTTTAACTCACTGTTTTCTCTCTTTTAAAATATACCACAAAGAGAGCCGTCCTTATGACTTGGCAAGTAAAACCACTGCCTGCAACTCCGGCATCCCATGTGGTCACCAGTTCAAGTCCCAGCTGCTCCACTTCTGATCAGCTCTCTGCTAATGGCCTAGAAAAAGCAGTAGAAGATGGTCCAAGTGCTTGGGCCTCTGCCACCCACATGGAAGACCTAGAAGCTCCTGGCTCCTGGCTTCAGCCCAGGCCAGTCCTGGCTGTTGTAGCCATCAGGAGAGTGAACCAGAGGATGGACGATCTTTTGTCTCCCTCTCTCTCTTTGTCTCTCTGTAACCCTTTCAGATAAATAATCTTCAAAAAATAAATAAAATATATCATAAATAACTGAAATATCTTTAGTACAAGTAGGTTTCTTCTTCCCTTTTAGTTCTCCAACCATATATAGTTATTAGTATTATGGCGATTACTAATATTTCAGAATAACTCAACCATTTGGTTAAAAATCAAAAAGTTAGAAAGGATTATATATGAAAAGCTAATCTCCCTCCCACTTTGATTCACCAAGTCTCCAGATCTCTCATCAGAAACAACAACCTGTATATGTAGAGTCACACATACACACAAATTTATACGTATATGGTATTTCTTACACAAATCATAGATATCAACTTTGTCTTTCTGTCTTCTGCTCTAGTCTGAACCAGTTGACATCACTTAACTTTATTCTCTCAATAGCATTCTCCTTTTGTCTTTCCTATTCTCAGTCTTGGGGAAGCTTCGGTTCCAGGGGAAACAGTGTATAGGAGGTCATCTTTTTAAGTTGGACATGTGAAAAAGTCTTTATGCTGTCCTCTAATGACTTAGAATTAAATATAGAATTCTAGGTGGGAAAACATTTTCCTTCCAAATTCTGAGGGTGTTCTTTTTTTCTAGATTCTGACATTGCTTCAAGGAATCTATAACCATTCATTCTTAGTATGCAACCTGTTTTCTCTTTCTTTCAAAGACTGTAAGACTGTCTCTTTGTTACCCCTGACAATTTGAAATTTCACTAAGACATGCCTAGTTATAGGAATTCAGGAACTCTGTTCAAACTGGAAATTCATATCCTTCAGTGATGGGAAATTTTAAAAATTATTTTAGTAGTGTTTTCCTCCCCTTCTTCTAAAACTGTTTTGATGATGGACTGCCCATATTGATCCTCTGATATTTTAATCTGTTTCTCTCTCTCTCTTTTTTTTTTTTTTTTTTAAACATATATTTATAGAGAGTGGAGAGACAGAGAGAAAGAGAGATCTTCCACCTGCTGGTTTACTCCCTAAAGGGCTCCAATAGCTGAGGCTGGGCCAGGCCAAAGCCAGGCACCAGTAGCTTCATCTGGATCTCCTATGTGGATGGCAGGGGCCCAAGCTCTTAAGCCATCTTCTGCTGCTTTTCCAGGCACATCACAAGGGAGCTGGAATGGAAGTGGAGCAGCCAGGACTCAAACTGGAGCCCATATGGGATGCTGGCACTGTATATGGCAGCTTAATCTGCTGTGCCACAATGTCGGGCCACTCGGTTGTTTTTTGTTTTTACTTGAAGGGGAGGTTGACAGACAGAGACAGGGACAGAGATCTTCCATCCACTGCTAAATTCCCCAAATGGCTGCAATGTTCAGGGTTGGGCCAGGCCTAAGCCAGGAGCCCGGTGGTCCACCTGGGTCTTCCACACTGTTGGCAGGGGCCAAAGTACGTGGACCTTCTTCTGCTTCTTTCTCAGGTACCTTAGCAGGGAACTGGATTGGAAGAAGAGCAGTGGGGACTAGAATTCGCACTCTGATGTGGGGTGCTGGAATTGAAGGTAGCAGCTTAGCTAGCTGGGCCACAATATTGGACTCTGTTTACTTTCTGACAAATTTCCTCAATTTCATTTTCCAGCCCTTCTACTGAGTCCTTATTTCAGCCATAATATTTTAAGAGACAAAAGCTCTTGGTGGGGGAGGGGTGCAGTACTGTGGCCTAAGCAAGTAAAGCTGCTGTTTGTACAGTCGGCATCACATATGGGTGCCAGTTCTTGTCCTGGCTGCTCCACTTCTGAGTCAGTTCCCTGTTAATGCACCTGGGAAAGTAGTACTTCGGCTCCTGTGACCCATGTGGGAGACCTGGATGAAGTTCCTGACTCCTGGCTTAGGCCTGGCCCAGTGCTGGCCTTTGCCAACTTTTGGAGAGTGAACCAATAGATGAAAGATCTTTCTTTCTCTCTCCCTCTGTCTCTGCCTCCCCCTCTGTAACTCTGCCTTTCAAATAAATAAATAAAAGTTTAAAAAAAAAAAAAAAAGAAAGAAAGAAATTATTTGGGAGCCAGTGCTGTGGCCCCACGGACTAAGCTGCTGCCTGCTACGCTGGCATCCCACATGCTTCACCTCTGATCCTGCTCCCTGCTAATGTGCCTGGGAAAACAGCAGAGGGTGACCCCACCATCCAAGTGAACCCTGATGGAGTTCCAGGCTCCTTGGCTTCACCCTGGCATAGCCTGGGCAGTTGCAGCCATTTGGAGAGTAAACCAAGCACAGACAGAAGCCTGTCTGTCTTTCTGTCTGTCTGTCTTTTCTCCTCTCTGTAACTCTGCCTTTCAAATAAATAAAATAAATCTTTTTTTTTAAAGCTCTTTAGCTTTAATAATCAGTAGTTATTTCATGTATATAACCTTTCTGAAGATAGCAATTATTTTTTAATTTTCTGTTCCTTGCCTGGTCTTTTCCTCCAAATTAATTTGTTAATTTCTTTTCATGCTAGACATCTTTCCTTCAGCCGTCTGCTAGTTTTGGGAAAGTTAGTATCGTTAGGTCATTCCTCTTTTGCCAGTAGAATACCCCAGAACCTACTCTTCTCTTCTGCCGCCTGGAGGGTAAAGGCAAAGGAGGGAGGAAGAGGGAGTCCTCTCAGCACTCAGGGTGCAGATTCCTGCTCTCAGTGTTGCGGGCTATCTCCCCGCCCAGCGATCCCTGGGACTTTTTCTCGAGGCAATGACCTAGGGTGCGAACCCAGGGTGGAGGTAGAGATGGGAAGAGCACTTGTTCAGGAGAATGGGGAAGAGGAGGACCTAGAAATCAATGACTACCATATGTTCCCGAATGATTGGTTCCTGAGCTATTTGAAGAGTTGCTGGTGAAAATCAGATGGGTTCTTAGCTTTCTTCATTGCTAAATTAAGATTTGGATTTCACAAGTGAGCTACGCCTTCTACCACACTTCGTTTGCTTTTCAGCTTTCTTCTTCTTTTTTTTTTTTAAAGATTTCATTTATTTATTTATTTATTTTACAGGTAGAGTTACAGACAGTGAGAGAGAGAGACAGAGAGAAAGGTCTTCCTTCCGTTGGTTCACTCCCCAAATGACCGCAACGGCTGGAGCTGTGCTGATCCAAAGCAAGGAGCCAGGTGCTTCTTCCTGGTCTCCCACGCGGGTGCAGGGGTCCAAGCACTTGGGCCATCTACTGCTTTCCCAGGCCATAGCAGAGAGCTGAACTGGAAGAGGAGCAACTGGGACTAGAACCGGCACACATATGGGATGCCAGCGAAGCAGGCGGAGGGTTAACCTACTGCACTGTGGCACAGGCCCCTGCTTTTCAGCTTTTACTTTCTGTCTATATGTGTATGACTGTTTTCTTCTTTCTCATTCTCCACACCTTTGAGGGACCACATTTTAAAATGAACCCCCTTGGGATGGGTGTTTGGTGCAGTAGGTAAGATGCTGCTTAGGATGCCAACATCCCATGTCAGAGAGCCTGGGTTAGGATCCTCACTCCAATTCCAGTTCCAGCTTTCTGCTAATGTACACCCTGGGAGGAAGGAGGTGATGGCCTAAGATTTAGATTGAGTTCTGGGCTCCTGGTTTCAGCTTGGCCCAACTCCAGCTATTTGTGGGCATTTGGGAAGTGAAACACTGGATAAAAGATCTCTCTATCTCTCTGTCTCTGTCTCTTTGCCTTTCAAATAAATTAAAATTAAAATTTTTAAAACCCTTAACTATAGCTTTAGAGAGATTTCTGGAAGGAGTACAATTAGATGCTCGCATTCAATGTACTACTTCTCTCCCCAGAAGTTCAGGCTAAAACTCAAAACCTGCCTAATTCTCCAATTAATAACTGATCTATATATCTATATATCTATATCTATACCTTACCTATATCTATATCTATATCTATATCTATATCTATATCTATACATAGATATATTAGTATCAGGGTTATTAGTATATAGTGAGATTGCCTTAGGGCTGATTAAGAGGAGCCCCTGGCCTGGGTATCATACTTTAGGACTCAACTGTAGTCCTTTGGGGCACCAATCCCCACAAACTGGAAACAGCAACCTTGACAACAGCCCATACAAATGACTTGCAAGAATTACAGAGAATCCTTTATTTAAGACACTTTACTGCCATCTGCTGGGAACCTTATAAAATAATTACAGATCAACCATGACAAATGACAGGCATCCCTAGGAATTGGGCAACACTGCCTAGAAGCCACCTTCACAGATATGAACAAATCTAGACTGTGCCAGGATGTGGAAGATAAAAAAGAACAAATGATGAATTCAAACTTTCAGTTACAAGTTAGAAGGAATTGTGTCTGGCACCTGACTTAGAACAGGGAACTGATTTCCTAACAGAAAAAACTCTTATAACTGCTAATCTAAATCTAGTTTCTAAGAGTAAAATGAAAGTTGACTTTGGTAGGTTAGATTGAGAATTTAAGTACTAGTTTTCATTTTATTAATACGTCTTGATATTCAAATAACTTTTTTTAAAGACATTTATTTATTAGGAAGTAAAAGAGTCACAAAGAGAGAGGGAGAGACAGAGAGAGAGAGAGATCTTCCACCCACTGGTTAACCTCCCAAATAACTGCAATGGCCGGGGCTGTACCAGGCCAAAGCCAGGAGCCTGGAGATTATTTTAGGTTTCCCATATGGCTGGCTGGGGCCCAAGGACTTGAGCCATCTTTCACTGCTTTCCCAGGTGCATTAGCAGGGAACTGGATTGGAAGTTGAGCATTTGGGACTTGAACTGGCGCCCATGTGGGATGCCAGTATTGCCACAATGCCAGTCCCTAAATAACTTTCAGAAGAATATTAGGAATGTGTTCAAAAGTAACTCAAATGTTTGCATTCAATTAGCTAATGAATGCAAGCCTCTTATTTGTAATGGACAAACCTGATTGGGCTGGGTTGGTAGTTCTGTTATAACTTGTTTTAAAAATATTAATGTTCTACCACAATTGATACATACTGTGATAGATATCACAGATTTTTGTGCTTTTTACCTCCAATTTCATTTGTAATAAACACTAGCTCCTGTAACCATGTTCTATCTGGTTTTAAATAACTCTCCTTCTAACACAAAACAATAAATTTATAAACTATTCTGATGCCACTACCACAATTAAATTTTTAGATTTTTCTCACAATAAAATGTTATATCATTATATATTTTATTTCTACTATTTTTTAAGTGTCACCAACCAAGCATTCCAAACTCCTCTCTTCTCCTAAGCCCAGTAATTTTTAGGATTGTATATAATCCTTATAGCAGAACTGACTGTATATGGCTACTTTATTGTATATTCAAGCCCCTTCTTCTTGAATATTATCACACACTTACCATGTGTATCTTACAGAACCAGCTCTCAAGGAATAAATATACTAGCTCACGGTTTTTAAGAAAACTCCAAAGTACCCAACCAAAAGCCTTGAGGAACATTATTCCAGAGTCTTTTAACTTAATTACCCGTAATGCTTTTGATAATTCTTGAGCTCCTTCCACCTTTCCTCAAACTATATATATATATATATCACGGAATCTATTGATCATGGAATGCAAATATAAAGGTTAAGTAAATATATACATTAATTTAATAGTTATTCTAAGTACTGAATGCTCCCATACACAAGCATTATTTATCAGCATTTTTTTAAATTAAACTTTTATTTAATGAATATGAATTTCCAAAGTACAGCTTATGGGTTACAATGGCTTCCCCCTCCCAAAACTTCCCTCCCACCCACAACCCTCTCCTTTCCCGCTCCCTCTCCCCTTCCAATCACATCATGATTCATTTTCAATTCTCTTTATATACAAAAGATCAGTTTAGTATATATTAGGTAACGATTTCAACAGTTTGCCCCCATATAGCAACACAATATCAGCATTTTTATTACATTAAATAAAAAGGATATATTTCTTATAATATTAAATCTTTGTTGCTCATATATCCCCTTCTCTCAATATTATTACCATCTTGTATTTTTATAGAAGATTCTACATCTTGAAAGCATTTTCACAAATTATCTAAATATTTGTAATACTGTTTTGGGATTAAAAAGAGTCATCACTAGTTTGCACATAATAAAGTTAGAACTGGGCAAGGGAATGGGAGATGGGAGGGGTGCGAGTGGGAGGGAAATTATGGGGAGGGAAGCCATTGTAATCCATAAACTGTACTTTGGAAATTTATATTAACTAAATAAAAAAAAAGACATCTTGTTAACAAAAAAAAAAAAAAGAAAAAGAAAGTTAGAACTGAAGCTAATTTAGTCTCAGAGTATCAGGTTTAAAGCTAAAGGTTGAGTAAGCGATATTCTTTAACAATTTTGATCAAAAGGATTATCCTTTATAATAATTTTATATATGCCACGGAGAAGATATTCTGTTTTTAACATTCCTTTTCTTCAAAGTTTCTTCAAATTTTTATCACTTAGGATAATTAACTTAACAAAGGATGGGTAGAAAGTTGGCTTTTCCTCAAAATCTTTCCAATTTGGTTTCCTTTTTTGGTGTTTTTTAAAAAAGTTTCTGTTTGACTTCTTCATTCCAGACTTTTGAGTGACTGGCTTTGACAAGGGAATTCTGAATAGCTGGCTTTGACACTGAAAAACTTTTGATATATTCTTTCCTATGGCATATTAATGTATTAGAGGGATACTATGTTAAATCACAATTTTAATATATTTACCAAATGTCTCTGAGGACTCTACAATAAAACAATTTACGATGTCAGTCACAGACTTTTAAAAACCTGGACACTGTGTATGTAAGACCACGAGGAACGTCGTGGGTTAATCATGGTATAAAGAAATAGTTACCAGATTTTTTATTTTGAATTTATATATTACAATCTCAACTTTCTATTTGGCATTATGAATGCTTGGCTTTTTAAAAAATTTAACCAGCTTTATGGTCTTATTCATGTTGTTACCTGCAAACAAGTATTCTTATTCATTTCACACCATTTGGACAAGAAAACATGTGCTTGACCAGAATGTTGAAGAAGTGTAATGGGGCAGACGTTGGCCCGGGGATTCTGATGTCTGCATACCACATTGAAGTGCCTGATCCCAGCTTCCTGCTCAGGCAGACCCTGGGAGGCACTGGTGACGGCTCAAGTATCTGAGTTCCTGTCACCCGCATGGGAGACCCTGGCTGAATTCAAGGTTCCCAGCTTAGGCCTCAGCCAGAAGCCACTGCAGGTATTTGTCAAGTGAACCAGTAGATAGATCTATCTGCCTCCCTGCCTCTCAAACAAATTTTTTTTAAAGAGTTAAGCATGCTTATTTATTTATTTATTTATTCTACAGGTAGAATTACAGACAGTGAGAGAGAGAGACAGAGAGAAAGGTCTTCCTTCCGTTGGTTCACTCCCCTATGGCTGCAACGGCTGGAGCTGTGCTGATCCAAAGCCAGGAGCTAGGTGCTTCCTCCCAATCTCCCATGCAGGTGAGGGGCCCAAGCACTTGGGCCATCCTCCACTGCTATCCCAGGCCATAGCAGAGAGCTGGACCGGAAGAGGAGCAGCTGGGACTAGAACCGGTGCCCACAGGGGATGCTGGTGCCGCAGGCATTAACCTAGTGCATCACAGCATCGGCCCCTCAAACAAATATTTTTAAAAATGTAATGAACACATTGTGCCACCAACCAGACAGTAAACAATATGAAGTAATGGTGAGAAATTTTCTTCCACAAAGGTATAGTTCATAAAGAATCCTGTCCACTGTTCAGCTTTCACCTTTCTCCCTTTTCAAAGCTCTTCCAAATTATTTGACAGCTTTGTTTTTTAAGAAAAAATTGAATCATAGGTTATATTTACATTGGAATGAGTATTTACCAATTCTAGTTTATGTGGTCAATTAACATACCTCCCACTATTGTTTGCATAAAAAGAACCTTACCATTCAAAGAACTAATTTCTTTTTTAAATTTCAGCAAGTCATCCTTTGCATGGTTTGAAATTAAATCATCTTTTGGTGAATAAATTAAAATATGGATATTGTCACCAGAGGAAAACAGATTTTTTTTCCCCCACAGCTTATAAATCTGGAAATGTTACTTTAGACATGATATTCATGTGCCTTAATAACTCATTTTCAGTGGAAAAATATGGCACAACAAAATGTGGGTCAATTTTAGTACCTTCTCCCTGCTGAACTGAGAGTCTGAGACCTATCAAAGTAGATTCTGCACCTATGCACCCTTCCTCTATGAGCATTTGACTCCACGTGCTTATTTAAAACTCCAATTCTGCATTCCATTCCTCTTTCTCTTGTCCTTTTTCTGCTGGTGCCTTTTCATCTTCATACGCTCTACATGTTGAGCCAGGCCCTTACTCTTTAGTCTTCTTTCACCAACACATATTCCCCTAGGGATCTCATTCAGTTCTAAGGCTGGACACATCCTCTGTTTGACAAAGGCCTGCAATTTACATTGCCAGTCTGTACCTTGCCTTGTACTTCGAGAGGCACAGATCTGACATAGTTTCACTTGGGTGTCTAATAATGATATGGTATTAATCAAAGAGATAGAATTAGGCTCATGAGCTGGAGACCACGCCCCCCCTCCCCCCCATTCCACCTGTATATGCTCACCTGCCAATCAGACTATGTAACCGTTCCCCTTTTGGAAGCAAATAAGAGGCTTGGAGTGCCCAGGGCCTGCCACTGTTTTGGCTGTGTGCCCTGCTATTTGCAGTCACTCCTGCCTGTGTAATTTTTCTCTCCACATGGCTCTGGCCTGTGAACGCCTGCACGTGGCCCTAGATCTGCTCTCTGTCTGGTATGGAACTCCTGGTTCACCTTTCTGAACCACCCTCTCCCTTAAATAAAGCCCTCATGTTCCTGTGTATTTCTCTCACTTCCCCTGATAAAGTCTGAGTTTTACCATGCCGGCTGCCTCCTCTATGTCTAAATTTAGGATGCTTCTCTAAGCTTGAGACAAGAATCGGAAATACTAACCTTGGCTCATAGATGATATTATATGGCGACCACGAAGGGTCTTATTAATATTTGTTCAATCTGTTGAAAGCCGGACAACACAGTAATGGACTTTCAAATGGCTTCACGCGGCTTCTAAGTTCTGAAAACCTTTCGGCATCCCACCCTCTTCTCTTAGCATTCGCGGCTTCCTTCACTGACAACCGCGCGCTCTAGTCCCTCGGCAAACGTGCACTCGAGGTTTTGCTTCCGGTGCCTTCGGTTTTACGAATGACAGAGCTCCGGCAGTTTTTCGGCTTTCTCTCAGCACTCCTGGTTTTGGAAAGAGGCTGTAAAAATGCAAGGATGGATTCTTTTGGTATTTCTTGTTTCAGGAGAATGGGATGTTAGCGTTAATAGGATTTGGGCAGAAAGGTAGGAGAGAGATTTTAGTGGAGGACCAGTTTGTGAGAGTTTGTTGAAATACAGAAATTCCCAAGTTGCCTGTAATATGTTCTTAAGGATTTGCGAAGATTAAAACAAAACTGTTTCTCAGAATGGATTTAAGGTTACGGGACAATTGCCTTGCCTCAGGCATGTGATTTTGGGTGTGGGAACAGGTCTTGTTGCCTAGAAACCTTTTAGCATCAGGAAGGCAGAACCTTAAATATGGCAGACTCCACTTCCTGCAGTGGAGGGTGGGACTTCCATCCCAAGAAACACGTGGTTGCCAAGATGGAGGCCCCAGTGGGAACTTTTGCCCTTACTGGCTACATGCTGCATACCTGATTAGGAAGTACTTTTTATTATAGCCTTTTTAAGTTATAGCTTGTTATTGGGGTTTTAACACTGGTTTATTATTTTAATTTTTTGTTTTGGCTCTATGCTGGCTGTTTTGGTCTCATGAGGTTCGGTATCTCATGCACAGTGGGCCTTCTGTGATTTCTTCTTGGACCAGGTGGCTTTCTTTTTGACCTTCTGAGATTTGACACCCCAGGAGTGACAGGGCAGTCTGGAATGGCATTTCTCAAACCAAACAGTGTTTTGTTTTTGGTATGGTTTTAGCTTTACCATGGTTTAAAAATTTTTTTTGTTTAAATCCCACTGTGGGTGTAGTAACTCTGGGATGCCAAATTATTTGTTAATCACGTGTTCAAATACAACTGGGCCCAAGCTCAGCCCTTTCTACTTTTTGTTTCCCCAGGTTAGGAGGTGATTCAACTATGTTAGCTCTACAACCACTCTCTTGGATACACCCTTAGGATATATAATTAATAACTGGGAGACCCCTAAGCTAGATGATATTACTAAAGAAAAGTTGATTTCTCTCTGCAATACTGTGTGGTCAAGGTATAGGTTGGGAAATGGTAGAACATGGCCAATAAACGGCATTCTTCATTCTAATATCATTTCAGAACTTGACTTGTATTGCAGAAAACAGCAAGAATGGTCAGTTAGAAGTTGCTTGTGAACAGGCCTTTATGGCATATCAACATTTCAATCCCCAAAGGAGGGTTGGGCTATACCCTGCCTCTTCTATCCAAAAAGAAAATAAGCAACCAGTAGGTGTAATGGATGATCCATTACTGACTGGTTCTCAGCTACCACAGTCTCAACCTGCTGTGACACCAGAGTCATCTCAAAGAGTGCTGGATCCCCTTCTGCGCCTTCTAAGCCTGGCCTTTCACCTCCCTCCCCAAGGCCGCCTCCTTTTAACCCTTCCTGCCCCCTGCCAGAGGGCAGCTTCACTGGGGTTACAAGGAGTGGAGTTTCCAATCAACAGACAGGAGGGACGCTCCGTCCCTTGAGAGAAGTAGCCAGTGGAACAGGGACCATTAGAATACATGTCCCTTTCATTCTATCTGAAAACAAAAGACAGGAAGACTTTCAGAAGATCCTACTATAGGAGTTATAAGCCCTAACCTTAGCTTATGACCTTAATTGGAATGACAGACATCTTATTTTATCTACTTGTATGGCTGAAGAAAAGCAGCATATTTAGACAGAAGCTCAGTTCAGTATCCTGGCAATTTTGCTGTGGAGGCCCTAGCAGTCCTGGATACTACACGTGAATGGAATTAACAAAAGGGGGAATCAGGTTCACAGCTGCTCAAGACCATATGGTCTCATGCTTACTGTAGGTAGAGTTGAGGAAATGTATTATAAAACTCGTAAACTATGATAAAATCAAAGAGATAGCACAGGGTCCGTATGAGAATTCAGATATGTTCCAGGCATGATTAACAGAAGGAATAAAGAAATATATCAACTTAGATCCTAGGGCAGATTTACCTTGGTACATATTTCAATATGTAATCAGCACCAGATATTAGAAAAAAAAGCTTCAAAAACTAGCCATGAGCCCTCAAACCCCCATGAGCCAATTGGTAGAAATGACATTTCAAGTGTTTAACAATAGGGATGAGTCTACATCCTTCAGCATCCCCTTAAGATTAAGGGTCTGGAATCTCTGAGGGGGAAATGATATGGTATTAGTACTGGGCTCATAAGCTGGAGACCATGCCCCTACCCTTGCCCCTGCCTGATCTCACCTGTATCCACCTTTGCCTGCCAATCAGACTACATAACCACTCCATTACTTGGAAGAGATTTATTATCAACCTTGGATGCTTCCTTAAGTTAACTTCCCCTATATTTAAATCATTTATTATGATGTTAGCAAATATTGAGGCAGGTCCTAGTTTAGATAATATTCCTGCTGAAATAAAATAAAGAGTAGATTCCTGGACGGGCTACACATGCTGTGGCTCTCAAGGTTTTCTTAAAGGATAAGACTGTGTTTCCTCATCAGTGCTAATATCCAATAAAGTCAAAGATGACTGTTGGTCCCATTCCAGTCTCCCTGTAATATTCTTATATTGCCTGTTTTAAGGCTGAATGGGGAATATAGGATAGTTCAAAACCTCAAGGCAGTTAATGAGGCAGTTATTCCAACTCATCCTATTGTGCCAAATCCTTACACTATATATTGACATAAATGCCTGAAGGGATCTCGTGGTATACAGTTTTAGACCTAAAGGAGGGTATCTTCTGTATCCCGTTAAGTTCAGAATTTCAGTTTTCATTTGCCTTTGAATGGACTGACCCAGTTTCAGGTTTAGATCAGCAATATGCATGGACTGTGCTCCCCCAGAGAGTCTGGAACAGCCAGCACCTGTTTGGTAATGCACTTGGCAAAAGGAGCTCAGGGAATTACAGCTAAGAATGGAGCGATCTTGTAATATGTAGATGATACTCTCTTCTGCAGCCCATCCAAGGAGGACTCAGATGAAAATACCATCAGGTTTTGAACTTCCTAGCTAAGTGAGGATACAAAGGTTCCTCAACAAAAGCTCAGGTTTCTAAACAAGAGGTAGACTACCTGGGATATGTTCTAGCCCCAGGAGTGCTCTTTCAGTCAAGAGAAAGGAAGCTGTGTTATGTATAAGGTCACCACAGACTAAAAAGCAACTAAGGATATTTCTGGGAATGGCAGATTCTGTAGAATAAGGATTCCACAATTTAGATTAATAGCCAAGCCTTCATAATGAAGCTTTAAAAGGCCCTGACACAGACCCACTTTGCTGGACAAGGGCGTTACACAAGTCAGTGCAAAGAATTAAACAGCTTTTAACAGAAGCCTCAGCACTGAGAATTCCTAACCTGAGGAAGCCATTTACCCTGTTTATAGCAGAGAAACAGGGGGTGCTCTAGGAGTACTGACTCAGAAATTGGGTCCACTTCCCAACCAGTGGCCTATTTTTCTGAACAGCTAGATTCAGTGGCTACAGGGTGGCCTGCATGCTTACAGGCTATTGCTGCTACAGCACTCTTGGTGGAAGAAGCCACCAAGCTGACTTTAGGCCAGCCGCTTCAAGTTCACACACCACACCAGCTACAAGGGGTCTTGAAGTTAAAGGACGTCAATGGTTAACAGGGGGACATCTACTGTTAGATTCATCTGAGATAACTTAAGGTGTGCCAGGTCCTCAACCCAGCAACTCTGTCGCCACCTGAGGGCACTGGAGAATTAACTCATTCTTGTGTAGAAACTATAGAACAGGTGTATTCTAGTATACCTGACCTGAACGCGGTGAGCCTTTGGAGAATACAGATGTTGAGGGGTTTACTGATGGCAGTAGCTACATGAAAGAAGGAATCAGAAAGGCAAGTTATCAGGTAGTACTGTAGCTTTTGGAAGTAGCTGTCATTCACTGTAAGGGACATCAGAAGGGAGACAACTATGTTAGCAAGGGAAATGCACTAGCAGATAAAACAGAAAACGAGTGGCTGGACAGGTAGCTCTGGAAATGGCTCTAATACCTCAACCTGTAGCAATGACTAAGGAAGCTCACTATACCAAGTCTGAGACTGAATGGGCTTAACAGCAGGGTTATACTAAAGATGCTAATGGAGGTGGACTTTGGATCATAAGGTTATGGTCCCAATGGCCTCTCAATGGAAAATTATTAAGGAGATGCATGACTCTACCCACCTCGGAAGAGAAGATTCAATGCAACTCATCTTCTGAGTGTTTGCAGAGAAAGGACTAAATGCTGTTGAAAGGGAGGTAACTCATCCTTGCCCACTTGATTAAAAATACCCCCGGTGGTCCCGTAAAACTACCTCCCTGTTGACTCCTGTGCAGAGATGAACATCCCAGGTGAAGACTGGCAGACTGATTTCCCCAATTTGCCACCAATACGTAACTATGAGTATCTTCTAGCTTTACTGATTCTTTCAGAGGATGGACAGAAGCCTTCCCAACTCAAACAGAAGAGGAACACAAGGTTTCCAAGGCCTTACTGAAGGACACTGTGCCATGCTTTCGACTCCCACGGTCACTCCGGAGTGACAATGGCCTTTCATTTGTATCTAAAATAACTCAACAGTCTTCACAGGTGACCTCGAAAGACACATCTGATTATTCCTGTGAGCCAATCAAAGATCTTAAATACCTCTTCATAAAGCAAAAAGATAAGTAAAGCTTTTGCTTTCGTCCCATCAAGAATGTTGCACTTTAAGGCAGACATGCTGTACTTCTCTCTTCTTTGGATTCTGTCTGGGTACTGTTATTGGCAGAAAAACTCCTTAGTGAGCTCTTTTACTATAATGATTGAAAGTACTTGTGAGCCACACGAAGCTCATTTTAAAAACCTGACCACAGCTCTGGGTAATTTGGCCTACATTTCAGGCCAGCTTTTACAACAAGTACTTACATCAGTGGACACTCTATTCTAAGGCAGTTATGGACAACAGACAAGCCTTGGAATATATACTAATAGAACAAGGAAGAATGTGTGCAGTGATTAATGGAATCTGCCACCTTTACTCAAACAGTAGCATGTTCACTGAAAAAGATATTAGAAGTCTCTATGCTCAGGCTAAATGGTTTTATAATCTGCATAAGGGTAGCCTATCACCACCCACCATCTGGGAGTTTACAGGATATGTTCTTGCTATCTTAATGCACTCCACTTGCAATCTGTTTTGTTCCAGTTTAGCTTATGCTGACTGGTAAACTTGTATGCTTCAGAACTCAATGACTTCTGAGAGTAATGATGTCTGTGCAGAGGACACAGCCATTGGCGGTGACAGAGTACTCCAGCTCATGAAATGCATTCATTAAATGAGATAGGAAGATGTCTCCAGACCAAGGACAGACAAGGCCTGAGCCCCTGATCAACAGGAAGCAGCTGTAGAAGATATGATGCGTCTGCATGTTTCAGCATCCTCTTAAGATTAAAGGTCAAGAATCTCTGAGTGGGAAATGATATGGTATTAGTCAAGGAGAAAGAATTAGGCTCATGAGCTGGAGACGGCCCTACCTGATCTCATCTGTATACACCCACCCAATCAGATTACGTAACCACTCCCTTTTTGGAAGCAAGTAAAAGGCTTGGAGTGCCCATGGCCCACTGCCGTTTTGCTTGTGCACCATGCTATTCATGGTCACTCTTGCCCGTGTGGTTTTTCTCTCCATGTGGCTCTGACTGTGGACACCTGCAAATGGCCCCAGATCTGCTCTCTGCCTGGTATGGAACTCCTGGTTCACCTTTCTGACCATCCTCTCCCTTAAATAAAGCCCTCATGTTCCTATGTATTTCTCTCACTTCCCCAAATAAATTCTAAGTTTTTCCATGTTGCCTGCTTCGTCTATGTCTAAATTTAGGAAGCTTCTCTAAGCTTGAGACAAGAACTCGAAATATTAATCATGGGTCATAGTTAGACGACATCAATAAGATCCTCAAGCTTAACGTGTAAAAAACTGAGCTCCTGGGCAACCACTGTTTTCTCCCCTAGTCTTCCCCATCTTCCCCTCTTTATTTCTGTAGCTGTCCTATTCAACCTTCTCATCTATTCTGTTTCTTACCTCCTATATTTAATCCATTAAGCAAATTCTGATGTCTCTACTTTTTTTTTTTTTGGACAGAGTGGATAGTGAGAGAGAGAAACAGCAAGAAAGGTCTTCCTTTGCCGTTGGTTCACCCCCCAATGGCTGCTGCGGCTGGTGCACCGCGCTGATCCGAAGCCAGGAGCCAGGTGCTTCTCCTGGTCTCCCATGCGGGTGCAGGGCCCAAGGACTTGGGCCATCCTCCACTGCACTCCCGGGCCATAGCAGAGAGCTGGCCTGGAAGAGGGGCAACCGGGACAGAATCCGGCGCCCCAACTGGGACTAGAACCCAGTGTGCCGGTGCCACAGGCGGAGGATTAGCCTATTGGGCGCCAGCCCTGATGTCTCTACTTTCAAATATATCTAGGAACTGTTTATTTCTCAGTCCTTGCACTATTACCATTCTGGCACAAGCTGCTATCATGTCTCAACAAGATTATTGTGCCAACATCCTAACTGGTCTCTAAATTCCAATTTTTGTACCCTTACTCCTAATTCAAGAGCCAGTGGCTCCCCATCTCACAGAGTGAAGGGCAGACTTTACGATGACCTGCGAGACGCCTGCGTGATCTGGTCACCGAAGAGCTCAGTGATACCATCTACTACTCTCCCCATGTTCATTACATGCCGGCCTCACTGACTTCTATGCTATTCATGGAATATTCCAAATATATTCCCACTTAATACCAGCTGTTTCTGCAGGCAGAAATCTGCACCTTCAGGTGTCTATATCCTCTACTCCCATACTTTTAACCATCATTATTCAAGTATCAGTGAGGCCAGCCTTGGTCACATGAGCTAAATAATACTCCCTTGATATTTCCTACCCCTGTTCACTACTTTTTTTTTTTTTTTACTTTGTACTATCACCATCCAGATAGCATAATTTAACTTATTATTCTTACTTATTGTCTATGGTTTCTCAATAGAATGTAAGCTCTAAGGAAGGAGAAATTTTTCGTCTGTATTTTTCACTGCTAATCCTGAGAACCTGGAATAGCCTCTGATATACAGTTGGTACTCAGTAACTACTGGCTGCATAAATGAATGGCATTTGAAAAGCAAAAAATAAATAAAATCCATACAATGCAACAGGCCACAATAATGCATGGATAGTCATCAATAAATTTCCTTGGTTATAAAATGTATGCATATGTCTGCTTGACAGGAGGTGATGTAGGGAATTCAACAATTTTTTTCAAATGAATCTGATATTTTTATTGAAATTACCTAAGTAGGGGCAGGCACTGTGGTGCAGTGGGTTAATGCCCTGGCCTGAAGCGCCAGCATCCCATATGGGCGCTGGTTCAAGACCCAGCTGCTCCTCTTCTGATCCAGCTCTCTACTGTGTCCTGGGATAGTAGTAGAAGATGGCCCAAGTCCTTGGGCCCCTACACCTGCATGGGAGACCCAGAAGAAGCTCCTGGCTCCTGGCTTCAGATTGGTGCAGCTCTGGCTCTTGCGGCCAACTGGGGAGTGAACCATCAGATGGAAGACCTTTCTCTCTCTCTTTCTCTCTCTCTGCCTCCCCTCTCTCTGTGTAACTTTGAATTTCAAATAAATAAATAAATCTTTTAAAAAAAGAAATTACCTAAGTAATACTGCAAACACTCAATAAAAGCTTAAAGTGTTAACTGCTTTCCCCCATCTTATTTATACTGCTAGTTTCATTCAGTAGTGAATTAAAAGAGAGGGGAGGAGAATTTCAATAGAACAACTCATTTGTAGGGTGAATAAAAAATAGCTTCTTAGGTCTATTGGAGAAATCACCTGTTTGAAACTTATATTCTCTTAAAAGTCCTGTCATGAATGGATGACATCCTGGTTAACTATTAAATTATCTCCTACAAAAGGAAGACAGGAAACAATTATTCTTGGGATAGCATCTTTTCCCAAAAACCATGTTCTGATATGATTACTTTTTGAAGGCTCTGTCAGTAGCATATCTATCAAATTCAGAGCCAGAAGAAATACAGGGGCCAGTTAGTGAATTGCTGTAGGTCTTAAGAGAGACACAAAATAGTTATAGGAATCAGTGTTCCTTCACTACTACTGGCACGCTATGATTGGTCAACTTAGTCATGTATTCTGTTACCTTTCTTCTTTTATCTCCATTCCTTTCATCGATTTTACCCTAATGTAATCATTCAGTCACTCAAATATTTATGGAGTGTCTATTGTCCTTTTCACAGGCAAACTTCTCAAAGGAATCGTATCTGTTCGCTGTTTCAGTCTTCTCACTTACGCTATCTTCTCAACCCATTTGCACAGCCTCGGCTACCACATACCACTACAACTGCTGTCCATAAACTCACCAGGAACCTCAATGTCACTAAATTCAATGATTTGCTTAGTCTTCATCCCAGTTTCTCTCTCAATAGCATATTCAGTAACATACAATAAAGTTGATTATAATTCCTAATTCTTTACTATGCCCGTCATGATATTCAATTTAGATCACTTACTTGACAGTATGACCTAGCTTCTGGCTTTTTTCCTCCATATTTCCCCTTAAATGTAACATATACACAGAAAGTACCAAAATCATTCATGTATAGCTCAATGAATCATCACAAAGTAGGCACACCTGCACAACCACTGCACACGTCACAGAAAGAACATCACTAGTACTCCAGAAATCTTCATAATCCTCTTGCCTCCTCCCAAAAAGTAAGCACCATCCTGACATACACCACAGGTCAGGTTTGTGTGTCCGGGAGCTTTATATAAACAGCATCACACACTGTGTACCACTTTGTGATTTTTAAAATTCTATTTGAGAGCCCTTTTTCTACATAAGATTTCAAAAACACCCTTCTGCATGATTTCTAGAAGCTTTATTGTGTTACCTGACTTGTCTAGACCTACAACACACTTGGGACTGATTCTGTGGATGGTATAAGGTAAGACTCAAGTTTTCCCTTGCACCTCAGAAAGAAATCTAACTGACCCAGCACCAAAATCAAAAAGACTTCCTTTATCCCACTGCACTACAGGGCCCCTAAGCCACACCAATGTCCATGCAGAGGTGGGTCTACTACAGGACTTTCAAGTGTGTTTCACTGATCTATTTGTGTATTCTTTCACCAATATATTCCTGTAACCTTTTAGATAGATCTTGACATGAGTAGATTAAGTCTTCTCTCCATTTTCATCTACCTTTTCTATTCTTGGTCTAAGGCACTTCTACATGAATTCTAGAATCAACTTGCCAATTTGTGTAGGTATAGGGGGAAAAGAAATACCATGCTGGATTTTGATTTTAAAGAAAACTAATAGATAACATAAAATAGACTCTAAACTTTTATACTTTAGCCCTCCATTTATTTAAATATTTTCTAATTTTCTTTTAATTACTTCTTATGGTTCTCTCTCTATAAGTCTTTCATGTCTCTCATTAGATTTTCCACAGATACACTATCTGTGGAATTTGCTATCTGTGGATTTGCTATCTGTGATGTTAAAACAAATGGTGTATTAAAATTTTTTTCATTTCTGGTTTGTTGCTGGTATCCAGAAATATAATTGATTTTTGTATACTAATTTATATTTTTATTTCTACACGTATTTATCCTATCATCCTAACTATATAAATAAAACTCCTGAAAGCAGAAGTCTTATCTTACACTTCTTTTCATACTTAGGGACTGGCACAGAATGTTACATATATGGCAACTGTTCAATGAAACATTTGCCAGCAGGAAATTTTGCCTAAAGACAAATTGCTAGGAGATAAAAACAAATCAACAAAAAGTAATCTAATTCAAGATAAGACTGGCATGTAAGGAAGAATGGCACTGGAAATGATGATAAGCTGCCATGAGCCAGGATGACCACCAAACTTGTCAAGAACCAAAGACAGGATAGGCTCTAACCAGACTTTATAGTTTGTTTTTGGGCCCAAAATATGGAACATTGTAGAGAGATAACAACTTGCTATGTAACTCTATCTTCTGTTTCAACACTATAATAATTCTCCACAGTATGACTGCACTTTCTCAAAATCCAGACTTTTGTGGGGCAAAGCTTGAATAGCCAAAGGTTCTCTGATATGGCAAAGGCAGCCATCAACAGAACATTACAAATAAAGAATCCAAAGGACCTGAAAGAAGGTGACTCTAAGCCAGTTCAATGTATGTGAAGTATAAATGGGCCATAAAATAGCTACACCCAGACAGGTTTTCTGGATAATTTAGGCACACACCTAAACTGGTTTCAATACATGCTAAGAGATACAATAAAAATAAGGTGAGTTGACAATTTTACATCTTCAAATATGACTCCTTAGAGAAAATATTTGTTAACTTGGCTTAATTCTGCAAACAAAACAACTGTTATAGGTTTAAAGAAAAAGAAAAGAATTCTAATTCTGACCAAGTGTTCCATTTAGAAAACAAAGAAAAAGGCAGAAAGCAGCAAGCAAAGCAAGCAAACAAAAAACACAACCAATAAACCCAAACCAAATTCTTATTTTAAAAAACACAACCAAAATCAGAGAATTATCCATTTTGACCATAATGAAGACAGTAAATGATTTTGTTCTACCTACCAAATGTCTATGACTAAAAGTCTATGATTTGCTAAGCAAATAATGCTACAATGTAAAGCACCAAAGCACTTTCTAAATTTCAAATTCCTTCATTATTTTATTTAATCTTAATTATGTCTAATTATTTAAATATCCATTGCTAAAAATGAAAATGCCTAATAGAAGACATGTGGTAGGAAACATTGAAAGAGTCTGTTGCTTTGATACTGACATTAATTCCTTTAGTATATAACAACTGAAGTGGGACTTCTTTGATTTCTCCCTTCTATCACCCACTTCAACCATTTCCCTTAATATAACTCATGTGGGAAGCCAAATCAGCTTAGTTAAATTAGCTTGAACTGGCATTGCATTATACAAGACAACATCAGTAGCTATGTGAACAGGAGATATTTAAACCACTTAGTATTAAGTTCTACACACACTGGCTCCTCTATAAATCTCAATTTCAACAAAATCACCTAATGCTCATTCAAAACCTAGAAACAAACAATAATCCCAGAAACAACAAGTCATCCAACCTGCCCAAGACTAAACAGCAAACTTATTAGCATATAAATTCTATCTCTGTAAAGTAACTTTGCTGTCACTCTGTTAAAATAACTGGACTCACTAATGACTGGTAACTCTGAGTTAACATGCCACTGATTTCAACACAGTTACTTAACTAGAAATGCAGGATATCTGTTTTACTGTAATACTCAGTAACAAGTCCATAAATCATCCAATAAAAGCTAGGATTTTCTTTCCTTTTATTAAACTTACCCAGTTTAGTGGCGCCCTCTGGTGGGTACTCAGGAAACTGACCCTCGGAAGGGACGCTGACAGTTCTCCTGAGGCACCTCCCTTTGGTGGAATCTGTCTGCTGCTCCTGGCCTCCTTCCACAGGTATCTAGTCAACCAAAAGAAAGAGATGAAAATTAATAATGAACCCACCCTAACAACCTTCTGATTAAACACTGTTTTTAGTTAATGAAGACAGAAGTATATCATAGGCAAAGTAAAACAAAAAATGTAGACATAATGTATATATAAAGGTAAGGTTTACCAACTCATTTTCAGGAAGTGTTCTCTAAAGAGAAAACTGAAAGATCAGGAAGAGTGAGTATGTAAATTGGCTTACAAGAGGTATGCGCAAGTCATATCCAGGTGTGAGCCTGCTCTGGGAGTTTAGAAAACAAAACACCCGCACAAATAAAGATTCTTCTACAGCATGTGTATGTGGTTCACAAGCTCCAGTTCTGCCAAGCGTTCAATGAAGTTAATGAAATTGTAAGTTAACCAGCAAGATTTATCTTCAGAATTCTTTTTAAAATGAGGGTAGGCATTTGGCCTAGTGATTAAAGACACCTAAATCCTATAACAGAATACTTGGGTTGATTTCAGACTCCACTCCCGATTCTACTTCTTGTTAATGAGCACCCTGGGAGACAGAAGGTGGTCCTGGGCCTTGCCATTCAAAACTGAGGCCTCTGGATTGAATTCCGGGCTCCTGCTTTTCCATTCTGGTACATGTAAGCATTTGGGAAGTGACACATTGGATAGAAGCCCTCTGTCTCTCTGCCTCTCAAATAAACAAATAATACTAAAGTGAGGCTTTGTTAGATAAAAGTAGTAAAATCAGCCAAATTTTCTTCTATTTTAGAATCAAGATATAGATCCAGTTAATAGTGCAGATATAGCTAACACATTTTCAATGAAACTTGTATACATATTTGTATAGATACCTTCATCAACTGAAGTATTTCCTTCCAAAGATGAGATTGCTTTTATAATCCTAAAAATATTTTTCTGGCATATGTTTAAGACATCAAGTTGTTTGCATCTGTGAACTATGATTGGTAAAAATGATCTCTCGAAGGCTCTGGTACTGAGGCATACTGGATAAAGCCAGGCCTGCGATGCTAGCATCCCATAGGGGATGTTCCTTTTTTTGTTTTTTTTTTATGATTTTATTTATTCTTTTGAGAGGTAGAGTTACAGACAGTGAGAGGGATAGAGAGAAAGGTCTTCCTCCCGTTGGTTCACTCCCTAAATAGCTGCAATGGCTGGAAATGCATTGAACTGAAGCCAGGAGTCAGGAACTTCCTCCCGGTCCCCCACGCGAATGCAGGGGCCCAAGCACTTGGACCACCTTCTACTGTTTTCCCAGCCCATAGCAGAGAGCTGGATGGGAAGAGGAACAGCTGTGACTAGAACCGGCGCCCATATGGGATGCCGGTGCTGCAGGTGGAGGATTAACCTACTGCGCCATGGCGCCAGCCCCAGGATGTTCCACTTCTGATGCAACTCCCTGCTAATGGCCTGGGAAAAGCAGTGGAAGATGGCCCAAGTGCTTAGGCCCGGGCCCCTGTGACCCATGTGGGAGACCCAGAAGAAGCTTCTGGCTTTGGCCTGCCACAGCTCTGGCCATTGAGGCCATCTGGCAAGTGAACCAGTGGATGGAAGATTCTCCTTCTCTTTTACTCTTCCTCCTGCTCTCTCTGTAACTCTTTCAAATAAATAATTTTTAAAAAATCTCTAGTACCAGCCGGCGCCGTGGCTCAATAGGCTAATCCTCCACCTTGCGGCGCCAGCACACTGGGTTCTAGTCCCGGTTGGGGCGCCGGATTCTGTCCCGGTTGCCCCTCTTCCAGGCCAGCTATCTGCTGTGGCCAGGGAGTGCAATAGAGGATGGCCCAAGTGCTTGGTCCCTGCACCCCATGAGAGACCAGGAGAAGCACCTGGCTCCTGCCATTGTATCAGCGCTGTGCGCCGGCCACAGCGCACCGGCCACGGCGGCCATTGGGGGGTGAACCAATGGCAAAGGAAGACCTTTCTCTCTCTCTCACTGTCCACTCTGCCTGTCAAAAAAAAAAGGGGGGGGGGGAATCTCTAGTATTTAAAAATTTGCTCAGTAACTTATCATCAAACAGACCTCAAAGAAAAGGATATTGGCAAAATGCCTAATAAAGCTAAAGACTCATTTTAAGGAAAGTCAGTGAGATCCAATACAGAAAGATATTTTAACAAAATTAGGAAAACAACTCATAATATGAAGGAGAATTTTAGCAAGACACAGAGATCACCAGAAAGAACAAAAGAGAAATCTTAGAAATGAAGATGTTAATAAATGAGAGAAAAAATACACTTGAAAGCTTGACTAATAGTTAGATCGAGCAGAAGAAAGAATATATGAAGTGGAACAAAGGTCTTTGTAAATATCCTGCCAGATGATTGAATGATAGACAGCTAAGCAAAAAGAATGAGGACAGCCTGAGGTTTATGGAATACCACTAACCTAACAAATATTTGAATTTTGGGGGTGCCACAAGGAAAAGAAAAGGGAAAAAAAAGTTGAAAACATAGTTGATAAAACAATAGCTGAAACATTCTTCCAACCATGGGAAATTTATAGACATCCAGGTACAGCAGGGCTAAAGGACTCCCAATATATATGACACCATAGCACAACACCACAACATGTTATAACCAAACTGAAGAAAGCACAAGAAAAGGAATTTTAAAACCTATAAGAGGGGCCAGCATGGTGGCAAAGCGGGTAAAGCCGCCACCTGTGGCAACACATATGGGTGCCAGTTTGAGTCCTGGCTGTTCCGTTTCCAATCCAGCTCCCTGCTATTGGCCTGGAAAAAGCAGCAGAAAATGGCTCAGGTGTTTGGGCTCCTGCCACCCATGTAGGAGATGTGGAAGGAGGTCCTGGTTTTGCTTGGCCCACCCTTGGCTATTGTGGCCATCTGAGGAGCAAACTAGCTGATATCAATCTCAATCTCAATCTTTCTCTCTCTCTTTCAAATACATAAATCTTTTAAAAAACAAAAAGAATCAAACCTTATCAATACAGTAAACCACAAAATAAACAAGGGAAAAAGAAAAGAACATAAGGTACTCAAAAAGAAGAAAACTAACAAAATGGCAGGAATAAGTCTCTTTTTATCAATAATAATCTTGAATACAAATGGAATAAATTCCTCAATTAAAGGTACACATCAGCTGAACAGATGTTGAAAAAGAGATCTAAGAATATGATGACTATAAAAAACTCACTGTGCCACCAAAGACAAACACACACTGAAAGTGAAAGGATGGAAAAAGACATTCTATACAAAGAGAAATAAAAAGCAAGCAGGTGTAGCTATACTTATTTCAGACAAAACAGTCATCAAGATAAAAACTGTGTAAAAAGTTAAGTTCAGTATATAATTTTCAAGTATTCAGCTCAATAAGAAGACAAGGCAGTTGTAAATGTATAAGCTCCTAATTTTACAAAATGAACATTATTAGATCTAAATGGAGAAGTAAGTTCTGATACAATAATGGGGGACTTCAACACTCCACTTTCTTTAATGAACAGATCACTTGGGGAAAAGAAATCAAGAAAGAAACATTAAAGAATACTACAGAGCAAATGAACCTAACAGATATTTACAGAACATTTCATCCAACAGCTGCAAAATTCACATTCTTATCATAGCATACAGAACATTCTCTAGGGTAGATTATATATTAGGCCACAAAACAAGTCTCAACAAATTAAAAAAAAAAAATCAAAACCATATCATGTATCTTTCCTGACCATCACAGAACAAAATTAGAAATCAACAACAAAAAAACTTTTACAAGCTATAAAGTAAATATAGACTGAACATGTTATTCAACAATGAGCCACTAAAGGAATCAAAAGAAAAATTTAAAAATATCCTAAAGCAAATAAAATAGAAACAAAATATACCAAAACTGACGGAGGAAAGTACTAAGTACTAAAAGGGAAATTTACAATAAGGTCCTATCTATTTTAAAAAAAAAAAAGGTTTTAATTAGTAGAAGAAAGGAAATAGATCAGGGCAGAAAAATAAAATGAAAGATACTAAAAACAATACAAAAAAATCAATGAAACAAGCAGTTGCTCTTTTGAAGATAAGCAAAATTGACAAACCTTTAGCTAGAGTAACATCAAAAAAGAAAAGACAACAAAACAAAAATGAAATCAAAGATGAAAAAGGAGATAATACAACTGAAACAACCAAACAGGAAGGATCATCAGGGACTATTATGATTAACGACATGCCAACAAACTGGAAAACCTAGAAGAAACAGCTAAGTATCTAGATACCTAAAGCCTGCTAAAATTGAATTTCTGTGAAGACACAGAAAAAGTGAACTGACCAATAACAGGTAATGAGAATCAATCAGAAATGAAATATCCCAACAAAAACTCAGGATCTGATGATTTCAATGTTGAATTCCACCAAACTTTTAAGGAAGAATTAATACTAAACCTCAAACTATTTTGAAATATTGAAATGGAAATACCTTCCAAACTCTTTTTTTTTTTTTTTTTTTTTTGACAGGCACAGTGGACAGTGAGAGAGAGAGACAGAGAGAAAGGTCTTCCTTTGCCATTGGTTCACCCTCCAATGGCCGCTGTGGCTGGCGCGCTGCGGCCGGCGCACCGCGCTGATCCGAAGGCAGGAGCCAGGTGCTTCTCCTGGTCTCCCATGCAGGTGCAGGGCCCAAGCACTTGGGCCATCCTCCACTGCATTCCCGGGCCACAGCAGAGAGCTGGCCTGGAAGAGGGGAAACCGGGACAGAATCCGGCGCCCCGACCGGGACTAGAACCCAGTGTGCTGGCGCCGCAAGGCGGAGGATTAGCCTGTTGAGCCGCGGCGCCGGCCAAACTCATTCTTGAAGGCTATCATCTCCTTGATTTCAAAACCCAGATAGGGACACAACAAAAAAAGAAAACTATAGACCAGTATTCCTGACGAACAGAGATTTAAAAATTTTCAACAAAATACTAGCAGATCAAATCAAATGGTACATTATAAAGATCATTCACCATAAACAAGTGGAATTTAACCCAGAGATGCTGCGGTGGTTCCAAATACACAAGTCAATAAACTTAATATATCACAAAAACAGAATGAAGTTTCAATATCATATGGTCATCTCAATACACATAGAAAAACCATTCAATAAAACAACTATTCACAATAAATACCTTGAATAAATTAGAAGGAACCTATTTCAACACAATAAAGGCTGTGTACAACAGATTTATGACTAACATTATATTGAATGGTGACAAGGTGAATGAATTCCCTCTAGGTCTAGAACCAGACAAGGATGTCCACTCTCATCATGCGTATTCAATACAGTTCAGAACTTTAGTCCTGAGCAATTAGGCAAGAGAAAGAAAGAAAAGGCATACAAATAGGAAGGAAGGAAGTCAAATTATCCTTATTGCAGATGACATGATTTTACACATAGAGAAACCTAATGACTCCATCAAGAGACTATCAGAAATGATAAACAAATTCAGTAAAGTTGCATGACACAAAATCAACAAGCATTTTTGCATACCAACAATGAACTGCTATGAAATAAATTATAAGGGCAATCCCATTTACAACACGTAGGAAAAAAAAATACTTTGGAATAAATTTAACCAAGGATGTG
This sequence comes from Lepus europaeus, assembly GCF_033115175.1. Classification (NCBI taxonomy): domain Eukaryota; kingdom Metazoa; phylum Chordata; class Mammalia; order Lagomorpha; family Leporidae; genus Lepus; species Lepus europaeus. The sequence goes on from NC_084831.1 coordinate 153,239,174, forward strand.
AAAGACCTATACAATGGACATTATAAAATACCAATGAAAGAAATTTAAGATGGCACACAAAGAAATGAGAAACCTCTGGATTGGAAGAATTAACATTATTTAAATATTTGTACTATCCAAAGCAGTTTACAGATTCAATGCAACCCCCATCAAAATAACAATGACATTCTTCTTAGAACTAGGAAAATAATCCTAATTGGAATTGGAAGCACAAAAGACCCTGAATATCCAAAACAATCTTCAACAAAAAGAGCAACCTCCAGGCATCACAATATCTAATTTTAAGGCATACCTCAGAGCTACAATCAATGCAGTATGATACTGGCTAAAAAAGAGATATATAGGTCCATGGAATAGAGATCCCAGAAATGGCTCTACCCATCTATAAGCAAATGGTTCTCAACAAACTGCTCAAAACATATTCTGGAGAAAGAACAGTTTTTTCAATACATGCTGCTGAGAAAACTGGATATCCACACGCAACAGACTGACCTTCCCATCTCTCAGCCTATATATAAAAAAAAAAAAAAAAAAAAAAACTCACAATGGATCCAAGATCTAAATGTAAGACATGAAACAAAGAAAGTGCTATAAGAAAACATGGAGGAAACATTTCACCACACTGGCAAGGGCACCAGCTTCTTTAATAAAACTCCAAAAATAAAGACAACAAAAGCAAAAACAGACAAATGGGATTATATCAAACTGAGAGTCTTCTGCATAGGAAAGGAAACAATCAACAGAGTGAAGAGATAACTGACAGAATGGGAGAAATTATGTGCAAACTCTGCATCTGACAAAGGACTGATATTCAGAATATATAAAATAAATCAAGAAATTCAACAACAAATAAATAATCCAGTTAACAAATGCACAAAGGATATTTCTAGGGCGGGACCAGCACTGTAGCATAGTAGGCTAACCCTCTGTCTGCAGTACTGGCTCCCATGTGGCCCCCGGTTCCTGTTCTGGCTGCTCCTCTTCCAATCCAGCTCTCTGCTTAAGACCTGCGAAGGCAGTGGAGGATGGCCCAAGTGCTCAGGGCCCTGCACCCATGGGGGAGACCTGGAGGAAGCTCCTGGCTCTTGGCTTTGGAATGGCCCAGTGGGGGCCAATCTGAGGAGTGAATCAGTGGATGGAAGACTTTCTGTCTCTTCCTCTCTCTCTCTAATTCTGCCTCTCAAATAAAGTTTAAAAAAAATAAATAAAGTTAAAAAAAATTAAAAAAACACGCAAAGGACATTTCTTGAAAAAAATAAAAATGGTAAAAAAAAAAAAACAACCATGAAAAGTGCTCAATAGCATGACTATTAGGAAATACAAATCAAAACCACATGAGAGCTGGCACCGTGGCTCAATAGGCTAATTCTCTGCCTGCAGCGCCGGCACCGGCACCCCATGGTTCTAGTCCCGGTCGGGGCACCGGATTCTGTCCCGGTTGCCCCTCTTCCAGGCCAGCTCTCTGCTGTGGCCAGGGAGTGCAGTGGAGGATGGCCCAAGTCCCTGGGCCCTGCACCCGCATGGGAGACCAGAGAAGCACCTGGCTCCTGCCATTGGATCAGCGCTACGCGCCGGCCGCAGCGCGCTGGCCGCGGTGGCCATTGGAGGGTCAACCAACGGCAAAGGAAGACCTTTCTCTCTGTTTCTCACTGTCCACTCTGCCTGTCAAAAACAAAAAACAAAAAAACCCCACATGAGATATCATCTCAGTCTCATTGTGAATGGCTATAGTAAAAAGATAAAAAATAACAAATGCTGTTGATGATGTAAAGAAAAGGGAACACTTATCCACTATTGGTGAGAATGTATATTAGCATAGCCAATATGGGGAATAGTTTCTCAAAAAACCAAAAATAGATATCCTATATAATTCAGAGATTCCAGCCCTGGGTATAAATCAGAAGGAAATGGAATCAGCATATGAAAGAGAGAGCAGCACTATTCACAATAGCCAAGATATGAATCAGCCTAAGTGTGCAACAATGAATGGATAAAGAAAATGTGCTAAAGACACACAAGTGGAATACAATTCAGATATAAAAAAGAATGAAACCCTGTCATTTGCAGCAAAATGGCCAGAAATGGAGGGCATTATGTTAAGTGACATAAGCCAGAGGTAGAAAGAAAAATACTACATGTTCTCCACGTGTGGAAGATGTAAAAAAATAAAAATAACATGAGTCTGAATGTAGAAGAGTGATTACTAGAGGCTGGGAAGGAAGTGGATTAGGTACTGGGTACCGAAACCCAGTTAGAAAAAGGAGTAAGTCCTCATGTTCTACAGCGCCACAGAAGGGCGCCTACAGTTCACAGTAACATGCATTTCATGAAGAACTAGAGGAGAGGAGCGCAAAGCCTTCCAATGATTTGGGGCCCAATCAGGGAGACAGGACAAGACTGATTATATTCGTGAGCTAGAGACCAAGGCCCCCAGTGCCCCTACCTGATCTCACCTGTATTCACCCACCTGCCAATCAGAGTATATAACCACTCCTCTTTTGGAAGAGGAAAAGAGGAGCAGAGCACGCTGGGCCCACCCTGCTCTCCTGTGCGCCTCTTGCACACTGCCCATTTTGGTCACTGCTCCTGCCCAAGGGCGTTTGGCCTGAAGAACCCTGCACGTAGCTCCTGGTCTGACTCTGAGATTCTGGTATGGAATTTCCCATTTACCCCTCGAAGGCCCCTCCCCTTTAATAAAGCCTTTACGTTCCTGTGTATTTCTCTCATTCCCTAGATAAATCTTGAACCTTACCATCCTGTCTGCTTCATTTGAGCCATTATTTAGAACTCTTAGACATCAAGGACTCCAGAAATATTAATTTTAGCATACATTAGCTGATGACATTTGGTGACCACAAAGGGACTACTTATTTAATCTGTTGAAAAACTGCTGACATGGTAAAGAACCTTCAAACAGCTTCACAAGGCTTCTCATTTCTGAAAATCTCTCTGCATCCCAGCCTCGGCAACATGGTAAGGAACTTTCAAACGGCTCCACAAGACTTCTCAGTTCTGAAAATCTTTCTGCAGGGCAGCCTCGCTTCTCTCAGTGCTCATGACTTCCCTCAGAAATGTGCTCTGTTAGTGAACACAAGGTTTCCTCTCTCAGGAAACGTGTCTGAGAAGTGGTTGTAAAAAATGCAAGGATTAGCCGGCGCCGCGGCTCACTAGGCTAATCCTCCGCCTTGCGGCGCCAGCACACCGGGTTCTAGTCCCGGTCGGGGCACCGATCCTGTCCCAGTTGCCCCTCTTCCAGGCCAGCTCTCTGCTGTGGCCAGGGAGTGCAGAGGAGGATGGCTCAAGTGCTTGGGCCCTGCACCCCATGGGAGACCAGGAGAAGCACCTGGCTCCTGCCATCGGATCAGCGCGGATGCCATTGGAGGGTGAACCAATGGCCAAGGAAGACCTTTCTCTCTGTCTCTCTCTCACTATCCACTCTGCCTGTCAAAAAAAAAAAAAAAAAAAAAAAAAAGCAAGGATTGATTTTTTTTGGTGTTTCCCATTCCAGTAGCTTCGAGAGGATGGGATATTAGCATTAATGGAATTTTGGCAGAAAGGTAGGAGAAATATGCTAGTGGAAGGCCAGTTTGTGAAAGTTTATTGATACATAATAGTTTCCAAGTTGTTCGTGATGTATTTTTAAGGACATTTTATATTTTCTAAGGAAATAACTTGAAACAAAGATGTTTCACAGAATGGATTTAGGTTTACCAAACAATTGCCTTGCTGAGGTTCTCTGCTTTTCCAATCAGGCACACTTTCAATTGGTAATTTCGGGTGGGAGAGCAGCTTCTGTTGCCTATTAACCTTTAGTGTCAGGAAGGCAGAACATCAAACAGGGCAGAGGTTCCACTTCCTGCTGCGGAGGGTGAGACTTCCGTCCTAAGATGGTGGCCTCCATCAGAAACACATGGTTGCCAAGACGGCAGCTCCCAAGAAGGACATAAAGTGGCCAAAAGGTAGCTCCCAGGAGGACTTCCATCATTCCCAGAAGATGGGCAAAAAATTCCACCCCAAGATGGCAGTCCCAATGGCTGGCCACATGGTATATGTCTGGTTGCCCAAGTGGCTATTTATTTATTTAATTTGTTATTTTCTTGGCTGTTCAACAGATGGTAGAATTCTTGGGTTCCTGGTCTTTTTCATTTTAGTGCATTGTGTTATGACTATGTGCCAGAAAGTGGAATTCTTGGATTCCTGGTCTTTTTTTACTGTAGTTTGCTATGTTATGACTATGAAGTGGAAGGTAAAATTCTTGAATTCCTAGTACTTTTTATTTTAGCTTCTTATGTTATGGCTATGCACTGGTTCTGAAACTCTTGGATTCCTATTATTTCCCCATTTTTAATTTTAGTTTTTATTTTATGGCTATGAGCTGGAATTTGTGGGCACCCTGAAATATGGTACACCAGGGTGGCATTTTCTCTTTGGCCTCTTGAGGTTTGGTATCTCAGGCACAGCGGGCCTTCCAAAATTTCATCTCAGACCAGGCAGCTTTCTTTTTGGCCTCCTGAGATTCAGCACCCCAGGAATGGTGTGGCAGTCTGGAATGGTGTTTCTCAGACTAAGCAGTATTTCCCCTTTTTATATTGGTATGGTAATCTGGCCTTACAATGATTTACTTAAAAAAAAAAAAAGAGGAAGAAAAAAATTTAGAACCCTCTCAGTGGGATGGGTAGAATAATGGATCCCATTTCATGTACAAATGGAGACTCTGAGGTGTCAAAATTATAGCTAATATAATGTATCAAGTCACACGCTTAAGGATAATTAAGCTCACAAAGAGCTGTGTTTCTTTTCATCTTCTCAGGTCCTACAAAAGACTGTAGGGCTGTGTAGTTCTGTGAAGTTACTTCTAAGGGTACAGTTTGAAAACTTGCCATGGGATCCCAAATCTCCATGAGCTGAATGGTAAAAATAGAGTTTTAAGAGTTTAATGATCATATAGAAAGGACTAAATACTTAGTGATCATATAAATAGGGTTAAATGTTTAGTAAAAATAAATAGGATTTAAAAAAGGGAGGGACAGGGTCCATACAGCAGACTCATAGGATGTCAACACTTTAAGTAGCACACAGTGACCTCAAGAGTCATCTCTTAAGGCATTCTGGTCTGGCTGAAAAGCCCTCAAGAGCATCTCAGGCATGGAAAGCCAGGACACTGTGGCAAAAAGTGTCGCTTCATAAAGGACTTCTGTGGGTGAGACCCCAGTTGAAAGAAGTGCTCATCAAAGAAGGAGGTACTTTTCTCTGAAGGAAGGAGAGAATTTCCACCTTGCTCATGGCCTTGTCTAAATACTGATGGAGTTTATGGATTCAAAAAGCTTCCATAGCCTAGGCAGCTCATGTCAAGAGCCTTGGGTGATCACTGACGTCATATATAAGAGTGTTAATTGTTAAATTAATGTCAGTAGTCACTGTGTACTAACTTCCCATGCAGGGCCTCTGTCCTCAAAGAGTTGAATTGTGAGAGTCAATGGTAAAATTGGTCTCAAAGATTTACTTTATTTTAGTGTATGAAGTAGACGATATTCTTATGTCTCGTAAGTTTTTGTTATTTCTAAATGTTCAACTACATTTTTGTATTCTTTTTTAAATTTTATTTATTTGACAGGTAGAGCTATAGAGAGAGAAAGAGACAGAAAGAAAGGTCTTCCTTCCATTGGTTCACCCCCCAAATGGCCGCTGCGGCCAGCGCTGTGCTGATCCAAAGCCAGGAACCAGGTGCTTCTTCCTGGTCTCCCATGCAGGTGCAGGGCCCAAGCACTTGGGCCATCCTCCACTACCTTCCCGGGCCACAGCAGAGAGCTGGACTGGAAGAAGAGCAACCAGGACTAGAACCTGGCACCCATATGGGATGCTGGCACCGCAGGCAGAGGATTAACCAAGTGAGCCATGGCGCCGGCCCTCCATTGCTGTATTCTTAAGTGTTTATTTATAGTTAAGTTTCTCAAACATGGACTCTTGGAACCATGTCTCCCTGTAATACTCCTATCTTGCCTGTTTTAAAGTTAAATAGAGCATACACAAAATGGTTAAAGGCCTTAAGGCTAATGAGACAGCTATTTCAATAAATTCTACTGTGTGTTAAACCCTTACCTGAAGGGTGTTTTCTAATGCATCCTATTAAGTTCAGAATCTAGCAAAACTAGAACACAGTTTCTCAACAAAAGCTCAGGTTCCTAAACAAGAGGTAGACTACCTGGGATATGTTCTAGCCCCAGGAAAGCGTGCTCTTTCAGTCAAGAGAAAGGAAGCTGTTCTATTTATATAGGATCACCAAAGACAAAAAAGCAGCTAAGCTGCCACCTGCAGTGCCAGGATCCCAGATGGGCACCAGTTCATGTCCCAGCTGCTTCACTTCCAATCCAGCTCTCTGCTATGGCTTGGGAAAGTAGTAGAAGATGGCCCAAATCCTTGGGCCCTTGCACCCACATGGGAGACCTGGAAGAAGCTCCTGACTCCTGGCTTCGGATCAGCGCAGCTGACTTTGGATTGGCACTGTTCTGGCCATTGCAGCCAACTGGGGAGTGAACCAGCTGATGGAAGACCTCTCTCTCTCAGATCAGAGCCATTGCAACCAATTGGGGAGCGAGCCAGCAGATAGAAGACCTCTCTCTCTTTTCTCTCTCTCACTCTCTTTCTCTCTCTCTCTCTCTCTCTCTCTCTGCCTTTCCTTCTCTCTGTGTAACTCTGACTTTCAAATAAATAAATAAATCTTAAAAAAAAAAAAAAGTGGCTAAGAGGCCTAGGGCATGCTGGGCCTGCCCTACTCTCCTTGCATCTCTTGTGTGCCGCCTGTGTTTGCCTCCGTTCTTGCCCCTGTGGCTGGACTGCAGACTCCTGCACGTGGCCCCTGGTCTGATTCTGAGATCCTGGTATGGAATTTCCCATTTACCCTTCTTAGGCCCCTCTCCCTCTTCTGTGTATTTTTCTCACTCTTATACCTTTTTTTTTTTTTTTAAAGATTTACTTTATTTATTTGAAAGTCAGAATTACAGAGAGAAGGAGAGGCAGAGAGAGAGAGGTCTTCCATTTGCTGGTTCACTCCCCAATCAGCCACAATGGCTGCAGCTGCGCAGATCCGAATTCAGGAGCCAGGAGATCCGAATTCAGGAGCCAGGGTGCAGGGCCCAAGGACTTGGGCCATCTTCTACTGCCTTACCAGGCCATAGCAGAGAGCTGGATCCAAAGTGGAGCAGCCAGGACCCGAACTGGTGCCCACATGGGATGCTGGCACTGTAGGCGGTGGCTTTACCCGCTACCCACAGCACCAGCCCCTAAATCTTAAACCTTACCTTGTTGTCTGCTTCATTTGAGCCAGTCATTGGAATTCTTGACTAAATAAATGGCAAGGACCCCCAAAATATTAATGTTAGTGTATGCTAGCCGATAACACCGACAGAAAGGACAGACAGAAATATCCCTGATGTGATCAGCACATACTGCATATGTGTGTCGAAACATCTGACTGTTCCCCCAAATACGCACATAATAATGGCAATCCAAAATGCTAATTGCCTTTTAAATTTCCATAATATTGACCATCATTGAGCTCTTCTGCACAAGTCTACAGAATTTATTATGTGTGACATGAGAGAGTAATTATTACCCCCTTTTGGTAAGGAATGACTTATTTATCCAAATGATCACAATGGACACATATCACATCAACTGATCCAGCAAAACTAGGACAGAATAGGCTTACATGTAGCCTTCTGCTTTGCCTCAGTAATCCAATTCCTATGACAGAGGTCAAGGGAAGCTCACTCTGCTACTGAAAACAGGAAGAGCAAATTCCTAAAGCTTCCATCAGCACCGAAAAAAATTCACACTCCTCATAGGATGAAATGTTCTCCTTATTACCAGTACTACGATACTCTTCTTAGCACACTGAAAAACTGAACAGCAGAATTAAGAAACATATAATTCTAAAAATAAGCCATGATCAAATATTAGTATCAATAAAGACCTGATCTCTTCTAAAAGCACTCTGTAACATAAAACTCAGCAGTAACCTGAGCCACCCATCCCTTTTAGGGTGGAAATTATCTCTATTTAAATAATTAAAAGAGTAGCAATAAGACGTTAAATGATTCCTTTCCAATAAGAAAGGCAAAAGTGTATCCCTTACCTGCCTTCAAAGTATAAAGAATGAGAGTACATTTAGAAAATAGGTTAGAACTTTGAGCAAATAATTGAATCTAAATAAAAGTAAGTATTTTGATAACAGGTCAAATATGCCTATTGTATCAAATAATGAAGATCTTAAGCTAAATGGAAAAAAATAGTTGCCTTCTGGTATTTAAGGAGGAAATAATATTTTTTCTGTGGAAATTTTTAAAAGCCATATCCAGGAAAAAGAAAGAATGGCATCGAATATCACATACTTTGTCTCTACAAAATATAAGGAAAGTATAAATATAATATATCAAACTTCTTATTTGGGCCTAAAATTGACTCAAAATTATTTTCTCATAGTTTTAATGAAGATTTCAATTCCTTACTGTTGAAACTTAAAATATAATCAAAGGGTTTTATTCAAAATATTGCTGTTAAACATTAGGGTTTTTTTTTTTTTTTTTTTTCCCTCCCTGACTCAGGAATATAAAGGAACACTGTGTTGACTTTTATCCTAAATTTGCATTTCTTTTTTCTTTTTTCTTTCTTTTTTTTTTTTTTTTTTTTTTTTTTGACAGTGGACAGTGAGAGAGAGACAGAGAGAAAGGTCTTCCTTTTTTTTTTTTTTTTTTGCCGTTGGTTCACCCTCCAATGGCCACCGCGGTAGCACGCTGCGGCCGGCGTACCGTGCTGATCCGATGGCAGGAGCCAGGTGCTTCTCCTGGTCTCCCATGGGGTGCAGGGCCCAAGCACTTGAGCCATCCTCCATTGCACTCCCTGGCCACAGCAGAGAGCTGGCCTGGAAGAGGGGCAACTGGGACAGGATCGGTGCCCCGACCGGGACTAGAACCCGGTGTCCCGACCGGGACTAGAACCCGGTGTGCTGGCGCCGCAAGGCAGAGGATTAGCCTATTGAGCCGCCGGCACCGGCTCTAAATTTGCATTTCTTAAGAACGGTACATGATAGATTGTACATGTATAGATTGCTTCTAAGCTGAAGTATTTTTAAATTTATGGATCTTCTTTAAAATTGAAAAGATCGCATTTCAAGTACTTTCAAATTGGAGTTCACAAATCTTAGGCAGCTGAGGGAAAAAAAAAATCAGTTTTAGAAGAGCAATTTTCTCCACCCTGACTGTGCTGATTAGTTTACCAGTTCACATTTACTTGTTTACCCTGCACTGCTCACAAAATAATACTTGTTTTCCATGTTCCGTGACATGAGAAAAACTTTTTTTTTTTTTACTTCCTTGGCAGCTTGTACTGGACTTGAGAGTCTTCTGTCTCAATACAAAAGAACAAACATTAAGCACTTTAATGTCATTGCTTCTTAGAGGAGGAAGTGGAAAACAGTAAGGGGCGAATGACTTCTCAAATACCTGAGATGTATTAACAACAGCTGAATTAGGAATCTGGCTCCTGGTCAAACACATCCATATACTTTATGCAAAATTGCCTTTCATTTTTAAAAGAATCATATGGAAATTAATTTCCATTTCAAACTGAAACCACACATTAAACCATCAATATAGAAAATGAATATTCTATCAACTAGCATCAGAAATCTCATCTCAGTTATTTATCTTCCTAAGGGATGCTAAAATGAACAAGGAGCTTCTTCTGGGTCTCCCACGTGGGTGCAAACATTTGGGCCATCTTCCACTGCTTCTCCCAGGCTATCAGCAGAGAGCTGGAATGGAAGTGGAGCAGCCAGAACACGAACTAGTGCCCATCTTGGATATCGGGGTTGTAGACAGCAGTTTTTTCCACTATGCCACAACGCTGGCCCCATCTGGGGAGTGAGCCAGCAGATGGAAAATCTCTCAACCTCTGTCTCTCCCTCTTTTATTTATTTAAAAGGCAGAGTTAAGAGGCAGAGAGAAATCCTTCATCTGCTGGCTCACTCCTCAAATGGCCACCATGGGTGGGGAAGGGCCAGGAGCCAGGAGCCTTCTCCAGGTCTCCCACATGGGTGTAGGGACCCAAGCACTTGGGCCATCTTCTGCTGAGTTCCCAGGGACATTATCATTGCGCTGGATTGGAAGCAGAGCAGCCAAGACTTGATCATGTATTGCAGGCAGAAGCTTTACCTGCTATACCACAATGCTGGCCTCTAAGAGACACTTTTAAAGCTACCAAAGTGCAAGCTCCCTAACATAATACACCAGGTCTTATACTATCTAGCCACCATCTTTGTAGTCAACATCAGATGTCACAGTTTAACACCAAATTGCTGGTATTTTCCTAATATATTCTGGATTTTGCAATTCACTGTCACTTCTTAGTTTGTTCTCTCAGCTGGAAATGTTTTTCCCTTACTTTCTTTTCCATTCTATGCCTGCGGGGTAAACTCCTATTCATCCTAAGGTGCAAAACAGGAATTCTCCTATAGAACTCTTCCCTCCTTACCACTTCCCTAAGGGAAGATTACGGTGCACATCCTTAGGTTTCTCCAACAACATAACTTTCTCTGTCACTATGCTTATTATGTTGAATTTTAATTTTTCATTTATGCAACTCATTCCATGGAGCTTATGCCTTACCAGACAAACCCCGAGCCTGAAAACAATTTCAGTTCACAAATGAATGAATATCTGACAGAGGCCATTTTAGGCAAAGGAGAAAACAAAAACATCATCCTATAGGTTGATAAGCATAAGATGTTATTGTTTTATTTTGGAATAGGGAGTAGGGTTAATTGAGAGCCTTTTAGGGCGAGCATTGAGACAGAACATCCAACTGTATGAGGACCACATTGGGAGGGCCTGAATCCCAAGCCCTGCACAATTCAGGGAGTCCTGGGAAGCCACTTTAAATGTTCAGATCTGAGTAATGATAGTCTCCTAACTGGCATTCCCTTCCTCCACTGTGTCCTATGGGTCAACATTCATAACACATAATTCTGATCAAATTCTTTTCTTAGTAAGCTTCCTTCAGTACTTTCCCATTGTCAGCAGTATCTTAAAGATATATTTAGTTAGATTAAGGTTCTTCAGAATAAATGGATTTCTTTCTCTTACGTATCCAGTTTACTTGGGCTATTTGTCAAAAGTCACTTTGAAATTGTCTTATTCCTACCACTAAACTTGTTATGGGGAAGAGAAGAGGAAAGAACTGTGTCTTATTGTTTTTAACTCTCATCATAATGAATGCAAATAAAGAGGCACATTATAGTCTACATCTATCAAATAGCTTCAAAGTGATTCTGAATGAAATGTGCCATGGGTAGTTTACCTCAGGATAAATAACAGTTAAATTTTAGCTGTTTGCACAAAACCTAACTGCTATTTTCATCAATATATCTGACTGTAAACCACCTTCTAAAAACAAGAAAAATAGGTGAAAATGCTTTAAAATTGTATTATGACGACCTCCTGCCTGTACACTAGCATTCAGTCTTCAAAATGTCAAACACAGAAAGCAGAATTTGCACAAAGAGGACTGATGCCAAATTTACCCTGTCTTGATGGTTTGTTGTTGTCAAAGACAGAACTCACAAACTCAGCTTTCTTTTGTATTTTTATTCTGGCTGCAACTCAGAGGGATTTCTGTTCGTCTTCTCTACCATTTCCCCCAACTCCTTAATCTCTAGTTTACTTGGTCTTATCTTTTGCAAGCAAAATGGAACTCAAATGGCCTCCTGTACCCTCTTTGAACCGCTTTAATGCCAAAGCAGTTGGAGCCTTTCCTGGCACTTAGTCAGAGAAGTATATTTCATAACACATAAGCAATGTCTGTTTGGCACAATTTACTAAACCATGAGTCATTTCTCAAGGTGACACCCCTGGCCAACTTGGCTCCAGCACTCAGCCCAGATCTACTCTTTTGCTACCATCCCAAATTGGTAACTGGTGTATTTAACACTCTTCCCATGTACATCCCCCAAACAGACTTTTCCCCAATCTGACAAGAAACATGCAGAGTTAGGAGAGCATTAGAAGATCCCACACACCGATTTAATACATGAGTGATACTAGACTAATATAATCCTCCCACACCCCAGCAGTGCCTGGCTAAAGATTCAGTTTAAATCCTTTCAGAATCCTCCTAATTGATCTTTTTAGCACAGCAGTAAACACCCCCATGATTAGCTGATTAGAGTTTAAAACAGCCTTTTTAGATAATTTTAGCAGGAAATGTCTTAAACTCCTCATTTCAAGGAATTCCAAATCATTCAATGAAAAATTCAAAGGACAAGAATTAAACTCTTTTAGAATTAAACTTCTTTAGAAAGGTAGAAGACTGACAGTGGATTCTGATCCTTCTATAAAAAAACAGACCTCCAGTCTTTTCGTGTAATGAATTTACAGGATATTAAATTTACCATCCAAGTAGTAGTACAGCTTCACATTTTCTTTTCCTAGTGACTTGATTCAATTTTCCAGTTTAGTTGTGGTAGAACACAACCATGTGAATTTAAAAAAAAAAAAATTCTGAAATTCATATGGAATCACAAAAGACCCAAAATAGACAAAGTGATCCCGAGCAAAACAAAGTGAAGCTGGAGGCATCAAAATATCTGATTTTAAAAACATACTACAAAGTTACTGTAATTAAGCCGGCATGGTACTGGCATAAAAGCTAACACACAAATCAATGGAACAGAACAGAGAGCCCAGAAATTAATCCACATCCACACAGCTAGCTGATTTTTGACAAAAATGTGCAGAACATACATTGGAGAAAGGATAGTCTCTTCAATAACTGGTGGTGGCAAAAATGGACATATACATAGAAGAATGAAAATAGAACCTTACCTCTAACCATATTCAAAAATCAACTCAAGATGGGCCGAAGACCTATATCTAAGACCTCAGACAACGAAACTGGCAGAAGCAAATGTAGGGGAAACATTTCATTGGTGCAAGTGATAACTTTTTGGATAAGATCTTAAAAGCACAGGCAACAAAAGCAAGACTAGAAAAATGGGATTATATCAAACTAAAAAACTTATGTATACAAAGGAAACAATCAATAGAGGGAAGGTACATCTGAAAGAATAAGAGAAAATATTTGCAAGTTATTAACTGGAGCACTAAGCATTGTGTATAAACTATTTTGTTGGCATCCCCGCATGGTTCCTTACTGATTTTTTGCTTCCAATTCCTTTCACTAAATTTTCCATATCATCAGCACAGTTAACATTCCTAGGAAGCAGTTCTGATGACCTCGCTGTCCTATTAAATCCTTCTCCATGATTCCTATCATTTCTCAAATACAGTCCAAATTCCTCACTTGGACTTCGAGGTTTTTTATTCTCTTTGGGTTTTTTTTTTGTTTGTTTGTTTTGTTGCCAATTATCATTTTTTCACTAGCAAACTATATTTCAAGGACTCTGAACATTTTGCAGTTTACCAAAGTGGTGTATTTACTGACTGTTGTATCCTTATATACAAATGGATATTCTTTTTGTTCCACATGGTGAACAGAAGAAGAACACACGGCCCAAGCATAAATTTCTCTGTAAAACCTGTTTTTAACCTTCTCCACTCCATAACCTGCCCCAGGCAATACCTCAGTTAATATTTCCCTTGTGGGGCTGGCACTGTGGTACAGTAGGTTAATCCTCTACCTGCAGCACCAGCATCCCATATGGATGCTAGTTAGAGTCCTGACTGCTCCACTTCCTATCCAGCTCTCTGCTATGGCCTGGGAAAGCAGTGAAAGATGGCCCAAGTCCTTGGGCCTCTGCACCCATGTGGGAGACCTGGAAGAAGCTCCTGGCTCTTGGCTTTGGATCGGCACAGCTCCAGCTGTTGCGGCCATCTGGGAAGTGAACCAGCAGATGGAAGACCTTTCTCTCTGTCATTCTCTCTCATTGTCTGTAACTCTACCTCTCAAATGAATACATAAAATCTTTTAAAAAATATTTCCCTTGTGGTTATAAGTTAAAATGATTTTTGAGGCAAAATTCACAATTAACCACTTTAATTTTAGTGATCATTTTTATTTATTTAATCAACCTGGAAAACAGAGAAATAAAGAAAGAAACAGAGACAGAAAGAGAGAGATCTTCCATCCACTGGATCACTCTCCAAATGCCTGGAACAGCCAGGACTGGGACAGGCTCAAGTCAGGAGCCCAGAACTCAATCCAGATCTCCCCCATGGGTAGCACCAACCCAAGTATTTGGACCATCGTGTATGGCCTCCTATTGGAAGAGGAACTGGGACACACATAAAGTAAATAACTTAGTAGCATTTAGTACACTCACAATATTGTGCAATTACTACCTCTATCTAGCTCCAAATAGTTATAACTTTTATTTTACTTCAATATGCCTTAACTAAACCATATATTTGCAAACACAATACTATACACATAGTAAATGCTCAATACATTAAGACGAAATTACATATTCAACTGTAGAAAAGCACCTTATAGACTGTATTCCTCCTCAATTTATTATCTAATTTTTGCAAAAAAAAAAAGAAGAGAGAATTATATCTCACATTCAGGATAGATATCCTAGAAACAAAAGATGGAAGAGCTCTCCTTTCAAACTTATATAAGGAAATGAATATTCAGGAGTCAAAGTATATAATTCATTTAGCAACCATTTATGATGTCTCAGGAACTATGATAAGTACTGAGAAATACCTCATTGAATAAAATACACAAAATTCCTGCTTCAAAGTGTACATTCCGATAAAGGAGGAAAGAAAATAAACAGAATAAATTATATCATATGCTATAAAATATTCCAGAAAACAAAGCAAGGTAATTAGATCAGAAGTTCTATATAGAGAAGGAGCTCCACCGGTGCCGTGGCTCAATAGGCTAATCCTCCACCTTGCGGCGCCAGCACACCGGGTTCTAGTCCCGGTTGGGGCGCCGGATTCTGTCCCAGTTGCCCCTCTTCCAGGCCAGCTCTCTGCTATGGCCTGGGAGTGCAGTGGAGGATGGCCCAGGTGCTTGGGCCCTGCACCCGCATGGGAGACCAGGAGAAGCACCTGGCTCCTGGCTTCGGATCAGCGCGATGCACCGACCCTAGCGGCCATTGGAGGATGAACCAACGGCAAAAAAGGAAGACCTTTCTCTCTGTCTCTCTCTCTCTCACTATCCACTCTGCCTGTCAAAAAAAAAAAAAAAAAAAGAGAAGGAGCTCCAATTTAAAATGTTAATGCGGGAAGAAAGCAAGACGGAGGAACAGGGAGGGGGCTTACTGCTCTAGTCTGGGGAAGATAGTTAAAAAACCATGGAGAGAAGAAATCCCAGGCGAGAGTTAGGGAGAAAGCAGCAGAGGAAACTCCATGCAAATTAGAGGGATACATGCAGGGTGTGGATGTGCACAACTCAGGACCAGAGGGATACATGCAGGGTGTGGATGTACACAACTCAGGACCAGAGCAGCCGAGAGTCTCAGCACCAGCTTTGGAAAGTGAGGCGAGACCAGACTACAGTGGCCCAAGCCACTGGCAATAAAGCTGCAGGACAGTCCTGGTGTGAGTACGGCTCGGAACCTGTGAGGGACAGTATAACTGCCAACCTAGTGGGGAAAAAAAGGGAACAGAATTCTCTCTCCCTGACCATTCAGTATCAGCATCCTGTAACTGAGAGACAGGGGCAGGTGCATTTGAACATATGTAACAGCTGTGCCAGCTTGTCTCCCTGTGCTCAGCAACCAGCTGAGAGGAGAAACCTGGGTCTGTTGGGAGACCTGACAGGAGCTGGGTGCTTGGGACTGTGTGCTGGGACTGTGACAATACTGTGGCTGCATGTGGGGGTGCAGGGTGTGGCTGGGTCTTTGCTGTGGGTAGCTCCACATACTCAGGGCTCCCTGATTCCCTGGTGAGGACCATTGCTGTGGGATCCTTGTTGACACTGAGAATTGCACAGATCCTTTGTGTGGTTCTTATGGCAGTGCGAATGAATATTATACCCACTGGGGCTAGTGACCAGGCACTGGTCTCCTTAGAGGAGAAGAGGGGGGCATGAGACTACACCAACAGAGCACATTAAACCTCCCCTCTAATTAAAAAAAAAAGAGAGAGAGAGTGATTTACCATGTCCAATGTGGGTGTCATATTGGACACTCCCCTCACCCTGGAGCACTGAACAGAGCTCCCTGGCCACACCCAGCACATGTTTCAGGGTACTCATTGAAAGAGCAGACACTGCACTCAGCCACAGAGGCATAGTCCAAAGATAAAAGCCATCACAGGGGAAAAAAAACCAAGTATTTCTATAAATGCCTAAAAATAAATGCAGCAATTCAAGAAACAAGAATAAGGAAGAAAATATGGTGTCCCCAAAGGAACACAACAACACTTCAATACTAGAAAGTGAAGATGAAGAGATTAAAGAACTGTTGGAAATGGAATTCAAAAATTGATTGTAGGATTACTTTAGAAGTAATCAGAAGCGGTCGGCGCTGCGACTCACTTGGCTAATCCTCCGCCTGTGGCACCAGCACCCCGGGTTCTAGTCCCAGTTGGGGTGCCGGATTCTGTCCCGGTTGCTCCTCTTCCAGTCCAGCTCTCTGCTATGGCCCGGGAAGGCAGTGGAGGATGGCCCAAGTGCTTGGGTCCTGCACCCACATGGGAGACCAGGAGGAAGCGCCTGGCTCCTGGCTTCAGATCGGCACAGCGCGCTGGCCACAGCAGCCATTTGGGGGGTGAACCAACGGAAGGAAGACCTTTCTCTATCTCTCTCTCTCACTGTCTAACTCTGCCTATCAAAAGAAAAAAAAAAGTAATCAGAAGCAAATCTACGAATTAAAGAAATCCACATATGACATGAATAAAAAATTTCTTCCATAAAACTGAAATTTTTAAAGAGAAATCAAAATGAAACACTGGAAATGAAGAATTCAACAGATCAAATAAAAAATGTGGTAGAAACTCTTAACAACAGAATTGGTGAGGGAGAAGAAAGAATACGCGAATTAGAAGACAAATCTCTGGAAATTTTAAAGTCAGATCAAAAACAAGAAATCAGAAAACTAAAAAACAGTGTCGGAGATTTATGGATGCTATCAAACAACCCAATATACAGGTCTTAGGAGTTCCTGAAGGCATAGAAGGAGAGAATGGATTAGAAAGCCTTTTTAGTGAAATAACTACAGAAAACTTCCCTAATTTGGAGAAAGTGACATCTAAGTACAGGAAGCAGACAGAACTGCTAACACACATGACAAGAAAAGATCCTCACCACAACATATTGTAGTCAAACTCTCCACAGTAAAACATAAAGAGTCCAAATTGTGCACACGAGAGAAACGCCAGATTACTTTCAGAGGATCTCCAATCAGACACAGCTGACTTCTCATCAGAACCCCTACAGGCTAGGAGAAAATGGTGAGATACATTCCAACTCTTAAGAGAAAAACAAACAAAAAAAAAACTGTCAACCTAGAACACTTCACCCTGCAAAGCTTTCATTTATGAATGAAAGTGAAATAACGACCTTCCATAACAAACAGATATTGAAAGAATCTGTCACTGCTCATTCAAAC
Source organism: Lepus europaeus (assembly GCF_033115175.1). Lineage (NCBI taxonomy): Eukaryota > Metazoa > Chordata > Mammalia > Lagomorpha > Leporidae > Lepus > Lepus europaeus. The sequence goes on from NC_084831.1 coordinate 153,256,752, forward strand.
TTAGAAAAGAGACTTAAGGATGTGTTACATACAGAAACACAGAAACATGGTCATCCCTACGAAAGTAGGTGAAGGCAGAAAATCGAGTAAAAGTACAGAGGAAATCCAAAGCAAAAAATAGAAATATTTATGGAAAACAGCAGGGCCAAGTCGCTACTTATCAATAGTCACCTTAAATGTAAATAGACTCAACTCTCCTATTAAAAGACACAGAATGGCTGAATGGATTAAAAAAACAAAACCCATTAATTTGTTGCCTGCAAAAAACACATCTCACCAACAAAGATACATGCAGACTGAATGTGGAAGGATGGTAAAGATAATCTATGTCAACAGAAACCAAAAAAGAGCTGGTGTAGTCATCCTAATATCAGACAAACTAGACTTTAACACAAAAACTGTTAAAAGAGACAAAGAAGGGCATTATGCAATGATTAAGGGATCAATTCAACAGGAAGATGTGACTATAATAAATGTACAGACACCTAATTACAGGGCACCTGGCTATTTGAAAGAAATGTTAGTTGATCTAAAGGGAGACAAAGACTCCACATAATAGTAATGTGGGAACTTCAATAGCCCACTTTCAGCAAGGACCGATCAACCAGACAGAAAATCAACAAGGGAACAACAGTTAATTGACACCATAGAGCAAATGGACCTAACGGTTATTTACAGATCTTTTCATCCCACAGTTGCAGAATACATGTTCTTCTTACCAGTGCATGGCACTTTATCTAGGGTAGACCACAGGCTACCATATCATGCATCTTCTCTGACCACAATGGAATGAAACTGGAAATCAACAACTCAAGAATCTCTAGAACATATGCAAACCCATGGAGACTGAACAGTGGATCACAAAAGAAACCAAAAGAGAAATAAAAAAACTGTTGAGAGGCCGGCGCTGTGGCTTAACAGGCTAATCCTCCACCTCGCGGCGCCAGCACACCAGGTTCTAGTCCCGGTCGGGGCGCCGGATTCTGTCCCGGTTGCCCCTCTTCCAGGCCAGCTCTCTGCTATGGCCCGGGAAGGCAGTGGAGGATGGCCCAAGTCCTTGGGCCCTGCACCCGCATGGGAGACCAGGAGAAGCACGTGGCTCCTGGCTTCGGATCAGCGAGATGCGCTGGCTGCAGCAGCCATTGGAGGGTGAACCAACAGCAAAAAGGAAGACCTTTCTCTCTGTCTCTCTCTCTATCCACTCTGTCAAAAAAAAAAAAAAAAAAAAAAAAAAACTGTTGAGGAACATTTTTTTTTTCATACTATTTGTTGAATGAACTTTTTACTTAGAGTTAATCTTCTGTGTATGAAGTTAATTCAAAATAGATTTAGTAAAAAAAAGAAAATGAGAATAAGAGAGGGAGGAGGAAGAAGTGGGGGCAGGTATGGTAGGAAGAATCATTATTTTCCTAAAGATGTATTTATGAAATGCATGAAGTTTATATACATTAAATAAAAGGTTTCTGGGCAAAAATGTTAATGGGAGTTGGCCCTACAAAGTAGGTGATATGTAGGCAAAGAGTAGAAGGATGTGAGAAACTGAGCCATGCAAATATCTTGGGGAAGAATGTCCCAAGCAGAGTGAAAGGCCACAACTAAGGTCCTGCTAATGTGCCTGAGAAAGCAGAAGATGGCTCAAGTCCCTGGGCCTCTGTCACCCACATGGGAGATCTAGAAGAAGCTCTTGGCTCCTGGTTTTGGTCTGGTCCAGCCCTGTCCACTGCAGCCATTTGGGAAGTGAACCAGTGGATGGAAGACCTCTCTGTCTCTCCCTCTCTGTAATTCTATTTTTCAAATAAATAAGATAAATCTTTTTGTTTCTCTTAAAGAAATCTCTGTTTTAAAGAAAGAAAAGAGATACAAGGGCACAAGGAAACACTTGCTGGTGTGCTGACATAGTAATGGAGTGTGCAGAAGTTCTCTTCAGGGGGCTTCAAATTTCTGAGTGATGTAATGAGCAAAGCAATCAGTACTAAGTGACAGTAACAAAGGAAGGATGAGAGGTTGGAGGAGAGAGAGGATGTGAAAAAATCATCGTAAAAATCATTTTGGATTGTGCTATCAGGGTGCTTCAATATCCTGTGCCTTTCTGCATATCGCCTGTTACGAGTCTGATAAAACAGCACGGAAACAGAAGCGGCACGACTGGAGAGATGAGTGGATTTGGCCATTGCATAGCCCCTATTCCTTCTTTTATTATGTTACAATTTATGCTGAGTATGGCTACTGAATTGCCATTTCATTTCTGTTAAATCTAAGAAAAATATAGGCTTGTAGTTTCCTGTTCTTTAAAATTCATTTTTGGAGACGGGCATCTGATGTAGCAGTGAGTCCTAGCTAGGACAAGTGCATCCTGTGTTAGAGTGCCTGGTTCGAGTCCTGCTTTCTCTGCTTCCTGCTAATGCACTTCCCAGTACTGGCTCGAGTACTTGGGTCCCTGCCACTCACATGGGAACCTGGATGGAGTTCCAGGCTCCTGCCTTCATCCTGGCCAAGTTCTGGCAGTTGTGGGAATATGGGATGTGAACAAGTAGATGGAATATCTCTCTGTCTGTCTCCCTCTCTATGTCTGCCTCTTACTCAGTCTTTCCCTCCCCCTGCTACCTTTGTCTTTCAAATAAAATAAAAAATAAATTGTTAAATAAATAAATTGTTAATAAATAAAGTATCATTTTTCTTTACAATTTATTTTATTGATCAGGATGAAATAGGATGTGGACTGAAGTTTCACCACAGATAGACTGAGAAATTCTAATCCAGGACAGTAGGACAGTAACCGAATTGGACTGTGATTGCCAACCAGCATTAAGGGCTCACATGGACTTTGCAGCCATTAGATTAAAGACCAGTAGGTGGGGCTGGCACTGTGGCACAGCAGATTAAGCCATAGCCTGCAGTGCCTGCATCCCATATTGGTACTGGTTCAAGTCTTGGCTGCTACACTTGTGATCCAGCTCTCTGCTAATGCACCTGGGAATGCTTCAGTCCTTGAGCCCCTGCATCCACATGGGAGACCTGGAAAAAGCTCCTGGTCCTGGCTTCAGCCTGGTACAGCCCTGGCCATTGCACCACTGGATGAAGATCTGAGAATTAACAGTAAAACCTGTCTTCAAACAGTACTTTATACTTCTGTGACTGTGTGGTTGCAAACAGTGGAAATCTCTACTTAGAATGGAGTTGGTCTTCTGTATACAAAGTGAATTAAAAATAAATCTTAATGAAAATTGGAATGGGAGAGGGAGTAGGAGGTGGGATAGCAGTGGGGGGTGGGAGGACAGGAATGGGGGGAAAGAAACATTATATTCCTAAAAGCTGTACATATGAAATTTGGATTCATTAAATAAAAACCTTAAAAAAAAGATTCTCTCTGTGTGTGTGTGTGTGTGTGTCTCCCTCTCTCTCTGTAATTCTGCCTTTCAAATAAAAGAATACATCTTTGAAAAAAAGAAAATAAGTCAAGAAATGATGACCCACTGTGAATATAATAGAGTATAAAACTTGAAAAACGCAGATGCTGAAGAAATAATAGTTATCTTACACTTTAAATACTTTGTGGCAGGATTGTGCTATAAGCAAATGAACAACGTAAATCACAAATATGAAAAATGAACCAAAGTGAAAAGGCTAACTTACAGGCAGTACCTTTCTATTGTAACTTGTTATTCAAGCGAATACTAATGATTTCTTGTAAATAGGATGCAACACTTGTTTCAGATTACTTTTCCTCAGTCCTCAGTCCTGTCCGCCAAGGTTACGCCAAACGTAACCAGGATATAGTGTCCCTTCCCAGGTACGTATGTGATCTCGGAACTCACAGGTAACAATGATATGACAACTGGATATGGTGGATTCACTTACATTATTTATGCATCTATGACCAGGCCTTAAGGGAGGTCAGTTTTTTAAGAAACCAAGTAGTCTTTCTACTTGTTTCCAAATACATGTGAAAAAAGAAGGGTGTTTGTGCTTCAGCTTTGTTTTTGCCTGGAAATACAGTCAGACAAGAGTTTGTTTTCAAGTAACCCACTGAGTTAAAGGTTGTTGTTTATATTTGTATTTTCTGTTATTCATACTGCCCATCTTTACCACTCTATCCTCTATATCAGATATCCCAACAGAAATATACCTATTCTGTTCTTAAAAAAAAAAACAATCAGCAGGGTTTCATGATTTTGCCCAGAAACACCAAGCTGCACGGATGCAGTGCAGAGTCCATGAGGAGAAGAAATCAGCGAAGCTATCATTTTGCTGAGTACAATGAGGCAAGAGAAGGACAAGGAAACAGCATGCAGGAGAGCGATTAGAATGACTGACTAGGGATGGGCACTTGACATAGTCGTGAAGACAACATTTAGGAGGCCTGCCAGCTCCATTTCCTGACTCCAGCTTCCTGCTAGTACAGACTCTGGGAGGCAGTGGTGATGGCACAAGTAGCTGGGTTCCCACTACCCATATGGGAGACCTAGACTGGGTCCTGGATCCCAGCTTTGGCCTGACCCTGTCCTGGCCACGCAGGCATTTGGGGAGTGAAGCAGCAGTAGATAAACACATGCCCTCTGTCTCTCTGCCTTGGAAGAAAGGAAGGGAGGGAAGGAGAGAGGGATGGAGAGAGGAGGGACGGAGGGGGGAGGAACGGGGGGAGGGAAGGGGGGAGGGAGGGGAAAAGAGAGGGGGAAGGAGGGAGGGAAGGGAGAAAAAAGAATGACTGACCACAGAATTCAGGATGGAGATTAGAAGTATGAGAAACAAAAATATTGATAGGATCAACAGCCCCAGAAGGGTTGCGGATTATTGGAATAGGGGATGAACTGGAAAGATGGAAGGTGTGGAAGGTGGTGGTCAGAGGGTAAGACACACACAACTGAGAATATGAAGGAGCTGCAGAGGTAAGGTGGTTAAAGGAGCAGATTCCAGCAGGACACGAGTTAAGGAACTGAGAGTCAATGTGTTGAGCGGATCATCCCTGTGGACATCAGAATCACAAAACTTTAAGATTGGAGTGGCCTTGGAGATCATGATAATGGCCTGAGAGACAAAATCAACCAAAAATGAGGAGCAGTGATGGAATGGCATGGGGGGCTGAATGTAACTGAAACATGAGATTCAGTTGGAGCATTCCAGGGAAACTCATCACCAGGAGGCATGAAAGGAGAAGACGTCCGTCCCTGCCAGCCCTCCCTCTACAGGACTTCTAGAAGATGGTGTCCTCAGGAATGACCCCAGGAGTCTGCCACAAAAGAGCTCAAAGAAACAGCTGATTTGTTGACCTGCAGCAGATACAGGGAAAGGGACTCAGAACGTAGAAAACAGGGTCAGAGAAGGGGGTAACCTAGAGAGCCCTGGGAAGAGCAGAGGGCTCCAGGTGTCTAGGACTACTCATGATGACTGGCACAAATGGGAATAAAGCACTTAAGTCCATAAGACATTGTTTTAGAAATTTACTATTTGGGCCGGCGCTGTGGCACAGCGGGTTAAAGCCCTGGCTTGAAGCATCTGCATCCCATGTGGGCGCTGGTTCTAGGCTGCTCCTCTTCTGACCCAGTTCTCTGGTATGGCCTGGGATAGCAGTGAAAGATGGCCCAAGTCCTTGGGCTCCTGCACCCACATGGGAGACCCAGAGGAAACTCCTGGCTCCTGGCTTCGGATCGGCACAGCTCCAGCTGTTGTGGCCATCTGGGGAGTGAACCAGCAGATGGAAGACTTCTCTCTCTGTCTCTACCTCTCTCTGTAACTCTATCTCAAATACATTAAATAAAATAAATCTTAAAAAGAAATATACTATGGACAGTTAGTTTTGTGGAGCAAAAGGGGGCCTAGGCCTCGGTTACTTGGTTAACCAGAGCTATTTAATCAATGGATTGTATCAGGGTTCTGGGTAAGATACGCTGTTGATCATATGCTATCTATCCTCAGGCTATTTCATTTCCAATGGTACTAAATCCAGTAAAACATAGGTAAGGGCAAAAAGATGGCAAATGATGTGGTTATATCATTCCTTATAAGTAGTGCTAGTAAAAGATTGCTCACAGAGTAGGTTGGTTGAAAACGAGCATTTTGATTTATGTATTTATTCAAACTGTGTAATTAGACATTATCTATATTAATACTTATTTACTCTACCAATTTTAATTATGTTATATTTAATACACAGAGAGCTACACATCTGAGACCATCCTGGAAAAGGTTGATCTTTATCAAATTATTTTAATAAAATTAAATTACTATCAAAATACTTGAAAAGGGTCTTGGGTAGGCAGATAAAAACAAATTCAGGAATATTTTTCAAAGGCTAAAGCAAAAGAATAAGCAAGTTCTTCATGGAGGTGGACCTCTTAGGCACTACCTACTAAAATCTAAGAAGAAACTGAAAATGCTTCATTATCATTCTCTTTACCATATTAAAGAAATGCAGAATAAGAGAAGGAATGAAAAAAAGCAGGACAGGGAAGGAAGAGCAAGAGAAGAGGGAGGTGGAGATTCACAGTGAGAATTCAGAGACGTCACTCTGGCCTGCTTTTTCTGAACGCACTTACTGAACGCACATTCTACTCTATCTTCCTAGTTACTGATATTTGTGGCAATTAATATTTCTCCTTTGTTGAATCAGATCTTTTCTTCTGCTCCCCTACTCCCCTCTGTTACCAATGTTCCTTGTCAAGATCATACTCATTTTTTTTCCCCTGAGATAGATGTTGGGAATGTTTCTCTAGCTCTATCAAACCAGGATGGTATCAACTATCTAATTAGATACCAATAAACAAGTGAATGATTCAAAAGTGGGAAAATATGTGCACTGTAAAGTCTGAGGAGCAAAGCAGTAATAGGATGTGATAAACACAACTGTCTAGTTCAGAGGAATCGAAGCTGTCCCCAGAACTGGATTCTACGCGTGTTGCACTCTATGTGCCTTTTCAGACCGCACTCCCTGCCTTCTCTCCCTTGATGTGTTTTTCAGGAAGCTGACCTCTCTAGAACTTGCCCAAAGAATCCTTTCCTGCCTTCAAGCCAGAGGCACTGGCAAGAAATTAGCAGGAAGGAAAACAGAGTTTGGGTGTTTATTCCTTCTTACTCCCGCCTTGCTGGCCATCTGTGTCATGGTAGAGGGTGTGTTCACTTGTGTAGAACCACAGCAACGGCCTTGCAGCCCTCTCAGGCAACAACAGTACTATGGAGGCCAGAAATATTGCTTCCTTCCCTTGCCCTGAAGGTTCAGGGTGATAACTGCTTTCTGTAGTTGCTAGTTGCTAGCTCCCGGGTGTCTCACCACGCTGTGATTTCTAAGTTGTCCCTTTATTAAACCTCTATCAGTTAATCCACTGAGTATGCCATTTGTTTTTGTTAGGAGTGAGACTGATAACAATTTCAAAAGCCCCTCCAGCGCGTTTGCAGGGTTAGGTCTACAGAATCCAATCAATTCTCATTCCACATTTCTCAACTTGATTTTAAATCTCTCTTGTCATTTTCCTTAGTGAAAATCCAGCCCTATCTTGTGGAGCTCATTCCTTCATGGCAATAGCATATTATAGCTATTAGACTTACCCAGTTCAGAATGCATAAAGCCTCTTTTGATAACATAGCTTATCAAAATGCAAACAAACGTAGATAATTTCAGGAATTTGCTCATAAAAGGAAGTAGCCTTCTTCAATAAGATCCATCTTACCTCCTTCTCCTTGTTGAGCAACACCAACTGGCTGTCGGTGAGGATGCAATACTTTCGCTGCCATGTTGTTGTCTCAGTGTAGGGGGACTGACCGCAAGACAGGCGGTGGGTAGGTGGTCCTTTAACATCTATGGGGCATAATAGGAAAACAAAAGTGGAAAACTGTTAGGCTTCGTAAATCAGTACTTCAAATCTAAGACTCTTCAAAAACAAATGAAAAAAAAAAAAAAAAAAACAGCTAAACCTTAACTTGAATTTCCATGGTGAACTGAAATTTTTCCTCTTGAGACAATTAAAATTGTTATGAACAGAACAAGGACAATCTACAGAGGCTCAATCGCTCTGGATGTCAAACGTGACACAGGAGTCACTGGCGAATAAACACTGAAATAATGGAAGGTTGCTGCTGGGCTAAATCAACAGTATTCAAAAGAAAAAGGTGATGCAGGCAGGAACACTGGAGAAAGCTAACTGTCTTTAGAAAGAAGTGGACGTTACATGTCTATTTTGAAAATACTGTTGACCCAGAACCGAGAGAGTAAAATTATTGGCAAACTATGCCTTCAAAATAGCTTTAAACTCTCGAGAATTGGAAAGGTTTAAACTATATTATCATGTTACCACTAGGGGCCAGTAAGATCTTAAAAACAGAGAGATCTTAAAGACAGGGTGGGTGTGCCAACACTAAAAAACAATGTCTCCACAACTCCCCAAAGTCTCATTTCCTTAAAATACCAAATTTTTTTCTTATGTATTATTCACTTGGGCTGCTGTAAACCTTGGTATGTAACTATCAGAACACATTAGATTCATTAAATAAGGCTTCTGTGACAGTTCTCTATATATTAAAAGTTCCTTAGCCATGAAGGACTGATTCCTCCCAGGAGTATACTGTGGTGATTACTCTAAATACATTATTTATTACTATTTAGTTATTACGCTAAAGGAGAAAATCAAACTGCAGAAATTAGGAAACAAACACCCATGACAGCAACAGTGCTGTAAATCACAAATAAGCATATTCTATCTATTAGAGGAGTCTTTTTATTACCCGTGCTTTCTGCAGACTTTTTGTCTCTTATTTCAGTGTGGCAAGAATTACTGGTATTGACTTCAGTAAAATCCAAATGATTTCCTAGGTTGCTTATGCAACAATAAACAAAATATACATAATTATAGCCAGAGTTCTACATAAAGTAAGCAACAAGTCATCAACTAGAGCAGCTAGATGCATGTCTCTCTTCTTACACTCCCTTTCTGTGTATAATATTATCTTCATTGTTCCTTCTGGCTTAATTTCCTATTCTCTGTAAGTTTATCCAAACTTGTTGCTTTGTCTGTTTCGGGGAGCTTATCAACTACTCCCAAGGATAATCCAAGGTCCAAGAACCAATGTTACTAGGGCTTGGCTAGAAATGATAATAATTCTAATGTTGTTTTTTCCCTTTTTCCCCCTCTTGTTTTTCTGCTTCTATCTCCTCTGCACTTTGCTTAGCACCATAGCTGCATCCGTAGAGTCTCTAGTTCACATCTATTACTCTCCTATACCCTAGACTCTCCCCTTGTAATCTAAACATCTTAAAATACTTTATGTTACAACTGGGGCAGGGGTTTGATGTAGCGGTTAAGACATCACTTGGGACGCCTGCATCCCATATCTGAGTGCCTGGGTTCAAGTCTTGCCTCCATTCCCAATTCCAGCTTCCTGGGAAGCAGCAGATGATGGCTCAAGTACTTGGGTCCCTGTCAGTCACATGAGACACCAGATTAATCCCTGGCTCCTGACTTCAGCCCAGTCTCAGCTGTTGCAAGCAAGTAGTGATCTCTCTCTCTCTCTCTTCCTTTGAAATAAATAAAACAAATATTTTTAAAAACTCATTTATATTACAACTGTACCTTAAATTGTTCTAAAGATTTTTTTGCATTTCAAGATTTCTCAAAACCTGGGTAGGCATTACTATGTAGTAGGTTAAACCGCTTCCCATCCCTGAGTGCTGGTTTCAGTCCTGGCTACTGTGTTTCTGATCCAGCTTCCTGCTAATGCATCCTAGGTGGCAAGAAATGACGGTTCAAGCTCTTGGGCTCCTGGAGCTCACGTGGGAGATCTGGATGGAATTTCTGGCTTCTGGCTGCTGCTCTGCCCAGCACTGGCTGATGCAGACATTTGGGAAATGAACCACCAGATGGAAGACTGATCTCTCCTCTCTCAAGTAGAAGATCAAAATTATCATGAAAAGGTTTGAAGAAGCTAACTCTTAATCCTTTTGGAAATATAAGATATTCTTGCCCATGCTTAAAAGTCATGTCAAAATTAATTTTCTTCATTTGATTTGGACAAACAAATGGGTTAGATTTTTACCATAACGTCTGTCTATTCTGAGAGTCAAATACCAAGACAACTCCAACAGAAAGGGATGCACCTATTTTATGTGGAAATAAGGTGGTTTTGTGGCCTAGACAAGTATTCATTCAAATGACTAACTTTATTATGTAGGTTAGTCATGGGTGAACTAAACTGCTCACTGTAGGGTAACTGTATGATCTACAGAAATGCAAGAAGATAGACCATGTGCATAACGCAGGTTACCTGACAAAATATAAATCTGCAACAACACTGAACTTCAGAATACTTCAATTCTCTTCTCTGTGTGGTCCTGAGTAGTTTTCTTAGTCTCATGGTCTAATGTTCTCCTTCTGTGCAACTAGAACTTTGCTCTGGCTTCTCATCAGGTATTGTGAAAATATGATAATACCTCATATCATTTTGGAACCCTTAACCACACTCTCCAATGCTAACAGCAGGATGAAAAAGGGAGTGATATTTCTGTATTTACAAAAATTCTAAACTGATTGATTAGCTATCTTAAAGCTTTTATAGCTTCATATTGTTTCTATTTAATGCCCACTAAAAATAATTTTATAAGAATGCATAGAAGGCCGGCGCCGTGGCTCAATAGGCTAATCCTCTGCCTGCGGCGCCGGCACACCGGGTTCTAGTCCCGGTTGGGGCGCCGGATTCTGTCCCGGTTCCCCCTCTTCCAGTACAGCTCTCTGCTGTGGCCTGGGAGGGCAGTAGAGGATGGCCCAAGTGCTTGGGCCCTGCACCCGCAAGGGAGACCAGGAGAAGCACCTGGCTCCTGGCTTCGGATCAGCGCGGTGTGCCGGCCGCAGCGGCCATTGGAGGGTGAACCAATGGTAAAGGAAGACCTTTCTTTCTGTCTCTGTCTCTCTGTCTCTCTCTCTCTGTCCACTCTGCCTGTCAAAAAAAAAAATAAATAAAATAAAATAAAATAAAAGAATGCTTAGAAGAAAATAAGAGAGAAGAAAGAAGTGATTGTTTTTGTTCTTTTTTTTTTTTTTAGCACTTCTGGATTAAGATTTAAAAGCCATTTTACGTAAAATAAGTACACAATAAATTTTAAAATAATCTATAGGTTTAATTTGCTATATTGAATTATCCATATTAAATGAAAGTTTAACAGTATATAAGCAAAGCCTCTATACTACAACTATAAGACCAGGATAAAAAGCTCATATTTTTGCCCTATTTTGCCTTACCAATCCTGCAAATCATTATTTTTTGCTCTAGTGACATACTTCAATTTCTTACTTCTAATTATATTTAGTATCTAAAATTCACTAGGGAAAAGGATAACTAACTTAGAATCACAAAGAAGAATCTTAATAGCAAAATTGGAAACAATTTTAGATTTGCTTTGTCCATTCCTGTGAGGATACTAAGGACATTGAATGCTGGCCTCATTACAAAAATTAAATAATTTTTAAACAGATTAAAAATTGAGTGGTAACTCTTTGGATCTCGTTGAAAAGCACTTCTCTAAAAATGGCTATTAAACCAAAGATCAGCAGGTCTCAGATTTTTTGAGCTCAGGTTCCCTACGATTTTTAAAAATCATGAGTTTATGTGGGTTGTATCAACATTTGCCATTTTAAAAGTTAAAACTAACAGATTTTTAAAAACAAGCATTCATTTAATAATAATAATCCTACTGGATATTAACATAAATAAATGTTATTGATACATTTCAATAACATTTATTTGCCAAAACAAAAAATAAATTAGTTAAAAGAGTGACACTGTTTTATGTTTTTCAAGTGTCTTTAAAGGTTAGCCTAACAGAAGACACCTGCATTTTGATATATGTTTTATATTTATTATGTTGCTGTTCTGCTTGATGCATGTGAAGAAAATCTGGATTCACAGATAATAGTTAGGAAAGGAGGAGTATTTCAATAGTGTTTACAAATAATTATCGATATTCTTTAAAACTGTACCAGAACACAACAAACAGTTGCTTGTTAAAAGTCAAGTACAGGATCTGGTGTTGTGACACAGTGGGTTGGGCTACCACTTCCAGGCTCCTGGCTTCAGATTGGTGCAGCTCCAACTGTTGTGGCCAATTGGGGAGTGAACCAGAGGATGGAAGACCACTCTCTGCCTCTCCTTCTCTCTCTGTGTAACTGTGACTTTCAAATAAGTAAATAAATCTTAAAGGCAACAACAACAAAAAAATTAGAAGATGAAACCAGAAGTCCTAAGAATGGACAGGAGACTAACGTAATGGTCTAGTCAAAAGATACTTTGGGTCTGTACTAGATTGGTGAGAGCAGAAATGGTAAGAAACTGACCATGTGAGTCAGGATTTGAAACAGAAATCAATACTACTAGTAACTCTCCAGTTGTTTGTAGTGGAAGATTAGCACAAAAGACAGGACAGAATATAAGAGTAGTTAATATAATTATAAATTGATAAGTGTTCATAAAAAGGCTGTCTGAATTTAATTCTGCTTCAGTTTTAGCAGAGAAGTCAAAATCAATGTTCAGAAAAGAAAGAAAAGCTAAAAGGGAAGTTCATTTCAAGAATCCAATGCAATCCATTATTTCCAAATAATTTCAAAGCAACATTGAAAATACGACATCATTTAGTCTACCAGTAAGTCTAAAAGCCAAACTCTGGGCACCTTCAGATGCTAGCATAAAGTCAGTAACTACTTGGCAAGGAAACAACAGACCTCTATTGTGAGAACCATTCCTTAAAAAGGAAGAAAGGACCATCACGGCCTGTCACATCAAAGAACTACGGAATGACAGAGGAGAAATCTGGGGCGGGGGGAGGAGGGGTATGTGTGCACAGGGGATGGATAGGCAGTTATCAGTAACTTTTTCTGCAAGATTTATTTTATTTATTTATTTATAAGTTAGAGAAAAGGAGAGACTGACAGAGAGAGAGGAGATATCTTCTAACCACTGGTTCACTTTCCAAATGTCTGTAACAACTGCATCTCGGCCAGGCTGAAGCCAGAAGCCAGGAGCCAGGAGCTTCTTCCAGGTCTCCTACATGGGTACAGGGGTCCAAGCACTTGGGCCATCCTCTGCTGCTTTTCCAGGTGTATTAGCAGGGAGCTGAATTCGAAGTGGAGCAACTGGGACTCAAATCAGTACTCATATGGGATGCCAGTACTGTAGATGGTCCCTTAACCTGCTGCGCCACAATGCCGGCCCCAGATATCAGTAACTTTTTTGTTTGAAGATTAAAAAAAACAAACAAACAAAAAAAAACTTGCATCTTCCACACTTAGGAAACTAGATCAAAAGTTCACAGTAGGAGAGTAAATAAAGACATCTGATTAGAAGCAGAAATAGGGGCCAGCGCTATGGCTCACTTGGTTAATCCTCCGCCTGAGGCACCAGCATCCCATATGGGTGCTGAGTTCTGGTCCCAGTTGCTCCTCTTCCAGGGCCCCTGCACCTGTGTGGGAGACCGGGAGGAAGCACCTGGCTCTTGGATTCAGATCGGCGCAGCCATTTGGGGAGTGAACCAATGGAGGGAAGACCTTTCTCTCTGTCTCTCTCTCTCACTGTTTAACTCTATCTCTCAAGTAAATAAATTTAAAAAAAAAAAAAGAAGAAGAAGCAGAAATACAGGTACAGAAAAGTCTATGGCCCAAATATGGAGAATGTCAAAGGAAAAACTGGTAAGGGAAGTATAATTTTTGTATGCTACAGCTCCTTAGACATTCACCTGAGGCACTTTCAAACCCTGATATTAAGTTAAATACAATTGGTAAATTCCAAGGCTATTTACTACCTCTCAGAGTAAACTTCACAGAAGGACTCTAAAGAGACTCTCCCAGCTAACCCTAATGTTTAATTCAGCCTGAAAAGCCCTTCTTAGTTCCAACCGAAAAATAACAAAACGGGGTAAGCCGTGTGGAGAAGCAGGTTAAACTACAGTTTGGGATGCCTGCATCCCATATCTCAGTGCCTAGGATGAAGTCTCCCTCAGCTTACAATAAAGCTTCCTGCTAACGTGCTGGTAGGCAGCAGGTGATGTCCCAAAGACTTGAGGTGCTGCCACCCACATGGGAGACCTGGATGGAGGTCCTGGCTCTTGGCTTAGGCCTGGCCCAGCAGGTCATCTTGGGACTGATATCTCTCTGCCTCTTTCTCCTATCCATCCCTCCCCATCACTCTGCCTTTCAAACAAAGCTCTAAAGTAAACAAAACACAGCACAGATTGAAAAATCAATCCATAAGAGAGGTTTTAATAAATTCAAAGAAAAGCATTCCCAACAAATAATTGGCGCAAACTTCAGAAGTCTAAAAAGTTGTTGAGACAGATCCGTATTTTCATATCTACGTGTTTTTCTTCCCACGCCAGAGCTACTCAGATTTAAAGATGGCAAAAGTTTCCTACCCTGAAATTTTTTATTTTTTTTTATTTTTATTTTTTTATTTTTGACAGGCAGAGTGGACAGTGAGAGAGAGACAGAGAGAAAGGTCTTCCTTTTTCCATTGGTTCACCCTCCAATGGCCGCTGCGGCCGGCACACCGCGCTGATCCGAAGCCAGGAGCCAGGTGCTTCTCCTGGTCTCCCATGGGGTGCAGGGCCCAAGCACTTGGGCCATCCTCCACTGCCCTCCCGGGCCACGGCAGAGAGCTGGACTAGAAGAGGAGCAACTGGGACAGAATCCGGAGCCCTGACTAGGACTAGACCCGGGGTGCCGGCGCTGCAGGTGGAGGATTAGCCTATTGAGCCGCGGCGCTGGCCCCAACCCTGAAATTTTAACAACCAGAGTTGATCTGACTCTACACTCAATGTCAAGGTACAAGTATTACTTTACAAAGGCTCAGAATTGGAGTGACTACTTTGTTATGAAATAACTTTAAGACAGAACAAAGCTTCTAAAATTATCAAAACCCAACGAAGTACACAAAAGACTATTTTTTCATCAAAAATTTCCAAAGTGTTCAGAGCTGTTCATGATTATGATATTAAGAAGCCAATTGGCCGGCGCTGTGGCTCAACAGGCTAATCCTCCGCCTGCAGCACCGACACCCCGGGTTCTAGTCCCGGTCGGGGCGCCGGATTCTGTCCCGGTTGCCCCCCTTCCAGGCCAGCTCTCTGCTATGGCCCGGGAAGGCAGTGGAGGATGGCCCAGGTGTTTGGGCCCTGCACCCCATGGGAGACCAGGAGAAGCACCTGACTCCTGCCTTCGGATCAGCGTGGTAGGCTGGCTGCAGCACGCCGGCCGCAGCGGCCATTGGAGGGTGAACCAACGGCAAAAGGAAGACCTTTCTCTCTGTCTCTCTCTCTCTCTCACTGTCCACTCTGCCTGTCAAAAAAAAAAAAGAAGAAGCCAATTAACAAGATGTACTTCTAAAAGACAGGTATTGGGGGCAGGGGTCCGGTGCAGCGGTGAAGACACTGCTCATGAAAGCCACATCCCATATCAGAGTGTATGGGCTTGGGGTCCTGGCTGTTCTTCTAATTCCAGCTTCCTACTAATGCACACCCTGGAAAGCAGAAAGTCACATCTGTCTGTCTGTCTCTATCTCTTTTTCAGATCAATAAAAATTTAAAAAATAATTTAAAGACAGTTATTGTTTTGATTAACAATAAAACCCTTGCCCTGACATTCAGCTTGAAAAATATGGTATATACTACAGGCAACTTAAAAAAAAAAGATTTGGTTATTTATTGGAAAGGCAGAGTTATACTGAGACAGAGGGAGACACACAGAGAGATTTTCCACCCACAATGGTCATAATGGCTGGGGCTGACTCAGGCCAAAACCAGGAGCCAGTAACTGCATCCAGGTCCTCTACTTGGATGCAGGGGCCCAAGCACTTGGGCCATCTCTGCTGCTTTCCCAGGTGCATTAGCAGGGAGCTGGATTGGAAGCGGAGCAGCCTGTATAAGAACCAGCATTCATATGGGATGCCAGCATTGCAGTTGGTGGCTTAACCCACTGTACCATGACATCAGCTATAGGCCAATTTCTGCTACAGTAGAAGAAATAATATCAGGGTTACCATGTGGAGATGGTTCTTAGCACTGTCAGCAAGTGTAGCCTGGTACTGAAGCACGTGTCTCCAGCCCCACAACACACTGGAGAAACATGACCAGATGGGTTTACACATGCATTAATGCTATCTGTTTAAGACCCAGTACAGCTGTCATCAGCTAACTCTACTTCATCCTTGAAGTACAGAAAGGAAAGGTATACTTGTTCAAGTCATTATAATAAAGTTTAATTTATTTATTTTATCCCTTCACTGTATTCTCTCCCTCCATATTCTGCCAAAACAAAAACTTTCTGAGACAGACAACCACCCAATTCATATTTACCTAAAAACTGTACTTTGTCTAGACATACAATGAACCTTTCTTCAAACTACATTATAGTTCTTACAAAGCAATGGTTATACTCACCTATATAGATACAGGACATTGACTAATAAAGGAGTCAATATGTTTAAAATACAAAATCATTAGGTCAGAAATGTTTGCCTTTAATGAAAATATAAATCTTATCCTTTATATTAGCATAAGTTCACTATAAAAGCATAGCCATTTGTTGAAATGAATTTATTTGTATCTTTTAATCTTAACTAATTTTGATTTTCTCTTCAGCTCATGAGACTTAATGTCCACGCTACCTGACCACTGGTGTCTGGTCAGTAACTCTGCTATGCTTGCCATCACCCCTTGAAGGGAAGAAAGGACAGGGAGGACACATCCTTCCTGCTGGTGAGTAACTTCCTGTAGTTTCACATTTGCAAAGGACCCCTTTGCTGTTTCCCTTCCATTCGCAGCATTACCACAACTCAGCAAGGAGTACATACCTAGACAGAGTGAATTATGTGATAACAAAGTGATAAGTTTCTTGGGGACATGACTTATTTATGGTAGGCTCAGATGCTTGAAAATTCAAATATATCTGTTTACAGAAGAGCTCATTTTAGTTTGATGGTATTTTCTATGTATTTTAAGAATATGGCAAAGGTGAGAAACAATTCCTATGATGGTTCCACCTTGCTTCTCTCTTTTTTGTTTAAAGATTTATTTACTTGAAAGGCAGACTTACAGAGAGGCAGAGGGGGAGGGGGAGGGGAAGAGGGAGGGAGGGAGAGAGAGAGAGAGAGAGAGACGTGCGTGCGAGCAAGCGTGGGAGGTCAGACTTCCATCTGCTGATTCACTCCTCAAATGGCCGCAATGGGTGGAGCTGGACCAATCCGAAGCCAGGAGCCAGGACCTTGTTCTGGGTCTCCTACCCGGGTGCAAGGGCCCCAGGACTTGGGCCATCTGCTACTGCTTTCCCAGGCCATAGCAGAGAGCTGGATTGGAAGAGCAGCCGGGACTCGAACGGGCACCCATATGGGATGCCGGTACTGGAAGCGGTGGTTTTACCTGCTAAGCCACAGTGCCTGCCCCTGCTTCTCTCTTTCACATCACTAGTTCGGTTTGCACTGCCTCAATCACATGTGCCATGAAACAGCCAACAGAGCAGATGATATGGTTTTCTTCCTCTTCTTAGTCAACACACTGGAAAGATTAAGTCCCACAACTCCCACACTGGGCCAAGCATTGCTTAAACTCTGTGAGCTGGGTAAACGGAGTATGATGAGTGACGCCAGTACTAAGATGACAGACAGCAGTCCGCTTTGGCCACTTCTCCAGTCCCTGACACATCAACAGTTATTACTAAAGCTCTTAAATAAAGAGAAAAATATGAAACATTCAAAATAAGAAAATTCACTTACATACTAATCCTTAAAACAACAACAACAAAAAAAAACATATACATGTTTTTCTTAAACAGTCAGGTATTATACTAATTTAAATGTAAGATAATACCAGTTTGGTCTGTAAAAGACAACCCTGGTATTGTATTATTAAATGATCTAACTTAAAGATCCTTTTTGTGTCTCAAGTTTTTATTACTGGTAGAAAAATGAACTACACTGAGAATTGATCTCAAATAACATTTACTGCACATTCCTTCTGTTATATTTAGTATCTCTTCCTGTATTAATATACCCCTGCACTTGGCTCCTTTTGAACTGTATCTCATCACTTTCCTTTAGGGGCAGCTGCTGTGGGGAAAGAACTGGAGCTCTTAAAGAATGTGATTGTTAATGGAGAGAGGAAAAAAAGAATAAAGAGTTTACCACTATTGAGAGAGCCGTCACCGGGCTTTTAGCGATTGGTTACACTGCCAATACTGTGACATTATCTCTCTACCTAAGAGACCAGAAGAAGACAGACTGCATTACAAATAAAAATTTTCAAGAATCTGGCAGCATTAAAAATCTCTAATGGCTCTACCTCGCTCCACAGTGTCAACTGGGATAGAATTTAAAGCTAAATATGCATCTTTACTAAATCATGACCCATTTGAATCCCAAATTGCTGAGCTTCCAGTGAAAACTACCAAGGACACAACATCAGTTTCTTGGTAGAAAACAATCAGTAACTCACTGGGAAGTCTACCACCCAATTCAATGAGCTCTGCCCCGACATTAGGTTAGCAAACTTGCACTAGAATTAAAAAACCTTTCCTTCAGGCCACAGCCCCTGAGCTCACCTGAGAGGCAGGGAACACACACTGCCACCACAAAGCTGTAAAGCAGTGAAAGGAGGCAGGCAGGCTTTTCTTTGCAGCACAGCAAACACAGACAGAACAGACATCCCTCCTAGCCACATCTAATCCATTCCTGAAAACATGGACGATGGCAAAGTTTACCAAGCAAGAGACTATCCTGGGTGATCTTAAATGGAAAGAGAAAATTTAGTTCAAGCTTATCTAAAACTTCCAACTATGGGTTTGACGTTGTGGTGCAGCGGGTTAAGCCACCATCTGCGATCCTGGCATCCCATATGGTTGCTTGTTTGTGTCCCAGCTGCTCCATTTCTGATCCAGAAGCATCCCAGGTGCTTCCTACTAATGCCCCTGGGAAAGCAACAGAGATGACCCAATGCTTGGGCCCCTGTACCTGCCTGGGAGACATGGAAGAAGCTCCTGGCTTCTGGCTGCAGCCTGGTCTACTCTGGCCACAACAGCCATTTGGGCAGGGAACTAGTGGACAGAACAGATCTCTCTCTCTCTGTGTCTCTACTTCTCTCTTTGTAACAGTGCCTTTCAAATAAATAAAATCTATAAAAATAAAATTCCCAATTAGTTTCCCTAAATATTAACTATTCTTAAATATCTATATAATAATCCATCAAGGAGTTCTAAATTAGAAATGCTGATAAAGAATCATCTACTATTTAATGCATTTGTGTTAGTGAGTATATTTATATACAATATGTGGTATCAGATATGTTACATTACCTTCTATCCTACAAACATGTACTATAAAGCAACTGTTAAAGATACATAATAAATGAAAATTATACTAAAGTTAAATGTGAGTCTTCCTGAAACTAACATCACTATCACAATTTTCTTTATTTTTCTCACAAGCACATAAAAGCCATGCACAGGGGCCAGCACTGTGGCACAGCAGGAAAAGCTGCCACCAGCAGTGCCGGCATCCTATATGGGTGCCAGTTCGAGCCCTGGCTGCGCCACTTCTGATCCAGCTTTCTGCTATGGCATGGGAAAGCAGTACAAGATGGTGCAAGTAGGAGAAGGAGAATTACCTGGGGTATGCATTATGGCACAGTGACTTAGGCTGCCACTTAGGATGCTTGTATCCTATATTGGAGTGCTGGTTCAAGACTTGGCTGCCCAGTGCTTCCAATCCAGTTTCCTGCTAATGCGCCCGTGTGGCAGTAAATGATGGCTCAAGAGCAGGGTCCCTGCACCCATGTGGGAGACCGAGAAAAAGCTCCTGGATCCTGGCTTCAGATCGGCCCAGCTGATAATTCACTGTGCCATAATGTTTGCCCCAAGAAATTCTCATTCTCCTACACTCATTTACTTTTCACAGATTTTCCATTATCCTAGAAGATATTAAGACTGCACAAACCCTTATACAACATGACCACAAAACACAAGACTGGTTGGAAAAACAGCTGATACATGATGATGATAACTACACCATACCTTATCACCCAGAATCATATACAACTTTTGTTTTTGGCCAGAGTATGTATGTGGGTAGTGACATTTTAATTTAATCAGATTTAGGTTAAAAATCTCCAAATCATTTCAGCACAGTCATCTGCACAGCACATGGGAACATGTGCCTGGTCAAATTTATGACTTTTGTCTCTAATTAGCCTTTATCATTTCTATCTTTTTTTCCAAGTAAGGGCTTTATTTTTTAAAAAATTTTTGGAGAGTGAGAACTCAGGTATTGAGAGATACATTCACATTATGGAAAATAAATTTTTAAAAAAGAAATCAAGCCGGCGCCGTGGCTTAACAGGCTAATCCTCCACCTTGTGGCGCCGGCACACCGGGTTCTAGTCCCGGTTGGGGCGCCGGATTCTATCCCAGTGGCCCCTCTTCCAGGCCAGCTCTCTGCTATGGCCCGGGAAGGCAGTGGAGGATGGCCCAAGTCCTTGGGCCCTGCACCCCATGGGAGACCAGGAGAAGCACCTGGCTCCTGGCTTTGGATCAGCGCGATGCGCCGGCCACAGTGGCCATTGGAGGGTGAACCAACGGCAAAAAGGAAGACCTTTCTCTCTGTCTCTCTCTCACTGTCTACTCTGCCTGTCAAAAAAAAAAAAAAGAAAAGAAAAGAAAAGAAATCAAGAAGGAAAAGACGAGGTCCACGCTGTGGCATAGTAAGTTAAGCCTCCACCTGCGGTGCTGGCATCCCATGTGGGCGCAGGTTCCTGTCCCGGCTGCTCCTCTTCTGATCCAGCTCTCTGTTGGTGGCCTGGGAAAGCAGTGGAAGATGGCTCAAGTGCTTCGGCCTCTCCTTCCCCTGTCTACAACTTTGCCTCTCAAACAAATAAATAAAGATCTTAAAAAAAAAAAAGAGGAAAAGATAGAAAAATAAAGGATAACAGGAAAAGAAATGCATAGAAGGGGGAAGGGAGGTTCTTTGGGAAACAATGTACAGTTAAAAGATAGCTTAGAGATCAAGATATCATATTTCCTCAATTCTCAGATTAATAAAATGAGGCTCCTCATCATTGTATTGAACTAGGACAGAAAATAATGGCCGTATGTAGAATTTTTAAAACAGTTAAATGGAAAAGTATAGACAACTACTGTACACATGATAAAGGAAATATTTGCACATCCTCAGACTCTCAGAGGTTTGATAAGAGTACTTTTTCATGTGGTGACAATTGTGTTGACTTGCTGGCTTTCTCCAGTGTCTTCTAAAATAAAAAGGAACTGTTATATTAAAAAAAAAAAAAAAAAAAAAGCAGCAGCAGAGTCTTGAGACCCTTTCTCCAATCCATTCTATAGGCAAATGTTCCCCCAGCCCAGGTAGAATGATGGAGGTTCACTCTCTTGGAAGGGTGAACTAAAGAACCACTGCTAAAATTAAAAACACCATATGGACAGCATGTAAGGAATGCAAGAAATAATTCTCCCAAAGTTCGCTTCAACCTCCATTTGACTCTCTCAAATGGCAGGCAATCAGGACTCTCTGGGGATATCAGATCAGCCCTGAGCAAAGAACTGAAGATACGAATGAAAGGGTCTCCCAAACAACTCGGCCAGATCATGTCCCAGGAAAGGCCTCAGTGGACAAGGCCTGGTTTCATACTTAACATCTTCTAGTCAGCTTTCGCATCTCCAAGACTTATTCTACAGCTGATGAATAAGAACCAGAAAGTATGAGAATGAGAATACAGAACACAGACCACACTGATACAGGTTGAAAACAGTAATTATCATGATCCTCAAAGACATGCGAAGAAATGGGCCCCATGACTGAAACCCAGTGACGAGCAAAACTAATGAAACCAGATGCTCACCAAAATGTATCACTGAGAAAAAGCAGGTACTAGTAACACACAAAACACCAAGAATAAAAATGGATCTGGACTTCTCAAAAGCAACACAGCCATCTGAAAGGCAATACAATAATGTACTGAAACTTCTGAAAGAAAACTATTTCAGACCTAGATTATTCATTCAGCCAAACAACCAAGTGTAAGAACAAAGTTATTTTAGATATTCGAGGACTAAAAATGTTTCTCAGGACATCGCCCTTCAAAACGGGCAAGTGCCTTCATCTGCTCGAGCTGCCTTACCCAAGTTACAGAGACTGAGTGACTGAAACAGTGACGTTGATTTCCACAGTGCTGGAGGCCAGAAGTCCAAGAGCCAGGTGACAGTCAGTGTGGCTTCCTGGATTGCAGATGGCTGCCTTCTCCCTGTGCCCTCATCTAGGAGAGAGTGATCCTGCATCTTGCTGTTTTGTTCTCATAAGGGCACCGTCTCTGCTGGGTTGGAGCACCACTCAGACCATCTCCCTTAACCTTGATCACCTTTTCAGAGGCCCCACTCCAAATGCAGCCATACCACAGAGAGATCAGGCCTCAGCATGAGTAACTTTCAAGAGTCACAAACATTAAGTCCACAATAGGAGGCAAACTTAGAGAACAAACAACACACAGTACTTAAACATAGATGCTCCAACACATGAGAGAAGTAAACGAGACTGATAACCATCCGCCAGAAACAAATGGCCCAGACTGAAGCAGTATGACTGAAGAGATGGAAATACTAAAGGCAGTCATGCGCCACCTCTGGTCTCTGTGTCATCTTTTGAAACTACTAGAGGATATGCTTGAACAAAACAAGGAAGTAAATACAAAAGAGAGGAAGATCCAGGAAACAAGAAATCCAACCTAAGAGAAAGGAGACAGGAATTCCAAGAATGAGGGTAAGAGAAATTCTAAAATGAGGGCTACTAAGGAAATAAGTTTAAATGTAAGAAAAACAGAAGGTTTCCAAGAGGAATGACCCCAAGAAAAAATATAATATTGGATCTGATAGGTTACTTATCTTTAATAAAAATTACTGAAAAACCTCAAGAAAGTATGAAAAACAACAGATATAAGAAAAGCAAATCTTTTTAAAACAATTATTAAATTCAGAGGAAAAAATGGAAAGTAATAATTGAGATTTTGCTTTTAGAAATTCAGAATAGAATAAATTAAACTACACATTAAATAAAAATATGTACTAGAATTGCTCCTTGGCGGTGCAGTGCTGGGGACACAGCATAAGCTGGGATTCTGGAATGCTAGCAATGTTCTGTTTCTTGAGTGGGGTGTAAGTTACACAGACATGTTCCCTTTATGCATCCATCAAGTTATGAATCAAACAATAGGATTTGCGTACCTTTCTCTGTGTACATTATACTTCAATAAAAAAATCTACTTGAAAAAGATACCAGTTTTAATGTTTACTGGCTGTGTAACCCTGGGTTACTCAAACTAATTGAACCTCCATTTCCTCATCTATAAAACAGGGGTGATAAAAATATCTACTCTTCCAGGGATTTTTGTGAAGTTCCAATGAGGTAACTTGCATCAAGTGATTAACAAAGTGGCTCATGCAAAAGCACACAGTAAAAGTTTATTGATTTTTATTAACTTTAGGCACTGAAAAAGAGGGGAAAATGACTCAAGTACTTGAATGAACCCAAAGTTGACTTATACAAAGATATAAATTTAATTGTGTTCTCAGATGACTACACTCAAATCTGCCATTTAGCAGATTTAGCATTTCCATGATTTCTTACAAGAATGAACTTCTAAAATCCATGGAATTTCCCGGGTAAGGAGCTGGAGAAGCATTTTTTTTTTTTTTTGGTTATTCATAATAAGTCCCTTTCAGATTTATAGGAACTTATGTTAAGGAGGTAACTTTTCATGGTTCTCAGATGGCTTTGGGATGGGGACTGGTTGCCAGAGGAACCAGCTGTGTGATTAAGGAATGGAACTTTCCTATCCAACCCCAACTCCCAGGGAGGGGAAAGGGGTTGGAGATTGAGCTAATCAACAATGCCCAATAATTTAATAAATCACAACTATACAATGGAGCTCGGTAAAAACTCTAAACAATGGGGTTCAAAGAGCTAGAGTTGAACACATTCACTGTCAAGAGAGCTGTAGACCTTGAAACTCCACAGGGGCAGAGGTTCCTTATACACTTTCTCATCTGGCTGTTCATTTAGATCTTTATAAAATCCTTTGCAATAAACTGCTACTGGTAAATAAACTGTTTCCCTAGGTGCTGTGAGCCATTGTAGCAAATTCTCAAATCTGAGTGCAGAGGGAAAAGGGGCTCTGGTTTATAATCAAGTTGGTCATTAAGTATCAGAGCCCCAGGACATGTAATGAATACCTAAACTGAAGGCAGTCTTGTAGGACTAATTCCAGATAGGCAGCATCAGATGTGAAGAAAATTACTGGACAATCAGTTGGTGTCCAGAGAGTTGGAGAATTTGTTGTTGCAATCGAAAAAACACTCATACATTTGGAATCATAAGTTCTGTCAGCAGAGAAACAATTTTTTCTTTATCAAAGATTTAGCCTTTCCTCTTTTTTTTTTTTTTTTTTTAAGATTTATTTATTTATTTGAAAGGCAGAGTTACAGAGAGGCAGACAGAGAGAAAGATCTTCCACCTACTGGTTCACTACCCAAATGGCCACAACGGATGGAACTGGGCTGATCTGAAGCCAGGAGCCAAGAGGTTCTTCCAGGTCTCCCACGTGGGCAGGGGCCCAAGGACTTGGGCAATCCTCTACTGCTTTCCCAGGCCATAGCAGAGAGCTGGATCAGAAGTGGAGCAGCTGGGACTTGAACCAGCATCCAGGTGGGATGCCAGTTCTGCAGGCGGTGGCTTTACCCACTACGCCACAGCGCCGATCCCGAGATTTAGCCTTTCTGAGACTGTTTTCTCAATTGTAACAGGGAGTGACATCATGGTTTATGTGAGTGAGCTTAGAGAAAACTGTTTTAAAAGATTCTAAGTACAAGTAGTTCCAAACAATGTTTGAAATTGTATAAGTCTGTTAGATCTATAGTTTCATGTGTGCTTATATGGATGAGTGAATACATGAGATATTTAAAAATCTAAAAGTAAGTTGTGGAAGAAACCTCCAAAGAGCTGAAAGTCAACGTCTCTGTGGAGCTGAAGCCAGCTGAGGAAACGGGAAGACGAAGGGAAGTTGACTGTTCATATTCATTTCAATTCTTGAAGTACTGATTTAATTATTATATGTACCTAATACTTGTACTTAAAATTAAAATATACACACTTAAAAATACATAGGTAGCTCTCTCACTGTCCACTCTGCCTGTCAAAAAAAAAAAAAAGAAAAAAAAATACATAGGTAGGTCCTACCATGTTAAAAATGGTTACAGCAAAGCTCTAAATTAAGTTGATAAAAATCAACCAAATGGACAAAAAGAAAAAATCCAGATATAAGCCCTTCAATACACTGATAATCCAGCTTCCCTACCATGGCACAAACTGTAGGCAACATAACACTAACTTCAAGTGCATCCACAGGTGCTTAAGCACCTCTACTACTAAGTACTTTAAAACTAGGGAAGCACCTATTTTTGACTAGTTCAAGTATACCTAAAGATTTAAAAATCAGGGGAAAAAGGCGGGGTATAAGGCTTTTCATTCTTTCCCTTATAAACATCAAAATCCCATTGGAAACATTAGGATGAAACTTACATTTCTTATAAAACTCTACAACTTTCATTTCCTTCAAAAGATAAGCATAGAGTACTTGAATAAACCAGAAGATGACACAAACTCCAAGTGCCACGGCACATTCTGCTAGGCTTCTCCTATGCAGTTGCTAGATGCACTCAACACACTGCTGTTTTCTGCACATGTCAATTATTTTCAAAGATCTTTGAAAAGGGGCTGTCCGAAGCATAGAACCTTGGTAGAGTGAGGCTCAGAAGCCAACAAGGGCCCTGGCAAGACCCAAGTACTGAACTTAGGTTATTTAATTTTTTTTTTCCTTTTTTTTTTTCTTTTTTGACAGGCAGAGTTAGACAGTGAGAGAGAGAGAGAGAGAGAGAGAGACAGAGACAAAGGTCTTCCTTTTTCCGTTGGTTCACCCCCCAAGTGGCCACTACGGTGGGCATGTTGCGGCCAGCGCACTGCGCTGATCAGAAGCCAGGAGCCAGGTGCTTCCTCCTGGTCTCCCATGTGGGTGCAGGGCCCAAGCACTTAGGCCATCCTCCACTGCACTCCTGGGCCACAGCAGAGAGCTGGACTAGAAGAGGGGAAACTGGGACAGAATCCAGCGCCCCAACCCGGGGTGCCAGCGCCGCAGGTGGGATTAGCCTATTGAGCCGCAGTGCCGGCCAGAACTTAGGTTATTTAGGTGAGTTAACACAAAAGATAGAGCTGAGGGCAATTTCTGAAAGACAGAAAAGTGCTCAATAAATATTGTTCTCATTATCATCACTATAGTTGGGAAGCTCCAAGGTCAAGTGGCCAAGAGTGTGGATTCTGAAGTCAGACACCATGAAAGGGAAGCCCTGTTCTGTCACTTAACCCTCTGTGAGACTCTAGCCAAGATACCCAACCTCCGGGAGCCCAGCAGTTCCACCTTCTAGGGATATGGAGAGCGGTATGTAAGATATGTCAAGCATTAATAAGAATATCTGGCATACTGTAAGCCCTCAATAAACGTTACCTCTTATTCTTTGTTTCACACATTAGAAACAATGGATTCATGTGTTATTCAAGCCAGGTACTAAAAACATTGTAATAAAACATAAGGGAAAAAAACTGACTTAAACTGTGAATGATCTTTAGTATTATACAATGAATCTAAATAAGCCTTTTCTTGGAAATATTCTGGAAAAAAAAATTGTATAGGTTGGCTCTAACAAAATGAAACTTCCAAATGATACCATCAAACAGATCCTAATATTCCACTGCCCTCAGAATGGAGGCATCATTCTTGATGCAAATTTTATAAAGGAAACGCCAGCGAACCTGCTGCCTTTTTGGCTGGAGAAAGAACTATAAGCAAAAGTTACATATAAAGGCAGAAAACCATTATTTTATTTAGGCCAATTTGGTCATTTAAGTTAGTCTACCAATTCCTTCCCAGATTTTTTTTTTTTTTACAACATAGAAGAGAAAAAAGGAAAAAATATTTAAAAACTACTTATTTATTTACTTAAGAGGCAAAGAGGCAGAGACAGACAGAGCACCCATTGCTGCTCTACTCCCCAAATACTCACTAAAGCCAGGGCTGGGACAGGGCGGAAGCAAGAAACCCACTCCAAGTCTCCCACATGACAGGCAGGAGCCCAATTAGTGAACCACCATCACTGGTCCTGCATTGCCATGAAGCTGGAACCAGACCTCGGTATTCCGAGGTGGGATGCATGCATCTTAACTGCTAGGCTAAATGCTCAATTCAAAAGTAATATTTTTAATGGCACTGCTTTAATCTAACCAATTAGTTCAAATACTTCCAGCTCTATAAGCCTCTTTACCACCGCACAGCTTATGGATAAACTTGACAAGAGTAATTAATCCTCTTCATCTATTTCTCGGCAAGTTCCCACTAGTACAAGAAGCGTATATAGCTCTCAGCTGTAATCACAAGAACGTGAAACAATGGGAAATCTGATGGGTGCTAGTTTTTGCTTTTTTAAAAAAGCTGAATTGAAACTCAAAAGATTAAAGAATTAATAAAATTGTCACTCCTTAAAATTAAAGCATAAAAGAACGCTAATGTGTGCACACACATACATACATATGCAATTAAACCTCATTTTCTATCCGTATTCAGGTGGTTTTCCAAAATTATTTGAACTCCTCTGTAGGTCCATGAACAACAGGTTCATTGTGTAGATCTGTAAATTGTATGACATCATTGAAACACAAGTACCACTTGGTATCACAAACTGTGTTTCCATGGATACCAGGCACTTTAAATATTGCACCCCACCCCCACCCCCTTATACAAAGCCAAAGAGCAGGACCTTCCTAACAATACCAAGAGCTTGTCTATGCCCATCCACTTTCTCTCTTTCTAGTTACTGTTTCCAACAGAGTAGGGAGAGTGATTTTGCTCCCAATATTCCTCCAAATCACATACTCAGGAACATTCCTCATTCAGATAATCATTTTTATATCCTCAACATAATGACGGCTAAAAAAAAAAAGAGGATTAACAATTCACATAGCCTGTAACAGAGACCCCCAAAAGCCCAGGCTTGAGTCCTTTAATAAAACTTCATGGTACAGATTATAAAAAATGCAACGCACACAAACACTTGTCATTAGTCCTTACACTTAGGGGCCTCTGTGTTACGGAGCACTCTTTAAGTAGTACACAGAAATAGTTGCTTTTTCTTGTGCTTTTCCCAGGAAAGTTATTTTCCTTAATTGTTACTAGCCTTGAACTCACTTGTGAATCTAGCAGGTAAACTTGCTTATTTTAGCTAGAGTAACTACTGCAACACAAACGCAGGCTGAGTGTGGTGATTACAATAAACTATATCGTTTGTAACAAAGCCAAAAAGTTTATAGATTTTTGTAAGTGTCTCTTAAAAAAAAAAAAGTGGTATGTATGGCTAAATTGTGATAAAAGTTCTTCTCTAGTATCTATTCAGATTTAGGCCTAAATATTTATATTAAGTTCACATCAAATTTATTTGTGGAATGTGCTTTCCAAAAATTACATGTGGTGCTGAAATTTTTGGATAGCTCTAGAATTCTCATTTGTATACTTAGGAAATAAATATTTTAAGCAAGTATTTTTCAAAATGCAAATTGGAAACTGACAAAGAAAACAGGGAAAATCCACAGAGCCTGCAGTTAGAGAGTTCCAAAGAGCTGTTTGATAATAATGGCAGCAGCAGGGGGCTCTGGGCTTTGTGAATGGCATGAACTCCCTGCCTCTGCGTTCTCTCTACAGTACCTCACATTTGGAATGCTAGAATACCAAGATTACAGCATTACCAAAGACGGCTTTATTTGGAAGTTGCAAAAACATTTCCAGTAATGTAAAGAATGGACTTATGTACACAGAGGTCCACATACAGGACCATCAAAAGGTGGTAGAGAGATATAAAATTGAAAATTTTTTTTAATTTAGAAAGCTTTATAAAAGTCCTTTAAGCAGGGATGGGCAACATTTTTTCTGGCAAGGGTCATTTGGATATTTCTTAACATTATTTGTGAGTCATACAAAATTATCCTGCTATAGGTTTATTGAAATTTGAGTCCTGGCTGTAGTTGCCTAGGCAGGGCCAGAACAAATGATTTCAAGGGCCTTACACAGCCTTCAAGCCGGGCATTCCCAACCACTGCTTTACGGCCTCGGAAACAGGCAAATATTGCTTCAGCATCCGCTTCCATGTGACAATTAAATTTACAAGGCATTAGAACAATTTTCAAACCAAGGAAAGTGTAAAATACAATTCTGAATAACAATCATTAGAATAAGGAATGAGCCGGCAGCTTCTGTGACGTGGAATTCACTGTCAAGTTGAATTTTGCCGAAATGTATTATTCTAAGTCAACATTTAAGTACATGCAAATACATTTATTTATCCAACACATCACAATCATAAGGAGAAGATGTGATTAAATGTATTTTGCTTATGATAAATCACATTTCATTTGATCAAAGTAGGTATCTACTAAAAATAAATCTTCAAGTAGGAAGATCTTATATTTCTATAAAAGTACATAATTTCATAAATTGCAAGCGAGTTTCACTTTTGATGATAGTACTTTCCAAGTGTCAGACCACATAAGGAGAACACAAAGTAGAAGCGGATGCAGAAGAAGATAGGTTTGGAAGAGTAAAGGAGCTACTCAGTAACTCCTATAACTTCATACTTTCCATTAAACCCAAGTGGAGACAAGGAAGATTGGGAGGCAAGGGGGAATGACTGGGAATCTGATACAGCCGGGCAAATGGGAGAAGCAATGTCCACTGAAGGACACAGCAAAGAGGAAAATGACAGGCTTGACTTCTAGAGGCTGAGCAACTAGTGCTGTGGACCCATGATCAAACCATCTCCATTCCTAGTCCAAGAAGCAGTCACTTGAGGACTCTCTGGATGAAAGGAGTGAACCATCTGGGCCGAGACAGCTTCTGGTGGTTTACTATAAAATTCCCAGTCCCACAGTAACTGGGATAGACAAAATGGCACATATAATTTAAAGAAGACACAGAACTGAGTAAAACAGCACATAAGATGGACACAAAGTAATGATTAAAATAATCACAGCAACTGCAAAAAGTGAGTCAAATTGAATAAACTAAAATTTAATAGCCATTTATTGCTTGAATTGTCTGATGACCTTTATCAGTCCTTGAGAATGATTTTTAATGTGGAACTGAAACACCTGGTTATACAAAATATGTTGCAGGAAGCCCCTCATAATGAAGACACAGGCTGATTCCAATATTTCAGTCTTATAAATAACTGCAAAAAAATCATAAACATTTCTGATTGTTTCTTAAATTCCAACAAATGTAATTAGTAGATCCAAAGCTTACATTTTTTTAGATTCTTATCATACACATTTTGCCAAATAGCCCTTCAGAAACTGTATGTACAAATTTAAATGCCCCTATACAGAGGATGAAAATGTTCAACCTGTAATATCTTGAACAAAGACAGAAATTACTTAAAATTAGCCATTTAAATGTTAGAAAATGGTATTGCCTAGCAGTTAAGACATCCACATGCCATATCAGAGTATTTGGGTTCGATATTAACTTCTGGCTTGTGACTCCAGGTTCCTGCTAATGCAAACCCTGGGAGGCAGCAGTGATAGTTCATTACTCAATTTCTGTCACCCACTTAAGAGACGTGGATGGAGTTCCAGCTTCTAGCCTGGCCTACCCCAGGCATGGCTGTTCCAGGCCATTTGGGGAGTGAATTAAGATAGAAGCTCTCTCTTTCTCTTGTTCTGCTTCTCTAATTAGATATGAATATTTTAAAATGGTACATGCTTAAATATTTATTAAGTACTTCTATAAGCCAATCACTGTGCTAAACAATGGGGAGAAGGAGCACTGAGTCTACTGTGGAAGACAGATATGTAATCAGGTAATAGAATACAATGTGACACATATGAAAAAGAATAAGCATTAAGTGCTATGATGTATACAAGAGGGAAAAATTAATCATGTCAATAGTCACAGATACCAAGAAATGGAAAAGAAGTTAATATGCTCTATCAGTGTTACAGGATAGAGCAGACAGGCACCTGACAATAAACTGCTTGTAAACGATGAAATAACTCTCAGGAAATTAGGCCTAAGGCATAGGAGATTTTTTTTTTTTTTTACATTTTAAAAATATATTTGCTAGTTAATTGCAAAAGTCAGCTGAGGTAATTGTTTTTGAAAGTTAATTTGTACACTTTCAAAAAATTCATTTTGGCCCAAGTCCTTTGGCCCCTGCACCATGTGGGAGACCTAGAGGAAGCGCCTGGCTTCGGATTGGCACAGCTCCAGCTGTTGCGGTCATCTGGGGAGTAAACCAGAGGATGGAAGACCTCTCTCTCTCTCTCTCTCTCTCTCTCTCTCTCTCTCTTTGCCTCTCCGTCTCTCTCTGTGTAACTCTTTCAAGTAAATAAATAATTTTTTTTTTTTTTTTTTTTTTTTTACAGGCAGAGTGGATAGTGAGAGAGACAGAGAGAAAGGTCTTCCTTTTTGCCGTTGGTTCACCCTCCAATGGCCGCTGCAGCCGGCACATCGCGCTGATCCGAAGCCAGGAGCCACGTGCTTCTCCTGGTCTCCCATGCGGGTGCAGGGCCCAAGGACTTGGGCCATCCTCCACTGCCTTCCCGGGCCACAGCAGAGAGCTGGCCTGGAAGAGGGGCAACCGGGACAGAATCTGGCGCCCCAACCGGGACTAGAACCCGGTGTGCCGGCGCCGCAAGGCGGAGGATTAGCCTGTTAAGCCATGGCGCCGGCCTCAAGTAAATAAATAAATCTTTAAAAAAATTCATTTTAATATCACAAATATAAAAATAGATCCATTTACCAATCTTTTGATGTGGAGTCAACACTTCTTTTAGAATACAGGTCTGTTGGTTCAGGGTTCTGTATGAAATTTTTGTATAAACTACACAAATGATATACCAACAGTGCTTTCCAGCTACTTAAGTTTCTGTACCTAAAGGAAAAAAGTGTCTTTATCTAATTTAATACAAGATTTCAAGGGGCCAGCATGGTAGTGCAGCAGGTAAAGCTGCTGCTGCCACCTGTGTCACTGGCATCTCCTATGGGCACTGGTTCGAGTCCCAGCTATTCAACTTCCTATACAGCTCCCTGCTAACATGCCTGGGAAAGCAGCAGAAGAGTGCCCAAGTGCTTGGGCCCCTCTACCCATGTGAGAGATCCAGAGGAAGTTCCTGACTCTTGGCTTTGGCATGGCCCAGACCCAGTCATTGTGGTCATTTAGGGGGTGAACCAGCAGGTGGAAGATCTCTCTCTCTGTAACTCTGCATTTCAAATAAATAAAAATGAATCTTAAAAATTCTAAAAGAACAAAATTAACATCTACTATAAAAGTTAAAAAAAAATCCCTCCTGTCTTAAGGAATTTATAAGATCACAAAATCCAAAAACAAAGACTATTTATTTATTTATTTACTATAAAGATTTATTTATTTATTCAAAAGGTAGAGTTACAAAGAGGGAGAGACAGAAAGAGAGAGGGAGATCTTTGATCTACTGGTTCACTCCCCAAATGTCCACAAAGGCTGGAGCTGGGCTGGTCTTAAGCCAGGAGCCAGGAGCTTCTTCTGGGTCTCCCATGTGGGTGCAGGGGTCCAAGCACCTGGGCCATCCTCCACTGCCTTTCCAGGCATATTAGCAGGGAGCTGGATTGGAAGTGGACCAGCCAGGACTTGAACCGGCGCCCATATGGGATGACAGCATCGCAGGTGGCTTTTTCCCCCATGCCATAGCACTACCACCTCATGTTCCAATTATCAAGATTTCTTGTGGTCATATTCTATAAAGTCTAAATACAATAATTAATAAAACAAGCATCTGTGACATCAAGATACACATGGTAGTCCCCTCCCACGCCCCATTCACAGTTTTGCTTTCCACAGTTTCAATTATCTGTGGTCAAGTATGGTCTGAAAATATTAAATGAGACAATTCTAAAAATGAAAAATTCACAGATTTTAAAGTGTGCCTTAAATCTCACACTGTCCTGCAATGAATCATTCCTTTTTGCAGTGTATCCATGCCGCATTTGCTACCTGCCGGTGACTGCTACTGCCTTCAGTTACCAGACCTACTGTCGCAGTATCTGTGTTCAAGTGGCCCTCGTCATACTCAATAACGGCATCAAAGCACAATAGCAGGGATAAGGGTAAGCTGGATATGATAAAGAGAAGTCGTCAAGTGCTTACTTTAAATGGAAGGTAAAGTTCTAAGCAAAGAAAATAATCATACGCTGAAATTGCTAGGATCTATGGTAAGAACAAATCTTCTATCTGAAATGGTGAAGGACAAAGGAATTCATGCACAAGCTACACAAGGTGCAGCCACCGTGCGTGATATGGGCTTAATTGATATAGGAAAGGCATTGAATTCGTCTCTGTATGCATGAAAGAAAGCATAGCATACACAGTTTGGTACTCTCCGTGGCCTCAGGCATCCACTGGGTCTTGAAAACACTCCCCACCGATGAGAGCGACTACTGCTGTTTGCTTAGGAGGGCACACATCTTTTACTAACAGCTACATGGAGGTGAATTAATTCAAGTAGCACCCAATTCACCCATTTAAAGTGTGCATTTCCATGATATCCACTGTATTCACAGATATGTGCAAGCATAGCCTAAGTTGATCTCAGCACATTTTCAGCATCTCAAAAAGGAGCTTCATCACCATTTACCCATTGCCCTCCACCTACTTATCTGCCCTAAACCCTAAGAAATCACTTATCTCCTTCTTGTCTCTATATATTTCCCTATACTGGATACTTCATGACGATGGGATCATACATGTGGTCTTTCACTTAGCATAATACACACAACATTCATTCGTATTGTATAATGTGTTCATAATTCATTCTTTTTAGGGCTGAACATTATTCCATTGTATAGACATATCTCATATTGCTTATGCATTCATCAGTTGATAAACATTTCAGTTATTTCTAACATTTGGCACTCATGAATTAATGCTGCTATATAAACATTCATTAACATATTGTCATTTCCCTTGATTATAACTCATATATATCACAGCACAATTACTAAGTCATATGGTAATCTTACATTTGTTTGAGGAATTGTTAGGCAGTCCTTCATAGCAACTAACTCATTTCAACATTAGCAATGTAAAAAAATTTCAAATTTCTCCATATCCATAACAGTATTTGTTATTATCTGACTTTTTGTATACTAGCTATTCTAATGGGAATGAAGTGGTTTTGAATTAAAGTTCCCTAACAATGTATAACTTCCTCAGTAAAAAAGGTGTTTCTATTCAAATCTTCCATAGGTTGGGTATGTCCCTAAAGTTCACTCATTGGAAAAGTAATCCCTAATGCAACAATGTTGGTAGGTGGGGCCTAATAAGAAGTGATTAGCTCTTGAAGGCTCAGGAATTGATTCATTTGGTTACCATGGCAGTGGGTTATTTATCTGAAGAGTAAATTCATTAGAAATCAGTCTCTTCTTGCCTCCATCTCTCTGTCTTACACACACTCACTTGCCCTTCTGCATGCCCCAGATGCTGGGGCCATGCTTGTAGACTGCCCAGCCTGCAGAACTGTGAGCTGAATAAGCTTCTAACGTTTATAATTTACACAGTCTGCAGTATTCTGTTACAGCGGCAGAAAATGGACTAAGATCTTTTGCCAATTATTGACAACACTTGTAAAAAATTTAGTTGACTTTGCACACTTGATTTTATTTCTAGACTCTCAATTCTACATTTGAAAAAGGGAGCCCTGTGTCCTCAGCTGCAGAGTCAGTGTGGGCTCAGAAAAGGGAGAGAAGGAGCAATCCTGACTCAACTGTTACAGACTAGAGGCTGGTGTTGTGTGGCATAGACAGTTAGGCCTCCACCTGCAGCGCGAGCATCTAAAAGAACAAAATTAACATGTACCATGAAGGTCAAAGATCCCTCACATTCCAAGTAATTTATAAGATTACAAAGTCCAAAACAGAAGACTATTTTTCTGATGTTCAAATTATTTTTTATTATAAGGATTTATTTCAATTCCTTGACTGCACTGATGATTTCATGGTTATTTACCCATTCCAAAACATATCAAATTATTTAAGTATATAAAGTTTGTTTCTTCAAATGTGTCGTCTTAAATTTGCTTTTTAAAAGATACATGAATTGGGGCCAGAGTTGTGGCATAGGGGGTTAAGGTACAGCCTGCAGTGCTGGTATCCCATATGGGCACTGGTTTGAGTTTTAGCTGCTCTACTTCTGATCCAGCTCCCTGCTGGTATATCTGGAAGGCAGTGGAGGATGGCACGAGTGTTTCGGCTCCTGCACCCACGTAGGAGACCTTGATGAGGATCCTGGCTCCTGGCTTCATCCTGGCCGACCCCCAGTCACTGTAGCCATTTGGGGAATGAACCAGTGGATAGAAAATTCCCTCTTTCTCTCTCTCTCTTTCACCTTCTCTCTCTGTATTTCTGCCTTTCAAATAAATAAATAAATCTTAAAAAAACAGATATTACAGATTGCTTTTCTTCCCAAATTTTTTTGTTTTCTTAAATTTTTATGGGTCTTTCTTCATTTATTAAATGCCCTATGACCATTTCCAATGCTCTCAATGACTATTTTCTTTATAATTTTCACCACTTCACTGGCAAATGTTATCAGCAGAGATTCTCAAACTGTAATGCCAAATATCCATTTGATCTAGACATTAACTTTTAAAGGTCATATGCACACAACCCGTTATGATACATGCAATGTATAAAATGCTAAGGATATATAACATGGGGAGACAATCTACTTTTGGTGACATTTCTCTGCAAGAGTGATGCTTGAATTGAGCTCAAAGAGACAGTCATTGCCTAGAAGAGTAAGTTGAGGGGGAAGAAATTCAGCAAAGCACTTCAGACAAAAAGCAGCAGGTGCCCTGAGGAAAGGGGAGCAAGGTACTTCCTGAGAACCCAAAGGAGCCCCATGTTAGAGCAGAACTAGAAGGAAGAATGGCTCCAGGTAAAGCTGGAGAGGCAGGCAGGGGCCTGAGTAAGTATAAATTTTATCTCTAATTTCAAGAAGAATGGATAGCCAATGAACAGGTTTTATTTATTTGAGAGGCACATAGACAGACACGAGAGAGAGCTTCCATCTGTCAGTTCATTCCCCAAATACTTGAAACAGCCAGAACCAAAGACAGAGGCTGGTAATGCCATCTAGGACTCCCACATATGTGGCAGGAACCCAATTCTTGCAGCAATAACTGATGCCTTCCAGGTTCTACATTAGCAGGAAGCTGGATTCAGGAGTTAGAACCAGGTGTTGAAGCCAGGCGTTCTGGTTTAGGACACAGGCATTCTAACCTGTGTCCTACCTGCTAGGCTGAACACCTATACCCCCAATTAATAGTTTTGAACAGAAGAATTACAGGATCATATCTGTCTTTCTGTGAACTCAATCTGGATACATGCCGGGAACCGACTAGAAGCGGGGAAAGCATCAAATATAGAGGCACTTCGTTAGGAGGTTACAGTCGGTCAGATTGCCTTACTCCCACCCTGACCTAAACTATGTTAAAATCCCAATCTTTGGAATCTCTGACTGTGCCCTTGTTTGGAATAGGGTCATTGCAGGTGTAATCAAGTTAAGGCATAGTCATACTACAGTAGTGTCGGAACCTAAATATAATGACTCAAGTCACTACAAAGAGATAGAAATATGAAGGCATAGAAGCAGCAAACAAGATGGTCATTAAGTCCCGACAAAGACAGAAGCTGGAGCTGAGAAACTGCAAGTCAAGAACGCCACAGACTGTCAGCCACGCCCAGAAGCAAGGCATCAACACACTCTTCCCTAGAGCCGGCCAAAGGGACCACCACTGCCACCACATGGAGTCCACACTCAGGCCTCCTGAACTGGAGACAATACACTGCTGTTGCCTTAAGCCAGCCAGTTTCTGCAATTTGTGACTGGAGCCCAACACAGAGAGAGAGAGGCTACAGAAGGGATGGAGACTGGGCCTACTATGGCAGGAATAGAGAGAAATGAAGGTGGTGTTAAAATATTGAATATTGGTATTAAATATCAATATTAAAATATTGAAATGGTAAAAAGGACAGGAACTGGTTAACTGTGTCTGGTGACAGGAAGGGAAGAAGTGTTAAACACGCCCCCATGGTTTGCAGG
Organism: Lepus europaeus; assembly: GCF_033115175.1. Classification (NCBI taxonomy): domain Eukaryota; kingdom Metazoa; phylum Chordata; class Mammalia; order Lagomorpha; family Leporidae; genus Lepus; species Lepus europaeus. The sequence continues at coordinate 153,293,993 of NC_084831.1, forward strand.
TTACCCAATGTGATGGTAAACTCTCATGTTAGAATATTTCTTCCACTGGCTCCTTTTCTACTGCTGTAAACATGGCTTTAATTCTTATCTACAGATTCCTTTCTGAGTTTTTCAGGCCAAAGGTTGTGTTCTGATCTTAATGATTAGCAGACTATTTAATTCCTCTTTCTTTAGTAGCATTTCAGAGATCTCCAAGTGTGGCAAAAAGACAGAGAAGGCCTGTTTAGTCTCAAGGCATAAGACCATCAGCCTGAAAATACCCTCCTTTGAAAAAGAATTAAAATTTATTTTCTGTTCTTTAATTTCCATGTAATGATAAACATTAAAATACATACTGCATACATTTTATTTAAACACTTTATTTTATTTAAACAGTTCACATTGCCATTTTGCTGAGATAAGATTACATTTCTTCTAACATTATCCTCCAAGTATAAGTGAATGGTGAAATTGCATATGAATATATTATTCAAAATTCATAATCTATACTTATATTTTAAATAAAATCCAACAATGCATAGGCCTAGAATATATTTTTTCAAATAATTTCATTTTAAAATCTTAAATTTCTTTCATTCTTTCCCCAGAATTATTTTTAAAGCAGAAATTATTTAAGCCAAAACATAATGTCAAAGTGAACTGTGGAGAACTTAGCAGAAGAAAAGTCCCTCTCCCAAGATAAATTTTAGTTTACACCATTTTTCAAGCACTGTAACATACTTTTTTCCTTTATCAGAAAAGTATAAATTAGTAGTGAATTTGGCCCCAAATAAAAAATGAATTTGGCAAATTTAAGACATTTATGTGAGGAGCCAACATTGTGGCATAGTGGGTAAAGCCTCTGCCTGTGATGCCAGCATCCCATATGGGCAACAGTTCAGGTCCCAGCTGCTCCACGTCTGATCCTGATTCTTGCCAGCGCACCTGGGAAGGCAGTAGAAGATGGCCCAAGTGCTTAGGCCCTTGTAACCACATAGGAGACTTGGAAGAGGCTCCTAGCTCCCGTCCTCAGTCTGGTCTAGCCCTGGCTATTGCAGCCACTTGAGGAGTGAACCAATTGATGGAAGATCTCTCTCTTTCTCTGTCTCCCCCTCTTTCTGTAATTCTGCCTTTCAAATAAATAAAATAAAATTTTTTAACAACAACAAAAACAAACCACTTTATGTGTAGTCTTTTCTGTTCTGATCATCTGTCTCCTAGAACCATACATAAAAACATTTAGGCAGCCCTAGCTAACTTAAAATAGTCAGGATCATGTCTCCTCTAGTTCAAGTGGTCCCTGCACTTGTAACTAACTCTGAAAAGATTATCATTAATGATTATTAAAAATAAATAACTGCATTTTATATTCGCTATTATACTGTAAGCATGTGAGGAAAAGGACTATTATATATCATCCATATGACAGTGACTTGATCAATAATTACTGAACTGAGTTTATTAAAATATAATTCTACTGTTACAGGCAGAAGGAGACACTAGATGATCTTTCATGGTTCTTTCCAGTCTTTATTCTATTCTCAATACAATTAATCAAGTATTCTGTCCCCACTCTCATCTTTTTTCTTTTCTTTAATTTTAATTAAAACTAAGTACAAAAATGAGGAATTAAGTTGTCATTAGCCATAATTTAAACATACTGACTTTTACATATAGTTCCAGTAAAATATGGTAATAGGAATCTACATTTTTAAATGATGAAGAAAATACAAAAGGCAATGTTCCAACAGAAATAACACTCCTACACTGTATGAATATAGTAACATCAGAATACTGGTTAAGCAGACTTAAAAACTGTATACATATTTAATGAGCTAGTTAATGTCAATGCAGAGATGAAACAAGTTATAAGCTTACATAGCACCCTTCACCCACAGATCTTAAAGCATTTTCCAAAATATTCTTTATCATCTTCTTGAAGTAGGCAGATGGTAAGATTCTTCTAGCTTTAGATGGCTACATTTAGACAAAAAAAAGGTTATGCAGTTTCTCAAAGAATCCTAGTGAATCAGGAACAAACAGAAATAGAACCCAGACTCTTGGTTCTTAGACTCATACAAAGCCTACCAGACCTCACTTCACCCTTGCCTTTTCTGACCTTAGAATTTTACAAAATAATAACAGCAGCAGGCTTATTCATTCGACAACACCAAGCAGGATCATTATCTGAGGCAAGGGGAGACCACCGGTCATAAGCAGGCAAGGAAAGCATTCTCCTTCCCCTCTGACTGCTTTCTCCTTAGGTGAGGGACCAGAATGGGGCGGGGATACCACAATGAAGTCTTGGTCTGGAAAGTAGTCTCACTTCCTACAGGTGGGGTTGGGGGATCCCACCAACGGGCAAGTTCAAGAAGCCACATTTTCCCCATAGGCCAAGGATGTACTTCCCTCCAGGAGGCACTAGACGGTCTTACTCAGGATTGGCCTTTTCCAGTTTTGGACAACGAAGCAAGGATCAAAAAGAACTCCCAATAAACCAGGAAGACACTAAAGGCTATGAAAATTAAATTATCAAAGGAACAATGGCTCACAACAGCACACTTTGGAGCTCCATGATAAATCTAAAAAGAATGACTGTGAAATTAAAAGACTTAAATAATGCCCAGAGGGTCCTAACATAACAGTCAAAATGTTCAATTCAATTAAATATTCATCTAACGTGCCAAGAATCAGACAATCACAACCTGAGTGAGAAGACAATCAACAGAGAAGAATCAGATGTTGAAATTATCTGAAAAGGAATTTAAAGCAGCCAATAACAAACTGATTCATAATCAATTCAAAATTCTCTTGAAACAAAGAAAATAGAAAATTTCATCAAAGCAACAGAGGTTATAAAAGGAAACCATATGCAAATTATAGAATTGAACAATACAATAACAGAAATAAAACTCTCATGGAAATGGCTTAATAGTAGAGATGATAGAAGGCTGAATTAATAACTGTGAAGACAGATCAACAAAATTTACAGAATATATACACAGAGAAAATAGAACAAAAATTAGCTAAAGAACATGGTAGAACAAGAGGCAGCTGAGTAAGATACTGAAGTGACCATCTTCCCACAGAAACACCAATTGGAACAGCTGTTTCTATACCAGGTCATCCTCATGAGAGCCACGACGTACAGTCTGGTGCCTGGAGTTGACGCCTGTGGACCTGCTCTGTGCCAAGGAAGATTCTGCAGCACCAGTGACCAGTCTTGAACCCAAGCCAGGATCAGAGGCTGGTGGCAGCAGCATCCAACAGTAAGCGCACTTCAGCAGCAGACAGACCAAAGCAGGGCAGGCTTCGGTCCTACTCCCAGGCCATGCTGTTCTCAGTGGGCACGATGGCACTGATGGCCAAAGGACCGGGCCTCTGGACATCCTTGGCCCCAGGGAGAGGCCTGTGGATAGAGATGGCCCCGTGTTAGGCACTTCCTCAGTACATTATGAACAACATACCAACTGTGGATTTGGAACCAATCTCAACGTGGAGAGTCAAGTGGGACTAAGCCAGTAAAAAACAAGAGCAGACCTAGAGCAAACCTCAACTTAGGACACCCTCTAGTGCTGAAATAACACAAATGTCCACAGGCTCAGAGAAAATAAACTAGTTAAAATTTCTGAAAGGACACATGCAAAGGAAGCCAGATTACTAGAACCAATCCTTCAATGAACAGACATCAAACACCAAGAGTGAAGAACTCCCAAGGGAAAAAAATGACCTCACGTAAGGAACAAAATAAGGTGCCAGCAAATAACTATTTGCAAACTGAAATTTCCAAATGCTTGAATGACAATTTTAAAATGTCTATTTTAAGGAAACTAAATTAACTTCAAGAGAAGATGGAGGAAGGATTTCATATTCTAACAGAGAAACCTGACAGAGAAATAGAAGTTAATAAAATAACACAAATAGAAATATGTTAACAAAAAATATGCAAAGCAAAATTTAAAATGGTACAGATTTTGAGGCCAGCATTGTGTAGTAGTGGGTAAAGTCCCTGCTGGCAGTGCTCTGGCTTCCCATATGGGTGCTGGTTCAAATCCTGGCAATCCAGCTCCTTGTTAATGCACCTGGGAAAGCAGCAGAAGATGGCCCAAGTCCTTGGGCCCCTGCACCCACATGGGAGACCCAGAAGAAGCTCCTGGCTTTGGATCAGCCCAGCTCTGGCCATTGCAGTCATTCAAGGAGTGAATCAGTGGATGGAAGATCTTGCTGTTTCTTTTCTCATTCATTCTCTCTCTCTCTCTAATTCTTCCTTTCAAATAAATATTCTCTTTTAAAAAGTGATAAAAGTAATCAATAGTAGCATAAATCAAACAGAAGAATCAGTGAGCTACGAGACAAGGTATTTTAAAATACACAATTGATGGAGAAAAAGAAAAAAGTATCAAGAGAAATGAAGAAAGCTGATGGGAACATTAGGATAGCATGAAATGAGAAAATATCTGAGTATCTGGAGCTCAGGAGGGACTTTAAAAAGGTACAGGGGTAGAAAGCATATTCACGAGATAATAACAGAAAACGTCTCAAACCTAAGAAAATATACAACTTTTTTTTTTTTTTTGACAGGCAGAGTGGACAGTGAGAGAGACAGGGAGAAAGGTCTTCCTTTACCGTTGGTTGACCCTCCAATGGCCTCTGCGGCCAGCACACCGCGCTGATCCGAAGCCAGGAGCCAGGTGCTTCTCCTGGTCTCCCATGCGGGTGCAAGCCCCAAGCACTTGGGCCACAGCAGAGAGCTGGACTGGAAGAGGGGCAACCAGGACAGAATCCAGCACACCGACCGGGACTAGAACCCGGGGTGCCGGCGCCGCAGGCGGAGGATTAGCCTATTGATCTGTGGTGCTGGCCCGAAAATATACAACTTTTAAGATATAGTAAAGACAAAAGTCATTGGTCAGATTCAATTCACTCAAGTCTATCCCAGGACATTTCATAATTAAGTTATTCAAGGTTAAAACAGAGAATTCTGAAAGCTGCAAGAGAAAAAACACAATAACACATAAAGGAGTCCTAATTTACCTGACTGCAGTCTCTGAGCAGAACCTTAGAAATCAAGGGAGAAAGGAGAGAGTGGATCAAAGACGAAACTAAAGAAGAAATATTTAAATTTCCTGAAACAAATGAATATAGAAACACAATGTCCCAAAAACTGTGGGATACAGCAAAAGTGATACCAAGAGGAAAATTTATAGTAGTCAGTGCCTATAATTAAAAAAAAAAAAAAAAAGGGCAGAAAGATCTCAAACAACTAATCACTGCACCTCAAGGAACAAGAAAAACAAAAACAAAATTAGAAGGAAAGAAATAATAAAACAGCACAAATAAATGACAAAGACTGAAACAAAGAACCCCCCCCCCCCCAAAAAAAAAAAAAAAAAAAAGTAAGTGAAACGAAGACCTGGTACAGCAGGTTAAGCCTCTGCTAGGGATGTCACATCCTACACAGAGTGCTGGTTCGAGTCCCAGCAGCTCTACTTCCAACCCAACTTTCTGCTAATGCATCCTGGGATGCAGAGAATGATGGACTTTGTGCCTGGGCTCCTGCCTACCAGGAGAGACCAGGAGAGGGTTCCATACCCCCGGCTTTACCTGGCCATTGGAGTCACCTGAGAAATGAGCCAGTGGATGAGGATAACTCCACTACACTGCTCTCTAATTTTGCATTTCAAGCAAATGAAAATAAACGAGTTTAAAAGAAAAAAAAAGTGGTGTCCTAAAGTGAAGTCACAGAAGAAAAAGCCATCATAAAATTTATACTACATATAAAATATCAAATACACAAATTTGAATGAAATAAAATATTTTTAAACTTTATTATAGGCTACGGGGTAGCAAGGCATCAAAATGTTAAGGAATAGTTTAGAAAATAAAAAATTTTAATTAAAAAATGCCATTCATCTATTTTAATAGAAAAGACTCTTACTACTTATTTTAGGAACAGAACATCTCCACCCACCTTAAGGACCAGTAATATTACAAGACAGCTTATTGTTAAGAACCTTAGTTTGGGCTGTCACCAGGAGGATGGGAGGAAGTAACACTTAATACCAGAGTATCAGTTAGAATCATCACACCATCTTAAAGCATGCCTGTTACTCTGCGATTTTGGCAGATTTGAATGCCATTAAATAGAGCTTTCAACAATTCCTCAGATACAGAGTAATGCCTATACAAGCTGAATTAAAAAATGTTTGGGGCTGGCATTGTGGCATAGTAGCTTAAGCCTGTACCTTTAGTGCTAGCATCCCATATGGGCACCAGTTCAAGTCCCAGCCACTCCACTTCACATCCTGCTCCCTGCTAATGACCTGGGAAAGCAGTAGAAGATGGCCCAAGTGCTTGGGCCCCTGTACCCACGTGGGAGAACTGGAAGAAGCTCCTGGCTCCTGGCTTCAGATAAGCCCAGCTCCAGCTGTTCAGGCCATTTGGGGAGTGAACCAGTGGATAGAAGACTCTGTCTCTCCCTCCCTTTGTCTATAAACTCTGCCTCTCAAATAAATAAACCTTTAAAAAAAAAAAGTTCATTATAAGTAGCTTAAAATACTATCATTACTATGTGGGAACATTAATCATGCCATTCTTAAAGAAAGCTTAAAGAATGGAGTCACTAAGTAACCCTTCAAAGCTCTCATAATTTTACGTATATTGTGAGTGATTTGTTTCAGTTATTCTGTAAATAGTATAAAATCTTCACTAGTTGTTTACAGCACATTCACAGCTTATAAAGCATTGTGCTAATCATATAACAGGCATGGACTCTGCCTCTCTTTTTTGAAAAGCTTGGATCTGGGAATAAAACCCAAAATTGCTGACAGCAACTCATATGTTCTAACCACCAGATACCACTTTGCTCCAGAACAACAAACCACACACATAGCATTCAAAATACCGTTTATTTTAACCAAAGTTATGGTTATGTACTATGCTAAGTTATAATTGAATTGATGTCCTTCAAGCTTCAAACTATTTTGACGTTTTGGTGACAATGTCTAAAGCCAGGGATAGAGCCCAAGATTTCTACTTCATAAAGGGAAGTGAATAAGAATGCAGAATTTAAGAGAAAAAGAACTTTAGTTATCTCAGTGAGAGCTCCACATGAGAATAACAGGAAAAATGTCTGTGGTTTACTGACGAAAGCACAGTCACCAAGAACCTGTGTACTTACATGGATCAGGTTTCATAACCATGGATTCAGACCCATTACTCATCTTAACGCTTCGCTTCGCTTCCAAACAAAGACAAACTGGCCTTGAGTGTGAGAAACTGACCAACAGTTGCCTCCAGCAGAGAAAAATATGACAATCATCCTGGAAATGTAGACAAATCATCCTATCCATTGTAATTAAGCTACCAGTGGGAAACCCCAGATCACACTGAACTAACACATATCTACATTTATATTCTTCAACACAGATTAGGAAACAGCTAATTACTGAAAGTATTTAATGAACACTAAAACCCTTAATATATGTTCATACACAAATATTTACTGAATGAATATGTAGATGTAAAACAAAAAAAAATAGCAAGGCCATACATGTTTAGATAACAAAAGGAAAAATAAAGGTGACTTAAGGTTGCAAAATACCAAATAATTATTTTGGAAGCTGGATACACTGTTTGCAAAATATAAATTTAAATACCTAACAGAAATGAAAACATATGTGTGGGGCTGGCGCTGTGGTGCAGCAGGTAAAGCTGTCGCCTGCACTGCCAGCATCCCATGAGGGCACCAGTTGAAATCACGCTGCTCCACTTTCAATCCAGCTCTCTGCTGTGGCCTGGAAGAGCAGTGGAAGATGGCCCAAGTCCTTGGGCCCCTGCACCCACGAGGGAGACCTGGAGGAAGCTCGTAGCTCCTGGCTTCAGATTGGTACAGCTCTGGCCATTGTAGTCACCTAGGGAGTGAACCAGCAGATGGAAGACCTCTCTCTCTGTCTCTCTGTCTCTTTGTAGCTCTGCCTTTCAAATAAATCTTTAAAAGAAAATGTGCATATAATAGCTTGCTCAGTAGTGTTCATAACAGCATAATTAATAACTAAAAAGTAGAAAGAACCCAAAACTACCTATATAATACATTATTAATTTGTCATAAAAGA